>NC_052134.2:45599831-46857336 GCF_016086655.4 Lepeophtheirus salmonis
CCTATGAGGTCATTAAAAGAATGTTTTGGACAGAAATAATACCGCTTTCCCTTCTTTCTATTTATCCTCTCTGTCTTTTTCTACATCTCTCTCTCTTTTCTTCTGCATTCATTTTTTGTTTCCATTCCCCTCTATTTAGCCCTGTAACGCAGGAACCATTTCTTCTTAATTTATAAATTTGAAACTTTCCATAAACGTTTTTTGGGGAGCGAAAGATATGGCATACATTTGTTCTGCAACAGCTGATATGATGACTGCCCCCTCAAGTAAAACTTCCTCCTTCTCTGAAACCTTTTTATGTAACGTTTCCATTATTGGTTTTGGGCATCTTGGGAATCTGAAGAACCATTTTTTATAAGAATTTGTATTCATGAATATTAAGGAAAGTACTGGAATCCATTTAGATATCAAAATGAGATCATCGAATATAAGGGATACACCTTTTACTGTCTATCAAATATATATATTCTATTGTTTAATTTTGAGTGTATTTTAAAAATATGTGTTAATTACATTACCAGTTTGCTTAACCAAAATCTGGACTAGCATAAAAGGGTTAAAATGGAGAGTAAGGACAAGAGTTAGAATTTTGAAAAGTCTACCGAGGCTTTATAATATTATGAAGAAGATTTGTGTGTTACTTTATTAATTTTGTTTTTATTGAAGTCATTCAACAAACAAAATGAAACAACATCCTGATTTTACTCCCCGAGGGAATCAAGCCCAGGAACATTGCCGACCACTTGGGTTTTACCGTGCACCACTGTGTATGCAGCCTTGATGTATCTGGGTCAACTTGAAGGCTTAAAGTCCAAAGTTTGGCTTGAGTCCACTTTGTGTGATTTTTGGCCGGTATCCATTTGGCCCCCATCATCAACAGATCTGAATCCATTAGATTACAGCATATGAAGCGTTGTGAAGCCAGTTGAACTTTCCACAGAAATCTAGATGACCTAAAGGCTTCCATCATTGCAACCTGGGACAAAATTGATTAGGGCTACATCTAGAAGACTAATTCTGTCTTTAAGACCCGATTAGAGGCTGTTTTTGGTAGTTAATTGGAATCATATTCAATCAATTATAACTTTATTACATGAGAATTTATTTTTTTTAGATCAAAAATTGTTGTACTAACATTTGTATAGATTTATATAACGCACCCTGTTTATACATAGTGCATGCAATAAATTAACAAGTACAATTGTAAAAATGAGATATTTATTGTCTCAGTTATCCACTTCATTGGGATAATCAGCCTTCAGTTATTTGATCTAGTTCAAATAGTCTTGCTTTTATTTTATTGTAGTTGTCTCGTATGCATGGGCGTACGAAACAAGAGGGTAGAAGGGGCCATTACCCCCGCCCAAATGAGGGAAAACGAAGCAATATTCGGGAAAGTAATATAGTATATTTGAGCTTTCTAAAAACAATTAAAAATGTCTTTGGTAAAAAATGTTTTAAAAAAGTGCTAGTCCCAAATATTCGACTATAATTTGTTTTTTACGACTATGATTATATACAAATGTAAAGTTTTAAAACTTTTTAATCCATTTAATAAAGTTTCATCAACATTTCTTGAAAATTTCTTCATTTTATTTACAAAAAAATATACAGTCAAACTTGGGCTAAGTGCCATCTGTTTTAAGTGTATCACCGCAATAAGTGGTAATAACTAGTTTTCTAATTTAGAATTATTACAAAATAGGAAACCTTTGTTTAAGAGATAACTTGCACTTCGTGCACTCTTAACAGTTTCCCTTTCCTGACCACTTAATGTAGGTTTGAATATATTATAAGTCCTCAACATGGTCTCACCTTCAATTATAATGCAATTTTTGACCTCAGTAAATATTATCTATCTACGAGGCTGGTCTGAAAAGTTACCAATCTAACAAAGATACAAGATATTTTTACTGATTTTTTTTTTTTTTTCAACATAGTCTCCTTGTAACTCAACACACTTCTATCAGCGATCTTCCCATCTCTGTAACCCGTCCAAATAGTACTCCGCGTTTTTCTATGCAAAATAATAGTTCACGAGACATTTTTTTTGGCTCAATTACTCCGAGCTGGATTGGCTTAGACACGTCAAATTTGAACACAACAAGCATTTATATGTCAGCTATTACTTGAATATATTCCAAGGTTACACTTTCAAAAAAATATATTTAATGACAGCTCGATAATCGATTTTGTACATATTGGCAAAAACACTCAGTTCAACCCACTCAGACGATTGTTACATAACAATTGTGCGTTCAAAATGGCTGAAACTTTGCCGAGTAACAGTCAACAGTTGATAGGTAAAAGTGAATAGCTTTTATTTACGAGTGTTGCCATCTTCACTTTAGGGTTGGAAACTTTTCAGATTTCATTCGTTTTATAATCTATGGTCATGGAGATCAAGAGAAAAGCAAGGCTAAAAGGAAAAGTTGAGACCGTGAGGAGATCAAAATCTTTAAAATCTTGAGAACATAGAGATATTGTGTATTCGAGTCCAATGACTTGAGGGTTTACTGTATAATATATACATATATAAAGAAAATTCTGTAATATACACTGTATACTCATCAATGCCACGTTTCTCTCTGTTTCTTTCTTCTTGTTTCATGTAGACACTAAAATTGTAATACATACATAATGGTTAGGCAGAGCTGTAATTTCATGCAACCATGACTTGATCATCATTACAACATTGAATAATAATAATAAATAGGAAGAAGCAGCAGAGGAAGAAGACGACGAAGGGAGGCACTCTATGAAGTCATTTATCTCATGCCTCCTTTTCCTTCTCTTAACTATAACGTTGTATTAATTCAACCAATACCGGGTGGAAACTTGAAACATACACACTTGGAAAGAAAAACAAAAATAGCCTGGCATTTTGTAATTATGTACATTTAACAAAAACCTTTATTTATCTTTTTCTGATACAGAGGCAATGTCAAATTGATTTATACAATTCGTCTGCTATTGGTATCAAATATGGCAAATAGCCTCTTGTGAAAGAGTTGCAAATTAACTTCGGGTCCATGGCAGATCACTCCTCGAAAGCCTTCATGGCTTCAACGTTCGGCTGACAGATACTACAAGCCATCATCTAGATATGTGGCCAAAAAGAAAAGTCGAGGGGATTGACATCCGGACTGTATGGCAGGAAAATTCTCTTGTCATGTCTTGTTATTAGTTAAGAAGGTCTGAGTAATTTTCGCAATGTGAGCGGGGTCTCATCTCGCTGAAAGATGAGGTTGCCCTTCAGAAAACTTTCCTGGATTCAGGGGAGCAGGTTGATAAAGGTCGATGTAAATGCCTGTCGTTAGCCTATAACCCTCTAAGAATCAGAACAAAGTGTTGCAATGCCGTTAAAATCAACAATGCTAAGCGCTGTTGATGATTTTCGGGGTTTGGTG
The DNA here is from genome assembly GCF_016086655.4 of Lepeophtheirus salmonis. Taxonomy (NCBI): domain Eukaryota; kingdom Metazoa; phylum Arthropoda; class Copepoda; order Siphonostomatoida; family Caligidae; genus Lepeophtheirus; species Lepeophtheirus salmonis. The sequence continues at coordinate 45,603,242 of NC_052134.2, forward strand.
GTGGTTACAGTTCGAAGATCCTTATTGATTTGCCTGAAGCTGACATAACGGTTATCATGTGGATTGTAGACGAGATCAAGGTCTTATCGTCTGAGTTGAGGATGACTCTGCCTGACGTCGCACTCGACATAAGTTGATGAGTCCCTAACATCGTTGAAGATGGGTAATCTTCAACCTCACCAGGGACATTGCACCAGCTTTTTGACATTTTTGAACAAACTTGTGGCTGACGTTAAGATTCTTGGGATGGATGCACAAAGACTTGGTTGGGTCCTTTTTGATGGGGTCTTTGAAAGCATCCGCATTAAGGATGGGATTTTTCCGGAGCCCTCCTTCCTCTCTATGGTTTTGTTGTGGTCTAGCCTCTTCTAACAATGTAGATGGACCTACGACTCATTCTCGCCAGCCTGGCCCCATCTGTTGGAGTGTTAGCCGCACGAAAACGACTAGATACTCAAAGTGTTGAATCTCGCTGCAATGACATTTCTCGTGCAATTTAAAAAATTCAAAAAGCAGCAGTGCTTGAGATACATGGGAACAAATAAAATTACAGACAGTTATAATTTTCACACACAGAAATTATCAAATTTATATAATACAGTGTGTAAGTTTCAAGTTTCCACCTGGTACACTTATACAATAAAGCGTTTTCATGTGACGTCATTATTGTTGATATCAACCATTTTGGAGGATTTTAAAAACCCTTTTTTATTCATGTTAAGGAAAATAGTCCACTAATGGCTCATATCAAAATGTGACTAACAAATAAAAGAGTTAAACTAGAGTACCGACAAGAATCAACTTTTTTTAAGTATTGTAATCGGTTATCAATAAGACCAATTCCACTGACACCTCAGCATACTTGTTTATATACATTATTAAGCAAAAAAAAATATAATTTAATTATTTAAAATGGTTAATCAATAAAAAGAAGTCGGATTCATAGTTTAGACTAACCCAATTTTAAGACAAGGGACTTCTACCTGTAGGGGCTTCGGATCAAATTATGTTTCCCTGAATTTATTTTTTAACATATAATACCTGCATAACAAAATTCAAGTCCATCCATTTAAAATGAAAGTCTTTTGAGTAGTACGATTAATATATATGAGCCATTCAAGAATAAATTGACCCATCAGCAGGAGAGGAACTAAATTTTTAAATCATTTAAAGCATTTCTATTAAACCTACATAAGGATGCTAATTTGAGCTCTGTACCTCAAAATGTTGCAAAATTATAATCAATTATGTTAGTTTTAACGCTTTGTGCTACCTTGACCTTTGACCTGCATCTCTCAAATTGCAATGCTCTTTGACCATACATAATCTTGATACCAAGTTGGATCAAATCGATTCGTAACTTTTGCCCTAATCCTGCTGATCAACAAACAAACTAACAAAAAAATATTATCTCCGGTCAACTTTTATTGTAATTTTTAACTAATTTTCATACTTTTCTAGGCCCCAAATGATCATTAAAGAAATATAATTTTATGAATCTATGAATTCAGCTATAAGCCCCCAAGACGGACTTCAATAATGATGTGATTTATGACTTATATGGAAATGCACTATACATAGAGCTAGTTAAGTGTCAGTCCTTATTTGGAAAAGAAGTGTGATGTCCCGTCCAGTTGAGTATCGGTCCAGTCCAGTTCATTTCTGTAGATTAGTCCAATGAGGTTATAAAATTCCATCCTTGATGACGTCATTCAACTTTATTTTTCTTTTTTAAATCAGTTTTAGTACTGATAGTCCAAAGTACCGTTCCCAAAGACTGATGATACCGGTCTTTAGACTGGATTGGATTAAAGAAATAAGAACTGACACATACACTACATAGAACCATTCAATTAGTGAGACGAGTATAGCTCGTCTCCCATTATCTTTGATAAAAATGTTGTGTACAGGTTGTTACGTGTATAAGCTGTATGTTTGTATGAGTCTTTAATATATGTAGTAATTACAATCAGTCCTGCCTCACATCAATTCCCGTCCTTGTTATCTGTCCTTGAAAAACTTCCAAAATTTCAGAGGGGCCTCTACAAGCCATCAATTTCACTAATGTATGTTCACCAATGGAATTAGTTAGTTAAACTTAAAGTATCTGCCATGCACAAATTTATTTCCTATTGTTCTTAATTAGACCTAGTTGAAGTATAAGCTATTCTTTTAAATATAGCATCCTAGATGGTCCAGATTGATTGAAAATGAAGGCATTTAGCAAAAAATGTTCTATGGGACATCCTTTACTCAACAAATTGCTATTTAGACGTAGCTTTGCGGGACGATTAAATTTTAAAATCGTTATATCCGTATTAAACAACATGACCGTCCGCATGAATATATGTATATATATATTTTTTTTTTTGGGGGGAATATTTTAATTTGTTCACAAAAATTTCAAAAATTATATTTCAAATATAAAATTTTAAAAAAAATCAAATATTCAATATTTTGCAGAAAAATTTCAAAAAATACATATCTGTTAACAGAATTTTAAATTTTGGGGAAAAAAATAGAAAAATTGAATTAAATTTCAAATATTACGTATTCTTGTAGAAAGTTAACTTTCTTTCACTTTTTGTTTTGTTGGGGGCTATAGCTCACCCCCTTGGGGACGCCCCTGAACAGATAATACTAGTTACAATTTTTACATTACATATTTACACTTTATTTAATCATAATATCAATTTTAATTTAGTGTAGTGTCGACTTGAACAATTATTTACTTGGTTCTACCAATGTTATTAGAACAAGATAAGCCAACAAGAAAATCAAGGGAAAAATTATTAAATAAGTCTCTTTCTTGGGTGAATGTAATGCATAAAAAGTAAAAAATGTTGTTTAAAAGTTATTTGCTGGACTTTATACGAATTTAACCACATCCAAGCTCATAGTTATGAATTTATTAAAATTGAATTAAGAATTAGTAAACGGGGGAGGCCTTGATTTTTTGTAATTTTCTGAAAAAAAATACAAAAATTTCAAAATTCCATAGCTGGTGACAAAAAAATCATTCTTTAGAACCAAAATTTCAAATATTAAATATTTTTCTCTGCATTATAATATACCCAAATGACAAAAAAAATACTATTAAAAATCAAAAACTATATTATTCAGAGGGGGGGGCTCTACCCTCTCCAGTCTACCTGACACACCTGGTTAATAAATCCCTATTAAATTATTAATATATTATGGTACATTAATATCTTTTGTTATATTACAGATAAGTGATATTATTGTTTAACAAAATATTATTTTACATATATTTCTGTACGAATTTACTGAAGCACAGAATGACACTTTCCCTAAGCATTATAATTTGGTATATTGTTTAAATTTCCATGAAGATGATTGTTACTCCAATACAAAATAGAATTTTTTTTTCATTCATTTCTTCTATTTTGAAGATATATGACTTGCTACAGTTCTATTGCAAAATATCTTCATTTGGAGAAAAGTACCAGAATTTGCATAGTTTTTTTCCGTAATTCCAAACTTGGTGGTTTATTAATTATGTTATATATTTCTATTTCAACCATATTACTTAAGATGTTAATAGAATCATTTTTGGATAATTTAGTTTTACACGAAAGGAAAATGATATTTTGGATTTAGAAATGATAACTAGCATCCTTTTTTTATGGTCTCTTAAAAGCTAGTGATTTTTATCAGTAAACATCATACATGTTGTTTTAAACTTTATAGTGTTGCTGTTCCTAAATGATTTTTTATAAAGTGTATAGTACTGATTTCTTAAGGAATTACACGATCTCACAGTCAATGTACACAGTGAAAGTATTTTATTATTACAATAAATTAATAAACGGGCACAGGGGAGTCTGCAAGAGGGGGGGCTGAACGGTCTGTAGCCCCCCCATCCTCATAAAGGCATTTTTGCTTTTTACTAAAGAATTAAATACTTAAAGTTTATTTGAAAAAAATTTCAAAAATACACAACTATTCACAAAAATTTCAAAAATTAAATATCAAGTATAAAATTTTTTAGAAAAAATTTCAAAAATCCATTACTTTTCTCAAAAAATAATTGTTTTAGAAAAAATATCCAAAATCTACACCTGTTCACAAAATTAAAATATTTTGGGAAAAAAATTTTTAAATAAAATTTCAATTATAATTTTTTTCCAAAAAAATATTCAAAATTACATAGTTATTTAAATAAAAATTAATTTATTTCCCAAAAAAGAATATTGTAGTTTAATTTTTAAAATTCTTTTCCACAAAATTTAGATTTATAGATTAAAAAAAAAAAAAATCAAAAACCAAGCCCTCCCCCCATCCCAAAAAAATTATATATATATATTTATGATCCTGCGGACGCCGCTAGAGCACTTCGTTTTGTATTTTTCCGTTTTTACTTTTTTAATTTATCCACTTCAATAAAGATAGAGATACTTCAATTTAGACTCTTTTTATTAATTTATTTAATTTAATATATTGATGCTAACATTTTATTTGTACAAATTAAATTTTTTATGAAGAGCTATTGATTTTTGAGTTTATTTTTCAAAAAATTTAATATTTAAAATTTTGTTCAGAAAAAAATTAATTTTTTGTGAACAGCTGTGGTTTTTTGAAAAAATTTCCAAAACATTAAATGTTTTATCAATAGCTACTGATTTTGGATTTTTTTTGGGAAAAAACTAATTTTTGGGCTTGTTATCAAAAAACCAAGCCCCCTCCAAATATATAATATTTCTTTGGCCAGAAATTGATGTTATTACTCAACCATCTTTGAGCAGCATTGCCAAGGTGAGCAGGAGATCCGTCTAATTACGTGACAACATAATCATCGGAAAGTTAGCCCGAATCTGCAGAAGGAAGTGAGCCTCCAGATTTTATTTCCGATTCAAGAAGTGCACGTGAGTGTCCGTTCATACTCAATTTTCTTCATTACTTAAAAAAAAAAAAAAACTAATGAAACTTCTTATGAATTGTTCAAAGTGTTGTAAACTTAATGTATGCCCCTCTCCGAAAAATTAACATAGTTTCTTAATTAGCCAATGCTCTAATCTTTAGATTTAAGCGTTGAAGCGGTACCAGTTCTTGATTTAAAACTATTAATCTCATTTTTGTAACTTATACAATGTATTTGTACAAATTACAAGTGCCACAGGGTAATATTGTATATATAATATATATAGGTATATTATATGTTTAAAAAAGTGGGATTTTCACCTTTTTCATAACGTATGGTATTAGTATTTCTTTTTATTTTTCCCTGATTCGAATGTCAATCAAATATATGTATATTTTATATAAACGTATGTATGTTCATACAAACATATATATGTATATAAAAACCCTAGCACGCAAATAAAAAAAAAAAAGGGGGGGGGGACTCAGGTATGACTACCTCACTTTAGATACTTTGGTTTATGGTTGTATCTACTTTATATTTTGCGTGACGTGCTTTCCCTTTTTATGTATGTATATTCAATGGTTCTGCTGTGGTACTTATCAAGTAGGTATGATATGTACGTATAAACAGCATACAATCCCCCTGCAACTACCACCAGAGTATAATTTATCGATACAACTCTCTGACCTTTATGTGTGTGTTTTTTTCGTAGCATGAGTGGAGAAAAGACAAAAGCAAAACTCTAGAAAACAAAAAGATCTTGAATATTTTATAAAAGGGGTTAATATTTTATGATAACATATACGTACATTTTTCTCGATGGATTTTCTTTTTCTGTTATATTTATTATTATAAGAATGGTAACAGTGAAAGGTAGAATACCATCTAACCAACGACGGAAGGAAGGCTATTGATTCATTTCTAAATGTCATGAGTATTACATGTGTATATCTACAAACTGCTTTCTAAAAATAATAAAAAACCGCCCTTCATTTTCCTCCTATTATTTAAAAAATAAATAAAAAACCCGGTAATCAAATTCCTAGAATTTATTTCTTATCAGATAAATCCAAAATTATATATATGTATTTATATATTCTACAGGACCTCTGGAAAGAGCAGGTATGTCAGGTGAAAGAGAGAGAGGCCTTCCTTCATGTCTCTCTTTTTCTTCTTCCTCCCATGGACGTTCACCCCCTTCCCCTTCTTCTAAAATATACTATGAAAATAGGTTCCTAGCTAGCTGCTTTTTTTTTTTGTCCTTTAAAAATCAAACGTGTATTAATGGAGGGGAAAAAACAAAGCAAAGCACACTTCACAACTCCTGGACTATTTCTTACCTGCAAAAAGAAATCTGATTAAAAGAGTTTTTATTTTTCATTAAAAAAGAAAGTCATCGTGTACTGTTTCTATTTCTGGTTTTTACTGTTTTTTGTCATTGACACTCCCTTTTATGGTGTGTGTGTGTGTGTTTGTGTGTTCATAACAACCCATGTCTGACTTTTTATGAGACTCCTTAATTGGACCCCCAACTTCCCTACCTAACAGCCTAAATAATTATTCTTATTTCGGAAATTTTATTTGTAGACTTTTTTAGCTTTTACCACAATCCTTACAACTTTTAGAAGACTTCCCCCCCCCCCACCCATAATAATATGTGTTTCACCACCTATTTATTATGTTATTTATTAATAAGATTAATATGTATCTCCAAGGTGATTCCGAATATGATTTCCATCACAAAAATTAAAATATTGAGGGAATAAGGATTGTATTGCAACAGTAATCCCTTTTTACAGGTGTGATATTAAATCGATTTTTGCTGGAGTATCGGGTCAAGTAGAACTATGCCTTAGTGCCCTATGGCCCCTTTCCAATTGCCGGTATCATTTGTTGTTGAGTCTTTAGGTCAATTTTTGGTGGAGTATTGGGCACAAAAGTAAAACTATGAAATCTTCCTTCATAAAATCCAAAAAATAAATAATGCATAATTCTATTATGCCCGTTGCTTGATCGAAAATAGACCTATGTACATATCAGAAGGACACGGATATACAGATACGAAACCATCTGAAAAAAATGCTACGAATATAGGGCACGGACGAAGGTGAAATTAAGCCCCTATACAAATTTTGCATTTGTCCTTTCAAATTGCACCTCTTTATGTATACATATTTAGTGTAATCCCTCTAAACCTCCAATGATAAAAAGGAGGGGTGGGTCATAAGTATTTTTTAGAGCTTTAGTATATGATGTTTATTTAGTAAAACTCTTCGAGTATCTCGGCAACCCGTGTTACTCGACACAAATTGGTGATAAAAAGGAGAATGAACCTATATCTGAAAAACTGATACGGTGGTAAGGATACGGAACCACACGAACTCTTGGTACAGTGGTATGGATATATATATTTTTTTAAATGGTTCCCTTACCAGCTCTCCAATTGAGTAATATATCATTCAAATGTCCTTGTTATGAACAACTTGGCATTCTAACAGACTTATAGTACAGCGTCTACGGGAATTTTTGCATATGTGGCTACCAAGAGGGATTCCTTGCTGGGCCTGGATATTGACTGTATCTCCCACTTGAAATTGCCCTACATTGCATAGTCAAAGGAGTTATGATCAAATAAAGAAGGAGGCCAAAAGTGCTCAAAATGGTTAATAAACCATGCTTGCCATTACTTGCAGTAATGAATGGAGTCCCGGAGCGTCCAAATATCCCAATTTCAAAAAAAAAAAAAAAAAAAAATCTACAAATAACTATAGATTTTGAAATTTTTTGTGAATTCTGAGAATTTTTGATTTATTTCTCGAAAAAATTCAATACTTTGTGAATAGCTATGGATTTTTGAATTTGTTTTTTCCAAACAAATTAATTTTTTGTCAATAGCTGTAGATTTTTGAATTTTTTCTTTCAAAAATTTTTAATTTTTAGATTATTTAAAAAAATCCAAATTTAAGCCCCCCCCAAAAAAAAAAAATATATCTCTCTCTCTATATATAATCCTGTGGAACCCCCCGGAGCCCCTTCCTATTTTCTTGACTTGGTTAAATAAATTATCTGGCACAATACTAGTAATTTAATGACGTGAATGGTACTCTACATTTTGGATTTTGGATCACACTGTATGTATATTAAAAAGCCCATTTGATTAATGACTTAAATATAACTTTCAAAAAGCTCTGAGAAATCAATTGGCTACCATGTTTTTTTTTAAATGACGTAATTTAAAAAGAATAAATATTTTTTTCTGTAAAAAAAATATAAAGTAAAAAAATCTACCACCATCACGTATTGAATACATATATACATACTCGGTGAGGAATATATTATATTTAGTGGTCGTAATATGGTAGTAGGGGGAGAAAAGGCGCGGTCCTTGGGCCCTCGGAAAAAGCGCTCTTTTTTTACCTTTTGTACCAATAATAATAATAATTTAAAGGCTCGCCTTCCAAAGGAAGAAAAACAAAAATAATTATACCGAAAAATTACTTCTTTTTTTCGCCAGGAGTTCGGCACAAAAACTTTAGTTACTTAAAGTCCTTGTAGCAAAGGAGACACAAAGCAAAGTATTAATACATATATATAGTTATATATATTGAACATTGCTTCGAACCTATATAGAAAAATATTCTCTGGGACTTTTGTGAAAAACTTCACCAACCAATCCATTTTAAAGTGTTTTATTTTATCTTCTTATTTTATTTTTATTTTATTTAATCATAATTATTACTTGCACCAAAAATCCTCATCCCATTCCGTAGAATAGTACATAGATCCATGAATAATACCTCTAATTACTGTATGAGTGGTAAGTTAAAATAACCAACAACACATCAACAAAAAAACTAACATAGAAGTAGAATTTTTCAAACTACTAACCAACCAACCAACCAACTGAGTAGAATGCCAGATGTCGTCTTAGGCTCTCCATCTGTTAATTTTAAGTACCTCATTTAAAAAAAAAAAAAATGTGAAATTAAAGTGTGTCCATCGTTGTGGTGTGGCCTTTTTCAACAACAACGAGAAGGATGCCGTCTCTGTTGCGAAACTCTTTATCAAAATGTATTCTCACGTCATGTTTTTGTCATGTATGATTTTCATGTAAACTTTAAATAATATAACTATGAAAAGATTAAGTCATTTGCGTGAAAAAAATAGTCATAGTTACATTTTTTTTTTTTTTTTTTTTTTTTTTGAAAAGTCATGATGAAGGATTGATTGTTTCTCTTTCCTTAGAGTAGTTTAAAAAATAGAAATGTTATTAACAACTATGTATGAACATCCATATTTAACGCATGTTCTGTTTTATATATATTTTTTACGCCTCCCTTTCTTACCATCGATGAAATCTCTCTTAATGGCACTGGAAGAATTCACGGGGCCTTGTTTGTATAAGCATATATATTTATGATTACAAAAATGAGACATTGTATTCCTCTCGTGGATCTCCCGTTCCATACAGAGCGATTCTTCCTCTCGACATCCTCAGGAGCAGTTCATTATGATAACGGATGTAACTTCTTTGTATTTACGTAGTATCTAAATACTATGAGGTTATGCACCAGATAGGAAGAAAAAGAGCCCTGAAGGGGCTCTAGGTAACGATAACAACAACACAAAAAAGAAAAATAATAACACGATGAAGAAGAATCAAATCCCGAAGGCATCTTCGTCATTGCTTATGTTTTTGTTCCGTGTTAGTGTGAGTGCTGTTGGACGATTATACTGTGTAATAATTCAACTCTGACTTTTGAAGACGAAGTCATTGCCTTTCAGCTCAGCTACTTTCCATCATACCAACAGACATACATTCTCTTCGTGAAGAAGGAGAAGGTTTAATCTTATAGCCTTACCCTCAGAAACCTTTCAATATTTTGGTTAATCTTGGCACTGGAAGAATTCACAGAGTATGCTTATCAAATTATCTATTTTTAATTATTTCCATATAAAAAAAGTTTAAAAAAAACTCGTAAAAACAGACTTAAGAACTAATAGTGAGAGAATTATATTTGACCGTTGTGGATTCCCCGGTGTCATAGTTGACCAAATAAAAGCCATCAAGTCTCTATTTAGCTAGTTAATCATTAATACATAATTATAAATATTAACATTACCGATATATCTAATAAATAAAATACGAAATTCGTCAATAAAAGTGATAATTAATTATCCATTTGAAAAAAATATATCTAAATGCTTCATTTTAATAATATTATTGTCGGACCTTAATAAGAATCATTTTGGTGTGTTTCTTGGAGCTTCATAACTCATAATTATATTATTTGAGGGAGGAGGGGGGGGGGATATTTTTATTTTTTATGTGTATAATTTGATGGATGAGTCTTCTCATCACCAATTTTCATCGATTATCTTTTTAAAGGCATATTATGTAAAAATGAATGTACATTTGGTGATAGTTTTCCCTCTGCGGAACTTTTCATTTTTTGCAAGGACTCAACAGAACCTTGATTCCCGCTGCTTCTTGCCCTTTCGAGAATCAGTTAATAATGTTTATGTGCTTTACACGTCAAAGAAGAGAGCAAATAGAATGGACGCGCGTTGTTGCGACAATTAGTTGGTTAAAATAAGGACAGGGTGGTCCTTCTTCTCTCCCTCTTAGTAGTGCCATTGCATGTTTAGTATAGTATATTATTGCGTATAAAGGTGAAATTTAGGACATGGGCCATGTCCTTTCCTCTCCTTATTTCTCTTCCTTATTACTCATTTAGTCATAGCTCTTATCAATGTTACTGACTTTCCTTTCTTGATTTTTACATAACATTTTACTAGAAAGTAGATTTGAAGGAAGAGGGGGGGGGGAATAAATACATACATAATATAACCTTATATGTATGTACGTTCGTTAACAAGGCAGTTCAATTAGGCCTTTCTCAAGACGTCGTCTTCGTCTATCTATGCCTATAAAAAGACAAGAAGAGAGCGAATTAAAGAAAAGAAGAGGAAAAAAACAACAAAAATACATTAATGATGTAGTCCTACAAGTCCAAAAATGAGCTACAATACATCCATCCTGGGCTCCCACTCCTCCTATTTGTCCTCAACACCATCTTCCTACTATAGCTCATACAGGAAGAAGTCGTCCTATCTTCTTGACTCGGATCACTACTCCCCTCCTTCCACAGTCTCTGCATACTTATACTCTCCTGACAACCCAACAACTTCTTCATCATCACCTTCTCGGAGTTTATATGAGGCAAGAAGATATATATCGGACACCTTTGGACTACGCTCCGCTCCTACATATGACAAATATGGGAAGGAACTGAGCAACTACGAAAAATGGAAACTACAGAATGGTGAGTCCATCTCGGGGCTCTATGCCTCGAAGGATGTTGAAACGGAATGGAAGAAGAAATGTAATCGGCGATATAGTAGAGCACTTCTTCATAGAGGAGAAGAAGAAGAGGCCGATCCACGGGAGTCTCGCTCCAAAACGGTGGGCCCAACAACATCCTACTATACAAGTGGTGGATTCACAGAGGATATCAAGCCGTCCTCCTACTGTACTCCTAGAAGTAGTATCACTAGCAGCAGTACTGGCAGCTATGGCATCGGCAGCATTGGAAACAGTGGTATTCGAAGTAGCTTAACGTCCTTTCCATCAGAAGTGCGAGAAAAGGTAAGTCAACTCTTTATTTTTTTTTTCGATTTATGAAAAAATTAATTTAAAATTCTCAATCTTTTAACTCATAGTTGAGTGGATATACTGTTCAAGACGTTCGAGGTGACGGAGGATGCTACTATCGATGCTTGAGTCTCTACTTTACAGGAACAGAGTCCAATTACAACAACTATCGACGAGAAGTCATGTCATATATACGAGAAAATCTGGATAATTACTCTTCCATGATCAAATCCGAAATCGGCTATGCATCAACAAACGATTATTTCTCGAGGAAAACTCGAACGGATCGACAAGAGTTTGCAGAAACGACAGAGATCATCGCAACCTGCGTTGTATACAACATTAATGTCCATGTACTGGCTCTTGTACCAGGGAGAAGGAATAGATGGGAGTGGTTACATTTCGATCCCTCAATTGGCTCTGGAAAGCCGTCAAACACAAATAAACACATTTACTTATACAATCAAGGAAGTGTACATTTTCAACTCTGTACTCCCAAATATTAACATGAAATACGTATATATTCTTTAATTAATATTAATAAATTATGATTCAATTGCTATTATTACCTATTAATTATTGATATATGTATGTCGATAATATGTCTAAATGATTGAATATAAAGACGACATCTATGTATGTAAATCCAGTCAGGACCCGGTCTCTCGACATAAATATATATGTATGTATAATTTTAAAATGTTACTCAAGAAATATATATGAATATATCTTTGTCTATATTCAATGTCTTTTTAAACAACAATTATTATTGGTTGAGTGTTATGACTTTGTTTTGTAAAAGACTATACATAATTCACTGAGAATGATATTGAAAAACAATGCTCCTTGTCTAGGCTTTATCTACATACAAGAACACGATAGCAGTTAATCATTACACAGATAGATAAATTCTGTGTTATTATGCTTCCATATTATTTGGTAGATTCTTAGTAGATACAACATAATTCCTCAACTATGTACAACTTTTGAACTATCACGGTCAGTTCATAAATCAAAAGGAGAACAAAAAAACAAAACAAAAATCACAGCAGGCTAAGTTCGTTGAAAAATAAACCTCTTAAGGCATTAATTTAAGTCTTCATTAAAGATAAATTATCTCATATTTTCTATAATATACGAATCTTGTGAATTCATACAAAAGAGACTTGGACTACTAGCAACTCAAAAATAAGTCTTTACATACCTACAAAGATAGATTGATAGGTATTTTTTATATATAAATATATGGGCCGTCAACACAAAGTCAAGCTAGAATTCCATTTGTATTCTATGACCAATTATAAAATCGATAATTGGTCCAAATATGTGACTGTATATTATATACAAAAATAAATAGTAAATTATTTACTTTTCTTCATCTTTGTTACGTCCACCAAAGATGTTGAACAGAGTTTATGTTTTTGATCTGTTTGTTTGTTAGTCACCAGGATTATCGCAAAAGTTACAGAACGATTTTGATCAAGCTTGGTACGAAGATTATATATGTTCACAGTAAGAGGCCAATAAATTTTGAGAGGTTTAGGTCAAAAGTCAATGTAACACAAAGTGTAAACTAGAATGGGCACTCGGTAGAATGCAAAATCCCCACCTAAAATCTAATTGAATGATGTATCTCAATTTGTACTAAGGCTTAGGCATTTTTATACTTTTTGTGTTACCTTGACCTTCGACCCTAACCTTTCAAAATTTCATGGCCTCTTACTGTGACCATATACGTAAGTACGTAACACAGAATTCTATGCAACTTTTATTTTATGTCTAAAGTATGTGTTTGTCTCCGTTTTTTAAGTTTTATCATCATTTTTCCTAGCGGACAAACGGAAATCAGACACACACATTAATTATTTTAATACTACGTAGGATTTATAAAATTATATTACTCTAGAAACAAATTCACATGGTCGTTTTTTATATCTTGATGGATATATATTTTTTTATTTCATAACTTAGAAGAGTAATAAATACTTAAATACCGGTATTAAATATTAATGCATAATAATCGAAATCGTAAATTAAACATTTTCCGATACCGATTCCAGAAAATTGCCCGCTTCCGATTAATCGTCCCATCACTACAAACTAACAAAAAACAGAGACAAAGTCAACTTATTGTGGAGATGAAAATGCATAATCGAACCTAACTTTAACTAATTGAAATACATCACCCAATTTGATTTTAGGGGGAGTTTAACACTCTGCCAAGTGCCCCATTATATTTTCAGATTGTTTTTCAGTTAGTGTACTACATATATACTATATATTTCATTCTATTTGATCGATAGCAATAATTTGAAAAGGATTTTATGATCCATTTTACAACCTTCAATAATAAAAAATAATAATAATATATTTTTTGTTTGTTTTTTCTTAATATACAACTCCACTTATGTGTACATGAATATATATTTTACACTCAATGTACCGTTTCCCTGTCATAAACTTAATATAAACATGTGTATCGTCCTCTGAAGGAGGTATCTATTCGTCGATTCCTTCTTCCTTTCAAATATTTTGTTTTGTTTCTTTATAACATGAAGTCAATTCATAGGATATTCTATCAAGTCAATAATTCCATTCTGCCTGCCTGGACAACCAGTCAATTATTAACAATATTATTATTATTAAAAGGCTGCAATCATAAAGTCATTGCGTGTTGTTTAAATAAAAAATTTGGCCTCCATGATATGATTTTATATATTAAGTATATTATGCATATTGTGTATTGACTGGGTATAAATAATATGAAGTACATATAATTATCAACTGTTGTGAAAAGAGTTTTAATGACCCTCAACTTAATGGCTGGATGGATTTAGATATTGAGTTTTGTATCTCAATTTGTTCGAAAGTTATGGGCGATTATGCATTTCGTAAATTTTGTGTTAGCCTGGCCTTTGACTTTAAAGATTTAATAGCCTCTTACAGTGACCATATTTAACTCAGGGGAACAATTAAGGAGGGGGGGGGATGTGTCCAAATGGATTAAAGACAGAAATTAAATTTATCCAGAAGCGCAAAATCTCTCAGTTTTTCTCTCAGTCATTTGAATTCTGATGAAATATCTGGGATTCTAGTAATTTGAGACTATTATCGTTCAGAGTCATTTTTTACCACTAAAACAATCCTCAAATCTAAAGAAAGATGAATAAAAGTGTTTTTTATGACTAAAAAATGTTTTTATTGATTCTGTATCTTGTTTTGAACTCGATATATTTCCATTTTTAGGCTAAAAAAGGATCAAAACGACACTCTTCTTTAGAACTTCATAACTAGGACAATAAGGATTTTTGTTCTGTTTTGTAGTGATCTCACATTTTTTATGGAAGTGTACTAGCAAATAGTCTACATAATCATTATATTTTTTTCCTATTTGAATACCAATTTCATGACGACATGCCTTGTAAAAGGAAGATCGAGGGACAACGGAAGGAGAATTCATCCGAGGAAAACTAACAGACCTCATAAGGGAGTAGAGTGGACTCATTCCTTTCGAATGAGATACCAGGATTGAAACAATAAAGCGATCCATTCACGATGAGTAGATAATTTTAATATTTCAAAATGGGATCCCTTAAAAGAATAAAAAATCGAACAATAATCCTTGGAGATACATATTTTTTAAATAGATCTTTCTAAAAATTATACATTGAATGTTTTACGTAATATAAGCTATAATATATTCTTCATCACTATGTATTATAAGGGTCTCATGAAGAAAATGGAAATATATCGAGAACAAAACAAGATACAGAATCAATAAAAATACTTTTTAATCATAAAAAAACATTTTAACACATTTTGAAACACTTTTTATTAATCCTATTTTTAATTTGGGGATTGTTTTAAGTGTAAAAAATTATTCTAAACGTTAATTGTCCCGAATTACTAAAATTCCAGATATTTAAGAAATTCAGATGACTGAGAGAAAAACGGAGATCAGTTTTGTATTCTACGCTCAAAGATTTGTACAAAATGAGTGTTCCCCTGTGTAATCCTTCTACCAAGTTTGATAAAAATTGATTTGTAACTTATGTCCATGTTCCTCGTGACTAACAAACAAACAAAGAGAGGCAAAAACACAGCCTCCCTCCAACTTTGTCGCCGAGGTAATAAATAATATATTGGAGAACATAAATATGTTTTAGGGGTTTGGCGTGATGAAAAGGTTGTGAATCACTAGTCTAAGAAAGAAGTAGAAAGGGATGGGCAAAGTACACACAAAAATAACTGTTAGTTCTCTCGTTCTTTTTTTCCTTTTTTTTCATTCCTTAATAGATCGTCGTGGTATTAACATCTCACTTTGAATGATAAATTCCTATCCTACTTTTGGTATATTTTATATATATATATTTTAAAGTGCAGAATAGGATAATAATATATACCTTAAAATATAATGTTACAATATTTTTTATACATTAATGCTTCTATAAATGTTGTAGACTCTCATCTCTATAGCAGAAACCCATTTTCTCTCGCCCCCCCCAACAAAAAAAAAAAATGTTGTTTTTAACATGGTTCTTAAATTTAGTATACACATAAGTCTTACTCCCACCTTCTCCTCTCGCTTTACAAAATACCCACCCCTACGTATATATAACTTCTACTCAGAGAGTACTACTAATATGAGAATGCTGTTTTATTTCGCATATAAAACAAAAAGAGGTACTGTGTGTATGAAAAAAGCGGATTTTAATCATATTTAATTAAAAAAGTTAAAAGTTGTGAAATTAATTTTATACATATCAAATGTTTTTTATCTACTTTTATGAAAATATTATTGACAAATTGAATCCCTAACTTTGTATGGGTTTGGTAAAAATGATACCCATGTTGTGTGTGTTTTAGCTCCAGAATTAACTCAGTTATCTAAGTAACTCAGAATATCTTGTAGGAGATTTATGAAGGAACTAGCAAATAAATAGTTCAATCTTTCGCCCTTCTACCCAACTCGATCAAATTGCACTATAAAAACGTTGAATGTAAGAACAAATATGTAGCTCACCCCCTAATTGTATTTTCTTAATTTATTTCAATTTTATGCATTCGGAGGGTAACAGAGTACCATGTAGAGCAACGACTTGATTTTTGAGATTTATATAATATGTTACACTACCAACGACAGCTGACTTCAAAATGCATTTTTTACACCTGTGTTTCCTTATATTTCAACTAATGTATTTTTATTTGTATTAGAGGCATTCTTAAATAATAAAACCTATTTGGGGGCTTCCATGATAACAAGGATTAATTGTGAAAATATTATTCCCAGTAGTGGAGCTATTGCTCTAAGGCACACCACTACAAAGGGACCTATTTTTGTGTCTATTTTATATGTATGTGACACAGAACTACTTCCATTTGCTATCACTTGCAATGCCGGTATTGGGAGGGGGAGGGCATTTGCCGTAGCCCCACTTGAATATAAGAAAAGGCGCTTGCACAGAGTTAATTTTATAAAAATTATTTCAAAAATTAACAAATATCTTGTTCTAACAAAAAATGGTTATTAAAATATTGTTCTAGAAAAATTGACATTAGAAAAAATATTTTTCGGTTCTAAATTAAATTCAAATTTAAACAAAGAATTAAAAGGACTCCATTTTATATTTCCCCTGTCACATGCCCTTATTTGTTATTCATCTTCAAATATAAACCAAAATTGATAAAAATAGGAAGGTCATTAAATTGTTACTTAAGTTTTGCAAAATAATGTATAAGTTCTTCTTTATTATTTTCTTAGGACTAATTTTTTTGAAAATAAAAATTTCAATTTTATTAGAGCTGAGTTTTGTATTTCAATATTCCTGGATGGTTTTTTTGTGGAAATAAAAAAAAAGGCGGAAATTTTATAATTAATCCATATTTATTTATAATTGCATTTATAGTAAAGAATTTATATAATAATTTCTCAAAAAGAACAATATTTGTGGTGTGTCAATATAAAAATAAACTTGAGTAAAAATTGAGGAAGGGAGAAACTTAGTTTTAATTTTATCTAGGGTTACATATTTTGTTATTTCCAATTTTTCAAGAGTAAAATTAAAACAAGAGGTTTGGTAAGTACATTTTCTTTTTAAAATCATCTGAAAATAGTGCGTGGCACGAGTTTTATTAAATATGTGAGACCTCAGCCTTAATAATTTTCTCAGTACGAGGCCTAAAGCCCTTGCAGGCCTTGACTCCAGCTTGGTTTGCTATTTCATGGAAATCCTCTAGAGGCTGGACACTCATGTGACACATATGGCACACATATTATCTCCAGATGTCCCATTATAGAGTAGTCCAAAGTGTTCGCGTCTGGAGAGGAGGGCGGTCACATGTTGAGGTACCAAAAGTGTGGAAAGCTGTCTCTCAGTAAGGCCTGGGTCATAGGGGCACGATGATATTGAGCTCTATCTTGAGTGAAAACAAAGTTGTCCAGAAACTTTCTTTAGCCCAAGGTAGAACTTTCTAATCCAGAAGTTCAATGTATTGAGCTGTTCTTTCTTCTTTACAAAAAAGAGAGGGCAGACTTCGCGTATTCTGGCCACAACACCCAAGACTATAGGGGCGGTGAATATGTCCCTGGTATGATAAACAGTGGTACGACTGTATCTTAGCTCCTCGGATATGGCCATGGGGGAGAAGCCGTGTGAGAGAAGCTTCAAAATTTCCCTCCTTTGTTGCTCCATGTTCTCGTTTGTTTTGTTTTTAATTGAGTCGAAACTTGACATAAGGAATTTTGAGTCCGAAAACCTATCTTTCGATGTGTTTGAAGACAATCGACGAATAAATTTCCGATTTATTCAAATTTAAATGAAGTGTATCACAAAATAAAATCAACCCTGTAGCTACAGGCCAATATTTCATTCACATATTTGACTTAATTATATGCTTTATACTCCAATTTATGAGACGGATTAAGGTACTAAAGAGTTTCGGCTATAGTTTAGAACCTTTACTTGATTGAATAGACTTATATTGCCCTCGATATGGCTTCTTTCAAATTAATAATCTATCAATTGTTATGACGATGAATTTTGTCTGCTTTAATTTGTAATTTGTGACACACCCAAAGGGTTAATAAGAATTATTTGCTGATAGCAATTGACGATCATTTGTCGAAGAATACAAATGTAATCTCCACTCCATTTTGAGAAAAATCCTTCTAGCCTGTTTGTATGTTGACGGGCCACATTTGAGATAGTGTAGAATATTAATAAATATTATGTTCATATACTACAAAAAAGACTTTCTCGAGACAGGTATAATTGGCCTTTCCAATGTTATATTATATTTTCAAAGGTCGTTAGCATTATATCAAACAACCTTTTTGCCTCCCGTCTGCCCCCTTTCTATATGTAGAGAGTTTGAAATGGATTTTTATATATTTTGTTCTGTTTTCAAGGTTAAGTCATTTTGTTCAGATAGTATTATAATGTGTATGTACTACTAAAAATATGATTAGAACTTATGTATTAAAGGAGTAAAACCTTGAAATAAATAGTAATACAATTCCGTGTAAAAAAATAAAAAATAAATATCTTAGAGAAACATTGGCAACGAAAGAAGAAGACAAATTAAAGTTCAATAATCCTTTTGCGGTTTAGGCAAGCATGTAAGTCATAACCACTAAAAGATACGTGGAACATAGATTTTACGTAGTATTATTGACTAGTGGTGGGTCTCAGTCTGAAATCCTAGACTGCTTTGAAACCGCTATGATTTTTAGCCGACCAAATTAATTTAATTCTTTAACCTCTACGTTTCACAAACATGTCAAGTTCTTGGGGAAACAAATTCTAAAAAATAATGTTATTTTTTATAAAATAACCACTCATGCTATACAGGTGTGCGCGTCTAAAGCTGAACACTCCTTTAAATTTTACAGCTTGAGGGCTTGACGAGGGGTTCTCTTGTAGACCTTAAGGCCAAGATCTTTCTTAACTAGCCGGTCCATGGGCCTTCTGCTGATGTTGAACTCCCTGGAGAGGCCGCTGACGGTGAACTTGCCTCTCTTGTCCTCGACAGACTTTTTCACGGCAGCAACCATTTCGTCCGACCTTCGAGGCCTTGACTTAAATCTTGTGGTCGCCTCAGGAGTCCCTTTGGCTACCACGCTGTAAATGGTGGTGGGGCTGCAGTTCAGAATCTTGGCAATTTCAGAGGGAGTTTCCCCCCAGAAAGTTCCAAAATTGCAACTCGACGTCTCTCCATATTATCGGCTGTTGTTTTGCTGTTGATATTTAGATTTTGCTGGAGTTTTGTTTATAACTAGTCAAGACCCTTGCCTCGAAGTATAAATCGGTTTCAACTCAATAAAATCAAGAATATGTGTATGGCGTAAAATTTAAAGGAGCGTTCAGTTTTAGACGGTCACACCTATAATATAAAATGAATATGGTAGCCCTGATTCCTAAGAAACAGCTTATCAGCTGTCGATATTCGAGTTTTTGGGAGAGAGGGAGGTCAGCAATCATCAGTCATGAAAATCTTGTGTATAATTAATCTTGACAATTTGAAGAATGTTTTGGAGAAGATCAGCTACAATCATCAGTGACAAGGGATGAGGGGGATAAGGCATAAACAAGAACATTGACAAGAATTACTCGAATCTCGATCCCCAGCTCTACTCCGAGTACAACAAGGACTTTAATTATAACTCCGCAACAAATCTTCAGGTCTACGTTCTGTCTTTTATGAGTGCACACTAATGTTCAATCAGATTTGGATTATAATTGAATCTATTTAGAAAAAGATGTACATTGTAAACTACTCATGAATTATACAATAATGATAAATGCTAAGGAAAAGAAAATGTATTCTTCTGATTACTAATTCCAAAAACGAGTCAGCCAAAAAAATTCACAGGATTTACACATATAATACTAGAAACCTGTCAGTGAAGGCTCAAGCGCTCCCGCTACAAATTGAGTAGAAGAACTGAGAAATTACTACAATGACATATATAAGTTCATAAGGTAATTTGTCAACCATTTGTTATATTTTTTTGAAAAAAAAGACCCATTTATTCAAATCAAATTGTCGAATATATACCTATAGATAAAATAACAGGCTTTCATAGGCGTGGTATTGGAATTAAATAATTTCACAAAAAAAGGAGCTTTATGAATTTCACAAGCCTGATCGTTTATATAGGTATATGTATGTTTGACTATTTAAATCTAATAAATACTTTTTTCCATAAAAATATGATAAATAGTTGACAAATGGCCTTTTAAACTTATGTTATGTCATTATAGTAATTGCTCAGTTCTTCTACCCCATTTGTAACGGGCGGGCTTGAGCGTTCGCTTAAAAGTTTCTAGTATTAAATGATTTACAAAACTATCAATCATCATCCATCTGTTACAAGAGAAGAATCTTGGCGAATTTAAAAGATCCATGGATATATCCGCAGGGAAGGATCTTTAAAATAATCAATGAATCCCTTTCCTTTAAAACAAATCATCATGATCATGCATTCACATTGATAAAAAAGTGTCTCTGAAGCTTATGACCTCCCTTCCGCTTTGTAGTCCCGGCTTAATCCAATATGTGAACTGGACATATTGAGGAATCATTACCTTCAATTCAATCCGTACTAACTAGTTAGGTATCTTTCAGAATATTCGAATACCAGTCGTAGTTAGATGAACGTATATTTCATGAGTCTAAAGTGTCTCACATTCAAATTGGATCAGACTCATTTAAGATTCGTTATAGACCAATTCTATAGACTAATTATTGATGACGTTATTTCAAAATTGTAAACATCAACCTACAATAACATCATATAAGGTTAAATATGTTGTACCAATGATATTTTTACAAATCTACAATCAGGACAGGGGGAAAAATCGGTGCATTGATAGATTGAGACTGAAAAAAATCGTTCTCTATAATGATACTGAAAAAATCGATCCACGAATTGAAAAAGATTAAAAAAAAGTTATTATCTAAGAGTAGTTGAAAATATCTAAGAAAAATTCTCCTCCAGAACATTCCTCAAATTTTCAGGGTTACCATGTTGATTTTCGGGGGGTTTTAATGCCCAATATACATGAGATTTTTATCCCTGTAGATTTCCCATTTTCACGTTGAGGTTGGAACTTTTCAGACCATCCTAGTATACAGTATGTCAAGAATTTGATGTCCTCTTTTTCAAACTCACATAAATTAAAGTAAATTTAGCAATATGGTATAATTTTATTTCGTAATATATCCCCCCTTAAGTTTTATACATTTTTTATGCGTTCGGGCATACAAGCAATTAAACTATCCCAAGTCTCATTTGAAATTTCCAACCAGGCAAATTTTACATTTTGGACGAGAATTGCTTCATTGGTTGCAGTCGATAATTTATTGATGTTATTTTGGGCAATGGCTCATAGATTTTTCTATCGGAGACAAGTCTGGACTGTTGCTATACCATGTACCTTTTGTTCAAAATAGTCCAATTAGTCTGAAACCATGCTTGAGCCACGTGAGAGCTATGATCAAGAGCTTTGTCTTGCTAGAAAATGGCTCCTGACATGTCTGGTAGCATTTTCTGCGTCAGAATCGATCCGTTTTCTCGGCTCCTTTGTATCACAGTGGTGAGAAACTTCTTTAGTATGGTCTCAACATAGTATGAAGACATCTCAGTTTGTCCTCGAGGTATAAAATGAAGCTCACTAAGAGCCCAGTAACTCAAAAGACCCCAGACGTGAATTTTCAAGGGAAACTATACTTCCGGAGTTGTCACAACATTTTCCTTCTTGCGAGCCAAACGCTACCACTTTGAAGATTGAGATGGTAAAACAGTTCAAAAGTGAACTCATAAGAGAAAAATTTATTGACCAATTTTTCCTCTCACGACAAGAAATAGGTCGCACTTTCTTCTGAATCTCTGTGAGTTTCGGTTGCATTTGAGACCTGTTCTTCAAAACCTTCAGCGATTCCTTTATGTGCTTGCAGAACAGTCTTGTGTAACACTGGATGACTATTTGACATCAATCTGGTCCCTAATTTTCCAAGGATTGACCTTTTTTCCTAAGACTTTAGGCGATTGTTATTTTTGCAGCTTTGGGAAAAAAATCCTTCCGATTCCACCAATGTTCTCGAGGCTCTTCCTGGAAAAGTGACAGTTCCACCACATTCTAATGGTTCCGACAAAAACGTGAAGGTGCCGAATGATCTCAACCTGCCTTTTTCCGGCCTGTAGTTGGCCTACGGTCCTGTTTCGGGTGCTTAAGGAGTACTCCTTCACCATTCTGTGACAGCATATTTTTTAATAGTTATGTGAAAATTTCGATTAAGAAAAAAAATGCATCCTTGCTTCCTTACCTTAAATTTGGATCGATACAGATTTTTTAGAGTCCCTAAACCCACGTGCTTTATTGTTTATTTTTTCCCCTTTTCATTTTTGAACTTCTTTATAGAGAGGTGGCAAATTAAAAACGAGGACATCCATTTCTTGACATCCTGTATATTCAGGCAGCAACTACAAAAAGCCGGGCCCTCTTACATTATACTATTATTTTCATCTATGCATTTAGGTATTATGTGATACATCAACACAAAATACTTCTTGAATAAAAATCAACAAAATGCGATACTCCAAAATTATTTTGTTACTTTTGAAATATGTTCAAACGAACTAAAATTATTTGATAGATATATTTCTCACAATATGAACTTTATATTCAAATGTCTAACCGAAAAAAATTGAGATGCAAAGGAATGTCTACTATAGTATCGTGGGGGGATGTTCCACTTGAGAGATGCAGATTGCATTGCAGCACATTAAATTCTTTTATGACGTAACTATATAGTAGCTGAATTTAAATTTAAGTTGAGTTGGTGCAACTGGGCCTATGAGTCTCACTTCTTACTCAAATTATAGTTATACTCATATGCAACAACATATTACATAATTCTATGTTTATTCCATTTAATAAACTTTGATGATAAAAAAATATCACCTTAAATATATGACTTGGCCCATGATAAAAAAAGTTTAGACGTCCCTGCATTCATTTGATTTATGAGACTTTATTTAGATCTATATGACCTATAAATATAATCTAACTATCTCATTATTTTCTTTTATTTGTGACAAATAATGTTTGAGAAGAATAAATTTGAATTTGTCGGCCCTTCGAAGCGTTAATTAGAATAATTCATTTGTAAAAATGGAAAATTATTAGTTGAAGAATATAAAAAATCACTTTTGAGAAAAAAATACTTTCTTTTTTTGTATTGATTGACCGTATATATACAGGGACCCAGTGATTGTGTAATGATTAGCTGTCTAATGGCGTCTCTTTTCTTTTTTTTTAAGGCAGAAAAGTTTTGAACATCAAATACATCAAATTTTCTCTTTTTCAACATTCATATGCACAATTCAAGCAAATTTGCAAGTAAATCCAATTAATAATATGGTCTCAGTGACCATTTAGGAGTTTTGAAAAGTGCACTGAATTAATCTTAACACCCTGTTTTTTAAATTCATCAATACTTCCAATCATTCCAAGTTATTGGTTCTGCATAAAAATACCAATCTGTACCAGACTATCAGTGTGCTACGAAGTACGAATTTACATCTTTGTAGGTGAGTAAACTATAGATTTTATTTACGATGACCATATTTTCATTTCCAGAAATAGAGCATGTGTGTCGATCAATGTTGGTTTTAGATGAATGAGGGGTTAACATTATGAAACCAGTAAAATATTAATGAACTTTCACTATTTTTTATCAGATTCTTGATATTTTTTAATAGCCAATAATTGGATTTTGATCCTTCTGAATTTAGTATTGTTTTTTATTCTAAATCGATTTGAAAATTGGTTAAAACCCATAAAAAAATTCCCCTAAAGTCCGGACCGTGCAGGATATATAAAGTAGTTATTTTAAACGACGCCATTTTGTGTGCTCAAAGTTGATCTTTTTACTTCATAAAATAGACCAATTTCAATTAAATCTTGATGAAACTTCATCAAATGACTTTATAAATATAAAAAGACTTAACATTTGCATTGAATACTGCTTCATGCAAATGATAAATACCGGTATTTGAATTAAACCAAGATAATATCTAATAAAAATCCCTAAACATGGCTTGATTATTTTGATGTCAACAATGCTCACATGACGTAAAAATACTCTATAGCAAAAGAAGAACTGATTGAATCTGAACAAAGTATTGCTGTATATTGAAAAGGAAATCCTTGGGATTCATATAAATGAATTAATTAATTTCAAGTCAATTGCAAGTTTATAAATGTATTTTGTTTTGTAAAAAAAATAAAATTGCTGCGTGTCCATTTAATGAAGAAAAGAAGAAAAAAAATGGCTAATTTCCAGAATGCTTTTGTAAAAAAAAAAAATACATAGGTTGGTATATTGATGGATGTTCCGACAGGATGTGAGTCATTTTTATTATTATTTCATTCTTATAGAGATATGTGTAATGTGTATAGTTCTTTCTGTAAATTGTAGTAAATAACAATAATAATAATGTAATCAACGCATGGTCCCATGGAGATGTTGTTTCACGGTTACAACAATTGTTCAAATGCTTCCAGGAATATTGCATTATTTAATAGTTATATATTTTATTTTATATCAAGGACTATTTCTTCTTCTTTTTTCACTCTTCTTTTCCTCTGCTCTTTTCTTTTCTCCCCCCCCCTTCCCCCGTTTGTTGCTCCATCTAACTAAAAGTTCAAAATGGAGAGTTTCTTCTTTTCTATCTTCTTCACACTCAGCTGCACCCTTTCTCCAGCTCTCACTAAAAAGTTCCATTAGACTGGAGTCAATCACACTCTGAATATTGTCTCTTTAATACTACATATATATTTAGTGGTGTAAATCAAAAAGGAACTACTGGTTACTAATTTAACGAAAAATCATTATAATTTACAATAATGTCTGTTTTTTTGGTTTTTTTTGTCTTCTTTTCATTATTTCATTAGTAACTATAGTATAATTACGACTATGGACTACACTTGTAGATACTCCACACATACATAAGGTTTTATGTACAACTTTTTTTTTCTTGCGCAACAACTGACGTTTTTTAAAGCTTTACGCTTCGCCGATTTTATGTTTTTTTTTACCTAATGATATCATTGACTCCCATGTTGTGCGTGTCTTGATGATTATACGGGAAGTTATTTTATTTTTTGGATTTATATACTAATATAATAATATAATGATGATGATTTCCCTACTTTCTTTTTACATATTACTTAATAAATAAAGATATAGTTCTTAATTAGTCTAGCTGCAATTGAAGGGTAGGGTCTGTGATTAAGGATTTGGAAAAAAAATCTCTCCACGGCGTTAGATGGCTAAAATACTAAAATTGCACACTTTACTTAATTAGCAGCTGCCGATTTTTCTACTTATTTTTCACTAATGGGTGTTCTGAACGTTGATTGGTTGCAATTCCGGACACATGGAATAATCACTCAAGCAGCGTAGCCTGTTTTCCTTTATTTCCCACGTCGTTACCCTTATTGTATCACGCAGCCTTTCCTCCGAAAAGAAACAGAAAAAAGGGCCGAAATTATCTGGTATCTAGCCAAATAAGTCAATCATACCAATTCATCTATATCTTTTATACACTCACAGACTATCACCCTAAAATATTGTTTATTCAACATTTTTAGAATATATTTAGTAATATTTAAACCTACATTGTATTTTATTGAATAGAATATTACTAAGCAATACTATAATAATCTATTAAAAGCGTAGCTATTAATTTATATTACTATATGATGGCCAAAATTTCTTCATATATATAATAAATGGCCAATATATCTCCTATAAAGGGCGAGGGATCAAGAAGAAAATGTATTCCATTTTTTTTTGAAAAAAAAATATAATTATAGAATAACTTATTCTTTTGATTATTTATGAAAAAGAATACATTATGAAATAGCCATGACATATCAAGGAAGAGGAGAGAATCGACAGCCAACAACAAAATATGTAGGGTATTTTTGTGTTAGTGAGGTTCTGTTCTGTGTTCCCCTCTTGAAAGAATGGAGTAAAACATGACGTTAACTCTTCTTTTTTTTTCTTTTTTATTGACTATCTTTTTATTTTATATTCTCCTCATGTGGGAATGAATATTCGGCCTGATTATTCCAGGCCTCTAGAATTCCGTAGTTGAGAATTTCAAATTATATCATTTTAAGATATTAGCAATTGCCAACAATTAGTTATAGAATAATAATTTCATAGTTAGGGAAGAATTAGCTTACTACTCCAATTGATTTTGGGCACTTTTTTCTGTTAATTTTTATGGAAATGTTGCGTGATGTGATAAAGCTAACACCATAATAAGGATCGACTCGAGTAAATCAATCAGAAAAAGATAGATATAAAATTAAGTAGCTGTGAAGGCCTACTACCCATTTATAATTTGTAGTCACAGAATCCCTCTAATATTCTTTATATATCTTAGGCATTACATCTTATGACAAGTAAAGGAACCATATTAAGGGACCCCTTGTACCAACATCTTATAATAGCTACCACGTTTATGAGTTGGAATTCTTTTAAGTTGTAGAATAAAACTTCTTCAAACAAAATCTATAAAATATGTATTTTTGTTTTTAGCTGCGATGTCTTGCCTTCTTTTCTTCTTATCAATATTCTGTACGTGAATTGGATGAAAAAAATATGATTTTTTTTTCTAAGCTATGAATAATTATTGAATAGCAAGGACACAGTTGACCTAGTTAATACCAAATGATTTTGTAACTGTTTTTTTGTTTTTTTTTGGAGGAAAGGTTGCAAGATAATAAAAGAAGATAATGTTGTGTTTAACAACTGGTTTTAGAGATTTTTATGTTTTTGCTGCTGTTTTTTTATTTGTCTGTTGGTCACCAGGATTACACCAAAAGTTACAAATCCATTTTGATATAACATAGCATGAAGATTATATATGGTCTCAGTAAGAGGCCATTCAATTTTGAGAGGTCAAGGTAGCACAAAACGTTGAAATTACATAATCCACAATAACTTTGAAACATATTGAGGTATACAATTAAATTGGTGATTTTACCAATTTATCCCGGCGAAATTACAGATCAGGACGAGTTACAGAGATGGGAGTATTACTGGAAAAAGTATGTATAGTTACAAGGACACTATGTTGAAAAATAAAAAGAAACACTCACATCAACCCATTCAAACTACTGTTACATAACAGTGCAACTTTGGTGAGTAGCTGTCAACAGGTGCTAGATAGGTGTGACTGGCTTTTTTACGTGTGCTGCCATCTTCACGTTAAGGTCGAAAACATATCAGAACACCCTTGTATTTCATTTAGGATAAATGATCGTATCGGGTGTAGAAAAAGTACTGAGATCTACCTCTAAGAAGTCATTAAAATACTCATAATTGACCAGGACGATATCCTACATAGAAAATTTTATTTTATGATATTTTTTACTATAACAATGCATAATAATTATGAATCTGGCCACCATCAGCCTCAATGAGAGCCTCCAATTACTTCCTTAACCCTTTCTACACATTGACAACGTAATCCTTTTTCATGATCCTCCACTGCAGGTTAACAGAAGTCTTCAGGGGATTGATATTCGGGTGGAGGACTTTGCAGGCCTTCTTTTCAATTTGGCACTAAATGGAGTAATCGATTGGATTGAGATCTGTGCTCTGAGGAGGCCAAAGGTTCTTGGACCAGAATTTCATGTTGCTACCCATCCACTCTTATACAATATTCGCAATATGCACTGGAGCCCTGTCCTGCAGATATTTGTGCGTGGTCTTGTTGGACTTCTTCATGGTCTTGGTGATCTATGGGCTACATTTTCCTTCAACACCATCAAGTAGTCGGTTGTGGGAACTTGTATCCAACAGGAAAATGGAGGCAATTTTTCATCAGTAGATGCCACAACCCCCATCACAGAAACCGGATGTTTGGTCTTGGTGATTGTCCTGACGTTTTTGTCAACATAGTCAAAGCATACCACACGATCATTTTACTTATTGTAGACGGCGTTAATTCTATAGCTATTTTCATCACTGAAAAAAATTATCCGGTTGCTGTTATGCTTCAGATTATCCAAGAGTTGTTGATATCCCTGAAGACGGAGTTCTTTTTGACGTCGGGACAGGAGTGGCCTCTCAATTCTTCTAAGCGACCTTCCTCCATCCTTTCGGATGATCTTGCCCACATTTGCCGATGTACCTTCTTCTTCTTGGCGTACTTTGACATCTTCATCGTTGGGTTAACCTTAAAGGCATCCATGACATCTTCAGGCTTCATTTTGGTGATTCTTCCACTCTTGGGGTTGTCCTTAAGGTTGTTCTCATCATCCAAACGATTTCTGACTCAACAGATTATTGCCTTACTCAGGTTTAAGGCCTTCATGATGTCCAAGATGGTCCTTACAGTGTGGATTAAATTGCTTGTGATAGCTCTTCTTCCCTCCATCGCGACGTATACAGAACTTTTGTTTGCAACATGTACATCAATCAAAGGCTTATAATCTACTTTACTCTATTTTTAGAAGGTCTCATTACTTTTTCTACATCCTGAAGGCGGAGTTATGCACTCTATCGAGTGCCTATTCTAATTTTGAAAGAGTATAGGTTGAGGGATACAACAAATAGGTATAACATCGTTCTCTTTGACGTCATAGGAACGGACAGTATCTATATAAAAAAAACATTTTGTGTTGTAGAAAATTCCCAAACCACTCGACGACGACGACGGTTTACTCCCATTTCCTGTAATTAACATGGATGATTTCGTCTTCTTCTTTTATAATACATACTATAACCACAAGTGATTTATTTAAACAGAAAAACAATTCATAAAAGAAGAAAAAAAACGATTTTCTTCTCCCCCTGTTCTTTTTACTTTTTTCAATGTCTACCTTGAAAAAGTTATGGTTTCATTCAAAATCAATTATAATTATAATGTATTTGAATACAATATTTGTTCTTACCTAACTACTAGCTATTAGTGTTGAAGCACAGTCTGATAGAAAACTTTTTTTTGGTTCGGTTTTAAGAGATTTTTTTTTTTGACCGATCTTGCAAAACCAACAATATTCGGACAATGAGCAACCAAGAGCTCTAAAGCTTTGAAAAATGACCACCCAAAATATCAAAATTGAGCAATTTGTATTTAAAGAAAAATACAGTTTCATAAGGATAATTTTAAGTATGTAATTAGTGTTTTTATAAATTTATGATAATTGATTGATAACTTTTACTATACAGGGTTCGGAAGCAAAACGTGGACTGAATGACTGATTTGAGAAAAAAATCTATAATTTTATTTTTGGATAAATAATTTTGAAATTTTTTTAACAAAACTTTAAGACACGACCTTTGTGAACATATTCACTCAACATGGCCGTATTCAGCAGCAATCACAGCCTCCACACGTTGTTGGAAAGCCTTGTGAGAGTTGATGATGAACTTCTCGGACAAGTTGTTCCACTCCTTCACAATGGCGGCCTTCAGAGATTCCACGTTCGGGTGAGATTTCCGGTTAGTCACCTCTGTTTGTTTGTTAGTTTATACGTTGTTCACCAGAATTACGGCAAAAGTTATAAATCAATTTTAATCCAACATATATTCTACAAAAGTTTGTTTGTTTTTTTTCTCCAATTTCTTTATTAAATATACATGGCATGGGACCAGATTAAGACCGAATTTGACAGCAAGATTGGTCCAGACTCAAGTTGGACCAAATTAGTTAAATAAATAATAGTTTCAGACCGGTCTATGATTTGTAGACCGAACCCCAACACTAATAAATATATGTGTGCCGAGGTTGGGTGGTATTATATTAAGGAGGAGGAACCATCATTAATAAAGTCATTAATTTAATGATTATTTCCTATAATTTAAAAAAAGTATGTTTAATTGATATATGCTTATTTGAAGAGCAGGTGTGTATATCTCATTGCAATAAATTTATTTGTAAATGACAATCACTAAAGAAGGCCATAGAAAAAATATACTTACAATATAAAAATCATTAATAAAAATGTATATACAAGGACTGAATGTAATTATGACACACATTTTTTTTAGAGATGTGAGTAATTGAAATACACTAGTTCCATAAATAAATTTTAAAAAAAGTATTTTTAGATGCCAAACAAATCTCACATACTGCGCCCCAATTCCAAAGTGGGCAAAATTTGAAATATATTAATATATTGATCAACTGAAAATTGAATAAAAGGACGTCTAATGGGATCGAAGGACCTTGGGGTCCACAACATCAAAATTGTCGGTTTCATAAAAATAATAAAGTCATTATTTCAAGGATTAAACCCGTTTTGTTGCATTCCACATTAATCAATGAGTCTCTTATATTGAGAAAGGGTTGACCTTTTTCGAAAAAATGCAAACAAATACATTTTTTCAGACTTCATTATTATTGGGGAAAATGAAACGGCCAATACCCTTTTTAATCACCTCATACAACATTCTAGTACTGGTCCTAAATCTAACTGAGATATATCAGCAGTACTTCGGATACAGCTCCACGAGCCATCCTCTCTTTACATGTAGAGGATGATTTAAATTTTGGGACATTTATCAAGGATCAAATACATGGATGGGACCGAGATTCAGTTCCATGTTAAGGACCGTTACAACCCTAGTATGAAAGTGAGGATTTTTTCTTGTTTTGTTTTTTGTTCAAGGTCAAGGGTGTCCGTAGGACTATATTTTTGGGTCCTTGATAAATGGAATTTTGTCGAAAAAAATTAGAAAATTTTATTTTTTGGAACAAAATTTCAAATGTTAATTTTTTTTTCAATAACCCACAGATATTCACAAAAAATTAAATGCTTTTGGAAAAAAATTTCAAATATTTGAATTTTTTGAAAAAAAAAATTCAAATATTAAATTTTTTTGAGGAAAATTTTAAAAATCCATAGCTATTCACAGAAAATTAAATTTTTTGGGAAAATATTTGTAAAATTAAATAAAATATCAATCATTAAAAAAATTCAAATACTGAATTTCCTAGTAAAAAAACAAAAATTCCGTAATTTGGTTTTGTGTTTGAAACAGAAAGACCTCTCTTTTTGAATGATGAGAAGGGGTTAACCTGTTGTACGTACCAACACAGTTTTTCGAGACAGTGAACAATACTCTGGCAATGAATCGATGTGTCATCTCCCTCCCCCTTTTTTTATTACTTAAGAGTTCCATTAAATCACGTAGTATGATGATAGAATGACTTATTTTCACCTTAGAAATATATTCGTGTAATTTTTTTTTCTTTCTTTCTTTTAAACTTTTGTTCAGGAAAAGTATATTTATGGAACGAAATTTATTTAATTTTTTTTTTCTACAAAAAAAGGAAAAAATCAAAAAATCTCACATAGTCATTCTAATTCTATTTATTAGGATTTCCTTTCTATCACGAAAAAAAAAAAATGTAATGACAAAATAGAATGAAACCCCTTCTCT
Organism: Lepeophtheirus salmonis; assembly: GCF_016086655.4. Taxonomy (NCBI): domain Eukaryota; kingdom Metazoa; phylum Arthropoda; class Copepoda; order Siphonostomatoida; family Caligidae; genus Lepeophtheirus; species Lepeophtheirus salmonis. The sequence goes on from NC_052134.2 coordinate 45,635,257, forward strand.
TGGATGATTGCAAGTTAAAAGGTTTATACATAATACATTGAAATAGATATCTTACAATCATGTAGAGGAGTCTTGGAATAGTTACAACTGGGCCCTTTCCTCCAACGCAAAAAACTATAGTAACAGAATTCACGTTACAGTTGGCGTTATTTACTTATATTAGTTTATTTGCAAAAGGATCAAGACCCATCTTGTGGCAAAACAATACAACTCCCTCTATAAAAATGTTGTTTAACTAACAGTAGTATTCGGCCTTACCTTGAGTAATTAGGCATCGGCTAGAGGACAAATTTTGCTTTAATAATATACCCGGCCAACCGTTATTATATAATCATCTCTCTTAAATAAATTTAGAGAGGTTAAGAGTAATTTTTTTACAATGCTCCGATGGGCAATGTTGTAGAACACATAATTAGGTGTCGATTCCTAAGAAAAACATATTCCTAGTCGTCACCATGAGCAGACTGGGGCCTCATGGAAAACGATGTACAGTGTCTCCATGCGGTTGAAGATCGGAGAGGACCTCAGGCACTCTCCAGAGCAGGCAGGAAACCCTCCGTGTCCATCAATCCCCTGAAGTCCTTATCGGTGGTGCTTAGGGATCTAAAAAAGACAGGTGGAAAGTCTCTCCGGCGTATTGCGTGGCCTCTCTTGATAGAACAGCAAAGAAAAGTCTATGTGGAGCGTGCAAAAAAGATCCTAAACAACCTCAAGGGAACCTTTGATATAATTGTTCTAATGAGAAGACCTTTCCTGTTAACCCTGTCTTCAACAGGCAGAAGGATCGAGTAGTGACATTTGGGGATGTAAAGCAGAGGAGCACCAATATATATACAACACCAAACACCCTGCTTCAGTGATGATGTTAGGCTAGTTGCATCCAACGGGAAGCCCATAAATCTCGTTTGGTTCCCTTCAAGATGCAGGCTAATGGTTATGTCAAAATTCTGGACACCCAAGTTCTCCCATGGATCAAAACTTTTTTCTTTGTCAATTCTCCCTTGGTGTTCCAACAAGATTGAACACATGCACTTCTGGTCAAAGGCTTGCAAGAGACGCCATAACAACACCCGCGTTCTGAAGACCTCTGCCAACAAGCCTCTATGAGCTCTTAGTGCATCCAGAGGGTCTGCAGAAGCTTCCGCCACCGCTTGGAGCTCCCCATCAATTCTGAGGGCGGATACATTGACTAAAATATGTTTTTCCGGGTTTAAATTATTAATTAATAGTAAATAAACTTGTTTTGTTATTTAGCCAGGATCCTTCCATAGACTTCAATACTGTGTGTGTTAAAAATGGGTAGATAATAACGTTTGTCCCGGTAAAGATAATCCCCCAAGAAATACTCAATACTGATATCCATTTATAAGACGGGTTATCTCCTCAAAAATGAGAGAATAATAATAAGAGTTTGTGAATAAAAATTTAGTATGATGGGATGACTGATGTGCTAGGGGATACTTAAGTCTCTGGAGGGCGTATTAAAACAGTTCTCCTTGCATATTCAATACTACGAGCGCACGCCTGTAATATTTCAATAATACGACTACTTTTTTATTTCTTAGATCAAAAATATGAATATGATATACAACAGGCACCACTACATAAATGAAGTGCACCCTGTATAAACGCTCAATGCTACAAGCAAAACTCCTGCGAGATTGTATTAATATGACTACATTGTTATTCCTTATATCAAAAATATGAAAATGATATACATCATGGGCCGCTATATACAATGCACTCTGTAACCTTCCTCGATGCTAAATGCTAAACGACTGTAAGATGGCTACATTGTTATGTTTTAGATCAAAAATGCATTAATTGGGTTAAAAGATACATTCATTTATACACATAAATACACTTTGCTTTATTAATTATTTGTAAATTCAAGTTCAAAATTTATTTACCATTCTTAATTTATTTATGTTGTGCTCCAAACTGGATACTGTCCCTCCATCTTGCGGATAATACATTTTTTTTAGTTTGCTCATTTCTCATTGATTAATATAATATATATATATATATTTATTTGGGGTGTTTGGTTTTTGGAAAAAAAAATCAAATATTTAATCATAATTCAATTCAAGAATCAATAAGGAATCATTCTTAAATAGAATCAGATTCGTGAGTATAGTCCCTTGAATCCTCTCACTCTCACGTTTTCCCAAATGGTATAATTTTATCTCTGCATAACAATGTAAATAGATTTAATTAGTATGAATATATGGTTTGATTCAAGAGATGAATCAAAGACATGATAATTAATAGATTGAAAGAGCTAGTTATTTTTCTTAAATCCGATATTTTACAAAAATTGTCGCTTTGGAGGTACAATTATAGGCCACAAAAGTGGGGATATTTAACATGGGACTAAATATATCCAATTTAAATCATATACACGTGTAGTAATGATGTGCAGGTTCATGTGATGTAATGACTAGAGTTGGGATTTGTGTGAGAGCGCTAGGAGAAGGCGGGAGCGAGAAAAATTGTAATACTGAATGAAGACCATTATGAATATCATCTGCTGTTATATGATTTTGGAGGGAGAAAATGAATTACTGCAATAAAGAAGGAAACCTTCAATATTTAAAATAGCATTAGTGGAGGAAAAAAATATAAATATATTTAAATTCATAATTATTTATTTTATTATGCATTAAGAATTTACACCAAGGATCGGCGATAATTCTTACTTCAGAGGGATATATTAACATACACGCGACTTATTAAATAATGGACAAAAAAGAAAAAAGAGCACACGCGTCAACCTTTTTCCTTTTCTGATCGCTAAACTTAGTTTTTTCTTTTCACAGATCCCCTCTTTAGTAATGACCAATCAGATACAAATTGGGCCTTAATTCGGTTAAATAACTATTGTAGTTTGTAGAGGGAAATACTATGTTGTCGATTATTTTGGTAAACATTCTATTTTTTTCTCGTTTGTTATCACGGCGTCAAAGAATTTCCCTTGCTATTGATCAGTATCATCACTCTATGTATTTTATCTCTATGGATATGAAATAAAAAACTAATTTTTCGTCGGAGGAATATTGATTTAATTTTGATGAAATTAAAATTACTTTTTTTAAGAAAAGAAATCCTTTACAACATTTATTTTCCTTATTTTGTCATTTAAAAATTCTCCTCCATCCGACCTGCAGTGGATACCTCTCAGATTAGTATCGGTTTTGGGGTTAATATTTTGGAGGTTAAAATAAATAAACATTTCGTTTTGAAATTTTCAAAATTACTACGAAATAAAAACATTCTGATTAAAAAGGAAATTATTTTTTTTCTGATTTTTCTTCATTTCACCCTACTCTAATAATTAGTAATCATAGAATTCTAGACTCTGTGTCTAAAATTTCATGGTAGGAATATACAAATCACATAAAATTTCTAAGTAATGTGTCGTCGACTTTCAAATTTAAAAAATCCAAAGCCGGTTCAATTTTTAATCACTCGATCTCAATTCTCAACAAATAACCCATTTGAGGGGATACATTAACTAATTTATCACTGTATATAAGTATTAATATTTCAATTTTTGGAATACTTCACATAATATCACGTATAAAAGCAACAAAGAAATTAATTACTGGGGTGTCACATTACTTACTTAAGAGTTTGTCTTAGATCGAGAGTGATATTCAATTCAAAATTATCGCTAATTTTGGACATAATGCTACACAAAGTTATATCTAGTTCAATAGTATTTTTAATTCCGAACCCTTATATTAAATTTTTTTGCTATTTTTGAAAAATTGACAAGTTATCCAGGCTAATTTTTTCGATAACACTATTCTCCATTACTTTTATGGTTTTACAAGTACGAAAAAAAATCTTAATAGGTTTGTGTTCCTCTTTGCAATGCCAATAAATATAACATATTTAATACGATAAAAGACATATTCATGCATGGGTAATATAATAGAGACGGACTGTCAACAGTAAATCTTTGGCATAATAACCCAAGCAAATCCAAACAAGTTTTATTGGCCGGTACCCGGTACTTTTGTCTTAAAATATTTTGCTTCCTGAGATTGTGCCTTAAACAATTTCGCCTTTAGACATTTTACCCCAAGGATATTTCTCCATAATATATAAATAAATATACCAACAAAATCTCACCCTGTAATGAATTCGAACAAGAAACAAAATAGGCAAAGTTGTGCCCGGTTCAGGTTCAGCGATTCTTTCATTTCAACCGAAACCGTTGAAATGCAGTGGCATGTTGGGTCATACCGCATAATCCCATCATTTTCCAACAAAAATCAAACATTTAATGCATTTTATAGTAATAAACATTACAATGTTTCATTAAAAAATTAAGTTGCTAAACTATGAAACTTATTCTTATTTGTAATACCGAATACGAATTAATTATGAGGATATACAAAAAAAATCCACATTGAAATACCTACTTGAAACCTAAAGGCTTTCCTATTTGAAGTAAAAAAATGTAGAATTTGTAACTTGTATAAGAAAATTGTACAAGTTGCAAACATTAAATGAGATAAATAATTTCAAATGAATGATTTAAAGTACTTTGGATGAGAATAATTTAATTATAATAATTTAAATATTTAGGATTATGTGGAACATTATAAAAGTTCAAATGCTCACAGTTATATTACTTATAAATACATAATCCCCGTATATTTCGATAGATCCTAAAGAAATTAGAGTATCAATGTATAACTTTGGTATTTAAAATGACCAAATTAGACAATTAAATTGCAACTTGTTCACAAAATAGAGAGTAAATATTTATATTATTTTCAAATTGCCGGTGGGCATGTGAGTCTGCTTCATATTTTCCTTTTCTAATTTATCGACTCGAGTCGAATTTTATCAATTCGACTCGAGTCAACACAACACTAATATAAAGTAAGACTTCAACCGCAATATATCGGAGAGACTGATTTTCGTTGGTTTTTATACCAACTGGTCTACATTATCGATTATAACCAATATCGAAACTTTTGAAATTCAAAGTTTTTAATTACTCATCATTAGAAAATCCAAATGGCAATATCAATTACTTCTTAACATTTTAATATGATTAACCCCTAGGTTTTTTACTATTAAATAAAAGAGACTTTTTTCATTTTTAGGCAAACATTCATCCATTGGTACAACAGAAAATTAATTTTGGAAAGAAAAGTTAATGAATCATCACGATAATGACCACTGCTTAATTTTCTTCATCAGTGTAACAAAATAGATCCTTGTTCAAGATTTAGAGAAATTATATCCAATAATTTTTGAATTATTGATACAGTTTTATTTTATTAATGACCAATGTGGTCACACATTACACATAGGACTTTGTGAAAGTTATAATAATAATTATTATTTTTTAGTTTTTTTGGACAATGAATATAAAAAAAACTGGGATATCTTAAATAAATTTTACTTGATACAAGCAGTGTTGTGAGAAAAGTATCTAACATTTTTGAAGGGGCCATAGGATTTGGATTTATGTGATTCTTAAGTTTGTTTTCAGATAAATTTAATTTCTTTCGTATATCCATTACTAGATGAATAAATTTACAACAAGAAACAAAATTTGAATAACTTTTATGCGTGACGTTTTTAAAAAAACACATTAAAAAATATAATTTTATTCAAATTCTAAATATATATGTTATTTGAAAATGAGCCAGAGATGCGTGTTTCTAAAATATGTCATAACCTTGCCTAGAGGTCATTTTAGGGCTTTTGAATCATTATATTTTCCAAAGGTTTTAGTTTTTACATAGTTAATTTAAAAAATATATAAATCAACTTTCTAAATAATGATCTGTAGTGATATCAGTGTTCATTTCGTCTCGTCTAAATATTATTACGTTGTGAAGTTCAAATATTTTTGATATGCATATATACTCGTACAGTGTTGGATTCGAGTATTCTCGAATTCGAAAAAACTTGACATTATTAAAGCTGACAATTTCCTGAAAATTATTTTGCTCGGCCAAAATATATGTATGTATATATATATTTTTTTTTTTTGAAAATTCGGCTTCATATAAATTCGAAACATCCGAGTAATTATATGTCAAATTTCGAGCACTACTCTTTAAAAGACAGCACAAATTTTTCTTTTTAAAGAAGAGATGATGCAATACAATGGAGAAACCAGATTACATATTATGCGGAAATTCTCAGAAATTTAAATTCAACTGAACTCGAAAATGGTTGCATTTAACACGAATCAATTAAAACATTCATATATTAGTATAAAATATAAATAAATGAATTTTCCATTTGGAATTCATACAAAAATGTTATTTTTAACTCATGTCCGATGACATGACCAGTGACCTCTAGGACCAGTGTTTATTTCGTCTCATCTTTATTTTAACAAGACTTGTGATGTTAAGTAATCCATGCTTAATCAAATGAAACATTTAACAAAAATGTATATCGTCATGCAAAAAAAAACATTCGTTGTCTAGTCATAGCTGACAAAATGAACACTATATAGAAGGAAGGAGCTGTCATGGATCCCTTGCTCAAAAAAAAGAAGAAGTTATTTTATAAAACCCTAAGTAATAAATTTTAAGTATTTTATTATATATATGAGCCTGTACAAGACAAGATATTTGTCTAGTCATCATCTTAGGAAACCCCTTTGTTAACGAATATACTTCCTCTATCCAATTTTGAGGGGATTAACACCGTTCGTGGAGCTCTAATTTAAAACAATAAGAAAATGATTGTGAGATTTGACAGTAGTAAATATTTCGTAACGATATTTTATTTTCTATAACTTTTTTACTTATAAATTGTTGCGATTTATTCAATGACGAGAATTTTTTCAATTTAATAGTTATTCTTGTTTGTTTTACAAAAACTTACCAGAGTATAAACTAGATCCTTGGACTGTGCGTTACCCTATGAAATTAACCTTCTAATATTATTGTTTTGTAATAATAATAGCTTCTCATAGTCATACAATGATTCATTGTAACACTATTATTTCATTTAGAACTTACGGGGATCATTTATTATAATATTACTACCATCATCAGTTAAATGATTATTTTTTAAATTATTGAAAATGTGTGTGTTACGAGATGCTAAGGAAAAATAATTATAGTGAGCATAATCATTCGTAATTTTATAAAAAAATAAATAGACTTACAAATATACTTTAATTTCATCATCCCCAGGAATAATAATAATTCATAATTAATTTAATTTTCTCAAATAAATAAATTAATAATAATAATAAAAAAAAAAGTAGTAGTAGTAGTATACATATTGTGTAATTTAAAAAAAAAATGGGAGAGAGAAGAGCCTACACTTCAAATTCTCTTCACAGGAATACTTCATTCATACGAATTAACTTTTAAAGAAACAAAGAAGGAGAAAAACAAACAAACAAAGTCTTATAAAAATAAGTGATGAATGTGTCGCGAATATTCAGTTTGGCTTGGTTTTGTGGTTCTTTAAGAATAATCAGAGTCAGAGGAATCTTCATCTGAGCATTTCTTTCGTTTTTTTTCTTTTTGTGGTGTTTATGCGATGAGGAAGATGACTGTCTATGTGGTGTTTGATGATGAGAAGAAGATGAATGATGTCTATGTGATCGGTGACTACTACTGCTGTTACTTGAACTGCTGCTTTGTCGATGACGATCTCGACTACTTGAAGAGGAGGTTGAGGAGAGGCGTTGTCCCAAATTAATGGTTATTTTGGGAACAGGGTTAGACTTCTTCTCCTATAAGTAATAAATATATAAAACAGTCAGAACACATTGCAAACATGCCTGATCAGGTCCAGTTTTAGAGAGCACTTGCTCAAATTCTATTCAAATTCAAGTTCTATATTGAAAAAAGCGTTATTCAGAAAAATCAATTTTTTAAACAATGCAAAAAAATTGTTTAAAGAAAAAGAAAATGGCCACGCACATTTCTCATTGCCCTAGTCCCTGCTTACATTAAAAAAGCCCCTATGTCTCAAATCCAACAAATTTTAATTTGATTTTTCGTTGGAGGATTGTTGGGCAAATTATTAAAAAAAAATTCAACATTTTCGATAGAATTGTTTTTGTAAAGCCATATTTTTGACAACAAATTAGTGACAAAAAAAAATTCCAAATTTTTATAACAATTAACAAAATATTTGAGATCAAATTTCAGATAGTGTAACCCAAAACAGTAGTTAGGGGCCTGTATACGACACTTACATTATTATCACTTGACGTAGGGTCATCATTAGAAAAGTTACTATAGGGAACCATTTCACCGGTTTGAGGGTCTAGTACTTTTCGTGACGAATCATTGTTGTTTGATGCGTTGGATCGAGTACTTGAGGATGAACGATGTGACGAAGTAGATGATGAACTCGTTCGTGTTTGTCGATCCGAAGTACCCTGGGAGTTTTGAGCAATAGTTTCTTGTTGATGCGGATAGTCCATAGGGGGTACAAATTCATCATGATCTCTTTTACTTCCTTTAGTAGGAGTAGAAGTGGGTGTTATTGGTTTGTTGTGATTAGAATATCTGGATGTAGAAGTCAATGAATTGTTTGGATTCTTGCTCTCGTCATCTTCTTCATCGTCACGGTCAATACGATTCATTAGATCTTTGAACTAAAAAGGAAATTATATACGTTAGTCTGAGCACATTTTTTAAGGTGATAACAAATTGACAAGTACTTGAAAGTATTTTTTAACTATTTCTTTTTTGTTGTCCTCAGTTAATTCACGATTAACATCTCCTTTGGCAATGATTTCTATAGTGGCTTTTGGATTGAATCGAACATTGGATCTGCGATTAACTTGTCGCTCATTTACTTTGGATATGTCAGTCGGAGAATATTGACTGATTCTTCTGTTTATCACAACAATGAAATAACGATAAATTTATTAATACATCATAATTCAATAAATAACTATAAATTGACATACGATTCAGTTATTCCGTAGAATTCTTTAAGATGATCTTTCAGAACAAGCAACAACATACATCCTTGAGAAGATCGAATACAGTCCAACGAAACACTAGGATCATCTGGTAGCCTTGATAAAACAGAATTAAAATCATCATCTAAATCTTCGTCATATAAATGTTCATATTTTCCAGTCTCTGGATTCATTTTCGTTTCACAATCCGTTGGATACTTCAGTGACTATGTATGGAATGGAATAAAAATCAATGAATATCAAAATGAAACACATCTTCTGTATGTATTTACCTCCTTGAAGGATTGAAGCATGTTGGATCCAATAACGGAGACCATGATTTGAATATGATGTATCACAAAGAGAGGTTCATCAACGACTGTATAAGGAATATATGCCAAGTTATCGGCCAGGTACAAACGCTGCGCTAATGATGTTTCCTAACAATTGAAACGGAGGGAAAATAATTAAATAACTATTAAATATAGTTCATTGAGTTTATTCCTACATTTGAATAGTCGTCAAATTGTTTCAGGAGATTGTTCAAAAGTGCTCTTCGCTGCACTTTGGTCGTTTTCATAATTGAGTACATGAAACCGTGGAGTGCAGTAGGAACCTCTCCTTCTTTTTCTCGAAATCCTCTAACCACTTCTCCATCTTTACGAATGGTCATTTGAAGTTTATGCGATAATTTGATTCCTTGGAACAACTTGGTATAAATGAAGGTGGGATACTTTTTACCAATATCCTGAAGTTCCCTATCTGCCGTATGAGACACAGCGGTAGCAGGATCCGTTGACATACATATGAGGTAGGGTACAATTTGAACTGGATTGACAAGGCCTTGAGCTAAAACTAATCCAATAACTCTCAGAGCAGCTCTTCTGGCTTCTAAAGCAGGATGAATTACAGAGTTTAATATATATTTTAAATAGACTTGAATCACAGTAGAAGCCATTCCTGAAGTTACATCACGCATTTCTTTTAAATTTTCTTTCTTACAATTCTCAAGCCCTAAAAAAGTAGTATAAAAAGACATTTCATATCTCGTAACAAATTAAAACCCTTGAAAAGGGAGCCTTACAATGTTTATCTTGACTAATCATTCGATTTTCTTCTTCGCATAAATAATTTTCAAGATTGTTCAAAATCTAAATGGGTAAATAATAAAATCAATAAGATGCATTTTAAGGTAAATGAATTGAACTTACCACTACTTTATGCTTAGTATCATAAAAATCCTCCTTGAGAATGTCTACATATAGATTTTTAAGCTTTGTCGTCAACATAAAATTAAAATGCCTAACACACAAATTTCCTAACGCTTGTAGAGTAGCAGTTTGAATATCAGTTGATTCGTGCCTCATGAAATAAAACATGGTCTCGAAGACTTCATCCACCGTATCTTTTCCGCCCTGCAAAGAAAACCCATCATTTCAGGAATTAATAATTTTGAATATTTTATAAAAGAAAGAAACAAGGAACTTACCGTTAAACCAGTATAAATATCAGGGTTAGAGAAATCAAAGTGCCTAAGGAATAGGCCAACTGTAAAAAGTCCCCTCAGAAATATGGGCATAGACTTCTTGAGCCGTAGATCTAACGGATCATTCTCATGTGCTCTTCGATAAATGGACATTTTATTGCAGTATTTCACAAAACAATCTCGAATAAGCCCATAGTTTTTTGTCACATTATTTACTATAGAGCCAAGACAAGATACACAAGCGGGAATGTTGTGCTCAATGACTAATTTAACAGAGTCCTCTTCCAATTGGGATAGAAAAACTTCGGACGGATGTTTAATAAGGGGAACAACGAGTTCCATGGTTCGAGCTACATGTACAATAGTTAGGTAATCATTTTTGGTCTTGCATGTGATAGAAAGATAGGGCTGAAGGATTTGAACATGCTCAACAAGAAGAGTTGGTCTTATTTTAGCAAATAAATATAGTGTGTTGAGGCATGCAACAATACGATTAGAAGGGCTTGGACTACCACTAGTATTCAAAGAATCCTCGTTATTTTGACCCTCTTCCATCTGAAGTACACTTTCAATGATACAATCTACGATTTGTTGACAAGCCAAAACTAAATGCTTTGGGGCTTCAACAACTTTCTTTGTTACGTCTTCCTTATCTTGGGGAGGTTTAAAAAGCTATAATAAACATAAAATAAATAAACCATAACACATTTAACATGTACACTAAGCTTACAGTTTGCAAAAGTTGTTCAAACCATTCCAGACCCGTATCCCTGCAAGCCACTACAACATCCGTAATATTCTGAGCTCGAGTGATAAGTAACTTTTCCTCTTCCGGAGTTCTATTTCTTTCTTTGATGGGTTGGAACCACATATTCTGGAATACCTCCATGACAAGTTTACGAATACCTTCCTCGTCGTTTATCCTTCTAATCATTTTTCCACAAATCTCAGGTATCATATTATAATCGGGGAATTGAAGGCAAATATCCTTGAGAATTTTAATTACCCTTTTTCGAACACTTACACCCGTATCCTAATTGAAAAAACAAACAATGATCAGAATATAATAATACAAACGTTTTGAAATATATCTTGGAAATAAGAATAATGACTAAAATCACGCAACTTCGATCATATTTTTCATCAACATGGAATAATAAGAAATATTAGCTTACAAGAATCCTTTGTGAAATCATTGGATAATACTGCTCAATCAAATCTCTTTTATGGAGGATAAACTTTCCAACTAAATCAACTGCTGCCTCTCGCACCATGGTTGAAGAGTCCGTAAAGCTGTAATGTACCCACTTTTGCATATCCGCACGTAGAAGAACATTTGGATCCTCTTGTACAATGAGTGCCATACACTTTAGAGCTCTTGTACGAACTTGTGTGGACTGTTCAAAGAGTACATTAATAATATCCTGAAGATAGCTATCAAAGGAATTGAAAAAAGGCCTTTTGGAACTCAAATATTTGACTATCAAATGTGCAGAAGGGGGATCTATGTGAGTAGATAAAACTTTGGTTTTCTCATTGATTCCGAAGGGTAAAATCTTTTCCACAAGAAAATCCTTTCGCTTTACTTTTTGCCTGTATAATTCAGACTTTTTCGTATCTGTTTCATCCTCCTCAACGGGCTCAGGTTCTGAAACGTCCGATTCTTCGTCTTCGCCACTAGACTCCGAGGATCTTTTCTTTTTCTTCTTTTTAACAGGACTTGGTTTAGGCTTTTTACCCTCGGCATTGATATCCCTGTACCATTGGCATATATAAAAAGTCCTTGCATTCATGATTGCTTGATCATCGTCTCCGCCCTGAACTGCCAAGTAATTCAAGAGTACTCGTCTTAAAAATGATACTCGTATCTCTTCGGGATCCTCATGAACTAATTCGTTGGACATAGAGTCGAGACTTTCTCCACTTGAGTCATCCTTCTCCTCTTCTTTCTTGATGATATTAATGATGGAATCAATTATGTCAACTTTTAATTTACTTTGAACTGCGTCTCTTCGTAGTCTTGCTGCAACTACACCTAAGTAATCCAAAGAGGATAACCTCAGTGACAGTTCTGTGGACCGATTTTTGAACTTATCTCTCAATACATGTCCTAAAAATGAGAGAAGAAGCTCGGCAGCAGGCCACTCTGGTGTGTTCACAGTGGTGAGTAAATCTTGAACAAAGTTTTCAAAAATAGGCCTGTAATCGATTTCCTCATTTTTAGATCCACATTTCATAAGAAACACCGTTAAAAATTGATGAGCCGTTGCCATGGCCATTTCATAACGATTTTCAATGAGTACATCACGGTCCATGGACGAATCAAAGTCATCGTCAATATTACTATTATCACTATTTTTCGCATGATCTGGCACGAGTTTCTTATTTTTCTCGGTAGTGAGTGCAAGTTTTTTTGGGGAGAACAACGACGCACTGAATAAGTTGAAGAACGAGTGCAGTGAGCATTTGAATGTGATTAGAGGAGTTAAGTCTGTAGGATCGAAGATTCCTCTTGGATGAAGGTAATCGAGCTATAGAAGACAAGATGTCATCCAGCATAAGTTTTCTATGCTTTTCATACTTTGAAAAAAGATTTGTGACGAGCTTAAGTGCTGAGAGTTGTAATTGAGGAATTCCTTCAACAAAGAAAGGCGCAACTGCGACTGTACTTATATGAAGGACAGTGGTGTCTGTTAAGAGTTGTATTTTAACAAGGTCTGCCAACATGGTTATCATTTCAAGAACCTTATTATAGAGTCCGAGGATGTTTTTATCTCTAACAACATGAGCACTATTTCGTATCCTCTTCATGGATCCCAGATAAGTATAGTTCTTTTTACTTATTTCTTTATACACTGGATCATAAGATGGGTATATCGTGTTAGAGAGTTGAAAACGAAGGAAAATGGCTAATCTTTCAATCACATCATCAATATAAACACGTTTGTTCATGTTCCTCGATGTAAGGATATGCAAAGCCGTCAAAGAAGCATCTGCAGCCCGATTAACCCGTTCATTGGCAAGCTCTTGCCAAAGAATATCCTCTTCTTCATCCTCTGAAGGTATTGGACACACTCGAGCACCATCACGAATATTGATTTCAAGGATAGTTAAGAGTTTAACTAAACGCTCAGGCGGAACAGAGTCCATTGCTCCAAGGTTTTTGAGTCGAGCGGTTTCGGAGGCAAGATCCTGAAGTTGATACTTTTGAATGAGAATTTCTGGAGGCAATTCCAAGTCATCCTGAAAAAAAAGAAAAAAAAATCAGTCAATCTCAATGAATGTAGATAATTAATTATAGATTAAGAATATTTATGTATGTATATAATCGTAAGTATTACACAATTGTAATTCATTCATAAATATATTTAGTGCCGGTAAAGGCTCGCCGGGAACGTAAAAATGCGTCACTTAAGAAAATACACACAAATTCTTTGCTTTCATCACCCTCTCATTAGTTGAAAGAAGTATTTCAAGGAGGATAGAGCAACAAAGGCGTGCTTGAGTTGTAGAGCATTAGAAAATGCATATAAATATAAATACTTAAATAAAAACCTACCTGGGACGCATCTAAATCCTGGAGATTGATTTCTTCCATATTATCAAATATGAGTTCCACAGTCTTATTGAATCTTTGATAAAGATTTGACTCCATGATTTCGTCAGTGTCTACTTTGATTGAGGTTGGAGCGGTTTCCTCAAAAGTACGAGTCTTTTTCTGAGGTACAAATTTAGATATGCAGAATTTCGTGTCATCAACATCTATCTCTTCCTCAATTTTGGCCTTTTTTAACATGCCCACTAGGTCCTCCACCACCAGCAGCACTACTACTATGCCCCTCTTCAGGAAGGATAAAATCCTCGTCATCATCGTCCACTTTTCGCCGTTTACGTTCCTCTCTAACTCTTCTTTTTTCATCCTCACGATTCTTTTCTGAAGCACGAAAAAATTTGTTCTTTTTCTTACTGCTACCCTTTTCACCATCGTCAGAGTTTGATTCATCACTCGAATCTTCGAGCTTAGGAGCACTTCGTAACCTTTTGGATCTACCACTAGTAGTACTAGAAGTAGTAGTCGTGGTCGCCGTCGCCGTCTTTACTTCAACAGTTTGTTCAGCTTTTTTAAGACTTCCTTTGGCATACTCCTTTAGAGACTTTTGCATTAAAGCCTCGTCCTCCTTGGACATTTTATTAAGCATCACCATGGGCTTCTTTTTGAGCTGTTTCTCATCGTTCATCTTTACAGCACATTTCACATCACTAGAAGAAGAACCAGTACTCTTACTATTTTTGATATTAACGGATTCTGCCTCAACTTTTATTTCCTCTTTAATATCAGATGGTTTTTCTTTAGTATTAGATGGTTTATCTTTAGTTTCAGATTTTTTATTTTTAATATCAATTGTTTTATTTTTAATATCAAATGTTTTATCTTTAGTATCAGGTGTTTTATCTTTAACATCAGATGTTTTATCTTTAACATCAGATGTTTTATCTTTCAGATCAGATGTTTTATCTTTCAGATCAGATGTTTTGTCTTTAATATCAGATGTTTTGCCTTTAATATCAGATGTTTTGTCTTTAATATCAGATGTTTTATTCTCTACAGCATCTTTGCTAACAATGGGCTCTATAGGAGGAGGAGGGGCTAATGGAAGTTCTTGAACAGAAGACGTAGAAGAAGTATTTCCATTGTTAGCCTCTGACTGTAAGAAAGCCGGTATTAGAGGAGGTGTAGGAGACCGCGCCGGCTGATGCATTGGTAGGACGGGCTGCTGCTGTTCAGAAATGTTTGGTTGAAGCTGTTCATCCTTAGGCTGTTCTACAACAGATTCTACCGAGGGTGGTGGTACTGGGTCATTGTTTGCAGTGCCATTATTCAAACAGTTTTCTACCGAAGCAGTTCTTTGGTCATTGACTCCGAAAAGAGATGGATTCTTTTGAAATAGTGCATGTTGGAGGGGATTTTCTGGAGTCGCCTGATCACATTTACTCTTTAATTCTAAATATTCGGTGGATGTGTTGCTTAGAGCTGCATTTAATTGATTCACTAGAGCTTCGTTAGGATTAGCAAGTAAATGCAAAGCATGTTCCGCGACTGCTGAATTGTACAGTAATTCTGATCCAGAAGTGTGAGCTCCTCCAGAGGATGATGGACCAGGAATAGGGAGCTCAGTCAGAACTGAAAAATAAAAATAAAATTGGAATCAATAAATAGAAAATACAAATGGCACACAGTTAATACTAGATAAAATAGCACAGTCATAGAAGACTATAATAGCTTATTGATCATTTACCTAGTGTTATTTATGTTGAAAGTATGATATTGATTGGATATTTTTTATTGTAATGTTTTTTTTTTTTAAAGTACCATAAATTATAAAACAGTAGACAAAGTTAAGGAGTCGTCCAAGCAGTACACAAAGAGAATGAGTGTGCAATTGCTTAAGCTATTATTATAAGATTCTACAAACGACCCCTTATTATGCTTCACAAGGAAGATATACATATAGAACTGATGAAATAAACAACAACAGCTGACTGTCAAAATGAAAACGTACGCATTATTTTACTACGAATCCTTCTGATTGGCTATAGTAAAATGACGTCATTAACGTAAACAAGCGTTATAACTTAGTTCCAAGTTTCTCCACATGGATAGCGCCCTCGTCACATTTCCCTTTTTAACTTCTCCGCGCTCTTAAAAAAATAAAAGAAGAGCCGGTATGTAAAATCGTCCGATAATATTGACGGCGTCACTTGAAAGGGAAAAAATTTACAAATGTCAAAACGTACAAAATATCTCTTAATTTTTTTTTTCCCTCCATATTTTTGTGTTCTTCTTTTTAGAGTGTTAGTAGTGTAGGAAGGAATGCTGGGCTGGAGGGGTCAAAGAACCTTAACAAATCTGTATGTTAAGGAATTATGAATGACAAATAATAATGGTCTGATGTATTAGTGTATTTGTACTATTAACGTATTATTAATTATGTTACAAATTATTATGTAATTAGGATCCTTATCAAGTATCAGGTGAGGAACAAGAGCTCAAACTCCTCTGTTTTTCTTCCTCTTCTATTCTACTTTGATTCAAGTCAATCAAGCTCCAAGTTCTACCATTTGTAAGCTGTAACTCCAAATCATGAAACTCTCTGAGAGATTCTCTATGCCCAACACTGATGATGGTTGCATCCGAGAAAGTTTGATCCAATTTTTCGTAGATGACTCCCTCCGCATACGTGGGAAGAGAAGAGGTGGCTTCGTCCAAAATGATCAAATCAGGAGCATGATAAAATATCCGAATAAAGCAGATCCTTTGCATCTCTCCTGGAGAAAGGATGTCAACCCAATGACTTCGATCCGCTCTAAGTGAATACCTCTCCAGTAAATGATTCAATTCAAGAGCAATTAGTTGTTCAATGAACCAGGAATCATCGAGGGTTGGATCTCTCTCTGAGGGATAAATCATATTTTCAATAAGGGATCCGTCAGTAAAGATTGGGTTTTGTGGAAGATAATACACTTTTTTGGCATTCACAACAGTTCTTCCGATTCGAGCCTTCCAAAGACCACGGATATGTCTAAGAATGGAAGTTTTTCCAGATGAACTAGAACCTGTGATTAAGAGTCTTTGTCCTTTCAATATTTTGAGATCCAGGTTTTCAATGAGAATACGATCTGAGAAGGGAGGTGTAAGAGTCACATTATTGATCAAAACAACTTCTTCCTCCCTCCTCTGGATTGGAGAACATGGGTTCTATATTCTAAACAATCCTGATAGGAAGACTCTTCTGGTTCCTCGTCCATCACCTCGAGAAGCTCAACGATTCGATGCGTCACTCCAGACATGTTGGCAACTTTAGTAGCCAAATCAATCAGTTGAGTAAAATTATAGACCAAAGTCATACAAACAAAGGAATTCTGGGATATTTGCTTCCCAAGTGTAGCCTTGTCCATATAGTCATAGTATCCCATAAATATGGGGACAGCGATGATGAGATAGCTCAGAATAGCACCCATGTAATTGAATAAATTCGTAGACAAATCCAAGAACGCCTCTCGATTATAGAGACTCTGTTGAGCCACAACTAACTTCTTTAGTTTATCATTTGTACTTTTATACTCCCGCTTTGAAGCCGACATGATTGCCATTTCCTCAGAGTGGTCTCGAACAAAGACGTGTTTGTAGCGAAAGTCTCCTTCTCTCCGTTCCAGATTAAATACTTTCTTAGAGAGTGGCGACATGAGCAATATATTGATGAAAGTTCCCAATAGAAAGAAAACATAAACACCCACGGGCCCAGTCCAACCCGCTCTTGTGTAAGCATCCCATGAATAATAAGCAATGACGAATGGAGACGTGATGAGACGTGACATCATGTCACCATAGGCACGGCAGAAAATATCAATATCCGCCGTCATTCTTTGATCCGGATTATCAATATGCAGCTCACGTAGGATGACGTTGATACGATAAAATTCATTTTCATTGAAATATGATCCATGAAGACGACGGGTGAGGATGGCCCGGAAAAAGAGTGAGAGTATGTTGGAAACGTACATTCGAAATGTCATGGCTACGGCAATTCCCATTATAAATCCCATACTTATCAAAACCTGCATTTGAAATCCCTTCATATCCTTATTGAGAAGTACTTCATAGAAGTTTCCAGCAATCAATCCAGTGTTGTAGGCCAGGAATTGCTCTAGTCCACAGACTGCAATGAGCAGGATAAATATAAGAACGGACGTCCATTTGGAGAAGATAATTTTATGTATAGTGAATATCCTTTTGATAAACTCCCAATTCACTTTATAATTGCGAGTCAGAGCAGGGAAATGACTATTGTTTAAATTCGAAATCATAGTGATGAATCTATCTGATTGTCCTTTTTTCAATTGAGTGCTGCTAATTAGACAATAAGGATGGGAATCATTATCAAATAACTTTCACAGTTATCACATTGGCAAATGCAAAGCTGTGGTTGACTCTTATCTCTTTTTAAATATGGCTATAAATTGTTCATTATTAGCTCAGTTACTCAATTCTCTTTAAAAACACCATAGATGATCAACAGAAGAAGAAGAAAAAAAAAAAAAAAGAAGCGCCAAGTACCACAAAACTAATTTCTTATCACATATTTATCAGATGTTTCCTCTATCATTTTTTTACACATAAGAAATTCAATAAATATCATGTTACAATTACACTCCTTCTATGAACTGATTCATTCATGTACTAAGACCTTGATCTCCACACAAAAACAAATTCCATAAATGTTAAGTCACTTAATTCCTCTCATGCGGTTTCAAATATCCCTGATGTTTGAGATTTTTTTGAGACTTATGAACTTGATTTGATTAATTTACGAGGGCAACAAAGTTCAATATGCGTGCGTTCTAATATCTTTGATGCATATGCATTTGCTACTTTGAATTTTAAAATGCATTATTGATACTCTTAAGTAAGATGAATAGGTTTTTATTTCCTAACAATGATAGAATTCCCAAATGCAACTGCTACATAGACTCTCAAAAGTTACAATGAACGTGTAAGTCAATTTAGTTTTTTTTAATGAAGGGTTTTTATTTGTTGTCTTTAGGATCAAGAAAATTTTCTCAGATCAAGACCATGAGGATGAATTCTTATGAAGACCAGAGCTTATCCATATGCCAAAGGTTCGGAAAAGAAAAAAAAGACCAGACTGATTGAAGTTGGTGGATCTTTTCTGAAAATTCGGGATTTCGAATATGTTGATAGATCAATCAACATATCATATAACCTAAATGTATCTCAAACGAACATTTTAAATTGCCTTCATGTAGACATTAATCTCTTAAAACAATCCTCAAGATAGATACCAATAATTATTTCACAAAAAAACAAAAACAATAATAAGAGAATAATGATATGATCAAATAGAGGTATCTAAAAACTATAGCCAAACTATGATAAGGTCAAGCAAGACTCAAGCTGACTTTTTATGGTCTTGTTCCCCTAAGTAGTAATTGGGTGGGAGTAATAAAGAGTCGTAAAGCAAAATGCCTCTGATGAAGACTTGAAAATCGCTGGAACAAGGTTCGCAAAAGAGGGGATGGTTCTATTGAAAATCATATTTATACTTAATGTACATATGCAGCAGCGTCCACAAGGGGAGGGTTAAACACACCCAATCAAGGATTTTTTTATTCTTACTAGAAAATGTAATATTTGAAATTTAATTAATTTTTTATCTATAAAAAAAAATCAGTTTTTTCTGAGTAGCTTAGGTTTTTTGAAATTTTTTCCTCAAAATTTTTTTTTTTTGAGAATAGCTATGAATTTTCAAAACAAAATCCAAAAAATGTAATATTCGAAATTTAATTTTAGAATTTTTTTTCTAATAAATTGCAGTCTTTTCTGAGCAGCTCTGGATTTTTAAAATGTTTCTCCGAAAAATTTAATATATGAAGTTTTCCCCCCAAAAATTCTATATTTATAATATAATTTTAGAAACTGTGAACGGATTTTGAAACTTTTTTCCAAAAATTGTAATTTTTGAAAAACCAAGTTTCCCCAAAATATAATCCTGCAGACGTCCCTGATATCTAAATTAATTATTCATCGACGCATATTGAACTATGTTACCCTCGTGTATATGGTTATGTTCGAGTCGATTTCTATAATCATTTTTGCCCCTGTATTATAAAATGAATTTTTAAATGTATCTTCTACAACAATATTGTAATATAATATCACATAGTCACATTAAATGGAGATGCACAGGAAGGAAGACAAATAATATTGAATAATAAGTCCTATTTATAGAATAATTTATGATTTTTATAGGATTCAAATAAGTGACTTTTTTAATTCTCTAATGAGAAACCGTCCACAGGGAAATTCCTCTCCTCTTATAGAGGGAGAAATAGTTAAAACTCAAACAATGGGTTCCTACAACATATACAAGTCTTGTGACAATTGTTTCAGTCAATTGCTACACATATATCTACCCTCTGTTGACAGTTACTCACCAAAGTTTTGGATGCACAGCTGTTACAAAACAGTCCTTGAGTGAGTTGATGAGAGGTTGTTTTTTGTTGTTGTGAAAATGGTCGAAATCGAGTATGGCTCTATTGACCCAGTTTAGAGGCAATAAATTCGAATTTCGGTGCCGATTAATCACTGAAGATGAAACTTTTATATGCCCGAAACAAAAATACATTCCAAATAGTGGACAGCAAATAATTTCGTTAATTGAAAAGGTATCACTTTCGAGCAAATTATTTTGCATAGAAAAACACCAAGTACTATTTGAACGGGTTACAGAGATGGGAGCATCGTCGGAAGAAGTTTGTAGAGTTACAGGGGGACTATGTTGAATAATAATTTAAGACAAACTCAGAAAAAATGAACCAACTATTCAGACCCCTCTTCGTTTATATATAACTTCCAAAATAGAAACTTAAATGTCATTTGTTAATTTTTAAATCTTACCACTAGAGTGGAGGAATTTTGTTTTATAGTGGATAGGAGATGATTGTATGTAGATAATACTTTTGTATTGATTTGTAATGATTCTTTTTGAAAAAATAACAACAATCACTAGGTCAATATTTTGTAGGGGTTTTCTATATATAGAGAAGGAAAACACAGAGTGGTGTTATTCTATTGACAGTTCGATATAATAGGGTAACCGTAGATGTATGTCCCATAAATTAAGCTAACAAAAGAGGTAATGAATACAAATTGTATCTGCAGAATGTTTGGAGACTTTCAATGTCACGAACTAACATGGATGGATATTTAAACATGTAAATGGTGGATCTTATTTTATTAAAACGGGTCATGAAATAAAATATCGAACTGTAGCAACACCCGGACAGATTAAGTCCAGAATAAAGGTGGTATTACTGTATAGTATACCAACATAATCGGTGTTAATATTATTTGAAAACAAATGTCATTCCATCAACATCCCCTTTTGTCAGGTAAAGTCAATAAGTCAGTCATATGGACACATTTTCTCCTCTTTGCTTTAATTATTTCCTCCAAAGAAGTTGAATGGAGGCTATGTAATCACCTCAGACTGTTTCGTCTGTCTGTAAGCAGGATTACGAAAAAGTTACAAAGCGACTTTAGTAAAATCATGGTCGATGGGCAGTATTATATAGATCCAATGTTGAAAGGAACTTTTCCCTCTGCAATGTGCAGAAAAGCAATTAGTAGTCCACCAACTCCGCGCAAAAATGTTGAGAAACATGTCGATGGCAATTGTTCAGAAAGAAAATGTTTAAACTGGCCCCAAATGTATTGAAAGCAGTTCTTTCACCTTCCGGGATCGAGATGTATAGCCAGCCAATTCACATGACCGAATAAAAATTCGTAGTCCATCCTGCAGAACATACTTGATGAAATGAACGACAAATTTCACTATAATGTGAAGCAATTATATGATGCTTGCGAAAGACTGCAAAGTTTGATTCTTAGCATCCTCAATCGTCTCAAAGACACCAAACCAATCATTGAAAGTAACAAAAACCAATTAGCTATTATATTATAATTGTTTTTCTAGTGAGATACAATACATGAGCCACTCTTTTTATAATATGTGCATAATAATGATATATCGAATACTAGCATTTGCATCTGCAAACTATCCACGTTGTAGATATAGCCACAAACAAATATGCAAACCTAGATATCGTCATATGCAAATTTTAAATGCGCATTTTTCTTTACGGATCTAGACCGATATATAGACCCGGACTACGCTCTGAATCAGTGAACCGATATTTAAATCAAAGGCACCTTTTTTTATGGGACCGATAAAGACATATTTTTAATGTAGATGGGTCCAGACCGAACTCGGAGCGATTAGCTCGGTCGTACAAAAATTGTAGAGATATTAGTCCGTTCTCGCATTTTCAGACCAAAACCCTAACAAATATTTAAATCCATTACATTACACATTCAATACATCACTAGTTCCTAAATGGCTATTTCTCTTTTCAAACTAATTGAACATAATCTTGCATATAATTATAGTAACATTCTTATGAACAAGTTTGCTCATTATGAAGACAAAAAAATTAAAATAATGATAGAGAGTAAATAAAAATTTGATTCGGCAGATTTGTGCATATTATGAACTAGTATTGAGACTCCGTATAATATGGATTTTTTTTCTTTACAGTTCGGTCTTAAGTGATTTCCATCCTTTCAAAGACTGGTCAGGATTTTGAGACCGTAACTCAACATTTATGTACATGTTCATAACTGATACTTATATTATGATACACTCCCACGGTTTGTTTGTTTTTAAAGCCAACAAACTTGATAGACACGTTGACGGTAATGCAATATCAATGTACAAGGTGCGCAAGCAGCTATCTGCCGCGAAAAGGATTTTTTCAAACACAATTTTCTCTCCAACCAGTTCTCAGATTTAAGAAATAAAATCAGATTCTAAAAGCCTAATGGATTCCGATTTATTTTACTCAATAAAATCACCTACATCCTCAAGAACAGTCTCTATATGAGGCAAAAGCGCGAGCAGGCCTTCACTATTTGGTCCCTTGGCAAATCTTGGAATTCCTTCTTGATCCAACTCATGAGTTCGTCTTTGCTGTTGCAGGGGGTTCGGCTTGTTTGTTGTTTTTAAACTTGTATCTGAACGTCTCACCGAGTCCCAGAGTTCGACCAGCTGTTATATTGACATCGCGGCAGGGATTCCGAGGAGGGCTTGTGCCTTTTCCAAATATTTAGGACAACGAGATTGTCAATTGATTCCATTTGTTTCTAACTTGTGCAATTTTGAACAAGCTATCTAACAAAGAAAAATCTTCAGCCTAACTTCCTGCATTTCCCAAGTGGGTGTGTGTGTCAAAGTGGAGTTATAAATAGTTATCCTAGCCTGTATGTAGATTTGGCTTAGACTGTAACTTTTTTT
This sequence comes from Lepeophtheirus salmonis, assembly GCF_016086655.4. Classification (NCBI taxonomy): domain Eukaryota; kingdom Metazoa; phylum Arthropoda; class Copepoda; order Siphonostomatoida; family Caligidae; genus Lepeophtheirus; species Lepeophtheirus salmonis. The sequence continues at coordinate 45,658,595 of NC_052134.2, forward strand.
TAGTTAATATTTTTGTTTCTTTACACAAAGACCTATTCAACTGGAGACAAGTAAGTAAATGTTTTTATCAAAGTTTGAGCCCTCTCAGGGATTTCGGGGTAAAAATTGGGTATTTATAAGCACCTTATACCCCTCCAGACATAAAGCACCTTGTTTTTAATCATTTAAGATGTGCTCAGTGATATGGAGTGTCCTGTTTTATCAATGACAATGTTACTCCTTTTTATTCAACAACTATTACTTTAACTACGGTTAAATTTCGCTATGTTATGACTAATTTTGATCCCAAAATCCCATTTTTTCTGAATTAATATGGCCAGCATCAAGCCAAAAATGCATTAAGAGCCCTCAAACTTGGCCTAAGTCATTTTTTATTTATTGCACCAACAAAAAAGAAGGAGGAATATGGGCCCGAAAACAGGACAGTCTACTAATGTACATAGATTTTAGAGTTAGTACTTACTCATGGGGATAAGATTTAAATCGTTCGTTCTTCATTATATCAAAATTTGTATCTTGAAGGTGATCTCCTCTAATAAAGTATATAATACGTTAATATATGTAGATTATTCCGGTTTTGATGGATATCATCATGGTCGGAATGTTTATGGAAGTATATACATAGATAGAATTATAAAACATGACTATTTCATTGCATGAAGGCCTTTTGTATATATATAATTAACAAACAAGTTATCAGGAAACATGTGCACAGATTTATTAGACATAATTTGCATAGCTCGTCACAATATTAATTTATTGACGAATTTTAGCAACTATAATTACATATTTTGAATCATATAGAAAAGTAAGGTTAGGTTCTAGACTAGACTAGCGTTTCTCAAAGTGGGCACAATCTCTCTTTCCTCTGAAGAGAGCACCATTTTCGCCTCCAGTGATCTATCCGGTAAATTATTTTTTTAATTCAAATAATTCATTCATATTTATATATATATATAAAGTCATTGCAGTGGCGCCAATCCCATTGGACCCACATTATTGGATTTTTTATAGTTATCACTATTATTGTGTCAGTCATTATTTATTCGGCTCAGTCCATTCTTAGGACCGGTCCTTCGAACTGTCAGTAATAGAACTGATTTAAAAAAGAAACAAGAAATAAAGTTGAGTGACTTTATCAAGGACTGAACTTTATAAGTTTTTAGGACTGATATTGAGGATTGAACCCGACAGGATGGGACATCAGTCTTTATTCCAAAATAAGGACTGTCATAATACTCGTTATCACATTTAAAAAAATCCTGTTGTCTAAAATTTTTTTATTTAATTTCCTAATTTTCCAGGAGAAAAAAACAAACAAAAAACAATTCATTTCCAAATGAACTCGATTCCATGAGTTAAAACATTAGAACTCCAAAATTTTGACTCTAATCGAACTTTTGAAAGATTTACTTTTCAGTTGTCATGAAAAAGTATGTCAAATAGAATCATCCATTAGGGATGTGAAAACTGTCGAAATCCTCGTGAGCATACATTTTACAAATCATTGATCAAAATAAATGTTGATTTCTTATTTATGACCTACTAGTAATTCAAACTTATTCCTTCATCGAAAAAGTGGTGAAACAACGTATGTGTTTTTTTTTTAAACATTACAAATCTAATTTTAGAGGTACTATACAGGTGTGTGCGTCTAAAACTGAAATCTCCTTTAAATTTTACGGCTTGAGGGCTTGAGAAGGGGTTCTCTTGTAGACGTAAAGGCCAAGATCTTTCTTAACTAGACGGTCCATGGCCCTTCTGCTGACGTTGAACTCCCTGGAGAGGTCACTGACGGTGACCTTGACTCTCTTGTCCTCGACAGACTTTTTCACGGCAGCAACCATTTCGTCCGACCTCCGAGGCCTTGACTTATATCTTGTGGTCAGCTCAGGAGTCAATTTGGCTACCACGCTGTAAACGGTGGTGCGGCTGCATTTCAGAAACTTGGGAATTTCAATAAGAGTTTTTCCCCGTGCGGAAAGTTCCAAAATTGCGACTCGACGTCTCTCCATATTATCAGCTGTTGTTTCACTGTTGCAATTTAGATTTTGCTGGAGTTTTGTTTATAACTAGTCAAGACCCTTGCCTCGAAGTATAAACCAGCTTCAACTCAATAAAATCACGAATATGTACATTGCGTAAAATTTAAAGGAGTTTTCAGTTTTAGACGCGCACACCTGTATATTGAGAAAATAATTCATTTTGTATCAACAGTCAAACCCGTATTAAGCAACCGGATAAGGAAAACAGAAAAAACGACCCCTTAGGACAGGATACCTCTTAATCGAGGTTTCTCATTTTCTGACAATTTAAGATTATATTTGAAATATTTGAAACCTATATATGACCAAATAATACGGTGATATATATAAAACGGATGACCGTAGTATCAATTTTGACTGTATATACTTCAGTAAAAACAATCAGTTAGTTACTTTGATGGAATAAATAAAAAAATCTCAATGTCTAACAAAAATTCAAAAATCTTCACTTTTGGCGGAAATTTAAAAACAATAATATTTTGTACTAAAAAAAAGGACCAAGGATTCATTTTTCAAAATATAAGAAAATTTTGACCTTGCAAGAACCGTGCGACAATTATACATAGGTAGGGGTGTAAATTTTAAGCATTATTGCTATGTAAAAAACATCAATCAAAAATCAACTTGATAACCCTAACAATTTGAAGAATATTCTAGAGTAAAGTAGCTTCGCTGTCATGGCGATTAATTAAATCAGCTGTAACCATTTGAGGGGAAAGATATTGACAGGATTTATTCTTAATTAGTCCAACAAGGACTTAACTTATATTTCCTCAACAAATCATCAGTTACTCATGAGCACCATCGCTTTATACTTAAATGTTCCCTCCTCAAAAATAACAGAATAATGATAACAGGTATGAAAAATAAAAGAAACATTTTTCAAGTTGCAACTGAAAATAGTGGCTTATGGAATAGGGTTTAACATCCATGACCAAAAGGGTTAATATATTTATTCTTCGTCACATTTAAAGTCAAATTACTGCACTGGAAGAAGTGTATTAAATGAGTAAGCAAGGGATTTCAAATAAAGTATAGACTTATCAATTATACGTCTAGGACTTCTTGTTTTTTTTTTTTGAAATTCGATCTATGTAATAGTAGATTTGTATATCACTATTCCTGTTTTTTTTTATATGAGGAAAAATTTGTAGACAGTAACATCATATAGAAAAATCCATTCGTCATCTTTTATTGGTATGTTAATTTCACACATGTCTTTCAAAAAAACGCAAATAGAATTTGTAGAGGAAAAAAACAAAAACACCCAAACGTTCACAAGAAAAACAATAACAACAAAATATCCCAAAAGATAAAATAACCTTCACTCACATTGCAAATGCATTTTTACAATGCAACAAAGTATTACTTAGGCAAGGAGGTAGTATTTAAATAACACTACCCTATAATATCCTAACCTCTAAGTCCATATATCGCAATGTTTAAATAAGTAACCTACCCTCCAATTTAGTTACTTATTTAAATTTAAAATCTCACCGGGATTTGGGTAAATCTTTAATTACACTCCACACCCACAAAATTAGATAAGTACTTGCCCACCCCATATCACATAAAATTGATATGAATAGCACGCGCACTTTCTTTTTTTTAGACAAACTAAAGGCTACTTTTCTATTAGTAGAATGAATGTCTAAAGGAATTCAAATAACTTTTTATTTATTGATTATAAAATTATTTAAAAAAATCCCAAACCCACGGGTATTTTAAGTAAATTTGGAGAAAAATTTCCAAAATCCACAACTGTTCTCAAAAAATAAAATTGAAGATTCAATTTCTAATATAAAATTTTTTGAAAAAAAATAAATATCTAAATTAAATTTTTCGAAGAAAAATTTAAAAATACATAGTTATTCACAGAAAGTTTATTATTTTTTTTTGAAAAAATTACATTAAATTGTCTTGCAGAAAGAAGTACAATTCCTCAATTTTGGAGGGGCTTTTTTTTAATATTTATAACGTGGCAACGTGTTAAATAGTTGAATAACAGTCATGAATAATAATTGGACTTGCAAATTAAACATTATTTTCCCGATCCTGATTCTAGAAAAAACGCTCTATTCTCGGATCCCAATTAATCGTCCCATCACTAATCTCTAGAGATAACCCATTGTGGGACACAGTAAATTTAGGTTTATATAATATATATGTTGTGTACAAGTTTCAACTTGAGTAAGCAAATTGTACAACTTATAATTTCTTCCTAATTAAATTATGTTATTTAATTACAACATGAGACATGCTTAATATTAGTAACTATTAATTGTTTGTTTTACTGTTCTAATAAATCAATGTTTTTATGTACAATTCTTGGTTATATACACATAATTTCATGAGTCATAATTAGTTGTTGATAAATTTGAGTTTTAAAATGTTAATAACTCTCTGTGCTCAGGAGTCCATCATTTAATTCTGGATGGCTCATATTAGTGAGTTTAACAACCTCCCCCTCTAGTTAGATATTTAAAATCAGCTGTTTCGCTCTCAGATCTAATTTCAACTGCCTCACTGCAAAAGGCTATTTTCTATTATTTTACTGGTTCGGCCCAAATGAGATCAAATGTACTTGAACTGTCTCCAGTTCCTAGCTGAGTTTTATCTGCTTGCTCCAAGAATAAAAATATTTATAAACCAGTGCTCGAGTCCGGAATCGTGTGTTATTTTGTCTACTCTGGACGACTACTGATGACTTGAGCTTGACTCAGAAAATATTGAGCCGACTTCAGTTCTATTATCAAAAATATTCTTCAACAAACATACAAAAAAGAAATATTGAGTGAAAAAGGGACCTGATGGTTTCAGAGTAAACCGCTCAACCCAACTCATACCATTACGAACTTGTTGAACAACTCATGATACAATTCAAATCTATGGAACACTAAAAATGCGGTTATTTCTAAATCGTTACTTTCAAAGAAATTTCCTGTATAAACAAGGAAATTTATATAATCTTTTCTTTTTTTTTAAATTTGTCCGAACGACGTCGTCACGTCTAGCTATTTAATTGATTTGTAAACGTAATTTTATCTTCAAAAATGAGTTCAAATAAGTGATATTATCCATATAATATATGAATACATAGATATTGGTGGAATCGGCATTATTGAGCCGATTCCGATACTTCAAAACGGCCGATTCTGATTTTTCGCTACTACCCTAATGTTTATATATGTTGTGCATAATGATGTGATAGTCCTTATTGATTAAGTCCAGTCTTAGAACCGGTGCCCAATAGCTTGAGAACACTTTTTTAAATGTACATTTGTTCATTGACTATATTCTACACAAAGCTACGAAGCAAGCAGTGAGACGAAGACCATGTCGTTAATATTTGTACAAATTAGTGTTCGTAGGTACTCTTTTTTTGTCCGCTAGGGACATCGGGTATGGTTGAATATTAATCTATAACTAACTACGCTGCTTGCATATATTCATCCTTTAAACTGGACTATCAAGGGGAATACAAGTGAATAAAAAGTGTCGGGTCATCTGTGGCATCTTACCTAGTGCGAAAATATATCCGGACGATCAAGAATCTGCTCAATTTAACATTCGCGTTTTTCCACCTTGTTCTAAAGCTTTAATTTTACCTCCATGTACAAATCATTTGATGCAGTTATATTAAATTATACTTATCTGCTACCATAAATAACATGGTCAAAAAACGAAACACATAGTAATACACAATAGAGAGAAGATGGGAAATATGTATTGTTATAGTTGTAGCCATATGAAGAATGACATTAAAATAATATGTCCCTACAAAAACAAAAAGCATCTCCGAGTTTTTTTTCTTTAAAAAACAACAACAACAATGTTGAAGTAGTTGGAAAGCTCAGGATTAATATAAATACAGCATTATACCATAACGTGTTTACGACTTATGTTTCACTTCCACCACGCTTTTTAATATTGACATCAAAGTGTATAGAGGGGTTGTGTATTTAATCAAAATATGTCTTTCTTTCCCAGGAGTCGATACGATACTTCAGATTGAAAATTCAAGCAATAGTAACGTTTTAGACTATGATTGGTTGTGTGTTTTCTCAAAATCTGTCTGTCTTACCCAGCAGTCTGTCTAGCAAGCCCGATTACATGATGATCAAACCTTGGGAAAGCTCTACTCTGAAAACATACGAAATACATACTACAAAATATGAAATGCAATATGTATGAATGAATCACACCATGCCATGAATTATGATATTTAAGTAATTTAATATTAGAAAATGTCTTATAAATATGTTTAAATATGTAGACCGATCTCGGACCGAATTAGTTAAATTACAAAAACATTATAAATGCTACACATCCGTCTAGGATTTGCAGCCGAACCGCCACACTACTTTACATATGACTATGTGAAAATTGTCAGAAACTGTAACTTGAAAATTGATTAACCGTGTCCTAAAAAGAACACTTTCACTGGAATAGTTAAAAATATAGGTTTTTTGCGCCGAAAGTGGTCATTTTGACGTCTCTTGTAGTGTAAAAAACAAACAAAAAAACAACAACTCGAAATCGAAAATTTGTACTCGAATGCAACAATCATTAATGCCTTGATTGCAAGTAATTAATTATATCTACAAATAACATGATTGTTCAATTTTACATATTTTATGTACTCGTATGTACGATTATGTAAAATAAAAGATATATGTATTTATTGAATTTTTATTATTTTGGGGGGAGGGAAGAAAAATATGTACATAATCGGTATAATATAAACTTCTTAATTTTCATAGACCTCTTATGTATTTAATCAGAATCAATCACATTCAACATGTATAATATATATGCACTAAAATAAAATATAAAAATCATTCCTACTCATTTCTAATTTTTAGCTCATATTCAAAAAAGCAAAAATCAAGGAAAGAAGTTAATAACAACTTTTTAAAGATACTTCACTTGAGTCAATTATACTAGTATTATTCGAATTTATGGGATATGAGTTTTTAATGACTCAGAATTTTAAGTATAGTTTAAAACCTTTCTTTGGTTAAATATACTTATATTGACCTAATTGTTATGACGATTAATTTTGGCTACTTTAAGTGCAATTTGCGTCCCCTCCAAAGGATTAATAAGAATAATTAGTATATAGAAATTGACGTTCATTTGTCGAAGAATACAAATGTAATCCACAATCAATTTTGACAAAATTCATTCAAACTACCTTTTGTGTTGACGTGCAATATATACTGTTATGTGCATTTGACAAACGCTGCGAGGATAGTAAAACAGTACTATACTAAATTTGTATTGAAATCCTTGATCAATCTTAGACCATAATAATTATAATTAATTTAGGTCCGGACCATTCTCGATCTAATCTTTGGTCTACTAAAAAAACCGTCTTGATCCGGTCCCAAGTCATTATTGTTTTAATTAAAGAAATCTGATGAAAAGCCCCTCCCTCCAAAAACATATCCTGCAGACGCCCAAGATGAAGTAACCATTACATAATTTGTAGTGTTGGATAAGTCTAAAAGAAAATATTTGATTTTTTTAAGACTGCAATGAGGGATTACGTCCTAGCAGTCATCTTCCTCAAAAAATGGAACAAAAAATGCCACACTTAAACACAATATTTATAGGACCGGTCCTTATCGGTCTATAATGGTAACTACAACAGCTGAAATGACGTAGTTACTAACTATATATGTATTTTCAGCTGTTCAACATAACCTAATTCAAGAGACGAGATAGCTGAAGTTTAAAGTAGGAGTTGTGTGGTAAGAACGTATAATATCCAGGTATGATAAGTTCTTGCTATCATTCATAATATTCTTCGTTTTTTGATGTTATTCCACTCTAGCTATGAGTAAAGAATATCTATAAAGATAACTAGTACCTTAGGACTGAAAGACCGACGTATCGGTCCTTAGGAACGTTGAATGGTAAAAAAAAGATCGGATCGATAATTAAAAGAAAGACTGTAGGCAATCAGTCCTAGAACCCATCCAACACGAACCATTTGACCTCCTCTCCTACTCACAAATTCCTCCCAGGACCAGCGGTGCATCTGCAAGTACCGGCCCTAATATTTGTTTAAAGTACCGTTTTAAATGCATTATTACCTGAGTACTATTATATTACCGGTATATCCGACAACACTACTAAGCCCGATTTGGGAAAAATCGGTCAGGTAACGAGTCTGAACGCAAATATGAACTTATTTATTAAAAGTATACACAGGCAAAGAGTTTTACATAGTAAAATATTACAGGGTCTAATTGGTTCAACTTTAATAAAAGATATTTTTTTCTTGATTTGATTTTTATCATATATATGTAAGTAATAAAATATATTTCAAATATAATTTGTACCAAAAAAATAAATAAAAGATCGTAGAAGATAAATAGTTTATCCATCTAATTCGTACCACTTCCAATTATTTACTATTATAGATAAGTGGGCATATATTGATTACAATTTGTAATTTATATACGTTGCAATTAACAAGTTTCAAACGGCTAATTTAATTAACCATAAGTAGTATGTTTTGTAGAAGTTATAACGTGCCTAAGAAATTAGATAAATAATTTTTAATTTGTGTGTACTTGTGATAAATGTCGTGTCCGTCCTTATCTAGGACCGAGGTCGAGTGCCTCTTAAAGAAGGTAGAGTAATTGAGGTGGGTTTTTCATTTGTAATTATTATGTTGTATATAATTAGTAATGAAAGGGGTGTATTTTGTGTATGTTAATAAACAAGAAACCGAAAATATACATGGTGCCCCAGACAATTTGATGAATGATTTCGAGGATAGTAACTCATCTCTAAGACGTTTCATTAGATCAGCTGTGACAAGGGAGGAAGGAAATAAACAAGACATATGCAAGAATTATTCCGACGTCGATCCACAATTTTACTCTGAGTCCAACAAGGAATTACAATAAGATTGACTCTCCATTTGTATGAGAACAAACGAATCTTCAATACAGTTTTGAATATAATTGAATGTATAAGAAAGGAAGTTCACTACTCAGAAGTTAAACAATAATGACAATACATATGGAAAACTAAACTCATTCTTTAGATTATCAATTTAAAAATAAAATAAAGAACGGACCAATTACACACGATTTACATTATTACACATCGCACTTGTGATTATTGGCAGAGTTTACAAAAAATAATTAAATTTGAAGATTGTGTAATTGCTACCTGAAAATATTTTATTTATTTAAAGAACCTGTCATATTTATTATTTTATTCATGAAGAAAGAAAAATAACTAATCACTTGTTGGTGAAAGACGAAGTCAACTGTCAGGGAGAATACGTTCATTTAAGGTTTTTGTTTTTTTTTACATCCCGGCATTAATCTCTGTTTATTGGTCTATTAATAGTGAGTCATCAACGATCACGTCAATCTGTCTCCCATTTCCAATAACAAAACTGTAATTACAGGACTGAGTTACAGTTTGTACAAAATCTACATGAGTCATTTTAATTAGTAATTAGCATCTAGGCATATATTGATGTTATCATTTCTTTATGATCTATTAAAATCACGGATATATAACACTTGGATACTTGAAATATTATTATGTATATAACTTGTCATATAATATTAATCCAAAAATACATATGACCAGAGAAGTTAAAATTGTTCTATTGATATACCAACCCATCTAAAGGACACTAGAGAAATAATGGACGCCATACATTTCACGTTATATTTAAAGTAATATATGAGAGACTGAAAAGAGTAGAACCCAACCTCGCGCGACTAAAGGAAGAATTTATTATTGGATTTACGCATATTGAATTATAAACTACAGGAAAAAGTGTTATCCTCCAAGAAAAGTTGAGTTTTGTTCATGTATTTATTTTGTTATACGAGTATATTATACATTATAAAGTGATTATGTATATTAATTTAATTATTAGTAAAAAGGATGTACATATCTTAGGGTTAGTGCAAAAGTGACGTAACTAACAAAACTATGATTTATCTGACTGTATAAGTTTTTAGGGCTGATTCTAGCAGCGCAAAGTGACGTAAATGTCAGGGTCTCAAAATCTACAGTGATAAATGGATGTAAGTGACAGTTACCTCAATTTCGCACCAGCTGCACAACCCAGAAAATTGAAAAATTGATACAAAATTTAAGTAACAATGTGTACCTACAATAGACCAATATAAAATTTACGGCGCAAAAACGACGTAGGTGACTTCCATGAATGATTAGCATTTTGACTTTTATGTCAGAGAAATTATTATTCATTTACTGTTCTTGAGTATTATGATTTATGGAGAGAAAAAAAACACATTCAAAACTGTGTTGAGTATTATGATTTATGGAGAAAAAAAACCGTTCAAACTGATTCAATAAACAAGCATATAATGAACATATTTCAGACTGAGAGAATGGTCAGTGACGTCCCTTTTACAGTAACACCACGATTTCTAACACAAGGAACATAACATCAAATAAACTTTATTGATTTGGCGAAGGAATGGAATTTTGTATATGTATTGAATATGTTCAAAATTGAGAACAATCAACAGCTCACACTTTTAAGCTAATCAAGGGAGGAAAAAAAAGTTGATCCCCTCATATGATCTATCATCATGTCCACTATTTAAACAGCTGTAAAGCCAGCGTTTCTGAAAGAGAGTACCTCCTGACTGTGTCAGGGATTCCGCAAAAAAATATTATTTTCAACATCTAATAATGACATTTCAGATATAATTATATTTAACCCTTTTTCTGTGAATTGGGATTTTCTGCAACCCCAATTTTGATCATAATTGCTTTAAATATGTTTAAAATAGATTTTAATGCTCGTAACTATCATCAAATCACTTCGTAAAACAATATTTTTTAAGGTTAAAGATAGTGCTCTGCTCTGTTAATTACTCTCTCTCTTCTAAATAAACTGAACATTTACACTTAGGCTACACAGTATCATATCTTAAAATAGCGTGCCTTAAGATTTTATGCACTTTCGGGAGGTGCCCTGACAGAAAAAAGTTTGAGAAACGTTGATTTAGAACCATTTCATAGAATTTTGGGATCATTGTAACCTACTTATCACATGTTGTAAACTGTAGGAGATAATTTATATTTTAAGAGTTCATGTTCTATACAGAATTTAATATCAAACTATCCTTTCAATTTATATTCAACAATGAAGAAGGCGTGTAAAACCACACAACCCAACGGTCAAACTATATAAACATATTCCTAGGAATAATCTTTTTAATGACGTACATATTTTGAAATAGTAATCAATTTCAATTTGGATATGTAAGTCAAATGATAATAAATGTACATAGGCGAAACAAAGGAAATAATCGGAGTAGTGTGTGAACCTTGTTGCATGGTGTAACAACAGCAGCAGCAGCAGAAAACAACAAGTAGGTCAACAGATACGCTTCTAGGTTGTTTCTTAGTCATATTAAGGAAAATCAAATAATTGAAATACTTTTATTTTAAGGACATGCACTGTTTTACATTAAGAAAAATAGTATATACATATAGATATAAGTAATATGATTGTATAAATATTAAGCATGTATAATGTATATAGCTTAAAAAAACAAGCAGTAGTGTGCCTTTAACAATACTATGTAAGCAATGAAAGAAATGGTTATGTCGTCAAAATTGCTTCAATGGTGTGCTGTACAAAAATTATATAAAAATATATTTCGTGAAAAGTGAGAGAGACTTTTGAGCGCACTCCTTATTTTTCTCTTTCTTTTTTCTCTAATTTATAATACCAAAAAAATATTCCTTCTCTCAATGCTGTAGTTAGTTAATTTGTAAGAATGTACATATAAATATACTCCATTTTGTGTTTCTCTCTCATTCCTCCCTTCTACTCATTTTTTCTATAGACACACATAAGGATAGGGGGAGAGAGAGAGAGAGAGAGAGTGCGTGCGTATACTAGAATGCACACGAAGCTGATGTAGAGGCGATCCATACATACGCGTGTACATTTATTAGCAGACAAATGACCTTGTATTACTCTCAAGAATAAAGAGCAAATATTCATAATAATTTCTCGTAAGTTTCAATTTAAAAGAAATCCTATAGAAAAAAAAGAGGGGATGTAACTGCATAAAATAAAATAGTATATTGCTCACAAATAATATTAGACATTATTAACTGAATGCAAACTTTCTCTCTCTCTCTTTACTTTAGCCTGAATACATTAGTGTATTACCTCATTTGAGTATTTGTACGTAACATAAATATATATTACTCGATAAAATATCTCAAATAGAGCATGAATATATTCTTTTAATATAGAAATAAGAGAAACATCTCTATATGTCAGTGATGTATTATATTTTATTCTCAATAATTCTATAGACCGTTGCTCTTTTCTCACACGTCTTTTGCTGATCCATGGTCAGGGCCTCTCAAACTATTATTGAGCGCACGAATGTTTTGTTTTTTCAATTCGAAAATTCCCTTTTGTATTAATACAGAAGAGTGGAGGGCTCGAGTGCTACCTTTTTTAAGTATCCCAGTCCAATAGTTTGAGGAACAATGCTCATGAGTGCAGGGCAGTAATCTCCGTGTGTCGTCGGGTCTTCAATAATTATGTCAATAGTATTATTTATCAGCCCAATTAATTATAAGTACTAATAACAATCAGGCCCTCCCAATAACAAAAACCCTGATTACAGCACCGGAATGTCAAATGCACATATTAATTAATCCTAGGCCTTAATGCTCACGACTTTAGTTTTTTGGGCATTATTTAGTTACTTAATAAAACTTAAGTTCTTATTGGCAAATTTTATTCGTGATGCGTCACAAGAGAACAAGGAATACTATAGTTTATTTAGTGATCTCGTGTGAACTATAAATTGTCTCTCAAAGTTACTAAAATATACCTTTTTTTTAAATTGATGCTCGCGAGGATTTCCCCCAATTTTCACATCTCTATCAATAACACAGTGGAAAGATGCATTATTATGTTGTCAAAATATGACGTTTATCCCCCTACCACCTGCACTTATAAATTGGTTCTAGCATAATCCGTTTGAACTTTAATAGTGGTTCTCAAACTTTTTACAATGTGTACCATCTAAGAGAAAAAGAAGATGATCTCAAAGTACAAAGATCTTATAAAAGACATGGACCATGGTCAACCCTTCCCCTATTCTCCCCCCCCACAACAACCAAAAAAAGCTCGCGTACCTCAGTTTGAGAACCACTACACTAAATATTAGATTCACTTTTCCATAAATTAGTGTTTTTCAACTAGTATATCACACAAAAGGTATTGTCCCCTAATACAACTAAAACGGTATTTATGTCCTAAAATCCTAGTTGATTAAAAATAATTATAACAAGGCTTTCTAACGAGGTGATACACGTTGAAATAAGAGTTTCATTAGCTACATATGTTAGTAGCAAAAATGAAAAATAAACATGTTGTAGGTCTCTTGGCTAATGACCACGAAGTCAAAAACATTTCCAGGGCTGAAGACGTGGGTAAGACACTTGAGTAAAAGGTGAATAAACTTGTGGAGTTAGGAAAAGGACTCAATCTCAAGTTTGGGTCTCATCTCAACAATATGTGGCATAATTTAAAAGATCTATTGAAGTTATTTTATATGAAGTATGAATTCTCTTTGTAGAAGGTTTTCAAGAAATGCCCATTTTTCGTTGGCTGATAAAATTACTGTGCTTTAATTAAAGGCACTGTAGTCCCTTTAGACGTAAAAAAATCCATTTGTTGGAGATAACTGAAAGTAATTTGCTTGGATTGAAACACAATAAAAAAATAAGGTGCGACTGAATGAAAATAAGATAATAGGGTTCTCATTTCCAGAATTCCTGTCCTAAACTATCCTTGGGTGGACTTGTTATCAAAAGGTCATCTAAGGGCTTTTAGATTTTCCTAAAAATGGTTCTCAGATCTGATCGAGCGGTTATGTGTTTTTCCAATTTGAAAGTTATGTTTTCAGTATTAATATAGAATTAAATTCGAACGCAGATAACTTGACAAAACAACATTACATTGGAAATAAATTAATAATTTTAATTACGGTTCAAAGAGCACTACTTACAGTCAAATTCAACTATCAACAAAAAGACAATGATTAAACCTTCAATACTCTACTATGGAACCCCACAAAAACTTTTATACTATTGACGCCATATCTTTAAAAAATCAGTTAATTAAATATAACTATCATAAGTTACTAATGTGAAATACCAACATATAAGCACACTGGACAAAAAAGGATTAATATATTGTTACAAAAAGTCTTTTTAGGCTATTACTTCATAAGAAGAAAAAAACCATGATTTTTTGTAGGCCATTATGCACCCATATATCTGCAAAATATTATTAATCTGTTAGATTATATTATAGTTAGATATCTTAGCTTTACGATGATGTATCTCATCTAAAATTTTATGTCTTGAGAGACGTACTTCAAAGTCAATGCCGTAATCACAGTTTTTCTATTGGGGGCCTGACTGGAGTGACTATAGATGACTCCCCATAAATTAGCTGATAATTATTCCTGCTAAAAAATGTTGGGGCTCTCCAGTAATCATGCACTTGTAAATCATCTAAAGATTCTAAGCTATGCTCATGTTCTTGGGTACACTTAACTCATCCCACAAATTTGAAGTCAAAGCCTATAATTGACTCAAATATCTATGTCGATGAAATATTCCGCTGTATGTATTTATGAAGTAATAAATAAATTGGGATTTTCTGTTTTTCTTTATTTTGGTTCAAGATTGTTTCTATGTTGATGCACCACATTTATGTAATGGGCCTTTCCCAATCTGTAAGGCTTTGTATTATTACCTAACAAGAAATGATAATAAATATTCCACGAAAAATAAAAATACAAGATCTATTAAAATAGATAAATTATGTTTGCAGTGACATAAATCGAACTAGCGGAAAAATTAAACTCAAAGTGGAAAATATTTTAATATTTCTTTTCATTTCATTTTCATCTTTTAACAAGAAATACTCATCTATTTTTAAAAGCGACTTAATGGATAGTTGTATCATGGCTTCCTTATTATTGAAATAGCTCATAAATATGTGGTGCATCAATATAAGAACAATCTTGAGCAAAAATCAAGAAAAGGGCAAATTCCATTATAATTTTTTTATAACTTCATACACGTATATATACCCAATATTTCATGGACAGATTTGGGTCAATTATGGGGTTTGTATTCAAATTTAAGGAATGAGTTGATATACTTAACAATGTTAGTTAAAAGTTTAAAACCTTCTCTTGATTTATGGGACTTAGTTTGACTCCGATCGAATGACCCTCTTTCAATACATAAAATATATCAATTTCTAATTAATTCATTGTGACGATGCACTTTTGCCTATTTTAAATGCAATTTGCAGCGTCTCCGTAGGAGTCATAAAAATAATTTATTCATAGAAATGAACAATAGTTATTAGAGGAATACATATTGAATTTTGAGACACATCGTTCGAACTTGCTTTTGTGTTGAGAGGAAACATAGGATACATGATCAATCGTTTGTATAATGGGTATGTTAAACAATTAAAACCGAAAATCAACATGGTAACTTTGAAAATTTGAGGAATGTTTTGGAGAAGATTAGCTTTAATCAGCTGTGACAAGGGAGGAGAAGGAAATTAACAAGGGCATAGGAAAAGAAAAGTCATTCTTAAAATTAACGATTTAAAAAAACGGGGCAACTAAAAAAATCTTAGGATTTACATCACTACTGATAGTATCTCTCTTAAGACTGGACTGGACACAATAAATAAGCACTGCCATAATATTAATTAGAATGGAACCAAAAAATATAATTTTCTCTAAATATCCTACTTTTATAGTACAAATTAAGACATTTCATAGGGATAAACTTTGATTAATCCAATATCACTGTTTATAAATTAGAGTTGTGAAGTCTTTTTTTTTTCAAACCATTTGATTGTGTTTAATGTTGATTCATTGGAAACTTGTTCCTTTTAGATAGTGAACATATCAGTTTTGAGACCCCAACATTTCAAATGATGATGCAATTTATGGCGTGAGTGAAAAGACTCGATAGAGCAAATGCGTAGTGCCCAATATCATCAAAATGGTATAAACTACATACAATTCCCTTTCTATTGTATGTACAAGTATTATGTATGTAAACTTATGAATTCATATATGAGCGTCCTCGTATACACATAGATATATTTTTGAAGGTTCCCCCCTTTTTTTTTTTTTTTTGCTTCTCTTCCGATTAATCCATTTATACTATATTTAAGATATGTGAAGAACAAACACAAAAGAACTTATGTCTAATATTACTTATCTCTTTCGCTAAGTTGAGTGCCTTATTACGCACAGAGATCATCCCCTTCTTCTTCAACAAATCTCCTTAAACTATAGTACATGGATAGATTTTTTGGTAAACACTCAAACTACAGGCATAGCTTGAGATGCGAGTTAACAAAGGGTAAATAAGAGGCATTTGTTAATAGAAATTGACAATAATTCAAGGAGGAATACAAATCTAATCCACACTAAATTCTAGAAGGTTTTTGTTTTTACAGGCAATATATGTAGATACTAGCGTTAAGACTCGGTAAACCGATAAAAACCACTTTTTAATGTAAACCATACTATATTAAGAGAGACTGGTCCGAACAAAAGAACAACTCAAGTAGATACATTCAATACAAACTCATTTGAACTTTATGTAAGTATATATGTTACGATAAAAATCCAGTGTAGAATGGGTATTTAAAAAAAAAAAATGAAACTGATAATCAGCATGGTATCCCTGACAATTTGAAGAATGTTTTGGAGGACAGAAAGAAGAATGCTCATGACGTTTCATTAAATCAGCTACAATCATCTGTGATTGGGGAGGAAGGAGGAAATAATAAAAAATAGGACATTTGCTAGAATTACTCCAATGTTGATCCCCAATCCCCAATCCAAAACGGACTTACAACTCAGTAACAAATCTTGAGTCTTTTATGAGTACACATGAAGTCTCAATCAGGTTTTGAATGTAATTGAATATATTTAGGAAAGGTTGTTGACTACTCAGGAATTATATAGTAATGACAACTCCTAAGGGAAAAAAAATCATTCTTCATACTCCCAATTCCATTTACTATGTCATCAATATTTAAAACGTGGTGGAAGTCAAACATCAGTCGTACACGCATTATGGTATAACCTTGTATTTCTATTAACCTTGGCCCCACTCATAAATGAGATATTGGATATCCGTAGCTCAATCAATCCACTCGTGAGTTCTTAAGTCTTAAAGATGAAGAAAATAGCCTTATAATGAATTTTTGATTAGTGATAAATTGTAAAACCAAAACAATGATACACAAATAAAATACATGATTCACTTTTTTTTTTTTAACTTTTAATATACATTTTATATGATTTTTGTTATGAAAAGTAACCATGAACTTAAATTTTTAAAGGTTAATAGTCGTTGATTATTTTTTTTAACTTAAACCATCTAAGAATAAAACACTGATCAATCTTTTGAAAAAAGTGTAGAGTGGTATAGTCATGGAATTAGGAGTGAGTTGTTATCTATAAAAATCATAACTTCATTTATATAGTATTTTTATACATATATTCTGTTTGACTATAAAAATATATGTTGAATGAAACATTCATTTCTTTTTTTTAGGAACGAGCTTGTATATCTAAAAAAACTTGAATGTTTGGAACATACAATTAAGTCTATCCACATCATTGTTTCTCCATTTTTTCCACTTGAGTGTTAGATCCTTCTTCTCTTATAAGTTTTATACACTTACAGTAATACATAATTACATAATTTGTATTTACATAGATACATTTTCTGTTGGTAATTCTTAGGAAATAAACACATTCATCGCCATATATAGTGAGTAATGAGTTTTTTTTTTGTTTCAAATATTTAAAATTAAAATAATTGTAATAAAAAATGTGAGGAAAAACAATCTTGCTGAAATATGTAGTTTGACATTTTATAAATTTTAACACAATATATTCAAGCCTTTATTTTCCACTTATTACCTCCGCCCACGAAGTTTTTTTTATATATTTTTTTGTTAATGTTCCTTTAATTGGTCAGATGGAGTTGCACTGATTAAGTATAAGTAAGCCTTATAGTCTTACATTCACTTCAACTGACCTGGGAATCATCTTTGAAGCCCATATACACAATATATATTAGCTTCTCTAGGAGCAACCAGGGCCTACTCACACTGAGTTCAAGTAATAATCATGTGCGCGTTGTTCATTGACCTACGTCGTGAACAGAGGTTATCTTTTTGCCTCTGTTGGTCAACAGGATTACAGTAAAAGTAAGACCGTCGGTCCTAGTCAGAACCAGTACTGATTAAAAAAGAAAATAAATAAGGTTGAGTGACGTCTTAAAAGACTAAACTTCATAATAAGGATCGACACCATACTAGTCACAGTAAAACACCATTACATTTTGAGAGGTCAAGGTCAAAGTAGCACAAAACTTTGAAAATAAAAAAACGGCCATAATTTTGAAACATATTAAGGTATATAGCTCAAACATATCTTAAGAGGCCCTAAGCTATTTATTCCCCTCCCTTCCTTCCCGATCCTCTCGATCCATCCTTGAGTAGATTTGATTGAATTTGAAAAAATACAAGGAAAGTGTATAGTAATAATACTACTCACACTTGAAGGTACTCCCTTGGGAATGGAACAAACAAATCTGTTTAGATATTTGTCATAAATAATATTAGCGAATTTAAAATAAGTTAAATTAAAATGTGTTATCATGAAGTTTGAACAAAATACGGGCAATTTTCTCTAGGGCAGTTTTCGTCGCACAAAAATTCTTGTTTACCTCAATATATAGTTTTTTACTATTTAGTATCATAATATAAAAAAACGCGATATGAAGGGAATATAACACACTATACGGGGAGTCAGAATATTTTCAAATACCACGTTATGCGAAATCCACAGTGTTTGAAGCCGCGTTATGTGGGGACCTCCAGTATCACTCTAGATACGTTTGTGAATTACAATTTTTTCCCCTGATCGTTATATCACAAAAGGAACAAAAACTTAATTTTTGAGAGAAATAGAGAAGTATGAATGTTGAAACTTCTCTATTATTCAACCCCCCCCCCCTCCTTCCTCGTAGTTATTTCTCTAGCAAAACTATATTCCAAGAGTAGAGTCATACATTTCATTTGTAGGTATGTGTATATATTTGTCCATAATAATATGCGAGTATTAAATACTAGGAGGAGAGAAAAAGAGATGAAGATAGGTAAATAAACGTATAAAAAACAAAACAAAAAATAACATTGGTTGGTAGAAGAGATAATTCTTATTTAAATAAAGATATAGTATATATAGGTATGTATACATATATATGGGTGGAGCATGACACGCTCTTAGATGTTCTTCTATTTTCTTATCTATTATCTCTAATGTGACACTTGATGATAGAAACATGTAGTCAAAAAATCAACGAAATCGAAGGTAGTTCTGGGTAGCCACTAGTTTTGCATTTCACTATTTTGCCTCAAAGATATTTACCCTTAAATAAATAATATTTATACTAGCGATGGGACGATTAATGGAATCGGTTGTTTTTTCTGGAAATGGCATCGGGGAAAGTAACGTTTAATATGCGATCCCAATTAAAAATATATATATATATATTAAATGAAGCCTTCTTGGTATTAAAAAAAACGACCATGTGAATTTGTGACTTATGTCTTATAACTTTATAACTGTTGTAATCAAATAATTTATGTATGATAAAAAATGCTCAAAAACTGTCATGAAACAAATTGAATATAAACTAAACGGGAACGAAAGTGTTCTAAACACATGTGGTCGGTGTAGATATTTTATAAGATTTGTAAAGGGATCTAGGAAAGCTCACCTTTGCAAAATTTGCATTGGAAAGTTTATGATGGGATTAATCGCCCGAGAAAATTTGCCTTGGAAAATCCCCGCCGGGCAGAGGAATCGAAATTGAAATCGGCATTGATAATTTCTTTGGAATCGTTGCATCACTAATTTATACGTCGTGGACAGGTCTTGGACCTGGATCCAAAGTACCCAGGTACAGTATAAGTAAACTTATATTTTCCAAAAAGATCCAAGAATCGAGTCGGCTTAGAGTATCAGAACTTTTACGGGTCATAAAAAGATCCAATGGTATTGCTAAATAGTTAATCCTAGTTATAAAAAAGATTTTATCTATATCGAACATCCTCTATATTTATCATGATAAGGTATTGGGGCACCGGGTGTTTGTTCCCCACGTCGTTACTCTTATTGTATCAGAAAACTTTTTCCCCAAAAAGAAACAGAAATAAGGATAAAAAAATCAGTTGGCAGTTAGCCAATTTTTCTTAACCATGGAGCTATTGTTCAATGATTTTGTTTGTTTGGAATTGTTCATAGTTTAAAAGGAGGTTATTATAAATCAAACCAATAAACGTTCCGAACACAGATTAGGATTAAAAAGAAGCAAAAACAACGACAGCTCACCACAAAATACACTGCATATTTTTGCGTTATCGAGGTAACGCCATTCACACACACTAAAATGTACACTGTATTTGGTTGTTAAATGTCGAATTTTGTTCTTCTTTTACTCGAATCAGTGTTTTTAACATTGATTAGTTGGATACAAATGAGTTCTTGTTAAGCTGTGAAAAGTTATCAAACTGTTATTAAGTAATATTTCCATAGTTGGAGGAATTGGCCTACTATCAACTGATTTTGGACCTTTTTCTGTTTCTTTTATATAAACCATTCTAATAATAACTACTAAGTATTGTAACCTTAATCCTGATCCTATTTTATTTAAGTCTGAACTTTGGGTAAAATGCTTATAAAATTCGATACTAGTATCCGTCATATATTAGTTTCGGATCTAGATCCGTAAACTCGAGTACCAAAAATTTAGGTCTACAGATCCAAACCGAGCCAGATCCGTCATATCTTTAGTCACTAGTGTTGAGACTCGATCTAAGACCGTTTTTGTTTTTAAATATTCTTTTAATCTGACCGATGGAGTTGCACTGATAAAGTATTAGTAAATATTTTAGTATTACAATTACTCAATTTGACAAAGGAATGGTCTTTGAAGTCCATATACACAAATGGAGTTCAAGAGA
Organism: Lepeophtheirus salmonis; assembly: GCF_016086655.4. Taxonomy (NCBI): domain Eukaryota; kingdom Metazoa; phylum Arthropoda; class Copepoda; order Siphonostomatoida; family Caligidae; genus Lepeophtheirus; species Lepeophtheirus salmonis. The sequence continues at coordinate 45,679,793 of NC_052134.2, forward strand.
ATAATTTATCTCGAGCGTGATGTCCATTGAGCTACGTCACTCCTTCGATTTTTTCAGGAGATATTTCTAGGTGGCCAGACGTGTTAAAGACTCAAAATATAACATTATAGTAGGGAATAATCGATATTTTGAAACACAGCGGACGTCTTCAACAAGTTATCTATAGAATCGATATAGACCAAACTTCTTTTATGTACACACTCAGTGCCCATACATATAACTAGACTTGACATTTTTGTAAGAAAAATACAAATGATAGAAATTAGAAAAAACAAAAGGTTCTTTTATATTCATGATTTAATAAGTCTCGTTATGTTAACGTCTACCTCTAAAGTATTAATCCTCCCCCATCTTTGTTGTAAATTGATTTAAAAGTGCATAATAAAATTAATATGTATGAATTTAAATATAATTAGAATATTTTCCCTGCACTAATGCTAATTTAAATGTAGAAGTTTCTCCTCTTTATTGCAGGCAACTGATACGAACAATGATCTTAATTCATTAGTACTATATTATGTCTTACTCCCTCCCCCCCTTTCTACTCACGCTCTTTTTTCTTTACAAAATGGCCAACTCTACAAAAAGGAGACATGCCGATCGAAATAATAATGAAACAAAACATGTATCAAAATTATATTCACACACCCTTGGTCAAAAAATGACTATAAGTTGGATTTGGTTCAGCACGAGGATAATAAACCTCTACTGTTTATCTACAAAAATCTCATCCCTAACAATGACGCGAGTAACAATTAAGATAAACAAAGGCCCTTTCAACAATTTTTAACCTTTGATAATGCAAGACAGGGAGGATATCATTGATATTTTGCATACATATATGTTTTTTGCTGTTAAGTGTCACATTTGAGAGTATTGGTACATAGAAAATCTATCGAAATCATGGAGCGTTTGATACATGTACAACATAGGTTTGATGAGTTATTGAAGAGAAGAAAGGTTGAGCTGCTTCCTCTACCAATAGAACATTGCGCTCCATTCCTCTTCTCCCTCCTCTCTTCATCTCCTTCTTTCTCTACAATTACATACATACTCACATAATCGTTATTGTCGTTGGTAGTGCTTTAAAAATGAGTTGAAGAGAAGAGTAATAATAAGGAAAACGGTTTTTTTTTTTTTTTTAAATATACGTACACAAATGGTTATTCAACCAGCCAAAGACTACAACAACGAATAAATAGAAGAAGAAAACCAATAATGGGAAAGGGAATTTGTCATTCCTTCCTTCCTTTCTAATACTAATATATATATATATACATGTTCTGTACAAGTTGCAACTTGTATAAACCAATTGTACAAGTTACAATTTCTTCCTCTTATAACCCCGTATTTAATTACAAACTGAATATTTCTAATTACCAACTATATATTGATATTGAAGTACATGGTTTTTATGTATTTAGGAGGTATATAACCCTGGGCATTTGAACTTTATAATCTGTCACAGAAAATTTGTGTTAAAATAGTAAAAAAATGACACCATTATTATTATTATATATATATATGTACATCGTCCATAGAATATTCAATTGTTCCTTTTTCCTCATCCCAAGTACTGAAAGTCCTTCATCTCATTTTTTGATTGCAACACAACTTGTACAATTTGCTTATACAAGTTACAACTTGTACAAAATCGCAACTTGTACACAACATATATAAAAACAAAAAGTGTACATATATACATACCTACTATTTAAAGGAAGAGAAAAGGATAGATTTAGTACACTTTTCCTAATACATAAATATTAGTGTTGAGTCTCGGTCCAGACCGCAGACTTAAATTATAATTATATTTCATACAATTTTTTTGGCTACAACTTTCTATAAGAAAATTGTACAAGTTGCTAATGAAAAATAAGAAAAAGAATTTTAGAATATATATGACAAGGATAATTCAATAATTTGTAGTTGGTCAATATATTGAGCGTGTAATTTTGACTATTTCGTATTTTTTGGTACATTATAAAGTTCAAATATCCACAGTTATGTACCTTGTTAAATATATAGAAAATGCGTAGTTTTAATAGATCAAAATAAAATAAGAGCATCACTTAATAGTTAATAATTCAAATGACACACTTTATTATTGAATAATACTGTATGAGGCGTACAAATGGTAGCTTGTTGCAACACGATATATATATATAATATGTATTCATTAATATTAATATGTATATAATATAACTTACGGTCTGTTAAACTGGATATTCCAGCTAATGTTGTTATAGGCACACTCGGTACTTCCCCGTTCATCCTATTGCTGCCATAATGGCCGTCTGAAAATATAAGAAAAAAAGAAGAATATAGATAAAAATGTGTAATTGACCAAAAAATATGTGTTGCCTTTTTTTTGTGTGTGTGCAAAAAAAAAGCAACATATATGGCTCGACTTTATTGGGTAAATATTACAACCCCCCAACTACAGATATTTTTCAAATGTACAAAAGTATGAAGTTTCATTTTTTTTTATTTGTTATCACCCGAAGGATGTTTTATTTTAAAAGTGACTTCTGTGGAGAATAACTAAAAAACTCATGAATGAGTCTGTCTATTTCTTAAAATGCGACAGCATTTCAGGGCCTTCGACAGGGTTCTTGATATGAGGGGAGAGGGTATTTAAATTTACTAATAATGACATAATCTAAATGTAAAAAATATATTTTATCTAGAAACAACTATTTTCGAAATATGACCATTGTGTCATACTAAGTAAGACATAAAATGAATGTGGGTCCGCATTATTTAAAATGATGAAACCGGTTCATGGCACAAAAAAAGATTGGGGACCCCTTTTTTTTATTTTAACAAGTATTGATCTCTTTTCTTTTTAAACAAAAATTTAAATATTGATCTCGTGACTCTCATGTACCATCCCCTTGCATATCATACTCATGTAGTATGACTTATTGCACATAATAATACTTTTTAACACCATAGAGCAATGGTTCTCAGCCGGGGCTCTTCGGAGCCCATGTACTTGTTTAATAAAACATTTGGTTGAACATATTTTATAAACCGTAAGATATACAAAAATGTGATAGGGTTATGCAGTGATGAAAAGGTTGGGAATTACTGACATATAAATGACAATAACCCGTGTCTTAATAGAGATTTCATTTGACTCTTCAATAACATAAACTTTAATATGTAACCATTTTGTTAATTCCTTACACTATATTCAGCTTTGAAGGGATGTATACAAAGTACATACTCAGGTAGGAGAGATTTTGTAATTGTTAACACAAGCTATATTAAAGTACGTGCGTGCATTATGTATATCAAATGCTAACCTTAGGGAGGGGGACAAAACTTACATACGTACTTAGTACATGGCCCCTTTCAAGATAGGGTAAGTGTTTTTTATTTTACTTTATTTAAATAAACCGTTTGGGATCAAGAAAATATTTTGTTTCTTAGTCATTTAATGGCATAAGCCTCCACATGAGTCAAAAGTAATTTGATAATTAAAGTATGTATTTACCTATGGGTCCCAAACATACAGTCCATGGGTCAGATCTGGAATTCAGAATGAGGATATTTAGGTTATTTAATAGAACAAAGCTGACAGGGGGCGGTACGAATCTGGGCCTTATGAGGGTTGCAGTTCAACCCAACAAAATGAAATAACTTTAAAGTTCTGTTGACAGATTTCCGGACCTACACGTAGATACAATGAAACTTATCTAAATTGGCTTTGAGTGCATTATATTTGAAAAGCCGTGTAATAAGAGTTGTAAATTTTAATTATTTTATGGGGTTCGATATTTTTTGTAAGTGGCACTCTGAGCAGTGTTTCTATTTTATTTACCCGCAGCTATCATTAATTTTTGAGGAGATACAATCTAACAAGTATAAAGTAACTACAATCTTGTCCCGTGTAATCATGGATGAATTGGAGTGATCCTGAGGATTTGCTGGAGAGTTGGAGTCAGATTATAATTTATTATTGGTATCGGAGTCACTCCTACCTATGTCCTTTTTAGGTACGGAGTGGGCTTTGTTTAAAAGTTTCTTACCTTATGTAAGATGATGTGTGTAGCTTATCTAACAATAAGCTAATCTCCTTCCAAAAATTATTCAAATTGACAGAATTACCTCGCCAATTTACGTTGTTTATTTAATATACCGAAAGTATATAAGCATACTTAATTTCACAACTCTAATTATGAGCGTTATGTATTTGATTGTTGGTTTAAAAGGCTCAGGTTGACTGCCAATATTTTTTTTTTTTTTTTTTTTTCCCCCGCTGATGCTCAATTGAAGCATATAGCCCTTCATCCAATTATAACAATTATTTTTTAAGAGAAGGTTAGGTTATTGATTATGGAAAGCAAAATCAAGAGGAGTCATATGAAATACATTTATCAGTTACGTGAGAAATTGAGTAAATTGTTTACCTGTCTGTCATTGATTAGAAATCATACAGATCAAAATGGGTTTGACACTCCAGAGATATATATAAAAGCTAGAATTGCAGAAAATATGACTTTAGACGAGTGGAATCCTTTTTTTAGTTGAAACCTAAACCGTGTTTTTTATTTTCCAAAGCTTTATCATTCTTCGTTTATTATTTAAGAGAGAACAAGTACTTGTTAGACTCTGAGTAGAATGAACTGCTCTTAGCTAATCTAATGAAACGTTGTCTCCTCCCATACACTCTTCAAATTGTCAGAGAGTTACCATGTTAATGTTCGGTCTCTTTTATTTTAGCGCACCTGCAGGTCTTATTCTCTACAACCCTAATAATAGTAATTCCTTCTCATTTGATCTTTTAAACACACATTTTACACATATACAAGGCAGAACAATAAGTAAAAAAATACATAAACGTATTCAATTTATGTATTTTGTATACGTATGTTCATTTAACAAATAATAAATATGATTATTACTATATATATATGTTATATACATGTAGGAACTCTATGAGCTCTCAGTAAAGGCTACAAACGTTCAAAAATGAACTCATATATATGAACGTATGATTAATTATGATAAAAGGCTCATTTTAATTCTTTTATTTTATAAAAAAATACTTAAATAATTATTATCAAATAGCAGAAAACCAAAGAATGAAGTATAATTTATTCTTCATACTATTACTGTCCGTTTGTTTTCCTCTATAAAAATTTAAGTAAAATATATTTTATAAAAGAGTCATGTTTTTTTAAGCATTAATATAACTCTATTTTAACTTCTCGCACTTTAATTCTGTTCAATAATTATTGGTTTGTTTTGTTTTAAAAAAATTATCCCACGTGAGTTACAAATTCACGAAATGGAAACACGTAAAACCATGACCTATCTCTATTGCGCAGGGGGAAAAACCATGTGACATTGTTTAGATCAACTAAAGCATTAAAAGGTTCAAGAAACCAACATGGTATTGTGGAAGGGACGAAATATGCATCGGACGACTTCCACGGATACACCGTTCGTAAATCGTACCAAACAGTAAAGTAGAGGTTTGAGACTATCAAAGGCGATTAGGGAGGTCATTGTGAGTGAGGATCCGGTAATTAAATAATTATATGTTGTTCTTTAATTATGTCATTTTATAAGAGTTTTGTTAGACCACTAGAAAATGAGTTACTTGTGATTGAAAGCGCCCTTAAACATATGAGGAACCCTTTTTATAGATATGTCTTAACATTCTAGCTGTAGGCTCAGAGCGAAAGTATAAACAGTAGACTAAGAAAAATGTTGTATTTGAGTTTTCCTAGATCCTCATACAAACAATAATATGTATATTGTAAAAAAAATGCTATTCGAAATTCCTTACAGTATTATTCAAATATGGATAATTACGTTTAGTAATAGGTATATATTATTATTTTCGTAAGTTAAAAATCTCATTTTGACAAAAAGTAAATCATTATGTTGTACATCTTTACTCTAAGCCTACGAAATATAATAGTCATTTTAGTCTTTATAGACATTTCTTTGAACGGAACTCAATGAAACAAAAAGAAGGAGAAACCACATTATGAAAATAGTTACTACATTTATTAATCACTTGGTAGCTTCTCATAGAGTTCTTCACTCTACTACAGTTTTTGAGACTATATTTCAGAGAAATATTCATGGATTTAAAGAAAGCTTTATTTATTGAATTTGTTCTATTAAACTACGTGCACTTCATGCTACAGTTTGCAAATTAAAAAAGAGTATCCAGACATATATCCAGAGTATAAGACAGCAAATGTAATTGTGACATGGACTTTGTGTTAAAAAATGCTACATCACTCTTCTTTGTCTTTATTGTGATGAATGGGGCGTTGCACACAATCAGTGCTACCACAATTATCAAACATATCTTAAATTTGTGGTGTGAGTATTTTTCATACAGTTTTGCTATCAAAATTAGTATTGGTATTTCAATACTATTTGGATTAAAAATATAAACCAAAAATGTAATTAAGGACAATGCACTTAGACTGGCGTCCGCAGGATGTTCGGGATGGTGAGAGTTGTCTAGTACAGAAGTATGAGGACGTTTTAAAGATCAATTTTAATTATTGCTATGCTTTATATATGAAAAATTATAAAACTAAAATGGGGGGGGGTTACGAAAAATGTAATGGAGCTGCAAGAGTCAGCTCTCATGTCAATTTAGTATATTACCATATCACATCGAACCCACTATGAGACCGGTATACCAAACAGCACTACATTATATATGATTATAGAAGCTAATATTTGTGTGTTTCTTATTATTAATGAATTTATCAGAAAGACTGATAAGCTTTTTAAAAAAAGTCGAATTACTACTCTTTTAAGTTGTAATACAATACCTTTTTCTTTAAAATTAGTTACATTTGATAGGTAATTCTATTTTCCTAGAAATGAAAGATGAAAATATATTTTTATAAAACAAGGATCAATCATGGATTTAAAACTGCTTTAAGACTATTGCAAAAACGCATAGTGTTGTGTAAGTCCTTATTTATTTGGTCCAGTCCAGCCTTAGGACTGTCGATCCTTCAGACTGTCAGTACTAGAACTGATTAAAAAAAGAAAATAAATAAAGTTGAGTGACTCCATCACGAACTGAACTTATTAAGATTTACGACTGATATGTAGGATTGAACTGGACGGGACGGTCGTCTTCATTTCTAAATGAGGATCTACACAACATTATTAATACGTTAAACAAACATATGAAATACATCTATTTTAATGAATAAGGAACATTACATTCTCTGGTGAGAGTTCATTAGCGTATGTGTGAAAAATACTATTAATGAAAGAGTATGTAGGTTCCTCTCAGGGGCAATTAGCAGTGCGTATACAAATAAGTGACGCATTTTAAATATGTAAAAAATGTGGGATAAGACAATTAGGTCCTATTTTTTTTTTTTTTTTTCAATAAAAGAAATATGATATGATCGAGTAGTAAAGAATGGACGCATACATATATATATATATATATAATGTTTCTACACAGGTAACTGTAAGAAACAGGTTTTGAAACAATTTTAAAAATATAGCAAAATGTAATTAATCATCACGTGGTATCCTTTGAGTAGTATGTAGACTCATAAGTTATAAAATACATAGAATGATATTATATTGAATGATAGAGGAATCCCCAATAAGTGAACTCCATGAATTTTACGTCAAATAACACATGAACTAACAAAGTATGTAACCGAATAAATGATTATATTTCCTAACGTCTGTATTACAAATAGAACAGTAAGGAATCTACAAAGTGTTGTCAAGTGTTTCCCTCCGAAAGTAAGTCTTTTAAATGACAATTTAATGTTTGAGAACTTCAATTATTGTATGCAAAAAAGTATACATCTTAAATAGAGTAACAATGAGCTATTAAAGGGTTGAATAGGGGTACGTTTATTTCTATGGATTGATAGGGTTTTAGTTAAACTATGAAAGTGGTAGAATAGATGCGTCAAGGCATGATTGACATATTATTGACTCAGCTATGAAATAAATGACACTTATGTGGATGCCATCAGCATGAATGAAATGTAAGAATAGATCCGTGAGTGGATGGAAATCTTACTGGATTGGTGAGAGTACTGAGAAGAGTACGGGGAGGGATGAGGAGTTGCATAAAGAGAGAAGAAGAAGGAGAGAGAGACAAAGAGAGAGAAGAAAAGAAAGGAGGAGGGGTAAAGAGAGACACAGACACAAGCACGGAGAGTGAGAGAGAATAAAAAAGAAACTCTTTAAGGAAAAGAAGACAGAAAAAAGGTCTCCCTGATGAAACGATGATTATTAAATGCATTTATAAGCTACAAAAAAGAGTAAATGAGGGGGGCCTTACTTTCCATTGGATGAGGAGATGATCAATGTCGGTCGTCAGTACCTTGATGAATAATAATAATCCTGAAAGAAGGAATTCCTTCTATGTAAACGATCCAGGGAGGAGAAGGGAGATCCGAGGACTTATTCAATGGATCTCAGACTTCTCTGAAACGGAGTTAACACACAAAACACTCTTCATGGCCAACAACAACAACACTGGCATGGATCACGACATTCATCACCCACATTCACGATTCAGTCACTTATTTTGTTTATAATATAGACTTCTGTTAAAAAGAAAACAACAAAAACACTCAAAGAAAAAATATCCCCTAAAATAATTCGGCGGAGAGCGAAACTTTTTTTTTTTTGGTTATTTGTGAATTAATATGTATGTGGTGGCTGGCGTGAGTAAGCCTCTGCCGCCATAATTTCTTCCCTCTTCTTCCTCATTAATGACATCTAACGGCCTTTTCTGTAAACAATATTCCTTTTCTTTCTTTTACACACATACAACGACCAGGAAACTCGATTTTAAACATCGATTGGTTCCTCTCCTATCAAACTGCAAAATATTACAATCCATAGTATTTGCCTTCCATCAAATGGGATTACCATATTCTCTCATCTAAAAAGAAGTTTAGGTAAATTCAAATATATTTGTACTATCTTTGGGGGAAACTATATGACATTTATTTCATAATCAAATGTGATTATAGATATATATATATATAAATTAGTTATCTAAGCATTTAACATTTTATAACTTCTCTTAATGTCATAATTTATTTCACCAAAATATTTTGATACAAATTAAACATAATGTATATAGTTGACGAAACAAATAATAGATGAATTTATAATGTGGTCAATGGCCTTAGATACATAAGTCCACTTTAATGTAATTTTTGCTTAAATAGTTGTTATATACGTCATATTAATTTACTAAATAAATGTACAATTATTGAAAACTAAGATCCATTTATATAATTATAATTATTTTTCACATTATGTTAGAGGCCTAAACTAAGACTTTATTCACTATTTCGAACTACAAAGTAAAAATTTGTTCTTTAATATAAATTTTTACAAAAATCTTTCAAACTAGCAATTCTTTTCAAATCAACAAATAGTTTCTTAACTTATAACAAATATTATGGCAAAAATAACTCATAAAAGGCTATTTAGCATTTATATAACCTATTGGTTCGAGTTATTTTTTATTCACTCGATTGGTTCCAACTAATTAGCAATTCGTTCATAAATAAAATATTTAACTTTATAATTTATTTTCGCAATACGAGGTATACATACATCAATAATAATTCCTACAAATCCAATAGAATGAAGGATTGCTATTAGGTTAACTATTAGTTAAAAAGGGAGTTTAATTCAATACACGATAAGATTTAGTTGATTTTGTGATCCTTAGTTCTAAAATAATTATGTAATGCAGCACTGTTTTGAGGAGGCAGTACCATCGATATTTTACATCGATGCTCACTAAACTAACGCTCAAGTAAAGGAAAATAAAAATCACTCAACCTCAAGGTAGGGCTACTTTCTTGCCATACGCCTTTTCTGAGAGGCCAGCAAGAATGCATGTAGTACTTGTAATTTTTCATCTCTCAACATTTATATAGTATGCGATTGGTGGCAAAAAATACCTTGTAGATGTTATTATTTTCTATAAAATATATATAGTATTTTATTATACCATACTGTAATAATTGTTTTAAGTACTTATTCAAATGGTGTTTTCGGAAAAAGCTTTCTGATGATGCATAATCTGATCAACTCATGTGTTATTAGGAATTACATTCATTATACAAATTAAAGCAAGAACACGACAATTAAAATATTATTGAGTAAAATCTATTTAATAAGGATCTAGCTATATGATTGAATTCCCAATTAGTCATTCATTTTTTCAAATGTTCTCTATTAAGATCATAACTATTATTATTCAGTCAAATTATTATCTAAGATAGTTACAGTTCAAAAATACTTCTTAAGACAGTATTGAATGACATGATGAATATATTAAATAACTCAAAGTTTCAAAAAATACTGTTTTACCCAACAACATAGATTCGGCAGAATGAATTGCTGATTCATACAGAAAGTATTTATACCTTGTCATATGCTTGTTTGTCTAACTTATCTCTATATACCCATGGCAATTAATATTATCTGACAAGGCATGATTATGAGTACATGCAAAGAGAGCAATATCAATTATGTTATGTATATTAAATAATAATTATTTATGATGAATTCTCTGTTGATTTTCGTATTGGAACACAATAACTCTGGATCCTTGCCAAGTAGATGATTATTTAGAAGGAATTGAATTTTTGTTTAAAGTGCTGAGAGGAATACCGAATACTATACTACTAAATAGTAAATACGTATCGAGTGTATGGATTTGCACGTCCCCAAAAGAAATGAGTACTGTACTTGGATGCCGTGGATAAAAGTAATGGAAAGAGAGAGAGGGAGAGAAATTGCCTATTATGAATTATGATTGAATACATCCATAGCAGTGGCCGGAGGAGTGAGAGAGTTGAATCAAACATAATGCAAAAATCTGCTGTACGCGGTGTGCGAGTGAAGTGAAGAAGTTAGTGAGTGAGTTAAGTCAGGTTTGTGATCAAGTGCGTTGCGGACGGTGGGGGTGGTCGTTGTAAAGTAGTAGTGCTGCGCTTTTTAGTACTATAATATCATTGGGAATTGGACTTCGTATTCTATTTATTAGTTAATAGTTAGTTTAGTTATAACTATTACTAGTATTAGCACTTGTGATTGGAGGGAGTCGAGAGTGCAGTGATTTGGATTTTTGAGCTCCAACTTTTCAAGTAATTCCATTCTTCTCCTTCTTCTTTCTACCTAATTTTCTATTCCTCTCCTACTCTTCTTCCTGCTGCAGCTTGTTCCCTTCTTCTTCTTGAAATACCTAAAGTGATAATATAGAGTATAGACGGCAAGGACTACTACTTCTGAACTCTGGTCCCTTCTCCCGGAATCCAATTCTCAAAATGAGGAGATGTTGTTGTTGTATACCCATTTTGGTTGGGGCGGGGATATTTGGTTTACTGGGGGTGATCATCTCTCTGTGTGAACTCCTCGTTACTATCACGTACCTCATCGATTTCGAACAATTTAATCCTATAGGGAAAAATATCAACACGATATACTACCTATTTGAAAAGTCTCTCGCAGATCAAGGTAATGGCGTTCTTTCTCTCCTTGAATAATTGCCCCTTAGTTATTAGCCCTACCTATGATTCATTCATATAGCATAATTAATGATTATGTCTATCATATACTTTGCAGGTACTATAGAATATGATGAAATCGAAAACTTAGTCGCTCTCGCTCGATCCATCACATACAAAGTTATTCTTGCAGAAACAATCAATGCTAGCATTCACTGCTTGTGTTGTATACTTATGCTTCTTGGAATCTACATGAAAAGAAGATTACTCATGATTCCCTATCTCATTGCTACTATGATTCTGGTCATTTTCTCTATTTTACTCTGTTTCCTCCTCACAGGAGTCTCATTTTTACACAACCCCATCCATGGTGGTATTAGTCTTTTCGGAACCATAGTCGTTGTTTTTATGTCCATTTATATATGGGCAGTTGTTCAAAGGGCATATGTTTTTTTGGGTCGTCGTGGAGACTACAATTATACACCTGCACATCCTAAAGGAGTCTTCCCGGATGAATATTACCCTACTGCACCTCAGCATTTTCAAATGACAGAGACAGACAAAAGGATTTAAAAACATATTGTTATTATCAAGACTTTGCCGTTCTCGTACAAAAAATTTATATGATAATTAAAAGAAAGACTCCATTTAATGAATGCTTGCTGTGATGATCAGTTCAACATATACGTTTCACATGACAAAATTCTCATTCTACAGAAATCTCTTATTCAAAAAAATACCTTTTTTTGATTAGTTTTGTATCCATTTATATAAATAGAATATAATTACTGTACTCTCATTATTATTATTTATCTATATTTTATTTTAAAAAAAATGTTCCATACACTTTAAAAAAAATATGTACTACAGGTATTTATAAGTCAATAATAAATTATGTTTTAATATGTTAATGTGTAATTGTGAGTTCGCTTTTCTATTTCAACTTTTTTACTATTTGAAAACAATTGAATAAAATATTGTTTTTATATTCATATAATTAATTGATTATAATTATTATTGAAGAGAATACGTTTGTATAATTGAATTATGACATGTTTCTTCTCTTCTTTCACATATAAAGCATTAATTAACTAATTAGTTTATACTAACTTGAGACATTGATGTTATTTTTTTTTATAATTTTGTACATGTACTTAAGTGAGATGGCTTATTACTCTTTTTTATTATAATGTATGCGATACCTCATTGGACGGGACCAAGGTCAAATTAAAAGAGTGATACATAACATATATGGCCATTTTATATCATTTCTTCTTCAAAATTTAATAATTTTATTAATGTGTTGAAAAATAGAAAAATATGAGTTAACTGCGAGAAATGATCATTTATAACAAGGGTTTCTTTGTTGTAATTACATTTTAAAGTAAACAAATGAATTTCCTTTCAAACTTAGCGTTGTTTTTTAATATAAGTTTTGAAAACTTACTTTTCCACTCTCATAATACTCTGTTCTACTTTATAATAATTAATTTAGTTTCCATCCCACTATATAACGATACTCATTATTGAAAAACACTGGTGCTTTGCTGTAGTAGACCAAGGTGACATCATGCAATGGGCTTCTTATATAATCAGACATTATATCTTTACTTCTTTGAGTTAGTTAACAAAAGTATTTTGGAAATACTGAATATCCAATAATGGATTTTCACACATAAGAAGTTGGAATGAATCTAAAAGCATTACATGAATAAGGTTACTATCCTAGTGAGTCTTAACTTTTGTGCTATGATGATAATATTCACTTTTCACCTTGCCATGCAAATATTCCGGTTTTGAAAAGTGGATTTTAATAATAATTGCAGATATAATATATTACATGACATAATAATGACAACTTCGATGATCAAAGCTCTATAATAAATACTAACAATAGGATTTATTTTTGAAGCAATATTAATTAAATACAGATGTGTTGAAAAGTAATCATGTTATGAAATATTGAGTCAAGCATACTTATCAAACAAATAGAGGCTTTGAATCAAATTTTTATGGGCATGTTAATTCTCTAAACTATTGGTCTAAAAAAACCAAGGGTTCTTTAATACGTATCCTATGTTTCCAGGAAAAACGTTTTCTGTGTTCTGCTATAAACGTGTTAGAGTCTAAGGTTCTCTAGGAAAGTTTCTGAACCAAAGATGGTTTCGTGCCAAATAAAGATCGTGGAAACTATGTTCTAGACTTTCCCCCAGGCCCGCTGAATAAGTATGCAAGAATATCCAGATTAGTTAAGTTTCGGGGACATACCAAAGTTAAGAATGTATTTTATTAAAAAATGTATAAAGTAAAAAACTGTGTTATAGGGAAACCAGGCTTTAACGTAAGAGACACGGGTCCACGCCTACTAAATTTCTTATTTAAAAAAAATGTAATTCGAAATTTCTCTTCTTTAAAAAAGGAAAGAAAAGGATCTCACTCACTGTTAAAGCGACCCTGAGCGAAGTACCTATATTACTCAAAACTGTCTCACAATCTCTAGTTGTATTCATGAATTGATTTTGAGGTAGTACTTATATAGAATTTAGTGTTTCAATTCTATTTAAACTTGCAGTCATTCTATTAGGTTTCAGAATTGACATCACCTCTAAATATACTGATGAGCCAATACTATTCGTAATTATTAAAAAAAATTATCTGCTACTGATGATAAATGGAAAATGCAACACAAGGTAATGGAGGAGTTCATTTTAGTCCAAATTTATTACAATTAGTAATTTATCTATAAAATCCGTAAAAAACTTTACATGAGGAGCACATAAAGACAAATAAATAAAGGGAAGAAGCTCAAGGAATATATATAGTTATAGAACAAAGGTTATAACAGTTTTTTAAAAATAATTAAAAAAAAATAATAATATGAAAAACCTACAACAGTTAAATGCACAGAGTTGAACAATGAATAGGAAGACTTACATACTTAAACTACTACCTGAATTATTGATGCTTACAGTTACTCTTCATTGGCATATTGTGTTAATTAATAGGATTCTCCTGCACTTGAACAAAATAACGAAAAAAAAAAAAAAAAAAAAAAATGTAATCTCAAATATCTTTCCTAGCCAACAGAAATTTAATGCAATTTTCACAGGGATTTCTTTTGATAAATATATATAATTGTAATATAATTAGACATAGTATTAAGTGTTACGACAGTAATAGAGGATACAAAAGTATATAGTAATATGGTTGAGGGAAAAGTTTTTTGATTAGTAATCGTCCAAATCAAACTCCGCGTCATCCAAATCGCCGCATTGTAATGCTTGGAAATCCACTTTATATCGAAGCATGCCGCCAATGCCTCCAAATCCCCTTACAAATTGGGAACCTTCCTGAGATTTGTCCGTAATTATTTCTAATGTAGCTCCATAAGACTTATAGTTATTTGCTAGCCATTCTAAGAACGGTGTATTATCCTCCAATTCCAGTTCTACACCAGTTTCCTTGTCGGTGAAATGAGTCATATCCTTTTCTTGCTCCGATGTTAGATGAAGGACTTTTTCTTCGCCTGCCCCATGATTTTTTAGAACATATCGTTGAATGTCCAAATTTTCCCAACAAATAAGTGTTTCAACAGCACCCATTTCTAGAGCTTTTAACGTGTCTTCAACACCAAAACAATATTTCCCAGTGTCCTGACTGATTTGATCGAAATATCGTCCAATTAACTTTTTTTTCTTGAATAAATTTAACGTTAGCCAAGGACTCAGCAGCAAGTTCAATAGCCTGATTGAATCCGTTTTCACCTCCATAGGAGACATCTACCAACTTGATTACTTTAGCTTGAAGACGGGGATCAAACATATCAGACTGACTCAACTCCGTTTTGAAGTCAGCAGATCCAGCAAGAATAAGTCCGGATATATTAGGTCTATCATTGGATATAAAAAGAGTTACAGCAGTTTCAGCAACTTTTCGGACGTAATTATGGCGTTTTTCCATGCGTAAACGAGCAAAACGAAGAGCAGACTGACCTCCACGCCCGTGCTTCTTGGGCAAATCGACGGTAAACTTGTGAAGAACATCCCTCGTATTCCCTTGAAGAGTACCAAAGAGTGCACCGTTTCCATCCATAACAATAAACCCAAAGCGGTTATCATCAGCAAGAAGAGCCGTTAGGGCTTCCGTATGAAATTTGTTGTCGCAGAGATAGAGAGAGAGGTATTAATGGGCTTGAAGGGCTCAAAGTCGATGTTCACTTTCTTTTCCTTTCCTTCCTCAGTCACGATGGTTCCGCAGTAGACCACCAACCCATTCGGAGGAACGCGGGTGTACAACTTCAGCCGATGCTGCACGGAGGTGATGGCTCCCAGAACGGACAAACGATTCACTCGACTCTTTATATTAGAGGCTGTTCCATACTCGTCAGCCAACATCTTCGTCACCCTGAAACACAAACAAAAGAGCCCTCCAATCAGACCCAACAAACACTCCAACCACAATACACTAACCTGGAAACCTGATCCCCAGGAGGGATGATGAGCGAAATCATGGAGGTGCCATTCCCCCTCGCCAACTGGAGGCTCTTTATCAACTTCTTCACTTTCCAGATTTCCACATTCTTATCACTCGTCGTTTCTTCCGACATCCCTACCAACAATCAAACCAGCCAAATTCACAAGATCCTACGATTCAGTCCAGTCTTGGGATCAATTCGGGCGACTTCCTTGAGTGACTAAATTCACTTTTTGTAGGATGTGTGTCAGACCCTGATTATGGAAATCGGTATCTAGGAACAAAAAAAAGAAAAGGAGAAAAGAGAAAAAGAGAGAGGGGAGGTTCCGTGAATATCTCATGTAAACCGGAAGCCAAGACAATCGTAATGTTACAACAGCTAGCTCCTGGCTAAGAAGTCCTCATATTATTAAGCCAGGGAACACTGAAATGAAGCTGGGAGTCGCTCCTTTTTTGTGCTTGACGGGAGTGCAAAATAATATTCCCATCTTTATAAAGAAAATCCTGTCACTCAAACTTCATATCTTACACATTTCAAAAAAAAAAAAAATTGAATTTATTTTATTAGAAAGGTTAACCATTAAGTAATTATCATTTCCAAATCATAAATATGTATTATATATTTTAAATTTAATCCCATTTCTATAATGTAACACATATATTATATACAACATACATATGCAATTTCTGCAAGTGAGTGTAAACAAATCAATTTCCTATCGAAATGACATTGTTTCAAAAATCTTCAATAAGTAATAACTACCTATTCAGTTTTTTTGTATCAAATTACAACAAAATTCTTTAATATGCTTGCTAATTTTTTTTCAAAAAGTTTGATGGAATTGTGAATTAGCTCCATTTTATCATCCGTGTTAAAGGTTATATTTGTGTTTCATTATCAAATTGGGTTAAATTAAAAATATATGATACATACTCTATGGCATTGAAATTATAATTTCTCACTTTGTATAAAGAAAATAAAATTACCATTAAAAATTGGTAAAATATGAGATATTGAAGTTTCAATTTAAAGGATTTACTTTATAAATATGTTTTGCACTCCCGTCAAAAAAAGCGCACGCCAAAATAAGATACAATTTCTATGTTCCCTGCAGTATTAAGAAAAATCAAAAAGGAAAATAATTATAAAATAAAACCCGCTATATTTACTAGCTAACACTGAACATCCGATCCTTTTCCTTTGATCCCTCCTCACTTCTCTAACTCATATTTCATTAAGAAACTCAATACAATAGTCTCCACTTCTATTAATGTCATTCATTCTTGGATCTTCATTCATTTACCATAGTTTATTTGGACGAATTAATTTACAAATTCAAACTAGCTCCATCTCTATTTATTAGTGCAACGGTATTAGTAAATAGTACATAATATCACTCCTTCAGAAAAACGTGGAACCCCGGCAGAATATTTCCTCTGTCAATGGACATTTTTTTGCCAAACCTTTTATATAGATCCGTAGCATATAGAAATAAGAGAAGTACTCAAGTCTAATTTACTTCAATTAGTATATATTTTGAAGAGCCTTGACCATAAAGGCATACACCAACCGATCCGAACAAATGAAAGTAAATACTTTGCTGTAACTTTTAATTGGGGATAAGAAGCTAGCTGCCGTGATACATAATATATTATTAATAAATAATAATACCACTCGGTTGGACAACGTCATCTAGCCGTGTGAAAAATAAGTAATATTGAGCCACTATTTTGGACTTTTAATAGACTCTTTAATACACAAGGACACACCCTTCGTCTAGCCACCAAGTTCCTGCATCATAATAACTCAAATTATGGGATTTGTTTCTCTTTAATACTTATTACTTATCACGGTTTTTGGAAACTAGAAAAATCCGCCTTATATGAAATCAGCGTTGTTCGGGGACTTTTTTTAGTATTAAAACCCGTAAAATGGGATAAATTATTCTTCAAACTAAACTTTATATTGTATTTCGTTTTTTAAAAAATATGATATGGATAATAAAACCATTTTATTCATCATAAATTATTTGAAATAACGTATTTTCTTGATTTTTAATAATAATTCAGGAACCTTTTTAATTGCAAGTTTGTATAATAAGTAATAAGCAAAAGTTTAGTCCTTGATATATAGACATAGTATGAACGAACTCATCAACGACTACTAAAATTCTTGTTATAATTCAATATATAGCTTTTTATAATTTAATATCATAATATAAAAAAATGCGATATGTGGGAAATGTATAACGCTATACGGGGGAGTCGGAATAATTCCAAATACCACGTTATACGAAATCTGCATTGTTTGAAACCACGTTATGTGGGAACCTCCTGTATATTGTAATAATTCATTGTAAATATTCTGAATTAAATGATTAATATTCTATAGTCATCTTTCTGGATATTTAACGTACATTATTAGATAATAATATTGTCATTAGATATGACTTTCGATTATTCAGGGGTGTCCGTAGGTGATAGGGCTGTAGCCCCCCCCAATAAAAAAATATAAAGGCATTTTTGTTTTTTACTAGAAAATTTAATATTTGAATTTTTCTTTTCAAACAATTTAATATTAGAAATTTAATTTAATTTTGAATTTTTTCTCCAAAAAATTAATTTTTTTTTTTCAAAAAGGTTATTAAAAAGAAAAAAAAAGAAACATAAACTTAATAATATTACTATTAAAAAAAATCCCTCAACTGCACTTATATAGCCATATAATATTAATTTCTTATATTTGAATTGGTACTTTTCTTAAAACTACTCTTAAAAAAATTCTAATGAACCTTAATCTCTCATTAAGAGTGGTATTCCAGTATTTATTAATCATTACATTATTTGTAAGTGATAAACACGACTAACTTCTTAATCAACTCTCCACCTCAAGTGTCAAAAAGGCTGACTATTTACTGCCGTGCTGTGAAATCTATATTATTATAACAATATTCTACTTCAATGACAACATGTACACGATTAGCTTTTTTATTCACACTCAACCTCGACTGTCAACAGAGAAAGGACAAATTTACAAAAAACAACAACATACGGTAGACAGTTTTCTTGACTTTTTTTTTTGTTGCCGACTGTTATTATTATTATTTAAAGAATAATTATTAATTATTGTATATATTCAATTGATAATTTTATGAAAATAGTACCATTGAAAGGAATTCTAACCGAATGCCATTGATTGATAAAAATTAATATAAAATCAAAATCCTATGTAATACTTTTTTTGGGTTCAAAATACCTACTATCAGCCGTTTAAAATCTTAAAAATAATCAACTTATGAAAATTAATGAAAACAGCTGAAAAGAAATTACACTCCATCTTTGTTTATTTCAAAAAGCAAGTCCTGATAACAGAGGTGGGAAAAAGTTCATATACTGTACTTATACAAATACTTGAATATTTGCATTGATTCTAGTTCTAGTCTACTTTATATCATTACGAAAAAGGTGTAATGACCTGTGAGGCCGAGTCGCGAGTCTTAGAAGGGAAAGGTCTTCTGGGCAATACGTTAAATATACTTGCATCCACATGAAGCCGGTTTCTGTTAAACCTATAACGATATTTTTTGAAAACGATTTCTGGAGTGGAAGAATCTGACAACGCCGCTTACGCCCACAATAGTTTGTACCATCTATTTGATCAAGCTGTAACTTGTATGAGCAAATTGTATAAATTAAGAGAAGGTGTTAATTTTTACACGCCGAATGCGCTCATTTTCCCTTCTCTACTAAATAATAATAATATTAACATTATATACCTCAACATTTTTAACATGCTCAGACTCAGCGGGTTTCTTTCTCGTGGGGATGTGAAACTTTTTGAATTTGAATAGAATAAATACACCAACGTTTTGTAAACATAGGTGTTTGGACCCTTAGCTTTCGAGTCCATGTCAAGTCTTTGATTGTGGGATTGATCCGAGTTGCAACTCTCGTTTACAAGTCCCAACCTCTTGGGTATATATTAAGTGTAAATGCTTAATGGATTCATAAAAACAGACATTCGCTATACAGTAGAATTGTGATAAATTTTATTATATATTTAATTTGTTAATAGCTGTTACTTTTTAAAAGTTGTTCCTAGATATAAAAAAACATTCTCTGCAGCGTTTCAGTACCATAGAAAAAATATTTGTATAGTTCCAGAAGCATGAACTTTCATACTGATATTCTTCTTAATAATATGATTTTTAAGCGTAAGAATTCAAATACTGATTTTAAATATCTTATCTACAATGCAGATGTTTCGAAAAGTGGAACCTCTAAAAATAAATTTTAAGCTAAGAAACATAGTCTATATAATTTTATGATACAGAAAATAGATATGTCATTAATATCCTTAACCATTGAAGGCACAGATCATTATTTATTTCGATGTAAATGACAAAAAAAGTAAAAATTAATCGGTTTTTGAGACTAATTAAACCTTTCAATAATTAAATTTAACTAAAATTTGCTATATGTCAATAAACTTAAGTTGAAGTATCTTGAATCATTAATGTACCTTTTACCTATAATTCTTACTTGTATTTATAGAATTTATTATTCTATGAATATGTACCTATTTTACCTTGTGGTCCATTAAAAATATATTTAGATAGTGTATGCTTGTACCTCTAATAAAGTGGTCATTATTAAAAAACTCTTTCCCCGGTATTTTGCTCTCCGGTCTTATCTGTAGTATTTTAGAAACACTTCATCAAGTTTTCTTATCTTGCCAATATTCATTTCAACTTTTTTCAAAAACACCGCCATAAATGAGCAATTCTGCTATTCTACCTACAGGAGAAGTAAATAGTAATCACTTAAATAAGTATTAGTATTAAAAATAAAATAGAAGTTATCCATAATTTGATATATTATAGATCAAAATTATTCTTGTTGGACAATAATGGAATTCAAGTGAGAACTCGTAAAACGAGGTGCTAGAAATCATGAGAGAAAATTGCTTCTGATTGAGCATCTGCAATCATATGATAGAAATGATGATTTTGGGAGGATCAGTAGTTCAGATTCCTAATCTGATTCCGATAGCAAATTGGGAAAATTCATCTGAATTGAAGACAATTGTTTAATCTCACAAATCGTGTATTCCCCCCTGTGACGAGGGCCCACAATTAATTAATAACTTATGCGACAAAATGTTTGAGATCCCCCTACTTTTTTTCCTAGCCCTGAGCCCTATAAGAAAAGTTACCTCACGAGATTTCAGTGTCCCCTTGTGACAGATATCATATGCCCCAAAAAGAATTTAATACAATAAATGAATACTAAAAAAAATAATTTTATTAAGATTAATTATTATGAAAAAATTGAATAATTACTTTAATAATAATTTCTTTAACTTACTTAATTTTGCATACACTTTTTTCGTCTTCCGAAAGTAGAAGAAGCTATAATCCCAGTTTGCATTCAAAAAATATGTATATGCATTCTTATACTAGCATTTAACGACATTCATAGACGACTTAATTAATGAAACCAATACTTCAGTTATTGAGTTTACAATTTTTTCATTTTTTTAATTGATTTACATAAGATTTGAATAAAGCCTCTATTTTTACAAATTGATCCAAACAGTTATTGGCGCAATAGATTCATTGGACAACATATAGTTTCTCAACGAATATTAACTGAAATCAATTCTCAATGGTTTTATTAGACCAAAGGCGGATTTTGGAATGTGAAGATTTGCAACTTAAAATTTTTATATGGTTTGAATTAAATACCGAAGAGAGGCGCAATTTTTAAGACTTAAACTTTGATTCTGCGTCCCAAATTTTGACATCTTTCTCCTTCAAATTCTTCTTTAATTCCTTCCTTTATTTCTGCTTCATAGACTCCGAGTTGGATTTGTATGTTGGTATTTAGTTCCTTTAGATGTTTTACCTCAGGAGAAATATCTGTAATACAATTATTATTTTCTAACGATAAAGTAACTAATGCAAAAAAAAAAAAAAATCATTATAAGAAGTTTCATCTTCTATTGTTGATGCAATTAGATTCATGTCCACTAAGTCTAGAAGTACGAGGTTCCTAATATGGAGTAAAGTATGTATGCTCCTGAAATTGTGGAGATCTTTTTTTACCTGAAATTCGAAATAAATAGTTGCTTAAGATTTGCTAATATAAATTCCTAAATAAACAATAGAGCTCCTTGCTTACTAATACGTTTGAATTTTCAAAATAGGGAGGAATAATTAATAGGAGATATTACTCCAAAAAAGGTAATAAGAAATTAAAGTAATCTATCACTAGCAATATAAAGATTATATATTTTCAACCTAAATTGTTAATCCTTTTGCCAGTAAATAATTAATATCTAATTTTTTTTGTGAGAAAACGTTTTTGTTTATTAAATAATTAAGTTTACAATTAAGCTAAAAAGTAAAATAAGTAATTATATGGTATAATTTATGCAATATCTGCCCTAACACATCTCGGTACTCGACAAATCCCTTCGATCTTTTTTCAAAGTTTAAAAGAATGTGGTGAAATCTTCTCAAATCTTCTTAAAAAGGACTATTTCAATTTTATTTCATTAAAAGCAGAATTTTGTGATATCTGAGAGGTTGACAGAATTATCATTTTTTGTTCCGTGAGTTAAATTATTTTTTATAGTGGCCAAATTTTATTCACAAATTGCCAATTGAATAAAGAATTTTCATTGTCATCATAATTGTAGGCAAGGCCATCTTGAGGGTTCAAATTTGTTATTTTTCTTACATAAAATGGACAAATTTCTAATAAATTTTGATGAAACTTCATCAAGTGATATAAAAATTACATTGAATACTACTTTATGCCAATGATAAATAATAATATTTTAATTAAATCAAAGTAGTAGCTATGAAATGGCTAGATTAGGACCATTTTTTACCCATTATAGAAGAGAATACTAGGGTAATTAGAGAAAAATATTTTATTCTTTCCACTCTTTATAGTTAATTTATTGTATTACATTATGGAAATAACATTGTCTAACGATGTAATAATATACTTTTTTTATACATACTAGTGTAAATTTGATAAATATAATGAAAATAGGCATTACAGGGATAAATTTTTGGTAGAAAGGTAAGCTTATGTCCTTTTATATTCAAATATACTGCAATAATTCACTATTTTCCTTAATTATATTGAAAAATGGGTTTTATTGTTGCGTCTTGACGAGGGAGAGACACAAGCTTATTTATAAGGTGGAGAGATCCAGGATGACCGGGAGAGATGAGAGGAAGAAATGGCGTGAAACTATTTATAATACGTAAAACACAGTACTTATAATACATAGACGAATATACAAGAAGATAAAATCATGTAAGGAGATATTAAATACATAACATTTATATTTATAAAACTTGGTTGTTTAGATCCTCAAAATGAAAGACATCAAAAATACTGACGTCAAATAAAAACGCTGTATAGTCCAAATCTATAGAATATGAGTTATCATATGACTTAAAGGAGCTCAATTTTTATTTAATGTGCTTTTAAATTGCTGTTAGACACAATTAAAACAGTTTTTTCAACATTAAACATATTTAATGATCATTTAAAAAAAAGTTATTGATGGTATCAGAACTAAAAATATTTAAAGAAGAAATTTGATGCACATTTAAAATTTGCACTAATAACTATATAATTTTTTTTACATAGCAACATCAAATCTAATTTCTTTTTTGTTATTTAAACGATCGATTCCCGAGATCTGGGATGATAAGATTGCTTATCTTTTTACAATTTGTTTCTATATTAAATATAGTAATCATTTATATAATACACGTTAGTATTAAAAAAACCATTACTTTTTCTTTAAACATAATTTTTTGTTATAATTCAAAATCTTGAATATTTAAGATAATAAGGACTAACAAGGGATGGAACTGCCAGAATAAACAACTAAATTACCTCCTATAACAAACAGAGCTACTTGTGTACTAAATAAATAATATAATTTTTTTGAAATTTGGATATTTTTTCGAGAATGGAGGTCAATAGTAAAGTCCTAATGATTTGTAACCGATAAACAACTGGAAAAAACTGGGGAAACAACCTAAATAGAAGCCATTTTAGTAATTAATATTAGACTGATCGTTCATATATATACTAATAAATATTTACAAATCATAATTGAATTTTGATATTTTTATTTGATCTGCAGTACAATCTTTTTAATCCAAGTTTTTTGATTATAACTTTGTTGAATATGATCCCTCTTTTCTATAAGTAACTTTATTATGAATACAGAGAGTATTTTGCTTGCATTGTTAGGGAAACTATCACCAAATTTGTATTTTTCTTTGACTTTGATATTTATTAAGCCTTATAAATCCATTTAGTGAGTAATGGGAGAAGCAAATTAAGATTGATTCCTTTCCGAATTTACGTATATTAATTAATTATATATTTGGATATCGTTTTTCTAATTTCATCAAATAAGTTACTTACAAATAAAACTACTATATATATAACATTACTCATAGTTACGAGTACGTTTTTGCATATTTTAAGTTTCTTTGTATTTAAAGGATAAGTCTAATTGTCCTTAACTTTTTTGATGGTCTTTATCAATTTTTCTTTCCTTGAGATTGGATGGGTGGTTATGTGAACATTATACATATATTATCCGTTTTTTCATTACCCGGGTGACCTGTTTTACATTCCTGGATAATAAATGGGTATGAAATCTTTACAAAAATTAAAGTCCAAAGTTTTATAAATTTTCAGTGATAAACAGCTCTTAAAAATCATATATCAACTTATCAATTCAAGGGAGTACGTATGTACTTATTAAATAGGTATGTTTCAGGATTCCCATTTTTTTAGATTTGTAGGCTATAATTAACTTTCTTTGGTGGAAATTTTTCTCCTGATTTCAGAAATATTGACAAAAAATGAGTTGACAGAATATTTCATCAAATTTAACTAATTGCAATTTCTCTCCTGAGTGTTGACTGGTGCCATTTAGGAAAATCATTCCGATTAAATAATGAAGAAAAAAGAAGAGAGAGCACAGTCAACAACCGTTTTTCCTTTTCTAATTTTTAAAAGTAGTTTTTTCATGACACTTTATAAAGTATGGATACACTACAATAAGAATCGTTCTATACCTAATGTCATACAATACGGATATTGTGACATCCCTAACTTCTTAGTGAGTAGTAACACCAGCGATACCAAAATGTCTTTGTAGGTAAAGGTCCAATTTATGTAATGATGACGTTATAGTTTGTTGTGTCTTGACGAGGGAGAGACACAAACTTATTTATAGTTGGAGAGATCCAGGATGACCGAGAGACATGAGGAGAAGAAATCACGTGGAGGAATAATATAACACTTATTATAAGATCATGTGTATTCTTTATATTACAAAACTATACTCTAATTTATTTACAAAATACGCGACTATTTATACTACGTAAAATACAGTACTTATAATACATAAACGAATATACAAGAAGATAAGAGCATGAAAGGAAATATGAAATACATAACATAGTTCAAGGCCGTCCGCAGGGGCTGTAGTACCCCTCAAAATTAACGAATTTTTCCTTTTTACTAGAAAATTTAGAATTTGAAATTTGAGCTTTTCAAAAAAAAATTCCAAAAAATTAAATTTTCTTTGAATATCTATGTATTTTTGAAATTTTTCTCCAAAAATTTAATATTTTGAATTTTTTTTCAAAAAAATTTATAATTGAAAATGTATCTTTTTGTGGACAACTGTGGACTTTTGAATTTTTTTATAATAACTATGGATAAGATATTTTTTTTCCAAAAAAATAATTTTTTGTGAATAGCTGTAGATTTTTTACTTATTGTTTGAAAAACTTTTATATTAGAAATTTAATTTTTCAAATTTTTTTCACTAAAATTTTAATTTTTCAATTTTTATTGCCAAAAATTCTAAAAACCAAGCTCTCCCCAAAATATAATTTTTCAGACGCCCCTGTAGTTACGCAACCTTAAAATTTTGTTAAATAATTATTGCATTTAGTCTAAAAAAGTGGGGGCCAACGGCCCAGATGGTTCCGGCGGCACTGAGTAATAAATACTGTATTCTGGAACTTTGAAATAGGTACATATTGCCGAGGATAATTATACAAATAATTTAAAATATCCACCTACGCAACCTCATACAACTATCTACTAAATCAGTAAGTCTAATATTTATTTTACTTTGTACTTATGATAATAAGTGTAAAAAAATAATAAATTTTCTAAGAATTCAGTTCAGCTTTGAGTTTTGTACTTCAATTATAATAATATGTCTTATGAACAAACCAAAATTATAATTTAAGAAAAATAAAGATAACATACATTGATATCAAAATAGATTTATTAATTGTAGTGTAATTAGTAAAAGAAAGAAGCGCTATTTCGTTCTATTATTTCGATTCGGATTATTGGCGTTATTCTTAGGATGTGAACTATTTCCAAAACTTCCATTAGATCTATTTCTGAAATCAAATCCACCACTTTGATTCGGTGAGCCTGAATTCATGTTTCCACCACCCATTTTCCCACTAGGCGAGCCATTGTTAGTGGAGTACATTTTTCCTGGACCAGAGGCATTCCCCCCTCCTGAAGAACGCTCTGCCTGAATTTGAGCCTGAACTGCAGCTAGTTCCGGATTGGGATCGCTCATAAATGGAGTCTCGCTGAAAACAAGGCAAAACTCTCCCACTTTCGAGAGTTCCCCTCCTTTGCCAATATAGAGTGTGAGACAATTTTTCCAAACATTTGTGTAGACCTTGGATATTCGAATGATGTCACCAGAGTTGATCAATTTCCCGGGATCATCCCAGACAGAGAGATTTACAGCTCCCGTCTTATCTGCCACTTTGACTGTACGAACCTTTAAATAAATGTTTACTTAGGTAAATGAAACCTTGAGAAGAGGTTAATCAGTCTTTTCTTCCTTACCTCATGACCATCCTTCGTGACATTTGGCCGTCCAATATCCAAAATGATGCACATCAGTTGAAGATCCTTCAGACCTGGTTTTAAATTCCGAACTGACATGAATTCCGCCATAGTATATTTATTTATTAATAAGATGATTATTCCTTTACTTCTAGGATGTAAATGATAAACTGATTGAATCCTACAATTGAAATTGACATGTGTGCGTATATGTAGGAGGCTACAATTCTTGACAAAAAATGTATGCGCTCGCCCATGATGTACTCTGTATTTGAAACTCGGATTTGAGTCAACATCCAAGAGCTTTCATTCGATTTGTATCCATCTTCTTAACATTTTGTTTGAGAGTTTTGTTTTGATATAACGAAGGAAAATGAACTTTAATTAATTTCAAATAAGGGTCACTTCCACCTGGGTAAAAGAGGGGACAATTTGTCCCATCATATAAAATATTTCAAATTAAAAATCCAATTAACCAGACAAATTTTTCTTATTTCTTGTTAAGCTTTTTTATTCACTTTCTACTTCGACTGTCAAAAGAGGTGGTGTCCCGTACCTTATTTTCCTTGGGACATTTTGCCTTAAAGAAATTTGGCATCAAAGATATTTCGTCTTAATATATAAATTAATGGTATTTTTGCGTCTTTTTGTTTATTTTTGATTGAAATTGATGTTCCCTTTGAATTAACTGGGTCGTCCTGGGGGTAAAGGGACTGCAGGGCCTGTATCCCCCCAAATGAAGGAATTTTTCAAAAATTACCGTTTTGAAAGAACAAATTTTAATGAAAAAACAACGGGAAATATCTTTTCTAAAAAAGGCATTCGCTCAAATTAGGCAGCAGAGCAAAAAAGGTCCATTAAGTTATTATCCATAATGTGTTAATGGAAGAGGTGAGACAAACTGAGAGAATTCAGGGAGGAACTCAAAGATCGGGTGGTAGGAGAGTACGGGGAAATGAGAGGTGTAAGTGAAGAAAACTGTGAAGCTCAGTACAGTTCTGGAATCGGAATAGAAAGAAGGTATTCGTCTCTTCATGAACTTTTCATCCTGTCTAGAGTACGAAACAGTCTGCCTTACGTAGTCACTCTAGGGAATCGAATCATTGCAGCTGTATATCAATGGATTTTAAGACAAATTATGAAAAACATAACAACTAAGCAGGGCTCCAGAGCCACGTATATTCGTCCACGCGTAATTACTCTGGGCAATGCCGTGTCAAAACGAAGTATTTAATAAGTTAAATATAATTTTTCGGCCAAGTGTTCCAAATTTTCCTTCGTCAAAGTGTCTTTGAACCATACTAGGGGCATCCAAATGGAAGGGGGCTTGGTTTTGGAATTTTTTCGAAAAAAAAAAAAAATTCAATGTGGTCCATGTATCCGTTCCTATGTTTGGAACTTTCAGCGATAAGGCCACATACCTCGCAGATGCAGCCAAAATTATACCCCTCACTTCTTCCACCACAATGTGGATCATATGACGTCATCCTGCTCGCTCAAGAGCTTTTGAGTTTAGAAGAGCAAAATAAATTGCTTTGGTTTTGGGTGAGGCTCCTTTTTTCCTTCGTGAAAGTCCAAATAGTACAACCGCTTTCTGAAACTCTTCATCCAACCTTTTATATTTAATTTTACAAATTGCTTTAGAATAGTTAAAGACGGGCAATCTACAAAAGCATGGACTATGTCATTCAATATCTTAACACAGTCCTTAGAAGGCACTGAGAAAAAAATACACTTGGTGGAAATCACCTTCAAAATTAGGTATTGCCATTTTCAAATACCAAGGGCGTTGCATAATATAGAGACCTGACGTCCTCTCAAGAGGAAACTTGAATCTCCCGTCATTGAATAGATATGAGGAGTGAATATCGTGTCTAGCTTAAATTCTGTTGATAATAGCATGTTCTTCACAAGAGGATGGATCCTTTAATTTCCTAAACAAAAATTTATTACTCAGATTTTTCCCAACAATATCTACTGTTGAGTCGTCATTAAAGACAGGATCATTAGTCCAGATGACTCGTTGAGCTGTACCCCATACTTGAGACAGTCCCGTGGTTACATCGTTGGTAAGATTGGTTCCCATCATAAGCCTTTCATATATTCTGGTTTTGATAATTGTCCTTCTCCATTCCAGTCAGGGATTCCCCCACATGTCTATAAAAATTTTACAGTGAATTCGCGGAAGGATAAAAGATAAATGGGATATGCCTCCCCCAGATTAGATTTTGGTCTATTTATGACCTTGATGTAGTTTTGAAAGAAAAGTCTAGCAAGCCATGCCTCTTCCTCCATCATGCCCTTTTCTGCAACTAAAGGACCTGCTGTAGCTTTATAAATTACTACAGGAATAACACGAGTATTGTGTAGGTCTATTCTTTTTTGTATATTTAACCTCCTCCAGAGGTTTATTTTTTGATCTACTGTTGACTAAATTTGGTTCCAGTTATCTTCGTGGATACCATTACTCTCCCATGTGCCCCCTAATATATCAATCTTCTTTTTTATATTGCAGCTCCCAACTTTGAGCTCTCGAGCAGGATTCCATAAACCAATAGGCATAATAGCAGTTTTACTCCAATTCAACTCCAGACCGGACCTCTTCCTAAATTGTCCACAGAAATTTAATAGTACTTCCAGCCTCCTTATTAATTGAGCCTCTGAATTTGCTTCCACTGTCATGGTAACATCATCTGCATATAAGTCAATGAGATGCTTATCTCCCTCAAAACATATTCAAAACCCACCATACTTTTTTGATATCTCTACTACAAGCTCCTCGATCGCAGCATTAAAAATAAATGTAGCAGAAGGACATGCCTGCCTACAGCTCTTATTCAATCTAACTGGTTTACTCTCCACTCCATCTATAGAAATGGTTGACGTGCCATTAAATAGTAGTGCCACAACTGGATTAAAAACCCGCTTTCGAAGCATAACCCTGACCTCTCTAAGAATTTTTAATTTTGAGGAAAGAAATTTCAAAAAACCATAGCCACTAGCAAAAAATGAAATGTTTTGGATTATTTTTTTTGAAAACTAACAAATGCTAATAATAAATTAAATTTTTGGGAAAAAAATCAAAAATTAAATTATAAAAATACATTTAAAATTAAAAAATTAAAAAAAATTAAACTATAAAAATACATTTAAAAAAAAAAAATATCCAAAATTAAATTATAAAATACATTTAAAAAAAAAAAAAAAATCAAAAATTAAATTATAAAAATACATTTTTTGGAAAAAAAGATAACTTGTCTCAAAAAAACCATTTTTGATATAAAAAAGTAAAATATTATATTTTTGAAAAAAAAAAAAAAAAAAATGAAAAATTATATTTTTAGAATTTTTTTGAAGAATTACATTTTTGGATATTTTGGGGGACCTACAGCCCCTCCAGCCCACTCCTTGCGGACGCCTCTGCATAGTGCTCATAGATACATCTAAAATAAGCCTCATGTTATTCAACTAGAAAGATATTTTTACTTTATTATTTACTTTGCTAAGATTCTTAAAAATGGCAATATTTTTAAACAACTATTAGAGAATTAGAAAAATATATTGTAGCTAATTCAATTTTAATTTTTAAAATTTATGTATATGAAAAATATAAGCTATATTTAGTAGTGAAAATCAATTTTTTTAGCGTTGACTGTTTTAAAAGGTTCCTATATTTTTTTGACAAGGTAAAAGTAATTTTAGAAATAGAAAGAAATATTTATTTTCTAACAAAATAGAAAGTCATTAAATGAATGATTTCAAAAAGGGGACAAGAAAGCTTATAAAATAGATATGCTTAAAAAGAAAATGAAGCATTATTTTCCATTATAAAATTGTCATTTCATAAAAAAAAAAATCTTCTAAGAAAAGGTCAAAAAAGGGACCTTTGCAGCAGTTTAGCTAAGCGGACTACACCCTCTTGTGAAATTATACTCTTTAACACAATGTTTATAGATTTGATTCACGTTCTAATTGAGTTCAATTTCCTAGGTCAGATGGATTAAAATATTTACATATACCTTAAAAATCCCCTTGCATATAATTTTCTTTAAAAAAAAAAACCCCACCCTGCAACGTAAATTTTTTTGTAACCATAAGTGATCAGTGGCGTTTCCAGAATAATTAGAATAATACATATATAAATATATATTTTTTTTGTGAGTACCCATATATTTTTGAAATTAAAAAAAAAAAAAATATTTGAATATATCTGTGGATTTTTGAAGCCCTCCCATAATATAATCCTGCGGACGCCCCTGCCAACGAACCAGGAACGGCGGGTTCTAAAAAAACATTACCGGTAGAATATTAAGGGTATTGATGAGTTAGACTACCTTAAAATTTATTATTTCTTCTTAAAGTATAAACAAAACCACTTTACTTTCCCAATATTTATGATTTACTAACCGGATCCTGCTCAACGATAATTCCCCGGTAAATGAGAAACACTAGTAGGTAGGATATATTTATTTGAGCCAGGGATGTTAAAATATCGAAAATTTCAGTAGCGAATGTAATATCGATTATTTTCCTAATATCGATATTGAGAAAAATGAGAGCTTATTTATTGTGGAGATATTGGAAAAAATAAAGAAGTTGTATATTTTATTGATCTTAATATCGATATGTATGTATAAAGACTGTTCTTCTTTTAAAATATTGACATTGCTTTCGATGTTCAATAAAAACAAATATCATTAAAAAGTTATACATATTCGAAAAGTAAGAGGGCTTTATATATTTTTAGGATAAAATATTTATTTATTCATCAATATTCATATTGCCCCTTCAAAGTAATCCCCCCTCAGCGAAAAAATACACTTGTGCAAGCACTTTTTCCAATCCTTGAAACACTTTTCATAAGCACTTTTCGGTATAGCCTTGAGCTCTTCCAGCAATGCAGTCTTTATCTACTCAATTGTTAGAAATCTCCATCCTGTTATCGGTCTCTTCAGTTTTGGAACAAGAAAAAGTCACATGGGGCCAAATCCAGAGAATAATGGTGGCTGAGGCATGATTGTGGTGTTGTTTTCGGCCAAAAAATGCCACGAGGAAATTTCTATGTCAATATCCTCAGAAATTTCTTTAATTCGACGATTTTCAAAGACAATTTTTTCACTGTTTCAATGTTTTCATCTGTTGTTGACGTGCTTGGGCATCCAGAGCGAGGCTTGCCATTGGCATCTTCTCGGCCATCATAGAAGAGTTTGTACCACCTGTAAACATTTTTTTTAAAAATCACAACAGTTTCACCTTATGTAATTGTCAACATATGAAGTGTTTTGGAGCACTTAGTTTTATTTTTTACACAAAATTGAAGCAAGTTCCTTGATCCATGTTTGTCAATAAAATTGTAGCATACACAAAATACTTCTAAGTGTTATGCCTCTCACAAACAAACTAAACATATTATATAGCTGAACCAGTAAATATATTTTCGTGGCGAGTGTACTATCATAGAAAAAAAAAAAAAAAATTGAATATAATGTACCATTCCGCGAAATTTGAAAAGTCATCTTACTTTTTGAACACACCTCTTATGTACAAATTGCGTTCGCAGACTAAATGTTATTACATCGTGGAAGTGGTCTCGTAGCTTTTTAAGTTGGTCTAGGAATTCCTCTTCTTTCGCCTTCTTCATCGCCGCTTCATGTCAGACAGAACCTCTTCAGAACCGGCAAAATTGTCCTCTCTGAGTAGATGTTTGATCTTCCTGAACAGGAAACGGTCATTCAGATTTAGATAGACGTTGTTTAATGCTCCGATCGTCTCTACTGATCCGGAAATCCCGAGTATCACTCTGTCTGTCTTATTATTCTCCAACAATTTGTAGGTTATCCAGATACTCCAGAGCTTTTTGTAACCTAGATGATATGTCAGAATCCGATGAACGGGTTTGGTGGTAAAAAAATGTCGGCTGAAGCTTCTTTAGTGCTCAGCTGAGGGTTTGAGTTAATCAGATTACGGACACGGGTAATGTTTTCAGGGCTACTTGTCTCGCGAGGACGTCCTGAATGACACTTCTTCTCAAGTGTGAAAGTGTCATCCTCTATGGCTTTATCCCAGTTTAATACAGTGTTTTGGATTGGTGTTGGAGAGTTCCGTGTAGATCTCTGTGAACTGAGTTCAACATCTTAGAGCAGAGATATAAATTATTAGCTGCAAAAACAAAGATTCTCAATCGTGCAGCAGTGAAATGACTATGTAATACATGTGACACACTATGACTCAACCTAATACGACATGTTAGATTAGGAACTAGGAGTGTCCAATGAAGTGGAAGTGTTGTAAATAGTAAGCATTTTCAGTGTATAAAAAATATACAAAATGAACCAGGTAAGACTGACGATTTGTAGAAGACTTAGGAGGGGGGTAGCTTAGTTTTCAAGACATTTACGTAAATAAAGGCAAGCAGTTATGAGAGGAAATTAACAAACCTAAATCCAGCTCCATGTCTAGAATGCAAGAATGTAGAAATTACTCCTCAGTTGATTCTCAATTCTACTCTGATTCCTTGAAGGACTTATACTTATACCTTCGAAACAAATCTTCAGTCTCTGTCTATCATAAAAAGACTCACACGTAGTCACTTTGTACTTTGATCTTCTCTCCTCTATAATTAGAGGATAATTATAATAGCTTTAGATAATAAAAAAATACTCTGTGTAGGTCGTCAACAACCAAAACTCGCACGCTAAAAATGCTTAAGATTTATTGCCCCAGACATGCCATGTACCTCAATGTAACAGAGAGTACAATCAGAAAATTTGACCATCAGGATCTTGGTCTGATTTTTTTTAGATCTCTGACACATCTCTTGGGAAGAACTTTGAAGAAAAAGATGTTGGAAAGATGCAAGGAATTCCTGATGTAACTCACACAAAATGGGTCTTCTGTAAAAAAAAAAAAATATCTTCTTCAATGGCACCCATAATAAATAATCAAATACAAAAGCCACACCTCAGGCAAATATAGAAATACACTTGCTTAAAATATATCCCTGTCATCGCCTCTCAAATTTTATTCGGATATGTCTATTAAGTAAACAGTCTATGTGTAAACAGTAATATGTCTTTAAAGCGTAAGGTATCAGAAAGGACATTTTTGCCTACACAACTTGTATATTTTATTGATCCACGTTTGAATGTGTATTCTTTTATATAAAACCTATACAATTTATAAAAAAAAAAAAAAAACTTTCCATAATAACATTATTCTAACAATGAATTTACTACATAGTATGAAAATGGATATTGAATTTTATAGTATACATTTATCAATTATATCAGCAGTATTTAATAATAGTTGAACAAGAATTCAGTACCTATAATGTACAAATGATATCATGTTTATCAAAACAACAAAAGGAATAAAGTGATTATTTTTCATTTTGTAATACGGACTTTAAAAAACAAAGGTTGCTTAGAGAATTTTCCGATAGATTGGATCTTGTTTCCATGAGAAAATTCCCGGGTGTTGAGAAAGCTCTTTCCGATTCAACAGTACTGGGCTTCATTGAATGCAAAGCATTGTAGAGCTTCTCAAGGTTTTCTGTTCTTGTAAATGTGACCTCAAAGCTCTGAAATTCAATGTTTAGATCTGAAATTACTGGAGGTTGAGTTCTGTGTGGAACCGCTTGTAGCTCTTCCATGTCTTGCAAAAATTCTGCTACTAAATGGTCGTTTCCTCCTTCTCTTCCAGTATCTATTTCGCCTTTTTTAAGCCAACAAGGACTTTGTTGGCTTATACATGCTTTTTCGTGCCCGGCAACCTGAACAATGTCTTCAGTGAATAACCTTTTTAATAGTATGTATGCTGTCCTTTTGAGTATACATTTAGGTGGAGGAGAAAAAAGTCCAAAAAGCTCATCATCCTGAAGCGGAGTTTTCAAAGTTCGAGGATCATGAAGATATTTAAAGAGGCCTATGATCTCGGGTTGCCTTTTTAAAGAATAAAAATGTATTAGACTTTCTTTTAAAGACTTGGCTAGTGGAGTATTTTTCTTTGCCAGCTTTTTAATAATGAACTTGAAAGAGACTTCACCCGTCAAAAGATTTGCATCTCTTGAGCACAGGCCCTTTAGAGCTATTTCAAAAGGACGAAGCACATCAATCATTTCTTCTAGAACTTCCCATTCCTTAGTAGATATGATCTCAGCCGAGTTAATTACTTGCAATGCTTTAGGGATGCATTGTTTGAGCTTAAGAAATCTTTCAATCATGCTAATTAGACTGTTCCATCGTGTATTGGAGTCTAAAACCAACTTGATTTCCTTTCCATGAAACTCCTCCTTTACAAAATCTTGAAGTCTTTCATTCTTTAGTGGAGACTTCCTAAAAATCCTACAAATTCTTCGTACTTTACTTATTATCGATAAAAAATCATCTTTCAATAGATGAACTTCACGAGTATTTTGCACTCCTAATTGAAGGATATTGGAAAAAGGACTTTTTAATTCTTCCTCGTCTTCATTTTCATCTGATGTTAGAGAAGCATATCCATCTTCTAATGCGTCCAGTTCCTCATTTTTCAAGCCTACTATTAAGGTACTTCTAGAGTCTTTACTGATTTCCCTATCTATGTCGTCCTTCTCCAACTTTTTTTCGTATAAAACAGCAGTAATGGCTTGGTGCATTGTGTGAGCTAAACACTGTTGATGCACTGGTAGAATTTCTTTCCAGTATTTTGCGGCGATGGAGAAGGCAACACCATCAATTGTACAACCCACTATGTGCTTATCAAAATCAAGTCCAAAAACAGCTAACCTCTTTTTTATATCTGAAATAAATTTTATACTATCAAGGCCTCCTTGAACTTTAATTAAGCCCAATAACCAATATTTGTCTTTGTGGTGCAGATTAATATTCATAAGCTTTACATTTTCCCCCGATGACGTATATTCATCAAGTGTGGCGGAGAATCGGACACCTTCATTAATCAGAGTTTTGAAATGATTGATCAACTCACCTTTTTTCTTATAATAGAAATTGTTCACCATTTTAGCAACAGACTGTCTAGATGTTGGGTGTAACATATCATATTTGTTTTTAGCTAAACTTTCTTGAATGAATTTACTGTTTGCAATGCAATTGAAGCTAAATCCATCAACGACTGCAAGTTGCACAATTTCTTCTTCAATTGACTTGGGATTGGAAGTTCGAAATGATGTTAATGTCTTTTGTTTTTTAATTATTTCAGACTCAGTTTTTAGGTCAGTCTCTGTGATATTATGTACGGATTTTATATGGACAAATAATCCTGTCGTTGATCCTCCAGTGGATTTGAGTACTTTTTTGCATTTTAAGCATTCTGCTTCGTTATTACCTTTCTTACTGAAGTAATTCCAAGCACTTGACTTCTTCGGCATTTTATGTGGGGGTAGTCAATGTTATTTTCCTCAAAATAAGAACACAATTTTTATTTACTTATTAGTCAGTCTCAAAACGATAGATATGTTGCCAAATCCCCTGTGGGTGCGTTGAGTTAGTAAAGATACAATAAAATTTGAGTGCAATTCCCATATGGTCCCCCTGTTTACAAATATGTTGATAAATTAATAGGCGTGATATTTTTATTATTAATAAGTAGACGGGGATATTAATAGACAAGTATCAATTGATTACTTTCTTCTCCTCACCCAAACTAAAACCTATCGCAACAAATTTAATTTATACTGAAACAGAGCACGTTGGAGAGCATACGTCGTGTAGCGCTTTACATACATTGTTGCCAATGCAGTTTACGCCTCTGTCAAAGACTCTCAAATACGCTAAACCGTTTTTATTCATAGGAAACAATTTTTCTTTTACATATGTGGCTCGTCAACACAAAAGTAAACTAGAATGATTTTTCTCAAAATTGAGAGTAGATTGCATTTGTATTTGTAGACAAATTATTGTCAATATGAATCCAAAAAATATTAATAGTAATCCTTTGGAGGCTCCATAACTTGCACTTAAAGTAAGGATGTATTTTAGTTGAAAGTTTATTTCCGGAGAACAAAATGATATATTTTGGAAAATTCTTTATAAATCTTATTCTCATACATAGCAAAACTCACATTCATATCTTCTATTCGGCTGCCTTTGGCCTAGCAGATGGCGACTAGCCTCAAGCAAAAAGAGTT
This sequence comes from Lepeophtheirus salmonis, assembly GCF_016086655.4. Classification (NCBI taxonomy): domain Eukaryota; kingdom Metazoa; phylum Arthropoda; class Copepoda; order Siphonostomatoida; family Caligidae; genus Lepeophtheirus; species Lepeophtheirus salmonis. The sequence goes on from NC_052134.2 coordinate 45,716,846, forward strand.
GTAAGCATTACAAATGAAGTTCGTGTCATGCCAGCCCGCTCCTGTCGACGGATGCCTTCATGGCTTCAACGTTCGGGCGACGGATGCTACTACAGATACATGATCCTATTCATGAGTGTATGCATGATGCTTCTATGTTTATTATATTCAAACAATCCTTATTGGGGAGGGATATTGTTTTTGACAACCAAGGACAGCTTTTCCAATTTTTGAAACCCTTGAAATATGAAAAAAGAATTCCTCCTTGATTTATTTTCCCATAGTTGAAGTGCCGATATACATCTCTTAATTTGCTTTTAAATATCCATGAGAGTGTTATATGTTTTTGCACATTCTCTTGAACAATGTAGACATTTGTTTACTCTAATGAGTTACCTTTATTCGAACAAAATTACTACGAAAAATACAGTCATTTTCTCTTTTGGCATCACTTCTTATATTAGGGAGTTTTATAAACTCTTACATGACCTTTTGAAGAATTGAAAGGGTCTCTTCATGGTTCCCTTCCTTCACTTCTCGGAAAGGTACAAAATCCTGTATTGAATGAATTTCAGGCATATGTATAAATCGTTAAAAATAAAGTTTCAATCCAATAATTGAAATTCTAATGCTTGCTCCAATGTTAAAGTTAAACTATTATTATGGTACAAGATGGAGTTCTATAATTTACTTTTTAGTATAGAAGCTCATATTTGATATTATAGAATTTATGCCAAAATTAGGGTGCCTAAAGTACGTCATTCCTGAGATATACTTATTTTTTTTAAAACCTTTCTAAGGGCAAAATTTTTACGCTTCAATACAAACTTTTACTGACACTTTAACTAATAATGTTTAAAATTACTGAAGAAAATCCCATGAAACTTCTTACCGTGCTAACATAAAGAATAAAAAACAAGAAAATTAAGCAAAAAGTTTAAAAAAAAAATCATATTTTATAACATATTTTTTTATTCTAGTTATTTTTTTTTTTTTGGAGAGAGACTGAATTTTACCCAACGAACTTTTTCTTTTCTTAAAGAGAAGTTGAAAAAAAAACAAAAAACAAAAAAAAACATTTCAATTTTTTTAATAAAAAAAAATAATTACTTTGAGTCATTAGATACATAATTATAAGTGATACAGGTATTTATGGATTTAAAAAGATTAAACCACTCATGAAGTAAATCCCAAATTTTGGAGATACGACCTCAAAAACATAGTTTCTTTGGAAGCGCCTCCCTACTACCAGAACAAGAATCCTGCAAGCGCCACTGGGAGTGTAGGTTAATTGCCTTTTCTTTTAAATATTAATTTTTGTACAAAAATAGTATCCATCAGTATTTACATACCAATACTGATTTTGGTACCAGAACCGTTGTAAAATATGGGGATTGTGACAATACTATTCTTGAATATATATTTTGTAGTAAAAACAATTCCATAAGTAGGACAATCAAAACTGTGACGTGACAAAATATGAAAATTGGACTCGACGATTTTCATTATTTTATCCACATTTTCGACAGTTTTTCTTCCAGAGTGTGGTGCATCTTTGACATCAAAATTACCGGAACATAATCCATGAAACCAAAAATTACGCCTGGCTTGTGTTTACACCTTATTTGAAAAAAATAAAAATAAATATATAAGAAACTATAAATCTTTGTCATGTGCTGAATAAATACTGAGTCAAACAATCACAAAACTGTCCAAAAGTTTTTTAGTTCGAAATCTTATCTTTCTAACACCATCCATGTAAATCGATTGCACTTATACAAAGCAGGATACACATTACTGAAAAAAAATCCTGTGACCGTTTCCAAAGACTGATGAGAACGGTCCTAAGACTCGAATGGACCGAATAAATAAGGATTGACACAACAATACTCATTATTTTCATTCTTTCCCGCAAATAGCAAACGAAATCCTTTTACGAACAAATCATTGAGAAGGAAATAACATTGAAAAACCGAAAACGCAAGAACTTTGTTTTCCACGCAGAGATATCCAATTATCATAACTCAATACTTTTGCTATTGAAACACTATGTACATGAATGACGTTATGATGAATAGGCTTAAAAATGTATAATAAAAATTATTAATCGCCAAAAAATTCGACGTGGTAATGTATAAACCACCTTAATACAAATTGCCTTGTTTTCCTACATGACATGAATTTGACGATGTCAGAACGGTTCAAATATACGGATGCCTTGGACCTATGTATGTACATTTATAACTGGAAATTGAATTTTGTACCAGGAGGACTGTTGAATAAAGCCTAGGCAAGATCTGCAAGTCATCTTATATGAAACCCAGTAATCTCTTTAATCAATTTATATTGGTACATATATCCGTAAATAATATTCATAATATCGTATTTACATATGGTTGTGTCAATGTATAAATTGGCCGTGTTTTCCTGAGCTATAAAATTGTATGATATGATAGGTAGGCTTGCAACTGTTGTTGAGATGAGTAAGAACGGTCACAATAGCTATTTGATTCTGGGGATTCAATCTATTAGCTACTTTTTAGTGACAATAGATAATTCCCAATACTGATGGAACTCGTAACGTACCCACTGTTATTTTTCTTTCTTTCCTTAAAATCAACTTTTTCTCAACATTTATGAAACCTTAATGATTAGAGTTGTAAAATATATGACCTTAAACGCGTGGTAACTTAAAGGTATTAAAAATATTTTCTATACCATCTTATTTCCATATTGTAGACAATAAACAAATAATTAGTATCAGGGGCGTCCAATTTTTTTCCCTATTCTGAAATGATTCTTAGCCATATCATAAGGACTTTTAATAACTAATACTTTGATTTATTTACCATATCAGTGTTTATTCAGAAGTGTTCTCAAGGAAAATGAATCTTTGTTTTTTAATAGAAAAAATATGACAAAACAATGCTCCCCCGGAAAAAATAAAATAAAATTTCTATATGTATTTATATATGAAAGACACTTGATTCTAGTTTGTTGGTTTTATTTATTTTATCTAATATTATCTTTTATTTATACCGTGTAACTTTTTAACAATAATATAGTACGTGTTTCAATTGTATTGTACTTTCCGTGTAAGTTCTTGTCATTATTGACATCAAGTAGTATTCCATCCAGCCATTTGACGAAGCTTCATCAAAATTTATTAGATATTTGTCCATTTTACCTATTAGAAATATTAACTATGAGTATCTAAGATGGCGCCTCTTTTAATTATGATACAATTTATGAAGTCAGTGTAAACGTTCTATAGAGAGTTTTTATATTTTTACTTCATAAAATATATAATATGTACCGAAATTGGTTAGATTTTTACTATATTAGGGACAGTAAAATTCTTCTGACGCTGTCAAAATTCTTCTGAGCATGCACCATTTTATAGATTGTCAAATAATCTTGCAAATAAGAGGTGTACCCGTATAACGCGTTGTTTGGAATTATTCTGACTTCCCGTATAGTTCTGTATCTTTGATCATATTGCATTTTTTTAAATTATGATAATAAATTATTAAAAAAACTATATTTTGAGGTAAACAAGAATTTGTATTGTTGTGAATGAGTTCGTTCATACTATGCATATATATTCATATAATAAAAGTGTATAATTTTTGCATAGGGAGGGAGGGTCCTCTTAAGTTTTTGATGTGATAGCTGAACTTAAAACTTTTGGTTATTACTTATTATTCAAACTACCAATTAAAAATGTTGCTAAATTATTATTAAAAATAAAGTTAATACCCATATTGGTCAAGCAGTTCTAAAGGTTCCGGTTCTTGAACCCCTAGAACCAGAACCAACAAAGTCAAACCGAGACCACAATATATTGCTTATCGGCCTCGTTTCTTGTTTTTTTGTTCCGGTATAGAATATTTAAAGAAAATACAATATATATTATACAAAATAAATTAGCATAAATCAATAAGTCAATTTTCTGAGTTTTTTTGTGTGTAATTGCTGCGTATTCCATGATTTTTTTACGTCGCCAAGATGACACTGTTGTATCTGAGTTCCAAATAGCTAAGGGCTTCTTGTGGATCTGGAAAAGTGGTTTTAGGCACCTGACGGTGTAAATAAAAGAGGGAAGGGTTGGGGTAGATTATGGTTCCGGGTCCACTACTAGGCTTGTCGGGGCCGTATAATATGATAAATATAATATTTCGTAACAAGGCCTCCCTACAGTAATATATTTTTTTGCTGAGGCCCCCTTTATACAATGTATGTGTTGACTGAAAGCAATCCTCAATTCTCCATCTTCCTGTAACCCCTCTCTCCCCCTCCCATAGACTCCCCACACGGCCCTCACTTTGAAAACCATTGTATTAAGCAATCTTGGTTTTAGGGAAATTCGGGGCTGTACACAGTCTGCGTATAAGGTAGCTGCGGCCCTGTTTGTATTAAATATTAAATTTACTGGGATCGAATTTTCTAGCGGTACCCCTTGTTTAATTGCCTGTTACCAAACTGAGCCGTATAAAAAAGTAACGAGACCAAAGACCGGAACTGAGGCCAGGACCGAAAGAACCGCTGAATCTTCTTAATACCCGATAAAGATTAAATTTTACAATTATTTTAAAGTATATATTGTCTGGCATACAATATTTTTTAATAATTTATGATGAATAAAATGTTTTTATTGTCCTAATCATACTAAAATAGTAAAAAGTGGATTTACAAAATAACTTTTCCTATTTTACGAATTTAAGTTCTAAAAAGTCTCCATACAATGCGGATTCATATAACGTGGATTTTTCTTGTACCCAAAAACTGCAATACATAAGTGGGAACCCCATGTATATTTTTTTTAGTTTGCTCATGTCCTATTAAACTTCCAGGGGCGCCTGCAGGATTTGTCTTTTGGGTACTGGGGAGAGTAAAACTGGTTAGTTCAAAAATTGAAGGGTTTTTATAATAAAATAAAATCTTAATTATTGTTTTTTATTAAGGCGATTAAAAAAAAAAATTCAATTCAGAAATTGGAGGGTTACGGTCAATATTTTTATGATGTAACGTTGTTGATAGTATTGGATTTAATAAATATTTAGTACAGTACAGTTTTAAATTTATTAGTATCCGGGTACAACTCTGTATAGTACCGATATTTTGAACCCAACAGGTAAGTTATAATAAAAATTACTTTCGACTTATGATGTTTGGTTAAACTGTACCATGTACATATAACTAAAGAGGGGATTTGTGTAAAGATAAAACTGAGTATAGGGATAAAAAAGGAAAAACGATTGATGAGTGTGCCCCTGCTTCTCTTGTGTTCATTATTTGATAGGTCCTGGGTGTGTTAACATCTCCCTCTAACAAAAGACTTCTCGCATATCTTTAGTGTAACTTGTTTTAAAAATGCATAAAAAAACAAATATATCGTTCAATTTAAATATAATTAAAATATTTTCATAAAGTTTCATGGAGTTTCATATAGATTGATTGGAAATTTATTCATTTCGTATAGCAAAAATATCAACTTTGAGCCACGAAGCTGGCGTGTCTCTTTCAATTTTGATGCAATTTATGAACCATAAACAAGGATCCATGAATCTTTTTTGAGACATCCAAACAGAATGAACTATAATATTGCATTCCCCATGAAGAATTTATATTTATATAATTGATATTCCAAAAAATCTAATTAAAAAAATATTGTATAGTACATGGCGCACTAGCTATCTATGACGCCATTTTGGCCAAACACATATACATAGAAACTTTATATATATATATATTTAGCTCGTTCAAACCTGTTTGAAAAAATGATATCAATGGACGAATTCGTTGTCTCAAATATTTCGAAAGGCACCTTAGAATCCCCGCGCCGAGAGTAACAACATAACATAATAATTTTTAAATATATTTTTTTTGTGTGGGGTGCTATGGAACGACAAGCCAACCGAACCCCTACAACACCAAACACGAACATATTCGTTGGATGAAGAAGGTATCAAATGGCTAAGGCCTTTTCGGGATTTCAGGGGCAGAGATAGCCTGTACACCCTGTATATTATTATGTAACAAAATTTAAATTTTTGTTTGTGTCCAGAGTTCTATAAAGGTTTATGATCAATTTTTAGTCAAAACCTCCCAAAAGTAGGCAAAGCATTCTAAAATAATGCTATAGAAGCCTATAGGTTGACTTTTGTAATCGACATTATTTCCATTGAAAAAAGGCTTGTTGGAGACATCCTTAGGTTTTTGTGTACAAGCTTTATAAAAATATAGTAAAAAAAAACAAAAATGCATTTACTTAGTGTCCCCGTTGAATAAATCGATGGATAAACTTAGTCAAGGGAAACAATTGTATAATTGACATGCTCTAAGTTTATACCTGGACCCATAATTAAGATGTATTCAAATTAAAAGATTTAAATGTTACATTGAATTTCAGGAGAATCCGAAAGTCTAAAACGTGCAGGATCAATCTGCATTGCTAAAGGGGAAATAAGTGAAGGGGCAAATACAAGGCCGGATTTAGCGTGAGTGGGGCCTATGATATAGATAAATGAAAGAAAACTTTTTCTTTCCCATTTAAAGTTTAATTTAATTTCGAATATCGTTTCGTCTTTTTTAGAAAAAAAATTAAATAAATAAAAGAATATAATTTTGTTTACGTTAAAGGGTAGGGACTACGGCAATTGCCCTTAATGCCATTTCTGAAACTGGCACTGAAAATTTGCTTCTATTGCCACTCTAAACTTTTAATAATTAATTACTGTTGGGTCATTATTGATTTCGAAACAAGTCAAACATAATAAAATTTAATGTATGAAAAGTGTTAAAGAAATAAATAGGTTTTGTTGTTTAATTTACCAAAATGTACCGTTCAATTTGAAAAAATAGAGGATTTGCATTGACGTTACTTTTTTTGATAGAAAACGCCCCCCTTTCTAGCACTGAGTGACAAAACATTGAGCCAATTACTTCTATAATGGAATACTTTAATATTCTACATTAATTAAGAGCGATTGACCTTATAAAGCCCCCCCCCCTCCCCCGTACAGTCTAGCAGAGGGGCTAGTGTCTCGACCATACAATGAATGTTAAATTATTTTTTGGAAGAAGCAAGTTGTACAATTTGCTTATATAAGCTATAATTAGTCAAAATGTCAACTGGTATACGGCATATATTTAGTTATTTATATTTTGTGTACAAGTTGACATTTTATACAATTTAGTAATTACAATCAATACATGTTATGAAGTACTCTAAATAAATAATAATTCAGTTTTGATAAAAATTATACTTTAGATGGATTAATTTCCATTGATTTTATGTTAAACTAATTGGTTTCATAATTATTTTTTACAAAACATTATTAACTGATAATTACTCTGTCGTGGATTACATAGATACTCCAAATACCCAAATTTCCATCACTAATAAAATATAAATACAATTAAATAATGACATAATAATTCGTCATAATGAAATTATAGGATTATGAAATTATCTGGTAATAGTTTGTAACTAAAATAGATAATGTTATAGTTGAATACTATTGGGTTTGCAGCTCTGACATCTAGGGATATAGATTGTGGGGGATTATCCCCCCCCTTACCTCATATTTAAAAAAAGCAAAATAATTTAATTTTTAGTGATTAAATATTACTCCGATTTCATCAATATGCTCAATTAAACTACTGGAAATCTTTAAATACTATTTAAAGATTTCATGATGTGAAGTAAGACATTTTTCTTTGTCTTAAAACCACTCGTTTGAGTCAATGGCACAGCAGCATTTCCCCATTTTTGATGTTTTCTATGTTTAAATGTAAAATTTATACTCTTAAAGTAGCTCTTATTTTGTCTTTTGCACTCCGAGGGAATAATCAGTTGAGAGATAGGTTGAAACTGTGACGTTGCGTGCATATCATCTATAGTCTGCAAGACTGCTATCGACAATGAGGATACAATGTTTTCATTTAATTTAGAAGTGTTACAAATTAATAATAGATTATTCCCCTAAATGAAAATTTGGACTTTTTTCCCCGCTGTTGATCTATAAACTATTCTTACTCATTTAAATTTAAAGAAAAATACAGTTTTCCAGGGATAATTTGAATTAATCGGTATTGTTTTATATATTTTCACAATTTATTCATAAATTTAACAAAAAATCAAGATACTATTTCATTAATTTTTGTCTTCGATCCATATTTGTAGTTTTAAACGTACTAATAGACCGTTCAACGTTCACATCAGTAGTTTGTAGCAAATTTGAAGTTGGCGAGATCTTCAGGAGGTGCTGTCTAGATTTATCTCAAGGATATTGGCCACAAAGTTACCCTTTGCATCACTCGTCTCGTCAAGTCCCATCCAAAAATGCATATAAGATAATTTGGATTTTATCTTCGACATCGTTTCATCATAAATCGGTCCAACATAATTTTTTCTAAGAGTCGATGAGTCGGGGAAGGTGAAACTAATATGCTTTTCAAGAATATTATTCAATACTTTGTTATCCAGTTTGTTTAATGATATGATAATCACTAATCCATTTAATTTGTACAGATAAACATATTGAAGTCAGAAGCTAACTTGTTGACAATTTATTAAAAATGCAATTTATATCCTTTTTTCAGTATTAAAGTTAGATTAAACAACCAATTAGAGTTAAGGAAAATTTGGCAAAAAAATATTTCTCCTTGGTTACAAGTTCAAGATGGTGTATTTAACAATCAATTTTAGTGCCCAATTTACTCTTTTTCTCATTGTCTGTTCTTGGAACCTTGCTTCCTCACATATTCAATCATTTATTCATATCCCTGATTGCATTATGTACGAGTAGATAGTTTTCCTTCCAAAAAGATAGAAGGTTTTATCTATTGTTTCTCTTTCTAATGAAAAAAAAAGATTCAACAGATGGATTTTCTTTCGAAAAATATAATCAAAACGGTTGTGTAATAGATCTAGAAAAAAAAATTTCAATTTATTTCACACCATTCTGAAAAAATGATCAATTTTCAAAAAAAAACCGAAAATGAGTAAGTTTTTGAGTGATTGAGCTATTGCTCACAAATCCTAAGTCTATTCATTATATTCGTAGTTGTTTAACTCAAATGAGCTCAAGTTAAGTGCTTTGAACAATTTTTTACTATAAAATGAAGGATCATACGATAGTTATCCAAAAGAATTGGGAATCAAACAGAATATGTTTCAGTATGAGCGGGGCCTTGGATAGAGATAAATGTTCAAGGCCTTTTTCTTCATTTTCTACCATTTTATTTTGAGCCGTTTTTCTTATACTTTTTAGAAGAAGAAAGGTTGAGTGATATAATATAGAACAAGTCGTGCTTAAGAATGAAAATCAGATATCATTTTTATTAAATAATATTTATTAATTGATGGTTATATAAATTTGGATAGAAAATAAAATAAAAATTCATTTGTTAGTTCATCAATCATTATTAATTATAAGTTATAAATTATAGAAAAATATATATATTATAAAACTATTAAGTACCACAAAAAAATGGGAGACTGGGAACACATATAAACACAACTGGGGTCCTATTTACAACTCGAATAATATAAAAAAATGAGATTAACTGTTTAGTGTTTAGATAAAAGCAGGGGGAGGGCATGGGTTATTGGCGTGTTTTATCAGTTTGCTCTTGGGAAATCAAGTTATTGTTCCCCTCTTCATCATTTTCTATGGTTTTCCTTTCCTCTACACTAGGTGATGGAATTAGCTTTATATCAATGGTCTGAGGAGGTGACTCAAATGTGATTTCAAGACCAGAGGCACAACATGAAGTATTGTCTCCTTTTTCACAATCCGAACCATGAATATCCGCAGAATAACGGTGCTGTTGAGTCAGCGAGGACGTGGTTAATGATGAAACGCTTCCAATACTTGAATTGCTAATTGTGGAGTATTTCCTTGAGCTGGAAGACATTCCATCATCCCGGCAAAAGGATCCAGAGTTTGATAAGGGGCTCTATATAAAGAAAAAGAAAAATGTAGTTAATATGATTGTAAACGTGCTGTGTCAACACAAAAGCAATCGTGTGGAAAAATCAAGACATAATTAAAAGTGCCTAATATTTCATTAACATATTATTCTGGTCAATTATGGAATTAATTATAAGGCCGTTACCACAAGGGGTCGTGGTCTTTATAGGAACGTTTTCAGTAGCAGTATTTATCGGCGTATGCATTTGTGATGAGTCATTTAAATGTCTCAAATCAGCACGCCCCCTAACAAAAACACGATTACGTTACTGAATAGTGCTGTAAATCGTCTGTATTTTTTAGCTGGCTCGTTTTTTTAAATTGTTAATCTGAAGAATGAATTTTCTTGCCCATAGCTGTTACCATCAACTGTAAACTTCTTTCTCTACTTCATTCAATTATATTCAAAACTTGACTATACATTTGTGTGTGCTTATAAGAGACGAAGAATAACCTTGAGGATTTTTGGGAGAGTTATAATTGTAAGTCCTTGTAGTTCTCAGAGTATGATAGAGGATCAACATTTGAGTAATTCTTGTCAATGTTCTTTTTTATTTCCTTCTCTCCTTCCTCCCTTATCAGAGCTGATTTAAGCTGTTCTAATCAAAGCTCGTGACAGCTAATCGTCTCTTCTCCTGACACATTCTTCAAATTATCAGGGTTAGCAGGTTAATTTTTTCATCTCTTGTACTGACTCAATATTCAAGCTACTCTGATAGATTCAGATATCCTAAAATTTTAGCAATAATAAAATTCCTTATTTGATTGATGATACTCTATTTGACTTTAAAATTTGCAATCGGAAATCTCGACCTGTTACACACCAGAGGTTACAATATCCCTTTAATATTTTATATGTATCCTTTTTTTGCTCCACCCTTTATGTAAATTTTTAATTTATTAAATACTTCCTGTATCTAATTTTTTAGCTGACTTAGTTTCTGAGTTATGAAGGAATTCGTTAAAATCAAAGAATGTTTTTATGTGTTCTTATTATTAATCTACCCATTAAATAATATGTAAAGAGATATGGAAGAAAATTAGAAACGTCTAAAGGTGTATAAAATATGATCTAACAGAGCGAGAGCGGTTTTTTCTAATTGGCGATCTGAACAGGGCTTTTATTTTCCAAAGCTGTAATCAGTATTATTTAATCCTTGGAGAGAGAACAGCTTAGTATAGAGTAATAAATAGTGCATGTACTCACGAAAGAAGGAGAGTCACAATGAGGGTTTGCACTTTGCTAAGGAGTTATAAGGATAAGTGCCTGTTGGACTTTGAATAAAGTTCGAGTAATTTCTGCCCATGATCTTGCTAAAATACTAGATTACAATTGTGTTTGTTTCCTTCCTCCCACAGTTGCTTGCAGCTAATCTAATAAAACGTGATGGAAGCTAAGCTGCTCTCCTATCTAGCATTCTTCAAATTGTCACGTTCATTTTCGGTTTCTTTAATTACTACATACCAACATCCCTACTCATTAGTGCTCCAAAGCAAAATAAATAGATAATAATAATTCACTAATTAATAAATGAGCTGTGGGCATGCGTACACTTTTGTCCGTCCTTATTTAGGACTGAAGACTCCAGTCCTGACCATTTCACTCCTAAAAACTTATAAAGTTTGGACCTTGATGACATCACTCAACTTTATGTCTTCTTTGTTAATAATTTCTAGTACTGACAGTTGGAATTGTCCTCTTGCGCAAGGACCCCACGCCACCTGTTGACGAGCACTCTGAAGGAAAGGAGACTGCAGTGGTGCAAGAAAGTTCGTGGATGGATCGAGGCAAATGGATCCACAGTAAAAAAAATTCTCTGACGAGAAGATTTTCACCGTGGACCAGGTATATAACCGTTGGAACGACCGTTAGTCTGGGGGGATCACCAAAGGGGGTCAAGGGAGTGTTACGTATAAAACATCCGCCCCAAATAATGGTCCTGGGGATCGTGGCGTCCGACAGCAAGAAGATGCCTCCCTTCCTTTTTAAGGCTGGGGATAAAATCGGCCAGGAGGTCTACTACAAGGTCCTGATGTTCACCATACTGCTATGGCTCAAGGCCACCTACCCAGAGGACAACTATCTGTGGACCCAAGTTGGTGCACCCTCACACCCATTGGCCAAATGCCAGAAGTTCTGCATGACATCATGAGGGATTTTTGGGCCAAGGAAATGTAGCCATCATCTTTGCCGGATTTAAACCCGTTGGACTTTGCTGTGTGGGGCACTTTGGAGAGAGGGACTAACAGGACATATCACCAAAACATGGACTCCCTGAAGGCCGCCATTTTGAAGGAGTGGAACAACTTGTCCGATAAGTTCATCATCAACTCCTGCAAGGCTTTCTGCCGCCGTGTGGAGGCTGTTATTGCTGTGGAAGGAGGGCATATTGAGTGAACATATTCACAAGGGTCGTGTCTCAAAGTTTTGTAAAAAAAAACTTTCAAAACTATTTATCAAAAAATAAAATTATTGACATTTTTTTTCTAAAATTAGTCATTCAGTCCACGTTTTGCTTCAAAACTCTGTATATCTATACTATCAGCTGCTGGTGTAGATATACACTACAACAGAGCCCTGGATAAGTCTATAGTTGTCTATGGTAGCTTCTTAATTTTTATATATAAATTTTTCTTCCTTTGCCAATTTATCAACTCTCAATGCTGCTTCCAGCATATCTAATAAATATCATGACAGCTAAGCTGCTGCCTCCTTAGCCTTTTTCAAATAGTCAAAATTTAATATCATTTTCCCCAATTATTATTTTATATTATTAATTCATAGGTATAAAATATAATGGTAAACAAGTATTCAACTTGCTCATTAATGCATGTAGTATCATCATATCCTAAGCTCCTAAGGATTAATACAGTTTTATTTTGCTAAAATATCTACTTAAATGTTGGATTGGCTAAACTCACCAGATAAGTACTCGTGTTAAGAGTTGAAGGAAGTAACAAAGGACTCATAGCTACTAAAAGTGTCTCTACATTATTAATAAGATAGTTTATTAATACAAATAAATTGTTAAAGAATCAAAACGTATGATATTCATTTAAAAAAACCTCCTAACATACTTTTGTGTTGACAGACATCATATATTACAACATTTTGTTTTTTGATAGCAATAAATTATCGAATCATGAGTAACTGTTTAATCTATACCTGTAATTCAGCCGTTGTTGTCGAACAATTTGATAGTTTCCTTGTTTGACCAGGATGAAGACGAACCACCATTGTCGTTTTGTATTTCTCAGCGGATTGATATCCATTTCCATTTGTAGTGCTTCCATTGTCTCCTCCACTTGCAATGGAGCCTGATCTGTAAAATTTTATAAAATACCATATGAATATTACTTTGAAGATATCTACATTTTTATTCTTCTATGCTTTTCTCAATTTCCCAAGTCAAACTCTGTCATATTAATTGCTAAATTAAACTTGTTAAGATATATTGTTTGTTTTATTTCAAATTTTCAGTATCAGTCAAGTTCTGTGAACGCTTATAAATAGAACTTGAATAACTTCATTTTTACACAGATAAAAAGTACTTTCTGGTGTTTATACTCTAATTATACCTGATTTACCAGTCTGTGACAACAGGGGTTGGAGTTGAATACACCCCTTCCCCCGACGATTAAAATTTTCGGCCTTCGGAAAATCAATGAACCTTGACAGACGGGCATTTTTTATTTGAATGTGAGCATATATTAAATATATTGGGATCACTTATGCTGTGTTTTTTATTTGACTTTTAAAATATCATTTAATTCTAAAGATTTAACATACTTTTATATTGGCCCTAATCACAAAGAAATTAATATAATTACCACAAAAATTCAGAGCATCTTATATAAATTCAGATCCGTTAGAATGCCATTGTCGGATATTTATGTCAAAATAATTGATAGATGTATAAAAAGATTTTTATAGGAATGTGATTTCCTTTTTTTTTTTGTGCGTGTTTTTTAATGTTTTAGGTGTGTGTAAGTTGCATGTGATTCATCATATAAAAGTTGAAATATAGTTCTACTTGGGTACTATATATATATATAAACCTTAATAGTTTCATACATATACAAAAATATTAAGTTAATCAAAATATCGTAAATATTAGTAAAAAAAAGTGTTCTTTTTTTTTTATAAATTTACATGTCCTTCCTTTACGACAAACCTTTATTCCTTTTTATAATACCAATAAATTTATTTGATTTCCAAAACAAGGGTCATTTCTTTGAATTTACATTTTCAGTATTTTTTGAATCCGGAAACATGTACTTACAAGTTATAAGGAATCACTCTTTTTTGGTTATATACAACATTTTTATGTTTCTTGGGATAAAAGTAATCAACAGGGGCGACAAAAGGTTTAAATATATATATATATATTTTTTTTTTTTTGAGGGGGGGGGCTTGGTTTTGGGATTTTTTTTTTGAAAACAAATCTAAAAATGAAAATTTTATGTGAAAAAAAATGTGAAAAATTAAATGTTTTAGAACTTTTTTTAAAAAAATCCACAGCTTTTCAGAAAAAATAAATTTTTTGGAAAATAATTTCCCAAACTAAATTTGACTTATAAAATTTTTGGAGAAAAAAATTTCAAATATTAAATTTTTTGTAGAAATATTCAAAAATCCATAGCTATAAACAAAAAATTAAATTTTTTGGAAAAAAAAATTTGAAAGATTAAATAAAATTTTAAATATTAAATTTTCTACTAACAACAAAAATTCCTTCATTCAATAAAAAGAATAAAAAAATTGAAATTTTGTTTGTATTTTGTCAATTTTCTTTTATCCCTTTTCTACAAAAAATTCCTTAAAAAATTGTCAAAAAAAACAATTCAAAAATTGTCAAAAAAAATAAATTCAAAAATTGTCAAAAAAATAAATTCAAAAAGTTATATTATATTTTGAAACGTGCACTCATTTCCCATCTTAAAATAGGAGGGGGGGGCTTTTGAGATGATAGATGAAATTGAATTAATACCATCTTATTGAGGAATTAAAATATTAATTTGGGTTTATCAACTTTTTTAATTTCCCCAAAATAATAATCATGAAGTAAAGTTATTTTAATTCTTTAAGACATTCATTAAATGATTATTCTGATTCAATTCTCTCCTTTATTGGATAATTATTAAACTCAAAAAATAGCCCTTAGTTGGTCAAAAAATAAAAGAAGGAAAAAATTGATGTTCATTGCATATAGTATTCTTAGAATAATATATCAAACCAAGTACCTGGAATGGCTTTGCATCCTTTGACTCGAGTATTCTTCATTTGTGACCATGATTGCTGATAAGTTACTGGAAGGGACGAGAGAGCTTCTTGGTGTCTTATTCGAGGCGAACTTAGCTGTTGAGTCTTGCTTCATCTCTTCGGATCCGTGAGGACTCACTTTCTCCCCACTTCCACTCTCAGGAGAACCTATAATAAGAGGAAAATGAATAAATAAATAATTAAGGCTATCCAAACTCATTTTCATTCCCTTAAAAGGGAATCTTAAAAAGATAAGGCGTTCTACTTCTAATTATGTTATTCATACATTGAATATTTGTAAGATTGCTTCATGTTTTATTCATTAATGAATAGGGTTTAATCTAGATATGCTCTACATGTAATCTTTCAACTTACATGGTAATCTATGTATATTCTTTTATAAAATATGTATTGCTAAGAAGATATTGTATCAAGGTATAGGTAAATAGACTCAAAGGAAAGAGAAGACAAGACGCTTGAAATAATAATTAAAAAAAAAAAAAAAAATATGCATGTAAGTATGTTAACTTATTCACAGACACTAACTTGGGATGGGGGCTTTTGTAGAACGCGAGGATAATGAATGTGTCTAAAAATGGCGTGAGTCAAAAGACGAACATAGCTCTGTAAATAATTTTAAACCTATCAGAATTAAAGGTCCTAAGGGCTTCTCTAGATATAAGTATGGAGTAATAAGTTAAAACCACACACATTGTGAAATGAAAGAACTAAACAATTAACCTGGTAAACTTGATAATTTGAAGAATGTTTTTGAAGGAGATCATCTTAGCTATCTTCACGGTTTATAATGACATCCACAAGCTGCTATGGGATGAAGACAAGGCATGCAAATCCCACTTTGTAGCCAGCAAGGATAAATGCAGGAATTATTCCGATGGTAATTCTCAACTCTCTTCTGAGTCCAGCAAGGACTATTACTTTGAACTAGAATTGTAATTTATAATCCCTTTTGGTATATAAAACATGAAAATTCATATGGTAACTCTGACCATTATAATAATTTTTTGGAGAGGAGCAGCTTAGCTGTCTACAAAGAAACATAAAAAATAGCCCAACAACAGTTTTTATTTGTTAGTTAATTTTTCACAACTAATAAATTGCTATTAAGTAACTGTTGGGAATTGCTGTTCATAGCTTAACGTGACCTAATTCAAATTCAACCAATCAACGCTCAGAATACTGATGAAAATAAAAGAAGGATAAAAAATTAATAGTTGATACATTTTGCTCGAATGAACTCTTGTTTAGCTTTTCACAAGTCCTTAATAGTTTTAACTTCCTCAGCAAATTTTAGTAATTCCTCTTGTTTTCGTCTCATCATCGTCATGAAAAAGCCTTTGTTCACGAATATATTTCGTATTTTCCAATCTTTTAAAATTAACACTATTCCCTACTATTCAGTAAATAATAGCCCAACATCTGATAAGAGTAATGTACATAACTGTACATAATTGGCTAACTACCAGTTAATTTAAAACAATGTCTTGATCTGAGGAATAAAATATTCTTATTTCAAAGCTGATTAGATGTATTATAAAACCATAAGGAACCCAAAGCATTACAACTCCTGAGTCAGTTGTTTGTATTTATACCACTCACTACTCGTTATAAGGTAGTGTTATGAACGTTGATTAATTGAAAAAAAAGAAGATTATTTAACAAATGGGATGAAAAGTACCAGGATTAACAAAGAAAATACATTTGTTTTCGTTCAAAATTGGCTTTATATATTGTAGATATAATCTCCATCCAGAGCAGCACACTCATTCCAGAGACACTTAAACATTTTAATGGCACATTTATGAAACATTTTATCTTCATCGAAGCGAAATTTCTTTAGGTCTACTGATAGCCAGTAGTTGCTGGGAGCCAAATTTGGGAGTAAAGTGAATGCAGAAGCTATTGGAAGTTCAATTAATTTATTTTGGCCATTTTTTTGACTGATTTGTGACACGGTGCGAATCCTAGTTGAACAACATTTTCTTCTTCTTCAAATGGGTCAGTTTTTCTATGATTTCGTTGTTCGAACGCTCTAAAAACCCTGCATAATATTCACTGTTGATGACATTTCCCTTCTCAATGTTGTCTATGAATGTTATGCCATGTATATCCCAAAATACCGAGGCCAAGAACTTTCTAAATGATTGCTGTAATTTTGAGCACTTTGGACGATGTTCACCAGTTGCTTTCCACTCAGATGAAGATCGTTTTGATTCCGGAGTGAAGTAATGGATCCATGTTTCATCCATTGTCACATTGTGACGCAAGAATTCCAGCTTTGTATGTTTAAACATGGTTAAACACTGCACAGAATCATCTGCACGTTTTCGTTTTTCGTCAATAATGAGCAAAGACGGCACCCACATTGAATAGAGCTTTATCATGGATAAATACTCAATCAATCTAAAGGCAAAAAGTTCTTTTTATATTTTTAAGATGTCAGCTAACTCACACAACTTCCCTTTCCAATCATTCAAAAATGATTAGCGGATTTTTTTCATGTTTTCTGTTGTTACCGTCTCATTTAAGGCCCTTGCGTTCTGCATCATGCCTATGTTTGAAGTCAACAAACCAACGTTTAATTGGCGTTTCTAATGAAACAGAGTCCCCACAATATTTTTCAAGCCATTGCTTAGTTTAAAAGGTATTTTTTCCAATTCAGAAGCAATGTAAAATTATAAACCGAAATTGTTTTGATCAATTGTTTTTGAAATACAAAAAAGTAGCATCCCACTTAGTACAATAACTCACAAACTAAGGAAAATATTGTCTTGAAATTTTGACAGCTGTATTTTGAAGATGGGTACTTACTGAAAATAAGATGAATAATAATAATAAAAGAAATATAGGCCCTATCTATGTGTGAAGCTCTGGAATTTTTAGCTAATGTGCAATCTTTACACTATGAAATTTCTACTACGAAAAATAGATTTGTGGAGTGAATGATGAACATGCAATTTCAGGCCTCTTTTATTGTTATTCTTGGCGGAAAGGTTGATTTGTATAATTGGGGTCTAGATAAGGAGGCATTGATCCCATTATACTAAATAATGATCAAAACGTTGGCATCATTGCTCACTACAGAGACTTTTTTTTTAAATCTTTCTGAAGAAGGAAAAAATAAGTAAAAATATTAAACATATTTTTGACACAAATGAAATCTCTTTTTTGTTCTTTAGAAGGGAAACAAACCCTTCTAATTTTAATGTATTCTGTAATTTATATTTTAAGGTCTAATTAATTAATTATAACAATAGGTACACATGCATATTTCGTGAGAGATATACATTTTTTCTCAAGACGGAATTCATTAATTATGTAGATGACAAAATGCTTCTTCGTATGTTTCTTTATTTAATATATGAACATTGCTTTGTTTCAAGGTCTTTTTGTTGCTTTAAGGTAGATAATACTAGGTACATACATATATATCAGATTTGTCTCCTGTGTCGTATCATTTATTTACAACCATATGTTTTTGATCACCCCCTTTTCTTCATATGTAAACAGAAATACATAATTCAACTAAGATATTTGTCATCCCCCCCCATCTCCTTAAATAAAGGAACAAATGTGTGGTATTACAGGGGCGTCAGCAGGATCATATATATATATATTTTTTTTTTTTTTGGGGGGGCGTTAGGAATTGTTTGAAATTTTTTTTGTCAAAAATTCAAAGGACATAATTTATAATTTATCTCCTTAGAGATGAGAAGAGCATCATCATAAATTATGATGGATTAGAAGATCACACTGAAAAAGCGTCAGAAAGCTATCATTTGAGAAGGTTTAGTCATACAAAAAGGTCGACTAAATATAAATATGAAGTCAACTGACTCAAATTTTTTAAAATTTGAAAATCGACTCAGCATTTGAGTCGACTTGAACAGAGTCGGCACAGCACTAGTTACAAGAGCATATAAAAACTGGAGGAGGAACGTATTTCCAAAAAGTTTTATTCGTTACTGTTTTATACTTATGTATATAGGATACAATAGGAAGAAAACTTCAATATCATCAATGGGAAATAAAGGAACCTATATATTATTAATCCATGATGATTTGGGATTTTTCATTGTGGGTGATCCTTCACCTCATGATGAATCATTGGTTGTTATGATTATTTCTTTTCTAATACCTTTTTACCATTGTATTCATCTGCTTAAAAAAATATTAATCTAAACATACTTTTTGTCTTGAAAATTTATAGGTGAGTTTCCACATCTATCGGACGTCCCATTTTTGGTTTAATATTTTTTCTCTCTCTCCACTACACAAACTTTTTTATTGTCCCCAGTATAAATAAAATTATTATCCTTAAAAAGGGGCAGTCTATTGTATATTGTACACGTTACGACAAGAGATATTGTTGAATTATAAAAAAATACAAGAAGAAAATTCAAATTTCGTCAAACTATAATCGATGTCAAATAATTTTACGAAGAAGGTAATTTTGGCAAAAATTCAACCAATCCAGTTCACATTTAAGACATAAGAATTCATGTCTGCTTGTATTTAATTCCTCACATTGATCCATCTCTTACTAATTTCTAAAACTATCTACTGTTTTATTTACAAGAATATACACTAGGGCACCTTCTATCTTTTCAAAACCTGACCGGATCTCAAATTTTAAACACTAAAAGGAAGTTGAATTTTTTCCAAAAATTTAAATGGCTCCGTGGCATAATTTTCTTTTGATGGTCAACTCCAAATTGATTAAAAATTATATTTGGAGTTATTTATATATGGTTCATGTTTTATTATGTAGATTTGTAATCAAGTTTACCTAATAGGTATTAGTATTGAGATTCGGTCCAGCACTGAATTTCTTTTCGGTTCGGTCTTAAGTGATTTTTTCAAGACCGATTTGTGCTGGTCCAGACCGTAGACCGATTTTTTTTCTGTCTCACTTTGTAGACCGATTTTGATTCGGTCTCAATTTTTGGACCGATTTTTTTTGGTCTCAATTTTTGGACCGATTTTTTCCGGTCTCATATATTATGAGAGACCATTTTTTTTTCTAGATCAACTGTCATTCAATTTGTTCAAAAAAAATAAATCTCAAAAGTACACATAAGTTCTAGAAACAAATACTTTATAGATATAAGAGACGGCTGGATCAAAATCAATCCGAGCTATCTCTGTTTAAACTTCGTATAAAGTCATGTACTTGAAAAGACATATGATGTCATGTTATAAACAATTTATCTGTAAAATCGGTGTAGAGGAATTTTTTTGGGCCGAATTTTTCCGAAACCCAACACTAATAGGTATATAGTTCATGATATGAAGGTTAATTATTAATGTATAAATTTAGTTTATGTAAAGTGTATGTATATAAATTCACCTCGACCTCATTTGATGACCTTTGTAATATCTCACAAACATACCATTTGAATATTAATTTTGATTTTTTTTGCAATGATATTACAAAAAATATGAAGGTTTGATAGAATATACACATCTGGAGATGAATAGTATTGGATTATTTAAAATATTCAATTTCTATTATATCTAGTACATACCGCTTTGCGGAACAGACACTTTGCTGAAATAAATTATTAATATATTTGATGATGATTCATGCTACAATACTATCTAATTATCTAATAGACTACTCCAACGACAAACATATCTTGATAATTATAGAGTTATAAAGAACCTCGGAATAGAGAAATGTCACTCAATACTTGAACAGGTAAATTTGAGTTCCAGCACATTCAATTTAAGCGATTGATTCATTCGCATTGTCCATTGAATCTCAATCATTGATTGGCTCAGGGCGTCAGAAAAATTATATTTCAGGAGGGGGGTCAGTTAATCTAAGGTTAATATAAATATATAAGGTTATACCATAACGAGTGTACGACTGATGTTTGAATTACACCACGCTTTTAAAATTGACGTCATAATAGATGAGTGGTTGCGAGTTTTGTCAAAATCTGTTTTTCTTACCAACAAGTTTGTACGATACATCAGATTGAAAATTCTTGCAATAGTAACGCAATAGACTATGAGTGGTTGCGTGTTTTGTTGAAATCCGCATATCTTGCCCAGCAGACAGTAAAATACATCAGATTAAAAATTCAAGCAAGCACAATTATATGATGGTCTAATCTTGTATTTCTATTAGCCTTGGGGAGGCTTGGTTTTTGGAATAAAATTTTTGGGAAAAAATATTCCAAAATGTTAAAATTAAATTTTTTGGAAAAAATTGCAAATTTAATTTTTTTTGGAAAATAATTCCAAAAATTAAATGATTAAATTAAATTTCTAATAATTCAAATATTACATTTTCTTGTAAGAAACTAAAATTCCTCAATTACATTTTCTTGTAAGAAACCAAAATTCCTCAAATGGGGGGGGGGGAGGACCGCAGCCCCACCAGCCCACCCGTGTGGACGTCCGTGATTCTTCAAACATATTTTCTCTTTTTAATTAATTTTTTGGGCGGTGGTTAAGATTTTTATTACAATGGTTTCTAAAAGCACGTTATACCAGCTTTTAAAACATCTTCATAATGAAATGAATCAATTTTTAATCAGTCAACAGTTAAGCATTGCTCATTGATATTCAAGACAAATAATTCCACTTTTTTTATTAAATTGGTGTAACAGGATTGGGAATCCTAATCATAGCATGAATCATCAGCAAATATGTTCACTCTTTTTATCGGCAAAGTGGTCATTCGGCAATGTGTTTGTTCGGGAATATGGCCTTCAACAAAGTATCCACACACGTAAAAATCATGGTTATACATAGAAACATGGATAGTCATTATTTTAATTATATTAAGAGGTCGATGCATTTTTTCGTATATTTTGTTATATAAAATAGCTGTAGCTATTTTATGCCGTTTAAAGCATAAAAATCAGTTGAATGATTTGAATCAGCAAGTGAACAGTAAGGCAAAATAATAAAAATATATTTGCTCTTTTTCGATGGAAACTCAACATTTTGGTCTCCAATAAAGACGTGATGTCTCTCATTTGGTTCTCGAAGACTACATGTGCATAGATCTTGGAGACTAAAATCATTTCCTGTGTACAAATTCAAAATTAGGAAACTATATGAGTAAATTAACCCCCCACCAAATTTGAGAATGTTTGCTTTTTTCTAGAATTAAAAATTATGAACGAAAATAGGGGTAAAAAATTATCATTCGGGCAAATTAGGCAGCAGAGCAAAAAGATAATATTTAAAATTAATTTCCTTAAAATTTAACTTTTTTTGAATAACCATGGATTTTTTAAATTTTTTTCCAAAAAATTTCATTTTCTGTCAATAGTTTTAAATTTTTTAAATTATATTCCAAAAAATTTAATAATTGGAATTAAATTTTTGATATTTTTTTCAAAAAATTTGAATTTTTGTGAACATCTGTGGATTTTTGAAATTGTTTTCCCAAAAATTTAATATTTGAAATTTCTTTTACCAAAAAATAAATCCAAAAACCAAACCCCTATATAAACTTGACAATTTTAAACCAATCTTTTAAACCAAGTAGACAAAAAATGTGTCGATATTTAATCCACTTTTTCTGTTGAGTCCTTTAGTTTGTCCCAAAAGTACATATATGCTATTTTATTTTACTTTTGATACTGCTTATTTTTTAAACACATTCTTAAGTATATACGCATATATTTTATACATTATATAGCATGTATATTTGGTTTGAATGTATGTATGCATCGATAAAAGACAAACATTTGATTTGCCTCCTTCGTTATGACTCCTCCACAGAAGATACTATGAATGTACCTTCTATGAGTCATAGACAACTAGGGTTTAAATGCATTATGCTCAATCATAAGCAAAACAAGCAATACAAGGCAGTCAAATGTCTTTGATAATAATTATTAGTAATATTTTTATGGCAACACATTTTGAATGTTGTATGAAGGTAACTAGTTACTTACTTACAAAAATAAAGAGTAATTCTTCAAAATGTTACAGTAAGTAAATAATAATATTTTACCATTAGAACCCAGAAGTAATAAAAAAACAGGTTTTCCTCAATGTTAGCTACATTGTAATTCCCTTATCATTACCGTTAGTAAGGTGGTCTATAAACTGGAGCAGTATATTATTCTACTTTATAAAAAAGGACTCTTCTCTTGGTGGAAATAAGGCTTTAAAACAAAGTGTTGCAAAACGCCCTGTTAGTTTGATCATAACTATCTTTTTTCCCACGTAAGATGTCGCTTTTTATGACATAACAAATGACGTCATTCCATCATTTTTGTCATTTCCCAATATTCCGTATTCAACTATTTCTTCCCTTTGCAGAATGTACATTGTTAATTCATTTTAAAGGGCGAATTCATGGAGACTGGGTAGTTATGTTAGTTATAGAGTAATATTTAACAGAAGAAAGAGTTAGCTACGACCACTGTTTTGTACAAATATTGACCACTTGGTCGTCGTTTTGTTACTTTGTTTCGTAGCTTTATCTAGAAATACATCTACATTAAGCACGTCGTTTTCTTTATTGCATCACACAACCTTTCATTCAAAAAGAAATAGAAAAAACTCTCAAAATCAGTTTGTAGCTAGCCAATTCTTTGCAACTATGGAATTAATATCCCCTAATAGTATATAACTGTTCCCAATTTAACATGAGCTAATTCCAATTCCACCAATCAACGTTCAGAACAATGATTAGGAGAAAAGAGGCATACACATCGACAGCTGACAACTAAATACAATGTATATTTTTGTGTTAATGAGGTAATGCGAACAAAAATAAAAGTAATTTAAAAAGAAGAAGAAGTCATATTTGTGTAACTGAGATGAAATATAAAACATTAGAGTGTGTGGATTTTTGAAGAAAATAAATTGCTTCATATGCTATGGGACACCTTAACCAATAACATATTATGTCCGTAAAGTGATCATTATTTTTGAAATGAATTAGTGAGAATGTGCCCATATGAGTATGATATGTCTAGGAATTATAATAGTAGTTTCGACTTCACTTTAAGTCTTTTCAAATCTCGCGAGGGCCATTTTAATGATTTTAGCCAATTTGAATGTAAAGTTGTAATTTGCAGAATACACACAAACAGTTAACAACACAAATGTATAATTATTTACACATGAGGAATTTTTTTAATCATAAACTTTGAAAATGTCTGAAATTGAAACAAGGTTATTATGTGACCAACACTATCCTATATTATTGGTTTTTGTTGATTTATGTGACCATTTGACAATGAATAACTTGCCTCATCACTAGAGTTGACATGTTTATAATTAAAAAAAAAAAACTATCATCAATAATTAGAAAAGGAAAAATGGTAGTTGTCTGTACTCCTTCTTCCTTTTTTTCACTATTTAATAGGTCGTTGTGGTGTTAACTTTTCCCTCTGAAGCAAGCATTCTCTCCTAGTTTTGATGTAAATCCTTTTAAAAATGTAATACAATAATATATAAGAATATGATATAATTGAAATATTTCCCCTGCACTAAAGCTATTTTAAATGAAGAAGGTTCTCCTCTATATAGGACCTTAATTCAGGTCCCACCAACTCCTAGAGCTCTTTTTTTCCTTACGAAAATGTAGGTTCTACTTATCACATGAACATAATAAATTATTATTTTTTACATCTAAAATATTTATATTATCGCAACCTCTTACTAAAATGACTCAATTTCTTTAAAATATCTCCCTGGTGGGTTTGGAAAGACTTTATCAAATATGTATATACTTTAAATGGGCACCTTCATACTATTTCATTTAAAAAAATAGTGATCCCTCTAATGTACCCTTGGCAAAAACAAAACAATATATATCAACAGCTCACGTTTTACCCCTCCCCCCTGTTTAGATCGTGAGTTTATTTCCCGGAAAATCAAACAATCCCTCTACTATGACTTCATTTCATTCGTATTTTTTAACAGTTCTACAAATATCTTCACATATGTATAAAGGTTAAGTCCCTACAGAATCATTTCCTCATACTTAATTCATTATAGGGAATTAATAAAAATTATCATTTTTGGTATCCCATGGTGTCTTTGTGACCTTTATTAAATTATGTGTTATGAAAAAGGTATTTTCAATTAATTAGTTGATCCCTACCTATGATTGTGTTAAGTATGACGTTGAAGTCTGACTCACACAATCAAAAGGACAACATTCATTCCATGGTCATGGCTTTTATTTATGTTACTATATTATTAGATAACAAATACCTAAGTGAAGCAGGTTTTTGAATGGCTTTTTCAAGTGCTTTTGTTCACTTTTTTGTTGGGAGGGGGTCTCGAATGTATGTATAAATACTTTTTATTTATGTT
Source organism: Lepeophtheirus salmonis (assembly GCF_016086655.4). Lineage (NCBI taxonomy): Eukaryota > Metazoa > Arthropoda > Copepoda > Siphonostomatoida > Caligidae > Lepeophtheirus > Lepeophtheirus salmonis. The sequence continues at coordinate 45,742,391 of NC_052134.2, forward strand.
ATAATGAGGAGATATTTTGTCATGGTGCTTGATATCCCAGAAGCGTTGTATTGTCCCTTATTTTACATTGTCATCCTATTTTTATCTCTCAACCTTTCCTTCAAAAAAAAGTTCAAAAAAAGTAATGAAAGAGGTCTAAAACTGTCTGTTAATTAGCCATTCTCCCCATATATATCTTTTTTGTAGTAGAACATTTTATAATTTGAAGATAAAGGATTATTTTTGTTCAACGAATCATTAAAAAATATTAAATTTTTTGCTCTACTGCATAATTTGCCGGAATGACGAAAATAAGTTCTAGTAAAAAAACAAAAAGTTCCTTGAATAGTGGGGGGGGGGTAGAGCCCTTCCAGGTAACCCCCTGCAGACGGCACTGAGCTAGGATTAAAGAATATAAAAATTAAGAAAAAGAATAAATGATAGCTAGAAATTCCGGCATTGAGTTTTAATTTCAATCTAGTATCCGGCCCAGAAAAGGCTTATACTAATTTTTGCCGGATCAATACGGCATTCATATGTACTAAAAATCGGAATACCGGTATGTTGGAATTTGTTCCGATACACCCCTTCAATTAGCCGTCAGTTGTATCAAACAAAAAGTAAAAAAATATAAAAATATAAAAAATGGAAGTAAATTAAAGGAATTTTTTTATTAAATTGCTCAAAACTATCACCATCACCACTACTACTTAGATAACCATCCTGGAAGTTAAAACAAAAGCCATCTTTTTGAAGGAGTCTTCCGACTACCACTTTTTTTTTTCTTCAATGGTTTCGACTTTTATGATATGGGGAAAGGCCCTTATAGACCGTCCATTTACGCTGAATAAGCGTTCCTCCTTGCATTGAAAGTCTCTCTCTCTGTCTCTCATATCCTTCAATATATTTTCTTTTTTTTCTTCTTCCTCCAGTGCACCGGCCAAAAATCTAATGCGGCCAAGGTGGCATAGAGTAATATAATGGGGCCCACTGTACGGCCTAGTCTTGGAAGTACTTTCATTTAAGCTGTTGAAGTCATTTATGTACGTCACTCTTCTCAACTATTAGGCAATTATTTACTTAATAGTAGAGAATAGTGTTAATTTTCTCGGATTGGACAAGACGAAATGTATGTATTTGGTAACGAAGATTTATTTTATGAAAATGATGCGACGAAAATGGGACGAAATACAAAATTTGCAGACATAATTATACCTATTAAGAACTTGTTAAATGCTACACAAGAGTTAATTCGAGCTGAACCAATCAAACCATTTCCCAAAAAGTTGTTATCAGCTGTCGATTTTTAGGCTTATTTTCTTCTTATTTGTGTTCTAAACGTTGATTGATCGAATTATGTCATGTTAAGTTGTGAACATTATTTTTTACAATGATTAAATAGTAATTTAATTGTTGAAAAGAATGGATCAATTACCTCACCAATATTTTTTGGAGCATTTTGTACTTTTCTTTTTAAAAGAAAGGTTTCGAAATACAATAATGTCAACGATATATTCTGATACGATATGTGATTAATTAACAACATATTATTTTGTAAATATATAACATATTTTAAGAAAATTATATAAATTTATATGTCTAATTTTTTGTCTAATATATTTTAATAATGAAGATTTGTCTTATGGCGGAGTTAATTCACAAGGTGTTTTTGCCTAATTTTTTGCACTTGATACTTTGAATGTGCAATCAAGGCGTAGTAGGCTTTTAATTTTTCTTATCTTATTATTCCGAATAACTAATTATGAGATAACTCGACTTAATCATCATCAAATTATTTAACAATAGAGGATGAGTGGGAGGTGTGGGGTCTTATAAGTAGGCATTAAGCACCTTGAGCAATATGGGAAACTCTCTAGAAATATGTTTTGATCCATTACTCATGATATCATCTCTCTCTATATATATATTTGAACTAGTGAATCGTAATCAACTATAGTTAGATATTTATATACATAAAAATATTTTATATTATCAAATAATTTATATATTTTCCACAAAAATTAATTAATAATTTTTTTAATGCAAAAAAGGCGTTTTAGGTAGGTACTTAATGACTTTATCATTTGCAATTTAATTGCATAATAAATCTGATACAAGGAACAGATAAGATTCCTATTCATACAAGAAGTAATTAGTTGCACATTAAATTTGCATAGGGGAGTATTTAATTGGTCAAAAAACGATTAACCATAGTGCGTTTTTTTGTCACGTCATCATTTTTGTAGTCGGCCATCTTGGATGAGGCAAACACAATCCAAATTGTATGGGAATCAAGGCTATGAGTAAGCGACGAAAATGCCCTATTGGCTTGAGTAGATTCATTGTCTACTTGAAATCTTATTTGTTCTACAAGATGTTGATTTTTTATGATAGCACAGATGACGTTACTTTGTGACGTAGATGCAATATTTTCTTCCCTCAGAAGAATTTATCTTGTTAGGTGAATTAAAAGAGATAATCCATGGAAGTTGTGTAGCTAGTTATTGTCATATTTATGGCACTCCAACCTCTCTAGTGAAAAAAAATAAATAAATAGATTTTCCTTTCAGAGGGGTCATGAATATTTTTTTTTAAAGTTGACATCTAATTTTTTCCAACTCTAATCATTCTCAATAAATAATTTGGGTCATATTGAACCGGTGCAATCTTTTTTACCTTTCAACATTCTTGGGTGGGGGTGGGGAGGGGCTTGATTTTTGGAATTTAAAAAAAATAAATAATACAACTTCCTGAATGATACTTTTATTTTATAAAATATATAAGTGTATGTTACTAAAATAGAGGGCGTTTTGAAAATTCTTCTCTGCATGCAACATTTTTTAAGCAACAAGCTACTTTTTTATTTTGCACATGTCCTAATGTTTAATCTAGTCGAGTAACCGTGAAATAAAGGATGGCTCAACAGTTGGAAAGAAGGACGCAATTGGTTAGGTACCAAATAATTTCAAACCTTTTTACCGTTCGTTTTGAAGGAAAGGTTTAGAGATACATTAAAATACCATAAGATAGTTATTAAATGAAATAGATTAAGTTTTTTGAGAAAATGAAAAATAAATAAATACACAGTTCCATAGTAGAAACAAAGATTACATATTCTTATAAAAGTAAGTTATTATTGTCTTCTTCAAAATGGCCGACTTTCAGAAGGATGACGTAATGTAAAACGCTCTAAATAGCTGTTTTTCTTCATTGAATGGATCAAAAAAGATTTTGTTATGGATCAATATAACGTATTCAATACAACGTATACATATTATTATAACTGAAGCAAGATCTATTGAGAGATCAAAATGAAATTCGTTCATAAATATTTACATATTTTATAAAGATATGTAAATTTATCTAAACATTTGTAATACTAATAATGATTTCAACTTTGTATAAATAAGTAGTAATGTATTTACAATTTTTCAATCCATATAAAGACTACATTTGGCGGAATGTTTTTTCTTTATCAAAATTTACATTGTTTGGCGTATTTTATTTATATAATTTGGCTCTTCGTTTTTTTATGCCTCAATGATGATTGTCTTCGGGTATAGTTTAATCTAAAAGCATCTCCAAAACAGAAATGGTTAGATATTAGTGATGTGTCGTTCATGAACGATTCGTTTCGAAGAGCATGTCCTTAAAATGAACGATTCCATTCATTTTTTTCTTTTTAAAAACTAAGTTGATAATTACTCACAGACAGAAAAGGCTTGTAGGGCCTTACGAACAAGACTTCTAACCCGAATGTTGATGCCCTGAAGGCTCTGATCACGGAGGATAAACTCGTCCCCGGACTTCAATAAGGTCAGCTGTGTTTCTGCTCGTCCCCGTAATGAAGCCATCATTCAGAATGGAGGGATACATACTGAATAAAAAGTGTAGAAAATTGTTGAATTACCAACTTTTGATTCAATAGTTTACCATAAAAATGACACAATATATATATATAAGAAGTAGAGAAAACGACTTTTAAAATCTTTTAATTTTTGAGTCCTTTTTTGTAGGTTTTTGAGTCCTCACACAAATATCAACATTATAAATAAATAATTTTAAAAAAAAGAGGTAATTCTAATTCAACCGATCAACGTTAAGAAAACTGATTAAGAGAAAAGATGCAGAAAAATCGATAGCTGACAATCTAAATATACTGTATATTTTTGTCTTACTGAGGTAACGCCCTGGAATAGGCCTAAAACAAAATGGAGCAGTTAGAAAAAAGACTGAAAGGGTTTGGTGGGGAAAAGACTGATTCGAGGATCTAGGACAGATTCAACACTAATGACTAGTAGATATGCTTTGTGTAAATCATTTTTCTTTCGTCTCTGAATGAGGGGGTGGAATTGAACAAGTCAATTGATGCCAGCATGCGCAAAATTTTATTCTTTTTATTGGTATACCTACACTCGAGAAATGAATAGTAATATACTATAAATAAAAATCCATTGCGTGGGAGATTCCCCCCTCCCTCCCTTAATTAATAATTATTAATATTCCAAAAAGTTTAATTTCTCAAAATGTAAAATACAATATTGATTTATTAATTGAGCAAATAAACATTGGAAGAACAAAAAACAACAACCCCTACAATATATAAAAAGGGGCATATACATACATATAGGCCTAACCTGCGTGGGCATGTTTCATAATTAGTTTCCTAATATATGTAGATTTTCTATGCGAAAAAAAATAATAATAACTTACTAAAAAATCATCAATTTTTTTTTTTTTTTTTGTTGATCTCATATTTTGTTTATTGGAGTTACATGACGTTATCATTTTGGAAATTGGCTCGCTGAGAGGCATCATAAATAATCAAATGATTGAAGAAATGGAAAGATAAATAATTTTTCCCAAATATTAGATTTTTCTTCATTTTATTGTAGGGAAGTGTTCATAGCTTAATCACAGGAAATTCAAGTTCAACCAATCAGCGTTCAGAAGATTAATAAGGTGTGAGAACTCTAGAAAATTGACAGTCGACAATAAAAATAATAAAATAGGCGGTTTGAAATATCTGGTTATTTCATTTAATCAATATATCAAATTAGTTGTTAATATATTATTTGGATGAAAGGTGCAACAGATATTCTTCTATAAAGCAGCTAGAACTACAAAGCCTAGGGGGTCGAGATTAGGGCAGGATGCGGGCTACATGGAGGCTGGTCATAATTTAGTGATATTATTGCTCTATTAGATTTGGTTCTTCTTGGCTATACGGCCATGTAATGGACTTCTTGATATTTTAGGCAGTCCAGATGAAGATGTAAACGATATCTGCAGCCTTCTTGTACTGACACAGTAGTGAAGTAGATCGCACACACGTTGTCTTTTTTGTTTTTGCTCCCACTTTTTTACACATAGAGACATGGATAAACACTAGTGTTGGGTCGGTCCATTATTGGTCTGAGTCGGTCACGTGATCGATTCACTCGTTGGGCAAAAAAACTAGTCATGTGACTCAGCCCTGCATCAGTCCGGGGACTAAAGACGTAGACCACAAAATAGAAGCTTTTAAAATTATACAACCGGCCTGCGGAGACAAAGGAATGCTCTATTTCGAAATAGCAACGAAATGAATTATCATAATTTATAATTATATATTTTATTTTAAAAAAGGTATATGATGTGACATGTTTTCTTTTTCTGATTTTGATGGTCCAGACCGCGGTCCATCGACTCACATAGTCTATACCGATGGATAGTCGGTCCAGTTCATTCAGTCCAGACTAACCCAACACTAATAAACACAAAACTTGCTTATTTTTGTTTCAGCTGTCGTTTGGTTGTGTAATGAATCCTCCTAATTTGAAATAAGAAAAATACAATCTTAATTAGATCCTAGTGCAAGTTTTGGGTACTCATATACTTCCAACACGGTGTGTCCCTTTCAATTTATTATACAATCTCTGACGTTAGCAAAAGTACGTTCTACACTATAGTTTATTGTGCATGCTATAAAATGATGTCCCTTGCAACATAGTGATATATTTCTGAGATCAATGAAGACATGCTATTCAGAGTCAAGACCTTGTAGAGAGTAGAATGGAAGACATAATTGTGTCAGCAATGGACTGTACTCTCTTTACATCATTGCTTTTTATTATTCGTGTCGTCATAAAAGTTGAACAATCACAATCAAATTAATAAAGGAAACATAATAAATGAATCGAATTTGAGGACTGCAGTTAACAGCTGCCTCTATTCTGTCTCCAGTACTTCTCTCTCGTAGTCCATGACAGAGAAAACCCATATTAGATTAATGTTGAGATATAGTATTAAGCCAAAATTATTTGTAATTTGAGTTAAATATGAATGTAAATAGAGATTTACCTATAATTTATATGCAAACATACATAAATGAAATGGAATGGGGATATATATATATTGTTACTTTTGTATCAGTAGTGCATATACTTTACTCTATGCATTTGCTTGAATATATGTAATGATGATCATATTGGTAAAGAGTAAGATTTTGAGCACGTATCAAATCACAAATACTCAGTAGAATGTATATATATATATATTGATAAATAATTGATATTGAATGAATTCCATGTGGGAGGATGATGTGTAGAGACCCAACCCCCAAATGCATGTAAAAAAAGGCTTATAGAATGAATTAAATGACTTTATAATACACACTAGGTTAGAGTGAGGTCGATGCCCCACAAATTTTAATTTTAATTTTTTTTAATGTAGTCTTTGAACATTTGTACATTGACATTGAGTATAAAGCCTATTTAAATTTTGGAAAATAGTATATTTTTGCGTTTTCAAACATGTATATAATAAAACTACAGTACACAATTTAAAAACATATGGTGAGAGATTTAAAAATAGACATAGTCCGAATGAGGACTCAAAACTTGCAAAACCATGACTAAATCACGAAAAACGAGATTTTTATGGAATTAAGAAGAGACAACTCAACTCCAATTTGTGATATTTTTAATTCTTCTTTTAGCCCTATTTTAAATTCAATATGTCCTCTTTAACATGCAACAACAGTCTCGACATCCCAACGAACTGAGTTGTCAGCTCTTGGCTATAAATGTCGTGTCCATGGCGTACCACGTTGTCATGATGACTGCTCAGAGTGAATCCAAACTTGGATGAGAGTTGCAGGGAGATATTATTCTTCAAGGTACCCCAAACAGCAAATTACAGGGGTTTGAGGTCAGGACTGGAGGAAAGCCACATAGAGGCAGGGCAGAATTCAGCTATATTGTTGCTGAAAAAGTTTGGTTCTTCTTGGCTGAATTGGAGGGGCAACATTTTACTATTGTAGATGAACTTCTTGAGGTTTTACGAAGTTCGGAGGAGATACACAGTGTCTCTGCAGCCGTCTTGGCACTGATACCGGCGTGGAGGAGATCGCACTCGCATTGACTTTTTTGTTCTTACCCCACATTTTTACAGGTCGAGACATGGGATAAAAGCAAAACTTGTTAATTTTTGTTTCAGCTGTCGCTTGGTTACGTAATGAAACCTCGTATATAAAAATAATAGAGGTAAAATGTGATTAAATGCTTCTGCAAAAGCTTGAACCCTCTAAAGAAAGGTCTAGCGACACCACTGTGAAATCATCACCGACAAGACGACAGTTCCAAGCCTAAAAAAATAATGGGCAAACCATTTAAAATCCTGTACAGCTTTTAAAACAATAACCTTCCAATATTTTTTTAATCTGTCAACTTGTAATCAATATTATGAATGACTGTAGTTCAGCTTTCTTTTTAATTATATTTATATCAGTAAATAGTTTTTAAACAAAAGTACGCAAAAGTGAGCAAATTTACGGAGAAAAATCATATAACTTTGAGATCCCACTCTAAGAGCTATGATAAAAAAAACCCTGATCTTTGGCTCTGTACGAAAAGAATAATACGCTAGTTTATAGGATCACTAGTCTGGAACAGTTCGGTAGTTCCGCTGACTTTGTTAATTATTTGTTTCAATAGTCTTTCTGCATTTATAAATGATTATTCACAAAATTAAAACTTTACATGAAGAACAATTTAAATAATGACTTTAAATTGAATAATTTCCTTTAAGTTTATATGATAGCTCGTATGTACAAAGAAATTTATGGAAAGATTTCTATCATTAGATTGTTCCAAGGACTAAGATAAAACAACAATATAGATACACGCCCCCCCTTCCCCTCCTCAACAACCATTTCTACCCAAGAATATATCCATGTTCCTATATGTTATAGGTTTTTTCGTCGGTAGGCTCAAGAATAAATATATACAGAACTATTTTTAGTGAAATATATAAAATAAGTAATATTATTTTATAAAAGGAAGTGTATATTTATTTAACAAGAATGGTTAATTAAAGTTGAAATGGGTATATGGTTATGTACATACAATCGAGGGGAAATACAGTTATTTTATCTACATACATAAGTTTAACTTGGGCATTTCACGTCTCGGAATGATCCATAACTAGATATCCCTATGATCACGGCAAATTTCCTATAGATAGCTCGTAACTTTACAAGATATGGAGAAATAAAATTGTACTAATAATTTGTCATAATATTCGGAAATTCTTTTCAACCTTTCATACTGTTAAAGGATTTTGGTCCTGATAAGAAAAAATTATATTTATAATGTGGAATAAATACGAATACACTGTATAAGAGTCCCTATATTTTCTGTTTCTTTCTCGAAATGAGAAACAGTGACAGCAAAAAGTTGAAATTCAATCATCACAAGCGAAGGGAAGCGCTCCCAAGCAAAAAAACATACTATTGGAGTATGGAAACAGGGGTATCGACTTTTTCGATATATTCGGATAGTTAAATACTTTGGAAGATCATGAAACAAATGGTCATATTATGTAGATTAAGTTGTGAGATTGTCTCTTGGACATTGATGAACTCACTTAAACAGTGAATTATATTAATAAGTATCACTTAATTGCAAGGTTTTGCCTGGTTCAGGTTCATCAGTTTTATTGGTGCCGGTCTAGGTTCTTTCATTCCAACGGTTCTGATCTTTGGTCTCAAGTTCAGCTTTATCAGCCTCGGTTCTTTTTTATACAGGCTCAGTTTTGTAACAGTCACTTAAAGCAAGGAGCTTCGCTAGAAAATTCGGGGGCAGAAAATGATATTAGATACAAACACATAGATACAAAGCTACCTTCAATATACAGAGTGCAGTGGCCAAGTTCCAACGGGGCCCGAAAGTTAAGGTTGCTTAAGACGATGGTTTTCAAAGTGGGGGCCGTGAGGGGAAGCTAGGACGCATGAAGATGAAAAATCGAGGATTATTTTCAGTCTATATATACACAGTACACATGTTTCGTATAAAGGGGGCCTCAGTTATAACTGTATTAGTGTAGGGGGCCTTGGTATAGTAAAGTTTGGGAAACCCTGGATGAAGAAATACTATAGTTATCATATTTCGGGTCAAAAAATTTAAAATTATACTTGAAATTTAATTTTTTCAATTTCTTTTCCAAAAAGTTTGTTTTTTGTTAACAGCTGTGCATTTTTAATTATTTTTTTTCAAAAAATTAGTTTTTTGTGAATGGATAAGAAATTTTTTTCCAAAAAAATTAACTTCTTAAATTTAATGTTTGAAATTTTTATCCAAAAAATTAATATTTGAATTTTTGAAATTTGTATACAAAAAAATTAATTTTTTGTTAATAGTTAAGGATTTTGAATTTTTTCCAAAAAATATAATTTTTGAAATTTATATATTCAAAAAAGTCAATTTTTTGATTATAACCATTTATTCTTAAAATAAAAAATTCGGAAGAAATGTCGTATCTTTGTTAGGTCGGAAACTTTTAAGTTCACCTCCGTAATTATGGACAGTAAAGTTGTAATTAACTCAAAAGAAATAGGAGGACTCGATAAAACATATTGCATAGCTTGGACTTGTGAGCAAACACTTGAGCCTCGACTTGAACTGGTAGCGTAAGTACTTTTACATCTCTGGTATTTGATTATGAATTAAGTTTATGTATCTACTTATGGAGGTCTTACTGTACTTGCTCATTACAAAATTAATGTTCTTAGCCTCATCTCCCATCTGCAGATACCCTTGCCTATATAATTAGTGTTCCCTTGGCAAAAAAAATGAACAAGGGATTCACATTGGTATAACCTCCATGGAATAAATGAGCAAAATGCACTCGCTTAAAAAATAAAATTAGTTCTATTGTCAAAATTCAGTCTCATGAAAATATTTTTTTAACATCATTTTTTGGGGGAATAAAAATATGTACGCTCACATAAGTGAAGGAATACTAATTCCTCAAGGCTAGTGATTCCAATCCAAGGAGAACCCCCACCAAAATATACAAAAAAAAAAAAAAAACGTTTAAGGAAGGGACAATAATTATCTCTAATGATCCACATGGAAAAAACATAATAACCGGTATCTCCAAAATACAAAAACAAAACACAGTTAGTCTTAATATGCCTATATATTTCTGTATAAATTTAATTCATCACGAAGGACTCTTATAAAAACAACCCAAAAGACAAAAAGGATCTCACGACTTTTTCTTCTTTAATCTTTACAAAATTGAGAAACATCAAATTCAATGTTTTATTGATCATTATTATAATCAATTAATCTGATAGCATGTGCCAAGTTTTTAATAATTTTATTTTACTTTTAGATAAAATATATTTTTTTAAAACACACATTTTATAGGTATAGTCTAATTTATCATTTAAAAGTCAAATGGCATTGCTTATTTTTAAAGATGAGGGTCGGGTATTTTTCTATAGAACCGGGTAAACAGGAGTAATTCAATTTAGGTGTTACCCAGGCCCATTCCTACTTATTTCTATAAAAAAACCCAATGGTACCTAGAAATTGGGAACCCAAAACTTGCATGACTTAATTATGAAAAATGTGATTTTAATAGAGTCAAGAAAAGATAACTCAAAACTAATTTTTGATATGTTTAAATATTATATTTTAAAATTCAATATGTCCCCTTTCACAAGTAAACAGACTTCACATCCCATCGAACGAATTGGCTGCTCTTGACGATGAAGACGCTGCCCATGGTGTACCACACTGTCATGATGACAGCTCTGAGTCCGCTGGATTGATAGGACTGGCCCAAAGACTGGACTTTAATAAATAAAGACTGACAAAGCACTAAACATTACATTTTTTCGAGGGTTTTTATTGAAATCGATTTCGTAGAAAGTGGTATGCAAAATATTTAACTATTTGGATTGAACACAAAAGGAACCTAATTTGCTATTCATTATCTCAACTATACACAAACACTAAATAAAATATATTTGCATGAAAAGGTCATTGGCACAACACATCTACTCTCAGTTATTTGCCTTTATTCAAAGTATACCTAAAAATAATCTAATTCTTATCAACTCAATATTGAATATAATATTTTAATATGTTTGCAAGCAATGTGCAAAAAAAAAAAAAAAAAAAATACGCGGAGGAGTGAGATTCATACACTTGATTATAGGGATCTAAAAAAATTACATTGAATATTTATCTTTTTTCAAATTAATCATTCCATTTGACATCCATTTTGTCATTTTTATGTATACAACATAAATATTTAATTACTATGAACATATTGTAATAAAGGGCCTTCACATATTAATGTACGTGATGAAACCCATTAAATCGCTACTTGAGGGTATTTAATAGTGTTGTGACTCGGCATGGAAACACTTGACCAGTTCCTTAGGCTATTACATATATATTCATTTTGAAACATTTTAATTAGTGTCCTTAATTAGGATTGAAGACTGCAGTCCCTTACAGTTCAGTCTCGGTCTGGTCCGATTCTGCACGAAAACTGATAAAGTTCGATCCTTGATGACATCATTCAACTTTTTTTAAGAATAAGTTCTAGTACTGACAGTCCGAAGGATCGACGGTCTTAAGGACTTGTTCCAAGGATTGACAGGGCCTGTCCTAAGACTGAACTGGACCAAGTAAATAAGGATTGTCACAACACTCATTATAATTGTCTCGTAACGGGTCCCTGTGAGTTAAATCTGTCTCATATAAAACGTCATTCTCGTGTTGAGTGTTGCGACTTGATTCATAAACGATTTTTTCCCAGTTCAATCTAAACTAATCTGGATCGAAGTATCATTTTTGACACATTTTTTTTTTGTAAGATCAATCAAGACTGGTCTTTTTGTAGACCGAATTTCACTACAAGACAGTTTTAAACGGATTGTGGACTGATTTAGTTGGGTCTTAAAAAATATAACGGTCTCAGACCGATCTAAAATTTCCAACCCGAAGACCAACACTAATAAAAATCTCAAATTGCAACCCTTCCCGATAAAGATAAATAAATAAAAACTCAAATGTAACTGACAGTTGGTCAATACTGTCATTTATCCCTAAAGATGGACAATGTGACTGTTATTTATTTAACAGTTGAAATATTCACATATTAACAATGCGACATTGATTGTCTACCAATCATTCTTTAGCCCATTGTTACCTTTATTGTATCTTGCAATCTTTGTTTAAAAAAAGCAATGAAAAAAACTCCACAAAATCACTAAAAAGTATTTAGTATTTTGCAAATTCTTCCTAACTATAGAATTACGATTTTCAAACAATTGTTGAGAATTGTTCACAGATTAACAAAAGATAATTCAAATTATTCAATATTTAGAACACTCTTAAGGAGAAGAACCAGACTTATTGACAGCTGAAAAGTAAATATATGTTTTGTAAGATGTGGTCCGATATTGTAATGAGTTTTTACGAATGGTGACTAGAAATGAGCAAATATCGCTTTGATGACGTCATATGACGTTTTAAAGTAACTCACTTAGATGTGAGCTGACCGATAAAAATTTTAGTTATCCACAGTCTACGCTGTGGTTAAATAATAACGTACAACAATTTGAGAGTGATTAAATTTTCTCGACCCAACATGGTATTACTTCGAATCACTCTCCTTGTAGGCTGGAAACGACTCTGAACAGCTATTGAATAATAGTTACATAGTTGAAAAGGATTGTCTAACAAGTACCAATAGATTTTTGACTTTTTCCTGTTTCTTTTTGGAGTAAACGTATGACTTGTCGGTCTAATTTGATCTAACAAAAAATATTTAAGACCTGACTAAAAAAAAGTATATCTACCAATGTATCAACAATACTATTTTACTAAAGGTGTAAAAAAGTATAAATAAACAATTACATACAGGCTCTAGCAACATAACTTCTTTTTTTTATAATGCATGGAAATCAGGCTTTAGAAATCGTAGCAGGGTGGGCGGGGTTTCATTCTAGAGACAAGCTTCTAAAGTTTGCTTGGAAATACAGTCAGTTGCTATCATGAGTTGTAATAGTGAGGAACTTGCGTTCAAGAGTAAAGATTGGCAAAAAAAAGATTTTATAAAATTAAACGAATGATAATTTACCTCATGAGTTATAATTTCTGCAATTTATTTATATAAAAAACCATTTTTTCAATTTATTTTCCTTATTTGAAATTAGCAAAACTCTTTGAATGCGAATAACTCCAAGAATAATGAAACTAGACGGCTAAAGTTGATACCATTAGAGTTATTGTCATGAAAGAATTCTAAATTAGTGTTCAAATGAAGTATTTGAAACTGGATTTATTCTGAAAAAAAAAACCCAACATTTTAAAGCTCTTTCCAAAGTCGTTAATAACTTTCTACTTAATGAACTATTCATCCACAATTATAAAATAAGATATGTGGTTAATTATACTTTGTATCACTAATTATATTATTAACTAATCATTCATAACTATAAAATAAGAAATATAATTAATAAAATGGTGCATCTTTTTTTATCAAGTAATTAACTCTCTAAAACCTCTCAAATGAAAGTTTATTTAAAGGGAAACAAAAAATTGAGAAATCACTGTGTATTAAAATACTGAAGTTCGAAGTATGGGCAACGGGGGGCGTCACCTATTTGATATGCTTTTCAAAACTAAGTAAAACATAACTTTCAATGAGTACTATTATTTTGTAATAAAAATAAACCTTTTATGATGTATAAAACTTCTTTTATTGTCTTTTTGAAAAAGGTAGTTATGTTGCTGTACATTGTATTTAATAATTGCTCATATTTTTTTTGCAAATTTTGACAGTTTTTTAAATTTATATATCGTGAGTTTATAAAAAACAAATTATACTATTTCAAACAAATGATATAACAAGGTTATTTCATTTAATGCAAAGTTTTTACAGTCCTTACATAATGAGTATACAATTTAAAATATACCTTTGACTAAGATATAGTTTTGGCTTTTTTTTTTTTTTTTTTGCAAAAATCCCCGGCATGAAATACTCCTTCAGAAATAAAAATAAGCTCAATCATCTATATATTTAGATATATGAAAAATAGTATGATTGAAATAAATAACAAAATAACATTAAAAAGCATCATGAAAAACGTGACAAGGAGTTAAATGAGCTTGCAAAAAAAACAAAAAACTTAAGTACAGACCTCCTTCATTTTATGAAAACTCTTTTTTCTCTTTCATTTTTGAATATGACAAGTCTTTACATACCTATGGAAAAAATGAAAAAAAAAATCATTTTAAATAACAATTTTTCTTAAAAATATTTTGCAACATAGCAAATGTGGTGTGTGAACATAAAAACAATCTTAAATAACTAGAATGAGACCTTGGTGGAGAGTAAAACCCTCCACACAAAGAATAAAATTCTTTAGAAAAAAATTTCAAAAATCAACAGCTATTCAAAAAATTTCCAAAATTTACAGTTGTTCACAAAAAATAAAATTTTGGGGGATTTTTTTTCTAAAAGTTCTTAAAAGAATAAATTTTTAAGAAAAAAAATTCAAAAAATTAAATTTCCTATATACAAATTTTTTGAAAAATTAATCAAATATTTAATTTTTGTAGAAAAATTGCAAAAATTTAAATTTTTTAGTTTATTTGTGGAGCTATTGTTTTTTTATCGTAGAAAAAACACCCGATTCTTAATAGTTGTCCCATCCCTAATGATAAAACCAAAAACAGACTTATAAATTTATATTGACTTCAATTTCTTAGATTATATGGATTAATTGAAGTACTAAAATGTCAACTTATATCTAATTGGTGCAATTCCGTAATACCAATAGGGGAAAAAAATCATCTTCTTAATTATTTATTGATCTATTTTATTTGCAAGACCATATTGGGATCAAATTAAGCCTCATAAATCAAATGAAACTTCTAAGCTATAGTTAACCTTCTTGAATATCTCAATTATCCCATAAATTTGAAAAAAAAAACCCCGCCTATAATTGACCGAAATATGTCTGTGAATTATTGGGCTGTATGTACAAAAAATAGTAATAGATTTATCATTTCCTTGATTTATGTTCAAGATTGTTCTTGTGTTCACCAAGGGCGTCCACAGAAGGTGGGCTGGAGGGGCTGTAGCCATCCCCAAATTAATGATTCTTTGTTTTTTTTCAAGAAAATTTAATATTTTTTGAAATTGAAATTTTGTAATGATCTGGGGATTTTTGAAATTTTTTTTTCAGAAAAATTAATATTTGAATTTTGATTTTGAATTTTTTTTCCCAAAAATTTAATATAAAATTTAATTTTGAAATTTTTTTCCAAAAATGTAACTTTTTGTGATTAACTGTGAATTTTTGAAAAAATTTTATCAAAAAAATTGAATATTTGAAATTAAAAAAAGCAAAAAAAAATTAATACATGAAGTATAATTTGGGAATTTTCTTTCCTAAAAAATAATTTTTTTGTAAATAACCCAAAAAAATTTTGTTTTTAATGAAGTATTTTTTAAGATCTATTGATTATTGATTTGTTCCCAATTTGAGTACTTTCCTAAAAAAAAATTTTTTTTTTTTTTTTAATAACTATTGATTTTGGATTTTCTTTTAAATTTAACGTTTGAATTTGGTTTTCATAAAAAATAAATAAATCCAAAAACAAAAAAATATACATATATAATCCAAGTTAACGCCTACGTTAACATACTACATATGTAATGTATGTTTTTTTTTCTGGAGGTTGCAAAAGATATACTAAGATCCAAGTCTTTTTTCATCTTTTATCAACTTCTGTAGAAATGTTCATATACTTAGTAATACATTGATTGTCATACAATCTGAACTTTTCGAGTTCCTCCAATTGTCTTGCAACAACAAACTAGGAATTGTGGGGTCCAGTGATTTCTTTTTATATATTTGCTATTGTGGCGTTCTTATGAAAGTTAGGAACCACTTCTTTATTTATTTATTGACAAAAAAAAAGTATCAATACTTATTTCCTTCTGATTATTTCCTAATTATCTTTTGAATTTGCAAACCAAAATGAGGTATGTTATGAAATAAACCATTTCCTTGATTAAGGTCTGAGGGTTCGATGCGCGTAAATGACAAAGCAAAATATCTAATTAATACACGTACAAAAACACCCAAATATTTAATGGAGATCGTAAAAATGGGAGTATTTGCCAGAGAAGATGAAATTAAGATTGAATGTAAAGGATGTGGATAATTGTTCACTAAACCTTTTTCGAATATCTCCAGGTAATATTGGGGACTACCGCTTGTTACTAATATAACGTGAATAAATTTAACTTTAATCCCTTTTTAAATTAGATTTTACCTCTTAATCAATTTTGTTAGCAAATATTGAAGGGCACCAAGGCTTATCGCACAATAGAAAGGAGAGTGTTAGTCCAATGATTTTGTTTTGGTAATTGAACTTTGATATTTTTCACATATCTAAACTTTGTATTATTAAACATTTCTCCTTTATACCCTAATAAAAAAAGTTTAATTCATACATAAATATTTCTGACAAACCTGGAAGGGTTAGCAGGGGGATTTTTAAAATATCAATTTTTTTTTCTTCAAAAAGAACATTTGAAATACCTTGAGAGGATTATCCTTTGGGGTGGGTGGAGAGGCTGTAGCCCCCGTCCTCCAATTAAGGAATTTTAGCCTTTTTCTAGTTTTTTTTTTGTCATTTGGGAAACTTATGTAGCAGAGTAAAAATTTAATATTGAAATTTTTTTATGAATAGCTGTTGATTTTTGAATTTTTTTTTCTAAAAAATTAATATAAGAAATTCAAAAAAAATTAATTTTTATTTATAATTATGGATGTTTGAAAGAAAAAATACCTATATTTTTTATTTTTTGTCAATAGCTGGGGATTTTTGAAATTATTTTCCAATATATTTAATTTAATGTGAGTAACTATGAGTTTTTGAAATTTTTTTTACAAAAAATAATCTTGCAAATAAAATTTTGAGCTTTTTTTTAACAAAAAATGATCTTGCAAATAAAATTTTGAACTTTTTTTTCCAAAAATTGAATTTTGAACTTTTTTGTGAATAACTATGGATTTTTGAAATTAAAAAAAAAAGGAACTTTTTTTTCAAAAATAATTTTGGATTTTTTTTGTTCAAAATAAATTAAAAAAAACAAAACAAGCCCTCTCCCCCCCTCAAAAAAAATCCTGTGTACGCCCCTGCTGGAACCATGATTTCCCTAATTGTTATGAGCCTGATACGCCCTTATGAACCTACACAATTGCGCATATAAATTCGTGAATTAAAAACTCCACGGAAGTGCATTTCTTGTTTCATTTTTATCATGTAACTAATCAATTCGCTCATGTTGTACTTAATTGAAAATGAAAATACACGTGTAAAAACAGTCATTTCCCAAATATTAGGTACTTTGTCCCACACTCACTCCAGTCAATTTTAAACTCTTAATGCGTTTGCTACCTTCAACAATCAACTTAATATGAGGAGCTAGGAAGGGGTAATGATTAATTGTAGAATCACTTATCCAGAAGAGGTAAAAATATATAGAGAGCTCATTATCCTACTTAAATTGATTCCTCGTGACTCTGTTTGAAAGAGAGTTTATTAATTTGAAGTTTATGAAAGAGCACGAATTCCTTGTCTATTGTTTTAGAAAAGCTATTATGTTTATAAATAAAACTCATAATTGGTTTACCTGGTTTTGTTTTTACTTATTTTTCTTCAGAAATAACCCAAAATAATAGCTTAAATACGTCAATTACTACTGTGGTTATAGCTAAAAAGAAGTATTTTAGTGTAAGAGTATTAAAATATAAAAAGAAAATTGTCAAATTTGAAACATTTTGTGATTTTTTTTGTATCTCTCAACCTTTCTTAAGAATAAAGAAGAAGAGAAAAAGGAAGTTGTAAGCAAGTTAAAATAAATTATTTATTTCATTTCTTTGAAATTGTAAAAAGGAATCTATTTCAAATTTTGATTTTTAACACAAATCTTTAGTATGCAAATCCAAAAAAATGAATAAAAAATTTCAAGAACTTTGGACACAAAAACTGTTTAACTTTGTGAATATTTCTTCTTTTTAACCATTTCCATTATTTCAAGAGCCAAACATAAATTTAATCTTATACTTGAGTAGAGTAATAATCCTTAGAAAAAAACTTATTTAGTCTCATATTTAAATTTTCTGCATAGGATATAGGAGTCAAAGGAACACTCACTAACATTTTGCAACGTATACTTTACATATATAGATTTGTTTATAGGTAAAGGTACGCACAACCTCAAACCATTGTTATTTACGAAAAGCAAGAACAAACAACATAAACCCATTAAATCTATTATTCTTCAAAAGGAAGTGTAAAAAAGAGTTTAACCCTGCAGGAGATGACTATTAGGAAGACATTATACTCCCGTGGGCGGAAACATGATATAGACAAACGTATTGGGATAGTACATATTTATTTTAAATTATCTAAGTAAATATAAGTTCGAAGCTGTGCATTTTTTGGACTATGTACAAATATTTGGATATGCTCCGATAAATAGTCACAAATTTCTTTCACCCACTTTTTTCTCATGTTTAAAAAAAAAAAAAAATTGTGCAAAAGTTTTGAGACTATATTTAAAAGTCAAAATAGCTCAGCGTATCCTACGACAACTTAATTCATATATTACGTTTATGTTTTTATAATTTATGGAATTTAAAAACTTACTTTTGGTATTCTATTTAGAAAAATATCTCTTCAGAAATCTCGAGTAACCACAAATATTAAATTTTTAAATTTATGTAGAACTAATAACCAGGACTCGCCCCGATGACGTCACCAGAAATGGAAAGAGAGAAATCTGTTGTACTTGCTCAGCCATTTTCTTATTGCCTAATCTTGTTCTATAAACATTGGCCTGGAGTATCCTCTTTCTGTTTACATTAAATTCAAAATGGTCTTATAAGATCGGGCTGTGTCATGGCATGATCCTATGCTGCCTTAGCGGCATTTACTTTTTGGACAGGTGCTCTGTTGGCACTCAAAGAAGAACAAGGACCATGGCGTCACCTGGCTAACACAAAAATACCTTATGTTTTTTTTTTGTCTGTTGTCGATATCCTCCTCTCGCTCAATACGTCATGGCTATTTCATAATGTATTTTTTTCGTTAAATAAACTAAGTAATAAGTTATTCTATATTTATGCTCCGTTTCCAAGAGAACAGGAATACAATTTCTTGTAGATCCCTCGTCGTTTATATAATATATATATTTATATGAAGAACTTTTGGCCAAAAGATTCTTAGGTTAGATTGAGTAATTGTAATATTATAATGTTTACTTATGCTTAATCAGTGCAACTCCATCTAACCAATTAAAGGAACAATGAATATAAAAAAAAATCAAACGAATAAAAATATTACAAAATATATTTTAAAAAAGGTAAAAAAATAATATATGACGGTGATGGTCTGGGAGTTTATAAGAAATAAATAGCAGTTGGTATGATTGACTAATTTGGCTAGCTACCAGATGATTTTGGGCCTTCCCCCCTTTTTGGATGAAAGGTTGCGTGATCCAGTAAAGGTTACGACGTGTGAGAAAGAAAAGTAAAAAGGAAAAAAGAAAATGAAGAAGGAGATGATATATAGACAGAGAAACAAAGAGATAGAGAGAGAAAGACAGCCCCACAACGCTTATTCAGCATGATATGACGATCTACTCGACCCATTGCCCATAACATAAAAGTCGAAACTATTGAAAAAAAAGTGGTTTTGGGAAGCATCATTTAAAAACATTTTTTTTTAATTTTCAAAATGGTGACCTAAGTAGTAGTGACGAAGTTGATAATTTTAAGTAGTTTACATAATTAAATTTTACTTTTAATTTTGTTCAATTTTCCATATTTTTTAACTTCTTTTTCATTTTTATCTTCCTGTTTGCAGGCATAAAAAACAAGTCAGCAATGACTCATTAAACTGGCAGCTAATTGGAGTAATGTACCGTAAAAAATTTCAGCATGCTAGCTTGGTTATTTCTAGGACATAAACATGCCGGAAAACAACTGTTAAAATATCGTGTCGGACTGGGTGCTGTGTGTTGAAATTAAAGCTAGGTGTCAGAATTCCTTGCTAGCCAATAGACTTAATACATCTTTAATATATTAATCGAGGGGCTCCCAATAAGCGGATATCGCCTCTATAGACATTAGATTAATAAAACAAGAACATACTATAGCAAAAAAAGTACCTTCACGCATGTGCTAAGGAATTACTCAAAATATATTTCCTGGACGTTGTATATTTAAATTAGGAACAGGGTTTTTTTTTCTCCATATCCAACCATTTCTGATTGCCCAATATTACTTTAAATTATGGGATATGAAGAATATTCATGAACTCAGGTAGAATAGAATATACAATATACATATGCATAATTTTCAGCTTCCCTCTTGAAATATTAATTACATAGAATATTGCAAATTTAATTTCCATTATAATTTGCTATTTCATTGTTCTTTTGAACGTTGAAAGAAAATAGACTGTTTTAAAAACGATTTTTATAGTCAAAAGTTTATTATTTTACGATTTTACTGAGAATCATAAATATTTAAAATATTATTTTGAGTAAATATATTTTGAAGTATCAAAAGGCAAAAACTTTTCAGTATGAGTCATGTCTCATAGTTGGTATGTTCTTCAGTAGACATCTGAAGATGATAGGAAGACAAACCATCATTTTTCATGGCACTTCATATATTGTACAGCCATTTGCAACTCATTTATTTAGTTCGTGAAATGGTTTTTGCACATATGGACATTAGGGTGAGGCTTTGGTTCTACAAAACCTCAGATTTTGAGAAATAACACGCAAACTTTATGTGGTACTGTGAATGGATACATCGATTCAATTTTATTAGATTAGTGGTGCGTCGACTCGAACGAATATCAAATCGGTTCGACTCAAAACATCATCTTACAAAAAAAAAAATCAGCTGTATACGTGCCTGCGTTTGCAAAAGGCGGCATAGATATACACACCCTGTATAAATATTGTTAAAAAAGTTATTTGACAAATTCAAAAAACCAAACATTATATTTTTATAGCGTTCGTCACATTTTACCAAATTTCAAGGGATTTGTGCTCCACAATAAACATTAATATATTTAATGAAATTGTTCCAATGTGCTCATTGGTTCACAGCTTTTTTGTATCAAGTTATACTCACCCTAATATACATATGTATATCTCAACATTGCTTCATATTGTCATAATCTATTTGATATTCAAATTTTAAAATGTTATTCAACCTAAATGTACCCACGATTAAGATATGATTTGATTTATGGTATTGTCAGCTTTTATAAATGAGGTGCTAACATAAACCCTACATATTATGTAGACGATAAAACCCATTTTAATTATTTTTTCCCCTTCCATTTTTGAAATATAAATGATTACCTGTTGTTATTATAATGAATCAAGATTTATACTTCATCTGATAAATATAATGTTAGACACGAGGCTTATAAGAAGAATATTCATTTTCATATCTCTTTGTTTACCTCAACTCAGCTCTACATTAATATGAATGTATTCATAAAGTAGGTATCTAATGAATACAAATCATTTTCACTCTTGCAATCTCTTTGAATCATCTGTCTGGTGGTGGATGGGGAGTGACTAGACAAGGGATTCCTTTTTGTTACGTATGTATGTATTATTCATGGAGGTTGAATCAATGCAAAAAGATAGGATCAATGTTAAGAACACACTTATAATACCGTTCTAAAAATTGGTTTATTCTATTTCCGTCTTTATTTCAATAAACAAGAGGAACATTGAAATATATACTCAATCAGATTACATTTAAAGCGGAAAAAAACTTTCGAAAATATCTTCTAAACTTGGTGCCTAGGGTTCGAATCCGTACATTCTGAGTCTTTTAATTGTACCCCAGGTACAGTGAGGAAATAATTTAGATAAAAAGAAGGTTTTGGTGGTATCAGTGGTGGGTTTGAAGGGGGGAATGGGCCCACCTGCACGTATCATGTCCATGTAGAGACCTACAAAATACATATTTAAAAAAATATTTTTGAGAACAGTAATCCAGTTTAAAAAAATGAATTAATTGCCATATTTTTGAAAGATAAACAACACAATTTGTCTTTGCTGACAGTCAGGACGGCCCTGTACGATATTATTTTCCGGAAAAAAAATGGATTCGAATTGTTTTCTAAAAACAAAATTGGAAAATTATTTTCAAAAAAGAAAAGAAAAGAAGAGGGCCTTATCCACTGTAAAATTGCCCCTGGGTGGAAGATTCTCGGACTTATACAGAGTGGAGACCGAAACTTGAAGTAACAAACCTAAATTACGAAAAATGGTATTTGAATGAAATCAAGAAAAGAAAACTAACTCAAAAATAATTTGTAATATGTTTAAATACTATATTTTCGATTCAATATGTCCTCTTTTACAAGCAATAACAGCCTCAACACCCTGGTGAACAGATTAACAGCTCTTGACAATAAAGGCCGCGTCCAGGCTTTTATGATGGCACCTGGGAGCAAATCCCAATTTGGGTGAGAGGTGTGTCATAAATTATTTTCCAAAACACCCCAACCTACAAAATTCGGGGGTTGAGGTCAGAGCTGAACGAGGGCAAGATGGAGTGATTTTTTACGTTTCTAATTCATATTGGGATAATCCCAATCATCAGCCGCTACCAGAATAACAGATTAATCGAATAATGACTCAAATCAAAATGGAAAAACGTTAGTTGAGTAATAAGGATTCATTTAAAAAAAATTGAGTAATATATGTGTTTAGTTAACACTAAAAAATCTTGAACAAATATCAAGAAATTAAGAAATGTGCACTAATATGTATTTATATTTCATTGCCATATTTTGGTCAATTATAGATGTCGATTATAGATTTCTGGGTTAAGCTAAAATACATAAGATTAATAACTATAGTTTAAAATCTTCATTTGATTCATAAAAGTTTAATTTTATCCCGATATAGGGTTTCAAATAAAATCTATCAATTACTACTTCTTTGATTATGATAATTAATTTATGCTACTTTGAAGACAATTTGCAGCGTTTCCAGAGGATTAATTAGAATATTTTCTTGAGAGAAATTGATGATTAATTATTCGTCTACGAGTGTAAATAAAATCCTGACTCAAGTTCGAGAATATTCATTAGAGATTACTTTTGTGTTGGGGAGTAGCATAATATATCCTTATTACATAAATGAAATATATTTTTTTTCTTAGATTAAGTTTTTCATGGTAATATGTATTATAATCTTTGACATCATATGTCATACTACATCAATTAAAATTGTTGTTGCTGTATTGTCTGCATACAATCATGGCAGAGGTCTAATGACATTTTTGAGTACTTTCTTTTAAGAGCTCCTTATATGTAGATTGAAATTACCAACTCTCTACTTCAAGATTACGACTTTATATACTTATATATAGATTCTATAATGAAGAAAGAACAAAAAACAAAAAAAAACAATAGATGAAGGAAGGAAATCTATAAAAAGTAAAAATTTAAAAACCTTTGGAATTTCACTCCTTTTAAAGACTTCTATTCAAAGAAGTGTGTATGCAATTTACCTTTTTATTCATAATACTACATAATATCTTCACCTCTTTCTTCTTCTATCTAGTTAATTAACCTGTCAGAATCGTTCTACATAGATACGAGTACTTATATAGGTGTTTAGTATGTAACGAAGGATTATATTATTAATTTTTTTCCAATGAGAAGTCTTAATATATATTATTAAAGGAACAAAATTATACACCTACTGGCGAAAAGAAAACCACATGATAAATATTTGTACAAAGCTAAAAAATACACACGATAAACATCAATATCAATAATATATCAGAGTAAAATAGGGCCCAAATATATATTGTTTTAAATTAAAAATCTTTGGTATCATAAAAAGCGACATCTTGCGAGGGGAAATAGGATATCAATGCAAACAGGAACCTACTTAAGTTAACAGGAGTCCCGTTTCGTCCCTTTTTTTAAAGTTTTAATGATGAACTATGGAGGAAGAAGTCAATATTTACTACGGTCTTAAGTGAATTATTTTATAGGTGATTAAACCAAATATTTATTTTTTATAAATAAGTTTTTTTACCTCGTATATAAAAAAAATTCAATTTTCCAACTTATATTTCTTATTTATCACATAGAGTTGGATTAAGAAGAATTTTTTGTTCACCGAATTTTACTACGACACCCATCCAAACCGAGAGTTGGATCAAATTAGTTAAAATTAGGATGGTGTCAGACCGGTCTTGGATTTACAGATCGCAACCCAACACTATGTGCATAGTCATTTGAAGTCCTTTCTTCTATATATTTAACATGAGATCAAAATTATTGTATCTCACAACCTTTCCTTCTTCAAAAATTTAAAGAAAAAGGTAAAAACTCAATTGTAGTTGGTATACATTTATTTCGAACCTTTGTAAATACCATTAATTTGTTTAATAGTAGGGAAGTTAACGGATTAGTAAGAACTCATTTAATTTGTCTTCAGATCACTAATAATTCAGAGCCAAGAGTAGACAAATCAATAGTTGACAAGCAAATACATTAGCTTTATTGGTGATACCATTGTGCTGATATGTTACAGATATTCAAATGATCTTTTTATAGCTTCACACAAAGTTAGTCGGTTTCAAACCCTCAACGTTGTTCACAAATGAATAGGGGGCAAAGTAAGTATAAACCAATAGCTACCAAAAACAAACTCTACCTTAATTTTGTGAGTCACAAAGCTGGACAATTTAGTATATATATATATAATTATTGGAAGCAAATTATATAAAAAGAGACCCCATGATCTGATCTTTGCTATAGCATACCTCTCAACCTATCACAAAAAGAAATATACAGAAAAATGACCAAAAATCACTTTGTAGTTAGACTAACTTTTTCTCCCATCACTAGAACTATTCAGAGCCTAACAAAAGCTAGTTCGAATTCAAACCATCAACGTTTCTTAGAACAAGAATAATATTGGGCGTAAAATTAATAAAACAATCAACAGCTGATAAAATAATAAGTACAGCGTGATTTTGTATGTTTGTCAGAAGATAAAGCCCTTTTATATGACGTACAATGGGAAGTGAGGTGTTGCACACAGTAATTTGAAGTTCTTTCTTTAGTATGTGTATTTCATGATGAGATGACAATACTTTTGATTCAGTAAAGAATTATGTATATGTAAAGAGTAAATATATGTATGCTCCTATGTACATACAATGTAGATGTGTAGTTTAGAGCTTAATGAATCATGACTTCATTTTAATAAATAGATCTTCAAAAAACAAGAATTCATAATCATCTTTTGTTTCACAACATTATACAACTATATACAAATACTATTTAAATGCAAATATCCTGATCAATTATTTAATTAAAAATACCAAAGTGTGCCAATCAAATGGGTGTTCTTTTTTATTTTATTTTCGTATATTTGAATATCCCGCCACTTCTATTCACTTTATCTTATTAGTCAATTAATAATCTTTTCATATTTAATAGCCCTCCCCCCCCCCTATCTCCAATAGACTTTGAGCTGAATTCCAGACTTCCACAGAATTGATTATTTTCTACAATCCCTGTAAGGATTATGGAAAGTTTTTAAACAATTTTTGCATGCTTTTGTTGAGTTCTCTTTGTTTTCCTTTTTTCTTTGAATTTGTTTATCTTTATGTGAAGGGGGAAATGTTAATACCTTCAAGGGCAACCATTTTGTTCGGCTTGTTGACAAGGCAAAGGACAAAAACCTCAGAAAATCGGGCAGTAGATTTCGCTCTTTTGAGCGAAAATGTTCCGGTTGCCAATAAGTTTAAATATGGAGAGCCAATTCACAGAGAAAATTTGAGAGGAACAGTTTTGTCCATTGCAGATTGATATGAGCCAATTTCTTTAAAAATACCAAGGATGGTTGGTGATTCCTGGGATCATGCTATTGACATTGTCAAATACAAACTGTCAGACTAAGTTTGATAAGTTACTAGTTAAAAAATAATTGTTTTGGAACGCCTTCAACGAGGGAGACCAATGGATTGATTACTAAAATTTTGAAATATTTAGAATATGACTGTTTTATATAATTTTGTGCTCGTTTTATTGAAATAATTATTGTTTTAGATGTAGTTCTTGGCTAGGAGGTCTAATTTTATGCTAAAATGCTTATTCATGTTACTATGAAGAAATTCCTCCTAGCAATTTCTACTAACTTAATTTTATATTTTGTATACATCTACTAGCTACAAAATGCACAAGCTATCTATGGTGCCACTTTGGTGCTCTCTATTGGGCAAAAGCAGACACTTAGGCAGCTGATTTTTTTATATAGACAGCTTGTTCAAACCTGCATCATTTTGAAAAAAGTGATCAATTGACGAATTCGTTGTCCCAAATATTTGGAAAAGGCACGGAACCCTCTTTAGAATCTGCACCGAGAGCGACAATATAACAATTGTTCGAACTCTAGGACTCAATGAGACCAACATTCAGACAAATAGTAATTTTCATTGTATCTTTAATAAAAGAAGGTCCGAATTTAGCTAGTTGTACATAGATAGCCAACTACGGCTCTCCCTAACTGTTGCACTATTATTTATTTTTAAATATTTAAAAGCTTAAAATGAATAGTTTGAGTTTAATAAATAAACGTTCAAAACACAACAGAGATATGAAAAAACCAACAGCAGATAAATAAATATTAAAGTAGTATATGTTTTTTGGTATTGATGTACAGTTTAGAGGATTAATGCGCAGCAAAGTGAGTAAACGACTTTATATATTATGAAATTATTTATCAAAATGACATTGATAACCATTTTACCATGAGGGCAAATTTACCATTTAGATAGTAAAAATTCATTACAGCCTATACTTAGTAATGCAAGAGGGATTTTCATAAATTATTCAACGAACCTATTGTTAAGATGACCTTTGATAAACATTGATTTAACTGATCTTTCCTTTGAATATTTTGAAATACGGACCACACTTGAACTACGTCGTTAAATAGGTTTTTAACAAATAGAAACATTTCTTCATCTGTAAGGCAGACTCGGGACTCGAGCCAAAGTGACTTTTACTCAATTTGTTATTTCATTTCTTGTTACTTGACTTGGATTAAACTTAATTTTCTTGAGACTTGACTTGGACATACAATTTTAATACTCCTACTTGACTTGAATTGAGACGTGCACGGATGAAATGGAAAATCATTCACATTCTATAATAAAATTCCAAGTAAAACCAACTTGACTTGTCTAATATACACTTGTGAATTGAAGGTTATGCTATGAAACTTACTTATGACTTGCAAATGTGTGACTTGGTCCAATGTTTACTGTCAAATGTTTACTTTGATTTGATTTAATCAATATAGACACCACTAATTACAAACCTTTTGAACTAAAATACTTAAAATTTGGATAGCAAGACAATCTATACTTGTCTCGTAGGAATTTTAATTCCTTTAATAATTTCAAAATTACATGTGACACTGATGAACTATTCAGTAGTGATACTTGTTATCAATTTTGAAGAAGCAAGCTCTCAGTCAATTTGGCTTATAAAGTATTTTGGATTACGAACACGTACTTGAGACAAAATTATTAATTGTAATTCAAGATTGTACTGTATGATCTTACATACAATCGTTTCCCCATCTACAATTTTGTTGGTTTGAAAATAATAATCTTTTCCACATTATTTTTTGACATAATTTTATACGTTATTTCATTTATATTTTGCCATGAGGCTGTGAATAGACATTGAATTTTTCGTGAAAGGTTAATAATAATTTCTTTCAACAAAATTTTACTTTTACAAAAATAGTTTAGGCTCCATATTTAGTGATATTAGAAGTACTTGACCAACTGATTAAAAATCAAAAAAATTAATTTTTTGGATTTTTTTAATCAATTTTTTTTTTATAAGCCTGTTCAATTTTCATGTATTTAAATATATTTATACACTTTTATAAATATGAGTAGGCACATTTTTGAATGGGAAAATATTTTAATCAATCCAGCTTAAAATAAACTTATTTCCTGCAAAATTTAATGGCAATTCCAAATATGGTGTTATATGTATTTCATGTGGGATCTTCCAATCTGGAGAAAAATCAAAGTAAAGGGCCTAAATCCTCTTTTTTAAATTTTTGGTTTGAGGAAGAATAAGGTCTTAGCTTAATATTTTATTTATATATTTAATACATTATCAATAATAATAGATAATTAAATATGTAATTCTCTTAATTATGTATGATACTATAAAAATGAAACAAACAAAAAAGAAGAAGAATTCAGTACCAAATTTAAGAGATTTAGATAAAATTAGAATAATGTTAAACATATATGTAATTAGCCTAATTTTAAAGTTTCAGGGCTTAATTGGATCCACAGTAGAGATATTAATTTATGAGTATATGAAATTCAGCCCATTATTTCATACCCAAAAATTTTTAACCATAAATTAGATAAATAATTTAGATGTTGAATCATTGACTATTTTGATGAAAATCAGAAAATATGAGTGTTATTTGGCACAATTTAAAATTCAAATGCCCACAGTTATATTACTCGTAAATCTATATGAATAAACTAAAGTTTGTCTGTCTGTATGAATGTGCGCAGTGATGTATCTCATAAACATATTTTGATCGAAGAAATAATAATAAAGTCGTATAAATGATAAATTGCAAGTTTTTCGCAATAGAGCAGTTTGATTTCTAACTTTTTTCGAACTTTGATTGCGGGTAGTGGGGAAAAGTTCTCGTATGCTATGAAAATTTCATATGAAAAAAATGAATCTTTCTACGATGTTTAGGGTCGCACATTTCAATCAAATTATGAAGAAAGGAAAAAACTCTTTAATTAGTTAATATACATACTAATAATACCTTTTTAGTTATTTCCTTTGAAATAGTTTTGACATATATTTTTCTACCTATAAAAGGTAAATAAAAAAATCAATTTTATAAAATTGTCTTATTGAACATAAAAAAAAATAAAAGAACAAAATTAGGAAAGTTTGATGATCCCCATATAACGTGCATCATTTGTTTTACACCTTTCTGACGTTATACTATGCATAAGGTAGCTTTAGAAAAAATATTCATAATATTTTTTTAGGTTAGAATATTGTTACACATCATTAATTTATGATGTAAAATAAATATTCATTCTGTATTTTAATCTTTATTGATGAGTAAAAAACTTTTTTTTTCCTTTCAAACTTTGAGTTAAGTCTACTACTTAAAGATGAAATCGTAAGAAATAAAATTTTAAATGGGATTTTTCGGTACTAAATCCCAACAATCCGAAAAAAGTTAAAATGGCATATGTTGTAATTAAATCAAGTACTATGATACCTACAAATGGTAACTTCTACCAAGAAATAACTTGTAGAAAATTGCATTTAATACAAACCATATATATATATCCAGGCAAACAAGTCACTGAATAAGTACATTATATTTACCTCAAATACAAAGGGTACAGGTAATGCAATAGTTTAATTATATGTATATGCCTATTTTTTGAAAGATAATTTTGACGATACCATAAATGGATTTTTTTAATAGTTTGTTTCATTTGTAAATTAAGCTGTTTCTGTATACATAATAAAAATAATCTACTGGCCTTACAATATCAAGGGTAAAATGGACACGTCCGACATTCTTTTTCCCCTTTCATACTTTTTAAGTCTTCATATGATGTAATAATAGAACAGGTACGTACATTTTTGAAGCACTCAGTAATTAAAAGTTGAAAAATAATAACATTATGTACTTAATTTTCAATCTATTCTTACTTTTTTTAAATCAATTTCAATCTATGAATAATGTACATATCTCTATTCAAACTTAATTATTGGAGTAACTCGTAATTTTTTATTTTAATTAAAAAATATAATATCTTTATTTATCAAGATATTAAATGATCATTTTCAATTCCTGGACTTGAGCCTGGATTCCTTGTATTTTTTACCTTAAAAACATCATGGATGTAATTGCAAATCTAGGGATTTTAAATTTGGAAAATTTAAGGATAATGTTAATTGCAATTTATTTTCCATAATTAAATCGGTGATTCACAAATCTTTTGCTTTTAAATGTAGGGGTATATAGTGAAGTCAATTATTCAAACAAACCACCCTCAGCTTTAACTACCACCTCAAACCGGAGCCTGAACCTGGCAAATCCTTGATGAGGAACTCTTTGGCCATGTTGGTCACTGCTTAAAATGGTAGACCACAAGGAGCCAACAGTGTTCTGTGTACGTTGATTGGACTCTCTCTCTCCAAGACCCCAAACATAGTAGTCCAAGAGGATACAATAAAGTGAGCTAGGAGGCCAAATTCCCTTTGGCCGAAATTTTAAAGGTCTTGAACATTTGGTTTTTATGGAATAAATCCGATTCCAATTTCCCGATTTGGACAAACCGAACTGATTAAATATTCCAACATTACACCAGATCTGTTAATATGAGTTTAAGGTCTATAGACTTATTACCGATGTAGTTATTCGCGTCCTTGGGCGCGTGCTCGGCACAGAGAAACACAATAATCATGGGTGTCTGTAGGGGGTGCCACTCCTCCCCTAAATTAAAGATTTTTTGCTTTTTACTATAAAATCAAATATTTACATTTTTTTTCAAAAAATTAAATTTCCGATTTTGCAAACGTATTGCATAATCGAAAAAGTGCTCAAATCACTTATTTTTTTTTTAAATATAGCAAATATGTTTTGTTGAAAAGTCATTACCTTTTTATGAAATAAATATTCATAAATATTTCACCTAAAAAACTAACCAAATGACTAAAAATTGTAAAATCTAAAAAAAAAAAAAAATCTTTGAATTAAATCAATTAAAAAAAATCCTTATAATTTGACAAGGATGATAAGGATTTAAAAAAATCGGTTTCATCATAAACATAGATAACCCTTGTGGGCGTTTTTGGATTATGTAATAAAAGGAATTTATTTACGTTTTATTCCTTTATTAATCACCATAAATTTCAGAAATCATAATAGCAAACATATGATTTATAAATAATTGGAAAATTAAAAAGTTAATTTAAATCTGTTCGTTCGTAACTCATTCTAAAAATTCTTGAATTATAATTACTTTTTGAATCGTTACAAATAGCTATTAATCGTTAATCTGGTTATTTCAAAATAATGCAATTACAGAACATTAAAATATGGTTATTTATAAGTGCTCATAGAGTTATTGTTTATTAAAAAAAATATGAAGCAAAGTCAATGGGGCATGAAAAAACTAAATTATATATATATATTATCTGTAAGGTGTTGTGGCCGTATGCCACGGCGTTACCTTGCTAACACAAAAATGTCCTTCGTGTTTTTTGTCAGCTATCTCACTTGATACTTCAAGGCTAATGGCTTTTTCATAAATAAACGATGTAATAAGTGACACTACACCTATGCTCCGTTTCCAAAAGGACAGGACTACAATTTCTTGTTGATGCCTTGTTATGTATATATTGACCATTTTATTATTAAAGAATTATCTTCACTAATTCTTACTTAAATATAGATGACTCTCTTTATTATAGCAGTAACTCATTTTTCCTCCCGAAACTCATATAAAAGGGAGCTGATATTAACAAGGGTCTTAATTCAGTAATACTATTTGTCTTGGTTCCCTTACTCCTTACACTGCTACACAAATCCCATCTCTATTTATTATTTATATGAAGACATTTTGGCTGTCATATAAAATACAAATGTATATGCTTATATTAAAATAATACATAACAAAATTATAATGCAATATCGGATTTTAATATTATCATATATTTATTTACAATACCTAATTCATTTTAAAAATTGTGGATAAATGATATGGCATTGATAGTCTGCGAGTATCTAACAAATAAGTAGCAGTTATAAATGATTGACTTATTTGGCTAGCTACAAGATGATTTCGTGCGGGCTTTTTTGGTTTCTTTTTGGAAGAGAGGTTGGGTGATACAATAAAAATAACGATGAGAGCTAGTTTGGCGGTGCAACATAAATATATTCAACAGGGTCTTCCTTTTTAATATATTTTTCTTGCCCTTCAAATAGAATTTTGAATTTACAAATAATAAATATATTATCACTCTGGGAGTTGTATGATTTTGTCGCAAGACGGCGCCACTCTTGATCGTTCCGCAAACATAACAAGTCTACGTAAGCAACGCTCCCTCGCCATTGGTAATTGGTTTTGTATTTAATGTTGAGTTGAAATTTTCAAAACATCAAAAGCACACTATAAAATATGAGAGTGATCTGGAGAGAAATACTGATTTCTTCATAATTTCTTTATTTGTTGACCAAAAGCTAAATGCAAAATCTTTCCTAAAATGCCAGACAATCAAAAAAGAGTACATGTTCCATGTATAGAGTATTCCTTACTCATGGTAACGTGGCTTTTAAGCTTACCGGGAAGGGCTCTTTTTTTGATGTCTCATAAATTTAGCATATAAATCAAAAGCTGACAAAAAATATAAAGGATGTTTCATGTCGTGGAAAAATCATTGCAATAGAGTGTTCAAAGTTTTGTTGCACTATTTATTTTATAATAAATTATTTGTAAATAACTGTATTCCCTTTTCAATGATGAAAAGTTGTGGGCGCTGCAACGTGACGATAACGAAAATCGAACCAGTATTTGTCTAATTAAAAAAAAAAAAATCAATCTACATGCTACACCTCTCATTAAGATTACATTTTGGATGTAACAAAGTTATATACAAACAAAAAAAAATGCAACTTCAACATATTCAAACCATTAAAGGAAACCCCAAATGATGTAACAAGTTCGCCTTTAACCATAGACATTGTTTTCTTGACAGTAGTGAATATGTAAAATATATTAGAATGTATAAAACTACGTCATTCTAAAGAAAATCAGGGCATTTCAAGTTCAAGCTGCGTATTTTGTGACGTGGTTTCCACATTTGTCATGTCCATCTCAGTGACGTCATCAGGGGGTGTCTGCAGAATTATATATATATTTTGGGGGTGTGGGAATTTTTTTGAAAAAAATCCAATAATTAAATTTTTTTTGAAAAAGAATTTGAAATTGCTTGAAATTTTTTTAAATATTAAACTTTTTCATTATTATAATAATTATTGATACGAGCAGTCCACGGAGGGAGATGCTTTACCACAGTGCGTTGTTTTACCATATATTTACCATTACTTGTTAAGTGTTAAATTTCCAATGCTCATTACTTTGTTTTAAAATTAGGAAATAATTTTGCGGATAAATTAAGTAATTTGCATTGTTTAAAAATAGTTGGATTTATTTTTGATACCATGATCGTTCTTAGATGCTTCAATCTAATACCTCAAGGTTTGTGATAAATGTCCTTTCAAAATATGACTTCGATAAAGTCAATTATACAAACCAGAACAATAGTTTAATCATACCTTGATTTTTTGATTAAATATTACATATATGTCAATCAACTATTCGTTGATTCCATCTCTTGAGCAGCTCCATAAAATAAATCTTAATTTGATACCCCCCCCCTCTCTTTGTGTATATATCTATGAATAAATTTGCCAAATATCTAAGGAATATTTTTGCTTTATGATTTAAACTACACTATTATGTACTTATGCCAATCAGTTTGTATTTTCATCATCTTCTCACTACACATAAGGAGAATGAAGCCAAAGTTTTTGTTGTAGGGTTTTATTTAAGATAAGACTTTGATGTACTCATAGCTTGGAAACGAATTACTTATTCTGTTACAATCAATAAATATTTTTACTGAGTGTAACACCCACATTCATTTCATTGATACCTACATACCTACTCGGGGTTCTCTCTCAGGATCCCGGGATCCCGTTTTCCCGGGATTTCTTGGGTTATACATCTACAAGCCATTTAATTATAACATGTCATAAGCTTCAATTAGTAACCATAAATAATTAACCAGCAAATGTTGCACTTTTATATATCATTTTTAACAAAAATGTTTCAAATTGTAGCTTTTTTTTTCATTTAAAACAACCAGTGTTAACTTCGTCAGCGATTTTCATTTTCGTCTCGTCTTCGTCAGCCAATAGTCTTTGTCATGATTTCATCAGCTTTCGTCTTTGTCATAGTTTCGTCTGCGTCATAATATTGTCTTCGTCAGACATTGTCATTGTTTCGTCATAGTTATCTTTTATTTCTTCTTTGTCAGAATTTCGTCTTTGTTAAAGTTTCGTCTTTGTCATGATTTTTGTCAGATTTTTGTCTTCGTCATTTCATTAAAGAAATTGTTTTGTCTCCTCAGGCTTGATGATGTTAACACTGGAAACAACTCTGTTGGAATTTTTGACTAGATTTAAGTATAATTTTGTATTTAAAATACGCTACGGCATTATTAATTGTTAATTAGGAAAAAAAAAATCAAAAAATATTTGTTTTTTTGTTTTATTACTTCTATAAAACATTTTTCAACTTTATTTTAATTATTAATTTATTTACAAACAAACATTTAAAGATTAATTAAATTAAGTATTAAATACAAATTGTACAATAACTCAGTTCAATTTTTTTACGACTTATGTTTACCGAATGATGAGGTATATGCATCGATGCCCAATAAAGGAGCAAATGATGTGTGAGTTGACTTTTATCTCACGCAACGGGTTGTGTGTTTTAGAATAACATATGTAAGTCCCAGTTTTTACAAAATTGATGTTTTTTTTATGCAAGTAATTCTGGATTACGGGGAAAAAAAAAAAAAAAAAAGGATTTGTAGGCTTTAAAAAACCAGCAAGTGCATTAATTGTGCTAATAATAAAAATAAAGAATTCGTGAAATATGGGTATATTATAAAAAGAAATATTTAAATTGTAAAATATTTATCCCTACCGGTAGTGACCGGCAGTGTTATATCTTATGACCGGTTTTATCGGTCCGTAGGACTTTCAGTGCTTGTAATTTTTTCTAAGAAATGTCGATGGTTTATTCAGCCAAATATAACATATGAGATATGTATTCAGATTATTGCATATATCTTGCAAAAAATAATCTTTTTTTCATTATAATACAATATATTAGGAATATATTATACTGTTACTTAGTTATATAATTGATTATATTATACAACTGAATAAAAATAAAAGAAGAAAAACACTCTCAATGACCTCTAAGGGATGGATTTTACCTTCTTTAAGGACCAACAGGTGGGACCAGACTGTACTGCACTGCAGTCCTCAATAAGGATTGACACAACACAAGTAACCTTCATTACCAAGGGATATTTGGCGTCAACGAACAGACACTCTTTGTTTAAATAATATAGAAAATAACTAACCAGGAAATCTTCAGTCTTACTCTCCGTTTTTCTTGAGCACACTCACATACTCAATACTTAAATGTTCTCTCCTCAAGAATAATAATAGAGGTTGTGATAAAAAAAGATTTTTTTGCTGGATGAAACAATATTACCCCAAAAACGAGACAATCTAATACCACTTATACCTGGTGCCTCTTTTCATAGTGAAAAAAGTCAAATTTAAAGCATGGATGATACATTGATTGAATTATGAGAATATTTGCGAATAGAAAAAGAGAGAGAGAGTCGAATGATATGGGTTTAAATTTTGCATACCAATAAATTAAATACCACAGACATTCAAATAAAATATATAGATTTACGAGTATAACTCGTTTATTGAGACCTTAGCAACGAGATTCCATCTTTTTTTTTTGTGTGTGTGTTAATAAATCAATAAATTATTATTATTTAATATCTAATTAATCCAATTAGATGTAAATTGTATTTAACATTACTACAATTTTTGAATATACTTATATGAAACGTCAATACAAAGTAATCTTAAATTTCTATGTACTTTTTATAATTTTATATTAGTGATATCACGAGTTCAATATTTCTCTGTCGGTTCCGGTACCAAAATTGGTATCGTCATTTTGATATTTTTCTGACATAAAGTAAATTTAAAAAGGGTCATTCATTGGGTGTCCACAGTTTTATTCAAATGTTTTATTACGTAATCAAACAACAGCTGAAACAAAAATAAACAAATTACATTTTTATCTCATGTCTCTAAGAGTAATAACGTCTAAGGAACAACAAAAAAAAGCAAACCGTGGGTAATATCATCTGCTCAGTACCAAAAAGGCTGTAAGGACAGTCGGTATCTACATTCGGACTCCTTTACAATATCCAAAAGTCCGTTACAGCCCCATTCAACCTGGAAGAACCAAAATTTTTGCAGCAACAATATCTAGCCTACCTCCATCTGGACTTCCTCCAGCCTTGATCTCAACCTTCTAAACTTTGCAGTTTGGGGTGACATAAAGACGAAAATTAGCTGCACCTTTCATCCAAATTTCTCCGTGTCTACCCTATTATTACTTGTGAAGGAATAAATATTGGATACAAAATATAGTAAAATATCATATTTAAACATATCCCAAATTGAGTTTTTGCAGGAATTGGGACCTTGTACGTTCAGACGGCATATACATATATTAACCTGTTTGACAGAACAATTTGCATGTCCCGGACGGTCTGACAAGCGATAATGTCAAGCCTTGTGATCCTAATAATAATTAAGTATAATATCGTTTTACATGTATTAGTATTCCGGTATCACGATTGTAACGGTATATCGGACAACAGTACAAAATATATAAATACAAACGTCCTGATATTTTATGGAATCCTTTTGGTCATGAATGAAGGGCTTTTTATTGAAATTTCTGCAGGACGTATGTTGGCCATTAAAACTTTATAAATAGAATTCAAGGGATGATTCTGAATTTTAATGTTTTTCAAGTATGAAATAATAAAACACGTAATAGTCCTAATTGTAGGTATATGTATCTCAAATTATCCTTAAAAAAACTATAAACTTTTTGGTAGTATGTCAATTTTTCCCAATTGTTCAAAACGCGAATAAGATGTAAATAAAGTAGAAAATTGGCAGCTGACAAAAGAACAAACACGGTGTTTCCTTATTAATACACACATTTACAAAGTGTTGTGCTAGGTTTTTCTGCTTCTATTTCTCTTATCTATCTTTTGAACGTTGATAACTATGTATGGTTTCCTGCAAGAAATAGCTAATCACTGAAAAGGTGTTGATAATAAACTCCATGTACGGACAAAAAGTAATAACTTTTTGTTCAAATTACTATTATGTACTATTGGTCCATTCGTCCTAAATTGGTTGTAAAATAAAAGCTATAAAATACAAAATAGGTAGCTATCATTACCTGTAATAGGCGAATAACATTATTATAGACTTGTGGATAATTAATGAATATAAAATGCTAATCAAATGAACAAACAAACTTAGATTTTACTATTTAATTATTTTTATAAGAGGTAAAAAGAAGTTTGTTAACTCTTAGTAAATTCTTTGGATATGTGATGTCTAAATATAAAAATACATTATAGAGTAATTCTTCTGCTATAGCTGTGACTCCAAAATTGAATGACATTTAGGGCCTCTCTACGGAGCAACGTTTTTAAAACGATGCCACAATATATAACAGTTTTTCATATTAGGCATAAATCACATCTAAAAGTTTATTTTATAATAATGTATTAGACAGTTGTTATCAAAAACGAGATTTGAGTTGTAAAAAATTAAGAGAGAAATCAAAATATATGCGCGTAATACGCGATACCAAAAAGAGTATATTTATTTTCTTGCAACATCTTTCGAAATAAAATACTCATAATGTGTGGCAAATTAAATCAATGTTGTCCAAATATTGTTGAAAGACATACTTCTGATCTAAAATACTTAAATTTTATAAAAATCCGATTCCACTCGACGATTGAAGGGGATTTTCTTGCTGCTATGAATGTAATGCCAAATAAAAAATATGGTTCTGTAACTTATATCATTTGATTTGTTATACTTATAACATGACGAAGGTGGTCTGAAAAGATGACGACCTCAACGTGAAGATGGCAGTATTCGTTCCTAAATGTCATTCACATCAATCTAGCATCTGTTGACAGTTACTCACCAAAGCTTCAGCCATTTTTGACGTGCAGTTGATATGTAAGTTATGAGTGTGTTGATGCGAGTGTTTTTGAGAAAACGGACAATATGAAGTATGGAGCTGTCATTTTCTTTTCTTTTTTTTCAAAATGATACTTTTAAATAGATTCAAGGAATAGTAGATTTATAAATGCTTGACATGTTAAAATTTGACACGTCCAAGGGAATCAAACTCGGAGTAATTGACCCCAAAACAAAAAGTGTCTCGTAAACAACTATTTTGCAAAGAAAAACGCAGAGTACTATTTGAACGGGTTACAGGGATTGGCACATCGCTTGGAAAAATGTGTAGAGTACAAGGAAGCTATATTGAAAAATATAATCAGAAGAAATGTCTAGTACCTTTGTTAGTTCGGAAACTTTGCAGACCATCCTATTATTATATATAGAAAGTTAAACATTGCAACGTTTTGTTATTTATTCTTCAAAAAATAGTATCAATCCTAACTTTCTTCATTTATAACTCATACTCAATTTTTTTTAACTAATCAACCGTCTATAGCTACGGAGACAGTTGCTACATTTTCAAGATCATGTTCAAATGTCATTTGTGGAAAAACTATTCAGTGTTATCATCGCTTAGTATATTCAAACAATAGCGGACAAACCTAGTGGTTCATTAAAAACTGAACACTTTGAATTTTAAACTTCAACAAGATATAATCCATTAATAACAATATAATTTCTACAAAATTAAAACAATAAATGGATTTTTGTCTGAGCTCGCTTAAACATTAATGTAGGCACCTTAACCGGCAATGATGGCTTCTAGGGCCTCGGTGTTAAGATGACGGACACTACAGGCCTTCCCCTTGACATGCATCCAAAAGCTGTAGTCAAGGGAGTAGTATTAGGGCTGTAGTGGAGCCAAAAGCGTCAAAAAAGAGTTCAAAAGAACTCGAAAGACTCACGAGTCTTACACGAAGGAGATGGGGTTCTTTCATTGCTGGTGTCAAAAGTGGCCTCTTCACCCTTACAAGGCTCTTTCTATCTACTATTTTTGATAGCTCTCTGAACAGTCTGGTATGAAACCTCAAAATCTCTTGTATGCGCTCCCATAGAATTGAAGGGGTTGACCTGGGGTGTTTTCTTTAACTCCTTCCGGTCAAATTTTCCCTTTTTGACATAACCCATCTTCATCTCCAACGTTTAGAACTTGCTGACGGCGTAGACAATGGTCCTGAATACACCCAACTGCTTGGAGAGCTCGAATGGAAATTCGTCGATCACGTTCAAGTGTCATTTTCTTGTCTCGTACGTAAGCTAGAGAGCTCAGGTTTGTTTTGATTTATAATTTACTGTTTATGCTTTAATTTATCAAAATATGAAGTAATTTCAATCACCCAACCTTCATTAATTATTGAATTAGTAAGTGCTCAGATTTCAATGGACGGTATGTAGATATGTTACATTAAAGTTTAGCTAGAATAAATTAAACTAACCCTGAGTAATTGGGCTGGGAACCAAAAGTGTTGAAACTATCCTCGGTCTAAATTATGGAGCATAATTCTTATCTTTAAAAAAAATAAAATATCTGCAATTTTAAAGTGCATAGATAACTGGATCCATCTGATCAGGTTTTTTACTCAATCTATTTTATAAAACAGCATCAAAAGGACGACAAATTAAAATAACAATAAATGATTTAAATCATTTGCAGTCCATGATGAATTGTTACTATAATAATCATTTATTAATTCACTTCATATGCTCATTAAAAGAAGAATATCATGTTTATAATGCTTCAAAACTCTCAAATAAAACACATTTAATTAGGAAAAAAATAATCAGTTGTATTGCAGAGTCACGATAATTCTCCCACCTTAATTACAATACTTTATCTTATCTCTCCTACATAAATTATAATTTGTACAGTTCATTTGGTCCATTGAATATAAATAGCCTTTAATTATAATACATAATCTACAAGTGTAGAGAACAACTTTCAATACTGATTTAATCATCCAAAATGCAACGCATTTTCATTACCCACTCCGTTCATTTTGCATGCTTCATTAATTTTGCTAGGAACAAACTGGTTATTATTTGTGAAAGTAGCATAACAGTTTTTGTAATCTTCTTCATCTAATGTTGCATATACAACATTCACCGGATTTTTTTTTTTTTTTTTTTTTGATAATAATAATTATACTAGTTTAAAAAAAATCTCTTGAATTGATAGGGTGTGTTACCAATTTGCTTTTACTTCCACAAAAATGAAAATAACCTACAAAGTCGAAATTTTCTATCCTTCTGGTTCTATATTTTATATACAAGATGCGCAACTATACATGTCCAAACTTTGAAATGCTCTCTTAGTTAAGCACAGGAAATTAAACAGCTGATTTTTTCTTAAATAGCTTGTTCAAACCTGGACCAGTTGGAAATAAATGGAATCAATTGACGAATTCGTTGTCTCAAGTATTTGGAAAAGGCACAGAGCCCTCCTTTGAATCCGCGCCGGGAGCGAAAAAATAACAATTGCTCCAAGTCTGTGACTAATTAAGACGTTTGTTCGTAAGGTTAGGAGGAAATTTGAGGCCTCGAAAGGACTCGGCTCCATGCTTCGCCTAAAAAAAGAAAGAAGAATCAAATGGCTCTGAGACAATTTGGACGACTTCATCTCGCTGGACTTTTGGCTTCCAAACTCGCCGGATCTGAATACGATGGATTTTTTTTTGTAAAGGGTTCGGTCAAACGACAAATCAACCAACCCCACTGCAAAACCAACGACAAACTTATCAGTTTGATCTAGAAGGATTTCTTGTATTTGCAAGGGACTAAGTGGAGAAGGCCTGCTTATGCTTTCGGCGTCGTATAGATAATGTAATTGAGGCGGGAGGGATTTTATTAAATAAAATATAAAAGAATCAATCAAGCTTTCAGAATTGGTTTTTTTTTTAAATTTGAATAAGGGTCGGAGAGAAAATTACGTTTGAAAAAAAAAAATATTTTTATGGTACAAATAGCTTGTGCACCCTGTACTATAAATAAGTCTTCATAGCTTAATATATATTTGATCAAATGAAGCATCCAATCTTAAGCAATTTTAATGCTATTATGAAGTTTTATGACCTCACTTTATGACAAACTATAATTTTTACCACTCTGATCAAAATAACAATAATTTATTAAACTTTCCAATGGATTAATTTTTGTTATTTTTTGTATTTTCAATGCATTTTCTCCGATTCAGAAAATAAACAGTAAAATATTAGTTAAATCTGGAAACATGTATCTTCTAACTACATTTTATGTTCTAGATTTCTTAACGCAAAAAATAACACTAAACTATGTAGACATACGGAAAAAATCAACAGCTTTGTAAGCTACAAATTCATAAAATCTGGATTAAAAAGTTCATTTTCATGTTTTTCACCGTAAAAAATCAGTAGCACACTACCACAAATAAAGGGGAATAAAAAAATTAAAATTTTATTGACTAGTGTAATGGGCGTGATTATAATATATGTACTTTATTTTCAACATTTTGTCAAAATATTTGTTTAAAAGATGGACAATTGAAAAAAAATGATATATAATCCATTGTTAAATAAGTCTAATTGAGTTAAAATAGCTCCTGAGTTCCATATAAACTTTGTCAAATATTGAAGTGGTAAAAAAAATGCCAAATAATTTATTACAAATAAATATTTTTGGATTTGGTGTAAAAAAAAAAGGTTATTGAATTAGTAACTTGCAAGTTAAGAGCAGCCAACCATCAAATTTTGTGAATCCAACATAAGGGTTAAGTCAAAAATACCTATTATTTCATCTTTTTTGTAACTATTGGTTTGTACCAAATAGTGTTTTACAGATACCAAAAATTTTGTAGAGGTTAAAAATTGGAAATTATGTAACAATATTTTTTTGACTATAAACATATCACTTCTATTTTGTTAAAGCCAATTTATAGTGTTTTGTTTGGGGTTTGTAGGGTGGTGTAGTTATTTGTTTGAGTGACTTTTTTTTTCATTCTTGAATTCTTTTAAAAGAACAATTGTTGAATTGAATAGTCCTGTTGTCATTAAAGCATTCATTTTTTGGCTAATAGTAATGCAAAACTAAGATAAAAAAATATCTATGTAATGAACGGTTCATGTTTATAAATATCCAAAATCATCCAAATATTTAAAAACTAAATTGATGTCATGACAATTACAAAAATCAATATATTGATTGCTTTTAAAGCCAAGGAAGACCAAAAATCCCAAATCATCTCATTATAATGTATAAGTGTAAAATATTTTTTTTAATTGATTTGTAAAGACTCACAAATTGGGATATTTTTTAAAATATCAAATTGATATTAAGATTATCATCCTCATTGGATAGGTACAGTTGATATTTAAAAAAAACAAAAACAATATGATTTTTTTTAAAGAGATTGTCACTCAATATAAGGTGTTTTTTTTTCTACGTAGGTGTGGATCAAATCAAATTTATATTTATTGAACTAAAAAAATAATCTAATGTATTATTTGAGGAGAAAAAAAAAACAACCCACAAATTAAAGAGGACATAAAAAAAATACAAAATCAATTTGTATACTATATCAAATTATTATATTATTATATAGAATTCCATCAAATAAATCGGCATCTCAAATAGAATATAAAAATATCAGTAATAATCAAGGGACATGCTTTGTTGAACATATGTAATCCAGTTTGGTTGCTTAAGAGCTAGTAGCTTAACGACTACAAACGTTTAACTAATTCTATGATTTAAATATTTATTTTGTATTTATTCTGCAAAATGGTTTTTGTACTTATACACTATTATAATTATCAAAAATAATATCTTTGCGATGGATTATTATTAACTAATTTTATGTGAAGAAAATATGGTTTTTCGTGATAACGTGACACTAAACGATAATATACAATAGCTCTTTTTAAATATTTGTAGAGGAAATGTAAAAAAAAAAAAATACTTGGAACATCATCATAATTATAAAAAGCAAATAACATGATTTTTTGCAATTTTTATGGGTTCTACCATTAATAATAAAAGATTTATTTAGCATGACTTTATTTTGTGCAAAAAGACTATAACGCATGTCATTTGGTATCAAGGCCAAATATCAAATATATATAAAAAAAGATTGTTAGTAACTACAACTTGAGAGTGAAGGTTAAGAACAAAGTGGCGAAACCCGCCTGTTAGCTAGTGTACATCCCTTGTCGTTCTCATACCTCCTTTTCCACGTAAGATGTCACTGTTTGATAATACAGATGATGTCAATTTTATCATTTTCGATCCCTCTATACATATGCAACTTAATATCCACATTTTGGAATTCTTTTTGTTAATTTTCTTAAAAGGGTAGATTCGTGGATGCTGCATAGTCAGTTATGCAGGAATATTCAGGTATACTCGATACCCATAGCGGACAAAAAAGTTGACATTAAACCAATATAATAGTATGTGGGTAAATATTGTTCTACTGCTGGACTTATAGCCTTGCTTGAAAGGAATCAGAAGTCAATTTTGTTCGAGGTATGACAAATATATATATAAATAAAAAAAAAGCAATAATCAATTTTTGTACTGTTTTTATATATATATATATTTCCTAGCATTTTCAAAAATTAATTTTATGTATCTAAAATAATTTTTTCATCATTTCCATAACTTTCTACCAATTGTACATCAGTTTTGGTTTCGATTACCTAATTAAGATTTACATCTTCCATGACAATGGAATCTTCCACAATATCAACAATTACTAGGTATTACAAAGTGGGGAAGAAAAACATGCAGTAGCATGTTTAAATTATGAAAAATATGATTTTATAGAATGAAAAGAGACAACTCAAACAAAAATTATAATATTTTTAAATAAAATATTTAGCTATATTTTCTATCCAATATGTCCTCCTTCACAAGTAATGACAGGCTAGATACGATGGTGAACAGATTAGCAGCGCTTGAGGATCAATGCAGAGTCCATGGCGTACAACGCTGTCATGATAGCAGCTCGGAACAAATCCAAATTCGGACGATATCTAAGTTCCGAGACACCCTAAACTACAAAGTCTGGTTGGTTGATTGCAGGGCTAGAGAAGGTCCATATGGTGCCAGACCAGAAAACAGACATATTCTTACTGCAGAAGTTTTGATTCTTCTTGGTTGAATGGGGCTATCATGGACTTCTTGATCTTATAGCAGTCTGGATAGAGATGCCAGGGTGACTTTTTTTCTTGTTGTTCGAAATTTTTACACTTAAACACATGGGGAAAAAACAAAACTTGTTTTTTCTTTCGTTTGCTTTTGTAATTAAATCTCATAATCACAAATACCAGGATAGGTTCTCAATTATTTGTCATTCAGCTGTAAATATCTCTCCTAATAGATAAAGAATAG
This sequence comes from Lepeophtheirus salmonis, assembly GCF_016086655.4. Classification (NCBI taxonomy): domain Eukaryota; kingdom Metazoa; phylum Arthropoda; class Copepoda; order Siphonostomatoida; family Caligidae; genus Lepeophtheirus; species Lepeophtheirus salmonis. The sequence goes on from NC_052134.2 coordinate 45,787,166, forward strand.
TCCAATATTTGGAAGAATACTGTAATTGGCGAATTGCTAACTGATTTTTGGCCTTTTTTAAATTTCTATGAGGGTCGTATGAAAAGTTTCTGACCTCAACGTGAAGATTGCAGCACTTGTAAATAAAAGATCGTCACATTATCTATCATCTGTTGACAGTTACTCATCAAGGTTTCAGCCATTTTTGATGAACAGTTGTTTGAGTGAGTTGTTTTTGTGAAAATGGACAAAATTGAGTATCACTCTGTTGGTGCAGTTTAGGTGCAATCAATTCAAGTTTTGGGGCCGATTAATTAATGTAAATGAAATTTGGATACATCATTATAATGCAGTCCAAACAATGGATTTTCGTTTAATTAAGAGGTAATTAATTACCTTCATGAACAATTATTTTGCAGAAAAAGACACCAAGAGCTATTTGGACGGTTTAAAGAGATAAAAGCATCGCTGGGAGAAGTGTGTAGAGTAACAAGGAAGAAGCTATGTTGAAAAATATAAATTCAGAAAAATGTTTAGCACGATGTCATCCAAGGTTCAAGAATTGCAATAATATTAAATTTCTACTCAAACGCTTATAACCAAAGTTTATTATTTTTTTTTTTTGTAATTACTTTTTTAAAAGGAGACTTCAACGCACGACATATAAACATTACTGAAAAAAATGTTATTTTATAGTTTTCTAACATGTCATTACATATATTGTATATCCCAACCATTCATCCACAAAAAAAAAAACAGAAGAAGGGTTAACTACACTTTTTATTCAATAACTATTAATTGCTAGGAATTGTTCACAGCCCTTAACTAGAGCTTACTCGTATGGGGTATCACCGTTGTTTACTTATATTATTTGTTAAGCAAAGTGTCAGAGAGAGGCACCATCTTGTAGAAAAATAATGCAACTTCTTAAAGGATAATATTATTTAATATAAAATATCGGGATGTCACCTTCATAGAGATCACTGGGAATTTTTATATAATTAACAATTAAGAAATACTCTTTTTGATTTATTTATAAGCTAAATAAAATTTTAGTTTGCTCATGCCCTATTCAAACAATCAATCAACGTTGATAGTATTGGGTAAGGAAAAAGAAACTGGAAAATCGACAACTGACAAAAAATATCGTGTAAAATAAAACAATATTCTTACTTACTGTTTTAGAAAAGAAGGAGACTTTAACGCACGACTTAGCGTTGTAATGTAAAAATTGATGATCTATCTTTTTTTAAATGGAAACCAAATATTTTTTTATTCCCGAATTTTAAAATTAATTACCATTTTAAAAAGAAAAAAATAATCAAATGGATTTATCAAACTGTTAGACGTGCATTTTTATATACGAGTATGTATGTACATTGTAATATATAAATTACGATAAAAGTCAATTTCTCTCCATAAATATGTGTACATCGATAAATGTCTTAATCCTTTGTTTATAGGTAAAGCATACTCAATATTTTTGTCATAGATTCTAATTTGTCAATATTTTGGCTTTTATTTTTATTTTTTTGGCAAGAGAAACCGATTATCATAATAATTTATTATAAGCAGGTTTTTATTTTGCAGCATTAGAAAATAATAATTTTGTTATTAGTTATGACATATTTTTTAATTCGCTTTTATAGGTATACTTAAATTAATCTTTCAACTGAATCTCTCAATGATGCAGGGATTTTTTTGTTGTGTCTATAGGACTTATGAAAGGCCACAAAAGGTCCTTGACCCTTTATTGTAGTTATTGTAAACATTTCTTTTTAACGTAATGATAGGTTTTTTACTTGATAATTTTTTTAAGCAAAAAATAGTATTTAAGGGTTAAATTTGTATACCCAAGTAGAAGTAATAGTATATATTAACGGACTTGTATAAAATATGACTTTAGACGTGTGCAATAATTTTTGCAGTTGCAATTGTAGAGTTTTTCGATTTTATGTTCCAAAACTTTTGTCTTTATTCTTTAATTCTGGAGTAGGGATGATTAAAAGTACGTGCAAGTCCTTGTCGGACTCAGAGTATAACATAGACACGGAGTGGGATTTATGTTCCTTACACAACTGCCCGAAGCTGATTTAATAAACCCCCATAACAGCTGAACTGTATCTATGATATCTCAATCAACCATAAATTTATTTAATTTAGATAGTATTTTAGATTTATTAACAAAGAGGTGAAAAAAAATTATAATGAATGAAGAGGATATTGAGGATCGACATAGGAGTAATTCCTGTATATGTCATTGGTAGATATCATGGAGTGAGATTTTTTATTAGTAGTGATGAATCGGAATTGGGAATTAATTATCGGGGAAATAATGCTTAATTAATTGAAATTCTGATTCTTATATATTATTATTTATTACTGGTATTTAATTATTTTATACTTTTCTAAAGGTTCTAGGATGTTACGCCACGGGCAGTTTCGCCCTGGGAAGTTTAGACCTCTGGAAGTTTCGCCCCATACATATAATGTATCTTCTGCATATAATTCAAGATTTAAAATTAGTCTCTCCCGATTTAATAATTTGTAATGCAATTTTGCATTCAGTATGCATTTAATTCAATTTTAGTATATTTTAAAATATAACATATTACATGGTTCGATTTCATTACAATAATAAGAAACAAGAATGATTTGATATTAATTAATGAAATGCCATAATTTCATAATTAATTAGGAAGGGCTTCAAGTTGAAGTAAAGAAAAACCTGAAATCATATGTGGAAGATAGATTTATGCTGTAATATGGGGCGAAACTTCCCAGGGCAAAACTTCCGCTCACGTTTTCAAAGTAATGAAAAAAAAATACATCACCCCAAATTAAGGAATTTTGCTTTTTTCAAAAAATTTTAATTTTTGAAATTTTTTCCAAAAGATTTATTTTTTTTGGTGTGATTTTTCTCTAAAAATTAACTTTCTGTGAATAACTGTGGATTTTAAGATTTTATTCAAAAAAATTTAATTTCTGGTGATAGTTGTGAATTTTGGATATTTTTTTTCCAAAAATTTAACTTTTTGAAAATTGTAAAGGGTTTTTGGAAAAAAGAGTTCCAAAAATTTAACTTTTTGAAAATAGTCAAGAGTTTTTGAAAAAAATATTTCCAAAAATTTAATTTTTTGTAAATAATTTTGGATTTTTGATAAAATTTATAAATATCAAATTGTAGATTTGAAAAAAATTATTAATTCTATGATTTTTTTCGAAAAAATTCCAAAAACCAATACTTTATAAAATTCTGTTGACGCTTTTGATAGCAAAATTGCATTTTTTAAAAATTATTTAAAATTTCAACGATTCGGTATCGGCATCGGGAATTTTTATTAGAAATTGCATCAGAATTCACAATAGATTTTTTTTTTTTTGGAATGATCTCATCTGTAGCTTTTAGTTTCTTTCCTATTCAGCTGATTGCTAATCTAGAAAAAAGGTCATGACTGCTAAGTAACTCTCTACCAAAACATTCTTCCAATAGTCATGGTGACCACGTTAGATTTCGGTTTCTTTTTATATATATACTACTAAGTCATATTTTTCACAGCTCTAGGTGTTAATAATAGATGACTCAAGGGTTTATAATAATATGAGAATTATCTACTTTTTAATATGCGAAGCATCTCACAATGAGGAGAAAAAAATATATATATATGAAAACCTTGATACTTGTCTTCAAATTTTTTGTTATCTTCAGTTTTTGCGTAGGTGAGCGACTTGAATATACAAATAATACTCTGTATGTATTAGAATGGTTTGAGATATTACGTATACATATGTCACAGTCTGGTCAAAGGTTGACATAACTCATTCTTCTAAAGTTCATATTCTATACATAGGTCCCCCATTCCTGATTTACACAAAAAGATATAATACGCAAATAACTTTCATCATTGATACTAAATATCTCTGTATTTGAGTCGTGGGTGGGCACTCATCTTAGTTACTTTTTTCTATTACTTTTGATGAGGTAGACAACCTTATGGTTGTACTAGCACTGTTAAGATACCAATACTTTTGCACAGCATCCAATACTAAAATATCTAGCTATCAATATTACGGTACTGTTTCACATTTTTTCGAGTAAAATTATATAAAATCAAATTTTGTCAGGGTTGTCAATTTGTTCCAAAGTTATGGTATATTATGCATTTTATACGTTTTCTCTTAACTTAAATCTTTTATTTTAACCACTCGAAATTTAATGTCCTCTTACTATGACCATATCTAATCATCGAACCAAGTTTGATCAAAATCGATCCGTAACTTTTCCCATAATCCTTGTTACTAACATACAAACAAGAGCAAAAACATAACCTCTGTTATTGTTAAGGGATTGTCAATTGTACTTATAGGGGCCTCATAGGATTTTATGTGTCGAGGGAGAGAGGGGAAGGAACTACTTCAGAATTTGAGCTAATGTTCTTTTGTCTTATAAAGATACAACTTTCACTTTTGCCATTCTTTAAATGCCAACTGTGTTTGAAGAAATGAGTATGGGGACTGTTTCGAGGTCCAAAATAAATTTTAATACAAAGTGTACGCTGATATCCACTTTTATTCTTTATTTAATCAAAGTTCTTAAAGCATGTTTGACCTCAGTCCCACTCCAAACCTTCTTCTATTCTCCCTTCTACATCTCCTCTGCGTCCATGATGTACCTATATGATCGCTATATGTATACCGTAACAGACCGGCAACGTCCGGCAAGACTTATCTCCAGATATAAGGCGATTGTATCGTATCAAAAATCAATAGGATTTTAAACGATATTATTGAAAATTATGATATGTGAAAAATCCAATCTCAATGTACAGTGTATATCACAAGAAAAAGATGATGCCACCGTGTAATTTAAATTATTGTTTGCAGATGCACGGCGCTATTACAGCAGCAAAACTACATGCGATTTTAATAATAATTATGACTAAAAAAATTATGAAATCCATGCTCAAAGCAAAGTTTATATCAAAAGGATATGATGCCTTGGAGTAACATGAATTTTTGCACAGAAATTTGACTTCCTCTCAGTGTTTAAAATTTGAGATCCAGTCAGGTTTTGTTTGGATAGAGGTTGTACTAATGGGGATTCTTGTACATTGCTTTATCCTTACAGAATGACTATTTAATAGCTCGTCTTAAAAAGAAAACTTAGGTTATATATTAAAAGAAGTATAATTCTAGTAATTTTCGACTGGGATTAGTACTGAGAAAGATTAGCAGTGGATGTAACAATAATTACTTCTTAATATGTCAAGTTGACAAATTAGATTAGGCCGGAATTAAGGAGGCAAAGGGAGTTTATCAAATTTAGGGACTCCTCTATCAATGTGAATCTATGATTATGATGAATTTAACGGGGATAAACGAAAGAGATTCATGGATTGTTTTAAGGATCTAGCCTTCCCAGATGATCCATGAATTTTGTCATGATTCTCCACTCGCAGCAGATTGATGATGATAATGACTCCATCCCCCTCTCCAAAGATTGAAATATCGACAGCTCTATTTCAGGAATGAGGCTTACCATATTTATTTCATATTATCTGGAGCCTGGTCATTTAACAAAAAAAGAAATGTTATTTTTTAGAATTTGTTTCCCCAGGAAATTGACATGGATTTAAAAAACAGATTAATCCCTTAAGAGGTTAACAAAAAGTAACTCGACTACAAGCAATCAACCATCAAGATACTGATTTATGGAAATGAAGCGAGGGGGAGGGGGGGGATAACAACTGAGAACAAAACACAGTGCAAAGTGAAGTAATCTCCTAAAATTTAGGGATTATTTCATCACTACGGAACAAAATCACTTTATTCTGCAAAACAAAGTGAATAAATCAAACATTTCAAAAATGTTTGCATTTTTTCGTCTAATAATTATGAAATTAACATTCTTTTGTTTTGTTTTTTCTACTTGGGTACATTAGTGATGATTTGCAATTGCTTTGAGGTTATATGTCTCAATTAAAAATAGATTATTTGTTCTACCGTCGCCATATATGTACCTACCCGTAATTAGAATAGATATATATGTAGAGTCACTTATTGATAATTTTTGCTAATAACAACTAATTTGTATGCAGTTGATGAAATAATCAAATTCAGCGTCTCAACTATATTAAAATAAATGGCGTAGCTATTTTCTTACATTATTTAATGAATACTTGATATAAGAAAACGTGCTCTTTTTCCTCTTCTTTTTCTGACCAAAAACAGGCAATTTTTTTAAAGAGTAAAGCATTATAAAATCAAAGAGAGAATTGAATTAAAACAGCAATGAAATAAATGTATGAATGAATTAAAATATTTTTCTGCACAAAAACAATCCTGAACAAAAAACAAGAAATATTTTGGCCAATTATAGTATTTTTATTATCCTATTTATTGTATAAGTTAAGTGACTCAAAAATGTTATCTATAGCTTAGAACCTTCATTTAATTTATGAGGCCTTTCAATTAATAAAAGCCATCAATTTTTCATTCTGTCAATCTGAAAATGAACTTTTGTGACTTAAAGTACAATTTGATGCACTTTAAAAGGATTTATTAGGATGATTAATCGATACAAATTGACAATGTTTAATAGCAACTCCAATTGTAGAAGGATCATTCTACCGTGAGTAAATCTTGACTGGCCACATTTTTTAATTACAATTTATTATAATAACCCTAATTATGAAAACCAATAATAATGTCTTTATCAGACAAGACACATTATCTGACAAATTTTGCAAAGTAATTTTTTGATATTCATGAGACTCATATTCGATATTATTTTTTGATTCATTTTTAAGAAAAAAATTCTATAAGAATATTTTTTTTTTTAGGCAGGCACATCATACTAACGCACTAAATTGCCTTGAATATCCAATGAAAAAACACCTCAAATCATCTTTTTATCCTTTATAAAAATGGAAGTTGGTTTGTTTTGTTTGAACAAGACAGAATAGGTTTATAATTGAATTAAAAAGAGCTAAAGAGAATTGGTTGAAGAGTATCGATTTGTAGGGCGGACAATTATAAATTAATAATTGTTTGTCTCATATACAGTATACAGCCGTTGTTTAACAACGAACATTAATGTATGCGCTGGTAGAACGTTATTTGTTGTTTTGCCGGTAAAAAAGATGTGTTTGGGGTCAGTTAAAAAAAAAGAAGACATCTATCAAGGATGTAATTATTCAGCGCAAAAGGCAGAGTATCCTTGTTGGGATCCGCACCGGACGAGACAATGTTGAGATTGCAAACTTCTTAAACCTGGACTGGTCTTTTGTCTATAGAGTCAGATAGAAACTCTAAAAGTTTGAAGGTGAAAGTAATACTCTGTTCCATGCCAAACTGCGAAAAATGTTGAGCTGGTTGTTAGATTTATTTTTGGCTTAGTTGTTCCCAGTCTTTGGCCTCCAAGCTCAATAGACCTCCACCCCATGGAATTCTTTTTGTTGGGTGAAGTTGAGCAACACAAAATAAGAGCTGACGTCCAGGATCCTGGGAGAAATTCTGGAATCTGCAAAAGGAGACTGGCATACAGATTTACTCCCCTTTCCGAGGTCGTGTCGAGGCTCTTATTGACGCCAAAGACAATTCATTGAATAATGATGAAAAAATTTGATTCAGCTTTCATTTGGCGTAAGGTTTTATTAAAATCGAATGATTAGTTTAAGAGAAAACACATATTGAAAATAATCGAGGTGTGATGTGTTCTTTGTTGGCTAAAAATATAATTTTTAACACCCAAAAATATTACAATCATAATAGTTTGTAGCTTTTTTGCTCTTTCACCTTAGAACTTCATTTCAAAATGAACTACCTTAAAAATTGTTTGTCAAAAGTGCAATTTGCTAATAGAGAGGGCGTTGGCGTATATAAAAGAATAATGGCCCTTGATTTGGTAACACTAATTTGTGAAGAATAATAATACCATAAGACCCATAAGTCCTACATTAAGTAAATTATGTATGAACAATATAAAGGCATTAAAAAGTTACTCTGAGTCATGCATTTAAATGAAAATTTCATCCCACGTATTATATCCGATTCACTTGCACATCAAGGTTATTGAAAAATAAAAATCTAATCTAAAGATCATCGTGGATAGATCGATTATTTTAAAGATATAGGCCTGAGTATTATACATCTATTTATTATTGTTACTATGTATATTTCTAAGGGTATCGCACACAGCAGAACAATAATTTTACCAGGCTTAGAAATAAGTAAGATATTGGGGAATTCATTTGTACAGGTTTCAATATTTTTTGAACTAAAATTAAAAACAAAATGTCCTAAAGGACATGCACCACAGCTGTTTAGAAAAAGGCTTGTATCCGAAATTCGAGTTTTTTAAAATAAAAATACAATTTTTATTTTTTGTCTAGCTTATAAAATTGGTGGATTACGTCATACATTTGTATGACTTATTGACGTTGCATGTAGCAGTTCCAATTTCTTGGTCGTTATTTAGGGCGAGGACCACGGCCGAGTCCATTTCTTCCCATCCACTCTATTCCTACTTGTTAATCCTTAAAGATGATAATGTCAATCTCTCGTGACGTCATTGAGGGTGTTTTTCCTTTTTTTAAATTATTCCGTTATATAATAATACATAAAATTTATGTAAAAAAATGAAGTAAAAATATATTTTTTGTTTTTATTATAATGGAAGCATGAATATGCTTTCAAATATATGATAATAAATATATCATATATTTGACATTTCAAGGAATAGTTCCAAGGACAAGGACCAATATGACTGGTTCTAAGACGGTCCGAATAAATAAAGACTGACACTTCACTAGTTCCAATATTAATTTAGTATAGTACAGCTTTGAATGTGTCCAGACCTATTAGATGCTCTGCCTGTTGTGTTGTGGGGACTAAGGAATTCAGTACCAATGGATCTAGGATCTAAATATTATCCCTTCCAGTTACTTACTGGTCGCTCATGATGTTTGGCTTCAGGTTTCTTCGATTTGTTTCCAATTCCTAAGGCAAATTCCAATGTGCAGCGATTTTTCGAGACGTTGGAGTAGGTGGCTCATGTTCCCCCACGATTAACCCAGAGAGAAACATTCAACCTCATATTTGACCTCCATGCTCGAGAGCCCGGAAGTATCAACCATCACGTCGACTATTCTTTTTTATCCTTGCAGAAGATGATAGCCCATATCGGGCGAATATGGATTTCTTCGCTCCCTCATAAATGAGATTCTCCTCACTTATAGGAATAATATTGAAAACTCACCCGACAATGCACACGCCATAAGACTGTATTTAACTTTGGTATGACAAATCCACCTCAACGCAATATCAAATTCAATTCTCCGGAACAAGTTCTCAACATCCGAAGAATATAACCTAGGAAGGTGGAGTTCCGCAACAGCCATTGCAAATTGGTTGTCTTCCTTTTTAATCGACCATGCTTGTTTTTGGGGAGACACAGGTGGTGAAGTTTGCTTTCGGGCATTTTTAGAATCACGTCGGGGTCACTAATGTAAAGTATTTAAAGTTCAAATATCTCGTGATTATATTCTAGATTAATAATTACAATAATAATAAGGAAAAGGAGAAGTGATCAAACTTCAACACTCATATACTGAACAATACTATATCAATGGAATATTGTTATACTTAGTATAATTGTAATATATATAACGTTGAATGTTAGATTAATCACTTAAATTTTCAAGAAAACATTTTATTAGTATAAGTAGCACATTGTGTCAAAGCATCTTTGGATAAATTCAGTTTTTGTTCCACTTTATTCTATATATAAATTGATTCAAACTAACATCTATACCATTTAAACACCCTGGGACTTGGTGTGGTAACATCATTTACCTATGCTATATGATATAATAGACTGGACATTAGACAACTCGTATTTTTGATTAAAACAGAGGCAGTTTTTTTAAATGTTCCTTTTATTGGTGTACATATTACTTACGCATCCTACATGAGGGTAATAAAAAAAGAGTGATTGGTTGAAAAAAAGGACAAGGTGAGTCAACCTCATTTATTACTCAATCCTTTATGATGGAAAAATAAAATCAAAACTAGCTATGGTGCTGCATACATGACTATTCCATGTGCCTTGAATTCCATGGGATAAGTAAACATTACAGTATTACAATTACTCAATCTGACCTAGTAATTATCTTTGAAGTCTATATACATCAGGTATATAGACTTCTTTAGGTGCGACCGGGAATAAAACCTACGCACATTAAGTTAGAGAGAGTAGTGTCTCCCCAGAGAAATTGAGTTAGGCCGCTCCATTTTAGCCAGATTTACCGGGGAGGGACATGGGGGAAAGATAAATGTGCAGGTCCCTTTTTTTTCTTGCCATTTTGAAAAAAAATATTTTCACAATGCAGGGCCTTTTTTCAAATGACTTTTTTAAAAAAAAAGGTCAACTCTTTTTATAGAAAAATCGCACAAGTGTATCTGCTAAATGTTCGACCAAATATTATATGTGCCACTAGTCAAGAGTTCCATCAGTGCACCTTTAAAATTAGCCATGGATTGAACCCTCTTCATTTTATTTTTTGCAGTGAATCTCTACCCAAAAAATAAAGATACATAAATAGACGATTTGACTCATTACATAATAGGGTTATGAGACACAATTTGTTAAACTATACATATCAAATTTCAAGCTATAGCTATTTTTATATGACCAATATTTTATAGACCTATTGGCGCTTGGTATATAAAAAAAGTAACTTTTGCTCAAAGTTGTGTCTTAAAGTAGTTAATTGCCAAAAATCAGCTCAGTATATCAAGTAGTTTGGAGTCTATACGTCTCGACTAGACAGACGGAAGTCTACAAGTAAATATAGATATATTTAATGTTTTAAAAAATATATTTTAAAGTATATATGTATAACACGTCATCTGATGTTCCTTAAATTATGAGTAATATTAGGTTAAAAAATGTTTTTAAACCATTTAAAGATGATAAATTAATTCTGTTTAATTTATGAATCTATTTTTTTTTACTTTCATTTTCCAAGACAATCTCTTTGCTCTACTTCTATGATGAATGATTTCAAACTTGGGGCAAATATGTACTTACGTTTTTTTTTCTTTTTTAGTTTTAAAGTTCATCCATCATTTTCAGTCTGTGTGTGAGAGAGAGGACCCCCTTTAGATATGGTTGCTATTAAAAATATATTGTTGCGTACAAGTTGTAATTTGTAATTTAACAAACAGTTTACAAACAAAAAGTACTTGTGAGGAAATTAATACAGTCATTGTATGATGATGGTTGATATACTAAAGATGTGATTTTGGCCCTTTTTGTGATAGTTACTGATCGATATGTACATAATCTGTTGCATATTATATAGTTCTAATGTCCACAATCCCATCACATGTAAAAATACATCCTTCATTTGTATGAATGTATAGTTGGTAATTATAAGGACTAATCAGGGCCGTCCGAAGGATTATATTTTGGGAAAGGCTTGGTTTTTGGATTTTTTCCCAAAAAGTCCAAAAATTAAATTAAAAAAAAAATCGATTTTTTTTTTTAAATTTGAAAAATTAATTTTTTTAAATAAATTAAAAAGTCTATAGCTCTTTACAAAAAAATAATTTTTTTGGGAAAAATTTCCAAAATCAAGTTTTTGGAAAAATATTTCAAAAATCTTCAGCTATTTAAAAAAAAAAATTTTTTTTTTGGAAAAAATCTTACAATATAAAATTTTTTGGAAAAAGAAATTAAAATCCACAGCTATTTGAAAACATTAATTTGTTTGGAAAAAAATTTCCAAAATCCATGGCTATTCTCTAAAAATAAATTTTTGTGAACAAAATTTCAACAAATTAAATTTTTTGAAAAAAAATTGATAAATTAAATATTCGCTAAAAAGCAAAAATTCTTTTTTTTTGGGAGGGGAGGGATGACAGCCCCTCCAGCCTACCCCTGCTAATGTTGTAACTAAATAAGGTGTTAAGCGAAAGATTTTTTTTTAACTTGTACAATCTGCTTATACAAGTTCAACCTATACAACATTTTAATTTGTATATATGCATATTTATGTTAGTTAGATTTTGTATGCATCTAGGAACTTGTGTATATTAAACCATGCATGCCTTGATTTTCAAGTGAAAACATCCACTTGAAATAAAATGTGTAACCGACATTGCTGTGAGTTTTTAGGGTATAACGAAAGGTCATTATTCATGATATGGGCAACACAAGGAGAAATATGTATCCCCCCCTCCCCTGTATGGTCTTTATTCTATTTCATTATTATAAAATACAAAATATTAAATAGAGAAGAAAAAAAGAAAATTATATACTAATATCGAACAAATCCTTCGATAAACTAAAATACTATTCGAAATTAGTGTTAGAGTAGTTTTGAATAATTCTCTCGATTTTATAATCGACTCATCGCCCGAATCGACTTTATATTATTATTGAGTCAGCTTGCTTTTTATCACTCAACCTCATTAAATGTTTTGATTTTCGTGGAACTGCTGTTCCTAACCGACTTTCTAACCAATCACAATTTCTAATGATGTTCTTCTAATCTCTAAGAAGATAGACCAAACATGTGTCTAGTTGACATCTTTGTCGTGAAAAAACTACCTTAAAAAACTAGAAAAGAAAAAACATTTGTTGCATGTGCTATTTCTTCTTCTTTTGTTCATTATTTAATATGCCGTCGGGGTGTTAACTTCTCCCTCTCAAGTGAGTATTATTGCCTATCTTTGTTGTAAATTGTTTTCAAAATATATAAATATATATGAATTTAAATACAATTATAATAATTTCGCTGCACTAATGCTATTTAACATGTTGAAGGTTTTCCTTTTATAGCAGTAATTTACCCCCCTTATCATATAACTGGTAGATGATATCAACAAGGATGTTAATTCAGATGTACCAAAGTCTCTCCCCCGCCTTCTCCTCGCGCTCTTTTTTCCTTATAAAAATGTCAACTCTATAGATAATTATGCCACAGGTTTCTTTAATGAATTGCCTGATCTCACACATCCTAAAAATATTCGTTCATTAATGATCAAATTAAAAGATTTTGACTTTTTTTTTTTTTAAGTTGAGGTTCCATGGCCTAGTTTTTTTATCAATGTTATATTATAATATATTAATGAGTTAGGAATTTCATTTTACTATTGCCAATTTGTAAGTTTCTATAAATACTATTCAGAATTTATTCATGTTTACAAGATTTTACTTGATAAACTGTCAAAATTCAGTCTTTTTTTTTCTTTGTAACTCTTTGACCTCACTAGCTGTTTAAGTAGAACGGCTAATATATAATGAGGAAATGAACATATTGATTTCAAAACTAAACCATTTAATTTTGAGTAGTAAAATGAAATTAAAAATACTTCAATGAACTATTGTCAAATTTGTGACCCATATTTGAAAATCAAAAGTAAAAATTGTTTCATATGACTTCTCCGATTTTCTAGTGTTTAGGATCGACGAAAGTTGATCAATACATTTTAAAAGTAACAAATATGACACTTAATTAATAAAACATATAAATGTTTTGTATGTTATTTTTGAATACATTTTTATGAATTTGATGAATTTTCTATAATTATTTTTGGGATTAATTTGTGGTAAAGTTGCTCTCATCTGGAAAACTTTGTTCCTGTGAAAAAGCTGATCTCAGTCAAATTTTGCTCTTAAATATATTTGATAATTGGCAGACCCCCTAAGGAGCTCAGCCCCTTTGTACACAACATGATATTCAATTGGTTTAAAAAAATCACATATATGTTTATAAGAAATTCAACAAAAAAGAAAATTTTATTAACATTAACAATCTCTTCCCCTGGTCTGACCTTCAATCAATTTTCTTTTCATTTTTTTTATTATACATATAGTAGAGGGGACTATAGCCAACAAGGCAAGCAAACGACCCCCCCACATTTACTATACCTAATTCCCATTTCACGTATATATATTTTTTAATGAAAGGTAATACTCGTAGAAGAAAAAATAGAAAATATGTTTCCTTTTATGAACTTCAATGGTGATGATATTTTTATTTTTTCTCTATCTTCTCGATTGCTTCATGACACAATACATTGTTGTTGTATTACTATCCTACACATGGAAATCAAATGTAATTTTGTCTATACGTAGATGTCTAAAAGGATGATGAAAATATTTGGACGTGTGTATCAAAATATACATTGAATGTTGTTCTATTCTCACTTTGAAGAAACTGTATCAATAATATTATCATTTTTGGAAGGGTTATTATGGTTGTTTTTTTAAAGTGTGTACGCAGTGAGTGTATCGTCCTTCAGGGGATATCTCAAACTTATATATATATATAAAGTATAATTACTTTATAGGTATGGATGGTCCTGTGCGTCATAATTAAAATAGTTATTTCCTGGGCCTGCTCCTCTATCGTTAAAAAATATATAAAGAGCTCACAATATACTACCATTTAGCAACTGACTTTTATCCACAACTGACAGATGCTATTCAGGCATTTGGGATCTATCATAAAGTCTCCACTACCTATTTAGTCAGGGCAGCTTTCAAAAGTACATAAACCTCTAGGGACCTTAGTGTCAAGTAAAGGCACTGTAGTGCCTAAATACTAATGTTCTGTTGATTTTGACGAAGACAGTAATTAACAGAGTACGAACTCTGAGCAATTATAACTCTAACCTTTAAAATCACAGGCTTACAAACTTGCTTGACCGCCCAAGCGATACAGCAACACAAAAACCTAACAATTTTTGACCAGAAGAATGGAAATGAAAGGCATGAAGTGTTTTATTTTACAGCCAATCATGTCAAGTTTTGTGGGGCTTTTCTTTTTAGAAAAATTTCCATGATGATTTTGCTTTTTCCTTGCTTTTTGAAATCAAATGTATTTTCGCGGTTAAGTGATAAAACATTGTGATGCACGTTGCAGTCACATTGATCCTAGTAGACTCTTGACATGACATATTATTGACTATTTTTAAAGGAGACAGATTTTCTATATTTTTATCTTTTCATATGCAAAATAATATATTTATGGTATACCGTACAATGTCAGATTTTTTTAATTAGATGTCAAAATACGTGGGTTTTTTTGGCAGCACCCCTGTCATACTCAGATGACACTCACTTTGAGAAACTTGGCTCTATGTAATGAAATGTACCATCTACTTTACAGATCATCAAAAGGGTTGATTGTCCAAATAACTCGTAAGAGTCAAGATCCCTATCCTTCTACACAAATCATATATAAATCGCGCCTTAGCAATGTTTTTTTCTAATTATTAAAATGTTGCAATCATTGAGCTTCAACTTTCCGCTTTAGCTGTCTCCAATTTCGAAATCGCAAGATAAAATATAAAGAAAGAAAGTGTTACTATGAGGGGAAAATGAGAAGCATTGTAGCTTGTTTTGATGAGAGGGGTGAGTGGCTTCTCTCTGGACGCATTGCGATTCCAAATTAGTCTTTGAACTTTTTTGAAAAATGAAACCAATGCGTGGGTAATAGAATATATGGAGTGAGATCGATTGAAAACGAGTTAGTTTCACGACAATTAAGTGAAGTTGGACCGCACTGTATTTGACATGATTTGAGACGGACAAATAGACTTATAAACTGGACAATTCTCATTATGGTATAAGAGTAAAAAATCATATAAACCGACCTGACTTGACCAAGAAAATAATACTTGTCACTAGAAAATAAAGATTTGAGACTTACTTGTGACTTGCACATGGATGAATTGGATCTTATGGGTACATATATCTATTAAACTATATACAAGATCTACTTGCATATGTAGTACGGCCTTAGTTCTCTAATATAAAATATATATTTTTGTCAGCTGTCGATATTTCTACTTCCTTTCCCCTCATCAGTATTTTGAGGGTTGACTGGGTGAACTTCAATAAGCTCTTGTTAAGATGTGAACATTTCCAGACAATTAATAAATAATTATTCCATAGTTTTGAAGAATTGGCTAACTATTATCAGCTGATTTGAGGCCTTTTATGACTTATTCCTTTTTGAAGGAAATGTTAACGACGCTATAGGGAAGAAATAATACTACATTAACAGAAGAGTGGAAGCATCTATTTATTCCTAGACAACTCCTTTTATAGTTGTTTAGGTATATACAAAAATGGCTTCCTGAAAATATGACTATAAACATAATAGTTGATATTCATTCTATGCCTACTATTAATATATATATATATATATGCATACTTGCATGGCACACCTAAAAGGAAGAATACTCATTGTTTGACTTCCTAAAAACCTAAAAAATTAACACCTGGAAACAGAACTTAGTAATTTATTATAATATGTCAATATGTTTGCCTCTTTAAAGTATGATTCAATGTTAACTTAGATACGGCGTATTTTGCAGCTTGATGTGAAAATAAAACCTAATTTAAGTGTGTTTATAATATATCCTGCGTCAACACAAAAGTCATTTAAAATCCCACAATGACTATCGTATATTCTCAATCTATTGTTTCACATTATAAATATAAACTTATCAATATTTAATTGACTTACTTTTATACGGCTTTATATTCTCATTTCTGCAATAGACTAAGAGTATTGACTATAGTATAAATCAGTTATCATAACCTTTTCATCCAGGAAAAGTCAAGGAGCATATTTATTTGGGAAGGGGGCAATTATTGATAACCTTTCAGAGTTTTAAACGATGCACAGTGGAGCCACCCCCAAAAAAAAAAAGATTTTTTCCTCTTAATAGAAAATTATTTGAAAATATTTCCCAAAAAATTAAAATTATTCTGAACAGCTGTGGATTATTTAAATTTTTTTGAAAAAATCTAATATTTGAAACTTGATTTTTAAATTTTTTTGAAAAAAATTTAATTTTTTCTAAATAACTATAACTTTTTAAGATTTTCCTCCAAAAATTTAATTTTTGTAACCAGCTGTGGATTTTTTTTTAAATTTAATTTTTTAGTAAACAAGTGTGAATTTTTGGAAAACATTTCAAAAAAAATTAATTATTTGTTAAATGCTGTGAATTTTTGGAAAACATTTCTAAAAAATTTAATTTTTTGTTAAATGCTGTGAATTTTTGGAAAAAATTTCAAAAAAATTTAATTTTTTGTTAAATGCTGTTAATTTTTAAAAATTTTATTTAAAAAATTAATTTTTGGACTTTAAAAAAAAAAAATCCCCCCCCCCTAAAAAAACAACATATATACAAAATCCTGTGGACGGCCCTGCACTAGTATAATGGCCTTATTGTAATAATAAGATTAGCATTAATACGAAGGAAATTTATGGGGCATTTATATGTAATTTTGTGCCGTCACCAAAGGACTTATCTTATTTATAGAAATGTAAGATAATGACACTTAAATGAATAATGTAACGCTTGACCCAATTTTAAGAGTAGTCACACCAGATTGTTTTTGTGTTGACGGGCCACATATATAATACCCATTTTTTGAATTCCCCTAGATATGAAAGTGGCGTTTATATCAATTGAATAGTGGAAAGTGCATCAAAAAGACCGCTCTCATAAGTCAAAGCAACAGGCTCTTTGTTCCTCCTTCATGATGATGAAAGCCCTTCCTTCTACCAATTGCATTAAAGTCTCCAGATTGTCTTACATTTCCATTCAAGTAGAAGAAGAAAAAGAAGGAGTGATAAAGAGATAGAAAGAAAGAGAGATTGACTTTATTATTTCTATATCATTATCTATAAAAAACCATAATGTGTAGGGAAGACGGGGAAAGGTTGCTATGGTTGTTACAAAATATTGAAAATTTGTGTTAGAGATTAAAAAAGTTGTACTACATAATATTTTTTGATGTAGAATGATTCAATTTCAGTCTATTCAGGGGATAAAACAGGGAGTGGGCTGGAGGGGCTGTAGCCCTCCCCTAATTAAGGAATTCTTGCTTTTTACAAGAAATTTAATATTTGAAATATAAATTAATTTTTCAATTTTTTTTTTCCAAAAAATTTAATTTCATGTGAATAGCTATGGATTTTTTGAAATTTATCTCCAAAATGTAAATTTTTTTCTACAGATTTAATTTTTTGTGAACAACTTTAACTTTTGAATTTTTGTTTCGAAAAAAATTAATTTTTTAAGAATAGCCTTGAATTTTTGAAGTTGTTTCTACAAATTGTTATTTTTGTGAGTGGATTTTTGAAAAAAAATTTCAAAAATTTTAAAATTTGAAGTTTAATTTTTAAATGTTTTTCTAAAACATTTAATTTTTTTGTGAACAGTTTTGGATTTTTGAATTTTTTTCAAAAAAAAATAATTTTTAAGAATAGCTATGAATTTTGAATTTTTTTTCCAAAGCTGTTATTTTTTATGAGTAGATGTTAGAATTCAAAGATTAAAATAATTGAAATTTAATTTTTAGCAATAAGATTTTTGAAATTTTTTTCCCAAAAATTTTATTTTGGAGTAAAATTATAGATTTATGAAATTTGATTTTCTGTGAATGGTTGAGTATTTTTAAATTTTTTATCTAAAAAAAAATTAATATATGAAACTTTTTTACGAAAAATTTAATTTTTTAGAATTTTTTTTTGATTTTTGAAAAAAATGTTCCCATTTTGGTAACGTTACATCAACTAATAATAAAATAATCGTAATTTAACTGATTTTAAGTTTCATTAAAAATAATGAAAAACTAACTGGATTATCACAAAATCTTTCCAAAAAATAGTTTTATTGCTCTAAAACCCGATTCTATCCAAATATCTCAAAGAAAAGTCGTCAAATATGATGTATTTTGTCACACAATAATCTGTATCATATTCTACAGTTGTAATATAAATTTTGTCCCATTTTGGTACTCGAGACAAATATGCCTGTTGCTAAGTTCCCTTTAGCAACTGCACCCATCTCCCCTAACGTGTACATGACATCTCCAGCGACGGAATTTACATGGAGTTACTAAATTGCGTGGGTAGAATAGACTACACATACTTATGTATATGTGTGTACATATGTGGAGATACAAGTTGCCTGGCTCTATCATATTTATGAAGATATAAATTCGTGTTTGTTGTTTCCTCTCCTTTTAAAAATTATAAGCTTGTATTCGTACATTCTAATATTATTGTCATTATTATTGATTTATGGTCCCCGCCTCCAGGGACCATATTAATCAATCCAGACTGTCTTATCTTCTCTCTAGAGTTGTACCTACAGTGTAATACTTTAACCGACAACAACTGTAGTTTAAAACCCATAAAACGCCTTCAATTTAAGAAGCCAAAACGAATTAACTCCACTCTGTACATATATTTATATGTATCAATATGTTTCGTCAACACAAATTCAAGCCAGAATAATATAAATGTAGGATTATGTTTGTACTCTGCTACGAATAATTAGGATGTATAATATCCATCAAAAAAAATATTCCTTTTAATCCCATGAAGGCTTTGCAAAACACAATTTAAGGTCGAAAAAACTCCTTGTCATAATTGGAGAAAAGTAATAAGGTATAGTCCATTTGAAAGGGCATATTGAGTCAAATTAAGTATTATGAATCAAATGAAGGCTTGTAAATATAGCTAACATTCTGGTGTATTTCAACACGTTCCAGAAATGTAAATGCAATGCTTATATTGGACCGAAATATGTTGATAAAAAGTTAGACCTGTATATACTTATATGTATAAGGTGAAAAAATGAAGAAATTTAATATTTTTCTTTTTCTTGATTTATGCACTTAAATATTATTTTAGGTTGATCTAATTATTTAATATCATCATAATAATAATTCATAAATAGTGTTCTTTTAATTTCTTAAAAAATATATTACAGGATGACTGCTCTATTTACATTTTCCCTTTCATTTCATTTTTCTTTGGAAGGGAGGTGCAGAAATTTGACAACTTTTTTTGTAATATTATAAATTATTTATATTCTTTTTAAAAAAAATGTAATATCTATCTTTTAACCCCTGGACTTTTCATTCCATCGATTATATATGTATGTAAATATGTTGTAAAAAAAATGAATTTTATTTTTTTCTTGATTTTTCTTAATTATTGTTTTTATGTTGGGGCACCACATATGTACAGAGTGGGGACTTAAAACTTGCAGTAGTATGACTTAATGACGACAAAACCGATTTTTATATAATCAAGAAAAGACAATTGAAAACCAATTTCTGATATGTTTAAATACTATATTCAGCTATTTGTTATTGTTCAATAAGTCCTCTTTCGCAAGCAATAACGGTCTCGACACGTCGATGAACACATTAGGCAGCTCTTTAAGATGAAAGCCATGATCCTGGAGGTATCATGATGAGATATGCGGCAGACATCCTTCTCCTAGACTCTGCAAACTGCAAAGTCTAGGGAGTTTAGGCAAGAGCTTGGGGAAGGGCTTATAGAGGCAGGTCAGACATCGGCCATATTGTTGCTGCAGAATGGTTGGTTCTTCTTGGCTGTATGGGGTTGTTTTGAACTTATTTATGTTGTAGAGAGTCTGGATTAAAAGGCACTGGTCTCTGCAGCCTTCTTGGGACTGACACTGGCGTGTAAGGGATCGCAAACATAGAGGCAGGCCAGAAATCAGCCATACTGTTACTTCATAAGTTTTGTTCCTTCTTGGTTTCATGGGGATGTCATGTAGTTATTGATGTTGTAGGCAGTCCCTATGGACATGCTAACGGTCTTTGAATCCTTATCATCACTAACACAGAGGCAGAAGATATATTGCGGACGCGTTGCCTTTTTTGTTGTTACACCGACATTTTTACACTTAGAGACAATGAATAAGAATAAAAGTTGTTGATTGTTGTTTCAGCTGTCGTCTGGCTGCGTAAAGAAACCTCCTAATTAAAAATAAAGGTGATGAAATCATAATTAAATGCTACTGCAAGTTTTGAGTACCTACTCCGTAGTATACCTAAATATCCCTTCCGTATTCTCATCCAATCCTCATTCTTAAAAACAAAAAGACTAACTACCAACTTTGTAATGTACATATGGAGGTATGTAAGATAGGTATTATAACGGAAAAACCTAATGATAAATTATGACTTCTGTAAGTATTAAGAAGAGCCTAATAAGGGTTGGTCGTCTCCTTCGAAAAGAGGTGGTGGAATGGATATATGTAGAAAGATACAATTTTGTAAAGTGGAAATAATAGTATTATTTTTTATTAAAGCTGAGTCTATCATTAAGTTTATGTTTGTTTATATATATACCTTGGTATAAATATAACTACAGTCATTTTTTGTTGTTAGTAAATCAATCTTCCAACTCTTAAATAACTAAGGGAAAAAAAACATACAGAAATGATATTTTTGTAGAAGAAATAAAAACATACATGATTGTTCAACGTAATATACAATATGTGTAATACACATGATAGGGTAAGGAAATGAATAGATGGATGGATGGTTGAAAGGGCCTTGAGTCTCCCACCAGACCTAACCCTCTCCTCTTCGTAAAACTAAAAGAAACACAGACATGAGAACCCATTTGGTTAATTGACATTTAATTATTATTAAAGTTCCAAGGAAATGTATATTGTAAAAGTATTTATATACTTGACCAAAAGATGAAATGTTAGACCCTCTTCACACGGCAACATTTTTTTAAAACGATCCCGTATTTCTTTTGTTCTGATTCAAAGAGTTTCACGACCACAGAAAGAAGAAATATGCTTCATCCGAACTGGTTACGAATCTTGATGAATCTTATTAATATTATTAGAGAAGAGAAAATGAGCACATTCAGTGTGTAAAAATAACTCCTACTCTTAATTTGTACAATTTGCTGTTAACAGTCCAAGCTATTGTATGCGTACACGGTGTTGTCAGATTCTCACACTCTAAAAGCTGTTTAAAAAAAAAATATCGTTTGATGTTTGATGAACGTCGGCTTCGTTTAGATGCAAACACAAAACAGTTAAATAATATTTTGTGTTTTTCTCGAAATACGTTTCCGTATGGACGGGACCTTAGACACAGTGATCTACAAGGTCAATGAGATAAATCTGGACTATTTTATTTCTTTTAAAAAAACTAATCCACAGCGTGTACATAAATTAGGTTAATCACAAATATATTATTAGTCTTTTGCTCCTTGAGGTTTCATGTTATCAGATTCATCTTCTGTGTATTTACTATTCATTTATATTGAACTGGTTTATCTCTTTAATTTTTGAAAACATTATTTCACCAACATGACCCTGACTGAGAACCAGCGGGAAGTGATTTGTTAAGTTAAAATAAAAGAAATGGAAAATTAAAATGGTCACCCTCACAATTAGAATAATTTTTGGAAGGAGAGCAGGTTAGCTGTCGTGACGTTTTAATTGATCAGCTACTAGCAACCGATAAAAGAAGGAAATAAACACTAATCCTGAGGAAGAAAGTGAATTTTTTAGATCTTTTCAGAGAACGAATTTGATGAATCAAAATAATTAAAATGATCAAATACTTCCTGACCTAAAAACGACATTACATAATACATTCTATTATTTCAAAAACCCTATAGACCCTCACACAGAGGGAGATCAAGATATCAAAAAGTTATGTTTGCTTATTTTTTTTTAGTGAACAGATCCGACTAAAATATGAAGATATGATTCAAATCATTATTGAACCCACTGAACATTTAGGCAATAAAAGACAAAGAAAAAATAATTATTTTATTGAGTTTTACAAAATAAAATGAAATCACCTGGATATTTGAATTACCGTCAGAAGATTTTTGAATACTTTAAACCTATGTTCAAATAAGGGAATGACATTTGCAAAAAAAAAAAAAAAAAACAACACTTTTTTAACTCTTATTAAAACTATTTGTAAACCAAAAATATATTTTTTAAACTTACTCCAAACACTGTAGGACCTCCCAGGGTTTTTTAGAAGAATAAAATATATCAATATTTTTTGTAAATATTTTGTTCCAAAATCAATGGCTTTTGTGATCCTTTATTTTTCTGATGGTGTTCTCAGTATATTTTATTAATTGATATCATCAGTATTTTATTTTTATTCGTAGGCATACGAACACGTGACTTTGATTCCTTTACAAAGAAAAGAGGCTATGACCTTATAATTACAGTTACTTTTATGGAGTGTGTAACTGCATATCTTTTCTATTTGATGTGAGCTATAATTCATTCTGTTGTCTGTTCATAGATCTTAAAGAGAAATTCGGGTACATAAATCATTTTCCGCTTTACATACAGGGAGCGGGGATCAAATTGTCACCAAAATATTTTTCTACAAAAAACAACACAAATATACATATTTTTAACTTTTTTATTGAAAATCAAAACTATGACGAGCATATAGGTATAGAGTAGCCATTCATTTGATATAATCATCGTTGGCATCAATAACGGCCTCAATACGGCCTCTGAACCGGCCGCAGGCTCTTCTGACCATCTCATTGTCCAGTTGCCGAATACCTCCTTGATGGAGTCCATCAGGCTGGCCTTGATGCTATGGGGATGTCTGTTGGTATGTCTCTCGACATAGCCCCAGACAAAATAGTCCAAAGGATTAAGGTCGGGAGAGGTAGGAGGCCACAAATCCTTGGTTACGACGTCATAACAGTTCTCGGTTAACCACTGCACGGAGATTTTGGACACATGGCAGGGTGCTGAGTCCTGTTGCCACACCCAGGGCCTGTCTCCGGCCACCCCTTGGATCCCAGATCCCTCGCCATGGCCTTCATGGACCTGGTAGGACCATCCTCAACCATCTTCTTCACCTTGTCGACAAAGTCGGTGTGCCTGACCTTCCTGTCGGCGCCCTCCTTCTTGGGTGCCCTCTTTATGGTGACATCAACATCCCAGGTGTCCTCTAGCTTCTTACAGATACGCTGAATAGTCCGTAAATTCACTCCTAAGGTTGAAGTAATCGTTGAATTGGAGATTTCACCTCCATTATTAACCAATGCCATGACTACGGCGGACCTCGAAAGCTCCTCGTTCCACTTATAGCTCTTTATCTCCTCATATGATGACGGCATGATGCTAACTGAACTACGTATCGTCAGCTGACGAGAATAGCTTTCCTATTTGGTAACCGGTTTTTTATTTGATAATGTCGTCTTCAAGTTATCAAGGTTTAAAGTAGGCAACAATTTGATCCCCACTCCCTGTATACGGGTTTGTGCGTCTAAAGAGATACACATTAGAATTTGCTGTGTTTTTTTCGTACTCTTTTGTTTGAACGCTGCCCAGCTTGAACAGCGTCCTAATGAACAAATTATATGTATATCAGATGTCGAAATACCAATGTGCAAAAAAAAAAAAAAAAAAATGATAGGCAATGTGAATGATATTATGGTTCTAAATGTATCAACGCGTTGTAACCTTTATGGCATTTCGCAACTTTTTCCGACAAAAAGAAACGGGAAAAGTTCCAAAATGGCCGGCTTCCAGAATTAATAGTTGTTAACTATTTTGAAGATTCAAATAACATCAGCAGGCATGGAGTACTAAAGTGATATCTCCTTTATTTTCCCAATAGATGGCTTTAGTAATGTGTATCTTGCATTGTATAAATGCGATCGGTTAACCCTAGATAGTGTTAAAAAAAGGTTTCGTACTGAAAAACTTTTAAATCCTTTAACGTCCTCACCAAAAAACAACAACCATCTATGTTTTTTTTTTTACAAACCCCACAGGTTTTTTTATAGGCCCTACTAAACGGTTCAGATGTCACTTCACCGTAAAAGTGCATTTTAAAGAACTTGTATGATTTTTTATGCATTGGACTAAAAGAAAATATATTTCTATGGGTATATGGAAGATATGGGGACTCAAAATGTGCTCTACAAAACGTTCAAGCAGGGGTTAAAGATTTTTGTTTTTCTTTGTTTTGTTTGAGAGTGCGTCAAAGAGAAAATACGGCATATTTAACACTTTTTCTTCAAACAAGGAAAACGCAGGCCAGTGGGATAAAAATGTAAATAGTGTTTATGGCTCTAATACTGCAACAGTCAATCACGCACAATTTTAGTTTCGTGGGTTCCGTTCTGGTAATTTTGATGTCCAAGATGTATTACGCTCTGGAAGACCAATCGTCAAAAATGTAGATACAATATTTGGAATTATCCCAACCCTCATGTAAGCACTGTTTTAATTGCCAAGGAATTAATGGAAAAAATCATTTCTTTTTGCTACGTCTATTATAATTTATATGTCAATTATTGGGAGACAAAATCCCGCAGTTGTTGATATGTATAACTAGTCAATAAGAATAGTATCAAGGAATTTATGAACAAGAACACTTCCTAACACACCCCTTATATCATATTTATGATTTAGCAATCCACATCAATGACTAAATGTGTATATTCATATAGTTTTTTGATCATATTTATTTCGCTCGCAAACAGATTTAAAAAAAAACACAACAATTCCTTGGGGTCAATATTTTGAAGGAGTGCTGTTGATCTCTGCCTTTTTGATTGTTTAGTATAAATATGTACAAATTTTAATTTTATGAATTACTTAAGAATAAGTAAGTATTTCATTATTAAAGATATATGTAAAGTTTGTACATAAATTACATCCATCCCACTCGGTCAGGCTTTGTGAGCTGGGGTCATCTTCAAGTAGAGATCAAATATATATATACATATATATAATATATACAATACACGTATCTGGATTTTTAAGGTTCTTTTGTTATTTTTTCGTATTTGTCATTTCGCAATGGTTTTTAATTTTGCAATGAGTACGAGTATGTTCTCTAATTTTTTTTTTTTTTTTGCCAAAAATAAAAATTAAGAAATATTCTTGTTATAATAAATTCACACTATTCGATTTTTTTTTCATAAATGTTTCTTTACTTGGTCAGATGGAGTTGGACTGATTAAGCATTAGTAAACATTATAGTATTACAATTACTCCAAGTCAATTGGCTTTAAATTCCATATTAATTAGATATTCATACTTTCTTCTCTGGGAACTACCGAGTATCGAAAAATCAATGTTCTTTTTTGGTCAAATACTTGAATATTCTGTTGAGTATATTGCAATAGAGTCAATTTAGTGTTGTTTTTTTTTTTTTTTTGTGTGACAATTTAAAATAAAAAAAAAAACACAATATTACCGTTTAATTTATAAAATGTCATTCAAAGAAATTACGTTATATAAAATAGTCAAATTTTTAAATATTTTCTGAGAAAGTGAAAAAAAATTCCCTTTCATACAAAATTTTATATTCAATAAAAAAATATTACTTACAAAAAAAAAAAAAAATCATAGTTATCATGCTGATTCAGTGCGAACAATTGGCTAACAACAAACAGATTTTGGGGCTATTTTTCTTTTTCTTTTCTTTGAAGATGAAGAGTTGCAAGATGTAGCAAGGATAACGTTGCTTTATCTATAATATAGTCATGGTCGACCCGCCCATGATTATTGGCTTTCTTTGACAATTTAGACAGTATATTTTGCTTTTTGATGAATGCTAAATATGACCAATAAATTTTTTTAGCAGAGACAAATCTTATTTTTTAAAAGACTAAATTTACAGGAATGACCTATTTTTAGAGAAGAAGAAAACTATTTTGATAAAAAACAAATTGAAGAAATTTTAATTGAAAATTTAATTTATTTAAAAAATACTAAAAATTTATTTGTAAGTTGTAGCTAAATTATAAAATAGTGACGTCATAAACAGGATTATTATTTTTTTTTTTTTGGGGGGGAGGGAGGGAAGAGCAGGAGGCCTTTTTGACAGTTTTGCATATCTGTTTTTGTTTTTTGATCAATGCTAAATTTGACACATAATTATTTTTTTTTAGTAAAGACAAATCTTATTTTAAAAGACTAAATTTGAACGGATAAAAAAATGTAAGAGGAGAAAAAAATTGTTTTTGATCAAAGATATGTAAATCAAATTTTTTTAAAGCACGACTAATTTTTTATTTATTGTGTTAACAATAAGAATTCTGCAAAAGAAATTGAGGACCAATCTACTCTTAAACTTTATGTTTACGGTGACACTGTCCCGGTTTACTCCGAATAATGTCTCACAATAAAAATATTAGTGGTGCTCCCGTTGCTTGAATTATAAATGAAAGTCATGTCAAATTGTTTGTAAATTGTAATTAATAGTTTCTGGTTATAATGAAGAAAAAAGTCAGTAATCTTTTTAATTAGTTACTTTTTTTTTTTTTGGACATGGCAATACATGAAAATTAATGGTTCTATGGAATAAGTAGATTTAGTGAAGTACATAAGCGTTATTGTACTTATAAACGAAAAAATATATATATTTCCCATCGCAAACAAACTCTCGCTACGTATCTGTGTGTATATTTTTTATGGATTTTGTTCATTTTAAGATTATGCCTATAAAAGGTAATTTCAAAAAATAAGAAAAAAAGTCATCTAAAATAATTGAATACCAATATTTTTCCTTCTCCAATTTCTCGAAAATTATAGGTTGTTAATGTTAATATTTTCCTTTGTTTTTTTATGTAACTAAAAACAATTATAAGAAAAAATATATTCCTTAAATATAATTATTCATATGGTTTTGGGGGGGCTTTTTCTTTAGGTTTTTTTAGAGTATGTGTTGGTGTTCTCATATTTATAGGGTGTTGTAACATATCAGGATATATAATGAAATATCATTAAATAATAGATTAGTACATGATGAGTAATGGTACACAGATGGCATTTTATTATGTAGACTTTTGTTCAAAGCAAACTAAATAGATTTGTTTCTCAAATCAAGACAGAGTTTTTGAATCATTAAAGCATTGGTGCGTAATTCCCTTTGGTCTAATAATAATCATTATTATATAGTTACACCCTTTTATACATATGTACTTAATGAGTCTATTTCTCTCATTCCTATAAACCATATGAGCAATAGGATTTTGTGTGATATATCACTAGAATTGTACTAAACATGACTATGAACGCGTGTGAGACTTTTATTTTCTTTATTATTTAATTATGGAGGTTGGAAAATCTAAGTATAAAGTAATAACTACTATTTATGAAAATGAAAGACGGAGAGTAAAGTGAAATTGAGGATAGACATCCAGAGCCGTCCACAGGGGGTGGGGTCTCCATTCAATCAATGAATATGAGGAGAAAAAAATTACGCCAAAATAGAGGAGATTTTTTTTATTTTCACCAAAAAAAGTCATTCGACCAAATTATGCTTGAGAAAATAATTTGAAATTTTTAAACCTTCCCCCCCACCAAAAAAATAAAATAAAATAATAATAACAATAATATTTATGTAGATATAATCCTGCGGACGCCCCTGTACATCAGAGTTATGAATGTCTAATGTCTATGTTCTGGCTAGATAAAAAGCTGGATTTGTGTTTATTTCCTTTCACTCACGACAGTACGCATAAACTTCGTGACTAATGCTCCGTGAGTCCGTATTCATTCGGTCAGTCCAGTTTTATGACCATTCCTTAATCATTCGGAATGATCCTTAAGACTTACAGTCGGAAGGACTCTCAATATTATTGATTAGAATACGTTTAATCCCTTAGACCAAAAATGTCCAACCTTTTAATATAATGAGCCGCATTGCTACTTGAAATATTTTAATGGGCCAAAGAACCCATCAAATTAAATTTCCTGAATTTCATTACTCTCTTTTATTACAAATATAAAATGCTAAATCTATTTTTTTAAGGCCCCTGATGGACTGGGTCTTTTAATTTTTTGAAAAATTAAAATGTTGGTTCTACTTGAACGAATGCCCTTTTATTTGGGGTGATATTATGACAATTCTGCTAAAAAATACTGTTAAGTGGGAATGAGTAGTTGGCCGCACTTAAACGTTAAGTAGGTCTCAATGCTGCCCACAGCCCAGGGTTGGACATAGGTGCATTATAAATTTTGTACCTATTACGTTTGAGATCTGATTACAGATTTTTCGTTAGCTGGAGGAGGTATAGCAAAGCCCCCGCCCCCCGCTCCCCAACAGTCCCCCTCTTTTTGTCAAGAAAGAATTGTCGTGATGTAATGTTTTTAAGAACAGGGACAATAAAATTATTTACTAAAAAAACAACTACAAAATGCAGACCCTGGTTTGGTACATCAAAAATACGTTGGATTATTTGAAAACATTTTGTTTTTTTTAAACGCAGACCAATAATAGCTGAATAATTATAATTTACTTGTGGATGCATCATACATATTTCTACAAAAAAATAAAGTGCGACATGTTAAAATTTACACCCAGTAAAGGATTTGTTGATGTTTTGGGAATATCATTAAGATGTAAATATATTGGAGGGAGTTTGTTTATATATTTAGAATGATGACGTCAAGATGAAACCTGTATGACCTTGAATGTTTACATATACACTACATATTATTATTTTCATTCAAAATGAAGTGTTGGTGGCGATGTACATAGTAGATAGGTAAATAATACACATATGTACATAAATATTTGTGTTATTATACCGTTGTTTTTTTTTTGCAGAAAAATAATTTAATTTTTATGGGCGTTATCACATTATCAATGAATAGAATTCATGATAATTTTATAATAACATTACAACATAAAAAAAGTACATATAAATAATAATTATTCATTTTTATAACTGTTCCCCACCGTGTCTAATATACTTATTCCTCCCTCCCTAGGAATACACATAATAATATTAGTGTTGGGTTTTGGTCTGAAAATCCTAATTTATGGTCGACCCAACTAATTCAATCCATGTTTGTTCTGGACCAATCTATTGGTAAAACATGGCTTAGACCAAAAAAGACTAATGTTGTGTCAATTTGAAGAATTATCATCTAGTCGACTCAAATTCCAAATAAATTCGTGTCGACTTCATATTTGATTGAGAAATAAATATGCAGAATTTAATTGTGTTTGAGCCAGTCTTGTGTCGACTCGAACCATTATTAAATAGATTCGATTCAAATTGATAAGATAATTTTTGAATTCCACAAAATTCAAATCAGACGACTTCATATGATTTTTGTCACTCAACTTCATATAATATTTTGATTATCATACTACACTGCCTTCTCAAGTGATTTTTCAATTTCAAAAACAAACCATATTTAATTGAAAATTAGTTAGACTGACCCATCAGCGCTGCTGGAATTCTAGACACATGAAAGAATCTGGCATGCGGCTTATTTTGTTTTTCTCCTCATCAAGGAATTGAGTACAAAATGACGTTGATTTTTTTTTCTATTTTATATTAGCCTCATGCTGTAATAAAAATTCTGCTGGATTATTCAAAGTATCTATTAAGTATAGTTCCATGGCTATGAGCAAAGTTAAAAGGAAGTAAGAATCACAATTCCAACTCCGGACACGAAAAGGAGTTACCCCGATGTCAATCCACTATTACAACTTCTCAACCAATCCTCAATGGGGTTAGTCTCAGCCATTCATTAGCACACATACTTGTGGTTATAATTTAAACTTTGATTTTTTCTTCTTATGAGTTAAATACATAATAAGGATAACAGCCTCGGGGAAAAAAGAAACAATCTTTAGATAGTCATCCATAAATCAACTTTAACACAAGTATGGTTTTATTTTTTACAATTCTGTCTATACATTTATCAGTAAAATTGACGTTGCAGGGTTGCATAACATTCTGAATGATAATTCCATGTGTGAGTATAAGAAAAAATATTTGACCATAGGCAGGATAAATGGGCAGTTATTAGGGGTCGCTACTTTTTTTTTTTTTTTCATTTATAACTTACGGACTTGAGTCGACCCTTTACTACTCGACTCAAGTCCACAGAGCACTAAATACACATTTACCCACGCTTTGAGACCGTGGTATGGAACGATATATCAGTCTATAAAAACCACTTTAGACAAAACCGTAAAAAAAATTCTGGTGTCTTTTTAAATGTTTTTTTTTTCCTTCAAAAGGCATAACAAAAGGAAGATATTATATATTTGTGGTGATAATCTTCCTAATATGGAAAGATTAGACACAAAGATGGGATATTTTGTAACAAACCAAACTGCAGTTTGCAAATTTACTTAAGTACTCTCTGCAACTAATTTTTGTATTTGTTTCATTTGAAGCTGTATGTGAAACAAAGGAATAATTAAATAAATACCTACCTATGCGAATATGAAATTCGACTTGTAACAAAAGGTAGATAATTACTATATGGGATTTAAAATAATGAGTACCTGAAAATCCTTCAAAATAAATAACATATCTGCACGACCCAATAAGTACCTATCTACCAAAAGTATAGACCTTAAATTGTTTCTTAATAATATGTGTATATACATAAATACAAATTGCAATTGTGCATAAGTGGCAATTAGTATAAGCAAATTGTACAAATTACAACCAAAATATGGGATTAAATATTTTGAATGAAAAATTTGTAGTATTTACTGATGATGTAATAATAATTGAATGCTCATCGAATGGTTGATATACCGGGTGGAAACTTGAAACTTACACACTTGTATGATATTGATTTGAGAGGTTCTGTGTGAGGAAATTATAACTGTCTGTAATTGTATAGGTAGCCATGTTTCTCAAGTACCTGCTGCTTTTTAAAACAGACGAGAAATGCCATTGTTGCGAGATTCAACGCTTAGGGCATCAACTCTTATTTGTGCGGGTCATACTCCAAGGGAGATGGCCATGCTGACGGGAATAGGTCGTAATACCATCTACATTGATAACAAGAGGCAAAACCACAATGAGACAATAGACAGGAAGAAGGGCTCCGTAAAAAGTCAATCATTCTTGTGATTGCCCTCAAGAACGCCACTGGTATAGTTCCAGGAGGGTTACAGGCTCACAGCAGCCATTTCCATCGACATTTTTAATGCCAACCTACTCCCCTTGGTCCAGGAAAATTTCCCCGACACCAATATTGTCTTTCAGCAAGATGGGGCCCCGATCGCACTTTGAAAATTACTCAGACCTTCATATCTAGCAACATTGCTTTCTAGGACAAGATAATGTGGCCACCATACAGTCTGAATTTCAATCCCCTCGACTTTTCTTTCTGGCCGCACATCTAGGGGGGGACTGTAACATAAGTGACCCGTAAGTCGAAGCCATGAAGGCCTCCGTTGACAATGAGTGGGGTGCTATGGATACAAATTACATTCACAATACTTACAACTATTATGGTTGTTGCCATCTGTTAGGCAAATTATGGCCCAATAGAAAAAATCAATTTGATATTAGTAATCTATCAAAAATTAAGATTTTTGTTAAATGTATAATTAAAGAATGGAAGGTTATTTTCTTTTTTCTTTCCAAGCGTGTAACTTTCAAGTTTCCACCCGGTATTAATGCTGTAATTTATGACTTTTTGAAAAATATAAATGATTCATTATTAAGGATAATGAAACACTTATAGAAAAATCTTTTCATCTCAATTTTTAAATATTTTTTTGGTATCAAATTTGGGTTTGAAGAATTTTTAATTAGAACTTTTGGAGTATTTTTACCCTTTTCATCGAACTACCCAGTTTTTAAAATTGAAAAATATTAATCATCCACATACTAATTAATTTACTTTTGAAAAATTTTATGTTTATTACAAATATGTGCTTATATTTTATAGTTTATCATCCAATCCTGAGAAAATGTAATTTAAAAGTTAAAAAAACACCATATTTCAAGGGTTTTGTTTGCAAAATAAATATATATATATATAAAAACGATCTCAATATTAAATTTTCTAAAAAAACCGAGGATTCAAAAAATGTTCCTTTAAAAAAATAATATTATATATAAATTTATAATAAGCAAAGAAATCTGTCCCACACATTTATTTATAAATATACAGTAAATGCAGTTCCGGATGTCTTACGCATTTGATTGAGAATTAGCATTCCTTTTTGGGGCGTTAGCAAACTATAATAAATATATTATCATTTAGTGAGTTGTATTATTTTGCCATAAGATGACGCCAGTCTGGATCATTTTGGAAACAATTAAATAAAAGTAAACAACGTGTTCATACCTCATTTGAAAAAAAAAAAATTATATGACCAATCCTTATATAACAATAAACATACAAACTTGTATAAAGTGGTTGGGGATTGGAAACTTAAATATGACTGCTTAGTGCAAGTGACCCCCCTTTAAACCACGTTTCTTATTTTCTAACAAATATATATTGAAAAAATGGGGTGACTATTATGTCAAAAATATATATTTTCACATATAGTTAAAGGTTTAACATGGTTCTACCTTCACTTGAAGTCCTTTGTAATGCGTTTTTGCATTCATTAGCATAAAATGAGAGCATTTAATTAAATTATAATATATATTTAAAATAGAAAATACAAAAAAAGAATTTGAAAAGAACCACTAATATAATAGTGTTTAACTCTAATAAAAAGTCGGTTCGAACTCATTATAAAGAGGTGCAACATTCATGTTTGATATTCTATATTTTAAATATATTAAAATTGAATTATATTGCCCTCATTTCAAGTTATTCTATGTAAAAAAATGTATTATAAATAACTTAAAGTGAAAGAAGACCCATTTCACGTCTGAAAAAATAGGGACGAAGATACACAGTTACGGGATAATATATATATATATGGAGGCTAAAATTTCCGGGGCAAAACATCCTAGAACCAAAAAATGGATATGGGGGCTTAGTGGAGGGAATTACTTAAAACAGGCAGCTGTTAGACCAAGTTTTAGTCTATATATATGTTTTTGGACTGGAAAGTATTCTATGATGAGTCAGACATAAATAACTAAATTCGGATATACTCCAAGAAAATCAAACATAATATTTTTTATTTTAAAAACTTATGTTTTTTTTTTTTTTTTTTAAATAAGACTTGTACCTACTCTCCTTCAAGAATTGAGTTGCTTAATTATAATTAATAAATATGAAAGTATGTAATTTAATGTGCATATTATGTAAATTACCTGTAAATACATGAATTTTTTATTAAGAAAAATATTTTGATGTTTTTCTCTTACCTGAAAAGATAAAAATAAAAATATATACATAGATAATATTTATGAATAGATGTTAAAAATGTAAACATATAGATTAAATACTAAAATAAATATACATTGAATTGACTATGACTCTCTTTCTGTAGGGTCTCACCAAAATATTTAAATATAAGTACCATTTAAATCATTAGATAATAATTATCTTTTCAAAAACTGGGAGAAGAAAAAAACATGACGTTTCAAATTGTTAGGACCTCATTCTTCTATTGATGTTTTTTTCTTCATTTATATATTTATTTAGAGCGTAATCCTACAGGAAAACAAGTCTTTTAAAGCTATTATTATTATTTCCATCCATAATTTGTTAATATGTAAATAAAAATATTTACTAATATTGGTAATATATGTACCTAATGTCTGTAAATCAATGATCTCATCAAGACTGTTGACAATGACTCATCTATTATTCATTTACTTATAAGTAATATTGAGCGCCTCTCATCAGAATGGCAAGAGAGACAGATTTTGCCCATAAATAATCCATAATTTGTTATAAGGTTAATAAAAATATGAACTAATATTAGTATGTAATGTTGGAGTTGTATTTTTTTTTACAGCTGTTGATATGTAAGTAAAAAATAAGGGCCCAAACATTTATGTGATTATCTTAACAATTTGAATAATATTTGGAAGGAGAGGCGCTGAGCTCTCATGATCTTATATTAGATAAGCTGTGAACAACTATGAGAGGAAGGAAATTCACACATATCCCACTAGTATGGTGATAGTGTGGAATCCTGCACTCTGCTCTCGATCGTCGATTCTACTCCAAGTCCGGCAAAGACTTACATATGAGCGTAACCTTCCCGAACAAATCATCAGTGTTACTCTAATTTATTCCTGAGTACATGCCATTGCTACTTAGATATTGTCTTCTTAAGAATTAAAGAGTAATAATAACAGTATTGATCAGTAAAAAAAATACTATTTAAGTTGCAATTACAAAAAGTCTGACACTCGTTTTAATTCATATTTTTTGCAACTCCATATATTTTACACAATGTATAGAGCTTAGATCATCTATTGCCAGTTTTGACAATAACCCTTTTATTGATCGTCTACATGGAAATCCCATTTGAGGCTCGTCTACACAATATCAAGCAACAATGATTTCTATCAAAAATAAGCCTGGTTTACAATTGCACTATTCAACTAGTTAATTAATTATCATAGTTTTCTATTTTTAATAAACTATTATGATTAACCCCTTGGAAGAGGCATTGCAAATAACATTTAAAGGTCGCAAAAATTCATCATATATGTCATAATATGATAGATTATAGCTAATTAACTATTACGTGTTGTCCAATTAGTCAAGTTCCAATGTATATCAAGATTTGGAAATCTGCCATAAGCGGCAATATGTTATTTAACGATATTTCCTCTTTTTGCAATCTAACTACAATAGTCACAAGGTCTAAATTCGTACCCTTTTGAAACATTATATTTTAAAGGCTATAACTATCGTATCGAAATTTCTATAACCTCTATCTTATATGTATCTAAGAAATGTGAATATAAAGCCCATAATTGACTGAATTATGTCTATTAATATTAATTCATTGTATGACTGCACATTTATGAATTAGATAGGTCATAAGTTGTGACCTATGACCAACAGTTATGACTCATAACAGTTGTAGGTAGTTCAAAATATTATTGTGTTTAAATATATTATATATATACTAATTGTATTAATATGACTTTTAATGGGAAAAACTAAACATGAACCTTTTATTCTCTCAGACCTATATGTATTTTTATCGAGAGATATACAGAATAAAGACTTTCACAAATTAAATTTTTTTGAAAGCTGCCTCATTTTAAAGCTGCTCTTCAACAATTGAATGAAGGGATGATATTTTTCAAAAGTGAGTCTGTATTATATTTGTAATCTTCATCTATGTAATTAGTTTAATTTATATTAATAAATTATCCTGATTAAACCTTCAGAGGCGCCGTAAATTGCACTTAAAGGTCGCTCTGTTGCAATAAAAACAAAAAGAAAATATGATAAATGATACTATTTGAAAGGCTATAACTGAGTAAAAAAAAACAAAAAAACAGATACATAAATCAAATAAAGATTCTAAATATAACAACCTTTGTTATATCACCTTATTCGATAAATAAGGCGTATTATG
Organism: Lepeophtheirus salmonis; assembly: GCF_016086655.4. Lineage (NCBI taxonomy): Eukaryota > Metazoa > Arthropoda > Copepoda > Siphonostomatoida > Caligidae > Lepeophtheirus > Lepeophtheirus salmonis. The sequence goes on from NC_052134.2 coordinate 45,823,269, forward strand.
GGTTGATATGCTGTGTTTGCAAAAGGACCAAGCGCCTGACCCTCAAGATTTTATGTATATATCAATATTAGTGATGGTACGATTCCAAAAAAAATTCCCCTGCCAATTCTAATTCTTTAATATTTTATATAATAGTTAAAAAATACAATTTATTTGAAAAAAATACAAATATTAAATTTGATATTTTTTATTTTTCAAAAATCCAAGACAATTCTCAAAAAATTTCATATATATAATTTGATATTATTTTTTTTTTTTTTGTTTAATCCACAACTATTCTCAATTTTTTTTGAAAATCCACAGCTGCTCACAAAGAATAAAATTTCAAATGAAAAAATTTCAAAAATCCCCTACTGTTTTCAAAAAAACTAAACTTTTGGAAAAAGTTTCAAAAATTATATCTTATAGGTATCGTCAATTTTTTGAAAAAATTTCAAACATTCAATATTTTTGAAAGAGATTTCAAAAATAAATAGTTATTAACAGAAAATCATCTCTGTATTCAAATATTCTCTGTTTTTTTCTCTTTTAAAATTTAATTTTGTGAAAAAAACTTAATTTAATTTCCAATATAAAATTTTTTGAAAAAAAAATTCAAATATTACATTTTCTAATGAAAATCAAAAATCCCTTAATTTTCGGGTGGGGGTATTTTTTTTCATTACAGAAAACTAATCAATAGTTAAATACCAGTAATAAATCAGAATTGCAAATTAAACATTATTTTCCCGATGCCGATACGGATTCCAGAAAAAAATAACCGATTCCGATTAATCGTCTCACCACTAATTCATATGCAGGGTTCTAGGTTACAAAGTTTTGAAAATCATATTGGATAGATGACGCCCCTGACAGTCCATACACCGAACTTTGAAATTTGTATACCTCATAAATTTTACAATTTTTTGTTTTTCCTTATGTAATTTTTCAATAAGAGGTTTAAGTGGGATAATTGTTTTATACAAAAAGATGTGGAATGTAATTGGCAACATATCTTTTGTTATAATTGTTGATGATTAGTAGTTGATTATATAATTGACGATTTTTCAAACGTCTTAAAAATGTTGGATTTTCCTAAATAAATCCGTTTCCAAATACTTGATTTGAACAAACTGCTCCAATTCAGAATTATTTTATAGCATTAAATCTGATTGCTCTGTTTTTTCTCTCTCATATCATTATTTGTGGAGTTTTTCGTATTCAAACAATTTTGCAAACTTCTAATTATGAAAATGTATTGAAAAAATTGTGTTTCTTATTTGAAATTGAAGCAATTAACTGATTTTTTTTTAAATCGAACGAATAAAAACTCAAAAGTTGAATTGCAATTATTTTAAACTGATAAAGTATTTTGTCAAACCATTTTCAGCCAATATTGACTTTCAACGGCAAGAGTACGTTCCTCACTATTTCAACACAATATAGGGACTGATTTCATTTACAAGAAAACTTTGGACTTCCCCAATACACCCCAAATTGTAATGTCGAATGAGTGTAGGTCAGTCCTGGAGGAGAGGCACATGGAGTCAGCCATATTGCTTCTGCAGAAGTTTTGGTTTCTTCTAAGTTGTATGGGACCATAATGGACATGTAAGTATTGTAGGGGGACAGAATGGAGATACCAACGGTCTCTGCAGACTTTTCGACTACTACACTAGCGCAGAGAAGACCTCAAACGCCTTGTCTTGTTTTGTTGTTACTCCGACATTTTTTAACTTAGAGACATGGGTTAAAAACCAAATGTGTTTATTTTTATTTCAGCTGTCGTTTGGCTGTATAATGAAGCTTCATAATTAAAAATAATGAGGATCAAATTGTAATTAAGTCCTACTACATGTTTGGTGTCCCACTCTCTATACATAATTTTTTTAAATATAACTTAAACTTGGGCCCTTTTTGACAAATTTCAAACTCTGTCTATGGTCGTCGAAATATGTCTATGAAATATTGGGTCGTTAACATTATAACTTTTTTTAGTACTACCAGTTAGGAACTGCTCAATTGTTTGGTTTTGTTTCAAATTGTCTATATGCAGGCACAACATCTATACTCTTTTGTAATTATGTACAATCAAACATGAATTTATGGTCATTACAAAAACATGATCATCAGATACCTTCTATTAAAAAAATAATAGTATGTTTACGTTCAGCTTAATTTTAAACAAAAAATAAAGTGGATTTATATATTAAAGACTTATAATATTGAAAGTAAATGTATGAGCTAACAAGTACGATATTTAAAACCTTTGTTTTTTTTTAAATCAAGATAGATAACATATGAGTATATATACGAAACAACTTTTGATCGGCTTCTTTTGAGTGATAGCATCTGTCTATGTAAATATATGTATATATACACTACAGTAATGTAAAGTGAGGCAGTTAGAATACAACTTTTTTGGGTTTATAACTGCCTGAAGAGGCATGGTTGTTATAGAAACTATCATTTCTTAGAAATATTATGGCAAAATACTTCAGTTTACCAATTTAAATAGCTTAGTAAACCTTAAATCCTTCGTTAGAGGGGACCCCTTTCATACCCCAATTAGTTAACTATGTAAAAAAGAAACCCCTAAAATAAAACATATTTAATTAGATGATAAACAGTTGAATGACTATAATAATTACGTCACTTCAATTTTGTATAATTTTGTAACCATATTTGACTCTCGTAAATGGCAATGGGAATGCAAAATGAATATAGAACATGGAGAATAATTAATTCTTAAATTACAATAATCTGAACAACTTGAGTTTGGGGTTTCTGCAAGATTTAATTCGTTATTCTTAGAGTAAAGACAAAAATTATTATTATTGGGAACATTTTATGACATATTAATTATTTTATGCGAAGTTTTGGAATCAAATAATTAGCCATCAGTTTGCCTGTATTATTTAAGATAATAGCTACAATATTATGCATTTGTGGCTATTATTGTGTGCCTCAGTCCTACCATTGAAAAAAAGAAGTAATCAAAGATATCAAAAAGGAAAAAACATAGGGACATCTTTTAAGTAAAAGAGTTAATTAAACTCACTAAACCTCTATTTAAAATTATTAAATGTAAGAATATATCCTAAATAAACTATTTCCAAGATAAATATAGTTTTGTATACACTCTGATTGAATTTTTCAAGAGCATACTGAAAAAATATTGGCAATAAATTGTAGATTCAAAAGGAATAAGAAACATTTTTATCAATCTTGTGCTGTATATTATCCCAGTTCATCAGCAGATTGTCCATAAAATTTTATGGGGGAAATAATTATTTCATTATTCTTCATTTGACCCTATTAAGGTTTGTATTTAGGATTATCAAATGTGTTAAAATTGATTGATGATGAAGTCATTGAATGATATCTCTAATTATATTATTTAGCAAAAAACAAATCCATGGAGCAACTTTTGGTTCTGATACCAAACGCATCCTTAAGAATTAAGATTTGTTTTCAATTTTGCTGTATAAGTATATTTCAAACTGTACATATTTTCTACATTGATATTGGTCGTAAACTAGGGGGTTGACTGTATAAAGAACCAGTCTGCTTTTGCTTAGCAATAGTAATCGAACTACAAAACTCTTTATTTACAGACCTATATATTAATAACTCTTTATATCTTCCCTTTTTGTCCACCAAAAACCAATGTGGATTTATTACCACTACTAATTACCTATCAATGACGTCATGTGTTGTGTATAAAAAAAGAAATAAATTCCCTACTCATCTGCCCACGCATGGTTTTCCTTTCTTTCACTCCCTTAATTCAGGAGTATCCCTTTCAAAATAATAATCAAAGGATTCGTGCCTTATCATGTGGATATTCATTTCAATGATGATGTTATGGTCCACGTATCATCATTAAATAAACAAATTTATTTATGTTTGTGCCTTGTTAAGTGTGATTACGTCATAATGTATGTATTATTATGAAAGTTAATTACACACATCTATTGGCTCAACAATTCATTTTGTTTCCCACTCATGATTCAATGTATACATGTATGTGTCAATACTGTGCGCTGCCTTGTTATTATAATATCTAGGGATGTACATTTATTAGGGTGAAGCTGATGTTTGGAACACGGGCCAAAAAAGCTTGATACTTTCTGTGTTAGTGTTGTTTGGCAGAGTACTATAGTTGTACCAGAGTACTGACGGATTTAAAACTGTATTATACATAATTGATACTGAAGTCAGTACTTGCAATGCCTTTACACTATACAGAAAATGACCCACCAATGATCTAACCTCACAAATTTCTGAAACCCTGCCACAAAATTTATTTTGTAGTTGACCTAAAATCATTATAAATTTTAGCTAACCTCTTTTCTAAAAAAAAATTGTGGACGTTTTTATATGTGAATGTTAATTGCCCTATACTTAAGTTTTTTTAACAGGTCTAATATATACCTATACGGTCAGTTAAATGGCTAGAACCGATGGCATTTAATGACTTGAGATGAATAAACACATAAATCTAAGAGTCAGGCGTACTATCCCCCTTTTTAAACTCTCACATTGTCAAATAATATTTAATTATGGTCATAGTTATCATTACTTAAATAGGACTTTTTATCTTTAATATATTTACTCATGATTATATTTGAAAGGGTTGGGATGACCTTTTTAAAACGTAAGTAAATACTTTCACAATTGTTGAGCAAATGGAAATAAATAAAGTTTACTTATAATACATGTAGTAAAAAAATCGATTATTTTTTCAATAGAAGGCTTTAGTTATGTATATCTCGCGTTGTGTAATTGCAATCAGTTTTATCTGATAAGATTCGATTTTGTGCTTAGAAATCTTTTTGGGCAGTTTTGCAATTGTTTAACTGAGTATTGTTTGAGCGCATGTCATATATTATATAGTTAGTAATTATTCTCTTGAATGTGAGCTGGTTCGTGCCTTGGTCCTTCCTAGAGAAGGAAATATACTTAATTTATACGGAATCAAAATTTCTTCTCTTAAAAAACAACATTAAAAAATAAATTTCCATTTTAAAAAGAAAAGAAAAAAGCCCTGGACTTTAATATTTGGCCTTGGCTTGCGTACTACAGTTTGAGCACCACTGGTTTAAAGCATTTTTAATTTCGTATTTATTTTAATTGTTATTTTTAAATCTAGACACACATTATATATAAGGGTTATAAATCCAGTGGTCATTATTAAATAACATATACTGATGCACTTGGTTATATACAACTATAGCTGCGAACATATCCCAAAAAATACGACTCAAGGCTATCAACAACTTAATCTACTTTATTTTACCTATTTATACCCAGTTACAAAATAGAAGGAAACAAATCTGCATTTTATATTAATTAAAAAAGAAAGACACTCAATTATAAAATATATATACAAGGGATATCCAAACGCTAGATGGTTTTTAAATTTCTAATGTATTTTCTTAAATACTCTCTTATTTATGACTCTTCATGATATAACAACAATCAACGAAATGGGTCTTGCTTCTTTTTTATACAGGTTCAGTTTAGTAACAGGAACTTTAAACAAGGGGCGTGGCTAAAACATTCGGGACAGGAAATTATATTAGATACAAACAGGGTCGTAGCTACCTGTCTTACAGAGTGCATTGTGCCCTCAGTTCCAGCAGGGGCACCAAAAACTCATATAAATTAGTCTCAGTTTGAAATGTATACGTGTAGGGGGGAGTTGGGTATAGTGAAGTTTGGGAAACACTGGCTAAAGAAATATTATAGTTATCATATTATAGAGCCCAACAGGCTTAATAGCGGACATGGATCCATAATCTACCCCACCCCTTCCCTATTGTATTTACACTGACTGGTGCCGAACCCCATTTTTTCAGATTTTTTTCCAATCCCTTAGCTATTTGGAACTCAGATACATCTGTATCACCCTGGTGACGAAAAAAAAAAAATCATTGGGAAACGCAGTAATTGCACGAAAAAAGTAAGAAAATTGACTTATTGATTAAAGCTAATTTATTTTTATAACATATATTTTATTTTATTTATATATTCTATATAGGAACAAAATTAGAAGAACCGAGACCGATACGCAATATATAGCGGCCTTCGTTCGACCTTGTCGGTTCCGTTTCTACCGGTTCAATAAGCAGAACTGCTTGAACTGCAAGACTGCTAAGGGTATAACCTTGCTCAAAACTAATTGGTGGTATTTTTATTATTATTTTATTGAATATATCCTCCTTCACGAGCAATTAAAGCCTCGACAAGCTGCCGGACAGATTTGCAGCTATTGAAGATGAAGGTCGTCCACATGGGATATCACGCTATTATTATGGCAACTCGGAGCGGAGTTAAACTTGGATAAGATCGGTAGACATTCTTTTTCAAACCACTTTAAACTGCTAAATCCAGGGGTTGAGGTAAAGACTGGAGAGGAGCCACATGGAGGAAGGGCAGAAGTCAGCCAATTTTTTTTTTTTTTTTTTTTTGATAAGTTTTGGATCTACAGGGGCGGGGATCAAATTGTCGCCAAAATATTTTTCTACAAAAAACAACACAAAATATACATTTTTTAACTTTTTTATTGAAAATCAAAACTATGACGAGCATATAGGTATAGAGTAGCCATTCATTTGATATAACCACCGTTGGCATCAATAACGGCCTCAATACAGCCTTTGAACCGGCAACCGGCTCTTCTGACCATCTCATTGTCCATGTTGCCGAATACCTCCTTGATGGAGTCCATCAGGATGGCCTTGGTGCTAGGGGATGTCTGTTGGTATGTCTCTCGACATAGCCCCAGACAAAATAGTCCAAAAGATTAAGGTCGGGAGAGTTAGGAGGCCACAAATCCTTGGTTACGACGTCATAACAGTTCTCGGTTAACCACTGCATGGATATTTTGGACACATGGCAGGGTGCTGAGTCCTTATTGTTTTCTCATGGCAGCTTAGATCCCTCGCCATGGCCTTCATGTACCTGGTAGGGTAATCCTCAACCATCTTCTTCACCTTGCCGATAAAGTCAGTGTCCCTGACCTTCCTGTCGGCGCCCTCCTCCTTGGATGCCCTCTTTATGGTGGCATCAACATCCCAGGTGTCCTCTATCTTCTTACGGATACGCTGAACAGTCCGTAAATTCACTCATAAGGTTGAAGCAATCGTTGAATTGGAGATTTCACCTCCATTATTAACCAATGCCATGACTACGGCGGACCTCGAAAGCTCCTCATTCCACTTATAGCTCTTTATCTTCTCATATGATGACGACATGATGCTAACTGAACTACGCATCGTCAGCTGACAAGAATAGCTTTCCTATTTGGTAACTGGTTTTTTATTTGATAATGTCGTCTTCAAGTTATCAAAGTTTAAAGTAGGCGAAAATTTGATCCCCGCTCCCTGTATGTATCTGTATTGGGGCTTTAATGGACTTCACGATTTCGTAGGGAGTTCTGATGGAGACGCCCACGGTCTTTGCAGCCTTCTCAGCAAAGACACCAGCACATGAGTTGCTTTTTTGTTGTTCCTTGGACATTTTTATACTTACAGACACAGGATATAAAAAAAACTTATTTAGTTCTGTTTTAGCTGTCTTTTGTTTCGGTAAAGAAACCTTGTATCTATAAATAATGGGGAGGAAATCGTAATTAAATGCTACTGCAATTTTTGGTCCTCACTCTATATCTACTCAGGACATAAAAACTCTTAACTTCCTTTTTTCCTCCCTGAAATCTAATTATACTTGGTAATTATTGCATTATATGTTTATATTTGTATTATTCACATCAAGAGCTTTATTTGATATCAAATATGACAAGTTTTAACAAAAAAATAAAGTTAAGTATTTGGTTGTCAAGGGCACGAGTACATATATTTAAGCATTTGGTGGCCACATAGAAAATACCACCCCCGAATTTCTTGATTTGTTCACTCCATTTTTCTATGATTACGTCTCACATTTGAGAGCATGGATAATAAAGTCCATAATGGCGTTTGATGCACCCTAATGCATGTAGACAAAATGAGGTCTATGGACTTCTTCAAGTGCTTTTTTCTTAGACATATAACTTTAACCAAGTGCATTTTTATAAGTAGGTATATGTATATTGTAATTCGATGTAGCCCTTCTCCTCGTTTCGAAAATGAAAGATTTAATGAGATATATGTGTATGTATACTTTTTTTTTTTTTTTCAAGTCAAGGTTAACACAGAGTGAAAAGTGATACATTAAAGCTTTATTAACTCCAGACATAGAACGAAGTTTTGTAATTCTTAGTAAAGGGATGATAGTTGAGTCTTGTTCTAAAAACTCAAAAATACAGTCAAACTCGTATAAGAGAAAAGTTACCACATAAGAAACTTTTTTTCAGGCACAAATATTAAAATATGTAAACTACTTCGAATAAAAGCAACAAGCTGCTTAAAAATCAGGTTAGGTGCAACTTTTGGACATATTTTTTTATTAGGAAAATTCTTAAAAATCCACAGATACAAATATTCTATGAATTTCCACTAGCCTTTTTTTATATATATATTCATTTATATATTCTATAATAATGATTGAAGGAGATGTGTTCTATATAAGGAGCTTGACAATCTTACCGTTGAGGAAATTGAAAAAAAATAAAAATCAATCTTCCTTAACAAAAACAAAAAAATAATATTAAAAAAAACAAAAAAATAACTGACTATATGAAATGAATATGCTTTGAAATTAGTAGTAAATGTCTGGTCTGTTTATGCAAGTCACAAATGTAGAAATTAAACATGTAATCAAAAATGGGATTTTTTTATTCACATTGTATATGTAAAAGTAATATTTTGCTGGAACCGAGAAGTTGTTCTCGGTCCGAACTTGTCTACATATACAGTCAAAACTACAGCGTACAGCTGTTGTTTAACAACGAATTTTGAGATTCTGCAACAGTTGAGCATGCGTAGGTAGAACGATGTTTGGCGGCTAGCCAGAAGTGTTTGTGTCAGTTAAGAAAATGGCATCGATTGACCAAGTATTTATTCTGCAATCGTAACAAAGGCAGAGTGCCCTTGTTGCAATCCGACTAGGACGAGACAATGCTGAGATTGCAAACTTCTTAAAACATACTATTTTTCTATATTTTATATATATTTTTTTATACGATAGGTTCTTTGCCTGGAGAGTCAGGAAGGAACTGAAAGAGCCTGGAAGTGATTATGAGTCAACGGCATACCCAACTTGCTAAGAAAAAATTTAGATGGTCGTCATTGTTTTTGACTTTTTTTCGACTTTGTTGGACCCAGTGTTTGGCCTCCAAGCTCATGGGACCTCAACTTTGTGGACTTCCTTTTATAAGACACACACACACATGTCCTCCTGAAAAACTAAATCCGAGCTGATGTCCAGTATCCGGGAGGAATTTTGGAATCTGCCAAATTAAACTATTGTCAAGATCTCTTCCCATTTCTGAGGTCAAGTCGAGGCCTTCATTGAGGCTAAAGACCATTACATTGATAATAATAATTAATATTTTATTCTGTTTTCATTAAAATGGAATGATTGGTTTAGAAGAAATTCCAATTTAAAAAAATCGTGCTGGTTGTTAAATAGAGATCGCACCCTGTATATTAAGTGGCAAGGCAAGGGAAACTGTAAAAGGGACAGCTTAGTGATGTGATCTCTTAAATCAGGTTTGGATTTTTGGCACAATTATAAAGTGTATTTTGTGGATAAATGAATCTATAGTAACGTCTGTCTTTATTTGCATACATTCGCAGATATTGAAAAAATGAAAGACAATAACCTTGGGAAAACATTTAGTCATATTTAAACTGACATATTTTACTCACTATCTTATCAAAAAAGGGTCAATCATTCTATAGCGGATCACTACTTTTTTGCAACAGTCCATATAAGTTTTAGAGAGTGACCTTTAAAAACATGTTCATCTATGGAATAGTTTGTGTGACCACTGGTGGGGAATTTTGAATATGCACTAAATACAGTTGCTTATGAAAATTCCATCGTGGGAACTGGATAAGGCCGCTTAGTATGGTGACACACTTAAATCATGAGATCGCTAGGCTAAGCTTGACTGTAAATTAATTATATCTGGTAAACTTGGCATCATGACATACAGAACATTTAATGCTAACTTCTTAGAAAAACAAACAAAATAAAAACATTCAACACAATAACATAATCTGTACGAGCAAGACTTCAATTAAAATTTGCAGAAAACTTCGTTTAGAGTGGTTTAATTATAAATCATGAATGAAAATGCACTTTCCTAAACAATGGGATACAAAAATAAAAAACACAAAAATCATTTCAAGCATGTACAACGAGCCATAATCCATCATAACTCCTGTCACCCGAATAATATTATTTTTTTAAAGCATAGGCAACTCATTCAATCATTAGAAGGGAAAAAAATAATTTTTTGACTATAGGTGCATTTGAAGGTGGAAAAAGTGCTCTATGGGTTTGTGAGTCATAGTATTACCCACGAACATAAAATTTCACATGAGGGTTGTTATTCCATACAAAAACGACAAAATATTTCAAAAAATATAGCAAATTTTCCCGAAATATTGATGTAGAACAGAGATATTGGCCTCTAAAGTTAGCTAACTCGAATAGGACCCCAACTAGTATGTAAATGTACTTTCTATTTCCACCCTGCTCTGCCATATGCCATAAATTCGTATTGAAAACTCATGCAAAAAAAAAAAAAATAGAATGATTGCCAATATACCTAAATTAATTCAATTTATTAGCATATAACATCCATTTTTTTTGTAAATTTATACGCTTAAAAAATCTACAAATTAATTTTGAACATGAATAAAAATGGAGCAAATTATTAAGTTTGAAGTATGACAATGGTTAAATTTCGTAACATTTTTTTAAGAAAAATATATTTGATGTTGCTTACTTTAGACACTCATATCTCTAGTTTGAATGAACCATTTGAATTGTACTCGAGTTTCCAATATTTTCAAACCTATGAATGTTGTAGCTACATACTCTATAAAAAATAGGCAATTCTGAGATATGTGGTTAACTCTTTTTGCTGTGGAACAATGGTAGGGGCTTGGACTCGAGACTTGCAACTCAACTTCATCTCAAAATTCAAGACTTATCCCGACTAGAATTTGATAGCTACTTAATACTGAACTCTAAAAAATCCTTACACAATGGACCCAATATTATATCCAATAATGAACATGAAATGAGCTCAAAAGAAATCAGAGGCGCCATAAAAATATAAAAATATTCAAGAACTTGAACTGGACTCGATACATTTTTTCAGTAGACATAGACTTCTGAGCAAAATCTGGAGACTCAACTCGACCTCCAGTACAATGACTTTTTCCCGCCTCTACCGTGAAATGATCCATCAATATTTTAAAGACAATTCAAACAAAAGATTGAAAGGACCCACATTGGAAAGAATATAAATTATCGTATATTATCATTAATAAGCTATTAAAAACACCTTTAGTCATGACAGATAATATGACATAATTTGATTCAGAACACCAGTGTCATTAGTTAGAACTTTTGCCTCCTACGTTATTTAATAATCCAACGATGGGTCATATAAGAACAAAAAAAAAAAAGGTAATGTGTGGACTTGATTAGCATAGTTATGAGAGGGTATACACAATATAATATAAGTGGATTTTTATATTACTTTTTTACAATTTGTACATATGTAAACCCATCGCGATACGAAGGACAAAACACTTACCTATAGATTACTGCTTGTTGCAAATTAAAAAAAACTGCATTAAAATAACCTTGAATTCAATTCTTAATGAGGTTTTACGTATAATATAATAGTATATGTACACAATAAAAAATAATCTTTCTAGTGCGACGAAACTTGAGACGAGAGAAATGCACTTCATAATGGAATCCCATCTTTGAGCATCTTGCGCAGCGGTTCTAAACCCTTTTACCTTCCTTAACTCATTCCATTATCTCAAAAAAGATATTTCTTGAGTAATGGTGTGATTTATAAAGTCAAATAAGAAAATAAAGTTTCATCCAACTTATTCTTTTATGGATAAATCGAATAAGTATAACAAAAATACTATATAAACGAAGCTGTTATTTGTGTAAATCACACCATTACTCGCAATTCCATGAGTTTTGTACTTTAAACTTATTCAAAAAATATTTATCAGTGTTTTATCTTTAGATGGTTTAAAAAAAAATCAAAGACAATAAACTTTGAAAGTCAGGCTTACTTTTTTATTTACTACAGAAACAAAAATAAAAAGTATTTTCTGAGTGCCGGTCAAATATGGATACCAGCATGGGGAAAATAAACTATATATGACAGGTTTTTCTTCAAACAAGGCGAAAACGCAAGCCAGGCAGCTGAAAATGTGAATTGTGTTTACGCCTTTGCTACTATAAGAGACAATCACTCGCAATTTTAGCTTTGTGAATTCTGTTCCGGTAATTTTGATGTGACAGATGCATCACCCATTATTTTTCCAATTGATGGCTTTAATAATATTTATCTCGCGTTGTATAAGCCCCATTGATTTAGTTTGGATAGTGATAGAACGATAAGATTTCGTACTTATAAAAACTTTTCTCACAGTTTTGTGATTGTTTGACTCAGCATTGTTTGAGCGTCAAAGGTCAAAGGGGGATACGAACAATGAGCAAATACGCCATATTTTACTGTTTTTCTACGATAATTTGAATAGTGTTTTTGGGGTTCATACCGTGCTGGTTCATGGATTCCCATACCGTGCTGGTTCATGGATTCCGTTACCGTAATTTTGATGTCAAAGATGCATCAGGATCTGCAAGGCCAATTTTCGAAAATGTGAATAAAATAATGGAAATTGTCGTGTTTGACCCTCATGTAAGCACTGTTTCAATTGCCAAAGAGATAAACATAAATGAAGAAAAAAAAATCCATAAAAAATAATGAATTATTTTTACTACACCCTGTATATAAATCTACACTCTATGAGACACGGGATAATTAGCCCTATGCCCCCTAAAATTGTAACTTGTACAATTAATATATGCACCAACATAATTAATGTATAAATACTTTTGACTTATCAAACAAAAAAATGAAATTGATTATTATTTCGAATATAAATAAATGAATGAATATATTATTTTCTAAGACACACCAAAAATACATTTATTATTGAAGAGGAGTTGGGTCTACTGTTATGTATAGGTACATATGTAAGCAGTAACATTTATTTTAGAAACATATATATAAGTCAGAAGCAACCGTGGGTTGATAAATCTTACAACAACCAATGCTTTATTATTTAAAGAACAAAGGATCTTTAAATAAATAAAAATATTTATATATAATATTATAAGTTCATTTAAAAGTGGATAATAAAGGCGAATGAACAATGTGAGGAAAGTTGAAACACTTTTTGCAATTGTCCCTCTGTACTGAGAATTACAATATCAGAATTTCTTCTCACGGTGTGAGTTTTGATAGCAAAGTAATCAAAAGTTAAAATGGTATTAGGTAGTGAAAAAATAATAAAACTGATCGATTAAGAATATAATTTCAACATAAAAGTCTGAGTTCTCTTGGTCATTAATGTAGCCGCTCTTAGCGGCAAGGATAGCTTCCAGACCACGGCAGAAGCCCTGGTACCCACTGCGGATGTAGTCATCTGCCATGACGCTCCAATGCTGGCTGACCGTGGCTTTGAGGGCCTTGGCGTTTGGATGACGGACATTACAGGCATTCCCCTTGACTACACCCAAAAGGTGTAGTCAAGGGGTGGTTTTAGGGCTGTAGAGTTGCCTAAAGTTTCAAAAAAGAGTTCAAAATATGAATTAATTTCAATCACTCAACCTTAATTAATTATTGAATTAGTAAGTGTTCGGATATCAATGAACCATCCTGTACTACAAAAGTAATGGTCATCAAAACAGTTTTGATTCAATATCTCGAAGAATAAATCACCAAAATATTTTTTTTTTTTTCTTACGATAATCTGTATAATACAATAAAATATAATATAAATTTTATGACTGTTGCTTTTTTTGATGATGAAAAAAAAGGCACGGATGTAAGAGTCCCGTGTTTCAACATGACCCCATTTCCCCTACATTGAATCGCAGGTGCTATATACATAAATAGTATGACTGGGACAGTACGTTAAACCCACAGTTTGGTACGAACAGCGGTGCACCCTTCTTGGTACGCGGTTCGGTGTAGTATAGTACTAAAATGTTTTTTAATAGAACTATTATAGTTTTTCAAATTTTTCGATATTTTATTCCTTAATAATATTATTATTCTCTAATAATAAATTATTTATTAATATAAAAGTTGATATAGAATATAATAAATGTCTGATAATAAACAAACGGATAAGCAGTCAAATTGTCGCCAGTGATTTTGGAAAAAATAGCCAACGCCATAGCTCTGCTTGATTCATATATAAATCAATTAAAAGAATGGAAAATAAAAATAATCAATATTTAATATCTGTTTATACATATATATATATATATATATGTACCCCACCCAGGGTAAAAGCGTACCAAACAGAACCTCAAGAACCCCGTACCGTACCAACCCTACTAAATAGTCATCAATGCATTTCTTATCGTGATTATTAACTGATTTGGTTAAATGATCAATTTGCTATGAAAAAGTACAAAAATAAATAGACTTTAAAGAGCATGTGTAATATAATTTATGCATTTACCCATGTATATGAGTAGGTGAATGAGTGATTCATTCAGGTAATTGAATATGGGCATTTGCTTTGAGAGTATATGTTTTTTAAAAGAAAAAATTGAAAATTGTGTTGGGAGAGAGCCCACATAGAAATATGTATTGAATCCGTCCCTCAAACTTTTCTACGAAAAGGAAATGAAAAAAAGTTCTGATATCAATAGGGTATGAGCAAGCTGAAAAAAAAGAATCATATCCCCGAGGTGGTGTGACAGTCTGTAGCTTATTGTTTAACCTAGTTGTTTGAAATAAATATTGAATGCAGAGACAAATTTTCACAGCACCCTCTATACGAGTAAGATACACGTATATTTCATATCAAAGAATATTGTCACTAAGGAATTTATCTCATTTTGCCCCAAGATGACGCCACTCTCTGTCGCTTTGTTTAGAAACTAATATAAGTAATCTACGCTCATACCGAATTGATTCTTGGAAAATAACGTAACTTTATAACAGTTTTGAGATTAGAAAAAGACAAACGGTTGGTGTTCAAGTTCTGTTTTCTTTTTTGATGATTCTTCAATTGAACATCGTTAATAGCTAACTCAATTTGATCATTTGTTTGATTTTTTTCTATATATTTTGAAATGCATTAGAATATAATAATAGATATGTTGAAATATAAATTTTTCAATATTTCTCCTCCACTAAGGCTAATTTAAATTATGAATATTCACCTTTCTATAGCAGAAATACACTTTATTCCCTTCAAGTCATATAACGAGCAACTCATGTTAACAAGAGTATTAATTTAGTAATGCCATAATCTAACTTATCCTCGTACTCTACAAAATGTTCAGCCCTTATACATTGACGTAAGTGATGATAATTTTAAAGGGGGGCACTTCAATATTGACTGAAGAATAGGATCAAGAATATTCTTTCAAAATACATTTTTTTGATGGCGTCTTCCACATCTATGAGAGAGGAAAATAATTTGAATATATGTCAGTTGACTTTTATTTAGGGTTGTATTACTAATATTTTACCTATGTAACAAATCTTCACTTATAAGATTTGAACAGGGCCATTATTAGAGTTGCCATTTTTGTTAGATATATACTCAGTTTAGAAATTAGAAAAGGAAAAACAGATGTTCCTTGTTCTCTTTCTTCTTCTTTTGTTCATTGACAAATTGACTGTCGTAGTGTTAACTTATCTCTCTGAATTAAGCATTCCCTCCTATCTTTGGTGTAAATTATTTTTAAAATACATAATAAAATAAATATGTATGAATTTGAATATAATTACAATATTTTCTCTGCACTAATTTTATTTTAATTTTACACGGTTCTCTTCTTTCTAGCAGTAATTCATTTTATCACCCCCAAAAACCACATAAGAGGTAGCTGATATTAACAAGGGTCTTAACTATTTAGAAACATATGTCTTGCTCCTGCCTTCTCTTCAAACTCTTTTTATCTTTACAAACATGTAAACTTTAGTAATTACTCCCCTCGCCCAGGTTTATTACTAACTACGTCACTGTATCAAACTATTCTTCGAAGAGATCTGTTCTGTAACAAGAACTTTATAGAATAGGGTTATTTAAACTCAAATGGAGCCTCTGCAGAATTTTTTTTTTTTTTTTTTTGGGGGGCTAGATTCATTAGAAGGGACCAAAAAAATTTAGATTAACAATTTTTTTGACAGTGCCTTACTTTGAAGAATTTTTTTCATTTTTTTTCCTAGCGAATCAAGCTCAGGCCCATTCAAATGCAATTGACAATAAAAAAGTATAGAACCTGTCACAATTATTATCATACTATAACACTTTAGCAGCCTATGTAAATTAAATTTTGGATTATGTGCTTATATTTGAGCTGTAGTTGGATTTTGTCTACTACAGATCATTCGGTGTGGAGGGATAAACCCTAAATGCTATATAAATCTATATACTACACTCACAGACATATTCACAACTAAATAAAATAGAATTCGATTTTAATATATCAACATGAGGAACACTAATTATAAGAGAAATATATGGGCAAGTCACCAGCTGACAAATAAAATAAATATAAGAGTTTGTTGATGTTTTGGGAACATAAATCTGAGAGTTGAGCGAGTAATAATTTTTTTAGTAGTGACCATAAATTCAATTTATTTCATCAAATATCACAGTGAATTTATTGCCCACTGAATTTGTATAAACGAATTGAGTATGGTCACACCATATTTTATTTTTTTAAAAGGTTTTAATGTCAATCATTCAGGTAGGGAAAAAATCCAATTATATTTTGGCTTAATAGTTTGAGGGATTTAACAAAAAATGATTTGTTTTACGAACTAAAAATCATATGCGTTAGAAAAACTTATTTGATTAAGAGCAACCATATGGAATATCATCAACAAATATGTCTCAATAAGTTGTCTAGGTACTATAGGATATGAATATGTATTCATGTCTTTATTATTATCTGTTCCCCACACAATGTTTTAAGTAGTAGGGGAGGCCGGGAGCAGTTACAACAGTACTCATCTATTGATCATCAAAATATCTACAATTTACATTACAATTGTATTGTACAATGTGAATTATGTATTGTAAAAAAAATCAATCATTTTTGTCAACTATCCTTAGAGATATTGAATAAAAACTTTTTTTATAGATAAAATGCATTATGAAAAGAACATTTCTGTAAGGATGCAGTCAATTTTTGAAGGTTTTTATTGTAAGTGATATTATTTGAATTATTGACTGTTTTGTTATCAGTTTATATAACTTTACAAAAGTTAGAAACTCATTCATCATCGTAAATATGAGATTTTATAACCAAAGATACAACTACTAGGGATTGATCCAAGATTTTGAGATATTGACGTTATGTTAGGGATGATTTGTAGGAAAATGTGAAAATATTAGGATTTTATACATGTAACATAAAAAATGATTACTTTCGTTTGATAACACTTTTAACTACGCGTTTAGTCGTTTTTAACTCGTTCAGAATCGCAAGATTATAAACATATATATTTGTTTAAAGGGGGAGGGATTGATTTTTGGATTTTTTTTGTAAAAAAATTTAAAAAATTCGAGGAAAAAATTGAAAAATTCAATTTTTGAAGAAAAAAAATCGAAAAAATTACAAAAATTCAGAACCAATAAAAAAAATTCAATTTTTTGGAACAAAGTTGCAAAATATTTACAGCTGTTCACAAAAATTTCATTAATTAAAGTTTCAATGAAAAAGTAAAAATTTCTTGAGCCCAACACCTGGGGAGGCTCCTGTTTCGTCTAACTTTAACTGCAGCTAAATAACATATGGGAAATGGGAAAACGGGTAAAATGCTCGAACTGATAGCCTCCTATAGTCTTAATAAAAAAATTGAAAAGGGGAATGTTTATAAACAATACAAAAATAGGCTTAAAACCCATATGGAAAATGATTTTATACACTTTTCAGCAGATATTATTAAAGATAACGAAGAAGTTGAAATTCAAGTGATTCAAGGTAAATGTGGAATTATATAGAAATTCTGAAAAATATTTTGATTTTCTTGGGTTTTATGATTCTTGGGATTTTTAAAAGGTAATTTTAGGGATATTATAAAATTTTGAGTGGCATTCCTGATTGTCATACTTAGTGCAAAAAGGAAGGTCAGCGGCACTTTTCTTCGAATGGTTTATTCTTGTACATTTTTATAAAAAAAATATTCTTCACATACGGATTAACTTAGCAAGAGTTGGGCCTCAAAGCGGTTCTTGATATAAATATATTATTATATTTTTATTCACTATATACACATTGAAACCTAATCATCCAACTTCATGGAAATTCAAATTATTTATTAATCACAAAGTTCCATTTACTCTATTTTTCATAATTTAGAACACAAATTCAAATTTTTTCAACTATTGTCAGGGGCAGTTGCAACATTTGACGAGTTGTATGCATTGGCTATTTATAGAAAAACTATACAATATCTACTTATAAATTTTTAAAAAAAAACCGTTATATCCAGCCTTTCAACACAAAAGCAAGCTAGAAAGATTTTTAACAAAATTGTGTATGAATTACATTTGTATTCTCAGACGAATAATCGTTTAGTTCTATCGACAAATTTTCTTATCAACCCTTTAGGTGCGTATCGCAAATTCCACTTTATTTTACCCCAATTGATCACCAAAATATAAGAATGAGAAATAGATAAATTTTATAAGTATCTCAAATCCAATAAAGGTTATAAACTATTGCTAAAATTCTTGGGTATCTACACTCATCCCACAAATTTGAAGTGCAAAGCCTATAACTGACTCAAATATGCCTGTGAAATATTGTGTTTATATAAAGTAAAACTATAAATTGGAATTTTACCTTTTTCTTGATTTGTGTTTAGAATTGTTTTTATGTTAACAAACCACATATATATATATAGGTATGTTGTGTTAAAATATGGTGTGTATAAGTAGTAATTGGACGATTCATAAAAAAATGTCGATGCGGATGTGATTCTAGTAAAAATTAGCGTTGCCGATTCCGATCTCTTAATATTTTAAATAATAGTTAAAAATACCATTTTTCTATCAGGGGCGTACACAGGGTTATAACTTTGTGAGGGGGTTGGTTTTTGGATTTAAAAATAAATAAATAAATAACCAAAAATTTGAAAAAATAAATTTTTCCAAATATAAAGTTTTGAAAATCAACAACAATTCACAAAAAATTAATATTTTTTCTCGAAATTCCATAGCTTTTTACAAAAATTAAATTTTTTGTAGAAAAAATTCCCAAAATCCCCAGCTGTTCTCAAAATAATAAAAAAATTTCAAAAAAAAGAATCGAAATTGCAAATTAAATATTATTTTCCTGATGCCGATCCTGATTCAAATTCCGGAAAAACACCCGATTTTGCAATTCTGAATGATCGTCCCATCACTAATTTTAAGTCAACCTAGCTAAGATTCATGTAGCTAATCACAAATAGAGTTATAACTCTACCCGATCCCCCCTACAATAAAATATCTATATACCTTGTTGTGTTTATGGATAACTAAGCGTGCGTCTGTATACAGTCAAAGAAAAATAATACCTTTTCCATGAGTCATTCGGGCTGCAAGGAACAACAACTCTTTATGATTGTTTTCTGATGAAGATGACGTCAAGTCAACGCCGGGAACATAAGACATAACCTTAATGTAACTTTTGCTTTTCACAATGCATCATCATGTGATACATGAACTAGCTACATCCATTATAGAAATTATTTGAAATTTTATTTTAAAAAAATTTAATATTAAAAAATAATTTTAAAATTTTATTATAATTTTTTTCTAAAAATTTGAATATTTGAAAAAAAATTTGTGAACAACTGTGGGATTCTTTTTAAATTTTTGCAAAAAAATTCTAAATAATATAATAAAGTTTGGTATTTGAAATTTTTTTTAGAAAAAATTTTAATTTTCGGATTTTTTTTTGTATAAAAATCCGCCCCCCCCCTAAAAAAATATATTATGCCTCTAAAAATATATTATGATCATGTGGACGCCCCTCAGACTGCCCGTCCTCAGTCCTTATTAAAGACCGACACAAAACTAGTCATGACCAAAGCAAATGGGTTCTAAAATGTAATAAACATGATCAAATAAGCTCGATCCCTAAAATTCCTGATTTAATCTGAGTCTCTAACCACTACATTACCTACTACTGTGGGACAATTCTTTATTTAATGGTAGAGAAATTGTTCATTGTTTAACAAAAGCTAATTCAATTAAGAATATCATCAAGGTTTATTACCCTAATAAGGAACTTTAGTAGTTTTTAAAATTAACAACTTATAAAGAAATACAATGTCAATATGTATGTTAGTATACGTCATGAATATCTGCACTTATTTTACTTAAAATAAATAACCTCTAACAATCAAATTGACCCGGAAACATAGGTCGCATTCAAAATACGGATCATGCCTCATTGAGTCTAACAAAAATATGCAGTTCAAATAGCACATGTCCTTGTACCTTTATTAACATTGGAGTAAATTGACATTTGTTATTTAAAGATACTTTATAAATGGACAAGAAACCCGTTTGAATCTCCACCCACGATAATATTTAAACAAAAAATGGAGACGATGTCTAATAATGACAATAATTAAAACTAAAGGTTCATATTTTTGCGTTCTAAAGTTCTTATTTTTTTTGTCAATCTGTACTTCAGGGGCGACTGCAGGGGGTTGGTTATTCTCAAAAAATTAAATATTTTGGAAATAAAATTCTAATATTATATTTCAAATAAAAAATTTTTTAGAAGAAAAAGTCTTAAATTAAATTTCAAATATAAAATTTTTGGAAAAAAAAATTATAATATTATATTTCAAATATAAAATTTTTGGAAAAAAAATTCAAAAATCCATAGTTATTAACAAAAAATTAATTTTTTTTTGGAAAAATTTCAAATATTTGGAATTTTTAGGAAAAAGTTCACCAAATTAAATTTCAAATATAAAGTTTTTTGGAGAAATATTCCAAAAACCCATAGTTGTTCACAACAATTAATTTTTTTAGAAAAAAATTAGACAACTTTCGTTAAATATAAATTATTAAATTTTATGGGAAAAAAATTCTAAAATCCATAGCATTGACAAAAAATTAAATTTTTTGGAAAAAAAATAAAAAATCTAGAGTTGTTCAAAAAAAAAACTTAAATGTTAAGGAAAAAAATTTATAAAATTTAATTGCAAATATTAAGTTTTTCGAAGAAAAACTTCAAAAATCCACTGTTATTTACAGACAATTAAATTTTTTAGAAAAATATTTGAAAACTTTAATTAAATATGAAATATTAACTTTATTGAAAAAAAAAAAAAATATTCAAATACATATTAAATTTTTCTAGTAAGGATAAAAAATTCCTTAATTTGGGGGTGTGCTAAAAACCCTAGAGCCTATCTCTGCTGCGGACGCCCCTGTACTTTGACCATGAAGCTTCAATTTAATTATGTTTATAGTTTATGGCAAAGGTGAGGTCTTTGACTCAAGACTAGCTACTCGACTTGGACTCGAAATTCATTTCATTTTTTTTCATTAGATCTTAATTAGTACATTATTAATGTATCTTTTTTTACTGAAGATTTGAACTGGATTCTATGTAAAGCACTTAGAATTAATTTGGATTTGGTGAATAAAAACTTTTTATCATCTCTAGTATATTTATTATAATCAGTAAAAAGACATTTATATTTATGTTTCCCTATCGGCTAAAATATCAACGACTCAAATAGTTGTGAAAATAAATAAGATGTCTCCATTTGGCCAATGAGTTTACGACAGCAACTCTATTATCTGGCATTAAATTGCAGCTTAAATTCAAAGTATAACATAAATAATAGTCAAAGTTATTCATTTCCCTTGATAGTAATTAGCGGTGCAATCTTTCTAATCATCTATTTTTATTTTAAAAGGCCCAAAGGGATTTTTGCAAAAAAATATTTGTAGGATAAAATATATATGTACAGCAGTACCTTCAATTACGAGCAGTCTGCGATAAGCAAAATGAAATATTTTAATAAATTACAACTGAAAAGTACTCCACTTCCAAAATATTTATTAACTAAGACTGAATCAGAAGTATCCCTTATCTTTTGATGGTAATTGTTAAAATGGCTCGTCACAACTCTAAAAAAGCTAAAAGGATTTTACATCAGTGTTCTCTGAGATGATAATGACCTTATTTATTCAGGCCAGTTTGTCAGTACTTGAACTGATTTAACAAAGAAGGAATAAAGTTGAGTACCTCTATGAAACCAAAATTTATAAGCTCTTAGGAGTGATATGTATGACTTAACTGGAAGGGAGTGCAGTCTCAAGTCTTAAATCAGGACAAAAATAACACTAGTAACATGCTTTAAGTACAAAAACAGACAAAAAATAGAATGGACACATGGTAAAGCCCAAACATCGGCCTATCGCCATTTATATCATATTTGGTTTTATGATTTATAAAATCCACAGTAAAAAACCAATTTGAGCTCTTTACCTCAATATGCTACAGAGTTATGGTTCATTATGTATTTTGAACATTTTCGGCTACCTTTACCTCTTAAAATTTAATGCCCCATTACTGTGATCATATGTAATCTTCGTACCAAGTTATATCGAAATCGATCTGAAACCTTAACTGTAATCCTGTTGACCAAAAGGCAAATAAACCAATAAACAGTGGCGAAAGCATAAACTCCGTTCAACTTTGTTGGGTTTTTAAACATTAGTAATGTAAATGGTAACATTTGCACCAAAGCTATAAGCCAAGCAATGAAAAAAAACACCCCTGATCAATATTTTCTAAAAATAGTTGACTACCTCACAGGTGTTTTGTACGTTATGGCCGTTGAAAGTCCCATGAGTATACTCGATAACCAACTATACAACCTTCATTAATTAACACTTTTAATTGAATTAATAATTAGATTTATTTTATAGAAAATAATTATTGGATACGTCACAGCAGATAATTATAAAGTGACGTCATTACAATAGTTACATTTTATTATAGAAAAAATTTTACTTAGCCAAATAATTTTCTGTAGGTTATAATAAAATTTTTGCTTTTCACTAGAAAATTTAAAAAAACAATTAATATTTGAAATTAAATTAAATTATTTTCTACAAAATTTAATCTTCTATAAATTAGTATGGTCATTAAATATTTTCACCAAAAAATTAAATATTTGAATTTTTTTTCAAAAAATAATATATTTGAAACTTTTTCCAAAAAAAAATATATTTGAAACTTTTTTCCAAAAAGTTTAACGCTTTGTAAATTTCTGTGTTTTTTTTTGTTGTGTTTTTCTTTAAATTAAATTTTTTAAGAATGGCTATGAATTTTTGAAATGTTTCCCAAAAAAATTAATTTTTTGTAAATAGCTGTAGATTTCTGATTAAAATTTGGAAAAATAACTTTCAAATATAGCCATCCAAGCCTGCGGATGTCCCCGTAAAGAAAACAAGTCAATTTATATTACAATAAAAATCACTCACTTAAGCTAAACATTAGATTAGATTTCATTTGCGATATTTCTTCACTCCTACCCCTTATATAGACTCGCAGAACGTACATTTTGAATTAATTTGTCAGGCTTTTTGACCACACAAATGGAAATATACATCATTGGTGCATCGTAGCACAAGCTAGGAGTAATTAATAACTTGAAAGTTAACTTAAAGATTGATCAGTGTTGTTTCATTCAAACGGTGAAACACTCTTCTGATGATCATTATTATTATAGCAACAAGTACGAAGATTAGGGACAGGTAGGTAAGATTATGTTGACCATGGGATCAACCCAGGTGGTCCACCAATCAAAAAAATAAATAACATGGACAATCATATGTATGTTTCTATGTAATTTTTTGAATTGTTAAATCATGTACTTTAACATGTTTGTGTGTATTCATTAGTGTTAGGTTTCAGTCTGAAAATCTTAGAACGGTTTGAGACCCTTATGTTTTGTAGTGGAGCAAACTTATAATGTACTTTAAGGCGGTCGGCCTAGACTAGTCTCAAAATAAAGTCTGTCTACATTGATCCAACATAAAGTTTGATCTAAATCGGTATTACAAAAAATTGATTTGGATCGTTCTCGTTTAGAGCTTGGTCCAAATAGACCCATACTATAGTTATACTATTGTTATTACATTTATTCATGATTAATTTTATCGCAATCCCTCTTGACGTATATTATTATTATTTTAATCTTTATATTATTGTATCAAATTTTAATAAAAGCCCAATTAAAAAAAAACTATAGATCAGTTGTTCTCAAATGGTAGTACGCGTACCCCTGAGGTAGTTGGAGGCACGTCAAGGGTACTTGATATTTTGAAAGAATGTTGTACAAGTGCTTTATAACTCAAGACGGCCGCAGGGAGTGGGCTGGAGGTGCTGTAGCACTCCCCACAAATTAAGGAATTTATGTTTTTACTAGAAAATGTCATATTTCAATTTTTTTCTTCTAAAAGTTTAATATTTTTAATTTAATTTAATTTTCTGTGAATGGCTATGGATTTTTAAATCTTTCTTCTATAAAATTTTTTCTTCAAAAAGTTTTATAATGGAATTTTTTGTGAACAGCGGTGGATTTTGAATTTTTTTACTAAAAAAACTTTATTTTTTGAGAATAGTTATTAATTTTGGAATTTTTTTTTTGTGTGTGTGAATAACTATAGATTTTTGATTTTTTTTTTCGAAAAAGTTTAATATTTTGAAATTTCTTTCACAATAAATTTAGTTATTGGATTCTTTTTAAAAAATTTAAAAAACCAAGACTCCCCAATATAATTTTGCGGACGCCGCTGTCACTGAAGCTAAAAATGCTTTGTGCTGGTAAGGGGGTACTTTGGTTAAATAAATATTTTACAAGCGGTACATGACTAAAAAACGTTGAGAATCCTTGCTATAGATGAATTGTTGATGATGTCTGTTTCAAAATTGTGAACATTTACCTACAATAACGTCAAAGGAAATTAAATTTGTTGCATAGATCATAATTATACAATCATGAAAAGGATCCATACGGAAAGGAAATAGGTCCAAGATTTGAAAACGATTACATTCGGACTACACTCTGAGATTGCAGACTGGACCAAATATAGGTCCTAATCGGTCTAGAATAAATTACTTAAGACAGAACTAAAAAAAAAAATCTAGTGGATATGTCTTATCTAAAATTTAATCTGGACCGATTTATATATGAATTCTTGATGACGTCATGTGTGTTTCAAATTTGTGAACATCAGTACGATAACGTCATATGAAGTTAAATGTGTTCCATAAATCATATTATTACAACTCATAAATCAGAATACAGAAGTAAATCAGTATATAGATTGAGACCGAAAAAAATTATGCATATATATTGAGCTTAAAAGAAATGGGTTAACGATTAAAATTCGTTGTACGGTCTGATATCACAATCTGGATCTAAATATGGGTCCAAATCGGCCTGAATAAATTACTTAAAGCCAAACGGAAAAAAATCGGTTTCGGATCGAGTCTCAACACTATAATTTATATTTTTTGTTTCTCAGGTGGGCTTTTTTTATTTACTTAAAGCAGTCACACTCTCTCGCAAGAAAACTGAAGTTTAAGAAAAAACAATATTAAAAATTTTTTATATGAATAAATCTATAAAATTATTTAATAAACCTATCTTGATTAATTCTGAGAGTTGATCTAGGTGCGTGACTATAGAGTGGTGGGAGTGATATACCGCCTCTGACTAAAGGCTTTAAAATTAACAATTTTCTGTTTCTCTAATTCAAAACTTTGTCTTTCTCTAGAAAAAAATCTTGTCAGAAATTAATAAAAAAGTTTTCTAAAAAATTTGAAGACAATTAATATTTAAAAAAAAGTTGTTAGTCAAATTTCTAAAAAATGACTTGTCATTTTTGACATTTATAAAAACAAAACAAATATTCTATCAATATTCTCAAAGATTCCCCACAAAAAATCCAAGTCACGACTCTGTATTGATTCTCTGAAATGTATTGAACAACACTTCAACTTTATGAAATATATTTTTTTTTTCACAAATTGCAAGCAATTAATCAAATCTGTGTAGACGAGGACGGTTGCAACACTAAAACAAATTGCGGTTATGTTCAAAATTAACCCTTTGATATTAAACTTGAATTTTCTATACTCACAATTTTATCAATATGATTCAAATCTGTTTAAAATAAATTTTGTTGGCTGAACTTTTTTTTGTTTGTTTTTGATAAATCTTTATGAGTACATTCAACTTTTTGTTGCTATAAAAATTTACTTCTTTGAATTATTTCTAAATTTTGCAATTTGTAATCAAGATTTGATTAATTTAATTAATTTTTTTGCTTTAAAGCTGTTGTATTGCTCTTTTTCTTTTCTTTTTTTCTAATGTAAAAGTGGGCTACTAATGTAATATCAGCTAATACTCTTTACAGCAGACTTATTTTCATCAAAATTAATGAAAAAAAAATTATATTTGTTTGTTTTAACTTTAACAGAAAGAAATTTTATTTTGTTGATGCTCTAAACAAATGTTATTAATATTAAATTTAATAAATTTTTTCTCATTATGTTAAACCTATGTGAGTATTTTTAACATTTAAACAGATATTTACAAGTGCAAAATTGATGAAATTGTGAGAAAAATATAAAATAAAATATAATTCATTTAATATTTGGGAACGCGTTTAATCACCAAGTATTAATTACTTAAAAAAGAATGTTCACAAGCGACGGTTTAAGAAAAATTGACAAAATAATATTTTATGCTTATATCTTACGCTTAATGACTCATTTTACCAGATCAAGGTTCATATTATAATACATATATTATGAGTATTATAGTACGAATGGATTCCCTCTCTCAAATCCTATCTCGACGAACAAACATGTCTGATATGAAGTCAAACTATATTCACAATAAAAAAGAAGAAACCATTCAAGGAAGATTGCTGCTCTTGTC
The DNA here is from genome assembly GCF_016086655.4 of Lepeophtheirus salmonis. Taxonomy (NCBI): domain Eukaryota; kingdom Metazoa; phylum Arthropoda; class Copepoda; order Siphonostomatoida; family Caligidae; genus Lepeophtheirus; species Lepeophtheirus salmonis. The sequence goes on from NC_052134.2 coordinate 45,850,426, forward strand.
GGAACTGTTCCCTTTGTACCTAGCCTTAAAATATCTCAAATTCCTCCTAACGAGTGATTTTTGAACTGATACAAAAGTATTAGTTATTTAAATGATATAAGTAACAGTTAATCAAAAACTGAATACATTATTAGAAAAGTGTATTGTTCCTTCAAAATCAGTTTTTATACAGTATCATGTAAAAAAGTGTACAAAAACTATGCTTTTTTATACCATAATCCTTATTATATTCAGAAAATATGATGTAAATTTTTAGTTTGTATTTTTTTTTATGTTCTAGGAAAAGGGATTTTTATAAACACCCCGATCCCCTCTAACATAATGAAAAAAAGTAGTGTTTTGTATCAGAGTTTCACAAAGTGGAAAATGAAATTATTTTGATTTTTGCTCATACTTTTCTAGGTCGTATCTCCATAAATACTAAATTGTCAATGGGATCTCCATATTCGTATGAGAATACAAAATTGTATTATCTCGTTCCCCTTGAGGATTTTAAACCTCCAGTAGTATCATGATCATTTATCAACTTTTTCTTTGTTCAATACAGATAAATGTACCCACAATACATAACGTCGTACTTATATTTAATTTTTCCACTTCTTTGAGGCCTTTCCTTCTGTATTTGTAGTCCCTATTGTTTGTCATCCACGACAAAAGAATAAATGCAAAATGGAATTATTCTAGAGAATCAATTTATTATGTGTTATCTATTTAGGTAAACCCCCAGGTTTCCTATTGTAGACGCTTAATAATAAAAGGAACTAAGGTATATATGTGGCACGTCAACAAAAAAAAAGCTGGAATGATTTATTTTTCTTCAAAAGGGAGCCTGGATTACATTTGTATGCTGAATCTAATTACCTTACATTTATATTAGTAAATAATTTGAATAAGCACCAAATTACGCCTAAAACAGTAAAAATTATCCATCAGTTATAGATCAATAAAAAATGTGAAAGGCCATATAGGAACTAAACAAAGTTTAATATTTATTAAATGAAGGTTCCAGAATGTTGTACGCATAAGTGGTTCGTCAACATTGCCAAATAAGAGTTAACCCTGTCACAATAACCATAAAATTAAATAATATAATATTCTATTGGAGCAAAATAACTTCTCATTTAAAGCCTATCTAAACTATAACTAACAGCTCTGAATATCTCAACTACGGATGTAGCGGTTTAATCTTTAATAGATTATGTCGCCATATATAAGAACCAGTGACGTCATCATCAACTAAATTTACCGAATTTGTACATAACAATAATAAACACTAAAATTAAGCATAATGCCAAACTAGGTATTAACGGTCATGGAAAATACTTAAAGTATTATCGAAAGTAACTCAATTGGTAAGTCGAAATACTATATTATAATATTAGTTTAAATGATACCTTTTAGAGGGGCCTCAAAAATTTAAAACTTTTGTATGACCGAGAAGAAGGACGGGACTGATTTATGTCATATATTAAGGACCAATTAAAAGTGCTAACACTATCAACTCATTCAATATAAACTCCATATGAGATGATGAAAATAACCCGTCAGTAAGTCCTAGCCTTTACATAGAGATACTTTATTATTTTTGTTAATTTACTTCATTTTCAGTTAGTACCAAACTTCAAAGACAGCTGTCAAAATTTCATGACAATCTGTTTTTTAGTTTGTGAGTAATTGTATTATGTGCAACCCTACTTTTTTTATTTCCAAAACAAAAGTATCAAAAACAATTGTGTATTTTAATTTTACACTGCTTTTTGATAGGAAAAAATACCGTTGAAGCTTATTAATGGCTTAAAAAGTGTTAAGGACACTCCGCTCCATAAATCAAGTAAATAAATAGTAATATTAATAATTTAAAAAAAATTTATTTTTTATTTATTAATGTACTAAAAAAATCAGTATTTTTATTCAACTTCTTTTTGTGTTGACACAGATTATTTTTTTCTAAAAGTGCTACATGAATTATGTTCTACTTTTCGTGTGGAATTTTATAATTTTTGTAGTTTTTCAAGGAATTATCATCATTTCCTGTACTTGATGATTAATATGAATGATAATCTATAATATATAAAAATATCGTAATAGGTAGTTTAAAATTGATATTTCCAAAGAGGGATTTGAGTAGGGATATAAGAAAAATACTTATAACGTTTACCTTGAAAAATAAATATGAAAATCTTTCTTTATCTGTGAGAGAAAACCCAACTTGGGATTTGATAGCAGTCATTGCACTTAAAAGTAATGATAAATTGTGTTAAATAGTACATGTTTTTAATAATATAAAAAGTTTGACCTTGCTCTATTTCAAATGATTATTCTCCAAATTTGTATATAAAATTTAGTACTTTTATAAACAATTTTATTCTTTAGATTACATCAGCAGATCCGAATTAACAATTTATTAAATAAATTTATTACTATTTCTTCATATTTTTTTTATGTAGAAAAATATCTCTGTATAATAAATTATGCTGAAAAGATTGAGACACGAGATGGAACGGCTTATAAGCATATGTAACAACTTCACAAACACACAATCAAACATGATACAGAGGAACAATCGAACTACAATATTGGATTAGTGACTTCTTAGAGTTTTTAATTTGACTTGTTTCTTGTAAAATAATTGATTCAATCAAATGTAAGGCTCCTACTCATGGACTACATTCAGACATTGAGAGACTTTCAAAATGCTATAAATATAAAAATGACAATGGACAGAGCATGCAAAAATAGTCAACAAAGACCGCTAAGGCTATAGCAACATACCTAATATTGATGTTCCTCCAGATGATCCCTTGACGGCCTCAAATTTTTGAATGACGGAAGATGCTTTAATTGAAGTTTCTTCGATGCCAGAATCCTGCGTATCGGCAGATTCCAGGGAAGAAACGGCAACTGGGAGGGTCCTTCCTGATGCTGCTGGCTTAGGCAGAACCGGAGGAGGATGATTCTTCTTCAGAGAGGGGCGCTTTAACTGAGCCTCTGTAGAGACCTCTCTATTACTTCGGAGGGAAGATGATCGTTTGAGAACATTAGTTTCAGAGGGAGTTCTAGACGTGCTTTTTTTCTTATCAAATGACTCGGTTCGACGGACTGGAGCAGATGATTTTCGCTCTCCACTGCCACCGCCACTTCTTTTACGGGACATCCCTGGGGTTGGTGGACTAACTTTCAATCCAGGAGAAGGAGTGTGTGACTTGATATCTACTTTATCTCCCATATAGCATAACCAAGATTGTGTTGGTCGGAAAACTCCACTCACTCTTTCAGGGCGTTTAGTGGATTCCTCGGATTTATCAGACTCTTTGTCTGTTGGGTTAGAGGTGTCGGAATGTTTTTTCTTGGGCTCAAGCTTTTTTGTAGGTTGAAGGGTAGGAGACGGAGCCTTTCGTCTGAGGGATGGGGATGGACTTTGTCTGGCTTTACTTCTCATAGCATCCCTATCCACTGTGCTTGGCTTCTGTACAACCCGTCTTCGTACTTCCGGGGTCTTTTTCATATCAGCGCTATTTTTATTATCTCTTGAGCTGACATTCTGCTTAACTTTTGTGTCAGCAATCTTTTTAGGACCTGTGGTTTTTGTAGTGACTGGAGATGTTGAAGATTTTTTGAATGAAGGAGATTTTCGTACACCACGATCATTATTACCACTAGACAAGGGTTTTTTGTCATTTTTGGTGGATGGACCTTTGTTTTCATCCTTTTTCATGTAGCTATTCACAGGTTTCTTGTTTTCTTTCGAGGATGATGTGGTCATAGCCTTACTTACTGCAATAGATGCTGGCTTTTTAGCTACTTTGTTAATCTCAGTTTTAGCATTTGTAGTCGTTGATGAAAGATTTGATTTCTTCTTATTATCCTCCTTAGCTTCAACCCCGGAGTTGCTTCTTTTGATCACCTGATTCACAGGAGCTCCAGAAGAGGAAGTGAAAAAGGTCTTTTTGGCATCTTTATTAGAACTAGTTACTCCACTTTGGTTACTTACGGAAGTAGTTTTAGTTTTGCTTTCCCTAATGATGGATGGTTTTTTCTCATCTGAGTTCCTCTTAAGTGAACTACTGGAACCACCCCGAGTGATTAAAGACTTTTTTCCTTTTGAAGCTGAAGAGGGAGTATTGGTAGAAGTTCCATCGGTCATTCCATCAATTGTAACTGTATCAGTAGTTGATGCTGTAGAAGGGGAGTACATTGAAGTGGACATTTCTCTTGGGATCGATTCGCGTTTGAAACTACTTCCCCTTGACAAGACTTGTGTGAATGAACTACTTCTTTCCCCAAAAGAACGATTGTTTTCATATGAGGTTTTCCTTGAGGATACCAAGGAACTCATATCATCCATGCTATTATTGATATCTTTTATATTACCAGAATCATTGTTGTACTTTATAGGAGCAGGAGATAAATCAATGATTATATCTTTAGAGGACTTTCTTCTCTCGTCTGCTTTGCGTATTGTCTCAGGACTCAGAATACCCCCGGCTGTATTATCCACATGTCTCAATTTTACCTTTTGGAACTCATGAAGACTCTCACTTGTACAAGAGAGCTTTTGTGCATTTGCACTAAAGATACGAGTTATATCTGGGGTGTGAGTTAAGGAGGATCGCTTTTGAATGAGGAATTCACGAGTTGTATTATCGGATATATTATTGGGGTTGCTATTGGGAGCACAAGTTGAATCCTTCACATTTTCTGTAGGGCAAAGGGCATGTGCTTTTTCTGGAACGATGAGAGGCTCGTTAACTGGAACTCTTTTGTCATCCTTTGGTTTGTTCTTGAGAATTCCCTTTTTCTCTCGAACATCAGAAGTCGTTTTAACAGAATTCATCGTTTCTTCACCCATTTTAATAAAGGGAACTTTTGAATGATTTTACAGTTCTTTTTCTTTAAATATGTATCTTTTTAAATAAGAAGAGTTAGTAATCAAAATACAAGGTATTTGAAAGGAAATCAATTTCTGAATGATGTTATTTCATGCCACTGATAAATAATGAATAAAAAAGTATGTTTTGAGAACTTGACGGAGCAATTCCACTATAACACTAACTTCTATAGATCTATTTTGAAAAATATATCTTTAAAAGTACTTATTTCTAGCGCAGGAGTAAAATACTGCAACGAACGAATACCTCACTTTTTGGGAGAAAAAGCTATAAGACAACCTTTTCCTGACCAAATATTTTTTTTTTTTCATCACATAAACATTTTTGTACGCTTCCACACATTCAACATAGAGACTCATGAAGGAAAAACAAAGACGCTCTCGCGCCCTCGGCTTCGGGGCGTAACATCACCGTGTTTCGTTTTTTATGTCTTTTTCTTTTCATAGGTGACGGTTGTATGCTGCATTAAAGCAAGAAATGACTTCATTGAGATGTGCTAGTCATTATGGGTTTGCTCAAATCCATTACCAAAAATAATTAATCCATTGAAATGACCCATTAAGGTCTATAAACATATAATTAAACATAATTAATAATTTTTTAAGAATATTCTTATAGGATTTTAAAAAAAAAATATTCATCTAACATTTTTGTGTCTAGGAAGTGGTTTGAAGTAAAGCAATGCAGTAGTTTGCCTCACAAACGATACTCAGTCTATCTGACCTTATACCTATATGTTGGGTTGTTCTTCCTCTATTTCAAAGGTTAACGTATCATTTACAGGATGTGCAATCTATTTGTACCGCGAAAAGGATTTTTTTCTATTGTAACTTTCTCTCCAACCAATAATCAGATTTTTAAATTGTAACCCCAGATTCGGGAAACTAGATGAATTCTAATTCATTTGATTAAATAAAATCACTTCAGCCTCAATTATAGCATTTATACAAGGCCAAAAGCTTGACCAGGCCTTGAGTTCGTTATCCGACTGATAAGTTTGTCTTTGGTGTTGCAGGAAGTGTGTCGTTCGATCGTACTTCACAAAAACAATAAATCCATAGGATTCAGATCCAGGCATTTTGGAGGCCAAAAGTTCTCAAAATTGTCTTGGAGCAATTTGATATATTTTGTTCTAGTTGTACCAGGGAACCGAGCCCTACTGCTATATATAAGGCCTCCAATTGTCACCTATGTCGATTCAGGGATTTACCCCGGACTCGAACAATTGTTATGGTGTCTCTCCCAGCGATTATTACGAGGAGGGATCCGTACGTTTCCCAAATAAGTCATTGTGAGAACGAATTCGTCAATTGATTCTATTTTTTCCACAATAGTGCAAGTTTGAAGAAGCTATCTAGTAAATAAAAATCAGTTGCCTAAGTGACCCCATTTGCCCAAGAAAGTGTGCCAAATTGGCGGTATAGATATCTTGCGTACCTTATATGTACTATGATTAGAGATGGGATTTTTTAAGAAAAAATTACTACTTTACGACTAAAAAGTAAAAACGGTATCCTATCAATCTTTTGTTCTTCCTTTTAACCCCCCGTTAGATAACAGGGATATTTATACCCCGATATTTTAAAAATGTTTCTAATATTTATCATCAAAACTTTTCAGTATACTCCTGAAACATTAATAATGTCATTTTTAGACTTTATTCGTATATGGTATAATTTTTCATCGAAGTTTAGTGAAACTGTTTTTCTTACAAGTTTTTTTTGTTTGTCGTTTTGATTTCAAGGATTATTCTTTTTTTAAATGTGAAGGCTGAGACGTATAAAAGGAGATACAAAATTAAAATATTGTAGCTATTATCTTATATAACTTATTGGGTACTAATTTGATTCCCAAAATCTGGATAAGATAAGTAATATTTCATAGAGTTTTTACTATAAGAATAACAAATTATATTCCGTTGAAATCCCAAACTCATGTTTTGAATATTATTTTAAAATAAGGATTTATTTTTTTCTCTGTGTTATATTTATTGTTTTACAAGTATTTTTAGCAATTTAATTGATAGTGCAACATGGTTGAAATAGTTGAAAAAAGGTACATAGTTTAAATGCCGTGATTATTATAATCGTTCAACTGTTTATCGTGTAATTAAATTTGCTTTATGTTTGGGGTTACTTTCTTCTGTTATAAAGGATGTTCAACAACAGAAGGCTAATAAATAATTAATCAAATATATCTTACTCATATTTAAGTTTTTTCATTGCCTGGCTGGTTTCTTAATCTATACCGCCTGGATGTACTTCAAAGTTTCTTTTTAAATAAACAAGTGTATATCATTAATTTCCAAGTCTATATCTTTGTATGACCAAGTGATTTTTAGTGTACAGTTCATGTTTATTATCAATATAAGAAATAAGTTTAGATTTTTATATAAGGACTATGTTTTTGAAGGATATTATATATATTTATCTAAGTTTACAATAATTTAATATTTTTTATAAATTTCTAATGTTATTATTTCTAGTCATTAGCGACATGATTTCCTAAAAAAGAATAATACAATTTAAATTGTACCATCAAAACTTAAATAATGATAAATTTACATACTTCTTATAAGTATATATGACCAATCATTTTATAAAGTATTTCCCAGAAGATAATGTTCAACAAAACATATTCGATACGCCTAGAGGTGTTGGCAAGGAGGTAGCTGGAGAGGCTATATATCGGAATTTTTGGTTTTGACAAAAAAAATATCATGGTAAAATAGGGGTAAAAAATATCTTTAAGGATTTATTTTCTAAAAAAGTTTATGCAAAAGAGGATAAAATTAAATTTTTGAATTTTTTTCGGAAAAATTCCAAGTGGTACCGAGTGGTCCATTAAAATCTGAACACTTTGAATTTTAAACTTCAACAAAATATAATTTATTAATTAATTGTTGAGCTTTTTTGTGGTGCTTTTTTTGAAAATCAGTTGATTTCTTTAGTTTCATATATACTAAAAAACATTTTTTTGATTTCATTTTCATAGTTTGAAATTTGTAAAATTCTTTGAACGCAAATAACTCCACGGTTAATTATTTTAGAGAGCTATAACTATTGCCAAATTATATGACTTACAATAATTTTAAATAGGTGCAGTTTATCTAAATTGGGAGACTAAAACCTGATTTTTTGTTGTAAAAACCAACATATCAACTTTTCGAAATAGCCAAAAATTAATTATTTAATAATCTAATAATCCTTAGTTATAAATTAAGATATATTAATAATTGAACTGTGTATCTTTTAGTATAAAATGTTTACCCCTCTAAAACGTTTCAATTCAATTAGACAAACAAAAAAAATTAAAAAAATATCGGGTATTTAAATACTGAAGTTCGGTTTATTTAATACATGGACAATAACTATATTGGTTAGGATTTTTAAAAATGTGTAAAGCAAAACTTTAAATGGTGAAATATTATTATGAAACAAAAATAAAACTTTTTTTATAGCATTTTGGATAAAAGTAAACTATGTAACAACACATAATTATATATAATTTTTTTAAAGTTTTGGGAAGTTAATTATTTTTTGACAATTTGTAATTGAAGTTTTCTTCAAATCACATTCAGAATGATTTACCAATATTTTCATTCCTTATAATGATTGCATATAATTATTTACTAGAGAAAATATGTCGTCTCTTTATATGTACATATTTCAATAAAAAATCTAAGTAAGAACAGGTAATTTATTGGATAAAAAAAATATTTATATATTCAATTAAATAACAATTTAGTTGCAATAAATTGTGACCGTACAGTTATGTAGATTTAGTACATTTAAAGTAGTGGAAACAACTGCATATATCTGTGTATAGATAAAGTGAATTATAGACCAGATTTGTGAAGATTTATTACTGAAGAGTGCCTCATCAAAGAGTCTTTGTATTTTTGGGATGGATCATTACTCGTAAGTGAATTATTTATGCATTATATTAGATTGATATATTAGTCAGATTAGATTTAGATCCTTCTATGAAATGCGGTTCTTTTTTGCTTCAAGTATTTAAACACTAAGATTTATTCACATTGTGTGCACAAGTTGCATTTTAAAGACGTGCATTGCACGGGGTTATCTTAGCAACAAAAAAATGTAGACATTATTGTCTTGTCACCTGTTGATTTTCTTCTTATTTTGCCCTTGCTTATTTAATAAACGTTGATTAGTTGTATTCAAAACAGCTCTCGTTAAGCGCTAAAAAATTTGAAATAATTATCTTATTAATAAAGCAAAGTATGAATCTATAAAAAACAGTCAGCTGATGCACTCTATATAGTGCTCTCTAATGTATATCATAAGCACATTTTGATTAATAAATAACAATGTACTTTCATAAATGAAATATTGCTGTCATGTGCATTAGACCAGTTTGATTTTCAACTTTTTTCGAATTTCAATTACGGGTAGTCTGGAAAAGTTGTTATATAGTATGAAAATGACCTATGCAAAAATTTATTTTTCTACGATGTCATTGTTAGGAACGTGCATCTTGTTAAAAGTTTGAATAGAGACAAAAGTTCTCTATTTCGACAATAAGGATTGAAATGCAGTAGTAATCATTATTTTATATTAATAAATTATGATAGATTTTATTTCTAACCTATAACAAACATTCATAATTTTTTTTTCTTAAGTTACCTTATAGAGCAAGCAGAGAAAATAATATAAGAAAATTTTCATCTTTACTTCCTGAAAATGTAAAAAATAAAATTAAAAAAATGCGCGCTATATGCGGGTCATCAAATTTTCATTCCTTTTTTTTTTTTTTTGGATCAATAAGACACTTTTAGAAAAAAAAATGTAATACTTTTTATTTCTTACGATTAAGAAGTCTCGATTCTGTATATCTCATATTATAGATACTATAGGCCGGACAAGGCTGAAAGTTCTTAGTAAATTCCTTTTATAAAACAATCACAATAATATAATTATATTCAATTCAAATAATATTTTTAATAATTGTTACCACTCATTTACTTAATAAATATGCAATCAGACTATGACCTATTTTTAATGTACATAATTTGGGTCAATTATGAACTTTATATTCACATTTCTAGCTTAATACTCAATACTCTGGAACGTTGGTTTTAGTCCAGATCCATTATGTGATCACTTTTTTGGGTTTTAATAAAGCCTTTCAAATAAAACTAGAGTTGAATGAAATATAACATTCCAGTATGTAAAAATAAATTATACCAAAAATTAAGGTGCTCAACCTGACAATTTCTTCAAGAACTAAATAATAATGTCAACACCTATGGAAGATGAAAAAGCCTGTTCAGATTGTGATGTAAAAAAGGCACTCCCGCTTTCTAAGACATATTTTATACACCTCTGAATAAAATATATTGCAATACTCCTCAATTTACGGACCGTCGTACGAATCCGGGTCTTTTAAGTGTTGAAATTGGACACCAGAAGGATAAAATATAGTTAAATAATATATATCTCTAAATGACATAGTTCCAAATCTATGTATAAATTGAAACTTGTCTAATTGGACCTTTACACATCGAGTCGAGTAGCTATCATATTAAGTACATGTATCTTTATTTATGACGATGAATTTTTTGCGACCTTTAAATGCTATTTACAGTGCCTCTTCCGGGCGATTAATCATAATAATTTATTACAAATAGAAATGTATGATAATTAATTAACTAATTGAATTGTGCAAATGTAAACCAGGATTATTTTTGATAAAAATATTGTTGATTGATATTGTGTGACGGGCCTCAAATGGGATTTCCATGTAGGGCGATCAATAGAAAAGTCATAGTCAACAGTAACAATAATATGATTTGTGTTCTATAATTAATTTATGGGCAATCAATGGAGTTGCAAAAAATATGACACATAAAACGAGTGTGATAACTTTGTAGTTGCAACCTCAATAGTTGTTGTTTTTATATTCCAAAACTGTTATCAAATATCTTTAATTCTTAAAGAGGGAACATCCAAGTATAGAGTGTTTGTGATCATGAATGATTGAGAGTAACACGGGATAGTTTGTTAGAGAGTTATCAGGTTTTATTTTTTTGCCGGACTCAGAGTAAAATTGAGGATCGAAAACAGAGTACATCATTCCAGACAATGTCCTTACTAGATATTTAGTGGGATTTGTGTTAACATCCTCATCTTATAGTTGCTCACAGCTAATCTAATAAAAGTAAGTGACATCTCAGCTGCTCACCTCCCAAACATTGTTCAAATTTTTAGGATTACTACCCTCATTTTCGGTTTCTTTTTTGTATTCACATTTCGACCGTTGTAAAAGGACATATAAATCTAACAATATTAGTTCATATTGATATTTACGTATGCACAAATTATGGAGCAAAATCTGTATCTCGTGATATTGTGGTGAGGGGTCCCAAATGTTACTTATAAGTAGACAAATAATAGAGGAGTCATTGTCAACAGTGAAGATGAGATCATTGATTTACAGACATTACGTACATATATTACCAATATTAGTAAATATTTTTATTTACCTATTAACAAATTATGGATGGAAGGAATAATAATTGTTGAAGAAGGCTTGGTTTCATGTAGGATTCAGCTTTAAATAAATAAATATGTAAGGAAAAAAAACAACCATGAAAGGAAAAATGAAGTCTTAACTATTTGAAACGTCATGTTTTTTCTTCTCCCAGTTTTTAAAAAGATAATTATTATCTAATGATTTAAATGGGTACAAAAGTACAAATATGTAAATATTTTGGTTAGACCTAACAGTAAGAGAGTCATAGTCAATTCAATGTATATTTATTTTATTATTTAATCGATCATGTGCCCACAGGAGAAAATGGCTAAAAATATTTTTTTAATAAAACGAGTACTGAAGAAGTTTTGGATAGTCTGACAGTTAATTACCACAATTATTATATTTATTAACCTTATATAATTTAACATATTTGGTGCACCAATATAATACAAATCTTGAACAAAAATCTAGGAAAGTAGAAATCCACAATTTATTTTTTTACTTCATATATACGATTATACGAGGTTGTTCTCAAACGTTTCAGGCTCCAGCATTGAGATTGCAATACTCGTAAATAAAAGCTAGTCACATCTCTCTAGCATTTATTGACAGTTGGGAACGAGTACCTAGTGCACGCCAGATGTACAACATTAAAAGTGCTGTCAAGGACGTAAATGAATTCGCTCAACAAAAAAGCTGTTTGGTGGTTATTAAAGCCACCTTTAGAATGATTTATTTCTCAAAACTAAATTCTTGTTCTGAAAGCAGCAAAGACCTTCTTAACAAAGTTGGCAAACATATTGGCTCTGGCAGTATTAACTGGAGCCTTTAGAGACTCAAAATTGGGATGAGATTTAGCACAGGCAGCCCTCTCAATTACGCCCCAAATTCTGAAATCAAGCGGGTACGGGTTTGACGAAGACTGAGGCCAAACTTCTTTCGACCAAAATTGTTCCGCCTTCTTGAATTTGTTCCGCATCTTCAAAAACCGTTCTGGCGTCTTTTTGTGCTGTTCTGAGGTTAACAATTGAATTATTGTCTTATAAGAGACTCGAGGCTCAAATCCTCGGCAAAAAGGCTCATCATTGTCTTAGGTGACGTTCCGTAGTCTCAAGCAAGCTAGTGTGCACATGTAGAAGAATTTCCAGGGTGTAGGAGATCCCTCAATTTTGGCCCCTCTTTTTGATCCTCCAAACAGTGCTTCTGTGGGCTCCAAATGTCCTTGCTATAATCTTGTTTTCCTCTCCAGTCAAGAACCACTCAGCGATTTTTTCTCGCAACTGATCCATAGTCAAATATCTCAATAAGGAGGCGGAATCAAAACAAACTTATTTTCTACGCAACATTATTGAAGGTTTCATACAGCCTCTCACAAAATTTTAAATTTCTGGTACAGTTAATAAGAAAGTTATAGTGCGCCAAAGTCGTGCACCAGCTACTCGTCTCCAGCCGGTATGTTGAAAATAAATAAATAAATATATGGTATGTTTATTATGTCGTAAACAATACACATTTAACATAGTCAATTAAAGGCTTTGGATTCAAATTTGTTGGATGAGTTAAGATATCCAAGAATTTTAGATATAGTTTTGAAAATTTTTTTTATTTAACAGACTTATATGGGCCCCAATATGATTTTTTTTTAAACATTTGTCAATGTTTTATTCTTTGTGAAAACTTGGAAATTTAAGATTTTTGAGATATTATTCTTTCTGAAAAAGTCTTCAATGAAGACAAAATAGATTAAACTATAGCAATTCTCTAAAAATCTTCGTTTTATTGTGTTAGTTGAGTCAAGTCTTTCTTCTTCAAACCTTCATTTAAAATCTAAAATTTTCTTATTCTTTTTTTATAATGATCCATTGTGGCTTCTTAATGTGGAATTTTTGGCGTCTCCACAGGGTTCATAAGAATAATTGGTTCATAGAAATGGACGAATAGTCGTCAAAATACAAATGTAATCTTCAATACATTTCTTTTAAAAAAACAAACAATCATTCCAGCTTGTTTTTGTGCTAACGGGCCACATATTTTATAATAATGAAGTAAAACATATGAATAGCGGAATATATATGTAATATTTAGAGCCTTTTGACGTGATGACAGTATTGCTGGGGGTTGCTTGGGGGTCTAAAAAACTAAATTTTTATAAAAATATAAAGTATTGACCATTTTTTGATTGGAATTTTAAAAAATGATGAACTACGGCATATGTCAAATTAGGCTCCACAAATATAGTACTTCAACCTTGATAGTCTATAAAAAATATATTTTCCTAGGCCGAACTTCATGATATGAATTACCCTAATACGCATCAAAAATATTTAACTCCAATTATCTTACTATTCTTGTGCCTAATCGACTTAAAACTAGAATAGTTGGCAAAATTTAACCATTCAGTAAGGATTTTCAGTATCTTTAATTTGATTGTATCCAAAAATAACAACTTTTTTTTGTTCCATTAATTGAGCTGACTGAGTTGCACTGATTAAGTATATCTAAACATTATAGTATTACAACTACTAAATCTGCTCTTTGAAATGTCTTTGAAGTCCATATATATAATGTACATTTCTTTCTGTAGGAGCAACTGGGAATCGAACGTAGTCCAATGTTCACTCTGTTACGTTGATCAATTAAATACAGTCAATTAATTGCTTTGCAACAATATTTATAGTATTCAATACAGATGTTGAAAGGTATACTAGATATAGCACACACTACTTGAGTATTCTTCGAATATGAAAAAAACTCAGCTAACCTAAAGCCATGAATTTTTTGTTAACTACTCGAACCCCACCCTATCGATTGTTTGAAAAATTTACTTTTACTTGAGCTCGAAGAATTCTAGTAATGATTAATCTAGTCTTTCTTTTTCATTCTTAAGCCATTTGATAAAGTTTCTTCAAAAATGTATGGAAATGTGTACTTTTTATTTAATAAATATCTCAATTATATTTTCAAATGTGCCGGTCCTTCTTTTTTAAAGGCTAACTCTTCCAAATGATAAAAGCTAGCAATGCATATTTTACATTTTTTGTAAATTACGCCAAAATTAAGCTTTAAATTTATAATTCAGTACAAGATGTTATGAGTACGAATAAAAAAGAGCCATGGTACCAACCGTGTTTTCTTTTCGGATCCCAAAATGGTCATTTTTCTTTGCATTTTTCCCAACTCTACCAAGAACATTTCATTTGTGCTACAAACTACCTTATTGGTTCTATCTATCCACGTATATATCATCCTCATAACATAATGAACTAATTATAAATATGATTCTATGATGTTGTTTTTATCTAATTAAAGATGATTCCTGATATTGAGCATATTATTATTTTGTCTATTATTGGGGCTGTCAAACATGCTTTAATATAAAATATGATGCATTTTTCTCTTCATTATATTAAAACTCAAATTAAGGCTTAAAATTATAGGTTATTGAAATGTACAAATGTTTGCAAACAACTTCAAAAAATTAATTTATAAGTGCATTGCTTGTGATTATATTTGTGAGTTAGTGAGCTTTGTTAATTAAGGATATTTTATGTAGTCCTACGTTTTGTTCCGTCTATGTATGCATCAATTTATGCATACATTTCTGTGTTTGGCAAATTATATACAAAATGAGATTCATTTGCAAGATATTGAGTCGTTAATACTGTAAGGTTTATCGTATAGTTTTAGAATAAACTAGTGTTGTATTCAAGTAATGATTAATCAAGTTTTTAATATTACTCAAAAGCAGAGGTGGGGAGGTAGACTCGAGATTTGTAGCGGGACTTGACTTGGACTCCAAAGTTATGTCAATTTTTCACTGGATACTCTTTAAATTATACTTTACTAGCTAGATTACCCAGCATTGTTCGGAGTTATTAGGCACAGACAGACGAAAGATAGATAAACTTTGTTTAAATAATATAGATAATTATTAATCGTCTTTTCCTTTTTCATAAGGGACGTTGAGGTAAAGCTACACATGCTTGTTAATACATACATTGTCATTTCTTAGATTTAGTAGTCCCACAGTTCTAAGATATTAAGTGCACAATCAAAATGTGGCGTCCACAAATAGACATACTAACTTTGATTGAATAATATAGATATCTAATACCATTTTATTTTATTTTTTAATATGACACGTTGAGCTTTAGCTACACACGCTCGTTACTACATTATAATTTCTTAGATCAAGTAGCCACGCAGTTCTAAAATATTAACAGGTGGCTATCCACCTGTTGTTCTGCTTGTTGACCTTCTGATCTTGACATAAATTCTTTTTCATCAGAGAAAACTACAGCATCCCGGGCTGCTTTGGTGCTTGAGTTCAGCCTGTTGTCCTTTCTTTCTGGGTCAAGCGCACACTCAAAAATGACGCGTCCATAAGCAGACACACAAATTTTGATACTATAATATAGATATTTAATGATTTTTTTTTTCTTAATATGATACCTTGAGTTTTAGCTCCATATGCTCTTTACTATAGTGTTATTTATTAGGGCAAAAAACTAAACAGTTCTAAGATAATAGGCGCACACTTAAAAATGAGGTGTCAACAAAATGACTGTTGAACTTTGCTTTAATAGTATAGATTTTCTGAGGATGCTTTAACAGGACATGATGAAAATATTCTAAGGACTTTAATTTCTTAGCAAATACTTCAAACTAGACTTGAACTTCTCTGCAAAGACTTGAGACTTGACTTGAACTTACAGTAATAAGGAATTTTTCCCACCTCCACTCAAAAGGATAGTAAAAACTACCAACTGTCCTTTTTTTAAAAGAAGAGTTGATGATGAATATAAAAAAGAAAAGATGTTAACTATTATTATTTTGAAAACTTACTCGAACTCGATCAAACTCGAAAAGTAGCATATTGTCCAAATACAAAAACGTCGCCTGAATAGTCAACTTGAACTTGAAAGCTTTGTCTCTAATCCAACACTAGTACACATGAAAAATCTTTTGAAAAGAGTCCCAAACGTAAAGCATTGTAATGATAGAAAAATATGGCTTGATTCAATTGTCTCTAACAATAATATAAGATGGAATAATAATGATGTGTCGAATCAACTGATTATATATATAAAGTCTGGGTTTGAAGTTCCTCATATTCAATATTATAATAAAATGATCTTTTCAAGATGTGTACATTGTACGTCATTTTCCTCTAATAAAAGGTTTGAGGAGTTTTACGCTGAACAAAGGGACATAATTACTACTATGCCCTTTTAATAAGTCTTATTTTTGAGGTGGCTTATACATACATGCATATGATTACATTATACCAGTGGATGCGGATATAATTTTTAGACAGGGGGGGGGGGCTAGACCAAAACTACAAAAACAAAGTGACTGAACGTACCTGTTAGCTTGAGTAAATTACATTGTTTTATCCTTATTTCTAAATGAAGTGGGGAAAAGCCCTTCAATAGCAAGTCCAAGATGATTTTCAAGTCTTTGCTCAAAAGTCCAAGTCCTTGATTTTTTTTATTTAGTCCAGTTCAAGATCTTAAATGTTTTCATCCAGTCCAGTTCAATTTCTTTGAAATTATAAGATATTTTAAAGAGTACTTTATATCCAGTGAAAAAATTTATTTTATAATCGAATAGCGAGTTTTATATTTCGAATTCAATTAAAATCTCGAGTCTCTCACCTTCAAAACATGGACTCAAATGGAGTCATGAGTCTTAGTTTTTGAGTCCAAGTCAATTCTGGAGTATTTGACTGAGTGATCATTCGAGTCACAAGTCTTCAAAATGTGTACCTCAATTAAGTTGAGTTACGAATCTTAGGTTTTGAGTCCAAATCAACACTAAAGTCTTTCACTATAGGATCAAATCGAGTTACAAGTCTTCCAAACATGAATGCCAGTCTATGTCAAGTAGCGAGCCTTAGATTTAGAGTCAAAGTGTCGTCTCGAGTCTTTGACTGTCTCATCAAGTCAAGTCACAAGTCTTTAAATCCTGGACTCGACTCCATATCGAGTCTCAAATCCAAGTCCTGGCCTCTGAGCCCAAGTGATGCCAAGTGGAGAATCAATTTGGACATAAATTGATCCAGGAGTATACATGTTTAAAATTTGACGATGTAAATCTGGAGGGAGGAGTATATTCAAGTCTTGTACCAATATCTTTATATGTGATCTGAAAATTGTGACTGATGGGTAGAGACGTGAAAATTGCTGGAATCCTAGTGAGTGTAAACCCACGCCTGAAAAAATGTATCATAAAAATATGGCAACTTCCAGAGACGGCATATCGGTTGTCAGATATCACTATAAAATAAACTACTGTTGTATTAGCCTCCAAATTTCATTTATTCATTATTTAATGCATAATTTATTATTAATTCGAAACTCACTTTTAACAAATTAAAAATTATCTAGACTAAGAATAAATTCGATACAAAAAATTAGGAATCTTTTTCTTAAAAATCTTACAAATAATTAACATATTCTTCAAATATTAATATGGTTTTTTCTCCCCATTTTTTAGTCATTTTTATATAGGAGGAACAAAGAAAATCCTTATACCAAATTCCTATGGAGTATTATCGAACAGAATTAGAGTTTATTTTATTTTGTGTCTAAATTAGAAATGCACCAATTTATCATTAATTGTGCAAATGCTGTTAATTTAGCTTTATTAAAGAAATTTTCACTTTCTGAAATTAAAATTTTTGGAATAATATTGTTGGAAAAATATCTTTCGATCGAAAAATTGTTAATTTTTTTATATTACTAACTAAATTCATTTAGAGAAATTACATTCAAAGAAAAAAATATAAGTAAATAGACATTCAAGCTTAATATTAATTATCTAAACCAAAGTCAAACATATTAAAATATTAATATTAAAACTCTATATGAAGTTATTTATCCATTCATTCTCAGCAAAATGTTCCCCCTAAAAAAACCGGCAGTTAATTAATAAACAAAAAAAAGCCAGAAAATAGCCAAAAATTTCATAAAAAATAATCAGCAGTAGTTCCATAAGATTAAAAAAAAGGATAAATAAACGACAATTATTATTCTTTAGATCGGGAATAGATTTTGAATTTCTTATAATTGTCTATTAATCGTTACCTAATTTTTAAGTTCTTATCTGACAATGAGTTCAATAAAGACTGATACAACCTTGGAATCTTAATGGAGAAGGCTGAATATCGGGCTGCAGCTGCGATCATAATAACTCTGATAGGCTGCATTACTACCAACTTCTCTACAGTTATATTTTTACAGCTTGAGAATACAAACTTCATCCCTTTTGTTTTTGTAAGAGCCCATTGAAATTTTATGAAGGGACCAAATAAAATTAATGGCGTTATAAATTGTTATGTAATTCCTACTATGTTCGGCGTGATAAAATCTTGAGCGCTGGGCAACTCTCAACCGCATGAATAACTGTGTTGTACATTTTGACACAATCCTTATTTAAAAAACAAACAAAGATATTAGGAATTGGGTAGTAAATCTCCTTCTATCATTGATTTTATTTATAGAACTCGGGATCCTCTTCTTCCATGTTTTAGGTGAGCCAATCAATTTAAATATCCATTACAGATTTTATTTGCCTGTTCTTCAGAGTTGGAGAGGAAATTGATTTTTTACGCCCACGGAATTTGAGTGAGATGTATGTATGTTTGCGACTCATTTCAGTGAAAAGAAAAAAGAAATCTATTATGAAACAAAGAATTATAGTCTAGAATGAATAGTGTTTATATTCCTAGATAAAGCTGACCATTCCAAACTTTTTGAATCTAAGAAGTTTTTAAAGAAAAACTTCTTAATAATGTTCTGACACTCAATTTCAATAGTAGAAGAGACGCGTATCCCTTTCCTAAAAATCCGCTGGAAGTCTCCCAAAAAAATTAGATAATTTATTTTTGTTTCGTCCCATCCTACTTACAAATGTTTAATGCTGGGAACTGAGTTTATTAAAGGAAAATTAATGAATTCTCTCATTTATGATAATTACCGGCTACGTGCACCATCCTTGAAAGTGCCAAAGGTAAATTACTCTAATTTAAAAGAAATGATACAATTTACTGCTGTATAGTGTGTGACCAAATATTCTCCTTTGTCCGGGCATGTCCTTTATTTACATTTTGTCTTGAGCATACTCTTTTTGTATAAATTATTAAATACCTGAGTTTTTGAAAGAGAACACCCCTAAGTATTGAGTAACTACGTGTGAGTGTGCTCATGAAAAAATAAGGAGTAAGACTGATAATTTCTTAGGGAGTTATCTTCTATATTAATATAGCAAGGCGTGCCCATTTGTGGACGCATAATTACTCCAGACAATGTCAGTATTACCGGTAGTATATGATAAGGATTAGAAAGCATGCTCAGTTACATGTATCCTCCGATTCCGACAGCTACTAAGTTAGAGACTGTGCAAGGCTAGGCCAATTTTGCTACTGAGATTTTAAACTGTTAATGGAATCGGCATAGCTCATGGACAGCACGCTCGGGAGTTATTCTCTTGAACTTGAAATGTGTACGTTCGCGCCCCGGGGATTCTTAGAAAAAGAAATATACTTTATGTATATGGATTTCACCAAAAGATTCCTAGGTCAGATGGCGTAATTTTAATACTATAATGTTAACTTATACTTAATCAGTGTAACTCAATTTAACTAATTAAAGGAACATTAAAAAAAAAAAATTGTTAAATGTATTTTTTATTTTAAATGTATAAAGTATTTACTAGAAAATGAATAATTAATCGGCGGATTAATAACTTTCAATTAATCAGTAATCGGTCAAATTGTATATCAATACATACCTAGTCTAAAGAGTAGCTATTCTAAGACGACTCTGAATCCAAGTGACTGTTCAAGTCCGGATAGGAATATAACCTACATATATTTCAACACAACCCTATACAGGGATAGAACATTTTTCCCGACGTATTTTGCATTGGATTGAAATTATGTTGTGTTCCCATTCCAAACAGAGACAAAAAACAACATTAGAAGGTTGATTTATTATGTTATAATTCAAATCAAATATACGACATACATATTTAATGTCCTAGATTTAATACTTTTTTAATGTAAAGAATGCACACTATTAATATATTTTTGTATCACAAAAAAAATTTGCTTATCTCAAGGACTGCAACTATGATAGAAACATGTATTTTACTTCATTTCTTATTCAAATAATTCTTTCCTGCCCAAAATAAGTAAATGCATTAGGATGGCGCTTATTGTATACTAAAAATCAATTATTATATTTTCATTCTCTCAATCGGTTCTAATAATGGTGTAGGTGGGGATCCAAAACTTGCAGTTGTATCAGATAATTACGAAAAACGTGATTTTTATGGAATCAAGAAACGACAACTCAAAATTAACTTGTGATATGTTTAAACACTATATTTTGGATTCAATATGTCCTCCTTTACAAAGGTGAAAATCCAGCGTGGAATGGGCATGATAAAAATAAACCCGAGAATCAACGTGGTAACCCTGACAATTTGAAGAATATTTTGGAGGAGAGAAAGAACAATGCTCATGACGTTTCATTAAATCTGCTGTTACAAGAGAGGAAGGAAAAAAGGATATAGACATTTAACTAGTATTAATGCGATTTTGATCCCCAACTCTACTCTTGAGTCCAACCAGGACTTAGGACTATATCTCTGTAACAAATCCTCAGAGTTAAGTTCCGTCTTTTACGAGCAGACACGAACGTTCAAACAGGCTTTGAATATAATTGAATCTATTTAGAAAAGGATGTTGACTACTCAGGAATGAAATAATAATGACAACTGCTAAGGAAAATAAAATTCGTTCTTTACACCACCAATTACAAATTAACAAGCCAGCTAAAGAACACACCGGATGTACATGTATGCTCCTTCAAAAGTAATGAAAGTCTTTACACGCCGGTAAACAGATTGGTTGCTCTTGACAATGAAGTGCGATTCAAAATTTGGATGAGATGTACAACAGACATTCTTCTCCAAGACACTTAAAACTAAAAAGTCCAGGAGCTTGAGTTCAGGACTACAAGGGGTTTACATGGAGGCAGGTCAAAAATCAGTCATATTATTACTCTAGAAGTTTTGGTTTTTATTGGCTCAATTCCCATTCTTAATGGACTTTTGATGTTGTAGGCAGTGTGGATGGAGATGCCAACGGTCTTTGCAGCCTTCTCAGCACCGACACCGACGCGGAGAAGATTGCAGATAACGCATATGAAACAAACAAAATGTATTTATTTTTGTTTCAGATGCCATTTAGTTGTTTGGTTAAACCTTGTAATTCAAATTAAAGGGGATAAAATTGTTTCTAAATAATACTGCAAGTAGTTGGTAATAAAATAAATATTAAAAAATATAATTAATGTTAAAAATGTTTGAATATTGAAACTACAAAAACTGCTGAACTTGTAAAGGTTTTGACATAAAATGTATTTATGTATACAGACAAAATTAGTATTCTAACATTTTTTTATTTAGAAAAATAGGAGATATCGAATTTTACGACTAATTTTTCAATATATGGGAAAGTATTAAGAAGCAAGGGCCGACATTAGATTTTAATTAAACTCCAAAATTTGTACAGTAAATTTTTATTATGAAGAGAACAAAATGAAAGTGTGAGACACGGCAGAGTTTTTATTGAGTTTTAAGGCCACCCTAATATACATTGTGTATACTTTTTTCTTACTCAACAAAAGTAGCGTATTTAGATCCTTGGAATCAAGTAACTTAAATCACTTTTTTTAAAGTCCTTGAATATACATAGATACTTGTGAATAGTATCCAGTAGCATCTAATTCTCTGTGAAGATTTATGAGGTAAATATTTGTAACTATATTTTTAAGTTCCGTTTGAAGGAAAATTATATTCAGTTTATTGCTTTTACATTACATGTCGTAACACCTTTATTGTATCTTGCAACCAACTGTTTCTCCAAAAGTATAGAGAAAAAAGGCCCAAGATCAGTTGTTAGTAGGAATGGGTTCCAGATATTACTTTTTTGAAACCGGGTAGACAACGGTAATTAAACATAAAACTAATGTATAACCGGATAATTACACGGGTATTTTAATACACGAGTGTAATTTTTCAGTCCAGTTCAGGACTGCATATCAGTCCTAAAACTTATAAAGTTCGGTCCTTGATGACGTCACTTTCTTTCTTTTTTAAATCAGTTCTAGTACTGACAGTCCAAATGACATATCCTAAGACTGGAATGGACCGAATAAATAGGGACTGACAAAACACAAGTTATCTTTGTCATAAAAGAATAATGATAACAGCTAAGAGAAAATAAACACTGTTTAGGTTGGCAACAACAAAACTTGTACTTTAAAAAATACTGAAGAGTAACAGCCTTAATTATGCCAGTCAGTTCAGTTTCTGATGACATCATTCAACTTTATTTCTTCTCATTTTAATCAATTCTAAATACTAAATACGACGGCCACAAGGACCAATAGGATCATTCCTAAAACTAGACTGCACTAGACCGAATAAATAAGAACCAACAAGATACTATTCATACGTACAGAATAATGCACTTAGAGGTCATTCATAAGCCACGTGGTTCTTTTCCACAGTATTAGGAAAATTGTCCGGAATATTACCCGAGGAGGGAAATTTACCGAGGCGGAATACTGTTACCAAAAACCTAATCTTTAGATAGCTTTGAACATACGAAATTACTTATAACTAAACATATGAAACTCTTGAAATTGTCTTAAATCAAAGAAGTTTGCCTGAAAGACAATTTAGTTTTTTTTTTTGTAATTGTATTTGCTTCATTTAATATTATCATTAAGATGCTTAATTTCCAATATTACACTTCCAATTGCATTTTTTTTTCTTTTTGATTAATGTTTGATTGAAAATAAAGAAAGATGGTTAAAATTCATATTTATCTTCAACCTTTGACAAAAACTCATTTTTATTTTTCAATTATAAATTCATAAACAAAACAAGTTTCACCATTATACTTTGGGTTCTTAAAAACAATCGTAGAATGAAAAAAATCCCCTAAATCTAGCTTTGTCTCAATCGTCATTTTGTTTCAAAGGCCTCTTTGGATAAATTTTTAATGTATTTCTTCCCGGAATATTTTCCTTTAGGTTATTGGACAACATGGGACAACTTTTTTTTTAAATAGAATGTTTTTTATTTAAAAAATTCTCACCACTATCTGAAATATGGGACAGATATTAAAACACCATAAGAAGGCTTTCTTGCTGAGTTGATAAGACAAGTGATGACTTCATAAAAATTGTTAATTGCTTTGTTTGCTCAGTAGTGAGTGACATGGCATCACCTCTCCATAATAATTCCTACAAAAAAGGAAAGATTTGCAATTACCCCCCCAATTAGTTATAGATAAAGGACAAATACCCGGGTAAAACAGAGTCCGGACCAATACATATAGATCCGAATTCTTCATCAAATGTTACCCACCTGATATTGATTACCCGTCACTAATATAGGATTTTTAATTGAAGTTCCGTATACGAGTTCACGGGTACAGGTCTAGGATAACCCGGATCCATCCCTAGTTTCTAACTACTCAATTATTCCCGTCTATCGAATTATGATTCAATAACTATTGAGAATGGTTCATAGCTTAACTACTTCTAATTCGAATACAATCAATGTTCTGAACACTGAAAAGATTTAAAGAAGCTAAAAAAACAAACAAAAAATAACAGTTGACAACGGAATAGAACGTAAATTTTTGTGTAAGTAGAATAACGCCACAATCAATGACAAAATTTATTTATTAGGGATTCTTTTTTAATTTGTGCATCCGTCCATAGAATGATATTTTATGTAGAAAAAATTACTTCATTCAATGGTAGAAATGACGTAATTATTTCAATACATGGAGTGATTTGTGTTTTATGTAGTACATGTATTAAGGTGCGTTTGGTACCCAATAAATTAGTAAATTTAGACAGATAGCACTTGGTTGTTGTTGTTGTTGTTTTTTGGTACTATGAATGGAGATACTGAACATAGCTGTGAAATTTTATTGAAACATATTAATATTTACCTTGCGCAGAAAGATGATAATTTTTTTATTACAAGTGGCAAAAATGTAAGCATTTCAATACTTAATTGTTTATTAAAAAATCTACTCATTACAATATGTTATTATGTTTTACATCAAATATCACGTCACTACTTTAACTTTATTATCTTACTAGTTATGAAAATCCGGTGTATTTTTTAGCTGGCCCGTTTTTTTTTTTTTTTTTTTAATTGGTAATCTGAAGAATACATTTTCTTTATCAGTTGTAATTATTATTTAATTTCTGAGTAGTGAACATCCATACGTGAATAGATTCAATTATATTCAAAACTTGTTTGAACGTTCGTGGGAGCTCATAAAAAACGGAGCCTAACCCCTGAAGATTTATTGCGAAGTTATAATTGTAAGTCCTTGTCAGACTCAGTGTAGAATTGGGAATCGGAGTAGTTCAAGGAAATGACCTTGCTTATATCCTTTTCTCCTTCCCTTCTTGTCAAAGCTGATTGTAGCTGATCTAATGAAATGTCATGAGCAATATTCTTTCTATCCTCCAAAACATTCTTCAAATTTTTCAAGGGGACTATGCTGATTTTCAGTTTCTTATATTTTTAAACATGCCCATTCTACAATTATTTTTGTATCCCTATGTATTACACAACCTTTCATTTGAAAAGAAACCGGAAAAAATGCCCAAAATCAGTAGCTACAATGCTAAATCTAGGCCAATTCTTTCCAACTATGGAATTATTATTCAAAAATATTTGAAAATTGTTCTCAGTTTAAGAAGAGAGAATTATAATTCAACCAATCAACCTTTAAAAAAATTACCTCATTCAATTGTAGAAACAATGTTACTATTTAAATACATGGAATCATTTATAGTTTTTGTAGAGGATGTAAATATTAATATTTATCTTGAGGAGAAAGGTGATAATTTTTTTTGTTTTTAAAAGTGTGGAAAAATGTTGATATTTATATACTTGCTTGACTTTACACAATCTATAAATAATAATGTGTATTCTCTTTTTTCCGTAATAAATCATGACGTTACCATAAATGCATCCACGCAACCTCTGATCTAGAAAGAAACTGTGAAAAAAGCCCAAAATCAGTTGGTACTTATTCAATTTTTAGCCACTTCTTTATTGAATAATAATTCCATAGCTTAGAATTGTTCTCAACTTAAAAAAGGGATAACTCTCATTCAACAAATCAACGTTTATAACACTGATTAAGGGTAAAAAAGCAGAAAAATTGGCATCTAGCAACAAAATACACAATATGTTTTTGTGTTAGTGAGAAAACACCGTGTAACTAAACATGTTTTCAATGATGTATTGAAGAATAAAATAAATTATACAATTGATTTAAAAAATGTAACCTTATATTTTCCTTAAAATGTTAATGTAAATCCACCGATGAAATTGGGCAGTAGATCTGGTGCCACTCCAGATATTACCTTTATTGTATCATACAGCCTCTCATCCGAAAATATTTAGAAAAAAGGCCCAAAATCCCTTGTTAATTAGCCAATCAATCCCAATTATGTAATTACTTACTGTTCATTGACTGTTGTGAATTGCTTGTAGCTTATCAAAAATAATTCTAACTCAACCAATCAACGTTCAGAAAACTGATTAAGAGAAAATTGCAGAAATATCGACAGTTGACAACAAAATAGACTGTATGTTTTTGTATTAGCGAGGTAAGGCTGTGATATACCTATGCACCATTTTAGAGGCGGATGATAAATTTGTATCTTAAATAAACATCTAGAAAAAAAAATAATCATAAACATTCAAAAGCTCAAAATTATGGCTTTTAGTTTGGGTCACTTTTCCCCAAATTTTTATTACCTCTCTGTTCCATGTACAGGATGGACCCCAAATACTGTATAATAAATAATTATATTTAACTTTTTTATTTCTATATTAGTAACCTAAAATTTGTTATGAATACTACTGAATATAATATAAATAATTTGTAAAAAACTTCATGCTGTTAGGAAAGGGATCACAGTAGGCACGGACCATCTCCATGGGAATGTTGCCAAATTCCCTAATTAGGGAAGCTTTCAGTGCATCCAAATTATGATAGGGATTCTTACAGACCCTTTACTCCAAAATGAATCAGATTCTAAAATCCATTGGGTTCATATTCGGACAAGATTGAGGCTAAAAAATTTTGCTTCAAAAACTACATTCATTGGTCATTTTTCAAATATAAGAGAAAATAAAGTAAAGAGATGCACGAAATTGATAAGTTTGTTGATACCTGACATTGTTTTAGCGATACTAAAGTTCTATCAACAAGGTATCAACAAACTTATAAATTTCGTGCATCTCTTTACTTTATTTTCTCTTGTATTTGAAAAATGACTAATAAATGTTTTAAGCAAACTTTTTTTTACAAATATATCTCTACATTTCTATGAATTGAAGTTAATTTTTGTACAGTATTTAGGGTCCAGCCTATAAATACAAATATATTTCAATGAAATTGCACAATTTTGTACTCAGTACCCTAAAAGGTACAACTTTTTGAACAAAGTAGGGACCTCACCCGAAAATGTTAAATGTATATGAATATCTTTAGAAAAATTAATTTAGTTAAATAACATAAAAGTCATAATGTTTTTATCAAAATATTGGTGATTTTTGTACGAAATATGTAGGAAATGCAGGTTTTCTTTTAAAAAATGCGTACTATTAAGTTATTTTTTTTTTAAATAAACCAAGATGACATCAATCCATTTTATGAAATGCCTTTAAAAATAAAATAGACTGACGCAAGACAATTATTTGAATAACTTTATGATTTTTACAATAATTTTTAGAGAAAAATATATTATCCTTGCAGATGTAATAGTTAATTTTTTCTAAACTATCCATAAAATAATTTTTAATGATGTAACAACAAAAGAAGTTTGATAAGCGATTATGTTAGACGTTAAAGGGATACATTTTTGATAGAGAGCAAAGTTCTTAGACATTTTAACTGTCTGTTCCATTTTGACATATACATTTTACATACACTGTAAAAGTTAAGAAGTTTTCGTAATTTGGTATTTAATAAAGTTTTGTTATGTGTACTTCCAAGATGACTGCCATCCACAATACTGACGTCACATAAAAACCCCTATAGAAAGTCTATAAATAATGATAAAAGATTTTTTAGCTTGCATGTTTTTGTTTTTTTGAGAATTGGTTAGCAGAAGAATGTACTTTCTATTCCTCGACTTTTTCATGATTACAAACATAAATCATGAGTAGTTAACTTCATTTTCTACTGTATTTAATTATATTCAAACCCTGATTGAACATTAGTGGGTTCTCATAAAAAAAGGGACGTAACCTTGAGGATTTGTTGTGGAGCTACAATTGCAAGTCATTCTAGGACTCAAAGTAGAAATGAGGATCAGCTAAGATTCACCTTCCATGAGGGAGATAAGTAAATAAACAAGGACATTGGCAAGAATTACTCCAATGTTGATCCTCAATTCTACTTGAAGTCAAACAAGGTCTTACAATTATAACACCGCAACAAATCCTCAGGGTTACTCTTCGTCTTTTATGAGCAGACACGGATTATGACAACAACATGGGAAAGGAAAATTCATTCCTCAGATTACCAATTCCAAAAAAACGACCAAGCTAAAAAATAAAAACGATTTTCATCCCAAAATATATATTCTTTGGGACTATCCCATTCCTTTTCGGTTTCCTTTATTTAGACATACATGCAGGACATGTGTTTTGCATCAATGGGTACTTGCCTTTGAGAAAATCATTATTTTTTTCCCTGACTCTTACACATTTTTGTAAAAAAATATGTCCCATAAAAAAAGTAGTGAATAACACAATTGACAGTTTGTTGTTGAGGATGTATATGATTTGAACACCACCTGTCAATTGTATATGAAGAAACAAACTGACATTAACTTATCAATAATGTTTTCTTTCAAAACTTATTGATATTCACTCATATCAACCCATTTATGTATGTGGGTTCATATCTACACTTAAAGCATATGTAGGGTAGACCCGGGACATTTGTGATTGGTTCATTTTATCAAACATGAAAAAGCTACATACATTTTAATTGCATAATGATGTAAAATAAATAATTGTCAACCTTTTTTGAGATCTTGAGCAAAAGTAGTTTATTATTTATTTTTAGAGGAACGATATTTTTATAACTATGCAGTCAGTTTTTGAACAATTTTTTGCAATAATTTAAATCATTTGAAATATTTGATTCTTTTGCCATAATTGATATAATTTTATCAAAATAAAAAACTAACTCATTGAGAAGAAATTAATGATACAAAGGGTACAGTTCCAATAGTTCTTTCAGATCACAGTATGTTGTTTTAGCCTGGATAGTTTTTTGAGAGTGAATTTATTTTATCCATAATACTGATTAGGGGCTTTTAAAATTAATATTGAAAATTAATAATTCAACAACTAGAAAGATTTATTTATCATTCTTAAAAAAAATATTGAGTATAATTTTTATTAAACTTATAACTCAAATGCAATATTTCTTAACTGTTGCAATCGTACTTGACTACGGGAACATGAATTTGTGTTCAAAGGCAATTTATCCCAAAAAAACTGACTTGTATAGTTCAGGTTGTAATTCCTCAGTATTTTTTAACGTACGAGTTTTTGTTAGGATATACCCTTTGGACTGTCAGTACTAGAACTGATTTAATTAAGAAAGAAAGTGACGGTATCAAGGACCAAACTTTATAAGTTTTAGGACTGATATGCAGTCCTGAACTGGACTGAACCGGGACTGACCTGGACAGGACTGCAGTCTTTAGTCTTAAATAAGAACCGATACAACACTAGGGAGAACATCTTCTAAGTATGTATAAAGGGTAACCAACAGTGTTTTTCTACATAAATGACGGAGAGTAACGCTGAGGATTTGTTGGGGATTTATAAATCCTTGTTGGACTCACAGTAGAATTAAGGATCGCAAACCGAATAATTCCTGCCTATTTTCTTTGGTGGATACGACCTGTGACTTACATTGATTCCCTTCATACTCTACTAATCCAATAAAACGTCAGAACAACTAAGCTACTCGACTTCTAAATTTTCTTCAAATTGTCAGGGTGACCACATTCATTTTTTTTAAAGATACCGGTAGATTATATAATATTTTCAATTATGGAAAAAATCATATATGAAAATAATATTATAATAGGAGAGGACCAGGCTTTTATAGTTCTCCCAGAAGTGTTTTCTTTTTAAAGCTGTTAAATGCATATAAAGTATAAGCACAAAAGTGTTTGCTCATGAATGATAGAGAGTAACGCTGATAAGTTATAAGCATAAGTCCTTGTTGAATCCTGAGTAGAATAATTGAGGATCTACAACAGAGTAATTAGTGGCTATATCATTGCTAGTTAAGGAGTGAGACTTGTGTTTATTTCTTTTCTCTCATGGCTTCTTTCAGGAGATTTCATAAAACGTCATGACATCTAAGGTCCTTCAAAGCATTTTAACTCTTAGTTTGTTTGTTTGCTTTACGTACCAAAAAAGCATACAATTTACAACCCTGAGTATAAAGTCTAAATAGAGTTAAATAATAGTAGACATATGTAGTTATATTGCACTAAAAATTTGGCATATTTGAGACAAATGTGCTCCGAGGTCAAATCAAAGAGTGGCACAACTATCTCCAGTCTTCCCTACCTAAATATGTAGGATTCTTTTATTACGTCACTAAACAATTTTGACGTGCGTGTCTCATAAGATGAGGTAAAATAATTTAAAATTACTAAAAGATAAAATTATAGAATGGATTATTATGTAATATCCAGAGTACAAAAATGTAATTTTATATCACGGATTCTTACCAAAACAAATTATACCTCTGACTATAATAGGTACTTTAAATTTGCTGCTATAATTATCTACGCATATATATATGTAATCAGTTCGTGGATAAATAATCATAAAAGCTATTTGACTAGTAATTAAAACTTAATGAAATATTTATGGTACCTTTCTTAGAAGTAATTTAAATACTACTCATAGATGCCTATATATGTAACGCAAAAAGTGCTTACAAAATATCATGAGTCAGAAAAGGCAGATTGAATTTAATGGAGAAAATATGTTATGTACTTTAGGTTGATCATCATATTATTAATTTTATGTTCTAGGAGGGAGTTCTAAGGATTGAGGAAAGTGGCTTAACTGCTACTTTCTTTTCAAATGAATACATGTGGCTCGTCTACACAAAAGCAAGTAATAATGGTTTTGCTCAAAATTGTCCCTAAATTACATTTGTATTCTTGGAGGAGCTATCCTCAATTTCTATCAAGAAATTATTCCTATTAACCTCTTGGCCGTGGTGAGAAATTGATATATATTATATGAAAGGGGCATATCACAGCTAATACATCTATTTTTAATCAAAACAAGTTTCTAAGCTGTAGCTAAAATTCTTGACTCATCCCACAAATGTGAATACAACTCCAATAATTACTCCGATATTGATCAGCAATTCTAATCATAAGGCCAACAAGGACTTACTCTTACTAATCCCGAAAAAACCTTTATTGTTACGCTCCGTTTTCATGTGAGCACACGTACTTTATACTTAGATATTCTCTCATCAAGAACTAAATAACAGCTGCTTTAGAAAATAGAAAAGCTAGTAAAAATTGGGAACTTCCTTATACATATTGTAAATTTATGATGAGAACACGAGTATTTTCTTCAATTGTTAGCTTGTTATGCGTACATTTCCAATGATTTGTATATTGTTGTGGTTTTTGTAAAGTTTCAAAGTCAGTAATTTTTTTTATTTTTGCGTTCAGAAGGCAAACATTTATTTTGCCCGCAGTATAGAGTGCGTTCCAGAAAATAGTTAACAATTGAGTCCAAATAAAACAGAACTCCTGTAAAAAACCGTGAAGAATTATATACATCATGAGACTTTATTGGTGTTTTCTTGCCTTTCAGGGATTTCCGTTTCATTATTATAAATTAATGGTTCTAAATCTAAACAAAGTCTAAGTTAGAAGAATTCTTGAAATAGCTATTTAAGTAATTTCCATAAAACTCATCTGCTAAGATAATTTGGCAGGTAATATTTAAACAGAATATAAGAAAATGATAAAAAGTAGAACAGGGACTTCGAAAGTAAAAAATGCATTCATTTTTAAGCGTGTGAGAATGTATTTGTACAAGTTGTAACTTGTACAAGCAAATTGCAAGTTACAAATTGTACTCGATTACTTGCACGCCTAAAAAATGCGAGAAATGATCCATGATATACTTTTATTATTTTTCCACATGGGTCATCTTAGGTTTCAGTTCTATTGTCAATAACTTGCTGAAACGCACTGTAGTCCTTTATTTGAGACACCTCAATACGAATTACTAATTAATCACTAGAGCAGGTTTTTGAGTCTGTATTTTTAATTAGTATTATTGACTTGACACTTTTTTTGAAGTTTGAGAGGAATCTTTCAGGTTCATGAAGTCATTCATTATATAAATAGAAATTACTTTCTACAAAAAAGGGAAATTTAGTCTCAAATTTGAGATTTGAAAACAACTGATCCTTAAAACAACCAATATTTCGAAGTACCACTTATTTTATGGATTTTTTTTCGAGGTGGATATTGAATAATCACTCAGTTTTCCATCTTTTTAAGAATCAAAGAAAATTATATCAAGAAGTGTGTAATTATTAATTGGTGGATCACATTTATAAAAATATACCGTTGTAACGTAGGATGATCAATTGTCAACTTTTTAAATCTTTTATGAGGCAAATGCACACATTTTTACATATGAATGTAATATCCAGGTTTTTTTTTTTTTGTGTTTTTTTTTGAGACAATCAGTTGAATATCGAATTATAAAAAGGTAACATTAACGATAAAATAAGATCAAACTAAACAAGATAAAACATATTTTTTTATAAGTTTCAAAATATTTACACCCCCTACCCCCCAAAAAAAGCTCTATAATTAGGAAGGCAAATATTTTGTTGAGTTTATGATAATTAACAAAAATGGAAATTAAGTTTCAAAAGGAGCTCCCAGAGCTTTGATTATGTTATTGGAAACGTTATGAAACAAAATTCAGGTCTTGAAACGGCTACCACTAAGTATAGAAACTTTAGCCTTTAAAGTATCTTTTTTAATCACGTGGTATAATGTCAATTCAGAGTCATACATTGAAATGAAATAATTATATAGATGAAAATTGAAGGAAATAACAATCAATAAAAACATTCCAACTTTATCAGTTATCTTGAAAACGGTTCTCAAAAAATTTACATATATACTCATATAAACATTTATTAAAATAAAGGATCATACAAATATATGGAAACTCACATTATTTTCAGTTATTTTATACTATAGCTAATACTTAAGAACATATCTTATATTACAACTTCAAAAGATTTGTTGTCAAAAATTAGTTCGATTTTGATGGATTTTTTTAAGTTTTACTTTTAATTTTCTGATAGAATATTTAACAAATAAACAATAAGGTTGCGTAAAAATGTTACAAAGTAAAATATAATTAAATCGATTATTTGATTAAATATTATAAGTAATTTATATTTTATGAGCAGAAAGATTTAAAATTTGAGTATTTTTGATATATTTGATATTGATTGATTGATTAGTCATAAGTAATTTAATTTACTTATTTATATTTAATTTCTAACTTTTCTTGCCTCTAAAGTGCTGTATCGTAGTGTAAACTAATGTTGGGGTTCGGTCTAGAAATCCTAGACTGATCTGAGACCGTTCTGTTTTTTTGCTGGACCAAATTAGTTCGGTCCAACAAATATCTCGGTCTGAACCGGTCTCATATAAAAATTCAGTCTAGATCGGTCCAAAGGAAAAGTTCGGTTTAGTTTAGGTCCCAAAAAAATCGGTGTTGACCGATTTTACAGATATATTGTTTATAACAAGACATCAAATGTATTTTCAAGTACAAATACTTTATACGAAGTTGAAACAGAGATAGCTCGGAATAATTTTAATCCCATTGTCTCCTATATATATATACAGTATCTGTTCTAGAACTTATCATGTACTTTTGATTTTTTTTCTAAAAAAATGAAAGACAGTTGATTTGGGGGAAAAAATGGTATCTCATAATTTATGATACTGAAAAAAATCGGTCCATAAAGTGAGACATAATCAAAATCCGTCTACAAAGTGAGACCAAAAATTATCGATCCTTGTTCAAAGATTTTCTTAAAATATCATTTAAGACCGAACTGAAGAAAATATTATGTGCTCATTGCTGTTAGTTTTGAACCCCGAGGGCAAAAATATAATGAACACTTTACCAGACCAGATTATGGCACTCTATACAATCACTGACTCTGGTTTGTGCATCTAATAGATCCTACATAATCCGATAATTTTGAGTGATTGAATAGAGTCGTAACAGAAAAAGCTTTAACATCACTAAAAACAATGTTGGGAGGCGTGCCAGACTTCAAAAAATTAAGAAATTTCTTGCTTCTGTTTAGTTTCTCTTCTCTTGTCCAAAAAAAAAAAAAAAGCCAAATTTTGTGGACAATTGATCAATATTTTATCACATTTTTTTGTACAATCGTATCTCTAAATTTATATATATTTAATATAAAGTTAATTTTTTACAGAATTTGGGTCCATCCTGTATATGTAAATATATTCATGGAAAATTTAGCATAACTAAAATCACACAGAAATAAAAGCTTTTTAGGGGCATGGAGAGATAGGAAAATCAGAGTGAAACAAATGAGTTGTCACGAATTCTCCAAGCATATCATGTATATTTCCCATGTTGCATCATCCTTGGCTCAACTCCGTAAGCCACATACCTACCTATACAATGTGACATAGGTATTTTCTTTATTTTTATTGACTATAAATAATATACCTACATCTTTTTTTAAACTTAAATGAATTAGTAAAGGAATTAGACCTTCAAGTCAATAACTTGGCTTTGCGCGCTTGGTTTCATCTCAATTGTTTTTTTCTTTTGTTTTTTTCTTAAATACATATTCATTTTTGTATACATATATAAACGAGTTCATATATATATTGTATATAAATGAATAGATTTGTCGAGATTTAACGATTACACCTATAGAATACATAGGTACATATACACGTCCCTGTTATAAGAATGATAATGGTTCTATAGTTGGTGCTTCAAAGTCACAGATTAATGATAAAAATGAACTTGTACAAGGAGCTTCATCTCTTTCAAAAAATGAAATCCAGTAGGATTATCATTAGTGTTGTGACAGTCCTTATTTAGCAATGGAGACTGCAGTCCAGTTCAGTCCTTCGTATAAGTCCTACAACTTACATAGTTTGGTCCTTGATGACGTCAATCAATTTTTTTCTTTTTTAAAATCCGTTCTAGTTCTGATAGTACGAAGAACCGGTCCCAAGGACTGGACTAGACAGAATAAATAAGAACTGATACAAAACTAATTGGCATAAATAGTTTTTCAATATTATAAGGTTTCATGCACTACAGTTAGAACAAACTTTGACCTTATCCAGATCCCGAAGAAATGTTTTATGACGATTTTATTTATTGGTAATAGTATATTAATTTTCAATTTGACCTCCATTGGCCTCCATCACTGTCACAGTTATACCACGGAACGTTCAGCAGTCTTTGATTATGTTCGCTGAGGGTAGCTTTGCAGCCACGCGCTTGAAGGCGACCTTGAGTGACTACCCAATATGTTGTGTGTGGTATCACAGTCGTTCTTCTCCAACTCTCTCTAGACATTGAAGTCAAAGGGATCCAGATCAGCGGAACCTTCATTGATTTCTTCATCTCTGCCTTTTTAGCGCTTTTGGGTATATACATCAAACCCCAAAACTAAAATACCTTTACAGTTTGAATAATGTATGGCAAGAGAGTAGCTTAACTGTCATGACGTTTAATAGATTAGCTACCAACAGCTATCAGAGGAAGGAAATTAACAAAAATCCTACTTCGTTTCTAGAAAAGACATAGACAGAATGAGATTTATGGATTTTTTTTAAGAGTGCAGAAGTGTCTTTTTTACATCAGTGTAAATATATATTGTTGTTAGACATAGAATGTATTCAAGAATATGTTTCCCATCATTGGATATGACGCTCAAATCAAAGATTTCTTAATACGAAGAAAGATAAAAACAGCAATTGCAAGCTTAGTGAAGAGACTACTGGAAAAGCTCAGAGATATTTCACAAGAAATAGGTCATCAAATCATTCATGCGAACCCCTACACAACTTGACTGCAAAAAATGGTTCCGATATAAACTTACAACATCCTCCCTGTATACAAAAACATTATACAGCTTCTGTAAGAACTCAGAATTAACCTCATTTCATCTTTTCTACTATATTCAAAAAGTGAATTCGATTATAAAAATGGTCGATAATATCATCTCAGAAGGTTATCAAGAGACAATCTGGGTCAAAAACCACCTCTTTGCTCACACTATTGGACAAAACGTCGAATACAAGGTCGAGGCAATACTTAATAAATGTTTTTGGGTTTATCAACATCTTCAGATCTAACGAAATCACAACTCTACAGGGTCGTTCATGTAAATCCGGAACATTTTGTCTACATCCTGAACAATAAAGAAAGCATTTAATTTAGTTATTTCTATTTAAAAGTGAGAGGTTGAACCTTAACTTTAAGTTTTTACACAACTTTTAATTCAAAACAAGTATTTGCAATGTCGAGTCTCGGAAGAATATCATCGTCGAAATTGCTTACATGGGATACAGCCTCAAAAAGATGCTCAAATATCCAAAAAGCACAGTATACGAAAATAGAAAAAAACACATAACAGAAGTTGTTTTTTATTCGTATTTTGGTTAGGATATCATTTTTGTAAAGAAAAAACTAAGTTTAAAAATTAGACAAAGGAAATTTTTTTCTTGCTAGTGCACTTTCTTCTTTTGTCCCCAAAATCAAATAGTATGCAGCTGATAGTAAGAAGGATGATAATAAGTAATATCATAATCTTTGCTCCCCCCTTCTAATTTTTTCTGTACAAAATTGGCATCCTTACTTATTGGTTTGTTACTATAGTTAAGTCCAGTGGAGCAACCTTTCCCATAATTTTTTTCTTGTTTGCTCATACCCAATTCACCAAACTAATGAAATAAATACCATGTTAAAAAACTGTTGATACGGATATTTAACATAGAGGCTAAAATTTAAAGAAGGTAAAATTGATCCCTCGTGACGTCATTGAGAAGAGTGTTTTTCATTTTTAATTGTTATATTAGAAGTAGAATGAATTATATAACTAATTAAAATCAGAATAAGTATGTATTATAAAGCATTACTACGAAGTATTTAAAAAAATTGTAGTATATATCTCACATTTCTTACTCAGCTTAAAAAACATCGACAATTTTAGGTGAAAATACAAAACCATAAGACCGTACCTAAGACTAAACTGAATAAATAAGGACTAACGCAACCCTAACAGCTATCCGTCACTATGAATGTTATACAAATGGTCAATTTCTAACCAAAAACTTAGTAAATCTTCGATTTTGAGCTTGTTTACCAAAAACAAAAACAAAATTTGTTTTTAAAAATGAAGCAGGATTCTAATTTCCAAAAATCTGTTAACATGCAATAACCTAGTGGCAGTTATAGGGTTACTACTGACACACTATTCCAAAATCTCTTCCCTTACACTTAGCATAATGTATTTCATTATTTCAGACTGAAGACTGCAGTCCCATTCAGTTCAGTCTCGGTCACGTACTGTTCAGTCTTGCATATCAGTCCTAAAAAAACCAAATTGATAGAGAATGATTTATTAAATGTTAAGAGTTACCTAGGAAAGAATATAAATATAGCTACGGAGTTTATTCGTGCAATTTTAATTTCGGCGGTTTGCAATATAGGGAGCGTTCAAATGGAAGATTTCTAAGTCCATCACAGGTACTTGAGACTGGGCCTCTGATATTACTAGATAAATATCCACCAAACTCATCTAGAAATTTTTGGACACTGCCGATGAATCTAAAATTTTTAGGCAAAGCTTTGTTCAATCCTAGGTAGGATTGAAGAATATACGAACTAAGAAAATAATTAAAATAGTTTGATTGTATTAAATACGTTTTAGTCACACAGACCCTACTTTTAACTTCAGGTATCTTGTCTCTTTGAATTATGATGAAACTTGATTGACTCAAATGACATAGTTTGTTGTAACTACGTAATTTCAGCTGTTGTACAAGACGACTTAATTTATATTTTAATAAATCACAAATGTATTCTTCCTATTTCTTCAAAGTCTGTGAAAGATAGGTTTTGTGACTCAAGATACCGAAATACAAAGTTTCGACTCGATTAAATACAAAACAAACGAGAACGAGTAAAATTGAATAACAAATCCAATTGTTCGTTTTGATTGATTTTTATTCAGTTAATGTTTTATGCATATTTTGTTGTTGCGATGCTCATGTTTTTTGAATTAGATTTATGAATCTATAGAATAAATTTTTAAATATAATATTTAATTATATTTCTTCAAATGCATCTTCCCAGAAATTTTAGATAATTCCTATACACTATTTGTTATCAAAATTAAAGTAAGGTAAATAAGGACTCACACAAAACTACTTACACCAATTGTTCCCGTTATATAATTAATTATTTACTTCTTCTTCTTTTCCAAAGAAAGAAGATTGGTATCAAAGAAGTTATATATACCTTAGTACACAGAAGATACACATTTCCTTGTGTTTTTAAAACATAAAGTCCCTTGCCAAGTATTGAATGAGAGGGGTTGAGAAGGGTTGTAGCATAATTCCAACCCTTTTCGTAGATGGATTCAATGGTTTAAAAAATAATACATATTTATACATTATACCCATGTACAAATAATAACGATCCCCTTAAGGTGAGACACGTAATTTGTGTTCGCTTGAATTATGTACAGTTCGGTACACTTTACATACATTGTATATAGATACAATCACCCCTCCATTCAAGAAAGTTACTACTAGTGTTAGGCTTCTAAGACCGGTCCGAGACCGTTATATATATATATCTTTTAAATGATCCTTTAATTGGTCGGATGGAATTACACTGATTAATTTAAGGATTTTTCATTCAGAACCCTGCAACTTTTTCTTATGAATAAAACATAAAACACAAATTATTTTTTTCAGTACAAATTATAAACATATACATTTATGACAACCAAGAGCAAGTTTACAGAAGTCCAATCACTGAGCCCAATTTTCAACTACTTTACCCAATAAATTGACCGAACTTACAGCAATTCTGCGTTCGACATTTTCTCTGAGCTTGTCTTACGTCGCTGGCTTATTGACGTAGACCAATGACTTCATGTGACCCCCCCCCAAAAAAGTATCTAAAGGCGGCCAATCAACTGGTCCATTTCTCGAAATAGCACGCTCACCAAATTTGCTTTGCAATAAAATGGTTGTAACGTTTGCTCTGTGACAAGTGGCGCACCGTCTTGTTTAATCCACATGTTTGCCAAGTCTATACGTTGCTATTTGGGCCAAATAAAAATCTGTTATCATAGTGTGGTAGTAATTTCCATTTACTATAACATGGCGATTATCATCACCAACAAAAAAAAATATGCCACCATTGATCCCTCCACCATGAAGTCCACACCAAACAGTGTTTTTTTTTGTTGTGTATTTTTAGTTAAAATCCTTTTAGACAAGGCCGATAATAAGTTATATTTTAGACCGAGTCTAGAGACAAATATAACCCCATATGGAAGTATCAGTTACAAAATTTTGACGTCCGGTAACTATCTAAATTTTAAGGACATGGTCGAATCGGACAAAAAAGGTGTCACAAAAAACAATATTTGATAAATGACCAGCGATATCACTAGTATAAATCGATCTTTTAAATCTTTTTAATATAGCAAAGTTTGTCTGTATTTAGGTATGTTTGAATGAAAAACAGTCATTTTTGATCTGAGAAATAACAGTATAGTCATATCTATGGAACTTCTCAGAAATTTTGCATGTAGAATCGAGGATATATACAGGGAGCACTGCATACAGTACTCCCTGGTGTATATCATACTCATATAATATTTTAGATCTAACAAATAACAATGTAGTCATATTAATGAAATATCGTTGGTGTTTTGAATGTAGCATTTAGCCAGTGTAGCTAGGGCTCAGTCAGATTAAAGAACTCCCTGGCAAAGATGAATCATAAAGTCATATTATTATATTTTTTCTTAACTATTATAATCTGTCTTTTATTCTTGAGGAGATAACATATATGTTTTGAGTAACTACGTGTGTGTGTGTGCTCATGAAAAACAGTAATTAGCACTTTCTTGGTTAGTTATATTTTATATTTTTTATGCAAAGCTTGTCTATTCGACGACACCTAATAACTCCGGTAATACTGCTATTTTTTAATGAACCTAAGTTAGACTTTAATTTGGCCTATATTCATAATAATAATGCCAAAATATTCCGTACCTTCAAAGATACTTAACGTTTTATTAAACGTATACAAAAGATAAACTGAGACAGTTTACAATAAAATTAGTAGAAATTGTGTCTTTTAGTTACGCGTTAAAATTTTGCAATTTTTCGAGGTCTGATAACAGAGACGAGACGGGATTGGAGTGCATCATCCATGCAGTAAAATTTGGTACAAAAATAGCAGTCTTGATCTGGTTCCGCAAAATTTTTAAAATGACTTTTTTAAATTTATGGGATTGAACCGGTTTTAAATCCGATATTAAGGGCCAATATAACCCTACTACATTCCTAGAAAGTCGGTCATCTTTAATCAACTTCATATTAATAAATACACATCGATAGGGAGAGAACAAATCAGATAAAAAATAAAAAATCTTATGATGGATTCATTAGTTTGTCCTTTTGAAAGTTTATTCATGCATGTAGATGATTTGTGTAGATCCATTTGAGCGGTTGATTTGAAATACTTTAACCATAAAAAAAATCTAACTACTAATTGGATTATTATTATTTAATATGTAAAGCCTATGGATAAAAAAGGATTTGTAAATAAAACTGGAGTTGACTTATGCAGCCGTTCTAGTAATATGGTTCGTATATATTTCGTTTGTTACAAATAGGATTTTCACATATTTACAGGTTGGAAAGATCAGGAATAGTTGGAACCATGTGTGGAGTGGAGGATTTCGGTCAGAAAAATGTATACTATAATTATTGGGAATAATCTACCGATCTACCCGTGGGACATAAAAACAGGTTAAACCCACTTCAAAGAACTATCGTCTATACTCCAGGTCAAATGGGTTGTGAACAAGGAATTCCAGCACCTAGTAATAATTTCAACCCAGCATCCAATTCCGTATGGGTTTACCGACTGTTTGTAGAATTTTATGTGGTATGTATGTATGCCGGGAATAGCCACATCAGCATGCTGGAATATCTTCCGGGGCACTGCTTCAATTAGCAATCAGTTGTATGTATCATAGCTAATTCTTTTTTTTCTTTTTTTTTAATGGTTGTAAAGAAAAAGAAGAAAAAAAGGATTAAAATATGATTAATAGAACAAAACTAAATACAAAATTTAATTAAAACTACCCCTACTACTTAGATCCCCATCTTGGAAGTGAAAACAAAAACCATTGCTTAATATTCGTTCATCCTTGCACTAACTGGAAGGAAATACAGAGAATTTCCGAAAAAGTGCGTGAATTCTAGAGAAATCCCATATCAACCCTTCTCCTCCCCCCCTCTCTCTCTCTCAGTCTGCCTTTCATCTCTTCCTCTTTTTCCCCCTTATTTTCTTTTTCCCTTTTTTCTTTTCTTTCTTCTTCTACCTAGAATGTCTACCAGAATGCCGGTCAAAAAAGAAAATCCCACCAAGGTGACATAGGGTAGTGTTCTGGAACCCACGACACGGACAGTCTTGGAATATCTTGGTTGTGAAGTATAAGTTTGGAGCCTCGATGTTAATTAACAAACGCCGCTTAAAGAACCATAAAGGACCCTCCTAATTTTGGAATACCTTTTTTTGAATTGGAGCGTTGACGGCCACTATCTACTATCACAAAGATGATAGGCATATCTATAGATGAATATCTATATACAAATAAACTCGTAGTATAATTGTAGGCAATTGTCCTTCAGTCAACTTTCTACTGATTACAATTCTCCTATTACATTATTCTGGAGGGCAATATTACTAGAACTGATCGCAAAATTTACAACATAATGGTATAATATAAGGCAAATTATTGTGACAAAATCCATCATTTTATCAACTTTTGTTGGAGATATTGAATAAAACCTTCTTTTTTTTAAGGAGTAAAATATATTTTTACTTTAGTAATATTTTTGTTATAACTTTGTAGGTTTTTGATTGTTTTTACTATAACTTATATCATTAAACTATTAGTTCCTTTGCTATCAACTAGTTTTGATAAATTCAAAAAATGAATCATTATAACACTTTGTAAAAAGTCTTGCAATTTTTAAATATTATTTACTTTTCTTTATTTCGAGTATTTTATATATGTAAACTTTACAGAAAGCATTTTTTGTTTCAAAAGGTTTGTAACCATTTAAAGTATTATTCTACAGAGTTTTGAAAATTATATCAGATAGGTGACGTTCCCCATTATCTATATACTGAACTAACCAGACTTGATATTTTAATACACGTTAATTTTTTCAATTTTTTATTTTACTTTGAATAACTTTTCATAAAGAGTTTTTAAAGGGATAATTAGTTTATACAAAAAGATGCAATAATATATTTTTGTTGTTTTTTTATTGATGTATGTAGATGATTAGTTCATTAAACCATTAGTGATTGTAAATTCCCCTGAACAAACCCTGTTTAATAACTTGATTTAAACAAATGACACCAATTTAGAATTAGTGCATAACATTCAAATTTGATGTCACCAATTTTAATTATTCTTTGTAAAGTTATTTGCGTTCAAATAATTTTTTAAATTTTAAATTATAATAATGAATTGAAAAAATCTTATTTGTTTATTATAAATGGAAGTAGTTAACTGGTTTTTAAATATCTCATTATCAAAAAATCAGGAGCTAATTGTAATTAGTTTAATTTCATAAAAAATTATGTCAAATCATTTTTTACAATATTTTTTTCTATGGCAAACACCCCATGTTTTTACTTGGAAATTTGTCAAAACTTTAGCTGTTTGGATATCAAAATAGGTCGACGGGCGTTTGCCGGGCTGCAGAATTATAAATGAAAACGTATAATTCCGCGGATATTGATGAATATTTCAAGATATTTTGTGAAAGTATATTTTTTTCAAAAAACAGTTTCGATTACGGTAAAATACTGTTTTTTTTTCTTCAGGCATCCTTTCTTTGGGAGTCCAGTGATTTTTATAAAAATTTATAAAATGTCCAATTTTATGAAGGATAAATAGAGCATGCTGGAAATCAACTTAAATAGAATTTAAATTAAAATTATATATAGGCAAAGTACAAAATATTATTTTTAATCCAAAATTCACGATATTTTTTTTTTTTTTTTTTTTAAGGAAGCTAGATATATAACATTAAACTTCCGCAAGTCAACATCTTTTTTATAATGCGGGTAGGTAGCTTAAAAAAACCACAAAAAAAAACAATAGATTTTAATACATGATCAACAATTGATAGATTAAATATAAAACGTCATTTAAATTTTGTATCATTATTTTAAGGATCCATTTTGTAAACATATATATCCATTAAATTGATAAAAAGACTTGTATGAATATAAGACCTCAAGAAAAAATTTAGCCTTATTTTAAAATATTCTTAAGACTATGGGTTTGTATGTTAAAAACAACAAGATATAATTAGTTATTTTTATTTAAAAACATTTATATAAATTTCTAAGTAATATTAATAACTTTATGCGAATTTTCGGAATCCAATTAGTAATCATCTGTTTTTGATGAGGTTACGTGTAGAATATAAGGTTATAGGTACAATACTATTATGGTGAAGCTATCGTTAATAAGAGGAATTCCAATAAAAATGATAATATCCCAGTTTACTAAATGAGGGCTCTAAAAAACATGGACCATAAATACTTTTTTTTATTATAAAATCGGGCAAATGCATTGAATTGTACAGTTGTTTAAAATTACACAAAAAAGGTTAATAACAAAGTGAGTTTTCTCCAGTTATTTAAATATGTATGAAATATTTAAGAGTTTTTAAAAGATGGGAAATAGTCCCCTTTATGTATATTAAAAATATGAAATGTAATATAGTTTAAAAGTTCATTGAGTCCATATAACTTATGATTTTTTTGTTCAAACCTATAACAAGAGAAGTCCTTTTCGATCTGCATCCATAAATTATTGTGAGAGTCCTTATCGATGCCACTTTCACATCATTCTCTTATTTCACTGCAAGAGCAATGAGCCAATCTGACGCCTTGAGACTTATACTGAACCTATCGGTAAATATACTCTCCACCATATAGATTAGAGGTCTCACTCGATCACAAAATTAAAAATAAGTGGAACGAAGATTCCACAGCTTCTATGCAGAGAAAAAAGACAAAAATTCATAGTCCGTTTTATTCGACTTGTTGGTGTAGATAACGGATGTAGCCAGCCTATACCTGAACTTCTTCTGTGACGACTTTACTTATTAATCTTAAATTGATTAATATTTTTAATAAAATCCCCTAAAACTGATATCGTTTGGATTATGTGTTCTCTTTTTGGAAATCAAGATATGATCACTCTAGTTTAGATCTTTTCATTTTTTTAAGCCTTCCATCAGAATTTTTTATATTGATCTGAATATACTAGCAACTAAGCGTATAAAAACATTTAACTACAACTGCTTATATTACAATACGTGACGTTAGTAAAAATGATTTATAAGCGTTTTCACTGACATACGAGATTGCATCATATATTGAAGTGACGCCATATGGAGGACCTTGAGTTGCTATGTTTATTAAATAGAACGGCCTATTTTCAAAAAAGAAAAAAAATAGCTTTTAAAAAAGACTAAGCATTCAAATTGAATATTACTTGATGCCAAAAAAAAAACCGTGGAGTTAGAATTAAATATAATTAATCAGTACAGAAAAAGAGCAAAAATTCTAGATTTGATTTTGTTTTGGATCGATTAGAACTGAGAAAAGTAGTGGTAAATATCTCATTCTAGCAAATCTAACAGTTGATTTATATAGTCTACACTTATTAAAGTATATATATATAATGATGTAATAACATACTTTAACCCATATTAGGGTCAGATATGTGTAAAATAAAGTAAAGAGATATATATTTAATGGACAGTAAAGATATAAGTTTTTTTATTTGTAGGTCCTATTTTAACATCCAAATAGATTTTAATACTTAGTTTGAAAATAGGACTTTTATTCTTACCGATTTGTGAACT
Organism: Lepeophtheirus salmonis; assembly: GCF_016086655.4. Taxonomy (NCBI): domain Eukaryota; kingdom Metazoa; phylum Arthropoda; class Copepoda; order Siphonostomatoida; family Caligidae; genus Lepeophtheirus; species Lepeophtheirus salmonis. Next base: position 45,895,274 of record NC_052134.2, read on the forward strand.
ATCTGTAATACAATCTTAATTTACATCGAAAGTAATAATTCAACATGATAAAATGTCTAGTTATTCAATTTGAACTTTTTGATTTCTGACTCAAATTCGATCTAGTCGTATTTTGACTTTAAAAGAACTGTGCTTAGCTATGGAGAAAATTTCAACATTTGACAGTTTGCATTCATATTCAAATGTTGAACAAACTAAAGAACTGGTTTCATCTAAATATATATTGAAACATCAAAAAAAAATGTTGGTATTTTCTGTCAAATTTTAACGGGCTTAAGTCAAACCAGCACAGCGTAATTGAGCTAAAATCAAAAAGTGTTGCAACTATTTCTAACCTTCCTTAGATACTCTTATACTGGAGTGGGGGACCAAAACTTGCAATAGCTTGATTAAATTTTTAAAAACATGATTTTTATGGAGTCAAGAAAAGACGACTCAAAACCAATTTGGGATTTAGCTATATTTTTTACCTGAGCCTCGGCACGCTTGTGAACAGATTTGCAGGCCGTGACGATGAAGGGTGTGTCCATAGCGTACCACACTATCAAGATGGCAGCTCGAACGGAATAATATTTGGATGAGAGGTGTGGCAGACATTCTTCTCCAATATAACCTAAGCCGCAAAGAGTATGGGTTCAGGTTGGAGCTGGAGGTGGGCCACAGGGAGGCTGCCCAAAAGTCAGCCATATTTTTTATATATAAGTTTTGGTTCTTCATGGCTATAATGGACTTCATAATGTGGTTAAAATCCGAGATGGAGATGCCAACGGTCTTTTCAGCCTTTTCAGCACTGACACAAGTGCGGGGGAGATTGTACAGGTGTTGATTTTTTTTGTTGCTGTTTTTCCTTCGACATTTTATACTTAGAGACATGGGATAAAAACAAAACTTATTTTATTTTTGTTTCAGCTGTCGTTTGGTTGCCTTATGAAACACCGTTTTATTAACTATAACGGAGATAAACTCGTAATTAAAAGTTACTGCAAGCTTTGCCCGCCCCCCCTGTATATATTTATAAGAGACTATATCCTATCCATTTATAAGATAAAATAAATTAAAACCCGTTCTAGATCCTCTTCTTATTTTAAAATTTATTGGTGTCAAATGACAAGAAATTTAAGTCATTATATATTTGGACCTTTTCCTCCTTATATGTAATTTAATCGTATCACATTTTTCGGGCAGATTAAGAAATATATTGGAAATATAATATAGCCAATACAAATTTTATCAATGATACTTGTATCAAATTTGTATTTAAATAACTTTTTTTGGTAAATATTAGGTAATAGTGATAAATCAAATACTCAAATTAGATATGCGGCTTGTCAACACAAAAACCAGCTAAAATAGTTATTTTTTTCTAAATTGAGTCCAGATAGTATTTGTATTATTCAGCAAATTCTCGTCCAAATTATACTTATTAACCTCAAAATTGCACTTAAACCACCCAAAATTGATCGTCACAATTAAATAGTTAGAAATTAAATGATTTTATTTAAAAGACCATATCGGGGCCAATATTATTTTCTTCTAACGAATTTGGATTCTAAAGCATAAGTACAATTAAGAAATATCTGAACTCATCCCAGAAATTTAAAATGAACCCCTATAATTAACTCAAATATGTATATGAAATATTGGACTGTTTGTATGAATATGTTCAGAATTGTTTTTATGTTGAGGGACACCATATAAACTTGTAAGAGTATCAAGTATGTTGGACTGAATCCAATTGCTTTTTGCAACACTGATTAGGCATTTTATAATGGTAATTACTTAGGATATGCCTACTTAGTAAATTGATTTTTTTTACAACAACAAATAACAAGAAAAATAAAGTTTTTTCTATTTAAATTTACGGTCACCGCAATTTAGCCAATATTCACAACCTTAGTAATGAATCAATCTTACCTTGGATTGTTTGCCTAATTTAATGACCAGGGAGGCAAATTTTTTCTTGAACTTTTGAATTTTGATACATTTAGGTTCAAGGATGTCTATATATTTTTTTGCTTCAATCCCATCTTCGACATTACTTTATAGACAAATCTCCAAAATGTGTGGCAATATGTACTAAGGAACTCCGTATTATCTTTCCAACGAAAGAACAAAATGTTTTCAGATTCGCCACTTGCTTTCTTTTTTATGTGGTCTTTTGTTTCTATAGGACATTTTTCTGTACGGTTGTCCCTACATGTGCCTGATGCTCAATATCCTTTAGATGATAGTAATTCCATTAAAAAGTGCAAGTGAAGTATTTCTCAAAAATAATTTTATAGCTTTTATTTGGTGGAAGTTTTGCTTTCTTAATCAATTTTGAAACAACTTTACCTCCAAAATTGAATTTTTGAGGCATTCTTCGTTCCACTTTGTGGTTCTTTACCCAGATATAAATCAAAAGAATGCAGATACCCACCTGTCGAACACTTTGTTCCCATTTTGAAACCAAATCTTATGTGCACCTCGAATATATTGCTTGGCATAATCCTTTCTAAAATATTGAATCATATTTTCATCAATAGACATATTTGGGTATATTTACATACTTTTTTTTTTTTTTGTAAATTTGCTCAGCAGTGACAAACCTACTAGTTAAATATAAATAAAATGGGCATATTTTATATACTTTTTAACATACTTTTATATTTTGACAAATTGTTATTTTTTTATAGACGAACGGCCTAGATTTATCAACTTGAAAAATTACTTTGGAAATAAATTCAAGAAAAAAACAAAAAAAAATCTTTCATGGTTGTACGTCCTAATTATGACTAAAATTTAAAATGACGGTTTATTTCTAATAAGTTGGAAAAAAATAAATAAATTATATTTATCCTTTTGATAAAGACGTTTTCGTTCTGGCCATAATTACAAACTGACTCATAAACTGAAGGAATACATTAAAACAAAAGCAAAAAACCAGTCAATCTCTTTTGTTACATTATAAAAATATAAACAAAGGAAAAAAAACATAATTATATTCGCAAAATTGATATTGCATCAGAAAAAAAGTGTATATATTTACGCACCGTCCTTAATTATGTACATAAGTCATTACAGATTGATTAATTTAAGACATATTTAGTGTAATAAGCTGTCTAAAATAATTGAACAACATTTTTTTTTTTTCATTCTCTCCTTTTTTTCAGATTGGTTGGTATAAAATATCGGGGAAAATATAAAAATTTATAAGAATTTTCTTAGATATCGGTAAGATACAGATTTTGGATATTTCTTTCAGATAGCTATGTTCTCTGATTTCAATCAAATATATCAGCCCACTTCTATTTTGGAGGTCATTGCCGTAGTTTGATTATATTTAACGCACTATTTACAAATCTGCAAATTAACTTTCTTTGCTGTATTTAGTCAAATTCTTGAGATTTTTCAATTTCATCTGTTACTTTATTTACAATAGTACTCTAATTCTATGTTGGAGACTGTTTAAAAGAAAGAATTATTTAATTTTTTTGAAAATGTTAATTTTAAATAAAGGATGATGAGGTTTTAAAGAGGGGTTTGAGCTCACCTAGCCGAACTTTCAAAAAAAAAATACAAAAATAATTAAAAAATTGCATAAATAATATTAATTTAGTAATTAAAAACTATTCAAATGCCTTCTTTCTTTTTATAAATTCGAGTTTTTAGTATATTTCATTCGGTTTTATCACATCATATGAAAAATACGGTAAAAGATTTATACAGGTATAATAATGAACAAATCATAATCAAAAATTTATCCAAATCTATTTTGAATCAACGCAAAAAGTATTATAAAATATTCAAAGTAAAAACTTCTATAATAAAAAAGTACATATTTGTGAGTTTTGTAGACTCATAGATTTATAATTTTTTCCTATTTAGTTACTTATAAATGCATATAGTTATTATTTTTTTCAATTAGATAAAAATTAGTGTACCAATGATTTTATAGCATAGGTAGTGCTGTACAAAATATGTCCTAGGGTTATGTAAAAATATAAACAAACCAAAAATGAACGTGGTAATCTTGACAATTTGAAGAATGCTAGAGAGTAGAGCAGCTTAGCTTTCCTGACGTTTTATTAAATCAGCTGCAAGCAGTCGTGAGAGGAAGTAAATATGCTCAATGACACTCTGGTGCAACACGGACTTATACTTATAAATCCAGAGGAGCAAACCCTCATTGGCAATGTCCGTCTTACATAAGCAGTCGCACTAGTTAAAACAATATATGTTATTAGATGTTCCTTTCTAAAGTAGGAATAATCCTGATAAAAGCTTTAGAAGATAATAAATCCAGTTCAGGTTGCAACTACAAAAATTTGTTCCTGCTTTCCAGAACAATGTTGTTACAGAACTAACAATAGTCATAGGAACTAGAAGAAGGGGTAAATTTAGTCATGCTAATCAAGAGTATTTTGGGTATGTTAAAAAAAAAGAAACTGTAAATCTATCGAGTAACTAAGACAATTTAAAAAAATGTTTTGGAGGAAGTAGCTTAGCTCTCATGACGTTGCATTCGATCAGCTACAATCAGCTGTGACAAGGGAGGAGAAGGCAGTAAACAGGGGTATTGGCAAGAATTACTCGAATGCCGATCCTCAATTCTACTCTGACTCCTACCAGGACTTAAACTTATAACTCTGCAACAAATTATTAGGCTTCCTCTCTGTCTTTTAGGAGCACACGCAAATGTTCAATCCGGTATCGTATGTATCAATGATAGGGGGTATGTAGTGGAAAAGGATGTTAACTCGTCAGGCATCAAATAACAATTATATCACCTTGGGAAAAGAAAATTCACTCTTCAGGTTGCCAAATGCATAAAACTAAAAAATGCAACCAATTAGCCTTAATGAATATATGGGACGAGCTCCTCACCTAAAGTTTTGAAAATCATATCAAAAAGTTTCATGCTCCACTCTCAAAAAGATAATGTAATGTAATTGCAGAACCCTCTCACTAAAAAAAATATTTCTATTTTGTGTAATTATAGTCAAATATTAGTCAATTAGATTATGAATATTTAATAAGAAAAAATAAATAAATTGTCATCCAATCCTCTTATAGCATTGAATACAATATCTCATTAATTTTTGATTGAATAAAATCAAATTTGCAGATTTTTTGATTGTCCCTATTTGTTCAGGTATCTTTTCCCAAATATATACAAATGTATTTAATAAAGAAATATTATTGAATAATGATCCAATCCTTCATGGCATTGAAACCCAAATTTAATTAATTAAAACAACAGTATGAAAATCTAATTTTGATTTGTAAAACGTATTAAATTTTCTTCAAAGTTGGATAATAGAAAAATAAATCATGGATTATTGAAATGATATTTTGTCCAGTCAGATCCTTTCAAGCTTCAATGAATATATTTACTATCTAAATTAGTTTTGTCAAGGTGCCAATATTTTCGGTCCTTTGATATTACTCCCCTAAAAATATAAAAAAAATGTTGTTGAGGGCAATTAAAACGTACTCACAGAAGCATTTTTATGGGGAGGATATGGGATAGCAAGGTGTGCACAGAGGGTGAGCTGGAGGGGTTTGTGCAGCCCTTCCCCCATAATCTATTTTTTTCGTTGCCTACATAAAAATTATCGACTTGTAGAAAAAAATTAAGTGAAAAAATAGATAAAATTTGTTAAAAGTCAGTACGACCCAAAAATTTTACTCTAGAATTTTCTAAAAAAAATTAAGACCCCTTCAAAATAAAATCCTGCAAACTCTCCTGGATAGGTTCAGAAATTATATGGCGTTAGAAAAGAATTTTTCTATTCTGACTTTGTTAAATGAAGTACAATTTTCTAAATCAGAAATTGTGGGAGGAGCTATGTCATCGTCAGAACAATTTATTTATGACGTAAGGGTGCTCCATAAACCAGTTTCTATATTAATTTATTGTAGAATCTTTTTGAAGTGGGGACTTGGGCTCAAAACTTGGGATTCGTCTTGGAATTGATTCCATATTTAGACGACTTGCGACTCAGCTTAATTACTCAATCAAAGATTCTTGACTCAACTTTGACTTGAATTATAAGGACTTTGCCCACTTCTGGTATAGTTTTAAATGGGTCAGTAAACTGGTACCACTATAGTAGCGATATTAGTGTTGTGTCGGTCCTTACTTAGGACCGAGGACCGCAGTCCGGTCCAAGTCCCACTCGTCGGTCCTTAAAACATATAAAATTGATCCCACGTGTCGTCATTGAGAGTGTTTTTATTTTTTATAATTCTTCTGTTATACAATAGAATAAAAAATATCACTATGAAAAATATGAAATGTTTAGGATATTGCATTATTTTTGCAAAATAACTGCGATGTTATTAATATATATCTCATATTCCGTTTAATAAACCATCGATATTTTTGGGGAAATTCTAAGGGCTGACATTCCTAAGGACAATAGGACCGGTTTGAAGACTGAACTGGACCGAATAAATAAATACCGACAGAACACTAACCGATATACATATATTAACATCAACAATCTACAAATAAATGCCCATGACCCTTCAATCTGAGGGTGCACTGTTGCAAGACACTAACTAATTTATTTATTATTATAATACTCCATAATTTCATTTAAAATCTTAATGACTTTTCCAGACTTTTATTAGCATAATTAATGAATGAAAATCCTCTCTCGCATATTTTGATGTTTGGGCGTTGAATTTTAAAGTAATCAGTTCATTTTATTTTTCTTTACCTTCAAATACCTCATGTTTTTGTGATGGAAGTGTGTACACAATGGGTATATCTATACGGATGTATAAGTCTAATACCTATTATTATTATTTGTCTGGCCTTTTGGGGTCTTGAAATTACAAATGAAGAAGAATTAGCATTTTTTTTTTTGTTATTATTGTTATATTTTGTTATTGAGCATTGATTATACCTCTGCAATCTGCATTTATTATAATACTTATTAGTGATATGACAGATCGGAGATCTGAGCCTATTTGCTAAAGTGAGAAAAGAGGCTTTCACAGGAACAGTATTTCAAATTACGTCTAAGAACCGGTTGGTGAACTTCGAAACATGGATATCCCCTTGAAGAATGCTTATAAATCATCATTTTAAAAAGATGGCGGTTTCAAAATGGTAAATATATTTGGGGCTTTGGTTATTTTAAATAGATTTGACAGAAAAAAATGCACTTGGCACAAAACAGCGGCGAGAGGGAGCCAGCTCAAACCAGTGGCAGTCAGTGCCCTAAGCAAAATATACTAGTTATCATCTAAAAATAAGAGAAAATCAACAAACTACATAATACATCAATAATTTGAACCACTTCTCCGCTGATGTCTAAAATAATAGGGACGGACCTAACTCTACTCCTTGTCTCGGATATTATATAGTACGACTTTACAGAAAATATCGTACGAAAGAACCAGATATACACCCTATTTGAAGACAAGATTGGAACTACTAAAATTTAGATCCCGATACCTCATTTTTAGGATCCCTTACATCACTAATACATACTACATAGATATTTTGAAGGTGAATTTGTAACCATAGGTGCAAACATTAATATAGGATAATTTACGACTTAAGAAACGAGATGTCATGAATGGTCATTCATAACAAAGGTAACAAAATAGCTTTCATTGCAATTTGCTTCAGTAATACCTACAGGTAATTACACTATCCAACAAACCCAGCTTATTTTGTTACACAAAAATTAGATATGCAGAACTTAATAATGTTTGAGATCTAGAATAGTGTTACTTAGACTCAAACAATTATCGACTCGCTTCGATGGTGAATCGATTTTAAAATTTAAAAAACTTCGAGTCAGTTTTATAGTTTTATTTAGTTAGTTGTTTTTTTTATCACTAAACCTGAGCAAATGATTTTTCTAATCAATAAAAACTCAAACTATTATTAGCCTCAAATGTGATTTTAAAACTTTTTTCGCATATTTGAAAGGTTATTACAAATAAACGAGGTTGCTCTTATGATAAATTGGTCAAAACTGTCGCTCAATATGCTCCCCTCTCTTGTTATAAGGTGCAATTTCTAAGAATATTATTGAGATTTTGACTTTTTTGCACAGGTAGTACACAAAATGAATTCATTTGATCCCCTCTCCCCTTTATAAACTTTCGGGATTAACCACTAGAAAGAGTATATATGGTTAAAAATTATTAAAACTAGCAGTAGTCCCTCGTTAAGAATGCTACATTGTACAAATATTGATCACGTGGTCTTCGTTTATAGATTAGTCTCTACTCATAAGTAATGTATAAGACATTGATTTATGAACTACTATAATTCAAGGTTGTTTTTTAACTCTGATACCTTTCCACGACTGAGTCAGGAAGAAAGAAGAGAACGGTCACGGAGATCGTAAAATAAATTAATAAATTCACCCTATGTAAGTGGCTTACTGTAAATAATTATGATTCATTTTATGTAAGTCCAGTCTCCGAGTACATGTTATAGGCACATATATACCTACTTGAATCACCAGTTTTATATTCAACGATAAAAAACGGTGAATATAATGGGGAAAAAAATACAGGGTGCGCAAGCTATCTATAAGGTACACTCTCTTGGGCAAACACAGGGAGTTAGGCAACTGATTTTTTTAGATAGTATGTTCAAACCTGTACAATTTGAAAAAAATAACTAATTTACGAATTCTTTGTCTCAAATATTTGGAAAATTCCTCACCGGCAGCGACAAGATTACAATCACCTGTACGTGCGAGAGACCAAGATGAAGCCCTGGATCGACGTGGTTACCAATGAGGGGAGTTTCCATGTGGCACCAGGACTTTGCTTTCTGCCACATCGCGAAAAAAAGTATTAAATGTCTCCGATACAACTTTGACAAGTTCATCTCACATTACTTTTGGCCTCCAAACCTGCGGGATCGGAATATGATGGACTTTTTTTGTGTGTGGGGAGCAATTAAACGACAACCCAACTGAACCCCTTCAACAATAAAGACGAACGTTATCAGTCGGATCACGAAGGAATTAGAGCCAAGTGGCAAAGGCCTGCTCGCGCTTTCGGCTTCGTATAGAGTCTAGAATTGAAGCTGAAAGCGATTCTATGAAATAAAATAAATCAAAATCTATCGAGCTTTTAGAATCTGGTTTTATTTTTTAAATTTAATAACTGGTTGGAGAGAAAATTGTGTGAGAAGAAAATCATATTCGCGGCACAGATACCTTGCACTAGAGTAAAGTGTGCGCAAAGGAAATATTTATCTTCTAAAAGCAACGGAAATGTTCATATAAATTTTTAGAATTGACTATTAAAACACTACAGGGCCCACGCTACATGTTCAATCCACTTTTCAGACATATACCTATTAATATATTTTTTAAATTCCAAGTTATAAAATAGACACATATTGTTGTTAAAAATATTATAGTTTCTCTTCTACAACATACGATTGAAAAGCTCTCCAGAATTGTCAAGTTGATTAGTATTTATACTAGCGTTTTACTTATCCATCGGAATTGGCAATAATCGGCCTTTTTTTAAGTATCGGAATCGGCTCAATAATGGCAATTACCGATATCAATGCATGATTGGTAATTCATATGGAAAATAAGACTTATTTTAGCTCATTTTTGGCGACAAATTACGGTTACAAATCAATAAAATATCTGGACTAGACAACGTTGTTTTAAAAAATTCAAAAAAAAAAACAAAGTTATGGAGGGTAAATACATAGAGAAATTATACAAATTTGGAGGTTAGGAAATTTACTAGAAAGTAACAACTTATAAATAACCATATTTTTAGTGCCCCATAAATTTTAATTGTATCATGATTCGTTCGAAAAGTCTGTAACGGCAGGAGTTGTGTTTACTCTGAAACCATTAAATTACTTTTTCACCAAATATATATTTTTGAATAATCTTGTCTATAAAAGAACTTTAGTCGAGCCCATATTTTCTGAGTCAAGTTCCAGTCATCAGTATCCGTCCCGGGTCCATTAAAAAAGACGAATCCGGACTCGAGTGCTGGTTAATACATACTTTAATTCCTAGGACTAGCATATAAAACTCAGTTAGGAACTGGAGACAGTTCAAGACCATTTGATCTCATACAGGCCCAGATAAATTTTACTATAAGAATAAAGTCTTTCATATGAATACTTGGTTTTAAATTTATTATATGAACTTGGCATTAAATACTTTTTAAGGTCAATACGCATGCAAATTTTTTCTTGGCACCTTCACTTTTTTAATCGTTGCGTGGGCATACACTTTCTTGTATGGAATGAGTGTCATATGTTTGTCATCACTTATTTCATGTGTATTTCAAGAGTCATGTCATTGTAGTTTAATTGTGTTTTAGAATCCAACCAGTGTTCAAATTAGTTTCAACACTCGACTGTCGGTGTTTTTAAAAAAAATTTCTAACTTTAAAACTTTACAAAGAAAATAAATAACCTAAAGCATAGGAATGGTTACTGTAACAATCTGCCCAAGTCGTTTGGCCTGTAATATTTACAAAGAATACAAAAAAACGTAAAAGCTGATGATGCAGTTGTACAATCTTCTAGTAGAATTTGTAGCTTGTAAATTGCTTGCAAAAGTTATAACTTGTACCATTGTATCCTCGCACGCTTAAATTTTTTTTTCATTTTTGCTTTTCTAAGTGCATGATAGACTGTTTCTCATTTTTATATATTATATGTAAAGAAGGGATGTTTGTAAAGAAAAACTAAGTATAGAAAAAAGAAAACGCTTGATGTGTGTGCTCTTTATTTTTTTTTTTTTCATTATTTATATACCTTGTTTAATTCAGGGATACCATATGTCTCGCTCCCGCTTTCTACTTACGCTCTTACAAAAAAAATCACTAACTATGTTCAAATATTACCGGCCAACTGATCTTAGACGATTAGTTAACATAAAATAACTGTATTAAGTATTTCAAGAATTTTCCTAAATATGTACACAATTGAAAATTCTTCACGACACTGTTTTTGCTCGATTGTGAGTAAGCGTGGTACCCATCTTGCACAAAAATTTTAAGTGTTCAGACACTATGCAAGGTATCACACTCATTGAAATCCCTACAATGTCTCCTAGCCCGTGTATATTCAGTCGACGATCCACCAGTGCCACTTGTGGATCTTCTTTACAGTTTCTGGATTCGTAACTTCATTTGATCGACTATTTCCATGCTTAACTTGGTAGCTGTAACAGCTTCACTAAAACTCAGCTAACTCAATTTGTAATTTTGTAAACGAAGTAGCAGCCTCACCCAGGGTAGAATTCAGTTCAGCTTTTATATTGTTTGTGTAGATGACTTTCAAATAATAGTAATGTATCACATAATGATGACCAATTTTCTCCAATTTCACAAATTCACTGATAATCTTCACTATTGATGACTGCTAAACAACGTGCACCCTTCAAACTTGAAACGTATGCTTTATAGATTGAGTACTCTTCAACTTATAAAGTGATTTCTTTATACAACAACCGCCAACTCTTAAGTCAGGCCGACTATTTCTGAGACAACTGTCGTATACTTACTATGTCTAATTTTCTAGGGGATGGTCCTTCGTTAGTTTCTGAGTTATAATCAAATTCTGAAATTAGTTATCGAGGTTTTAAAGACAGTTTTTATATGTGTTGTTATTATTCATCTACCCCTTCGATGAATTTGAAAATGTGAGATGAATGTGGAATAGGAGATGTCATATACGGTATGGAACATGTTTGGATTAATAATGATTTATTAGTTTTGAAATAATTTATCCTCAACTATCCAAAGGTATTCCCAAGTATACAATATACTGATTAATAATTATTTGATTTTTATACTTGTGTTAATAGTCCCATATGAAACAACTACATAGCACAAATCTAGTTTTATATTACTTAAATATCCATTTTAGTATTGTACTGGCGGTAGGATCTGTGGGTAAATATTAAGACCTTTCAGGTGATTTGATTTTCGACTCTTATAATTTAATAATTTTACTTCAAAGTCGGGCATATGATAGGCATAAGAAAACGGAATCCATTATTTTTCCAACAGTTGGATAACTCTGATTTGTTTACGCTAGATAGTATTAGAAAGATCAGATTCTCTACTTTAAAAGTTTATTCAACAAAGTGTCATTGTTTGACTTAATATTATTTGAGAGTGCATCAAAGATGGACAACAGCAAAACGGAAAGGCGCCATATTTTACAGTTTTCCTACGATAAAGGGGAAAACGCAAGCCAGCTGGCTGAAAATGTAAATAGTGTTTACGGTCCTTATATGCCACTAAATTTTTTTGAGTTAATCCGGCTTTGAGGCACGATGTCTAATTAAAAGCAAAAATAGAAATCCTTATATAACCAGCAAAAAATTAGGAATGAAATAATTATGACCAGTTATAGGTCAAACTATTAATTATAATAATTAATATTCAAATTATAAAATTTAACAGCCAATCACGGGCTATTTTAGTTTCATTGATTCCGTTCCAGTAATTTTGATTTTAAAGATACAAGGACATTTGTCAAAATGGAAATAAAATAATTGAAATTTGTCGAGTGCGGCGGTTGTATCAACACTGTATTGATTGCCAAGGAGAAATTACTGGATTTTTGTTTTGTTTTTAAATAATGGATTTCTTTTTAATAGAACTTTTATTTGTATTATGTATATCTCTGTAGTTACACATCGAAAACATTTTCAAATTTATGTGGCATAGAGTAATTTATCATCATGCAAAGTAAATTATTCTTTGTATTGATTAATTAATTATATTTTCGCAACATTAATCATCATATTTTTAGCAAATAGCTAACTAATTGAGTATTATAAACCGTAAAGGAATAGAGGTCTGGACTTGAGGACTCTTAATGTTTTGTAGTTCCTCTTTCACTTGTAAATCAATTAGTGTATTTTTTTTTTACATTTAATGTTCTAAAACAAATTTTAATTAGTCTTTTATATATATATATTTAACAATGGGCATTACAAGACATAGTTACCTCAATGTGGAATATAGGAGTGACCTTCTAAACATTTTCCATTAATAGCTATATCAGCCTTGTTTTTATCATACATATGTATCTATGTATACATAAATAAATATATTTTGCAAATGCTTGAGGCAACTTTGAAACACCCTACACATGCTTTGTCAATAATGCAAAAGGTGTCAAAAAAACTTTTTTTTTATGATATCATGCTTCTGGTTTATTACAAGCCTGCACGTGATATTTATTTTAATTGAACTAGATTATGATGGTAGTGTAGTGTACAGGGACGAAATATTAGACCTGCTCAAAAAATCATTTCTCATCCTTTTTACTATGTTTTTTCCATGTAAAGAGAAGGGATTTTTTTTTATTAAAAGTTTTATGAAGACTCTGTAACGCCATACGCATCATATTTAACTTCGTTACCAAAGTTGAACGGAGGTTATGATTTTGCCTCTGTATGTTTGTTTCTTAATCACCAAGATTACGGTAAAAGTTACAGATTGATTTTGATCATACTTGTTTCGGTCACAATAAGAAGCCATTAAAATTTTGAGAGGTCATGTACAACGTAACACAAAACTTAAAAAATGTATAACCGACCATAACCTTAGAACAAATTAAGATACATCACTCAATTTGACTTTTAAGCAGAGGTTTTACATGCTACTGAGTGTCCATTTCAGTTTGTTTGTTTGTTAGTCACTAGGAATTTGACAAAAGGTATAAATCTATTTTGATCAAACTTGGTACGACGATATATATGTTCACAGTAAGAGGCTATTAATTGATGAGAGGTCATGGTCAAGGTAGCTCAAAATAAAAATACATAAACTACCATAATTTTGGAACAAATTGATATATATATATCAATCAATTTGACTTTACAGTGGAAGATTTGTGCTCTAACAAGTGCCCATTCTAGTTGGTTTGTTTCAAGGTCACCAGGATTACGGTAAAAGTTACTGATGGATTTTGATCAAACTTGGTACGAAGATTATATATGGTCACAGTAAGGAGCTATTAAATTTAGATAAGTCAAGGTGAAGGCAACACAAAATGTAAAATATTCATATACTTTGGAAAAAACTGAGATGGATAACCTAACTTTATAAGTTCTTAGGACTTCAGTCTCCAGTAATAAATAAAGACTGGCACAACACTAATTCAGTATACAATTTGAGTATTTTGTGACGTTATTTACACTTTGTACAGATATTTGGAAGATAGTTTATATTACAAAATCAGGATATTCTAAATCATTTGTAGTCCCTCAGTTAAATATTATTTTGTTCGGAGTCAAATAATTTCAAATAGTGGAATCAGTCTCGAGTAATTCTCATAAGTCAAGTCGGAGTCGAAAAAAATCCTCCGACTCCACAACCCTGCTTGAAACTATACAAGTGTTGTGCATAGTAACTTAGAGCTATTACTCGAATCAGTGGTTACAATTTAATCAGGCGTACAAAACTATATTAGATCAAAGAAAACCCAAGATACTTGTCAGAATTATTTAATCGAAAGTCCTAATCAAGTCAAATTCCTAATATCTTGAAACATTTTCTAATAAACTATTGATTTGGAAACTCTTAATTAGAATACCAGCAAATTAGTAATTTTCTACGACAGAGGTGAACATAAATCTCGCCCCCTCCCCCAGAGTTTTTAACAGAGGATTGTGCCATATGGATATGAAATGAAGGGGGCCCTCCAGATTTCAGAGTTAAAAAGATATAGTTTTTAATATTTTATTGATCAATCAAATATAACTATATATTACTACGATTTTATCAATGTGTTGGATCTAAATTAAATCTGTTATAAGGTGAAGTCAGCCATTTTCATTCACTATGAATCATGTTTGAAGTCATCATACAGTTAAGTTGCCACAAAATTCATTCTATATTGACTATAGAAGAGCTTAAAAATGATTTATCAATAGACATTTTTATCAAAAGATGTGGGAAAAAATTATAAGTGGAGTTGATATAGAAGATTTTTATCCTGCATCTTAAATTCCTTTTTTCCATGTTCAAAACAAATGTATTTTGTTCGATACTCACTAATTACAAATGTCTAACAATTTCTACTAAAAAAAAAAGAAGTAAGAAGGACCCTGGTGAATATGTCACCCTCGGCGATCGCCTAACTCTCCTCCAACAATCAGGACAGACCTGCCTTTATAACTCCATGTTATTAGAGAAAATGGAGTAGGAAAGATTCAAATATCCAACCTAATCGAAGAAACGGGCCAGAACCGGCTCATAATCATTCAAATCTATATATTGATCTGTTAAGAACCAGAAACCCCTTTAGATAAAGCCCCAAATATAGCATCCATAATCTCAATTTAAGGACCCGTTACATCATTAATTTGTACATACAAAGAATGAATCCCAATGAGTGAATATCATTATTCATTAAACGGATTAGCTTAATACCACCTCGTTAATGAAAAGAGTAGACGGACAAAACGGGAAGATTTAGATCAATATATATTTATGTACTTTGATGTTGCAGGTAAACTAAACGATCGTGTCTTGTACCTATTAATATTAATGAAATTAAAAGTCTGGTTTTTTAAGTCAGCCATTGATATAGAAATGAAATATGCAAAATCAGCTGTTTCAAAAATGGGCCTAGTATGTATGTAAGTATATACTGCAAACAAAATGCACTTTATTTTCAAAATGCTAAAAATAACATGTCGTTGAATAACCATAGCATTTCATCCACCTTAAATGAAAAAAATATATACTTGATATATCTTGATTCTAAATTAATATCTATGTGCATCTTTTATAAGCCTTGTCGCTTTGAGATCAATTATGCATAAATTGATATTGTTGGAAGTCTTAATGCAATGGTGTAAGTTGAAATCCCCTTTGTAGTCTTACAACCACAGTTTTATATGATCAAGTTACGAATATCTAAAGATTTGCAGAGCTACAAATATTCTATAGAATTGTCTCCAAAGATGGGGATTGATTGGGACTCGAATCTATCATACAATTTTCAAGACTCTCGGATTGAATTGTACTCGGAAGCTAAGATTCGAATCTTGACTTTAAGTTTATTTTTTTAAATCAACTGCCTGGTATCTCATTATTTTGAAGTGTTTTTGCTCTAGAAACGAGAATATTCTATATTTAAATTAACACTAGATTTTTTGAATTTATTTTACTGATATTATAATGCACAAAGGTAGGCGGTAAAAAATATATCCTATATTAGATGGGTATCTTAGCACTAGAGATTGATTTATTGTAAGATCGTGAGGAGAAGGCGGGAACAAGACATATGGTACTACTGAATTAAGACCATTGTGTATATATACTGCTGGTTATATCATCTTAAGGGGAAAAATGAATTACTGTTATAAAGAGGAAAATCTTCTACATTTAATATAACATTATTGTAGAGAAAATATATTTAAATTCATATATATTTATTTTAATATGTATTTTTAAAAGAATTGACATCAAAGATAGGCAATAATGCACACTTCAGAGGGCGAAGATAACATTAGGATTACCGATTTAAAAATAATTTTAATAAATAGAAGAAACAGCACACGCAACAACTGTTTTTCCTTTTGTAATTTTTAAAGGTTGTTTTTTAATTACAAACTATTTAACTCTACTCACGGTACCCACATCGCCTTTCGTAAAAAAAGTATTCTTCTAGGTATATAAATTTGAATAAAAATAGATCACGTGCTCGTTGTTTTGCCACTTGGTTTTATAGCTTTGTTGTAGACGTTCCTGTAAGTCCAAGTGAAATGCTCTTAAAGACGTTTTTGTTTTATAATTTGACCAAAAAAAATAATGAAAAAAGTTTGGAAATATCGATATCTATTACCGGTACAAAAGTATTGTTATCATAAATAAATAAAAATTAAATATGTTGTCTATCAACATAAAAGAAATCTAATATTTAATTTTTTGTCAAAATTGACTATCTACTCCCCATTTATGGAAATGTAAATAAAGTCATTCAAGTAGCGGATGTATGTCTCCACACGTAACAAACATAAGAGCATAGACGTCTTCTTTCATCTGCAGGTAGGCAAGATATCGGGTATTTTCTTCCCTTTCTAATAGCCATTGGGTAGGAACTTCACAGACACATCGGTCTAGTGATTTTGCTAGTCCTGATATTTACCTACAACTTGACCAAATTAATTTCTCTAAATCTTTCAATGATTTAATCTTCACTCTTAGTTAATGAATAATATGTCTAGAGTAAATACCTCAATAAATTTAATAATTACAACCGATTTTGTTTAGAGACCCTGAAGTCAAAATTTAAATTTGTACATATAAATTATATCTGGTACGTCAACACCATCCTTCAAATTGACTAAATTTGTATTCTTCCACGAATTATGGGCAATTTCTAAAAAACTAATTATTTTGATTTATTTCTCATAACCATAAAAAAAGAATGATTAATTGATATCTTTTACTTAAAAAATCTATACCGGGGCTAATATAAGTTTCCTAAATCAAATAAAGGTTTTAAACTATAACTAAAATCCGTTGGTATTTTATCTTATCCCGAAAAACTTGAATACAATGTCTATGAAATATTGAACTATGAACATATTGATTTTTGTTCAAGATTGTTTTTATATTGAAGCACCACTTTATCCTTCTTAAGTTACTCATTATTTTTAAGACAATGCTATTAATTAGGGAAAATGAGCTTGATAAAATATGAGAACACATTACTATTATTTTTTATTTTTTTTGAAAATGAATTGCTTACCAATTTATTAAATTAATTACTTATGCTGTAACTTTTCTGTATTTGGAAGTTGTAAAATGTATGGTATTGTTCCATTACATTGCTACTCTGTTTAAAATTATTTCTAACAAGACTATAAGCCCATCATTCTTTTAAAAAAATTAAAGACTTATGAATTACTGAAATATATTGAATTGCTTCTATGTCATTTACTTTAAGCCAATCATAACTTGACCACCATGGAGAGCGGCAAAAACTCAAAAGCCATAACTAATCTCACAAAATATTTGCATCCAACAATCAAAAAAGCCATTGTAATAAAACTTTATTCCTTAATTGATAAATATTTATATACTCACAATAAATAATCAGAATAGGTAAGTAGGTATTTTGAAAATAATATGAAAAGAATTTATTTTTATTGTAGATCATTTAATGTAGGTTTTGATTGTAAAAAAGGAGTCCTTAATTAGGATACTCCATGAATACCTATAATAAGTACCTACCAATTTTTATGGTAATGAGTACTTACATCTCTCATAATATATGAGACTGAAAAAAAATCGGTCACTAGAGTGAGACGAAAAAAAAAACCCTTCCATAAAGTGAGACCGCGGGTTGGACCGAAAAATCACGTAAGACAGAACAGAAAAAAAAACTAAGGAAATCCAGCCATGAAATCCGTGAAGTAAATTATGCATTCATAAGTTTTAAAGTACTTATAGCAAGCCGACTTATTTCTGGCAATGAACTGCGATTTTGGGAAATTAGGTAGGTAATTATTGCATCTCCAGCAAGATATCCCACTTTTTCGATGCATATTCCTATGGGAAATTTCTTCAATTGGGTAGTCGCCTCAGATTTGGTTTGATATTTTCCTTTGGGTCGGGTAGATATTATCATAAAACAAAGGCCATAATAGATCAATTCCGGAAAAGTAAAGAATCTGAGGAGCAACGTATTTTGGGTCTTTTGCTATTTGCATTGTGAACGTTCTTTAAATCTCGTTTTTTGGTTGTGACAGATTTGTGTATGTTATTCGGTGAAATGTGTGTATTTTTGATTTTACGAAGTAATTTAATAGTGTTTCTTGGTGTATTAATGTTTCAAAGGAATACAAATGGGATGGTGGGCTATCATTAAGGGGGATAATTTGAAACTAAAATGTTTTTTTATGATTTTTATTTTTGCATTCCCTTTTTATTTTTGTCAAATAAAGCCAATAAAAAATAAATATAAATAAAAATTGTAATTGGACCGAGTTTCAACACTATAATTTAGCCAATACTTACCAACTATGAAATTACCAACAAAGGGTTACCCGGCATTGCTTTGGCCAAGGAGGGAGCGGGAAATCACATTGACAAAGGTCGATGTTATTTCTGCTTAATTTTTAGAACCCTTCGATGCGGGCGAGCGTTATAATTAGTCATATAAATTTTGTGTATAATGGGCATGTTAAAAAAAACTCAAAATCAGCATTCTAATCCTGACAATTTGAAGAAAGTTTTGGAGTAGAGATAGAATAGCGCTTAAAATGTTACATTTGATCCGCTATAATCAGCTGGGACAAGGGAAGTAGGAGAAGAGGAAATACTCAATTCTACTTTGAGTCAAATAACTATAAATCCGCAACAAATCCTCTCTCCGTCTTTTATGAGCACACAAGAATATTGAATGAGATTTTAAATATAATTGAATCTATTTTGGTGAAGAAGTTCACTACTCAGGAATTGAATAATAATGACAAGGTGCAAGGAAAAGAAAATCTATTCTTCAGATTACTAATTCCAAAAAAAAATTGTGCCAGCAAAAAAATTCAAAGGATTTCCATCACTGATTATAATTTAGCGCTGGTAACTTTGTTATATGAAATGAATTATTATTAATTTTTTTTTTTAAATGAGCTATAAACTTAAAATAACATACCAATATATAAATATATGCATGAAACAATTTGTATAGATGAGAAGTCATCTTTTATTTTTGTAGAAAAATTGCCTAATCGAAGTTCGTAAAGAAAATTGCAGAAACTATTTAGCACTATTTTTTTTTTTCAAAAAAGAGGTTAATAAAAATTATTGGAATTGTAAAGAGGAGCACAAACCTATCAAGATTTTTTTTTTGTACTTACGAAAACATAAAAGTTATAGAGAATAATGTCGTCGGAAAAAATATTTGTTAAGAAGTTATATTCTATATTATAAAAACATTTTTTTTTCAGTTCGTCGACGTCTAATAGCGAACTAATCGACTTTGATGAAACTGGCTACGAAGATTATATATGGTCATAGTAAGAGGCCATTAAATTTTGAGGTCAAGGTCAAGGTAAAACAAAATGTAAAAAATGCATAATCGACCATCTCTTTGGAACAAATTGAGATATATAGCTCAACTTGATTTTAAGAAGGGTTTTTATGCCTACCAAGTGCCTATTCTACTTTCATTATGATTTTAAAGCAGAAAATTATATCAAAGTTAAGCAATTTTTTTTTTTTTTAATTCTTCTATTAGACTGAGATGTTTACGTCACAACGATGTAACATAGAATGAATATAACTTAAAAAAACATGTTTTCATTTTCTAAATGTAAAACTATATAGTTCCTCTACAAAAGTCGCAAATCTTAATACACCCTACTCTATGTTTAGACAAAATATCTTAAAGGATGTTATAAACAATTCAATATCATTGATGGAGACTGGCCAGTGGATTTATTGATTCTTTAAATAAGTGAATCCGTGATAGAGGACTCATATTTAAGATGTTTTATTTCTGTAAGTAATAGTAAAATCCAGCAATTTAAATAAATCAAGAAATCCATTGTTTCCATTGACTGATAAAGCGTGCCAAATTTTTTTTTTTAATACGCACTTAGATAGTCAATTAATGGGCTGATTAACACCTACGCATAAATACATAGTTTGTAATGGATGATCAAACTATAAATTGAATGAACCTTCTGAGGCTACAAAATGTGAAAAATTGCATTCTATTAATTCAATTCTGTTTTTTTTAATTTATGATGACCATTTCTGTTGTTGTTTTTTGTCTATTCAGGTAGACAAAAGTTATTGTGTATTTAATTACTAAACGTTTTGGGAGTGGGCCTATTAGATTTTGAATACAAGATCGTGTCTACAGTGAGGTGTGGGCCGTGGAGGGAAGAGTATACCTAGGATTGTAAATTATATGCATTTGTTAGTGTGCGAGTTTATTGTGCTGTTGACAACCTGAATAGTCTTTTTTATGTCTAACGCTGTTATTATTATTATTTTATCCTCCAGGAAAGAACATCCAAATATAAATTGTAGGCACGACTATGAGTGCTCATAAATGACAAAAAGTAACGCTGATCAGCTGTTGAGGAGTTATAAGCATTGAACCTTATAAGGACCATTTTAGAAAAAAGAAACCGAAATCAATATGGTAACCCTGATAATTTTAAGAATATTTTGAAGGAGAGCAGCTTACCTGTCATGGCGTTTCATTACAACTAGAAACAGCTGTGGCTATTGTTGTATCAGTCCTTATTTATTTGGTCCAGTACAGTTTGAGGACCGGTCCAATCGTTCCTTAGGACTGTCGATCATTAGGGCTAGTCCTTAAGACAGCCGGTCCTTGCAATTTTTCATAAGAATATAGATGTTTTATTAAGCCAAATAAGATATATGAAATAAAGATTATTGCACATATCTTGAAAAAAAAAAAAAAAAAATTTCATTATAACACTATATAATACGCACATATTATATTGTTACTTTAACTAATTGTTATATAGTATATTATATTATATAACGGAATAATTAAATAAATGAAAAACACCTTCATCATTGACTTCACGAGGATCTATTTTACTTTTTTTTTAGGATCGACAAAGGGGACTGGACTGGATGGGACAGGACCATACTCCGAATATACTGCGGTCCTCGGTCCTAAATAAGGACCAACACACAACACTAGATGTGACGAGGAGGTTGCAAGGGGGGTCTGATGTCCATCCTCAATTTTAGTCTGAGTCCAACAAGGACTTAGTATTTTAACTATGCAATAAATACTCAAGTTTACTTTCTGTCTTTTATGAGCACACGCAATTGCTCAATACAGTTTCCTATATATCAATGATAGTTTGTATGCAATAGAAATGGAAGTTCACTTCTCAGAATAAAATCATAATGACAACAGCTTAGGAGGGAACTAAAAAATGGACCAGATTGCCATCACAAGTTATATGGCTAAATCCCTGTGGTACTTAGAGTAGAATTAAGGATCGAAAACATAGTAATTCCAGGCTCTGCCCATACTATGCTAATGCTTCATACAGAATGGAGATTGTGTTCATTTCTTTCCTCTCATAGATGATGTATTTGAATAAAGACCTTTTTAAAATAATCCTAAATTTGTCTTTTTTTATTAAAGAAACATCATTCAAAAAACAAACAAAAATCATAGTATTGTTGTCAAATTTAAAAATATTTTGCCAAAATATCTGGTTAAAAATATTTTTTTATACCAGAAAAATAATTTTAATTCCTTTTTAATTATAGTCATTCAAACAAAAAACAAATCCAAAATGTGATCCAAAAAAACAAACAACTAAAAATTTCTTAGCCAATCCAACAAACCAAAGAAAAATCTTACTCACAGCCCTATTTGAATGATCTCAACTCCTTCCCACCCGCCTGGTATGATGTAATACTAAGTTAAGCAATCATTTTCCATAATAGTCAAGTCATATTATCTATCATATAGGGATAATTGTTCATAAGAGATATTTTGAGTATTGTAGTTGTTTGTGTCCTATAATAAACAAACAACCTTTTGAGTATCTGTCTCTTACGTCACCTCTGTTTATCAGTTGATCAATATTACATATTGTATACTCTTAGATAGTTTGCAAATATTACTTTATGTTGTGACGTAAGAGATAAGGACTAGGAACTAAAAAAGATGTTCTTAGTTGATACTATATCATTTTATGGATATGAGCATAAATTAAATGATTTATTGTTTACTTTTTTATAAATGGTAGAAATCTTGTAATTTTTAGTGGAAGGAGTCACAACAATCCAGAACTTCGAAGCCCTTTGTTTTATTCAGGATCATTTCCAAAGTTGTAAACATTGGGAAGGATAAATTTAATTTCTGAAAGGGAATCAGAATTCCGCCTTTCTTGCCACAAAAGGAAAAATAATTTTTTTTAAAGATATATGATACTCAGGCAACTCATGCATTACAATGGATGAGTGAAACTTTTAAAATTCCACAAAACCTCATAAAAACATAGATGAATGAAATAAAGAAACAGTTGTGTTTATAATTTTTAAACATGGGAGTGAGCTCAAAGTCTTGTATTGGAATACTTTGGATTTAAAAAAGAATATAAATACTTAAAATAAATGCTCTTTAAATCTTCTAAATTCATTTTATAGTAACAATATTTCTTATTAAAAATCTAGACACCATCTAATTGTGTAGTTCCATCTTGTGAAATTAGAAAATTTGCTGGAAAATATGTTAAAGAGAATAAAAAAAGCTTATTTTCATTCCTTTTCTAGCGAAAATAGCGAGTTTTTAGACAAATGAAAATTTGTCATACCTTGAAATTAGATACTTAGTAAGTCTGTTTTGATAATTCTCTTAATTGTTCGATATAATTACACTCCAATATAATATAGAATCGTAATAGATTTGAAAGACCAAACTTAATTGAAAAAACCACATGAAAAGTTTAAGAGATATAACAGCTGTAATAGATTTTTATTTAATTTCGTAAATAAACTTTTAATTAGGAAAAAACTTAATTTCTAGAGTTGACCATGACAGCAAGAAACAACTAATAATCTTGATTATGTCTTTCATCTTTGTCTGAACAGAAGGAAAAACTCCATTTGAATTGCGTTCCAAAAGGAATTTCAATTATTTGCCTTCAAAATGAAACTCAATTTTTATTATAATCTTCAGAAATATACTTCTTTACTTGTTGCAAGTCTCAAATATGTAGTTAATGGCATTATCTGAGGTCCAAAGCATCACAGCAGTAATAAACAATTATCTTTGAGTTACTAAATGAAAAAATTGACCTTCAGAGGTTTCGAGGATAGTCATCTTCCATAACCCTAGTATAGTAATTTATGGACAACTAAAGTACTCAAGGGAAAAAGTGGACATTTAGTTGAAGGTGAGCATGTTTTTCCCCTTCTCTTTGCTGATTGGCTTAAAATTGACAGCTGCCATTAGGTCTATTTTAAAGATCTTAAAGGCAATTTATGTATTACTTTGTGAGCTTAATTTAATTATTTACGATAATTAAGCAATACATATTAATTCCAATAATATTTGCATAATGGTAACGTGTAGTGCAGTGTATTGTCATAATAGATCAACTTCGACTAAAAATTTTGCATGAAAATGCTGCAAAAAAGGTTCTTGGGTTTCAGGTATAGCATAAGCCCCCCTTATATGACCTCCCTAAAAATCGACACCCCCGTCTTAGCCTGTCCCAGTTCAAAAGAGAGAAACAGGCAAAATTTCAGCTTCCTAGGTTCAATGGTGTGGGAACGTATAAAGGGCATCTGAACACACACACCCAATCTCTCTTTTATACCGTACAGATAAGATGAATGTACGGAAGTCTTCTGATAATTGTCGGCTTTGACATCTCTACAACTTGTCCTTCAAGGGAGCAGATGAGCTTTTAGACCATATCAAGAGTAATCCCTTCAGGCATATTGATGAGTAATTTTATCTCCTCGAGAGACGAATCTCCTTGCTTGAACCTCTCATCCCAAAAAAAAGTTGCAAATCCCAGGCGTTTAAGCATCAGTATTAATTTCAAAATATAAATATAATTCCTGGAAGAGGACGAACAGGAGTCTCTTAAATTGGAACATCACTTTAAGTAACTCAGACTCTGAGATAATAATCTGATTGATGGTTTATAAGGGGTATGAAAGTCCCATTGATTAAGATCAAATTGTAAAGCACACATTGTCCACAATATAAATAAACATTCTATTGTTTGGCTTGGTAACCAAGACATATGAGTTTAAATTGGCTTGCTGGGAGCAGATTGTAATAATAAAGCATCATTATAGATGCTGCCACTTATATGAAGTTCCAATTTAATGGAATTAACAACTGGTCCCCTTATTTTTTAATAATTTTAGTAATACAATTAACTAAATATTTAACTTTTTATAGACTTAAATATGATATTATTATAATATAAGATATTGATAAACAAAAAACATGTGTTTGTATCCAGTATAAATAAATGAATGAATTCATAGGAAAAGCCACATCTAGCGAAAAAATATGAAAAAACTTAACATACTATTTTATCAGGCTAACGCTCGCGTTTTGCTACTTGGTTTAAAGCTTTAGGGTTCGGTAAAGTATTAAAGCAAGGAGTACATCGAGCAACTGAGAAAATATTATGGTCAATATTTGCCATAATATTTTTGCAAGATGTTGAATAGACTCATTTATTTATCATTTTTAGTATTAATAGTAATACAATTCAGTCTAGTTTATTTTTAAAAATAAATGCATAATATTTTAATGGGATAGCATTTGTATTCCCCCTTCTAGAAATGAGAACCTATATTTCAAAAATGATAGTTTTTATATTTTAATAATATATTATATTAATTATATTTCACAAAGGTAGGCGGCTAGCTACAAATTTCTAACAGAAAAAGATGGCAACTACCAATCCAGATGCTGTAACTCAACTTTATTTATCATCAGCAGGATGTAAGATTGAGGATCCCAGAATTGTATTTTTTCCCCCAATGCATCTAATAACTTCATAAATGGAATGAGGGAGCTCAATGGACAACGCGCTCGGAATTAATTATTACCATGAACTAAATGTGCGTATGTTCAATATACGGTCGCTCCTAGAAAAGGAAATATACTTCATGCATATGGACTTTAAAAATGATTCCTAGATCAGATGGAGTAATTGTCATCATATAATGTTTACATATACCGAATCAGTGAAACTTCTTCTGACCAATTAAAAATACCTTTATAAAAGTTCTTATCAGATGTAACCAATTTTGTTGTTCAACATTGCAAAATATGAGGTGGAAGCATTACATATACTGCACTCTCTATAAACGCTCGATGCTACATGTAAAAGACCTGCGAACATTCTTTAAAATAACTACATTATTTATTTATTTTTAATCAGAAATGACTTTATTGCAGATCATAAATACAGAAGGAAAGACGCCTACTGGGCATAGAAAAAGTAGTGAGCCCTTCTAAAAATACAGTTTTGAATAGCTGTTGTTGATTAAATCTTAAAGTTCTGATTATTTTTGAATATCTTAGATTCTAAGCCTTTGATTGATGTACATGTTGTAAACAAAATTATGTGTATGTTGCAATGGAGGCAAGAAGAGCCACCATAGGCAATTTAATCCGCGCTAGGAGGACCACCTCGGAAATTATGGAGGTCTTAAATGTCAGTAATGCCACAGTCTGTGAGGTCAGAAAGCTTTTGGCTGATGAGAACAAACTTAAGGACAAAGTGAAGCCTGAAGACATCATGGAGGCCATTAAGGCCAATCCAACGATGAAAATGTTATAGTACACCAAAAAGAAGAAAGTGCATCGGTTTACTGTGGGCAAACCATCCCAAAAGCTGGAGGAAGGTCGCTTAGAAGAATTGAGAGGCCACTCCTGTCCCAAAGTCAAAAAGAACTCCGTCTTCAGGGATGTCAACAACTCTTGAATGATCTGAAGCAAAACAGCAACTGAGGATTTTTTTTCTCTGATGAAAAGCCCATCTAAACAAGTAAAAAGATCGGTCGGTATTCTTTGGTGAGGATGACAACAGCATCAAAACAGTCACCAAGACCAAACATCCGACCGTTGTGATGATGTTGAGGGTTGTGGCATCAACTGGAGAAAAAATACCTCCAATTTGGTTTCCTGTTGGACACTGATTACCCGCAGCCGACTACTTGATGGTGTTGAAGGAAAATGTGGTCCCATAGATCACCAAGAAAATGAAGAAGTCAAACAAGGCAACGTACGTATTTCAACAGTATGGGGCTCTGGTCTGTGTTGCTAATATTGTGCAAGAGTGGATGGGTTGCAACATGAATTTCTGATCCAAGAACCTTTGGTCCACTCAGAGCCCAGATCTTAATCAACGGGCTTACTCCATTTGGTAGCAAATTGAGAAGAAGGCTTGCAAAGTCTGCCTCCCGAATATTGATGCCCTGAAGACCTCTGTTAACCATCAGTAGAGAATCATGAAAAAGGACTACGTTGCCCAATATATATACCATAGTTAATTAGAATAAGGGGAAATTAAGTGCAAAATTGACCATTGAATAATCCCCCTTGAATCTTGTAGCAAAGGAGAAATACTTTTTCACGAAATTGTCAAATCCAGATAGGTTTGACGTATAATCATTAATCAGTAGTGGTGATGCCTCCATCATACAATACTCCTGAAGATATCATCAATTTGGAATTTGCATCAACTGTTAATGTGCATGTCCTTTAGTATGTATAAAACTACTCTTACTGATCAAAAGCAATAATTAAGGGAAGAAAATCTTTCTAAAATCTTGGTTTGTCGATATAATATAAATAAATTGATGAATTGATTATGATATATTTAAAGCAACACTATTTGCTTTAAATTATCTTTATAAAGCTGTATTGCTCCAATTTCATAATTTGGGTGCTTATTTTTCATTTTGGCAAAACAAGGCTCAAAAATCAGAAGTCTAGCTATCTTGTATATAACTTTATTCATAAATGAAATAGATTATTAAATATTTCTCATTTACCGGGTGTCCCGAAAGTCTTGACCGGTACCTTCGATGGCTTTTTTCGAGGTTTCATAGACTTTTTACGTAAATGTTGCGTAAATAAAAGTTAAAGGCCGTTTTCAGATGAACCAGTTTTGTTTCAATAACATATCGAAATTCATATTTGTTTTTGACATGGAGGCTAAAAGACATGAAGTAGCTGCTCTGCTTCGTGCAGGAATCAGCCACAAGGAGATCTCTGAGGCCACCAGCATGTCCGCCAGCACCATTGGCAGGATCAAGAGGAGGGTGGGCAAGGGGGAAGGCCTTGAAGACAAGCCTCGAAGTAGGAGACCTGTCTTAAAGGCCACCAGACCACTAAGAAGAAGATCAGGGCCCAGATCAAGATAAACCCTCTTCTGAGCATCAGAACAATTGCCAAGAAGAACAACATGGGTAAGACTAATGCTGCCAACATTGTCAAGGACATTGGGGGCAAGTCCTTGGTCCGCACCACCCGTCCCATGTTGTCCATGGCCAATATGGAGGCCAGATACATTCGATGCAAGAAGATTTTGAACAACATGAAAAGCAATGGGGACAGAATTCTCATTTTTTCGAATGAGAAAACTTTTACAGTGGATCCAGTCTTCAACCGCAAAAATGATTGCTACATTAGCCTTAATGGTTATGTGGGATCTGAGAAATATGTGCCCATGACCAAGCGCCCAGCCAGCATCATGATGCTTGGAGTTGTTGGCTCAGATGCTAAAGCCATGCCTCCAGTCTTCTTCCGTGAGGGCTACAGGCTCACCTCGTACGACTACATCAAGGTGCTCAAGACCAAGGTGGTCCCATGGATCAGGAAGGAGTATCCTGGCAAGAGGGTGTGTTTCCAGCAGGATGGGCCACCCGCACACACAGGCAAGATCACCCAGAAGTGGTTAAAGGAGAATGTGGAATTCTGGCCTAAGGACTTCTGGCCCCCTCCTCCCCCGACCTGAACCCCTTGGATTTCAGCATCTGGGCGCACATTGAGAGGCAGGCTTGCAAAAAACGCCACAACAGTATCAAAGCTCTCAAGGCCAGTATCACCAAGGCCTGGGCCAAGATGGACCCCACCTACATCAAGAACACCTGTTCCTCCTTCCGTCCCCATGTTGTGGTTGTTATGGAAGCTAAAGGCCAAATTGTTAAAAACATATTATATATTATAACCAAGCAAAGTTTTTTTATTAAAAACATTTCTCTGTATCTCTACTTTTAGTCCTTGTAGATCTTAATGAAGTTGGAAGTTAGAAATCAGTCAGGACTTTCCGGACACCCGGGTATATAGTAAAAATAAAATTTTCTAAGTACAACATAGTCCAGATAATTATGAGTATTATAATGACTACTTAGAAGTAGGTCTCAGTACTTTTTTTACACACGGTATGGTATCTCAAAAGTGATACCTAGCGGAGGGAAAAGGTTTCTAGTAGACAAAGAAATTTCTTCGACATAACAGTATATTTTTGTCACTTTATTTTATGGTGTTAGAGTAGACGAATCAAAAGCTCACAAAGAAATATATATTACATTGATATTACTAAAACCATTGATATACCATTGTAGGATAAAATTTAACTTTTAACTATAAAAAAGGTCATGTCAGTATATTACTAACAAAATCGGAAGTGGGGACCCAAAACATGCAATAGAATTTAATTACAATTTTATCCCCGTTATTTTTAATTAAATGGTTTGATTACGCAACCAATCGACAGCTGAAACAAAAATAAACAAGTTTTGTATCAATACAATTTTTCCAAGTGTAAAAATTCTGGAGCATCAGTGAAAAAGACAACACGAGTGCGATCTCCACCACGTAGGTGTCAGTGTCGAGAAGGGTGAAAAGAATGCTGGCATCTCCATCCAGGCTGCCTACGACATCAAGAAGTCCATTATAGCCCTATACATACAGTCAAGAAGAATCAAAAGTTATTCACCTACAATGTGGGTGACTTCTGGCCTGCCTTCATGTGGCTCTCCTCCAACCCTTATCCACAACATCCTGTTCTCTGCAATCTGGGTGTCTTGAAGAAGAATGTCTGCCTCAACTCTCATCCAAATTTTATTCGCTTTAAGCTGCGTGGTACGCCATGGGCACAGCTTTCATTGTCAAGAGTTTCCAATCTATTTGCCGACGTATCAAGGATGTTATATATTGAATAAAAATATAGCAAAGTATAGTATTTTAACATATTACTATCTGATCAGGAGTTGTCTTTTCTTGACTCCATAATAAGCACGTTTTCCGTAATTATGTCATACTACTGCAAGTTTTGGATCCTCACTCTGTCTATTGTTTACTTGCGTATTGTTCAAATGAGTATATTATTATTTATCAAACAGAACCTCACCCATCAACAAAGTACATAATTAATTAATTGTCACTCAAATGATATCTGACAATTAATGTGTCTACCCCTTTTATTTGGAATTCTTTGTTGTTGAATCAATGACAAAAGTCCATTAATACGCTGTTTTGAAAAAGGTATCATTATAGAGAGGTAATTACAAAGTAAACAAATCATAATTCATTGATGAATTGTCATTATAAATACCATATAATATGTATTTTCACCACTTATACAATATGATGGTTGTAAGACTATTTGCTTATATTTTTGAATGTAATTGAGTGTTTTGAAGATGGAAACTCCAAATGAGGGAAGTTAAAATGAATGATGTGAGTATTTTTATAGAAATACACATTGAATCTCTCAACTTTTCCTCCAAAAAGAGAGAGGAAAATCCCCCAAATTATTAGCTCAATTCTTGTTTTGGTCCATATTTACGAAAACACTCTCGTCAACTCACTCAAACGACTGTTACATAACAACTCCACGTCCAAAATGGCGGAAACTTTCATCAAGAGATGCTAAATAGATGTAACTAGCTTTTATTTACGAGTGCTGCCATTTTAACCTTGAAGTTGGTAACTTTTCATACCACCCTCGTATTATGTTTTTGTTTATATGTTTAATATCATGTTTGATTGAGTGCGTTGAGAATTGTTTAGTTATCATTATTAATTATGATATATTTAAAAATTGGAAGATAACCCCTCTCTGGAGGGTTAAGGAAGAATTTGAATCCATTATATTTCACCGATTTTAAGGGATCAACATTGGGGTTGTACGTAGGAAGACCAGGAAACTTTTCTTCACGAGTTAACATATTACATTCTTTCACCAAATGGTCCATTTGTGAACCTATTCAGAGTCGTTCCTCTAAAGAAAAATTAAACAGACTAAATTTTAATCCTTGCCCTTTTCTCATCTCGGCCTCAGACATTTCTTTTGAAGAAGGGCATAACATTGGGGCTCCCAATTATTACTAGTTATAATAGGAAAATGAGTATTTATATGTGGTTATATAAAGGCAGTACATACAGCGTCTGAATTCTTTGTTGACCCAAAGTTGTAATACAAGAATTTATTCAATTGAAATTTGCCGTTTTATCTTTAAACATGTATATGGGGCAGCCAGATAATATAGGCAGTACATTAAACTGTTTTACTTTAAAATTAGTTATATATTAAATTTTCTTTAGTAAATTACTACGCTTCCTTATTTATTCTGTCTCTTCTATTTTAAAATATTGGCATGAGTTTGTATACTCTATATCTTGGTGCGCTCTATTTTCTCTAATACTCTTTGCTTAAAATGGTCTGTAGACCCTTCCCCCCCCCCACAATTTAAATAATTTTTGTTTATTTATAGATAATTTAAATTAAAGTTTCTTTTTTAACTTAATTTTTTGTGAGTATCATTGGATTTTTGAAGTTTATCTCGAAAAAATTTAATATCAGATTTTTTTTTTTCCAAAAAAATTTATATAAGATACTTAATTTTTGAAATTTGTTTCCAAAAAATTTACTTTTTTGAGAACCGCAGTGGATTTTTGATATATATATTTTTTTTTAATTTATTCTTTTCTAAGCAGATGGGAATTTTTGAAATTTTTGTAAAAAATTGTGAAGTTTAAAATTTTAATAAGTTTAAAATTTGATATTTTTTTCTAAAAATTTAATTTTAAAATTTTGTTGCAAAAAAAATTAATTAGTTTTTTATTTTTTTTAAATCAAAAAACCAAGCCCCACTCTTCACCCTCCCCCCCAAACCCAAAAATATATAGATATATGTAATTTAACTGATAACTCCTTCTCTAGGAGCGACTGTACCCAAAACTAGACAAAAATTTCTCCCGAGTGCGTTGTTCACTGAGCTACATCGCTCCATTTTACAACTAATGGACTATTTTTTGTTTAATATGTATGAGACACATAACAATGTTTATTGCATATCTTAACCTTTCTTTGAAAAAGATAAAGAAAAAGTCAAAAAATAATTTCGTAGCTAGCCTATTCAGCAGAGCCAGTTTTATTGTCTTTTTAAATTTGAAAACTTTGAACATTTTTTATAAGAAAATAACAACGAATTCTCGTTTTTTTAGAAATTAAAACGGAACTATCTCATAAAAATGTACATAGTAATTTGTGGACAGCTATAGACTTTTTTATTCATTTTCTTTTCGTTTCAGTGCTCTGAGCATTGATTAGCTGAATTTGAATGGGCCCTGAAATTGCTCTAATAAACATAGATGTCAATATATGATAATGGAAGAGGGGAATATCTTTTGTTGTTGATACCTACTAAAGGTGTGCATTTTCATAAAGCTCTTGTTATTATTTTTTTATTCTTAAAGAGCGAACAATAAGTATAAATCAATCACTAGTGCGTGAAAGACGAAGGAAAATACTTGGTAGTTGTATCAGAGTTATAAGTATAAGCCCTTGTTGGACTAGGAATAGAATTGAGGGTCATCGACGTCGGAGTAATAGCTGCCTATATAGAAAGGGAGTAGAGGTATCTGATTGTTTCACTCTTCTCAAGCTGTTTTCAGCTAATTTAATAAAACGTCATGAAAGCTAAGCTGCTCTTCTCCCAACAAATTGTCAGGGTGATAATGTTAATTTTTAGTTTCTTTTCTTTCTGCAGGTCATATTTTTTTCATCACTCGTAATAAGCAATTTCTTTTTCAGGGCTACATGAGTCAAGGATAGTTTTGACTCGAAATTTCAAACTAGTTTGTCCATTATTTCTCATTCATTTGACTCTTTTTTGAAGGAATATTCACTAACAAAGATATTTTGCTAGACTCGACTTCAACCTGTCAATGTTCAATATATTGAGAAATATCTTATATAGTTAACTACATAAACACGGTGTAATTTATGTGTTTACAATTTGTGGTAACATGAAACCCCCTTAAATAGCAAGACATATCAATAATAATAATTTGTTCATGAAGGATCTCGTTTTGCACTTTATGCAGACTTATATAAGCACACCAAATATGGAGACGTTCTTGTCTTCATATTAAAAATAAGAAGTGACTGAATTGGTACTGTTCCTCCTGTAGTTTCCGAACGGTTATCACGGTTTTCCATTAAGTTATCAATGTTCAATTATAATATATCAAATGTAAAAGGGTCAGCTATTACTCACACTGATTCTCTCTCCCGTGGTTCCTTGGACAAACCATCTGTTGGTGATGCTGCAACGGATGTAATGTCGCTTGTGTCCACAGGCAGAGACGAACATAGATCAACTTAATTTAGATGAGAGTAGAGGACCACAGGTATCTTCTTAGTCCACGGAGTTGACCATCTAGCCCTATCCGCTTATATTATCTCACAAGTGATTTACTACATTCAAGCGAGGAAGCTCGATATAGAAACAATAAATATATAACAATATTCAATTGATGAGTTAGAATTCTCGGTTATGAGGCAATATTCGCTAGGCCATTCAACTGAGGTTGATAGAGAATAAAATACAGCACTCCCCTTCCCACTATTTTCATGTTAAGTAGGGACTGATCTTCAAAATCAGATCAGCTTGCATCCATAGTCCTGCCAAATACAGATCGAAATACATTTCCATGCCAGTTTCTAACTTCTAAAACAGGATCTCCCCCTCGATCCAATTAACTTTCCATCATCTCACCTTGCACTCACTTTATAGTAAACTTAAGTCTCAGCACTTTGGAAGAGCAAGAGCTTCTTCGGCTTTTCCGACACGTTGGTTTGGACCAGTGATAAGTAGTTCCTTTCCTCTTCTTTGGTGTGACAATAAAATCGTCACAAATAACGTCAATTAAAAATTTAATTTAATTTTAGCTCATGACCCTTTTTTTTTTTTAGCATATTTTAGCACACTGATAAACAAGAAAATTTGCAATTACGTTTACATCACATTAAAGTCAGCGAAAAAAAAAAAATAATAATAATCATTTTAGCTTTTATTGACCTTTTCAGAATTTAATCTACTCTTTAATATCTTTTTCTGATTATCTTATCCATTATTGTTGCCGCTATTTGAACTTATAGTGTCAAAACAAATAGCTTTGTTTTAATAAATATGTATGCACTCTTAGTTTAATTTAAAATTCACTCATAACATATTTGATAAATCATAAAGAAAAAAAGAGCAGAATTTTTTGTAGGTACCATCTTCAAATAGGATGAATTAGATTTGTATTTCTAGTTTTATGTGTTAAAATTGAATTAAATGGTAAATCATCAAATTTGCTTGGCCAGGAAAAATCCCAACGTAAATCAAAATAAGCACAGTCTACGACGTCTACACCCGATGGAAGGAAGAGGGGCATATAAGAGGAAAGCCTACAAGACCTGGAATCATACAATTTGTATTACCATATTCCTTGCAGGCATGAAACGTTCCTTGATGCCATCTCCAGGGACTCCAATTAACGCACTTGCCAAAAAACGCCAAGTAAGCCGTGCAACAGCCTCCAAGGTCATAAATACCGACCTGAGGATGATATAATACCGCCTCTACAAAATACTACTACTCGAGCTGCCATGTAAGAAAATTGCTGAACGATTTGAAGTCCCATGGTAACTGGATCATCTTTTACTCCGAGAGAAACAATGGACTGTCAACAGATCCCACAACATCCAGAACGAAATATGGTTAACCACAACGAGAGGTAATGTCACCCAGGTCTTTAAACCAAGTTTTTGGCCAGAACAATGACCCTTGGGGTCATTGGGAGCTACAGCATTGTCATGCCCCACACCTCAGTGTTCAGGCTACATCTGACCCGTCATGCACTTTTGACGGAACCCAGCCCCTCAGCCTTCTTACTACATAAATCGGGCCATAAAATATAATGGAATGTTAAAACTATTTTTTATTGAACGAGTGAGGGTAGCTGATTTATTTAGAGGCCTCAAATTCCCTCCTTACCTTGCGAACGAACGGTTCACCGAGTCCCAGAGTTTGAGCAATTGTTATGTTATTGTTCCAAGCGCAGATATCAAAATATTTAATTCAATAGAGTATTCAAGCAGCTATGTAATTTATTTTTATTTTTTTCAAAAAATTTAATTTTTTGATTTTGTTTCTGAAAAATTGATTTTTTAGGCTCTGAATATTTGTAATTTAATTTTGGATTTTTTTTTTGAAAAATTTAGTTTTTTGTGAATATCTCTGGATTTTTGAAATTTTTTTGCAAAAAATTTAATATCTGAAATTAAATTTTTGAATTTTTTTCCTAAAAAAATTTTTCTCAATTTTCTTTCCAACAGTTCTGAATTTTGGAAGTTATTTTCAAAAAAATTGAAATGGGATATATATTTTTTCCAAAAAAACCAAGCCCATCTAACCCCACACAATAAAAATATAAATAATCGTGCAGACACCCTGAAAAATTAATGGATTTTCGATCTTCATTTCTACACTCTGTCCAGCCTCACACAAAATCCTTAGTGCTCCTATCTGCTTTTTATGAGCACACACAATAATGATTAATTTATATTTATATTTTCACTCTTCAAGAATTAAAAAATAATGACAACAGCTTAGAAAAATAGAGAGCACTGCTCAAATTGCTAACTTAAAAAAATATCAGACACGTTAAGGGCATATTTTCCACAACACTAAACATTGAATAAGTTAATGTTCAAAAGTCCAGCTATCTACGTTTATTTTTCTGGATGTGTTGCTTGTTATATCTATTACAACAGGATATTATATTTTAGGTCTGCATAATTACATATTACTTGATTCAAGTATAAAAAGGTTTGACAGTAATTGTAATGATTGTAGTATACACAAAAGTTGTACTTACATACATGGCTATAAGCAAACCATTTGGATGTACTTTAGATGTGCATGTGTGATGAGTCAACGCAAAAACAACCTTAAACCAAAAATTAATCAAATAAAAAATGTCAAATTATTCATTTTACATCAAATAGAGACTACAGAATTGTAGGAAAATATATGTAACTTTAGACGAGAGGAATACTCTGAAACAAATAAGTATAGATTAAGATTAGGGGTGCTGGGTGTTGTGTATTTACAAAGGATCCTAAGGATATTCTTCACTTTTTTAAGGCCTTCTTATTATTCTTACGATTATTTAAGATGTATCATGTATAAATATGTAAAGTACTTCAGTTATATTTTAGTAGTATAAATGTGCTGACTCCCTTTCTACGTCAGAGTAGTGTCTAATAATATCTATGTGTATTTTATTCCTCCAGGATTCTCTCTTCTTCCTTTCTATCGGTCGTTCTGGATTCCTCATACTATAGTTTGTGTCTCGAGTTCCTAAGCTCTTTATTTAATAATGATTCCATGCTTGGGAGAATTGACTAATTGCTAACAATTAACGCTTGGGGCATTTTTTAAGACTGGGTGAATCTTTTTTATTAAAATAAATAATAACTATACAAATTATAATGGTTATGAGTACGGAACAATGGAAGAAAAGAGAAGTTTCCTCATTCTATATTATGATGCTTCTCCTGCCCGTTAGATGGAGACACTGAAGTATAAAATGTGGTTATTACGTTTAGTTGCCAATAATCTGTTTATATGCAAGAACATGGACCTGACTTTTAAATTATTTAATTTAAGATTTAAAGGAATCATTTTATGTGTGGAGCTTATTCATGAATTAGATAAAAAGAAGTAGTCACAGGTTGAAGCATAAATCTGTATTTGAGGTAAAAAGTCAAACTGTTAGGAATATATTTATCACAAAAAAGTTAGTAATTTGGTACAGAAAAAAGCAATGTAGTAAATTGCATCGGAGAAGCCGGGCCCTCTAGGGTGAGGGCCATTCATGAAACCAAGGTTAGTTGTCACCCACAGTTATTTATATGATTATAACTGATGTTTCTGAGAATGGGGAATCAGCGTACGCGCTAACCCCTAAAATCTGTTTTACAAAAGGGAATGAATTTGCTTTCATAGTATAAACCTCCGGCCTGGGAAGGTGGAATTTAAATTCACAATTATAAAAATATAGACCCTATTCGTTTTCATGTAGTGCTATATACCTGTGCTAGAAATACAGGAAATACTGTAACTATAAGATAATTAACAAGAAATAAGTTGCGTACTCATAACTGAGGAACACCATTACAAACAATGTCTCACTGCAACGTTATCCTTTACCTAGATTACATTGACTTTTCACAAGAATGACCAACATAAGGATTTAGACTTTAGAGATGTTCGGGAATTGGGATTGTATAGACTATAGAGCACGTTTCTCATTTATAACCATTTAGGAAAAAACTTTACGAACACTTAGATTATAAATAAGTTCCTTTTGTAGACAGACCTGGAGTCGGTTCTATTTATCTGGCTTCTGACTCCACCAAAAAAGTCATCGACTCTGACTCCGCTGCCCTGCCTACCAATCCATATTATGAAACCATATTTGTCTGGATGTAGAGTTTAAATTTCATTACACTATTAATATATCGATCATCCAAGAAATATTCAATTGATGCATTGAGACCACACCAGCGTGAAGGAGATGCACACGCGTTGATTTTTTTTCTGTGGCTCCAACATTTTACACTTAGAAACATTGCACAAAAACAAAACTTGTTTAAACTTATTTCAGGTGTCATTTGGTTGCATTATGAAATCTCATTGTGGAAAAAAAAAAAAAACTGAAATAAATCCTAATTAAATGCTTCTGCAAATTTGGGATTCTCATAACTGATGTCTGTCTTCTGAATTTAGAAATATGTGGGATTATAGTAATTTGGGACCATTATTGTTCAGAGTCATTTTTTACCCTTTAAACAATCCCTAAATTAAAAGTAGGATTAATAAAACTTTTGTAAATGTGTTTTTTATTATTATATTATTATGGTGGAATTTGGAATCTGATTTCAAAGATCTCTTGAGATGGATGATCCAGTTAAAATGATTTTCTTTCCATTCACTCGATCTTCCTTTTATGTGGTATGAGGTCATGAAATTGGCATTGAGATAAAAAACAATAATAATGTTGACTGTTTGCACCATGTTTTATAGATTATTATCCTTCTTTACCTCTCTTTCTAACCCCAGATGTCTCTCCAATTGGTCTAGGAGCGGTATTCTCCCAACTTGACGAAGATATAGAACGCCTTGTTCCCTTTGCATCACGTAAATTGTCTACGTCGGCAGCAAATTATGCACAGACTGACAAAGAAGCAACGGCAATCATTTTTCGATTGCTAAAATTTGAGAGATATTTAATTGGGAGAAAGATTATGATCAAGACCGACTACCGTCCTCTACAATACATTCCAGGAAAAGAAATTCCTCCTGTAGTTTCCGAACGGCTATCACGGTTTTCCATTAAGTTATCAATGTTCAATTATAATATATCAAATGTAAAAGGGTCAGCTATTACTCACGCTGATTCTCTCTCCCGTGGTTCCTTGGACAAACCATCTGTTGGTGATGCTGCAACGGATGTAATGTCGCTTGTGTCCACAGGCAGAGACGAACATAGATCAACTTAATTTAGATGAGAGTAGAGGACCACAGGTATCTTCTTAGTCCACGGAGTTGACCATCTAGCCCTATCCGCTTATATTATCTCACTAAGTGATTTACTACATTCAAGCGAGGAAGCTCGATATAGAAACAATAAATATATAACAATATTCAATTGATGAGTTAGAATTCTCGGTTATGAGGCAATATTCGCTAGGCCATTCAACTGAGGTTGATAGAGAATAAAATACAGCACTCCCCTTCCCACTATTTTCATGTTAAGTAGGGACTGATCTTCAAAATCAGATCAGCTTGCATCCATAGTCCTGCCAAATACAGATCGAAATACATTTCCATGCCAGTTTCTAACTTCTAAAACAGGATCTCCCCCTCGATCCAATTAACTTTCCATCATCTCACCTTGCACTCACTTTATAGTAAACTTAAGTCTCAGCACTTTGGAAGAGCAAGAGCTTCTTTGGCTTTTCCGACACGTTGGTTTGGACCAGTGATAAGTAGTTCCTTTCCTCTTCTTTGGTGTGACAATAAAATCGTCACAAATAACGTCAATTAAAAATTTAATTTAATTTTAGCTCATGACCCTTTTTTATTTTTTTAGCATATTTTAGCACACTGATAAACAAGAAAATTTGCAATTACGTTTACATCACATTAAAGTCAGAAAAAAAAAATAATAATAATCATTTTAGCTTTTATTGACCTTTTCAGAATGTAATCTACTCTTTAATATCTTTTTCTGATTATCTTATCCATTATTGTTGCCGCTATTTGAACTTATAGTGTCAAAACAAATAGCTTTGTTTTAATAAATATGTATGCACTCTTAGTTTAATTTAAAATTCACTCATAACATATTTGATAAATCATAAAAAAAAAAGAGCAGAATTTTTTGTAGGTACCATCTTCAAATAGGATGAATTAGATTTGTATTTCTAGTTTTATGTGTTAAAATTGAATTAAATGGTAAATCATCAAATTTGCTTTGCCAGGAAAAATCCCAACGTAAATCAAAATAAGCACAGTCTACGACGTCTACACCCGATGGAAGGAAGAGGGGCATATAAGAGGAAAGCCTACAAGACCTGGAATCATACAATTTGTATTACCATATTCCTTGCAGGCATGAAACGTTCCTTGATGCCATCTCCAGGGACTCCAATTAACGCACTTGCCAAAAAACGCCAAGTAAGCCGTGCAACAGCCTCCAAGGTCATAAATACCGACCTGAGGATGATATAATACCGCCTCTACAAAATACTACTACTCGAGCTGCCATGTAAGAAAATTGCTGAACGATTTGAAGTCCCATGGTAACTGGATCATCTTTTACTCCGAGAGAAACAATGGACTGTCAACAGATCCCACAACATCCAGAACGAAATATGGTTAACCACAAACAGAAGGTAATGTCACCCAGGTCTTTAAACCAAGTTTTTGGCCAGAACAATGACCCTTGGGGTCATTGGGAGCTAAACTTGTAATTAAGTTACAAACATCCCTTATAGATCAGGATGCAGTTAAAGGTAGTCCGGATTGACTTGAACGACCCTGTATATTGTATTAACATCTAATGAAAAAATATTTTTTTAGCAAGATATGTGCAATCTAAGTAAATATCTCATATATCTTATTGTGCATAATAAACCATTTACATTTTTTGGGGAAATTTCAAGAACAGATAGGACCGGCCCTAAGACTGGACTTGACCGAATAAATAAGGACTGTAATCCAGATTCACTTTTGAGAAAAATCCTTCCAGCTTATTTTTATGTTGTCGGGGACGCATAATATCTAGTATGATTTTTATATTAAAAAATAATTATTCTTTGCATCAATATTTCATTATAGGTATATATTATATATTAAATTCGTACACACTTAAAAGTAACATGAATGCATTATCGTCATCAAAGCTTCAAAACCTGTTTGTAACCTTTCATTTTATTACACAACCAATGAGCTAACTATTTTCTTCCCCAAATAAATAAAAATAAAATTGATGCAGTTCTATAGTACTACAACTCTTAAAAAGTAAATATGTCGGCCGTCTAAGAAAAAAAACAAGTGAGAGGGATTTTTAGATCACTTTCGTATTCTTAAACAAATTATCATCCATTTCTATCAAGAAATTATTCTTATTAACATTAAATGATAAATTTTATTTGAAAGCCCATATCGGGCATTATCAGTCCTTTTAATCAAAATAAGGATGTAAAATATAGCTAAATTTCTTCTGTAGCTTATCTTATCTTAAAGCCTATATCTGACACATATATGGACATTGGACATGAAGTATTTCTTGTATGTATATATCTAGGAGCGTTTGCAGGATTATATGTATACATATATATATATTTTTTTTTGGGGGATTCGATGGGAAATTATATAAATATAATATAGGGATGGAGTAAAGTACATTTAAATGCTCTTATGTCAAGTACAAGTAATTCATTGAAATTTTAAGTTCAAGTGCTAGAGCTATAAATAATATACTCAATTATTTTTCTGTCATGATCTCATTTCATGAGTTATTTTACTTTTATAGAAAATAACTTACTGTAAGTTGACTTTGGAATTACTTACAAAGAAGACAATTTATGCTCCGAAATTAAGAGGACAGAATACTTAATCTTCTTTGTATTACTTCTTTCTTTGTTGAGTCCATTCAATGTTAAAATGTCAAAATAAGGATGTAAAATATAGATAAATTTCTTGTGTTCTCTCACTTTCCCCTCCGTATCACCCGCAATCAAATGGCAGCAACAATAATGGATAAAAATATCTTAAAAAGATATTAAAGAGACGAAAATAGATAATTATTAAAACTATTAATTATATTTCTTGGTGTTGCCTCTAGTCTGGAGTTAAGTTCATTTTGCCTGGTTCAATGTACTGTGTCCGTTGGCTTTCAAAATTTATATATAGCTTCAAAATTTGGATATTGAGATAATAATTCCAAGTGACTCTAAGGGAAGAACGAGGATTATGTGATGTTGGTGTTTTTACAGTAAGAGTATGTATCAAAACTTGAGTCAATCCATCTCCATCCTCCAATTCTCATTTGAACGATCTAATGAAGTTGTTAATCGAATATTCTTGAATTAATAGACATATTTACAAATCAGTCTCTTGCAAATTTTCTAAACGTCTATTGAATTTGTCGGAAGAACTTGTTCGACTCACTTTCTTCGATGATATAGTAAGTTTAACTACAAAAAGATAAGTGATTAACTCTCTCAAAGTTAAGCACAGGAGGACAAATAACTTAAGCAATGATATTTTAAATAAAAATATTTAATACTTTGTCACAAAGAAGTAGAAAAAAAAAATTCTGGAAATTTTGAAGCTGCCTGATAGTTTTTAGAAGTTGACCCAGCACTTTGGAAGGGTTTGGGAAGACTAAATGAAGGCATCGGAAAAAGATGATTCGCTCCACGTATGCAATGATCTTGCTGAAAGAATAGTGGTACTCATCACAGAATATAGTGGGTTAATAACAAATGACCATTCACAACTTCAATGTATTCTACAAGTCGTGGAAACTATCTATGATATTATAAAAAAATATAAACATACTGGTTTGAAAATAAATTTACATAAACAATTTAATAATTTAAACTGAATGAATCTATGTATGTCTAAATATGTAAATAAAAATAAGGTAAGTACTTGTTCATTTATTTGATATATCATCCAGAAAAAAGAAAAAATATATATTCAAATGGTTTTTTTTTTGGAGGCATCATCTTCGACAAGGTTAACTTAGATTTTTATTGCTGGTATTATGCGTTAAAATTGAATGATTATTAAAAAGTCAATTTTTTTCGCTGACTTTAATGTGATGTAAACGTAATTGCAAATTTTCATGTTTATCAGTGTGCTAAAATAACTAATTATCACTGGTCCAAACCAACGTGTCAGAAAAACCAAAGAAGCTCTTACTCTTCCAAAGTGCTGAGACTTAAGTTTACTATAAAGTGAGTGCAAGGTGAGATGATGGAAAGTTATTGGATCGAGGGGGAGATCCTGTTTTAGAAGTTAGAAACTGGCATGGAAAAGTATTTCGATCTCTATTTGGCAGGACTATGGATGCAAGCTGATCGGATTTTGAAGATCAGGCCCTACTTAACATGAAAATAGTGGGAAGGGGAGTGCTGTATTTTTGAAAAGAAAAGATAAGGGAAGTAAATTATTCAGACAGTTTTTATTTATACAGCCTCGTTTTTAATTCGGCTAAGATAAAAAAAAATGGAGAAGATCTCTCCAGGATATCAGGAAGTGTAGAGCATAATTTAAAGAGGGATACGATGTTCTTGTTAAGTTTGGAGAAGAATATAAAGTAGGATCCCACTAAGTCGATGAATCGTATCGCCAACGAATTATCTGTGGCTCCTAGGACCATCAGGAGGGCTATAAAGCACAACTAGGGATTAGTTTCTTTCACAAGGACACCGCTCCACCTTCTTGCAGAGGGCATGACAGCCGGGTGGCTTGAGAGGTGCAAGAAAATCCTTATATGGATCAAGGCAAATGGGTTAATTGTAAAAAATTTCTCTTAAAAAAAGATTTTTACAGTTGATCAATTCCAGTACAGCTGGAACGACCGCTGGCTTGCAGAAACAAAGGAATATGTCAAAGGCGTTTACCACACCAAATACTTGGCAAAAACAGTGGTGATCGGTGTTGTGGTCACTAATGGAAAGAAGATGCCTCCGTTCTTTTTCAACAATACACAAAAAATCGGGCAGGAGGCATATAATAAAGTGCTTAGGTACACCATCTTGCCATGGCTGAAGAACAACTACCTTGAGGGTAACTACACGTGGACTCCGGACAGCACCCTTCTCACACGTCTGCCACGTGCCAAAAGTTCTGGACAGATAGCATGGCTCGATTCTGGTCCAAAGAGATATGGCCCACTTCCTCGCCAGATTTGAACCCACTGGACTTTTCTATACGAAGCATTTTGGAGAGGGAAACCAACAGGATCTCACACCCAAATGTGGATTAACTGACGTCCTCCATAGTGGTTGCATGGGACAACTTGTCAGATGAGTTTGTCATCAACTCCTGCATACCCTTCAGATTACATATTAAGGATGTGATTGATAATTGAATGAAAAAAGTTTTCAAAAACATTGTTTAAATGTTTGATAACATTATTTTTTTACCTATTATTGAAAATATATGAAATTATTGATGTATTTCTAAATCCATCTCTCGAGTCCACGTTTTGCTGCCGTACCCTGT
The DNA here is from genome assembly GCF_016086655.4 of Lepeophtheirus salmonis. Taxonomy (NCBI): domain Eukaryota; kingdom Metazoa; phylum Arthropoda; class Copepoda; order Siphonostomatoida; family Caligidae; genus Lepeophtheirus; species Lepeophtheirus salmonis. The sequence goes on from NC_052134.2 coordinate 45,938,903, forward strand.
TTATGTTTTATACAAGTTACAAATTGTATTACAAAATTTAAAATATGTTAAATCAAAAATTTGGTCTGCAAGATTTCATGATATTTCATTTCTTTTACAAAAGACAATTTTCATTTTATTAAAATATTTTTGGAAGGAGCAATAGTGTGTTACGTCCTCGGTGGGCCAATATCCTTACAAGGGAATGACGCTGCAACTATTGATCCCAATATCATTTCGTAGAGTACCGTTTTAAATGCTTCAGTACCTCGGTACCACTTTCCATACTACAGGTACACCAAACAAGACTACCATGATCTCATTATTTAAAGTGTTTAAAAAATGTTACTCTGCAAAATATATTGATATTTTATTTAATTATGGGTATGGGTAAATAAAACGAATCTTTTGTATTTTTTAAAGTCAACAATCAAAATACATCCATAATGGTATATATAATATATACCAATAGCAATATATAAGCAAACCTGTGTCTATCCATTCGAGTGTATTTGATTGCATGTTTGTTGTCTGTTGAAACCAGATGCCTTCATGAATCATGTCATTACTTTTGTTTCGTTGGTTCACTTGCTACAAAAAGTGTTGATAGAGTTGATGGGCTTTTGTTTTTGTCAATGTGAATAAATGATAAAGATTGTATCATCAACACATCCTTACCTCACGTACACAAAAATTTAAAATATTCAGAGTGGGAATCCAAAATTTGCAGAAGTATTGAATTACGATTTATTAGAGTTTTTTTTTTTGTTTTTTTTCCACAATGAGATTTCATAATGCAACCAAATGACACCTGAAATAAGTTTAAACAAGTTTTGTTTTTGTGCAATGTTTCTAAGTGTAAAATGTTGGAGCCACAGAAAAAAAATCAACGCGTGTGCATCTCCTTCACGCTGGTGCGGTCTCAATGCATCAATTGAATATTTCTTGGATGATCGATATATTAATAGTGTAATGAAATTTAAACTCTACATCCAGACAAATATGGTTTCATAATATGGATTGGCAGGCAGGGCAGCGGAGTCAGAGTCGCTGACTTTTTGGTGGAGTCAGATAAATAGAACCGACTCCAGGTCTGGCTACAAAAGGAACTTATTTATAATCTAAGTGTTCGTAAAGTTTTTTCCTAAATGGTTATAAATTAGAAAGTTAACTCATTTATGAGTTTTCTTCACAAATTTGAAACGTGCTCTATAGTCTATACAATCCCAATTCCCGAACATCTCTAAAGTCTAAATCCTTATGTTGGTCATTCTTGTGAAAAGTCAATGTAATCTAGGTAAAGGATAACGTTGCAGTGAGACATTGTTTGTAATGGTGTTCCTCAGTTATGAGTACGAAACTTATTTCTTATTAATTATCTTATAGTTACAGTATTTTCTTTATTTCTAGCACAAGTATGTACTACATAAAAACGAATAAGGTCAATATATATATATAGTGTCTTAGTTGGCAATTTAAATACTGTTATTAGGAATAATAACATAACAATTGCTCGAACACTGGGACTCGGTGAACCGTTCGTTCGTGAGGTAAGGAGGGAATTTGAGGCCCCTAAATAAATCAAATACTCGTTCAATAAAAAATAGTTTTACAATCCATAATATTCTATGGACCGATTTATGTAGTAAGAAAGTAGAAGGGCTGTGGTCCATAAAAAGTGCATGCCGGGTCAGATGTGGCCTTTAGACTGAGGTCCCCTGTATGAAGAAATATCGAAAATTTCTCAATTTACTATGATTGCTTTTTTTTGCTGAAATTGTATAAAACGAATTGAAAAGTCCTTTAAATCGTGAACGATTATGCGGATTCAAAGTGAACAACGGTTTAATTGAACAAAACGATTCAAAAAGGTGAACGAAAACCAGCCTGGAATTAATGAATGAAACACGGCATTGAACGGACTCAACAAAGAAAGAAGTAATACTAAGCATTTAATGTATGATAATTAATAATTATATGCATGTTAAGAAACTTCATCAATTTATGAGACTCCATAAATTGTTTGATTAAAAATTAACTATTAAAAATTAATTAATTAAAACAACCTATAAATGGGAGGGGGAGAAGAAGCGTGTGATGCGAGTCACTTAAAAATTGATTGACGTTAAAGAAAATGATACACATATGAATGGATGTACAAGGGTTTCTCATTTCCCGGGATCCCGGGAAATATTTGTTTTATATTTTGGGATCCGTTAGAAAATAATAAATACTGTGAAATTGAAGTACTTCTTTTTATATTTTAGGAAGAAAGAATCCAGTTTAGATTAATCTCATATACGTACCGGAAGGGACGTCAGGAACTTTACGTGACGTCCCTGGCCTAGGTCTCATTTTCAAAGGGAAAAGAAGGGGAAAGGAAAGAAAGAAAAAAAAAAAAGAGAGAGAGAAAAAAAACTTTTTTTTTCTTTAAATCTCCCGGTTTTAGGTGTTGTCGGGCTTAAAATAGATTGTTACATCCCTCATATTGGAGCTCCAGTACGTCTATGGTTAATCATACCCATATATTCTTCATTCTCATTTTATCATTATGAGAATTGAGAGGGGGTTGGTTTTTAGAGGCCGTGGGTTCTGTTTTTTTTAAAATTTCGTTACCCGTTCCGATCTGCAACAATAAATAGTAAGTGTTATCATTGATTCATGTACCGCATCATTTGCAAAAGTTTAAAATGAGGGATTATTAATTACATCCGCTAATGAAGTAGAACGTAGGTTATGTTTTTACCCCTGTTTGTTATTTTGTTTGCTTGTTAGTCACCAGGATTAAGGCAAAAGTTACAGATCGATTTCGATCAAACTTAGTAAGAAGGTTACATATGGTTACATTAAATATCATTAAATTTTGACATGTTCAGATAACACAAAACATAATCCACCATAACTTTGTAAAAATTCTGATAAATAACTCAATCTGACTTTAGTATTATTCGGTTTTGTGCTCTACCGAGTGCCTACTCTAGGCTCATATGTTCAACGTTAGAACTTATATTTGTTCGTAAACAATGCAACAGTGATGCACGCCATCTAGCGGCAAAATCTCAAACTCACTGAATGATAATATTATTTAATAAAAAATATAGGTGTATGTAGTACTGGGTAGGTCATTATTTATTCAGTCTAGTCCATTCCATTCTTAGGACCGGTTCTTAAGACTGTCAGTCCTTTGGACTGTAAGCACTAGAACTGATTTAAAAAAAAGAGGACATAAAGTTGAATGACGTCATCAAGGGCCGAACTTTATAAGTTAAAGGACGGATATGCAAGACTGAACTGGACCGGACCGGACTTAATAAGGATTGACACTGCAGAAGGTGTAGGTACCTCATATTGAGAGTGCAGTAATTTTTGTTTTCTATTTAAGCAATAAGCTACAGACTGTTGCACCACCTTGCGAATAGTAATTTTTTTAAGTTTGTTGACGACATATTTAATTAATTATATATAATTAAATATAGCTTACATTATGAAATAATTAAATGCCGGATTTCATAGGAGAATAAACAATTACCAGTAGTTTCCGATAAATCCCGGGAAAACGGGAGAAACGCCCTAGTATGGACATGGTACACTTTTATAGACAAGCCATTAGCGTTTTATGAACATCAAAGTTGAAATGTACTCATCATTGACTTGAATAAAAAAAGATCTTACAACCTACTGTCATTTTATTTATATACATGGAGTTGTAAATTATGAGCATTTTTTAGTGTCCTATTTTTTTTTATAGTTGTAAATCTGTGCTTTGTTATTTTGCTTTTTCAATGCAATTACAGGGACTGTATAAAAGGAAGGCCTAGCCACACGACTTTTTGAGAATTTACAATGATCATAAAGCTAGGTTCCATACTTTAATTTACCCAAAAAAGGATTTGTGGGCAATTAGCGTTGGGTTTAGAGGCAAGAGGGTAAATCTATTTAAATTAGTGCAATAAAAAGGTGCATTTTGATTTTTGTTTATTATTTAATATTCCTTTTAAATAAAAAAATGGATTTGAATCTTTCTTTATTTTTATTGACTTTTATTTTTAACAGGAAATCCATATTACATATTAAATTAGGATAACACCCGTCCTATTTTGAATCTAATATATATTATGAATTGGTAATCGAGTTAACATATAAAAAACAAGGGGTTTTATAAATTTATAAAAAAAGTCCTGTGGAAGCTATGGACTGGATGTAAAAAGATGACATGTCAGGGCAAATGAGGACGATCGTCACCCAACATATAGTAGCAAAAACAAAACCCAATGACAGTTGAAAAACGGTGCACGGTTGATGTGTTATAATTATCAAGGATGGAAATATTGGAAAAAAGTTTGCCCAAAAAATACTCATTTGAGTATTTGGAAAAATATATGGTAAAATTTGTTAAAGTGACGTGCCACCTGTTGATGTTTGGATTATAATAATAATATGTCACACTACTACTGACTTTAAATAATAGCTATTAATATTAAAAAAATAAAAAAAGTTATTATTCAAATATTAATATTGAACTGCGTGTAAAGTATAAAGTAATTCATGATGATTTGGATGGATCTTAACCACAAAACATTCGTATAAAGGGTGGTTCATCTAAACATTCGCAAGCCGAGAAAAAAAAAGTAAAATGCTTCCGTGGCTTTACTTCTTAACCGATTTTATTAAAATTTTCACATATATCAACATTATAACATAAATTCGAGATTAAATTCATAAAATTCCCATAAGCTGGGACCACACGTTCACAATGTGCCTGGAAACGTGTGATTGGCTTATTCATCGTCCGACTGGTTGAAGTCCAGAATGCCATCATTATCCTAGCTCAGAGATCTTGTGGTGCGATGGGACCTTCTTTTATTCAGAAAAAAATAGTATAAGCTCAATTCCAGCGAGTTAGGAGAACCAATAACTTAGTAGGAAGTACATCATATTCTTAGAATCAAGAAAATCGAGTGTTCATTTGCTAGTGCAACAGGGTACCTCGTTTTGCTACCAGATCTAATGTCGGTCTTTCATGATGCTGCCGATTCAAGGGAAGATTATGGTGTGCAGAACACTAGACCTTAGCGTTGAACTTCAGGCCATGCTTAAAGATAAAAGGGGGCATAAAGTGACCTCGCTGCCAACGACCCCAAGACCCATAACTTGATGTTGGTAATTGGCCTTTATAATTGTAGGGAGGTTATGATGACTTTTTGCTAACCATATATTGTTCTCAAGTTATACTACTGGGGTTGACATAATTTTTTATTATCAGAGAAGAACCAGCCGAGATCTTTCACGGGAGGCTTCTGTTTTAGTTTGATATAAGCCTTGGTTCGGGTAACCACTGTCATCCATTTTGACAAGGCTTATTAGCTGTCCCTTGCATTGTGTATTACTGTGGTACCGTAAGTTTCATTGATGACATGATAAACAGTTGAAAGGGACGCTACATCGATACTGCCAGCGATCGTATTCATCGATTCGCCAGGATTCTTCTTAATTGGTTTGTGTATTTTCCTCAACAAAGCAGGACTTTGGTCGATTTTTGCCGTTTCTGGATTACAAAGCTTCCGGGAAATCATCGTCAGTGGGTGCTTACCATCCTGTTTGACACGTTTTCTGAATTTTGGGGGGCAGACGACTACATTAGCCAAAAATGCGTTGTCCATTTTACCATTTAAATTACACAACGTTTTTGTTCCTGATTAAAAGAAGACAGAGGTATCTTGTCCCAAGGAAGCAAAATGAGCAACGGGCGTGGTAGAGTAACATTCGTAATGTGCTTCCTCTCCATTTGTGTTTGTTTGTAAAAGATGGGATGAGGTCAGAGAAAATGGCAAAAGAACCATCATTTATATGAATCTACGTCTACCCACCATCCCGTTTCAAGGATTTCATTTTTTTGCCAATCGACAAGACTTCTGATCCTTTCTTCAACTTCATGCTCTTTTCAAAGGATTTTGTTCCTTACAGCATCTCATCTGTTTTAATGGAAGGATCTTTAGAATAATAAGTAGGTTTAATATTAATAGCTAATATTTAATGTATGTTTATGTAAATAAATGATAAATTTGTCAAATCAATGCCACTTAATTCGTAATAATGTATGCAAGTCCTCCCCCCTAGTAACAAGGCATATAAAGACATACGTACATAATTGAAAATCCAATAGGTACCAAGAACCGTGATCTAACAACGGATACGGCGCATAAATAAACAAATAAATCATATGCTCTTAAATCACTCATATCCGAGTCTATGTATGTTTATTCAAGTAGTAGTGGCTGTTCGCTTTTCGCCTTGTCTGACAAATAGATTATGATGATTATCGTGATTATAGTCATTAGAGTAATTATAGGGACTATTATTATTGTGTATGTATGTTTATAAATAGTGAATCGTAATTTGCCATTCAGTACATATTTATGCAGATAGTTGTTAATGTCAATTCGGAATTACAGGGTGATCCTGAATGATAGGAGAACAAAATGTTGTACCCCAGCCCCTCCAATGTTTGAGAGGTTTGGCCGGTCCATTATACTCTAATAGCCAAAAGGGAAGTGATACTGATCGGGAGCAATTTGGGCATGTTAAAAAAACGAAAATCAATATGGTCACCCTGACAATTTGAGAAATGTTTTGGAGTTGAGCAGCTTAGCTGTAAGATCAGCTACGAGCATCTGTTACGATAGGGAGGGGCGAAAGGAAATAAACATTGACATAGGCAAGAATGACTCCGACGTCGATCATCATTTCTACTCTGAGTCCAACGAGGACTTACAATTACAACTCAGTAACAAATCCTTAGGGTCATTTATGAGTACACACAAATGTTCAGTTCGGTTTTGTATGTAATACTAATAGAAAAAGAAGTGAACTCCTCGGGAAGGAAATAATGATGACTGCAGCTTAGGAAAAGAAAATTCAGCACCAGTTTGCAAACTACAAAAAAAAACGGGGGAGAGAAAATATACATTCGATTTTGATCACTACCAAGGTTAATAGAAATACAAGGTTAGACCATCATGTAATCGGGCTTGCTACAATTTTCAATCTAATGTATTGTACCGACTACTGGGAAAGACAGGCAGAATTGACAAAACACACAAATACTCATAGTCTATGACGTCATTACTGCTAGAATTGTCAATTTAATGTATCGTACCTACTGTTGGGCAAGACAGACAGATTTTGACAAAACTCGCGACCCCTCATCTACTATGAGGTCAATAATAAAAGTGGGGTGGAAGTCAAACATCAGTTGTACACGCTTTAGAGTACAACCTTGTATTTCTATTAACCTTGATCAATACAAAAGGATCATGTACATTAACAAAACAATCATAAAACGGACATACTCAATCATTATAGAAGTGAAAATGTATGTATTTTTAAGCGTGAAAAGATACAATTACACAATTAAATTAGAATTTGCTTATACAATTGTGCCTTCGCTGGCTTATAAATACGCTCATTTTCACTTCTCTATCAATCATCGTAAACAAACGAATAAATAAACATAGCTAAAATAAACTTAAGACGAGCTCGTTTGAATTAAACCAATCAAAGTTCACGAAATTAATATGGTAGTAGCAATTGTTGTAGAAAAATAAACAGCTGACAATCGAATACAGTGTATTTTTCATGCTAATGGGATATCATTGTGAAGGAAATTATATTATATTTTGATAGTTATCCAATTACATAGTTATGTCCAAATGTAGCACTATTTTCTATTAAATAGAGTAATAACTTAAGAAAACTAGAGTGTGCACTCTGTAGAGGACAAACCTCCCCTAGAATTATTTTCCTTAAAAATTACAACATAGACTCTAACTGGAGTTATACACTAGTCAACAGTACACGTCTTTTCATTGCTGAAGAAGTTGATGCAACCAGTCTTTTTACTGTTCAGGTTACTGAGAAGTTATTGAAAACTCTGGTGCTGGTCCTGACGAAACTTTAAGCTCAATAATGGAAGCTCCAACATAGTCCAAATCTTCCCTTTTGCCTTCTTGACGACATTCCGGATGGTGCCATCAAAAACGTTGAATTCATTGGTATTGGAGCGTGTAAATTTCTGAGCTATTCTATGCCGTCTCTTTTATGTCATCCGGATTTATTTTGGGTTAGACACCCCTTCCAGGCTTCCTAAGGATGGCAATACCGTCATTAATTGTCTTTAATTGACGCTGTAAATATTATGAGTCCTTGCCTAAGTTAAGCTTCGTATCTTTGTTGTAGTGTGTTCCGATCAAAGTAGGAATGGATCAACAACAAGGATCACAACACCTATAACAACAGAGAGGGCAACATTTGACAAAAATACGAAAAAACTCCTGATGATCTCGTGATTCTATCTAAATTTAGCAAGAGCATGATAATTCTCGCGATATTTCATGTTTGATTATTGCAAAGATTCCATACCCTTAGAAACAAACACATTAACATTGTATTTTGTTATTGTTTTACGGCCTTGCGTTCCATGTATTCTCATGCATTAAGTAGAGAAAGAGCCCAATAATACCTACTTTTTCTAATATATCGTGACCATGAGTAATCGATGTGCATTTCATATCGTGTGACTAATTGTATCGTACCATCCGTTCTATAGAGTGGTCCAGAACTTGAGAGTCCCATAAAATAAAATAAATTACTCAATGATGATGGTTTGTATTAGAATAGGTGGTCTGTCAACACATGCAAGCTATAATTATTTTTCTAAACCAATTAAATTTGTATTCTTCTACAAATTTTCGTCAATTTCTATCAACAATACTTGCTTTGGTTGTGTTGCAAATAGTAAATTGTACTTACTAGGGTGGTCCAAAAAGTTTCCGAACTAACAAAGATGAAATACATTCTTTTTTTCTGAATTTATTTTTCAACATAGCCTCCTTGTAACTCTACTCACTTCTCCAAAGTGATGCTCCTATCTCTATAACCCGCTAAAATAGTACTTGGGATTTTTTTCTGCAAAATAATTGTTCACGATCACTTTCTGTCTTTGAGTCAATTACCCCCGAGTTGAATTGACTTAGACGTGTCAAAATTTAAACCATTATATGTCTCCTATAGTTTGAATTTACATAAAGGTTACAATTTCAAAAAAAAAAAAAATATTTAATGACAGCTCGATACTCAATTTTGTCCATATTCACAAAAACACTCACATCAACGGACTCAAACGACTGTTACAAAGCAACTGAGCGTCCAAAATGGCGGAAACTTTGTAAAGTAACAGTCAACAGATGTTAGATAGATGTGACTAGCTTTTATTTACGAGTGCTTCCATCTTCACGTTGAGGTTGGAAACTTTTCAGACCACCCTCGTATAGTACCTAAAGTTGTTCTTAAGAAATAAAAGATTGATAAATTGATGGATTTTATTTGAAAGACCATATCGGGGCCAATATAAAGGTTTTAATATATAGCAAAAAGTTTGCCTATCTTGACTCATCACACAAATTGGAATGGACATGGACTATAATGGGCTCATATAGTTCTATGAAATATTGGACTGTTTGTATACATGAACAAATAAATAAATTTGGATTTTCGCCTTTTCTTGATTATTGTTCAAGATTGTTTTATTTTGACACACCACATATGAGTTAATACTTTTTGAAGGTTTAATATTTATATCACTGGTGCCCGAATGTATTTGTAAGTGTAGGAAGGGAGACTAATTAATAGTGACGTCATCACGGGCATGTTTTTTGTGAAAATTATTATCAATATTATATGTTTCAAAGGAGTACACATGGGATGCTGGGCTATAATTGAGGGGGATAATTTTATAATAAAATATTTATTTATGATATTTAATTTTTGCATTACGTCGTATTCTTTTATTATTTCCTGATGTTATGTAAGTTTAGTATACATTTTTGTGGATAATAATAAGAATCCATAAAAAAAAGAACTTTATTTTTTTTTAAATATCAAATTGAAAATATAAAATCCTCAAATTTGACTTCTTTTTTTTGGGAAGACATTTTTTTTTGTTTATGATCATTATAAGAATTCCTCAAAATTGGGGGATCAATGACCCCTACGTTTCCAGGCCCACTGAAGTATGCACAACTTGTGTTTGTCAGACCTTATTTAGAAATGAAAACTGTAGTCCTGTCCAGTTCAGTATCGGTCTGGTACAGTTTGGGGCTGTTGAGTCCTAAAAATATATAAAGTTTTAGTACTGTTAGTCCCAAAGACCAGTCCTAGGAACTAATATTTACCGAATATATAAGGGCTTAAAAAATTTACCATCATTGTTTCAAGGAATATTTTCCATACGCGGCCTCTACGGGTGCCAATTGAAAGTCCTGAATTGGCCTCTTTCTCGACCATACTATAGCTGAGGCGTCTACAGGGGACAGGTTGGTGGAGCTGTAGCCCCTCCCCCAAAAAAAAAAAAAAAAAAAAAAAAATATGTATATACCTATATAATTCTGCGGACGCTCCTATATAGATTGCAGACTCAAGGGGTTAAGATCAGTTAAAGAAGGAGGTCAAAAGGGCTTAAAATGGTCTTTGCATCGTTCTTGTAAACTTTTTTTAATTAATATTTGGACTGGGATCCACCCTGCTGTCGCAATATATCTGACCTAGGTAACGAAATATGTCTACACACCGTACTCTTCATTTGATCACGTTAAAGTATATGAGACATTAATTTTGGACCACCCTGTATAAATAATCAAGTTTAGGAGTGGCTTTTCTATCTTCTAACACAAACTCTTTTATATTGTTATAAGTGTCGAAACATGATCATTCAACAACAATGAGAAGTTGAAGTTGTGACTACCTATGTATGGATGTAGTAGTCACAAAATTCAGTCTTGTTTGACGACCATGATAAACACTTTTTTGACTGTGACAGAATAACAACTTCTTTCCTTTTATGGAAAAGCTGCTTTAAGCTGTATTATTTATTCACATAAGTACGTGGATATGTCACATATCATGAAGATATGTATCCAATTGTTATTGATGTTCAGAGTTGAAGGATATTAATGATATATATCAGCAGTGGAGTCAGAAGGCTTATATTTTTTTGAAGTGGGTGGCTTATATATATTTTTTCCCCAATATATATTTTCCTTACATTATATATCTATGCAGCCCATTCATTCATAGGCATATTGGAGTCAATTATATGCTTTATATTCAAATTAATTGGATGACTGTAAATAGCTAAGAATTCTAGTTATAGCTTAGAACCCTTATTTGATTTAAGAGACGTATAATGGTTCCGATATGGGTTTTTGAAATAAATATATATTTATTTTATTGTGACAATCAGTTTTGGCTACTTTATGTGAAATTTGCAACACACTCAGAGGGTTAATAAGAATAGTGTGTTGATAGAAATTGGCAATAATTTGTAAAAGAATACAGAATTGGATTATATGACCCTTTGTTTTATCCTTGTCATTTAACATTTATTCCCAAAAAGCGATAGTTTTTACCAGGTAACAAAAAAAATCTTGATTTGGAAAGAAGGATCAAGCACCTTCAGCCTAGACCTAAGAGGCCACATATTCTTGGACACATTCAAAAGAAGCTAGGTTTCAGACAAACTCTTCTCCTTTGTGGTCTTTGTAATGAGATTTTTCTTCATCCAGGCTCTTGATATAGCTTCTATGTCATCCTTAATGATATCGCGGAGCGTAACCTGGCCCACATTCAACTTCTCACTTGATTTCTAGCAAGGCGGTTTTTGACCCGCATAATCATGGCTTTTGTTCGTATTATTCATTTCCAACCTTGGCCAGACTTTTTGGTGACTGTTTCTTGGGCTGGATCTTTTTAATGCCATACATGGCCGTCCGGCTGATCCTAAGATCATTGGCAATCTTGGTTGGGGAATTATTTTGGATTCCACTTTGTTGTCTTTGAAGATTCATCCAATATTTATAAATGAAGGCAATTGAAATGATTATTAGAATATAACTCAACCTCAATTTTGTAAAAATTCATATCGAAACTCAAGCTGAGAGCATTTATTAAAGTGTACACTTAAAAATGACGCATGGGGTATCTATCACTATGAATGGGTAATTTCGTGCATTTACCTTTTTGTTTGAGTACTTACAATATGGATGAATGAGCAAAGGAATTTATTCATTGTTGTTTGTAACGTCATAATCTGCCTCGAAAAATCAGTAAGAAATAATTATGATCACGTCACGTAAAGTTATTAATTATTTTCATTCATCATCATAGTCTCCTTAACCAATCCAAAAGTAGGGGAGAGTAGCTATATGCAAATGACGTCACTCTGTTTATGGCAACAAAATCAACTATTCTTCATTTTTTTTGGTCTTTCAAAATGATTATCGCAATATGATCAAAAGTATGCATTTTTTGGATAATATACCCCGCAAAGTTATTAAATCAAAGCAATTTCGTAGCTTCATTTAGATGAATCATAAATTTACCAAATCAATTTAAATAGTAGATACATACTTGTCGTATTTTGTGTATTTGAACATTAATTGAGCTAAAACTCAAGGAAATTATCACAGATCATGAAGTCTTATTTCCTTTGGTCGCTAAATGTAATGTATTCGTGTTTCCTTCCCCCTTGTTCTATTCTCTTATTTTCTTGTTTGTATATATATGTGTAAAGTACAGTCTTTTACCTTGTTTTAAGTATAAATAGTCGTGTATTTTATGTATGTATCAGAGTAGGTTATTGTATTAATAAGAATATAATTGTTCCTATTAGACAACTTTTGTTTCATTCCACCACGTCTTTCCCCCTCATTTCTCTCGGTCATCCTGGATTCCTTGGTTTAAATAGTTTGTGTCTCCTCAACCCCGTCAAAACACAACACTAAATGAGAGAGTAACTCACAGGAGTTGTACAGCAGTTTTAAATATTAATTTTCCAAAAGCTATTAGTTATGTCCGACAAAAAATTTCCCCCCTCTTATGTCGATATTCAACCTTTGCATCATGACTTAACACTTTGTTGTGTGGATGAGGAAGAGAACGAGATGTTTCGTAACTTTTGAGAAATGGGATGCAATTGTAAAATAGGGATTGAAGAATCCTGTGGAAAGAGAGGCCCATGCTCTAAGTAGTTTTCTCCGCAAGAAGTTACAATTTGTAGGGATCAGTCCTTGGAAATGGCGACAATTTCCAAAGATTCTCTCGAAATGTACATTTTTCTTCAACGGATAAAAAAGACAACAGGATGAAGCTTTATATTAAAGGGATACATGTGTCCAAAATCACTTTTTCTTTTTTGATGGGAATATCCAAAAGTACCCTTGATCATTTACATACTCACTATCTGGAAAATTGCCTTACTTTGAGGACACGTAGATCTATTGATAATCCATCAAACTACCCTTACAATAGATATATTCATGAGCGACGGGAAGGTATCAAGATATTTCTTGAAAACCTCATGAATGAGCATGGTGTTTTATTCCTAAAAGGTTACCTTCTCATTTGGACTTCAAGGCTTTTCGTTTTCAAAGTCATCGGAGTAAATATATCATATAACAGAAAAACGTTCAATCATGCCAGGATCTTGGTTATGAACGATACTGTTGCAAAAATACATTTTTAAAGCATTGGAAGACCGCATGTTCTCAATTAGGAGTTATGGGAAGGCGGAGTGACGTTTGCCATATTGCTACCATCATTCGGAAACTCCTTGTTTAAGGAGTCCATTCTAAAAATCCTCTGGAAGATTGAACATCAATCATTCATGTATCCATTAAAAAACATTTGGAATGTGTTCAAATTTAAAGAAAAGACTACAACACTATAGTCAGTTATGCTAAATATAATAGGGATGAAGTTCAATTATTTACAATAGACTTTTCGGAGGATAAGTCTATTCCATATTCATCAATTCAAAGAGGAAAGACTCATTTCCTATCTTTATATAAAATCAATTTATTTGCCATTGAAGACGAAGGAGCAGGGACATCTCACATATACATGTTTGATGAAACGGAGCAAAGTAAATTTTTGTATTGTAATTTGAGAAATATATATATATATTCTTAATTTCTCTATACTTATTACAGGAAACTTACAGGAAAGGTTCTAATTGTACTGCAACACTTTTATAACATGAAATAATGCATTATAGTTTTGCTCTCGACTTGAAATTCAATGCGACAGCTGTGGGTGGGTGATTTCTTTCAATAGTACTTTTTTACTAGTCATATATTTTTTCAATGCTTTTCAGAGGTCAGAACAAGAATTTCATTGTTATGGGTCTTTTAGCATACATTTCATGATCAGGAAAGTTGATAAAATCTCTATTCATTTTCTGGTAGATAATCATTCCAAGTTTTCTGCCGATCACAGCTTTGATAAGAGGAATAAAAAATATCACGGATTTATATTCTCCTCTCATTATCCTGGAATTGTAAAAATGAAGGAGGGGTCCAATAGTTAAGAAATTACTTCTTTAAGACTATTAAAGAATCCCATTTCATCTGAGGAATTGATCATTTCGATTCCTGAAAATTATTTATGTGAAGAAGCTCTTTTAACAGAACAAAGGAAATAATATCTAGAAAGAAATATAGTCTCTAATCAATTGTGAAACAAGAGTAAAACATTTCTTAAGGGACTACTGGAGCACTCTTCAAACCCTCTACCTTAATCTATCTCATCTACCCTGAATCTGTTTCCTAACTCGAGCATTAATCCTACCTTAAGTCAATTGCCTGCCTCAAACTCTCCTACCTTAAATCTGTTTTCTACATCCAGGCCTCTTTCTACTCCAAGCTCTACTCCCACCTTTAATATGTTTCCTACCTCAAGTCATCTTCCTGCTCCAAGCTTACCCCCTTCCTCTAGTATGTTTCTTGCCTCAAGTTCCCCTCCAACCATAAACCCATTTCTTACCTCGATCCCTCTTTCAACCTTAAACCCGTTCCTTGAATCACTGTTATCTCAATCCTGATGTTTTTTTTATTTCAAAAATATGTTTAAAAATTCAAATCTGTGTATAGCACACTCAGATGAAAGTTATGGACACAAAATCAAAATCTCCGAATAATTTATCCAATTGCACAGGTATATTAAATCAATTTGAACACTTTGTATACATAGGGAAATCTGAATGCTCAATAATCATCAATTATATTCCATATTAATTTTCCTCTTTAATTAAGCAAGATCGATGACTCATAAGTAATATAAATTTAATTTAGTTTATAGTAAGGAATGCATCACATCAAAGGAAGGATTAAGAACAAGGTTAATCTTGATTCCATCCTTAATGTTGACTGTAATGTATAATTCATATTGCACAGGAGTGAAAAAAAGCCTTCCGTCAAAAATAAAAATCTAATATAGTGAATGATCCAACATTGAGGGCATCAAGGAAATTATGAATGACGAAACATCCTCTCGGCTGCTTCCATAAACACTTATTACATGCTTAGAATGAAGGAATTACCGTCCTCCTCATCCTCCAAAGAGGAATTTGGGGTTTAGATCCTAACTCATATTTGATATTCCTCTCAATAATAATACAATTGTATTCGTCAAAGACTAGAGGAGAAGTGAAAGTAATGGGATTCAGAGGATTCATTGGAAGGCATTGAGAAAAGAGGTACGAAAACAGTCAACACTTTCGTTTTATTATTTTATTTCAAGTTGAGTGGAAGTGGACAATAGTCAAAAGAGCTTGGACTACGAACCTCAAATGAAATTAAGAGGATGAGTTCCTTAAATAAAGATTTCCAAATTATGTGTTTCATTGAAGATTCGCGTCTCAAACGCTCTCTTCATGATTAAATCCAAGCACTCACTCGCGAAGATAGTAAAACAACGTTATAAAATAAATTATCGTAAGTTGAAGTAAAAAATTAATGGTGATTTTTTTCTTATCTTCATTTATGTTCAATGTAACAATATTATATATATAGCATAATAATTGATAATATACCAAAAGAAAATTAAATCAAGGACACCTTATGTTTATTTTATTTTGTTATGACCGTAAATTTTTGCAATCTTTAAGTTGGCATAACGGGGCCTCTGTAGGGCTAATCAAAATAATTTATTAAAAGAAATGGAAGGTAATTAGTTGAAGAATACAAATTCATCCCACACTTTTTTGAGAAAAAAAGCGTCATTTTTAGTTGACTCACCACATTTACCAAAATCAGTATTTTCAAATATCTTGCATTTTCATGAGTGTCAAAAGGGGGTGCAGTTTTGATTATATTTACATCAAATGGACAAATACTGCAAAAAATGTTATGTACAATGAGGTTTTACAATAGAAATGTACCTACTTTATAATTATAGTTTATAGTAAATTATTTTAGTTTAGAATTTTAACATAAATCAGCTAAATATATATAAAATCTTTTTAATTTTTCATTGGCTATCTTTAAGATAGCGTGTTCATGCTAGTATTGTATTAAAATAATTTATGATAATAAATCCTCATAAACTAAGAAGAAACAAATTAAACACAAAGTCAACTTGAACTAATGTGTTTCTAAACACACGCAGTTGATGAAGATATTTTTATTTTAGGGGAATAAGTTTTGTAAAGGGATCTAGGAAAGTTTTCCTATGCAAAATTTCACAAAAGCCAGGAACCCGTCAAAATCTCGGAACTGTTCAAAACTTGGGATTCTCTGTTTTACTTTTCCAAGCCCATTATAACATGTAAATCTACCTAGACTGACTTCCTTTCTCTGTGAAAATTATTATTTATATTTTTCCACAGTCAACACGTTGACTTTAGTGCAATGGGTACTATTAATCCCAGTTCTTAATCTTTGTTTGATTTCTTTTTAAACTAGCGGGAGTAATCGATATTCCATATAATTGCGCAGTTAATTAAGCACACTCTCAAAAGTCCTCCTCAGACCAATAGACATACCACAAACTTGTCTGCATTAATAAAAATGAATGATTATTAATAAATCAATATTTCTAAATGTATGAGGGAGGGGCCGCTTTTAAACATAAATTTGAATGGTCAAATTTGATTTTTTATCTACTATATCTACTAATTCATTTGGCATATCCATTGAGATTTAAGCTAAAACATAATCCCCATTCCTCTAGCACTTGCAAAATTTCAGTACTAGAGTGTTATCTTAGTAACTTTCTCTAACTTCTTTGTTTAAATAGTAATTACAACTTGAAATTAATTTACTGGCTTACTAAAAACATACTTTTAATCCGTCTTTAAAAATATGTTGTTGTTTTTTGTCTGACGATTTCTTTTCGAGCAAAAGTGTTAGGGTGAGTAACGAGTAAAGCTTTTAACTCCTCCATTGTTTCTTTAAGCTCCAAAATACTCATGCAGCAAAATTCAGTTCGTAGCACATCACTATAAGTATTGTTTACATTAATTAAAGATTTACTTAATCGTAATTCTTAAAAAATTATTGGTAAATGATATTTTTTAAATATTATTTAAAATATTAGAGAATCGGCATCGGGAATTTTTTGAGCAATCGTCCCATCACTAGTTTTAAGAGATTGACAGACTTGGAGTAGGTTTGAGGATCGACATCATAGACATTCCTGTCTATACTTTTACTATAAACAGAGTGGGGGTTGTGTTTATTCCTCTCAAAGCTATGGATAGCTTATCTAATAAATCGTCATGACAGCTAATAATTTGATCTCCTTCAGTACACTCTTTAAATTGTAAAGGGTATCACTTCCCTTTTTGATTTTTTTTACATATCGTTAAGTTATATTTTATACAACTTTTTCTATACTAGAAAAAACGATGCATATGACCCCCTCCCTCCCATAAACTGATGGAGGGGGGAGGGGGTAAAGTATATAAAAAGATTATACAAATTTGTAGGCTTATACTGAATTGTATCATGAGTCGTTCAAGAAGTAGAAGTTGGATTGAGCGGGGTTCCCTGAAAACATTAAGTAACTTTTTTACTAAATATTTATCTTTTGTATGTTTGTTCAATAATATTGTTTATAACGAAACTGAAGTCGAGTCCATATTTTCTGAGTCAATTTTGAGTCATCACTATCCCTCCCGGGTACATTAAAAAAAGACACGAGTCCGGACTCGAGCATTGGTTTATACATATATCAATTCCTGGGGCAAGCATATAAAACTCAGTTAGGAACTGGAGACAGTTCAAGACCATTTGATCTCTTTTGCCCCGAACCAGTAAGATAATAGATAATAGCCTATTGTCAGTGTCGCAAGTATTTTTATTTTTATGAGTGTCGCAGTTGAAATTGGATCTGAGGCCGAGGGATGAGGAGGTTGACTTTAATTATCTACCAAAAGAGGGGCGTCAAATTCCCTCATGTGAGCCAACCAGAAATTAATTGACTCTTGAGCACGAAGTGTAATTAACTTTTTAAATTAAAATATATTAATAACTAATTATGATTGATAATTTTTTTTTTTTTTCCCAATTCGTAATTAATAAAAAGTTAAACATTAAAAAAAAGTAAGCAATTTTGTTATTTGTTTATGAAATTCCTTTATAAATAATAAGGAATCAGAATCGTCCATAAAGATGGTATTGGAAACGACTGGAAATTTGGTATCGGTACATCCCTAATTTTAGCCAATTTTTATGAAATTTTAAGGAGGTAAGGAATATACCAAGGAGGTGGTTTAACATTTGGAATCCCAGGGAGCTGATGACCAATCTGTCTACTCAATCAAAAAAAGTTAATGATTTGGAACTTAATATAGGGTTTAGTAATACTTTATACAATTTAAATAAATTAGAAATTCCCTTCTATGGTTGCACGGATTCTAAACATGACATTAAATAATGTAACGGCACTCAAAGTCAAAAATAGTGTATAAAAATTACATTAAAGGATACAATTTACGTCTGGGCCAATAAGAAGAGTGAACATGTGTGTAAGGAAAAAAATCCAACAGGAGAAGGTGGCAACGAGACATATGGTATGACTGAATTAAAACCCTTGCTAATATCAGCTGTCTATCATATGATTTGGGGGGGGGGAAGAAATGAATTACTGCTATAAAGAGAAGAACCTTCAACATTTAAAATAGCATTAGGACAAGAAAAATATCCTACGTAATTATACGTAATTCATAAATATATATTTTATTATACATTTTAAAACAATTTACACCAAAGATAGGCGAGAATACTTACTTCAGAGGGAGAAGTTAACACCACGACGACCTATTAAATAATGAAAAAAAGGGAAAAAGAACACACGCAACAACCGTTTTTCCTTTTCTCATAGCTGAACTTAGCTTTTTCATTACAAATATCTCAACTATACCAAAGGGAGGATATTCATTCTCAGGTAGAGAGGGAGGAAATGACAGAAATGTGAGGAAAACATTCATTTATGTGTATGGATCATAGAGATAAAAAACATAGGGGGATGATGTGAAAGAGAAGTTGACGCTTTCGTAGTTGACCAAAACATTCAAATTGTAGTAGTAATAAATATTTGTTTGTGAACAATATAGAGGGCGCTTCATATATTTTTATGTTCGATTTTCACTGAATTTTACATTATATTTTCTTTATGGAATTCTTCAGTTTTTATATAAGTTTAGGTTGATTCTATACAACATCTGGAGGGATTGATTTATGAATAACTATATTTTCCATTGCTTTGGTCAATTTACTTTCCACATCAAAAAATTTCCTCTGATTTTGCTCAATGTATTTTATGTATATGGGATGCATACAGATTTAATTATTAAATCGACAAAAGAGGGTCTATAACTAGTGATGAAAATCGGAAAATCTACTACATCCAATTATATTCAAAACCTGATTCAACAATTGTGCGTGGTCATAAAATACCATTAGAATTTCTGGCACAGTTATATTTATAAGTCCTTATTGGACTCAGAGTAGAATTGAGGATCGACATCGGGCTAATTCTTAGCGATATCCTTGTTTATTTCCTTCTTCCACTCCCCTCTCGATTTGAATCTGATCTAATGAATGAAACGCAATGAAAGCCAAGCGGCTCTCCTCTAAAACATTGTTCAAATTGTCAGGGTTACCATATGGATTTTTTGTTTCTTTTTTTTAACATGCCAAAAATACTACCAATTAGCATCACCGTCTATAACTTCTAAGCCTATAAGTTCTTCTAAGTTACTTGTTTTGTAGTCTACAGTCTATGTTACCATGAAAAACAGGTCAATCTATAAGCCTATGTAGCAGCTATGTAATAATTTGTGTGACGGTTGGCATGGGATTGCAGGGGCAGGCTTAATGCAGTTTTTGATATTATGAAATTTCTGCGTGGGAACGTGATATGGCCGCTTAGTCTTCTGGGATGCTTAAATCAGGTGATCAGGTTTGACTGTATTTTAAAACCCCAAGTAATCATTATTTTTGCAAAGTTAAAATGCGCCAAATAATGCAAGTAATGGATAATGATTGTACCTAGATATGTATATATAAAAATTGCTTTGGTGAAGTCTATATAAGGAGATAAGTTCATTTGGCCAGGAAGTAATCAAGTATAGGAAAAAACATGATTTGAAATGAGATACAAGTAATTCAAATTAGTATTTACTTCAAATTAAACTTGATTTGAGATTGAATTGAGTTATATTTTGGGTTCTTTTAAAAAAAATTGTGGACTCCATAAAATATCCAAAGAAAATGTAAACTTTTTCAAACCTTCAAATTTGATCGAGTTATATATGTAAACAGTTTCTTACCCAGACCTAATATTTTGCAACCTATTCTCAAAAAAAAAAAAAAAGTTCGAAATCAGTTGATAGTTCAACAATTTATCCAACTATGCAATTATTATTCAATAATTGTTGAGATTGAGAAGTATTCACAGTTTAATAAGAAGTCATTTGTATCCAACCAATCAATGTTAGCATCACTAATTAGAGAACAAAATGAAGACACATCGACAGCTGACAACCAAATACAATGTATATTTTTGTGTTAATGACCTAACGCCGTATCGAATAAAACACGCGATACAACTTTTTTTGTAGATGTGCCTCCAAGCACAAACCAAGATAAATAGAGTGTATGTTTGACGTAGATATTATCTTTTTTTATAACTAGGATGAAGTATTAAGCAATACTTCTATAAACTTTTTAAAATCTGGAAAATCCCTCTTATTTTTTTATGATCCGTAAAAGTTGGAATACCCGAGATCTTTTTGGATAATACAAATATCCCTATACTGGATCCAAGTATTTCGTATACGGCTCCAACATTCGTCCTATCTCTAGTTGTGAGTAGGACTTTTATTTGTTCGCTCACTAGATTGAGATTCATTTTTTTATTCTTTAAACTTTTTAGTGACATTTTTCGGTAATAAAGTCCAATAAAAATAAAATTTAAAAAAAAAGTTCTTATTAAAAATGAAAAGAAATATTACTTAAAAACGTCGTTGTATGAAATATTGACACAGTTTATTAAATAGGTCCAAAAAAGGATTGACTTTTTTTTTAAATTAAAAAAATAACATAAAACATTGTTTTTCTAAAATTAATGAGTCAAATATTACCAAAAATCTATATGAAAGGACCCATAGTCTATTTTTCCATTTCTGATATGATGTGACTTTTATTGGGAAATAAAATATGAGGTCTTTTCTCAAATAACATGAAAGAAAGGGCCCTTTTAAATAAATAATTTGGTTAATTTTTAATCGAATTATTTACTTAAAAGAATATTTCATTTCATTAAGGTCAAGCCTTTTCCCCTTTCCTAGACTGTACCAATATTTAATCTAAAGATGTTTTTTTTTTTTACAAATTAATATTTTTATATATTTCTAACGATTTCCCTAAGCTTTGAACATTCCCTTCTATAAACACGTATGTCCTTTATTGTATGTCGCAACCTTTTATGCGGAAAGAACCAAAATCAGTGGGTAAATAGGCTAAAATCATATTCAGGTTCCATTATAAAGAACTTCTATTATTATCATTTATGATCATCATATCCATCTATCGGGTGGTTCATTGAAATCTAAACACCTACTAGTTGAATATTTAATTAAGGCTGAGTTATTGAAATAAAGTAATCTTGCTATATATATAATTGCATAAACAATTACTTATAAAACAAAACAAACCCGTGCTCTTTAGTTTACGTACAAGTCGAGAAAATTACACTTGAACGTGATCGACGAATTTCACTCCACGCAGTTGGGCCAAGAACCACCGTCTACGCCGTCAGTAAGTACGACACGTTGGAGAAGAAGAAGGGATCTGTCAAAAAGTCCAAACTGAACCCGGAAGTGTCAAAGAAAAAAAAAGCCCAGGCCAATCCCCTCAAGTTCATGAGGCCCATGCAAGAGATCTCGGGGTTTCACATGCAGAGAGCTAACAAAAAAGTTGGTGGAGTGGGCACTTTTGAAACCCCTACAGCTCTGATGCCAACCTCCTAGACTACACCTTTTGGGTATATATCGAGAAGAAGGTCTGCAGTGTCTGTCATCCAAATACAAAGCCACTGTCCCCAGCATTAGGACGCCATGACAGCGAACTACATCCGCAGCGGGTGCCAGGCCTTCTGCCGCCACCTGGAGGCAATCACACATCTATTTATAGTATTAATTTTGTTGAAATTAAGTGTTCAGATTTCAATGGACCACTCGGTATTACCGGTCAGTACGGAATAAACAAATAACATTTGTGGTTTATTTTTTCACAAAAAGTTTATTAAAAAGAAGGAACAGTATTTCTTTATAAATAGTTACTAACTTTGGTATACAATATGAAAAATAACATCAGTATCATCAATTATAATCATAACATAAATACATACTAGAAAAAGAAAAACCCTAACACAACAAAGTAATATCTTTCCTAAGTCTTGAGAAGAGCCATTGAATATATATTGACTAAAAGAAAAGAAAATCAAATCATCGATACAAAAAAAAAAAAAAAAAAAAGAAGGATGTTGAATTAATTCACTATGTACACCCATTGTACATACTTTGATTTGATTCTTTACAAACAAATAATCCTTTTTTACTCCAAATTAATATTCATAAGAGTATAAAAATAAAACAAAAATAATATTAAAATTCATGTGTTTAAGTGAGTGAAAATTAGTGTTGAGTGTCCACGACCTTTATAATTTTTAACTAATCCAGTAGTAAAATTCAATCTACAAAAAAAAAAAAATGGCATTGGTTCTGTATAAAGTTAATTTATATATATGTTTTACACAAGTTGCAGCCAAAACATAAGATGAGTAATTTTAAATGTTGCAGTATACCTCATTTATAATTGATAAATTTACTAACTATTTTAATACAAATAACACATGCCCAGGGTCATATTACTCATAAATACTCTATAGCCATACAATTTTAATTGATGGTATCAATTAACATTTTAAAACGAAGAAATCGCAACTTGTACACAACATATATATATATAAAAGAAAATATAGTTCCAGTAAAAAATCCATGAAGACCGAACGGGGGAAACATTCGGTCAGAGACCGAGTCTCAACACATGTGAAAATATATGTACGTCAAGAGGGAGGAAAAAGGAGGTTGGGCCATGCTTTTTTCCAGCTATTTTTTCTATTACATATTCGTATATTTTAAAAATAAAGTTTGTTCTATTATTTTTATACATTGTGACTTAGTTCATTTAATTATAATACAACAATCAATAAGATGCATATATATATATATTACAGGTGCATTCATTATATATAAGGAATAATGAATATCTCAAATCATTTTGGTAGAGGGGACATTTTCTAAAGATAGAATATTGTTTGTACTAAATTGATTTGATGCCTGTTGTATATATATATAAATAGAGAGAGAGGAAACAATCAGCAAATAAAGCATTAACGAGGGAAGGGGTTTAAAATTGGTATTGACATATAACAGCACAACATATCCAACACTCTATTCTCCTCTCTGAGAACAACAGTTTTCACTCTTACACGCTCACAAAAAAAATTAAATAAAAAAAAAAAAAAAAAGACTATGATATTAATACTAGAAAAATACAGTGATGATAATAAATAAATCGTAATAATAAAACACTTTTATAATATATAAATATATATATTATGTAGTTAGGTATCGTTATTAGTATAGGGTCGACGACTCCAAGTTGATGAGGATGTTGTTTATGAGAGCCCCTTGAAATCATTTGAGTATTTTATATATTATAAGAAGAAAAAGGATCAACCTATTGATGAGAGAAGGATTTCAAAGGCGAATATGCTGCACATATATTGACCAACAACCGGAACAACAACATGGTGGCTCAACTGACTATTATTTAGGTAATTGCAATTATAGATGCATATATTATATACATACTGAGATCATCAAAATACTATATTGTATGTAGTTTCATAAGACAAATAAATAGTAATAATCCTTTCGTTCTATTGAGTATATAAACAAAAAGTTAAGAAAGAAAGAAAAAACATTCTGTTTTTTTTTTAATATTTTTTTTTTGGTAAATTTAATCTGAGAAATGCTTGTATAAAGACGAAGGGTAGTCAGTAGTAGTGTAGTCCATTTATTACTTGGGGGAGATAGATAGAAGAGAGAGAAATATTTAGTAATGGGAACAGAGGAAGATGAGGAGACAAGAAATTAAAGTAAAAATATTCAGCCTAGTATTAAAGAAAAATGATCGATCGCAAAAATAAAATATGAACTCGGCATAAACAACAATTTTTTTTTTTTTTTTTTTTTAAATTTAATAACCTAAGAGAGGATTCTATTTAAATATTATGTGTATATCTTCATTAACCAAAAGCACAAACATCTATGTTAGTTTTATGCAGTACTTACTTTGCTTATTATCATAACACTTTTTAATATAAAGAAACAGCGTGAATTAATTAATATTTGAAAGATGGGGGTCAGGGGGCTGGGGTTTGGAGATGGGGAATTAGGGGTGATGAAGATATTATTATTGTTATTATTTCAGTGTGAGCGAAATACAAAAATATATGTATAGAAAAATGGGGGGTACTATGAAAAAAGAAGTTATTATGCGACGACTGAGAAAAGGTTGAAATGAAAATTTCTCATAAAAACAAAAAAATATTTGCGCAGTAAGGCTAGAATGACTCTGATCGATTAGAAGAGGAAGAACATTGACTAAGAGGGGAATATGGATTATCAGAAATATTAGCAGAAATTTCAGCCTCCATTATTTGACCAGGAGTCATCTCCATAGGTATGCCAAACCCAGGAGGGGATGAAGGTCGGTCCAGAATGGTCGAGGGAGGACTTAACATAGTAGGAGAGAGTGATGAAGATGAAGGAGGGGGTGTAAGCATTTCATGCATGCCTCCAATGTGATGAATAGAATCATCCTCATCTTCTTCTAGTGATCTTTTAAAACCTTTGTTATCATCCAAATGACAACTGACAGCATAGCCAAGGCCACTGTTAGTAGTAGTAGTAGCAATATGATGATGGTTGTTATTATTACTGACAACTCCTCCTTGATGAAAAATAATAGTTTTAAGTCCACTGCCACCAACCCCAGATGCTAATGATACTGCTTGCTTCACACCTCCTTGTTGAATTATAAGTGGTTTGAGCGCTACAATTTTTTTATTTCCTGAAAGGAAAACTAACTGTTTTTTGGAAGATTGAAGAGAAGCAGCAATCGAAGAGGGAACGACAACTTGTCGAACGATGGCTCTGGGTACATTGGATCCGCTTGTAAACTGTCCAGATTCCAAGACCTCATTCAATAACTTATTATTGCATGAACTATCAGTTACCTTCCTTTGCTTAGGAGGAGGAGGCTCAGGGGTCATTGCATTTATTACAGGGGGTGTTGGAGGTGGAGAAGACGCCAAATTTGTTTCAGACTGTTGAGTACTCAGTGTACGACGACGCGGAGCTGGCCGATTTTGAAGATCAGGAGACTTGCGAATTTGTTCATTATAGTCATCCAATATTTGCTGAATACGTTTTAGAGTAACTGGATCTTCTTGCGGCTTGGAAGATGGTCCAGCCTTGTTGTGAACAATAACTCCTCCATGTGCAGTAGTAACTTTGGATGTTGAGGGATTAGTTAGAGTTTGGGGGCTAACCGACACAACAGTGGATTTCTTAGATATTTGTGTACCCGATATAACAGATGCTGAAGCTGTATTTGTAGTTATACTCTGATGTGTTGAACGAAGAATCACATATGTAGGATTATTTGAAGAAGAAGATGATGATGCAATGACTCTAGTGGGTTTAGGAACATTATTAAACTTGCTTTCAAGTATTGAATCAAATTCTGCTAATTGCCTCATTGTATTGTTCTTTACTTCATCCTCCTTTTCTTCAACTACATCATCATCCTCCATATCATGAGAACCAGAAGAAGATGAAACAGAAGGAGATGGAGAAGCTGCTGCAGTTGTGTTGATACCAAGAGCCTGAGGAGGAACAGTAACCAAGCGATTTCCTTGTCTCATTATCCAACGTCCAGTTGCTTTGTGAACTAATACTTGCTTGTCCCCCCATTGCTGCAAAATAACTAATCCTTGAGAGCGCGCAAGATTTAATTGACGAATGAGATCAAATTGTCCACCATTCTCGGGTGTAGGAGTCTGTTCTTGAATTTTCTTTATGA
Organism: Lepeophtheirus salmonis; assembly: GCF_016086655.4. Taxonomy (NCBI): domain Eukaryota; kingdom Metazoa; phylum Arthropoda; class Copepoda; order Siphonostomatoida; family Caligidae; genus Lepeophtheirus; species Lepeophtheirus salmonis. Next base: position 45,965,434 of record NC_052134.2, read on the forward strand.
CTATTTCTCCGGACCCATGATTAACTGAATTCGGTGTGATTATCTTGATAATATTTGTTCGGGGTGGAATCACTGATTGTTTCTCAGGGACAGAAATAACAGGAGTTTGAATTCGACTAATGAGAGAATTAGCAATTGAGTCCACTGATGATTCTGTAGATGACGAGGATTCAACTATAACTTCAGTGGTTGGCTCTTCTTCAATTATTGAAGCACTATGGCTTGATGACAAATGAACAACAGGTGTAGAAGTTGTATTAACAACTGGGCCCATTCTAGTTAACTGAACTATTCTTACATCCATTTCAATTGGCTCTTTTGGTGCTATTAGATCAGGCTCAGGCTTCAGCAGTCCAGGAACAGTATTGATTAAAGTTTGAATATCTTCAGGAGAAGGAGCACCAATCTTTGGTCTTTTGGAATCTGAAGCAGAGCTGTCATCAACTGAATTGGGGACAAACTCTTTCTTTATACCGTCAGGTCCCTCTAAAGCTTTATTCAAGGAGAGAGACTCTTCATCTTCTTTGGATAGTCCCTTTTCGTCTATTTGTTCAGGATCATTTGTATCAACTTCTTCCCAATTTTCAAAGCCCGGTTCAACACCAGCCATGGCTGATATTTCTTCATCAGAACTCCAGTCATCAAATTGAGTATAATCGATAACCAGATATTTCAAATCCTTAACAGAATCTTTAATAGATGGATTTCTCAAGAGTTTCAAGCATTGTTCATGGAGTTGTGGCCATTCCATTACCCAGGAGAGTAAATGCCATCTTGGGGAATTGACTACGCTTACAAGATCTGAAGTCAAGTCTGAGTCAAGACCTAATTCTCCAGGGGTTAATGACTTAACCGGAATATCAGTAGGATTATAGTTGGCGGACCGGGTAAGCAATTCCCCTTGAATCAGAAGTAAACCATCAAGATTTCTATTTTTCTTATCTGCAATTGACTTGAAAGCATGTCCTGAAGCTTTATTGTAGTCTCCTTTTTCTAAAGATGATATAAGGTCTTGAGACATATCGTCAAATCTATCAATTAATTCCCTCAGAGGAACTGAAGGAACGCATGATGAATTCGTGTCAACTGTAGTATTTTCTTCATTTGTTTCTCCAGTTCCACAAAATCCTGACTCTTTTGCTAAGCTTATTATATCATCCATTAATTTTTGAGAAGGATAAACAGAAAAGGCAGTTAAAATACATTCTCTTCTAAAAGTTAAATTATGAGAGATCATTTTGGACAGTAAAATAAATGAGCGCGATAGCCGACGATTTTTCGAGTCAATTTCTTCAGCGGATTCATGATGTGAATTCAAGTCAGCAATAATACCCGTGATAATCAATGTGAGGGATATTTCCAAAACTGATTTCCCAATCTATATTACAAAATAAAATATTTAACTAAAATATTTACTTAGAAAGATGATACCTTTACCTTTTCGAAAAGTTGAGATCCCAGAGAATACATAAGCTCACTATTGGTTGAATCTTTAACGTATATATCAGTTTCCTTTTTTATTTCCGTTATGTCGTTCTGAAAGTGTTCTACCCATAAGCTAGAAACTCCATCTCCAAATTTCGATACCAAGCCAGGAGGTTTCTTTCTGGTGAATAGGTCATCCATTGCACAAATGAGAACATCGTGGTAGGCTCTATCAAACACCTTTACCAACGAAGTATCATTACTGACTGACTCATCCTTTGAATTATTTAATTGAACACGTAGACGATGCAGAGTTTCATACACAACCGAGAATGGAACTGACTTAAGCTAAAAAAAAGGGAATACAAATTAACAGACGAAAAAATATTATCAAATAAATTTTTATAATTAATATGTAAATGGGAAAAAGATGGTCGACCATTTGATTATAGTTCCAAAAAGTTTGACTATATCTAATTGTAATGGAAGAAGATATTAAAAAACATATATAAGCCTTTAAGTATTACCGTAGAATATAAATAACCAGTATCTTTCAACTTAAATGATAAAGTTATCCAAATAACGAAAATATTAACAACATCTGAGAAGTGTGTACTATCCACTAATGAGGCCATAAAACTAGGTACACGCAGACTTTTTACATAATAATTAGCAACATTGAAAACCACTTTATCATATCCAGTTTCCCGAAGTACTTCCAATCTTCTACTACAAATATCGAGTCCATCTTGATTCATAAAGTTAATGACTGAAAAGAGATAAACAATCTTAATTATTAATCTAGATAGTAACCTAACTTTTAACTATCATTCACAAGTTAAAAATTTCGGTTAATAAGAAGCTTTTTAGTTAATATTTATTAATGGATATAAATAAGTAAAAAAATGGCATCGATTCACCATTTTTCTTTAAATATGAAGAAGGTCAATATTTTTATAACATAAAATGAACAAATTTCGAATAAATATTGATTAAGATGCATCAAATGGCTTTAAGAATAAATAAAAAGACTAAATATTGAATACTACTTCAAGGTTTGATGGCCACATTGTGTTAACTCAAAATTTACAAATATTAGTGTTATTGTCTATATGTCATCATAGAAGTCTAATATTTAATGTTAAGACTTAAAATCAGATATAATCAGACTGTTGAAATGAATTTCTCAGATCCATTTTATTGAAAAAATAAGAAAACACCATTATTCACAATGAAATAGTGGAGTTTCCAAGCTTCTGTTAAGTAATATTTTAGTTACGACAATTTGACTATCCCCCATCGACTTGATGTCAATTGTAAATAGTATTATTTGAATTAAATCAAAGTAATATACTCTTAAAAAACCTAAAAATGGCTAATTTGTACTTAATTTTTTTATCGATTACGGCCGAGAGAAGTAGGATAATTAGAGAAAAATATATTATTCTTATCTTTTTGAACAGATCTAGTGCATAACATATTTTTAATACATTTTAGGGTCTGATATATAATACAACTAACAATAGTAGAGGATATATTTTTGACATTAGGGGTTAAAGCCTTTTATTTGTTGCCTATTTTGAGATCCAATAGTTTCCTGATATTAATATGTATGAAAAATAGGATTTGATTTTTATACAACTTGGTTGTTTAGGCCCCCAAAATAGCCGACATCACCAAATATCACTCTATTAAAACAATCTTGTAATTAATATCTAAAGGAATATAAAAATAATCTTGGGTGTATCTATTAATTTAATAATGAATAAATCAAGTTATTTCAGTTCCTGAAGAGATTCATCAATTCAATTCCCTTATTTAATTGAAGTCTCTCTTAAAGAGATCTTAAAATCTCGAAAAGTATTTAATGAAGGTGGTTCAGACCAATGAATAAAGACTCTTACGCATTTCAGTTGTAATGCCCTTGTCTTTGGCAGAGTCAGCCATGAAGGCAACCATTTTATCGTTGTTCCAGGGAGTTTTAACAGATATTTTGACATGTTCAATCGCTTTAGCTTCTTTTAGGCCACTGGCTATAGAGCCCAAAACCTCCAGAGAGGAGTAGATCATGTCCGTTTCAGTGGAATCCATGGGCCAGTCGCATTCAATGGCTCGACTCAACGTCAATCTGAATACAAAAATGACAGTCAATAAAACAATAACAACCTCATTCAGAAATCAAGTGGCTCAATTCATTACCGAAGAAGATTGTTGAGACAGTCTCGGTGATGTTTTTTACGTCCTCGACCGCAATTTATCTCTTTTTCGAGGCTTTTCCAGAGTCGAACTAAAAGTCCCATTTTCTCATCATTGGGGCCAGAAATGCATTTGTCAAACATGACCTGAAATGAGAATAATTTGGATAAAGAGACATTCACCCAATAATATCGTCATATCCACCTCCCACGCCGTTTTAAAGGCATTATTCTCATCCGACTCCGAGGAGATCGACGACGACGACGCCATTTTCTTTTCTTTCTTCTTTACTATTCTCCTTTTTTCTTCGTCTTTTTTCTTTTTCTAGCTTCTTCTTTTTCTTTTTTATTTCATTACTCTCTTTGGTTTTGTACTTTTTTGTACCAAGTAACACTAAAATGAAGCCCGAACGCGCTTTTTTTGTGCTTGACGGGAGTGCAAATTATTTTGCCATATTTATAATGTACTACCGGTTGTACTCGCCATTGCCTGGAGTAATTAGGCTTCTTCTAAATGACAAAGTTTGCTCTAATGATATAGAAGATAACTCCCCCAACAAATTCTCAATTAGCAGACTCACACATAACTACTCAATACTTGTATCAATTCATGTTATGTGTTATCTTCTCAAGAATAATAATAAGAGTTGGAGATTGTTTTTTAATATGATGGGATGGCAAATGAGTAATTTAGTCTAAAGAGGCTCACTAACAAAAAAAACCATTGCTCTCCGAATGCCAATTTCAAACGGCTGCGAGAGTTAATTTAAATACCGGCATTTTATTCAAATCTTAACATACTGAAAGTGCATATGAATTATAATTTGTATCTAAGAGAACAATAAAAAACCCCAAATAGAAACAGTACTGCATATTCAATGCTACATGCATAGGCATATCTCATTAATACGACAAAAGTTTTATTTCTTAGATCAAAAATATGTATATGATATACATCAGGGAACACTCGATGCTATATTTCATTAATTACATTGTTATTTCTTAGATCAAAATATGTTTCTAATATACAACACGGAACACTATATACGGTGGATCCGGTGAATGTTTTTCATACATTCATAAACACAGACAAACATTGCTTTATTAATATAGAAATCAACTGAATTGAAACTTTTTTCATAGAAAGTTTCACCATAAAACAATTATCATTTCATACACACCCAAGTGTGTTTATCTAACATTATCATATTATTAGATCATGTATACTTCCAAGCCAATTTCAGCAAATGAGCAAGAGGAAATCAATTTCCTATTAAAGTAACATTTTTTCCAAAATCGTCATATAGTAATAACGACCTACTCAGCACTTTTTTCAATCAAGTTTCATTAAAATTCTACAATATCTATGCTAAAAAATTGGGGATTGAAGCAAAACGCCAACTTTATTCAAATTATAAGAACAAAAGAACTGTTAATTTTTTTTCCCCAAAAAAGTTTGATTGAATTGTGAATTGGCCCCATTCATCTTCAGTTTTAATATGTAAATTGTATATAAAATATGTTATTTATTAAAAAAAAATTGGGTTGTATTAAAAATACATAACATATATTCAATGTCATTGAAATGATAATTGTTTAATGGAGAAAGTTTTTGTTTTAATTACCAAGATTAATAGAAATACAAGGTTATACCATAACGCTTTTCTGACAAAAGGTTTGACTTCTACCACACTTTTTAATAGTGACGTCAAAGAGTATAACTGTTACCGAGAGTAGTTATATATGTATATCACCTTCCTAGACTGTTACTATTGGAGTTATACTGTTATACTCAATGACGTCATATCTGTCTGTCTTACCAGCAGTCGGTACGGTACATCAAATTGAAAATTCTGGCGAGCTCGAATACATGATGGCATAACCTTGTATTTCTATTAATCTTGCTAATAACTATTTTTTTTGAAATGGCTAAGATGAGGGGTGAAAGCTTTAATTTACAGCATTTACTTTATGAATATGAGAAAATTATTTTGTACTTCAGTCAAAAAAAAGCGCACGTCAAAAAAACAACAACATTTCAGTGTTCCTTCTGTTTTAACCACCGGTGGATTCTTCTTTTTTTTCCTCTCCTTTTTTATTACAATATTTGGTTTCCTTTTTCAACTTTTAAAAGGGAGAAATATGAAATCCTTAATTTTACAAGCATTCTGATGCTAACGAAATAAACCGTTTTGAAGGATTTGGTGATTGTTCTGTAATAAATTAATTTCTATTGAATCATTTTGATAAGTTTTATTTACTATTATTCATTAAAGTTCTTATGAAATGCTCAAAATGGCACCAATCTTTTTAAACTTGTCAGTTTAAAATAAACTGACATAAATGACAGAAGTTGAACACCAAACAAAGACGTAGATGTTATTAACAGCGATTAATAATGGATCGAGTGGATCAAGATACTAAGTATCTTGGAGTGGATATGATTAGCTAGAACCAGACACAATATACATAGATAAATTAATTATGCGGATAATAAAATTTACTTATTACTTGTGTTTCAGTAGTAGGACCCACTCCATGGGAGGGGATGCTAGCCCATACCCTGGTTTCCCGAAGATTCATAAAGTACCTTAATAATTAATTAATAGAGGTCTTAAATGTGCATAAATTTTAATATTTATTTTCTAAAGATTCAATTGATGAAATACACAAAGACAGAGGTCTATATGTTCGGATTTGGCCATAAAAAATGGACCATACACAAGAATAATAAGCAATCATTTGTTGTCTTGATTTTTTTAATTTTTTAGCTAAGTAATAATGTAAAGATTTTTTGAAGAATCATCATATTGTGCTCTAAATTTTTTTCCATTTTTTAGTCTTTTCCTATGATTTAGATACGTTTCAAGGATTTTTGAATCAATAAAAAGAAATTTGACTAACTCCTATATGAGTTATATCCCCTGAGAATAATGAAACATATTTTTTCATGATTTTTAAACATATGTTCATTGTTACGAAATGAATTATTAAGAACATTATTATAAAAATACAAGTTATCATGAGGGAGATCAGTAGATCTTCTATAAATGTAAGTAACTTCAAGTGAAATTGAAGCTGTACAAGAATAAGAGTTTCTTGTTTCTTGGTGTGAACGTACTTCTTCGGAATCAAACTACAATTAAATTGTTTGAAAAATTAATTATAAGTATTGTATTTTCCTAAAAACAGTTATTAGAAATTAAATGAAATTTTCTAATACATGTTTTTTTGTTAAATATTTAAAGGAGGATACCGAAAAGAGGACACTGATCCGACATTCTTGAACTTGTTTAAAAATGACATTTTATTAATTTATATTTACTAGCGGTAGTGGCCGACATTGGCCGAATTATTAGCTGTTGACGAAGAGTCAAATTTTGCTTTAATAATTTAGAAGATAAGTGCCAAACAAATCCTCAGTCTTACTCTCCGTTTTTTATGAACACACTCACGCCTAGTTACTCAATACTTATCTCATCAATAATAATAACAGCTTAAGAAATAAATATTAATATGATTGAATGAGCCAGGGAGTACTTTAGCTCGTTGCTAAACTTCATCTGAAGTCAAATTTATTTTTTTGTATTTAATGTAAAGTACTTAATATAAGTTGAACTAAATGCTTGCGAGATTTCATTCATTTTTAAATACCAGCGTTTCATATTTGATACAATAAATCATGTAAATGTATATTAAATATGATGAGAGTTGACATTTTTGTAAGGGAAAAAAGAGTGCAAGGAGAAGGCAGGAACGAGGCATACAATACTTGCAGTTTTGAAGTATTAACAAAAAGTATTATACTTTTAGGGTAATTTATACGCCATAACACTAATATTTGTAATTTTTGAGTTATGGCAATTTGGCTCTCAACCCTTGATATGGTCATACAGTTGCCAGTGGTTTGATATAACTAGGGCGAGACATATGGTACATCTAAATTAAGACCATTATTCATAGCAGATGCATGTTATATGATTTTGGGAGAGAAAATGAATTACTCCTATTGAGAAGAGAACCTTCTACATTTGAAATAATATTAGTGTAGGGAAAATATCATGATTATATTTAAAACCATATATATTTATTTTGGTTCTAGGTAATTTTATCCCAAACATTTTCGCCCACTACATTTTTTCAGCGTACATTTTTTTCGTTGGTAATTCTTGTTCGAGGACATTTCGTCGCATGACAACTTCGTCACCTTTTTATATTTTTCTATTATCGGTTCGAACTTTACGATTGTACTTCAATCAGATTAATTATATAACTGAGGGAGAAGAAGAAGAAAAGGAAAATAGTGATGAAATAATTGATAAATAATAAAAAAGTAATCTGTAATCTTGTACTGTTTACACTTTATTATTTATAAGGAATCACAGATATGGAATGAGGAGTCTATTTCGAAAGGACTCACTGTCTTGTGGTACGTTAATGCTTGTGACTGAGCTTTGTAATGCCCCATTTTTGAGGGATACCATAAATAATATTTATGGGAGATTATGTGATTTTCTACAAAAGTTAAGTAGAATGAAATCCCCTTTTCCCATTAGATTATGGAACGTTTATGAACCAACAATAAGAAGAAAGAACTGAACAAGCAATAGCATTGAAGGGTTTCACAATGCATTACAAAGCCCAATCACAATCATACACCCAAATTTATGGAAAGCAATAAATTGTTTAAAAAAAGAAGAGGTAATTGCCAAAAATAAGTGGCACCTTTAGAAAAAAAAATTACTAAGACATAAGTGAAAGACTCCAACGATTAGTATTAAATATCAATCCAATCGAAAAATTAGAATATATGAGAAGCATTGCCTGGAATCTCCATATATTTTATAATTTTACCATCAGTTACGTGCTATGTATTTTATATGTCTCCTTATTTTAATAATTAAAACAATGTATATAATCGTTATTATAGAAAATGAGGGATATAAAGTCATCTTATTAAAGTATTTAATTTAGATGAATATTATAACTAATGACTTGAGTATATGTATATATAAAATAGACATATAACAAACTATTGGCTTCTCCAAAGCTGATCTATAAATAGATGGCATAAAAAAATAATACAAAATCACGTTAAATTAAAAGTAATAAATTAATTATTAAGAGATAAAAAGTCGTACTCTACAACGTAAGAGTAATGGAAACATGGTATCCTCCAGGGCTGATGTTTTCTCCAATTGTTATGTATTTAATATCTCCTTACATGTTTTTATCTTCTTGTAAATTCGTCTATGTATTATAAGTACTGTGTTTACGTGTTATAAATAGTATCGTCTTTTGTAAATATATTAGAGTATATTTGGAATACACATGAACATATAAACAGTGTAGTTTCATTCCTCCACGTGAATTCTTCTCCTCATTTCTCTCGGTCATCCTGGAGCTCTCCACCTTATAAATAAGTTTGTGTCTCTCCCTCATCAAGACGCAACACCAATGAACAATGATCCGAAAAAGGTTGACAAGCTAACCCTCTTGATTGAGCATGATCGAGAGGGGCAGAGTTCCAAGAGGGGAAAATAGGTTTCTGAAGAATGATAGAGGAAATTCCGGAAATATACAAAGGAGATCATTGATTAAGAGATAGTCTAGTGTGATGATTTTACCGAATATCTGGGATAGAGATATTTTAAAGTAGTTTGTCCTTATTAGATTCTTTGGTGATTTCCAGCTTGAGAAGGAAGTCAAGGCGGAGTCTACAAAGAATGAAAGAATCAGTAGTAATAACTAATATTAATAAAATATATATTACACAATGGGATAATAGTAAGGCCTGGTGAGATGAATTCAAGAAAAGAGATGCACCTTCGTGTGCTATTTAATCTCCATTGATAGTAAAAGTAGATACGATAAAAGAAATATGAGGCTACCCACCATCTTCGGAAAGAGCTATGATTCATCAATAAATATTATTTTCTCTCTACCGATAGAGCTTCTTCCATTTCTTCAACTAAGTCCACTACTATGATTCGTTAACGTGTAATTAGGATATCCCATTCCTTTCTATCATATGATATATCATTGTTGCTCGGTGTGTGAAGTCAAAAAGGGAAAAATGGTCTACTTGGTAAAAAACAATAGAGGATATAAAATAATATGGTAAAATAAAAATACATAATAATAATTAAAGTCGTGGAGAAATTAACACACCACGACGTCCTATTAAATAATTAACAAAAACTAGTTTAATATGCGATTCACGGCCCTTCCAGCTTAAACATGGATGCATATATTTGAATCTTCTTTAAACGTAAATATACTACATGTCTAAAGTATACATTTCAGCTTATACATAATATTAAATAAACTCCTTCAAAAATCCCATTTTTACATCATGTTAATTACCTATCTATTACAATGTTTCCTCTAACATTGTCTAATTAGAGGCGAAACACATATAAAATGGTTAATTTTAATCACTTGAACATAAATATTTTGCAAAATAAGTTGACTCCCATCTTTATGAAATAATGAAGGCTGTCAAGCCCTATGAGGGGAGAAACCTTGAGATTGCAAATGTTAATAACTGAACAAGACATTTTGTAACTAGTGTTGGATCGGTTCTTGGACTGCATCACTAGTCAGTCTTTTTTCTAATTGCTCCGGGCTTTTTCATCATTCATCAGTCCTAAGGACCAATAAGTCGGCCCTTCAGTCCTTGCTATTTTTTTAAATTTACTTCAATCCTAGCTAGAAGGAAAGAAAAAAATGAATGATAGCTAGAACGTATAACTGGAGTATTATGCGTAGTGATGAAAATCGGGTGCATTTTTTTAACTCGCCCGTTTTTATGAAGTTTGTAAACTGAAGAGGGAATGTTCTTTTCATAAGCTACTGTCATTATTATTTAATTCCTGAGGAGTGAACTTCAATTTCTAATACCTATAACACCGGATTGAACATTTGTGTGTGTCCTTAAGAGATCTTGAGGATTTGTTGTGGAGTTATAATGGTAATCCCTTGTTGAACTCATGGTAAAATTGAGAATCAACACCAGGTAATTCTTGCCTATGTCCTTGTTTATTTCCTTCTCTCCCTCCCCTCATCACAGCTGATTGTAGCTGATCTAATGAAACATCATGAAACCTAAGCTTCTCTTCTCTTGTCAGAGTTACAATGTTGATTTTCGGGTTCTTTTATTTTAATATGCCCGAAAGAATCCCGATTCACACGTACTGGTTATACGTTCTAGGCAAGCACCTCTTGCTTTAAACATAAGGTATCTTGTCTCTTTGAAAAATGTTATGTTAAAACTTTAACAGGCTAAATGACGTAGTTAGTAACTACGTAATTTCAGCTATTGTATTTAACATAAAAAGACCAATCAGGACTGATGGGACTGCTGTCTTTTTAGACTGATCAACATTATTTGTTACTCTTAAAAATTTTTTTTGTTGTTGACATGATCAAATTAATTTTTTCTTGATATAATGAAAAATATAAGTTAATGATATGAAAATAAGTACCATCACATTATGTATCAGTTAATGCCTATGATAAGACTTCCCTGGATGCCATGGTATGTAATTCGTAAGTCATGTTGTTACAATATTCGCAAGCACAGATTTACAGGCATGACAATTTTAACCTTGGTTTTTATAATCCTCTATTTACGGGTCATAAATATAATTAACATATTCAATTATTTCATCATTGTGATGAGGAGACTCTTAATATTTTTCTTAATATATTATTGTTATCTTCCTGGTACTAATTAGTAATTATTCCATTCATAAAAAACTCGAAATGAATTTTATTTTCGTCAATTGTTCTGTCAATTTATTCACTTATATATGTGGTGTAACAACCAAAAAATAATCTTGAACAAAAATCAACAAAAGTAGAAAATCCAAATTAATTTTTTTACTTCATATAACCCAATATTTGATGTACTTATTTAGATCAATTATGGGTTTTTAATCAAATTTGTGGGATAAGTTAAGATATTGAAGAATGATAACTATGGCTTAGAATCTTTATTTGATTTAAGAGACTTATATTAGCCTCGATATGGGCCTTCAAACAATAAATAAAAAAAATATGTCAATTTCCTATTCTTGTGTAGTGATGATTGATTTTAGCTACTTTAAGTCTAATTTATACTGACTCTAAACGATTATTATGAATAATTTCTTGATATAAGTTGATGATAATTTGTCAAATTCACACTCAATTTTGAGAAAAATTATTCTAGCTTACTTTAGTGTTGATGGACCACATATATCAATATGATTTGCTCTTTAATTTAATCACTCAACCTTTGCTTCAAAAGAGAAAGAACAAAGGTCTGAAATTGTTGATGCCGTGTGTAAGAAGGCGTTAAAACCACGTATGGTAACTTTGAAAGACTACTGACAGAGATCAGTATAAATTATAGTTAAGTTTTTGTAAAGAAAAATTGAGTGCGAGGACAAGGTGGGAGCGAGACATATAGTATTACTCAATTAAGACCATTGTTAATATCAGTTGCCTATTATATATTTTAGGGTTAGTAATTGAATTACTGCTATAAAGAGGAGAACCTTCGAAATTTAAAATAGATTTAGTGGAGGGAAAATATTATATTTATGTTCAAATTCATATAGATTTATTTTATTATGCATTTCTAAAACAATTTATACCAAAGATAGACGAGAATTCGCCTTTAAGAGGGAGATGTTAACACAACCACAACTTATTAGAAAATGAACAAAAAAGAAAAAAGAGTACACGCATCAACCGTTTTTTCTTTTCTAATTTCTAAACATAGTGTTTTCTTTAGATAAATGCCATCTTATAGCGTTCCTTGATCCCTAATACGCTAGAATATTAAAAATAGGGAAAAAACTTAAAAAGAACATTCATATTTTTAACAAATCAAAATATAATGTTTTTTAAATATACGCTCACTGCAATTTAGTCAATTATCCCATCCCTAGCTATCGGGTTACTAAATTGCTTTATATAAACACAAACTAATTCCAAGTACTACCAAAATATTTAAGTGACGGGAGAGATCACTACTTGGAACGGGTTTGACTTATATAAAGGGCACATTTTAGCAAGGGGATCATAGAGATACAGACCGAGAAGAAATGTTTGGCAAAAAGGTCAATAGCAACAAATATTGACCTTTTCTAAGATGAAAACTCGTAAATCATTTATTTTTTCAGTGCTTCTAAAAACGTTATTCAATTAAACATATACCGAATTTATTAAAAGGTCATAGAAATATAAAAAAAAGGATATTTAAAAAAAAACTTATTATTATTTTTAATTTAATAAATATAAAGGGTCCCACATTTATTTAAAAAAGTGTCGGGGGAAAAAAATCAATCCTCAAATCAACTCTGAGTTCAAGAAAAATCTTAGAATTATAACTCCACTACAAATCCTCAGGGATACTCTTTGTCTTTTATGAGCACACCCAAATGTTCAATCCGTTTTTGCATATATCAAGAATAGCTGATGTTTAGTAGAAAAAGGAGACACTCCTTAGGAATTAAGTAGTAATTATAACACCTTAGGAAAGGAAAATTCCTTCGGTGGTTGCCAACTCCAAAAAATGGCCCTTGTAATAATTTATGTAGTTTGAGTGATTGAAATTAATTCATATTTTCATATATTAAAGCATAAACAATTATTTACAAAAAAAAAGCAAGCCTGAGTTCTCTAGCTTACGTACAAGTCAAGAAATTATACTTGAACGTGATTAACGAGTTTCCATTCGTGCACTCCAAGCAATTGGGCGTCTTCAGGGCCATCGTCTACGCCGTCAGCAAGTACGAAACGTTGGAGAGGTAGAAGGACTCTGTCAAAAAGACTAAACTGGGCAGGACGAGTTAAAAAAATTAGCCAACTCAATCTCCTCAACTCCTTGAGGGCCCATTCAATAGATCTTGGGGTTTCACGCAAGACTATCCAGATAACTAACAAAAAGTAGGTAGACATGCCTTGTGAGGGTGGAAAGGCCACTTTTGACACCAACAATGAAAGAAACCTATCTCCTCCGTTGCAAGACTCTTTTAAATTAGTCTTTTGAATTCTTTTTTGACACTTTTGGCCCTCTACAGCCCTGATGCCAACTCCTTCGAACACAAATATTGGCTGTATGTCGAGTAGAAAGCCTGCAGTGTCCATCATCCAAACACTGATGCCGTCAAAGCCACTGACAACCAGCACTGGTACGCCATGACTGAGGACTACATCTGCAGTTGGTAACAGGCCTTCTACCACCGCCTCGAATCCATAATTGCCGCTAAGGGTGACTAATTTAATGATTAAGAGAGTTCAGACAAACATCTATTTATAGCATTAATATTGTTGAAATTATATTGTACATTAATAAATTATATATTGCTGAAGTTTAAAATTCAAAGTGTTCAGATTTGAATGCACCACTCGGTAAATGTACTTTGTCACGTTTGGTATTCCACAGTAATGAAATATTAATACATTTCAAAATATATTAATATGTAAATTAATATATTCTAATTAAATCAGCATAAATAAAACTTCTAGGTCAGACAAATATTTGTTCATCAATGGTAAATTCCAAGAAAATATGAGAACTTCAATTGTTCTTTATTTAACGTCCCCGTATAGCTTGGACTAACTAAACTAAATGATGTATACATGGACTCTTCAATTAAAAATACAGATATTTAATATTATATTCTCATATTTTAATCAACAATAAATCAGTTCGTCCTAAGATTCTATTAATAAAGACACTTGAGATTCTAATTCCATTTTTGTATAGACTTAATCCATTAAATGGTATTAACCAAACCCTATCCGATATTTGCTGGTAAATAATTCCTATAGTGTGAAGAAGGATTAGAGATGGAAGAAGAGGTACATAAATTAAGGAATTAATCCGTGATGTTATATAACTCTTTAATTACGCATTTACATTAGTGTACTTCATCTTAAAAAAACCATGACAAATAAAGTTCAGTACGTCGTTACTTTTATGACTGTGTCTTGCAACTTTCCTTTCCCAAAAATTAAGCCCAAGAGCAATTGGCAGTAGTAGGGGCATCTGCAGGGGGTTGGTTGGAGGTGTTGTAGCCCCTTAAAATTATACGCAAAAGTAGGTGTAAAAAATCATTTCAAATATTTTCCAAAAAAATAAAGTATTTGATATTTTTTTCCAAAAAATATAATTTTCTGTGAATAGATAATAATTAACTTTTTTTAAATTTAGCTTTTTGAGAACAACTCTGAATTTTTGAAATTTTTTTTTCCAAAAAATTTAATTTTTTGTGAATAACTATGGATTTTTCAAATCTTTTTCCAAAAATGGAATATTTGAAATTGTTTTTTTTTTAAATTTAATTTTTTTAGGTTTGTAGCTATGGATTTTTGAATTTTTTTTTTTTAGGAATTTAGCTATGGATTTTTGAAATTTTTTGAATACCATACTTTCTTCCTCCAAAAAAACAAAACAGAAGGTAATATATAATCCTGTGGACGCCCCTAAGTAGTAAGGTTCAGTTTACCGCTATTGTAGTGGTACCTCAGGTACTGAAATGTGGTATTTGTGGTAAATAATGCTTCAAACTCCTCACCACAAGCAAAATTTTCCTACATTTAAAGAAAAAAAGAAATATATTTTTTAATAAAAAAAATACCTTTAATCTATGTACTAGCTCCCACGCAAAACAAAAATCTTACAGACACCCCTGTAAGTTCAAGGTATGTTAAAAAAGTATTGTTATTGTTCAAACTTCGCGGGCAACGTATATTTGGTATCCTAGATTTTTTAATTCTTGTACATAAAAAAATAACATGATTTATTGTTTAAACCTATATAATATGTTTATTTTTTTTGTGGAGACATAATTGTTAGAAGTATTTTGCATGTTAGGTGATTTTTTGTTTTACGTCCTTTCATAGGTCTCTTAAGTTTTTCCCACTAATGATTGACGTCAGTCAACAGCTCTTTAGAGATGCTCATGTGACGATTCTTTTTGTCTAAATTAGCAGTTTTGGAACAAATTTCTCTGACACTCGTCTCATGGCCAAAACATTCAAAAATATGTCTATATCCTCAACAACTTCTCTGATAGTCATTCGACTATTTTTTAAACAATTTTCTTCACTGCTTCGACGTTTTCAACGTGCTTGGGTGTCCAGATCCAGGTTGTGCCATTGTCAATATTCCAAGTGCTTTAAAGCACTCAATTTCATTTTTTACACAAAATTTCATGCAAATTCTTTGATTCATGTTTTTATAATAGCATCATAAAAGCACCGAATACACAAAATACTTCTAACCATTATGCCTCTCAGAAACAAACTAAACATACAACAAAACTTTAAACAATAAACAAGTTTTTTTCTTCAAATGTATCTTACATACCAAATATACGTTGACCGCAAAATTTGATAAGTCACCTTACTATTTGAACACGCATCTGAATTGTTCTCAAAGAAATTTTTGTTTTATATTTTTAGTCAAAAAAGTATCAAAATATTGATCAATCCGTTGTATAAAACTCAAAGGAAAGAATGGATATTAATTTCGCAGAAGGAGTCATCTTTATTGATTCTTGTTGATCCCTCGTAGTATATAAATATTGGCAATTTATAACCAATTTTTTTATGAATATATATAATTCATTATTCTCGAGAAGTAATATGACAATGAAAGTACTTCAGAGATACAAAGCAGTTGGTATGATTGACCTGTTTGGCTAACGACCAACCGATTTTTTTTTTGGGATGAAAGGTTGCGTGATATAATAAAAGTAACGGCGTCTTACCTAGAACCCATTAAGAAGCAGAAAAATCAACAACTGACAACAAAATTTGTAGGTTAGTGTGGCAAGGACATGTCATGTAAGGTTTCCCATCAAATTCCTGTAGTACAAAAATAATTGTATTCGATAAGAATCCTTCCAATTACTTCACGTAGTGTTTGTTTTCTTGGTACTTCTACTAATTAAGGAGGAAGGAGAGTTACTTAATAAAAATGAAGGCAATTTCAATTAATTTTAATTGGATAATAAATTTATAAATAGCTCCTCAGTCTTGATCCTATATACTTTGTCATTCCTAAGACAAAAGGCAACTCTTTATACAAAATATGATTATAAATATACATATAGGTTACTACATATTACACATTGATGTAGAGAGTAAATACCGTTTTCCTCCATCTTTGTCAATATCCTTTAGGCAAAATAAAGCCGGGAGCAAATAATGCTAGAAGTAGTCAAGGATATTATTATACGAAACATAAAGTATTTATTATTCTATATATTGATACATTCATTTAAAATATTTATAAATATCAATTTTGGTTCTTGACGTATATAATTTATTTATGAAGACGAGGATTTTGTATGATGTATAGTAGTATGCATAAGAGCTAATCGGTCAAATAGTCAGTGAGTTTTAATGTTGCACGGTGTTAGGTCACTAACACGAAAATATACAGTTGTCAGCTGTCGATGTGTTTGCTTCTTTTCTACTAGTCAGTGTTATAAACGTTAATTGGTTGAATTATATTTAATTATTGTTCAGCTGGGAACCCTTCTCCACAATTATAGAATAATAATTCCATAGTTGGGAAGAATTGACCCAGGATTGGCTAATACCAACTGATTTTTGGCTTTACCCCTGGTTTCTATTCACATGAAAGGTTGCGTGATACTATAAATGTAATGGCGTATTGTAGTCAAAGCATGGGTGTCTGCTAGATTATATATATGTTACGGCCAATGTGAAAATCGGGCATTTTGCAAAATTCCCGGGCAATGTGCAAAATGCCCGGGCAATCTATTAAATTTAGAATGGAGTGGTCAATGGTAATTTTAACATAATTTACATTGTCAGAAAAAATGATTGTGAGTAATATGATTATTAAACAATTCATTTCAAGCAATTTGATCATTCAGGATTTGATTAAGACAATATTTCATTGCATGCAATTTGATAATCTAGTGCAGGAATGACCAACCTGTGGATAAGGGGCAACATTCCAACCTGCCGAATCTTTAGGCGAGGCCCACTACTCATTCTCACTTCAAGTAGCATTTTTTAGCAAAATTATCGCAATATGATCAAAACGAGTGGAACGCTCATAATATGAACAAACATTAAAAAAATATTTGACTGTATCTCTTATTTTCTGAAACTCTAACAGGTTTGGCAGCTCAACTTTTTTTAAACAGTTTGGTCTTGAAAAATAAAATTTGGCCTTTATTAATATTTGATCTTAAATTGAAATGAATTGGTATTTAATAGTTTTGTTTTACATGGGCATTTTTCAAGAAATTTAACTGAATAGGTTCTGTGGCCTAATAAAATATTTCAAGAGACAATACGGCACATTATATTAAAAGGTTATATCCCTGATTAAGTACATTTAAAAAAAAATTAATATTGTATTATGACAATCAAACTATAGTATGATAAGAAATTGTCACAAGAGCCTCCATTTTATTTTGGAAAATATATCTCGGTAAACAGGTTCTGCAGGGGGCTTGTTTCTTATTAATCTTTTCCTTCCAGAGCAATAATTTTTCCTAGTTCGAAACAAGATTCCTTCATTTGTGGGAAGAAGGTTTATGGCAGTTATCCATTTTCTCCCCCAAAAAACATATAACAGGTAGCTGATACTAACATGAGAGTTAATTCAGGTGTTCCATATTTATCACTCTTGCATTCTCCTCGCGCTCTTTTTTTTCATTCCAAATTACTCAACACTATTCATAACTTAAGAGGGATGTGCCTATATAAAACTCAGTATAGCGATGAGAAAAGAAAAAAAGCGGTTGATGTGCGTGCTCTTTTTTCTTTTTTGTCCATTATTTAATAAGTCGCGTGTATGTTAACATATCCCTCTGAAGTAAGAATTATTGCCTTTTTTTGCTATAAATTGCTATGAAAATGTATAATAAAATAAATATATGTGAATTTAAATATACATTTATAATATTTTTCCTAAACTAATGCTATTTTAAATGTAGGAGGTTCTCCTCTTTATAGGAGTAATTCATTTTCTCCTACAAAATCATAAAACAGGCAGCTGATATTAACAGAAGTGAATATACGATAAATGGGATGATAATTACACTATTAGTGTTAAGAACTGTTTCACTCTTAACATTTATTTAACTTTGAATATTTATTTGTGTGAAAATGCCAGTCCTTTTTATTGTCTCAGGATATAAAAAACAGAGAATATAAGTTCACAATGTTCCCATGGAATCTTAAGGAAGAGATACATGAATAAAGACAATTGAAAAAGTAAGTACTAATTAGATGTATCCTTCAAATATCAATAAGCCTCAAATGTTGAATTCCTTACAATTTGTAATATAGACGATCATCATAAATGTGATATAAACTGTATTAAATATTTATTTCTAAACGATATTTGGAAAAGCAATATCCTTCAATAATTAATTGTATGTAAATTCAGAAAGGAATCAATCATTATTTGCTTCTCCGACTTCTCAACAAATGGATGTGTAAGACTCAATAAATAAAATTTGGGGATTGTTTCCTTAGCAAAGCAAGCATAATCGCTTGGAGAATGTTCAATGTATTCGTGAAATTTTTTGTTGCAGGCCAAAAAGATTACTTTGGCAACGTTATTGGCAAAAAAAACTGTAACAAAAAAGTTTGGAATGTTGATCGAAGAAAAATATCAATATTGAATAGTGCATTCTAAATATTTCTCATTGTTGCTATCTGAAAGATAAGTCTAATTCTCTATATTATAATAAAAATTGTAGTATTTGGACTATACGTGAACAGATATAGACTTTTCCTATAAAATAAAAGTTGTCCAGAATTCTGAGTTACGTACCAATGGCTATGTTTGATTCTAATAAGACCAGATTACTGAGCTCTGGAGAGAAAGTTTGTTTTTCTCTAATAAATTGATTTTTTTTCATTAAACAACATCCATTCCTGATGTCCCAAAGTTTTTTAACGTTTGAATTTTCGCTTCGAAAAAAATAAAACAAAAAACCCAATTACCACAACAACAGAAGAAAATATTGCGATATAAAGATAAACTATCTGTACTAATCTAAATAAGAATACATGAATAAAATTATGCATTCTTTGTTTGTCTTGGACTTTTTCCCGGGTGCCGATTTTTTCTACCAAACAGAAAGGTCCTGAGAATAGTTTGACTTCATAAAAGTCAATACAACTATTACTAAGATCTCCAAGTTCTCCTGGTACAAATCTTAAGGTCCTTAATGAGCCAATAGGGCTCTATTCTTTTGCGATCAGATGGAACAAATCCGAGCATTATGACATATGCAGGATGCTTTGTGGTATTGATGGAGGTAGAGGGCACCTCATTAATAGAGTAGGCCAAGTAGGAGAGATGAGGCGAGTAATTCCATAGTATTACATTCCGGTATCAAGAAGAGCGGATTCCCTGTTTCTTATGGCCTCCATCTCGGATATGGCTCTTAAAATTTTGTGTTATATGATAAAGAATGACGTGCTAAAGCTTTAAAACAAAGTAACAAAACAAACAGCACGTGATCAATATTTGTACAAAGTACTGTAATTTTTTTCCCCGCTAGTTGTGTCGAGTATATTTGAATATTACTTCATAACAAACTATGTAATCTCTATGAACTCCCCCTTTTATTTGAATTAACAATGTTAATTATTCTGTGAAGCTAAGAAAAAGTTGCATACGTCATAAGGCACGGCGTTACCTCCCTGACACAAATATACTCTTATTTTGTAGTCGGTTGTCGATTCCCTCCTTTGACTAGATACGTAATGGCTGTTTCATAATTTATTATTTTTGATAAATATTACAAGTAATAAGTTAGTCTAAACTTATGCTCCGTTACCAAAAAGACAGGAATACAATTTCTTGTTGATCTCTCGTCGCATATATATATTGGTCATCTTATTATTTCTATGTAGAAATTTTGGCTATCGTATAGAAATACAGGTATATAGCTACGTTTTTAATAAAATAATATAGGTAGTAAAGTATCGAATGAAATATAATTTATTTATATATATATGTAATTTCTTTTAAAAATTGTTGAAAGAAATAAAATGATAATGATAGCCTTGGAGTACTTAAGAAATAGAAAACAGTTGGTATGATTGACTTATTTGACTAACTACCAGATGATTTTGGGCCTTTCCTAAGTTTCTTTTTGGATGAAAGGTTGCTTGGTATAATAAAGTAATGGCGTGAAGGAAAATGATAAGGTGACGTCATATGGGGTATAATATAAAGAAACGAATTTTATCTTGGGAAAAAGATAACAACACGCTCATTTATTTCCTCCAGCTTACATGCACGTTTCGTTACTTTGTTTTAAAGCTTCCACTTGAACAAACAGAACTGATTAGATGTGTGTTAATTTTACACCTTCTCTCTAAACCTCGTAGTATACTTTTATTTGTTGGAAAAGTACGAATTATGTGTATTTGTATTTTAAGTATGACACCTTGTGACATCCCCACAATATGCAGGTATATATCGCAGTTTATTTGAATATGGATTATGCGCGTATCTTTGACAATGATTTCATTGCGCTCATTTGAAACGAAAAAAATGTGTCAAAAATATATGAGTTCATGTTTCGATGCAAATCTAATTTATTTACATATAATTATAATATTTTAAAAATAGGAGGGCTTCTATGCAACGTCAAGTATACCTAATGTCCAATTCTACAATTTTTAAAACTATAAAAGCATTTTTCCATGCTCATATATAATAGCCAAGAAATATTTATGTTAGATGATGGTCATTCAATGATGAAAGGACTCCTTATGCTTCATTAACTAATATATTTGATATCCAGTGTATGCATATACCTATATCGAATGACAATTAAAATCAGGTTCTCAATGTGATCATTCAAATGATATAGACCCTTCAATTCTGAATGGTGTATCAATAAATCATCAGTCTTTGTACTAACTCCAAGGTGTTAAAATAAAATAATACAAAAATAAATTTCGCCCTCTCCCTCTGCATGACAAAGAGATATCAAGCGGCAGAAGTAAAGTCGTAAAGTTAATCTGCTCTGTGCTACTCTTTATGTGGTTTATGCAACCTCATTTCAATCATTGCTTTAAACTTCCTTACGAGATTTCATTTTCTTTTCCTTCCTTCAAACTAGTCTTATTTATCCAGGGAAGGGAGGATATATACATTGATGCTAATTGAGAGCATTTTGGCTTCTAAAAAACAGAAACCGAAAATCAACATGTTACCCCTGACAATTTGAAAAATGTTTGAAGGAGAGCAGCTTAGCTGTCATGAGTTTTACTAGATCAAATACAAATAGCTGTGACGTAGAGGTATCGGGAGAAAGAAATAAAAAGAAACATGGGGAATAATTATTACTCCAATGATAAGCAAGAGTGCATTCTTCAGATACTTATGTTATGGACATAAAAGAATAGAGGGTACGTGCAACAACCGTTTTTCCTTTTCTAATTTCTACGCTTCCTTTTTTTCATTCCACAAATATCCA
The DNA here is from genome assembly GCF_016086655.4 of Lepeophtheirus salmonis. Lineage (NCBI taxonomy): Eukaryota > Metazoa > Arthropoda > Copepoda > Siphonostomatoida > Caligidae > Lepeophtheirus > Lepeophtheirus salmonis. The sequence continues at coordinate 45,987,548 of NC_052134.2, forward strand.
TTCTATTTATGAGTTTTATAATGCATGACCTTTTGAAATAAGTATAGTGTATAAGGGATGAAAATTTGGTTTATTCTTTAGCTTGGTCGTTTTTTTGTAGTTGACAAACTAAGGAGTGAATTTTCTATTCCTCAGTTGTTGTAATTATTATTCAATTAATGAGGAGTGAACATCCTTTTCTACTAATCACAAGCTATCATGGACATATTAGGGGCGTCCGCAGGATTATATACCTATATATCATTATTATTTTTTTTGGGGGGGGGGCGTTAAAGCCTGAGGACGCCCTCCATATTAAATTAAATATTTACGTTTGCTCTTAACAGATGGAGAGTAACCATGCTGATTTCCTGTCAATTTTGTTTATTAACAGGCCCAAAATACCCAAAATACAAACGATTTTCATCACTAATGATAACCAATAGGAGAAGTTGAGTAGTTTGTAATGAAAAAACTACCTTCAAAAATTAAAAAAAGGAAAGAAGGTTGTTAAGTTTTGTCTTTCATCTATTTGTTCTTTTTTTTTTTCTGGGCCAACAAGGCTTCTCTATATTTCAATTTAATAGTCAGATGAAAAAGAAATTATTTAAATCAATATATATAGGTACATATACAGGGTCCACGGAAAGTCCAGTTAAATTAACTTTATATAATATGATGTTATGTAAGGTTACAAGATATTATGTTTAAACTATAGTTGGGTCGAAAGTAGATCAAAACAAATAGTTTTGAATAAAATAACAGTTTTTTTAATCACAATGGAAGCTAAGAGAGATGCTATAATCAAGGAGTACCTGAAGGGCAAATCTCTACCAGCCATCTTGAAGAAACCTGAAGAGCCTTGAGCTCAAACCCATGCTCATCAAGAGAATCATTTTGAGGTACGAGGAGACTTAATCTATCAAGGACATACCCATATCAGGCACACCAAGGTCAAAAAGGAGTCCTGGATTAGTCAACGCAAGAATTGAAAGAAATCCCAGGAGGAACCTTACCAAGATGGTAAAGGATTTCAACACGGGTGCAACAACAATGAAAGACCTTATCCAAGGTGACCTTGGGATGTATCCCTACAAACTGAAGATGTAACAGTACCTGTCAAGCAAGGTTAAGGCTAAAATACTTGAGTGAAGATATTTCATTATTCAGAACCTGAGGAATGTCGCGGATCCCAACATTTTGTTCAGTGATGAGAAGATTTTTATTGTGGAACAGGCTTTTGACCACCAATATGATAGAAATCTGGCGAAAAAAGATGAGCTGTGTGATCATGGAGTCAACAGAGTGCATAAGCCACAGTCTGTGATGGTTTGGGCGGTCATAACTGAGACGGAGAAGTCCCCTTAAATGTTTGTGCCGGTCGGGAATGAAGATCAATATCAAGGAGTACGTCAGCACTATCCTGGAAGAAGGTCTTGTTCCCTGTACCCAACTGTACTTCCAGAATAATCCATAGACCTTCCTACAGCCCTTGCCACACATGCAGAAACATGCACCAGTATTGTGAGGCCAATTTGAGTTGTTTCTAGGACAAGAATTTGTACGACCTGAAGGCCAAACGGATGACTGCCTCCCCGTGGACATGATGCATGCAGTATGCAATTCCTTTCCAGAGAAACTTCGGGCAGTGGTAAAGGCAAATGGTGACCATTTCGAATGAATGTTATGTCACATGTTTTGAAACTTTTATCCAGCTATGTCTATAATTCTATGCAAATTATGTAATTAGTTATATCCTTAGTACTTAAATAAACATTTAACAAATCTGTCTGTGGACCCTGTATGTACTAGACCTCTTTAAATTTCATCAAACATATGCAAACAGATATATTCCCATTTTACAAGGTCTCGACTAATTAAATATACTAATTAATTTTGATTTTGTACCTTTGATATGCCTCCCGCCAAAGACATTTAGCTTGATTGTTGACGTGTTTAAAAAATGCTGCAAAATTTAAATGTAATATGTAGCTACCCAGAGGTTGATGTTATAGAATTGAAAGTGCTACCAAATAAAAGCTAATACAACTTTCTTGAATAAGGAAGTAAACAAATAAATACTTGGGAAAAATTGAACTATTTTTAATACACAAGCATACAAATAACATAATAAGTTAAATCCTATTTTTATGAAATAATGAAGGGTTTCAAGCCCTTTAGGGAGAGGAACCTTGAGATTGAAAATGTTAATAACTGCATATGACATTTTGTACCTAGTATTGGATCTGTCTTAGAATTCCATCCTTCATCACTGTTTTTTTCGTCTCCTTTCAGTCTCTTTTCTAATTGCTCTGGTCTTTTTCACCATTCATCAGTCTTAAGGACTGATCAGTCGGTTCTTCAGTCCTAGCTATTTTTAAAATTTTCATCACTCGTAGGTAAGAGGGAATAAAAAAATGAATGAAAGTTAGAACGTATAATACTGGTAGGAGTGTCCACAGGGAGTTGGCTGGAGAGGCTGTAGCCCCCCCCCCCTCTCACCCAATTTACTATTTGAAATATACTATAATTTTTCATTTAAATTAAAAAAAAATGTAGTTTTATGTGAATCACTATGAATTTTTGAAATTTTTCTCCACAGAAATATTCTATTTGAAATTTTGTGCAAAAATTTTATATTTGAAATTTTTTGCAAAATTTTTATATTTGAAATATAATTTTTTATAAATTTTTTATCAACAGCTGTGGATTTTTGAAATTTGTTCCAAAAAATTTATTATTTGAAATTTAATTTTTTGACAATATCGATAGATTTTTGAAATGTTTTTCCCAAAAATTTTAATTTTTGGAAAAAAAAAAAAACCCAGCTCCCCCCTAAAAAAAAAAAATGTATCTAATCCTGCAGACGCCCCTGTCTTGAGTATTATACGTGGTTATGAGATTTTGGTGCATTTTTGAAAGCTCCGCCACTTTTTTGGATTAGCCAAACTGAAGATTGAATTTTCTTTTTCGAAGATGCTGTCATTATTATTAAATTCCTGAGGATTGAACTTCATTTTCTACTAGATACAACGCCTCATTGAACATTGGCGTGTGCCCCTAAAAGACCTTGAGGATTTGTTGTAAAGTTATAATTGTAAACAAAAACAGTTGAAAAAATCTTTGGCTACAGTAGCAACAGTTAAAATAAATCGATTCTTAGGTAGAAATAAATAAATTAAGCCAAAATAATATTTGTTAAGAAATAAATAATCATGTGTTGAATTATTTTAATGCATTATAGCGTATTAAAATAAAATAAGATTTATCGTAGGAAGCGTTTTCATATTGGGGGGTCCAAATTGTTAGTATTTTGATGGAGGCGAAATGTATAAGGGCTTCTTCCATGTCGTTACATTAATTCAACCAATCAACGTTCAGAACACTGATTAGGAAAAAAGAAGCAGAAAAATCACGGGCTGAAAACAAAATACACTGTATATTTTTGTGTTAGTGAGGTAAAACTATCCTGTATTTTAAATATTTCAAGAATCGTGGTTCCTATGCCAGTGGATAGTGATGCTAACCTGGATCGTTTTAGATCCAGGTAAAAAATAAACCGAAAATCAACATAGTGCCCCTAATAATTTGAAAAATATTTTGGAGGAGCGTAGCTTAGCTGTCATGAGGTTTCATTAGACCAGCTATAATCAGCTGTGGCAAGGAAGGAGGGGGAGAATGATTTAGAAAAATAAATAGGCAAGAACTACTGTGACGGTGATTCTCAATTATACCTACTTTGGGTCGAACGAGGAGTTACATTTATAACACTGCAACAAATCCACAGAATTACTCTCTGTCTTGGATGAGCTCAGGCAAATGTTCCATCCGATTTGGTATATATTAATGATAGTTTGTAGTAGAAAAGGAAGTTTACCAACTCAAAAAAAAAAAAAAAAAAAAAAAAAAACGGATGAGCCAAAAATGCACTGGATTTTCATCACTTTTTATAGATCTCTGAATTATTTTCGATTTAACAAGCTCCTTACAATTCAATACACGTGATCTAGCACAACCACAATCCTCTTTAAGGCCCTGTACTGGCTTTTACATCTACATTCATGCTGTATTCTAATGATAAACCTGGGGGACTTTGATTCAAGACTTGCAACTCGACTTGAGTACATTTATTTTGAAGATTCGAGTCTCGATTTGATCACACAATCAAAGGAACGAGACTATACCTGGACTTGAAAGGTAAGATTCGCACATGATCACACAGTTAAAAACTGACGACTTGGCTTGGATTCTAAAAGCTAAGACTCGTAACTCGTCTTGGACTCCAAAACCTGAGACTCGACACTCGATTTGGACTCGAAAGTCATTTCAATTTTTTATTGAATATAAAAGTAGTTGTCTTTTAAACTGTACTCCATAAAAATATTAAAGGATTCTTTAAAAATGTTCAAGGACTTGAACTGAACTCGAAGAAAAATTGTCAAGGGCTTAAACAAATGAGTTATGTATCAAGGGATACTTTGGACCAAATGGACTAATAAATGTATTTTTCGTCCCTCCCAAAATTTACTATTGTTCAAGACCAAATAATACGTAATTTACGATACTATTTATTATTTCAAAAGTCATCATCGGTTCTTATCAATGGATTCTATTGTGTGTTCATTACAGTTAACAAACAATAAAAACGTATTTCTATTTACTCTACATAACAGATACCATATGACGTACAAAGGTACGTCACTACATGAATGAAAAATATGTTATATATGTAGATATCAATTACATTCGTCGTTAATGAATTGAAAGAAAAGATTTTATTTATTATATATATATATATAACAAAAACGATCAGAGATCTATAAAATATGATTAAAAACGAAGGGAGTAGAGAATACAAATATTATATTGTTATTTTATTAAAATAGAATATAGTAGACAAAGGTTGTCGTAGGTTTTGATGCATGGAATAGTAGGTATATGTATTTACAGGATTTATCATCCGATCCGTTTATCATATAATTGCTTATAATTCATATTTGATCATAGTTACATTACAGTATGCAATATTCATCTGTAACGGAACGTGCAAACCATTTGATTGCCCTGTCAAAAATGAAAACTTAAAATAGGGAAGACGGGGACAGTCCTTTTTTCTCGAACATAAAAAAACTACAGACATAAAATTCACATCACAATTTACGGAGTGATCTATTAAAATTTGAGCACTTTGAATTTTTAAAAAACAACATGGTATAATTTATTAATTAACAATATAATTTCAACAAAATTAATATTATAAATAGATGTGTGTCTAATTCTCTTAGCAAAAATGATGGCTTCTAGGCGCGGGCAAGAGGCCTGGTAGCCGCTGCAGATGTAGTCCTCTGTCATGACGTCCCAGTGCTGGCTGACAACGATATTGAGGGCCTCGGTGTTTGGATGACAGACACTACAGGGCTTCCCTCGATATGTACCCAAAAGGTGTAGTCGAGGGGGTTAGCATCCAGGCTGTAGGTGTCAAAAACAAGTTCAAAAGAACTCAAAAGACTAACTCTAAAGTCATTCAAAAGAGTCCTACAACGGAGGGTAAAGCCCCGAAGGAGTTTCTTGAGAGTGAATTTATCCGATCTATAATAATGATCATGGTTCATAATATAATCTTAAACTACTATAAAATATGCAAAAAAGTTCAAAGAGAACATTAATTTTAACCAAAAATAAACAATCACGACAAAAAAACAACCATTTGTGTATATTTAAAGTGAAATATCCTTGAGATAAAATGGTTTTAAGACGACATGTTCTAAGGCAAAATATCCAGAGGCAAAAAGAAACCGTCCCTGGGTATATGAACAGTTCCTTTATTTAACTCGTCACATTCAAATGCAATTTGTGGAAAAATTACTAACTGGAATAAACTTGAAATAGATTCAAACAATAGCAGACATCTATCTTATCTTGTGGTAGAAATTTTATCATTTTCAATTTTTCAAGAGTAAAATTTAAACGAGAGATCTATTGAGAACATTTATTTTACAAAATCATCAGAAAATAGTGCTTGGTACAACTTTTATTCAATATGTGAGCCCTCAGCTCCAATAATTGTCTCAATACGGGATCTAAATACCTTGCAGACCTAGACAATGGAGTCAGACTCGAGCTTGGTCCACTCCTTCTTGATGGAAGCCTATAGAGACGGGACACTCCTGTGAGAGGTAGCACACACTCTCTCCTCCAGACGTACCAAGGATTTTGGTGCTGTTGAGGAGGGAGGCCAAATGATGAAGTAGCTAAAGTCTGGAAAGTTGTTCCCCAGGAAGGCCTGGGTCTTAGCGGCGCGATGACAGTGAGCTCTGTCTTGAAAAAAAACAAAGATGCCCCTCAACTTTTCTTTAGCCTAATGTAGTATTTTATTATCCAGAAGTTCCATGTAATCATTTTGCATTGAGCCGCTCCTTTCTTTCCTCAAAAATTAGAGGGCAGAGTTCCCCTATGCTGTCCACAACGCCCAAGGAAATGATGGCAGTGGCTAAGTCCCTGGTATGATAAAAAGTGGTCTGTTTGTTTTGTTTTTAATTGAGTCGAAACTTTAGACACGCAGTCGCATAATCTATTCTAAACCAAGTTTAAAGACAATTGAAGAATAAATTTTCGACTTATAAAAATTTAAAATAAGTGTACCACTAGATATGGTCGATCAACCCTGTATTTAGGGATTTTGTGTTGAAATTATAGGAGTCTATGTCAACTCAGCTTGAATTCATTAAGCCAAAAACAAAAGATGTTGCAACCGTTCCCAACCTCCCTGATTATTATTCTCCATATTATTGTTATAAGTCAGGACTTATTTTGGTCATAAGAGGGACCTGATATATTAGGATCATTAAATCAAATGATTTCCTATAGATAATTAAAATCTCAAAAAGAAAAATGATATTTCTACATAATCATTTCATCAGAGGTCATTCATCATCAGTATTTGCAATTAATAGACTATTTTTGAAAGGTAATAATATTTGAGCTGAATTTATAAATACATATTTGTACATAAATTGAAATAATAGGTCAATTTTAGGTGGAGCAACGGCAAAGTAGTACAATGCCTTATTACCTTGTGGAATCCTTAACCTGTTATCCGTATCGTTGTTTGTAGATTTTGTAGAGTATGATTTCATAGTTCTAATTTGCCCAATACTCCTCCAAAAACCAACTTAAAGACTAAACAACAAACGACAACAACAATTGGGAAGATTCCATAGGGTAATGAGGCATAGTTATACTTTTTCTGTTGCTCATTACTAAGTGGTACATTAAACCCAAAAAACTTTGAATTCTGAACTTCAACAAGATATAATTTATTAATTTACAATTTTAACAACATTAACACTATACATAGATTTCTGTTTGAGCTCTCTTAATTATTAATGTAGCCACCATTATCGGCAATGATGGCTTAAGGGTGAAGGCAGATGTATTACTCTGTCATTGCGTCCCAGTGCGGACAGATAGTGGCTTTGAGAGCCTAGGTGATTGGATGACGGACACTGCAGGCCTTCCCCTCGACATGCACCCAAAAAGTGTAGTTGAGGGGGATTAGCATCAGGGCTGTAGGGGGGGATGTCTAAAAATAGAACCCTAAAGGCTAATTGAAAAGAGTCTGACAACGGAGGAGATGGGTTTCTTCCATTGCCGGTGTCAAAAGTGGCCTCTCAACCATCACGAGGCTCTTTCCACCCACTTTTCTGATAGTTTTCGTGACAGTCTGGTGTGAAATTCAGATATCTCTTGCATGGACTCTCATGGACTTGAGAGGATTGGGCTAGGCCATTTTCTTTAACTCCACCGAATCCAATTTGACCTTTTTGATAGAGCCTTGCTTCCTATCCAACTCTTTGGACTTGCTGATGGCGTAGGGGGTAGCCCTGGAAACCCCCAACTGCTTTGAGTGCACGAACGGAAATTTAAATGTCACATTCCAGTTTCATTTTCTCATCTTGTATGTAAGCTTTAGAGCACATGTTAGTTTTGTTTGTAAATAGTTGATTATACTTTAATATATCGGAATATGAATTAATTCCAATCACTCAACCTTAATTAATTTTTGAATTGGTCAGTGTTCAGATTTCAATAGACCACCTGGTAATATGAAACGCCGCTATGTTAAAAAAAAATCAAAAAAACCAAAAATTAACATGGTCACCCTGATGATTTGAAGAATGTTTGGGAGGAGAGCAGCTTAGCTGTCATGACGTTTCATTAAATGAGGTGGAAGTGACCATGAGATGAAGGAAATAAATAAAAACTCAACTCTGTATCAGGAATTACAGCGATGTCGATCCTTAATTCTACTCCGAGTACACAACAAATCCTCAGAGTTACTCTTCGACTTTCACGTACTAGTGACTAATTTATACTAATTGTTCTCTCCTCATGAATAAAAGAATAATGAGAACAACTTTTGGTATATAAAATATCTTGATCAATAATTCCAAACCTGGGCTCTGAATACATACGTCTAAGGCTCTGCTAGTTTATTCAGAATTTTCTAAAAAAAAAGTGTAAATTAAAATAAAAAAAACCCAATCAAAAAATTTAAAATCTTCCTTGACGAAAAAACGCCTAGGATGTCTACAGTGATGAAAAAGTTTGAAATCAAGTTCTAGATAACGACGTATTTTAATTTTCTTCAAAATTTGTATTACTTTCAAAATTGATATTTGTAGCTTTATTGATAGGATTTGATTTAAAATCAATAAAGCTACAAATATCAATTTTGAAAGTAATACTGCAGAGCCCAGGTTTGGAATTATTGATCAAGATATTTTATATACCAAAAGTTGTTCTCATTACTCTTTTATTCACGAGGAGAGAACAATTAGTATAAATTAGTCACTAGTGTACTTGAAAACGTGAAAATATATTTTAGGACATGTTGATTTATGTTATTAGAGCAATACAATAAGTCTAGCTCCCGTCTTTTCCTTGCACTCTTACAACAATCCCATCTCTAGTAATGAACATTCACATTCATTATTGAGGATGTCATGTTTGTAAATAAAAGAAGAGGTCAAAGATAAGGGGGAGCAAGACGTATAGTATTTCTGATTTTAGACCTTTGTTAACATCAGCTGCTTCTATTGTATTTTTTTTTGGGGGGGGGAGAAAATTTTTTCTTGCTATAAAAAAGTAGAACCGTCTACATTCAGAATAGTATCAGTATAGGAAAATATCATAATTATATATTTAAATACATATACATTTATATTGTTATGTATTTTTAGAATACAATTTATACCAAAGATAGGGAATAATGCTTTCTTCAGATTGAGAAGTTAACAGCGCAACAACCTATTAAATAATGAACAAAAAAGAAGAAAGGGCACTCACAACAACTGTTTTTTATTTACTAATTTTTCTAAGCAAAAGTGTATTTATTAGCAAACAGCGTCTTGCAGGATGTACAGGGATATATGCCTCGATATAAGGTCTAAACCGCAAGAAAGCCTTGGTTACGACATCTAGATTGAACAGACATTTCTCTTAATTTTTCAGTATTTGTTACTAGAAAGTTTGTCATCATAACATTTTTTTTTTGATATTATGGACAGAAAAGAAGAAAAGAAATGACCTGATTTATATGACATTGAAAACATTTGGCAGGATGTATGTAGGACAAGACAATAAAAGCTGAGTCATTAGATTTACAAAAAAAAAAAAAAAAAAGAAGAAGACGTTGAGGAAAACTTAACAATATTTTGAGTGCATCATACTTTTCCACACAAATATCGTATTCCAATTTTTTTTTTTTAGTTACACAACTTATATCTAATTATTGTTTGAGCCCCGACAAATTTGAAATATCATCTTCTCTTAAAAACTTTTGAGCCATTAATTTTATTTCATGACTTTTCCATTTACACCTCACTTCAGCCATGATAGTAGTTTAATTTTCACTTCCGTTTCTGTACTTTAAAGAAAGTATATCATTTTTTCTTAGATAACTTTTTTTAGTTCTCCATTTGTCCATTTAGTTTCTGTTTCAAAATCTTCATGTTTATAATGAAGAGAGCTAAAAAAAAATTTTTAGAGCTACTTATTGATTTACTATCTACACAATTTGAAAATATAAACAATAATAATTGCGTATAAACACAAATCAAATATTACTAGAATAAATATATAGTATTTTTAATAAGTAGTATCTAATCAATTGTTATAGCTGATTTATATTTATGAAGAATTTCTATGTTTGATGTTGGAATTTTACAGGGTTCGGAAGCAAAACTTGGACTGAATGACTGATTTTAGAAAAATATCAATAATTTTATTTTTGGATTAGTAATTTTGAAATGTTTTTTAACAAAACTTTGAGACACGACCTTTGTGAACATGTTTATTCAATTTGGCCGCCCTCAGCAGTAATCACAGTCACCACACGGTGGCGGAAATCTTTGAAGGAGTTGATGATGAACATCTCGGACAAGTTGTTCAACTCCTTCACAATGGCGGCTTTCAGGGAGTCCACGTTTGCGTGAGATGTATGGTTAGTCCTCCTTTGCTTCCCCACACAGCAAAGTCTAACAGGTTCAAATCCGGGGAAGATAATGGCCACATGTCCTTGGTCCAAAAATCAGCCATGCTGACGGCGCAAAAAAATCTAGCATTGGGCCATTGTGTGTGAGGGTGCACCATCTTGGGTCAAAACCTAGTTGTATTCTGGGTAGGTGACCTTGTGCCATGGTAGTATGGTGCACCCTTGCACCTTGTAGTAGGGCTCCTGGCCGATTTTCTCCCGAGCTCTTAAAAAAGAAGGGAGGCATCTTCTTGTTGTCGGACGCCATGATCCTCAGGACCATTGTTTGGGCCGCATGTTGTGTACGGAACATCCCCTTGACCTCCTCTGGTGATACCCAAAGCCAACAGCCATTCTGACGGTTGTAGATCTGGTCTATGGTGAAAATTTTATCGTAAGATAATTTTTTTACTGTGGATCCATTTGCCTTGATCCACGCACGAACTTTCTTGCACCTCTGCAGTGCCCTTTCCTTCAGAGTATCCACCAACAGGTGGTGTGGGGTCCTTGTGTGATATGACAACTCCAAGTCCTCCTTTACAGCCCTCCTAATTATCCCCTCGTCCACGTCAAACTCGTTAGAGGCGATTCATGGTTTTTGTGAGGTCCTCCTTGATCTTCTTCTTCAGGTACCCCAGAAACTCAGAATCCCTTTCCCCAACTCCTTCTTTCCTTGAGAGGTCTTTTCCATCCTTTTTCATCTTAGCCACCTTGAAAATGAGGCTCCTCGAGCCCTTCACAATGTACATTGAAATGTTTATTATTGTTTACTTATGCAGAAAGAACAGGAGATTCAGAACATAAAGGGAAAAAAATCTCAAAATCTCTCTATTTTAATTAAATAATTAGCATTTATTAACAGTCCACGTTTTGCTTCCGAACCCTGTATGCGAAGAAGTTCTTATTTAATTATATTTGAGCTTTCAACCACCACAAGGAACCACAGAAGACGAAGGCATATTTCACGTCCAGGAAAAATAACCACTTACTATGCAAAATATATTTTTAACTAATTGACAATAAATTAGTATAACTTATTTAATAAAAATCGTAATGGTCATAATAAAGAAGTTACGCGATTTAAAAATTTATTCAGATGTTAAGTAATCCATGCCACCATATAAAATTAATTATTTATCATAACAAACTTTATGTCAATTTTTAATCTAAAAAAAAAAAAATATTATTCAAATTTAGCTTCTAAAATTAAACTAAAAAAATAGTATTTGCGTATTCTTTTTTGTAACAAAATAGAGACATATTTTAATACCCGTACGAAATACGTAATGTGCGCTAATATAACTTCTAGCACAGGACCACCAGGACCCATTATCCAATCCATTTTTTTTCAAAGACCCTGATAGTGAAAAATTGCGTTATAATGCATATGACGTAATTTCAAAACTATTATAGGATATATTTTATCTGTATGGAAATAAAAAAGCTCCTTCTTCCTTAGGTAATATACGACTGGTTCTGGCTTATATTGGGTTTGGGTAATGCCAGATTATAATGCAAGGTCTTATGTCAATTTATTAAATTACAACATAAAAATAAGTTTTTCAAGATGAAAATTGCCTGAATCTCACACCCAATGCGTAGGACTTGACATCCCTGACGTTTAGAACTATTATCATAATTCATTTGATTCTTTTTTCACATAATACTGACCCCTTAGGGAGTCAGTTTTAGAGAGCCATATTAATAAACATTGTGAGACGACGTATTTAGAGGGCCTCAAGTTTTAATTTACTCTTGCGTGAGATTTGTGCATTCAAAAGATTTTCATCGATAATAACTGAATAATATTATACAGCTTTGAACATTCTTATACATTTCAGCATTTGAAAAATGAATTATTTATTACTTTATCTTGATTAAAATTAATAAAAAATGTATACAACAACCAAAAAATTGAGTAAAATTAAGGACCTTTCTTAGAAGTTAATACAGTGTTGGGAGGATATATTCAAAGAAGATCTTTAGAATCTCAAAGCTGAAATTATTGAATATAACTATTCAAATTTCGTGAAAAAAAACCATAATGTTAATAAAAAGTTATTTTCAAGATTGATCTTTGGTCAATTTAGTTTTTAATATTTAACCTCTAGAAGTCAATGATAGTTTATAAAATTAAGAACTGGATTAGGTTACGTTAAATTTTATTCTTGATTACAATAATATTCTGTTGGATGAAAAAATCTAGATAACTGTCTTTCTTCGTCTGGGGTTTTAACAGTTAATATATATTAAGGTGTTTATAAATAATGTGTTATATAAAGCGACACATCTCTATATCAATTGTGTCAGTACATATTTGTAAATTAAAACAATGATTATTCAAATAATATATTTGAGAAGAAGAGAAGAAGTCAAGGATGGACGACCAAAGTCCAAATCTATCAAGACTCTTCATTAGAAGATTGGACAAGAATAGAATCATCAGATTGCAATGTCCATTGCGATTCTTAAAGATATTAGTAGTGAGGTAAATAATAACAACGATTATTCATATAATATATCACATAATGTAATTTATAATTTAAATTTAAGGGGATTAATACAAGTTAAGAGAAGTTTCATATTCAAATTAATTGATTAATTTAATTAGAGATATAAAACTCATAAAATGGTTTGGCACCACTCTTCCACATATTTTGCAGTATGTGAAGGTGGTCCGTCCTACTGGAAGCAGTAAGACCCGTCCTAGTGCTGTTTCTGGATCCAGGGAGTATTTGGGACTGTAAAATATTCAGATCAACAAGTTGATTGCCCTTCACATCCTCGGGAATAAAAATCAATGGTGTCTTCATCCCAGCAGAAGGTGAAGCCTGCCCAGACCATTAACAAGGCTGGGTTTTAGCCCTTGAACACGCTACACTGGTTCAGGGGAATTGTTGTAACCCAGCTTCATGGTGAAGATCTTGTCGTCAGTCCAAAGGATTGAAACGTGCGTACAAGAAATGAGGAGTTTCCAGGTCAGCCTCTTGGCAATTGTGACCCTGGTGAGCAGCTGCCGCTTTTGTAGACGATATGGCTTTATCCACAGGTCCTCCCTTACTATCCTACACATAGTTTCTCGTGACATAACAGCCTCTTGAGTCATTTTTCTCATGGATTGCTTCTTTTCGCGGTTGACCTTCGACCTCGTTGCTTCGATCAACTTTGGTGTCCTCAAGGACCTTGGGAGACCATTCCTTGCCCTATCATCGACACTCCCTGTCGATGATGTACGGCTTAATCGTGTAATGGATCGATGGCTTGGATATATTGAAGTGTTTCAGGGACTTGGCATTGCCCCTACAACTCTTCTCTTCCAAATAAAGCGAAATGATGGCGTGCATTGGGTTAAGGATATCGTCGTAAGGGGCTCAATAACACGTTTTAGGAAAATCTTGGCTAACAACAAACAAATGTGGAGGTTGCATGAATGATATGCAACAAACAGAATAAAAAAATATATATACCCCTATGAGAAATACTACGTTGAAGTTTCTGTTCTAATACTTATGGCTCACTTCGTAATCCAAAAATTAACATTTTCCTCCTTCAACCATCGTTTTCCTTTTAATTGCATTTAAAAAGATAAATTTTTACATATCCTTCATAAAATAGATACTGCTTAAAATATATATAAAATTATTGAACAGGGACTGAACATTTAATTTATATATATATTTATTTTTATGTTCTACAGTAATTATAACATGAAAGAGAATTTAAAAAAAGATCAAAGTAAACATTTTGAAAATTCCAATTAATCAAATGACCCGCATTTCATTTCATTTTATATTCTATTGACAAAATAACATAAATGGCCTTCAACGCAAAAGTAAAATGGAATGATTTTTCTCAAAATAGATTCTGGACTACAGTGGTACTTTTCGAGGAATTATTGTCAATTTCTATCTACAAAAATGTGCTGAAAATCATACTTAAGCTGTCCAAAACTTATCATAACAGTAAAAAAATAATAAGTAAATATAATTCATTTGAAAGGCCTTATTTGGGATAATATAAGTCTCTTAGATCGAATAAAGTTTCTAAACTATAGCTAAAATTCTTGTGTATCTTAAAAAGGAAATTTGTATTTTCTCATTTTGATTAATTTTTTTTATCCAGAATTCGTTTGTGTTGACACATCACACATCAAGGGCGTCCACAGAGGGTAGGCTAGAGGCATTGTAACCTCCCTCCAAATTAAGGAATTTTAGCTTTTTACTAGAAAATTCAATATTTGACATCTTATTCAATTATTCAAAACTTTTTTCCGAAAAATTTAAAATTTACTGAATAGCTATGGATTTTTGACTTTTTTTTCAAAAAATTATATATTTTAAAAATAATTTTTGAAATTTTTTTTAAACAGCTTTGGATTTTTGAAATTTTTTTCAAAAATTTCCTTTTTGAAAAACTATGGATTTTTAAGCCATTTAATTTTCGACTATCTTTTGGATTTACATGGAATAATCCTCATCGTCTATTTGGAAAGGGGTACAACTATTGCAGGTATCGATTCTAAATATTAATCGTTATTGGATCGTTTAAAACCTGAACTGCAAGAAAAATGTCCACGATTGACCCACAAAAAAGTCATTTCCTTCACAACAATGTGCCAGCTCATACCTCAGCAGTTGTGGTTGCAAAATTGATGGAAATAGTATTGACCATTTGAAATAATAAAATTAGATTTTTTTTTGCTTAATAATGAAAATATCAAGTAAAAACAGGTGTCGGTGGAATTTGCATTATTGAGCCGATTCCAATACTTCAAAAAATGCCGATTCCAATGCATCTGTACAACCCTACTTTGAATAAAAAATTTAAGTCATTTCTTAAAATTCAGGTTTGTGAAAAAAAAAAGAAGAAAACTCGAAAATTATAAAAAAAGTTTTTTGTCTCTTCTAAAAAATAAATAAATACTTCTTTTTGTATTCATCAATATTCTTCATTTGTCATGCCTTATACAACTCATAAAGTTAAAATACCGATTGAAAAAGGTAAATGTGACACACATAATACGATTGAAAATCATTGAGCCGCTAAGACCTTTCTGAGGCCTTTCTGAGAGACAACTTTCCGGACTTTCGGGATATCAATATGTGACCGCCCTCCTCTCCAGACTTAAACCCCTTAAACTACTCAATCTAGGCGAGTCTTGAGGAGAGGATGTGTATTACTCATCACAGGAGCGACCAGTCTCTAGAGGCTTCCATCAAGTAGATGTGGACCAAGTTCGAGTTTGACTATATAATCAAGGCCTGTAAGGGATTTAAGCCACGTATTGCGGCAATTATTAGAGCTGAGGGGCCACATATTGAATAAAAAATGTGTCAAACACTAATTTTAGATCATTTTGCTAAATAAATCACAAAACTTTTGTTCATTTTTACTCTTAAAAAATTTAAAAAAATTAAATGTGTACCATTAGGTAAGATTAACCCTAAATAACCAATGGATCATTAAACAGAAAAAAATAGTAATTTCTTACTCACGATCTTTCCGCGAATGTATTGTATAAACACTATTTTTGGGGGTCATTCTTCTTGTTAATTTGGCAAAGTGTCCTCTCGGAAAAATGGCAATCGGCAAAGTAACTAAAAAAAGTATTTGTCAAACCAGTTAATAGAAATTGAGTAAAAAAAGGAAATGTTGCAACTGTCTCCGTCTCCCCTACTCCATAAAAATCAAAATCCAAACACGGAACCTTTTGTGTCGCATTGAAAAACAATGTAAGCTCACACATGTATTTGTATAGAGAATGTCGTTTCAAAGAAATTCGATATGGGATCAAGTCCAGATGCATCTTTTCAAAATGGACTAGAATGATCCGATTCCTTTATGCTTGACTAATTTAGGTTATTTAATTCAAGGATAAAAAAGATAATATCAAATTGCTACTTTTATTACGAATATGTTTGCCATTTATTCCTTCTCACTTTTATAATCCTAATATTTTTTATAGGATTTGAGACAAGCATAGTCATAAATCATTGCCAAGTCATGACTCATTTTGAATAATATTTCTTATAGCTACTACCAAAAGGGACTCTTAAGTGTGAGAGATAATGTCATGGGTCTATTACTAATTGTGTTTAAGGAGTGGAACCTGAAATATTTGAAGGGTTGCAATTATTATATAATGCAGTACCATTTCAATAAAGATCTCCAAATATTTATACTAAATTAAATGTAGTTTGATCCGATATCAATGATAATATAAATCAATCATCGTTCAGAGTAAATATATGGATAATATTTATATAAGGATTTATGTATTTTCTCTTCTTAACAAAATAAAGAAGGAACTAAGTTTGAGGTTACAAGAGAAGGCAAAAACCAATTGACAAAATTAATACAGAAAATCAAACAAAATTGTCCTTAATATACAGGATTGATCTGATCTAGCATGTACAAACATTATTATTTTCAATTTATCAAGAGTAAAATTTAAACAAGAGTTTATCTGAGAACATTTATTCAACAAAATCATCTGAAAATAGTGCTTGTTACAACTTTTATTCAATATGTGAGTGCCTCTAACAAATGCTTCAATAAGAGACATAAATCCCTTGAATGCTTGACTATGTATTCAGACTAGAGCTTGGTCCACTTCCACTTGATGGAACCCTCTAGAGAGTGGATACTCCTGTGAGGAGTTAGTATGTAACTACTCTATCTAGGTCCTGCAGACGTGCCTAGATAGAGTAGTCCAAGAGGTTTACGTCTGGAGAGGAGGGCGGCCACATAGTGAGTTCCCAACAGTCCGGAAAGTTATCTCTCAGGAGGTCCTGGGTCTTAGCGGCGCTAACTATTCTTTGGCCCACTGTAGCACTTTCTTATCCAGAAGTTCAATATAAGCATCTGAATTGAGCCGCTCCTTGATCTCCCACAAAAATGGGGGGAGGGGGCAGATTTTGCATGAGTTGACCACTACACCCAAACCATTGGGAGGGGGTGATTAAGTCGCTAGCACGATAAACAGTGGTATGTATGTCTGTACCCAAGTTCCTTGGATATGAACACAGGGGACATGCCGCGTTAGAGAAACTTCAATTTTTTTCTCCTTTGTTGCTCCCTTTTACTCGTTCTCGTTTGTTTTGGCTTTAATTAAGTTGAAACTTTACATAAGGAATCCCGAGTAATAAAACCTATCTTTCATCGAGTTTGAAGACAGTCGACGATTAAGTTTTCGACGTATTAAATTTGAATTAAGTGTACCACGAGATAAGATCAACCCTGTAAGAACGTAGTGGAAATACAACGTGGTATTGCACGGTGTATTTAGGCATTCACAAATAGGAAAACATGGTTTAATAAATAGTATATAACTCCCCAACAAGTTGTCAATATTACAACATTTTGAAAGATTGAGGGATTTCTAATTTATTTTATTCAACAAAATCACATCCAGTCTCTTTACGAGACTGAAAGCGCGAGAAGACCTTCGCCACTTGGTCCCTTGGCAAATACTGGAATTTCTTCGTGATCAAACATTTAGGTACGTCTTTGCAGGGGTTCGATTAATTTTTTATTCGAACACGACCTTTACAAAAAAAATGTAACGGGTTCAAGTCCAGCAAGTTTGAAAGCTAAAAGTGCAACAAAGTCGTCAAAATTTATTTGGAGACATTACTTTTTTTTAGGTGTGGCAGGGAGGCATCTCCTGCTGCCGCATGCAAGGCCGCCCATTGGCAACCATGTTGATCCAAGGATTCACAATGGTTTTTAGAGCCTCCAGGTTGTCGCTCCCTGCATGGATTCCGAAGGAGGGCTCCGTGCATTTTCCAAATATTTTGGATAAAGAATTCGTCAATTGATTCCATTTTTCCCCCGCTGGTGCAGGTTTAAACAAGCTATATATATATATATATAAAATCAGCTGCTTAATTGCCCACGTTAGCCTAAAAGAGCCCACCAAAGTTGGCAGGATAGATAAATTGTGCACCCCTTATCTGTGCCCATGAACTACCCAATAATAAAACTCTGAGTGTTTTTCTCTTCAAAATAGACTGTTATTCAACATCATTCTTTTCGTCAACGACAAAAGAGAAAATAATCGTTTTTAGTTATATGCATGAATCTGTAGACATTCTTGGGATCTTAATGACCATATTGCATTACTCCTCATCATCAAATATAAAATCAATGTCACGTACCTAGAGAGACACGGAGATACGACTTCCATTCCAACGACATCTACATCGCCTTTTCTCTGACTTACAATCATAAATAATATTAAGTGCCTATCTACTGGGTATTATTATTATTTTAGCAGGTGTGCTCAATCATGGGAAAAACAATAATAATAAGAAGAATACATTTGGAATGCCTTGATGAGAGCTGAATAATATGTTTTAATCAATGTCATCGAAGGATGATGGAATTCTATACTTATTGTATTTTAGACTATTTCATAATGACATCATAATGGAATTTGAAATGAAGGACCGTATTTTCTCATTATTTGGTTTAATTTAAGTTAATATAAATAAATAATATTTTCTATAATGTTCATATTGGAAGTGCCCATTGGTAGGGCTGTAAATCCTAAGCAATTTTTAGCGTGTGAGTTTTGATTATTTGTAACCTCTAAATTGTTTCTTATCTATTTAAGCTGTTATCATCATTCTTTAATTCTCAAAGAGGAAAGATCCAAGTATAAAGTAATCACAAGGGTGTGTGCTCATATGAGATAGGATAACCATGAGAAATGTTATGGAGTTATGAGAGTAAGTCCTTATAATAGATTGGCCAAGGAGTAATTCCTGCCTATGCCTTGCTTGATACGTAGTGTTATTGTTTCTATATATATTTCCTTGATATCTAATAGCTGCTCTCAGCTAATTTAATGTAATACCGTGACATATAAGCTGCTCTCCTCATAAATATTCTTCAAATTGTCAAGGCTACTATAATAATTTTCCAGTTTGTTTACATACCAAAAAGGCTTACAATTTACTGCAATACGCAATTGTGTTAAAGGTTTTGATATTGTAATATCTACAGATGACCCACTGTACCTCAAATGGGTAATGCACGGCAAAAGTTAATGTTTTCTTGAAGATAATAGTGTGTTACATCAAACAAGCGGGGTTTAGAATTAAAACACTTAGTTTCGTTATCAATTATTGATTGTGACAACTCTGGCTGGAATGGTAGAAGCGGAATAGGCATGATTGGGTCAACTTTGATATATTTTTTGTAGATGTTATACGTATAATTAGGGGTCATACAAGTTCTATTTAAAAATTTAACAAAAAATACTTTTGCTCAATCTGGTTAGCTTATTAGTAGTTTAGTTTAGATATTTGAGTTACTTTAAAAAATAGTATAAAGAATTTGTCTCATGGCTCAAAAACATATTTTTAAGGTACACTATCCATATAAGTTTCAATAATTATTGTATATTATTTTATACAAAATTCCTATTTGTATATTAAATTAGGAAGGTCAACCGTCTTCTTTTGCACAAACTTGTCCTCCTTATACAACCTGAAAGTTGACTAAAATAATTTAAAAAAACACGGATATTTCATGAATTTATAAAAAAGTTCCTCGGAAAGAGGTTATATTCGGGCAGATGAGGACGGTAAATAAACCAATATACATGTATCAGCATTTAAAACCAATTACAGTTACAGGTACTCCACTTTAACTAACAGTGTCCAGAGCCTGTTGTATATCTATGATGCTGATATTGACAAACTGCATTGGGATTAAAGATTTGGATATTGAGAGATATGAAAACAACGGGTCAGTGTTTTTGAAGTATTCATATTTCCTTTATAGGGTTGTTCGCTATTCTGGCACCTTTAAAAGGGTACCATACTAAATTTTTGTTCCGACAAGTACTTGTATTATCATTACGTCATAAACAAAATGTTCTACCGATGACATAGCCCCCAAATAAATGAACTAGGAACTAGTATTTTATCATAAAACCTTTAAATTTCTGAGATTATCCCTTAGTCCTGCCCCACAAAAATCTAGAGTACCCCTCTATAAGAAAATGTGAATTACCTTTGACCTTAGCGACATTTTTATTTAATATTTTGAGTTTAAAAAGTATGGAAATCCCAATACTAATTTTTTGTACCAGAATCGGCTGAATAATATTGCTCTGACACTATTCCTTTATGTTTTGATAGACATTAAAACTTAAGGTCGAGTAAATGCTTTAGCTCAAATTATATAATTATTGTTTTATATCAAAAGTGAATAAGGAATATGCTGGGGAATTTAAATCTGGAAAATTTAATAATAATGTACATTGCAATATAGTGAAGTCAATCACCCAAACAAATCACCTCCAGCTTTAACTACAGCCTCCATCCTGGGCCTGAACCTGGCAAGTCCTTGAGAGGAACATTTTGTCCATGTTGGCCACTGCCGCGAGAAAGGAAACTTGCTAGGAGTAAATGTTTTTGTGTGCACATTTATTTGACTTTCTCTCCAAGACACACACATAGTAGTACTAGGAGTTCAAATCCAGCGAGCTAGAAACCTTCAGAGAGATTAGGAACATCAAACTTTGCTCAACTCTCTTGACCTTGATCGGCTCTAATAGCATCTGCCTGACTTTCAAGAAGTATTATTGTATCTCAGGTCACAATGTACGGTGATCCTATATTGTGTGTGTGCACATGTTCATCCTGCCAGCCAGGTTCCTCATGCATATGCTGGGATCATCGTCGATCATGTCCTGCTGAGCTTTCAGGAAGTGCGTTTTTTGCTCTCAGAACGATCATGAGTGTTCATTGTAGATGTTCCTGACACATCAGAGTACTTGAAAGCCTTGGCAACATCTTAAACAGTTGATTTGAGCAGCTTCACAAACTCAATAATCTCCATGGGATTGCGTCCGGCACGGAAGCACACAATGATGTCTACACGACGTTCGTATTCGAGTACATCTCAAGGAATTCATACTCTTTCGTATGGAATTTTGTCAGCAGATTCTGATGAACATAAATTTCATAAACATAGATATCAGGGTTGCCAGGATATTGAGGTTTCAACTTGTTCCAGATTTAAAACCCCACCATGTATATTAAAAATGTTCATACAATTTATATTAGCTGCAACTGATCCAAAGGATTGAAAAACTACTGTTCTTCATTTCAAATTTCATTGTGACGTCATTGTAAAACAGTCTTATATACACTTATTTGATATGAAACAATAAAATGCAACTGAGATGATGAAGATATTTTAAGAATCATTTACTTGACGAGTATTTATTATATATATATCATATACCTGAAAAATACATTTTATTAAATGCAACGATCGTTATTTTATTTTCATTTTAATCAGTGGTTATTTCTTAGTAAGACGCTATTAAATAAAGCTATGCTTTTAATGTGAAAAATTGGTGCTTGAAAATAAAAATAAAGATTAACTTACGCTTTGATGATAATCATTTATCAATCAATTTTCATTATTTTGTACACTCCATTTTAGACTCATCCGTTGAAACAATAATACTCATAGCAAATATACATGTATATTAATTAGACTGTTCATTTTTGGGTATACTGATCGAACTTCCACAGCCTTTTGAACGTTACCAGGTTCATAAAGTAATAGAATAACATAAGCCCCCAAGTTTGTGGTTGGCATAAAAAGGCGAACAAATTGACCGTATCTAAACTCATATGGGGAAATATTGATTATTAGGCTTATGTCAGCCCTCATGGCAAAATCAAGTCTTTGAAGTGAGCATTTGTCAAGAAAAGGGGCTCAAATTGGATTTCACAGAGTTCGCTGGGGCATATAAATCTATAACGTCGTGTAGAAAGTGTTGGAGAAGCAGATGGAGAATATTACAAATAAATTTGTAAATATGTGTTGTAGGTAACTTGTAATAAAATTACTGTGTTCTACTTGATGTTATTTTTTTTATTTGAAAGGCTTTAAAGTTTGTGCGGATTTATTTGCAATACCCTGTAGTACTTGTATATTTTAAAACATTGGTTATATCATATTTATTGCTCAATAAACCTAATGCCAAATTAATATTCATAAGGAAAGCTTGTAACAAAGCATATAAGTCTTATAAATTTATGACTACTTTGGTATAATTGAGTGGCTTTAGAAAGATAAATACTTTTTTGGAGTTTGCCTTAATCTTTTGTTTTTGGCCGACAATAAGATTTTATTTTTTTGGTTCAGTCTTATGTGATTTTTTCGAGAACCCAAACATTATTTTTTCTTTTCTTAGTTTTTTTTTATCAACAAAATCTGTACAGACCCAAACTGAATCAAATTAATTACAAATTTTAACGTTATTAATTTTATATATACTCTTACAGGCACGCGCGGACAAATGTCCATGAGAAAATTGCCGTAGAGGAAAATTGCCCGTATTTTGTACAAACTTCATAATGAATAAGGAAATATTAGGTATAATTTCGCGACTAATATCTAAACATATTTGTTTGTTCCATACCCACAGACAGTACCTTCAAGTGTGAGTAATAGTAGTACAATATACGAGGAGGAGGGGTGGGGTGGATAGCTATGGGTCTCTTAAAATATGGTGTAATACAAGATTTATATTGGATAAATTGGCGGTTGTTTTGAAGGATCCAGGGTTACACTTAAGTAACTCACGCAACCTAACGGGTTGGAACTTTTTTTTTTTAGTATTAGAGGGGTTCCTTGGATGAATATATTCAGTATTCTGATTGTTAGAATTCGATTTCGTTCCTGCTAAGAGCTGTGTAGAATTACTTTTAGATAATTATTCCATATTTGGGAAAAGTTGCATAATTACCACAAAAATTCGATTTCGTTCCTGCTAAGAGCTGTGCAGAATTACTTTTAGATAATTATTCCATATTTGGGAAAAGTTGCATAATTACCACAAAACTGATTATGTGCTCTATTTTTTTTGTCTCTTTTGGATGGAGGAGAAGAAATTGATTGAATGAGTGATAAAATATGAGAGAAATGGTGCATTTTTTCCACAAAAAAAAGGACTCAAACATGTACTAGTATAAATCCAATTCAACGGAAGTAAGTTATAGCGTTTCCTAAGAGCATATTTTTGATTATTTTACCATTACTAAATGTATGTTCGTTGTACATGTTACTTCTTTTTTTAATGTATTTTCATTAGGGTGAGGCAGTGCACAGGATTTTTAAAAATTTTGACGGATAATCCTTACGCTTTTTTAATAACTGTGTACGGACATTAAAAATGAAATCATATGTGATGCGTCAACTCAAAAGCAATCTGGAAACAAAAATAAAAAAAAGGATAAAATTACTATTTATTTTTGTACTACATAATAAAATGAGCCTGCCCGTTCCACGGACGCACAGGGGATGAAAATCAAAAGTGTAATGGGATGTCAATAAACTAACCTACTCCTAACTTGCCTAAAGTGAAGACCGCTTAATACATACACCAACTCCAAAATAACATTGAAATTACTGTACCTCCAAATAATTTAGTATCTTCCATAATACACAATATTTATGGGCCATAGGCACTTCAAAATATTACCGGAGTAATACGTCAAATTAGTTATTCAATGCACTATTTGGCTTTATTGAACATATTAAATTCTCATAAGTGTTCATTTGAATTTCAGTAATCCAAGACGAATTAACTGGCTAATGAAATATCTCCTTACTACCTTAAGAATTATTGAACAGATTGAAGTCTCATAAGTTTTCATCCAAGACGAATTAACTGGCTAATGCAATTTCCCCTTCCCTTCTAATTTTTAATAGTGGAATGAAGAATAAAAACTGTTGCTAGGTAGAACTCCAACTCTACCCTTTATCCATCTCCGAATCTCCATAACGAGATCTTTTCTACAACGACACAGTCAAGAGGGAAATTGAAAAGCTCACCCATTAACACATGGAGATTTTAAATTGATTCAAATGTAGAAAATCATACTTACGCCAAGATATTCGTTCAAATTGATCAGCGTTGTGATGAAGTAAAAAATATCGTCCACTTTTTTTAAAACGAGTGCATGATGTCATATTTAATTGGGAATAATCAAGGTAGAAACTTGACGTAACAAAGTATCAAAATTTAATATAAAAAGACCTGATATTCTAAAGAATTTCTTATGTTTCATGACGTCATATACCCATAATAAGTATGTAAATATCAAACTTGAAATTTCATTCTTTGTTTCTATTCACCCTTGCAATACGGGCACCTTTACTAGTATATATAAGGTCTAGTCAAAAGAAA
Organism: Lepeophtheirus salmonis; assembly: GCF_016086655.4. NCBI lineage: Eukaryota > Metazoa > Arthropoda > Copepoda > Siphonostomatoida > Caligidae > Lepeophtheirus > Lepeophtheirus salmonis. The sequence goes on from NC_052134.2 coordinate 46,012,285, forward strand.
TCCATTATTTTTCGTTTAATTTCAATGTTTTATTTAGCATATTAAAAATTATCCAATTTTGGTCAAATATACAACGTTTTGTTCTATAATATGTTGCCATTGTGAAAGTAATTTCATAATGTCTCATTCATAGAAAACTTCGTCCTTATTGGCAAAAACTGGGAAGATCGATTTTTATAAGCTTGTTTTGAGGATAATTTTTTCATCAACAAAATCATTTACCATAGAAAAGAACAGGCGGTAATCACTTGGTGCCATGTCCGGACTATAAGGTAGATGCATAAGAACCTCCCAAACAAGCTCCTGGAGCTTCCCACGAGTCAATGTGGTTGTGTGCGGACTGTCGTTGTCCTGATGGGACACAATTCCTCCCCTATTTGTCATAAATGACCGCTTTTGGGTGATGGATTCCTTCAGACGTTGCAATTGTTGACCGTACAATTCTGAATTAAGAGTTTGACTATAGTGGATTATCACATAGTAGATGATTCCCTGCCAATCCCACCAAACGCACAGGAAAATCTTCCTGGCTTGTCCATCGTTTGTGCCTGCTCACCGCAATTGGACTACGAGCGTTGTCACTTGATGTTGTAGTAAGTGACCAACTTTTTATCACCAGTAACCACCTGCTTCAGAAATGGATCGATTTTGTTGCGATTAAGTAGGGATTCGCAGATGGAAATTTGGTCCATTAGGTTTTTTGGGCTAACTTGTGTGGCACCAGCCTTATTTAAGTGGTTCCAAATGGTTTTTGTGCAAAGCTTAGTTTCTTGGGCAATTAAAGTGCTTACATGACATTCGGCTTCGACTATTTCCATAATTTATCGATGTTTTCCATAATGGATCTTCCAGAGCGTGGTGCATCTTTGACATCAAAACTACCGGAACGGAATCGACGAAAACAAAATTGTGCATGATTGGCTGTTACGGTATACGGACCATTAACATCATTTATATTTTTAGCCACCTGGCTTGCGTGTTCCCCTTTATCAAAGAATAACTGTAAAATCTAGCAGATTTGCTCTTTGCTTGTGTCCATCTTTGATGCTCAAATAAACAATACTGAGTCAAGCAATAATAAAATTGTGTGAGATGTACTTTTAATACGAAATGTTATCTTTCTAATGTCATCTAGCTTAATCCGATTGGACTGTTACAACATGAGATCCAGATTACTAAACCTATATATCGGAACAATAAGGGATTTCTTTTGACTAGACCTATTATATAAAATACACCTATTTTTAAAAGGAATTATATGGCGTATATTTGACTTCCGCCACGTTTTTTAATAGTGACGTCATAAAGAGAATAAATGTTACTAGGAGTAGAAGTATATCGCCCTCCTTGACTGTTACTGTGAGAGTACCGCTGCTATTCTCTATGACGTCAAAAAAAGTAACAGTCAAGGAGGGCGATATTTACTCCTAGATATTAAAAACGTGGCGGAAGTCAAATATAGAAGAGTTTTTCTAATTTTTGGGGCAATGTCCCCTCTCCCCCAAAAAAAGATGAAAGCTAGTAACGCCACTGGGTTGGGCCCACAAATAGCTAAAGCTTGGAAAATGTCAGGTTATCAGCTTCACCCTAATTTATATGTACATACCATCTGAAGATGTCATAAAAATCTATGTTTCTTACATAAAGTCTACAGCGGAAATGTAAATTTTTGATTTTATTTTCCATTTCCGAATATCTAATAATGAAGACGGAGAGAATATTTCTGCTTTATTTTTCTATCTTGGAGGGGAAAAAATGATAATTGATTTTTTTTTGTTGAAAAACATAAACATATCAAGTATATTTCAAATATACATTTATTTGAAATCAAAAGCTCCCTGCATGCAAGGAGCTTTGTTATTCAAGATGTTATAAATACTACATATATATATTGTATCCCTAAACCTTTCCTCCAAAAAATGAAAAATATAATTAGGTCAAACCGTAGTCGTAGCTTAGACTTGAGTATCAAAAAGAAATTATATTCAAGTACACCTTTTCTGAGTCCGAGTCAAGGCCGACTCCATCAATAGAAAATTAAATACAAATCTAATTATATTTAATAGAGTGAATAGTTATTTATCATGTCGTTACCTTTATTGTATCACGCAACCTTTTCTTCAAACAGAAACAAAACGAAAAGTGACAAAATCAGCTGTTAGTTTAGGGGGCCATTTCCTTCCCACTATAAAATTCATATTCAACCAATTAACATTTAGAACACTAATTAGGAGAAGAAAAAAACCCCAGAAACATCGACAGCTGACTACAAAATACATTCTAAATTTACTAGGTAAAGCGGTGTTATAATTACAATTAGGCAAGGTTATTGATTGGGAGATTAAAGTAATTTCCGTTCATTTTTGAGAGCTTGAATGGAAAATATTTTTGAACGAAATTTACCTGTTATTTATTTGCTCCTTTTTCATATTTATCCAAAGACATCTTTTACCTCAGGACCCATGCTTAAACAAAAAGTATCTATTTTTTTGTAAAGAACTTACAAATATAACTCCACAACAAATCCTCAGGTCTTTTCAACCAGGTTCCGATCATAATTGAATCTATTTAGGAAAGGAAGTTTACTACTCAGGAATTAAATAATAATGACAACTGCTAAGGAAAAGAAAATTCATTCTTCTGATTACCAATTCCGGAAAAAAAAACCCGGATCAGTTAAAAAATATAAAGGATTGTCATCACTGTATATAAGTATATATTTATATATACACTGTACGTCTACACCCACGATAGATGTGGTAACCCGCCTTAAAGATCACATTGTATATAATAGGAATACCATTTTCTTATTGTGTACATTTCAATGACCCATGGCCCTTAGTATAAAATATTATTGTCATATGATATTCATCATAGAAAAATTATTTTTCCGATAGGGTACTTCAATTTAGTTACTTTCAACAGGTGTTATTCGTTATTTTGGTGCTATAGTGGTACCGAAATACTGATACATTTATAGTAGTACTATATTTAACTATATTGGAACCAGTATATGAGCTCAAATACCTCCTTAACAAAAATTAACTTACCAATAAGATATCCTTCAAATTTGTTTGTATAAAGATGAATAATTTTTTTTTCTTAAAAAATCATTGAATTACTGAGCGAGTCCTCAGCAAATTCTGTCGCCCCTGTAAGTGTATGGCTGTTTTACACTATTGGTCGAAAAAATATCGAAAAGTACAGAAAAATCGATACCTACATTGATATAAGTACTGATAACAAAATAGCGGCATACTGGAATTACAAAAAGAGAATCCTCATCCATTGTCATATTTTTTTAGCCTATAGGTATATGTATGTTTAGATCATTGGAAGGGCTATTAAATATCAACCCACCTAATTGACAAGGCATATCAATTTTTGGAAGTTATCCATTCACTTTTGACGTGAGTAAAAGTATTTTGGACCTTTTTTGGAGTAATAACATGTAACTATTATATTGGTACATATACAATTAGTAAAACGATGATGGTTTAAGTTGATTCTTCTAGTTGTCCTGGGTGTGGTGTACCTTGGAATTCCGTTTATGTATATTTATCCTTACAATATATACATACATCAAGTTAAATTGAAATCAAAGGTATTTAAAGGTTCATTTTGTTTGAAATTGAGTATGACAGGTTTATATAAATATATCTTACAGGGTGAGACATGGAAATTCGACCTTTAGGTTATGGGCAAATTGAGAGATTCTGGTGAGTTTTTCAGAGACGAACATAAATAAAATTAGGCACGTTGAACATTTCATAACAGTGTGTTGAAATTTCATTAGCTTATCTACTTTAAAAGAAAATGGTATCTAAATGTGACAATCGTGTGAGAAACCTGCGTGCATCTTGATGCAGGAAATAAAATCTGGAGGCTCAATTGTGTTGCATACTGGTTACCCACAGCCAACTACTTGATGTTGTTTAAGGAAAATGTGGTCCCATAGATCACCAAGACCACGAAGAAGTCCAACCAATTAGGCCATGCGCGCACTTCAACAGGACGTGGCTCCAGCCTTACTGCTAATATTGTACAAGAGTAGATGGGTAGCAACATGCCCTTCTGGTCCAAGAACCTTTCCCCCACCCCCCTTCCCCCAGAGCCTAGATCTGAATTCACTGGATTTTTGTGATAAAAATTTCCTTTGGTGGCAAATTGCAAAGACAGTCTGCAAAGTCTGCCATCCAAATATTGATGCCCTGAAGACCTCTTTTAACCAGCACTGGAAGAACATGAAAAAGGAATACGTTGCCAATGTGTGCAAGGGGTTCCAAACGTGGTTGGAGGCTGTCATTGAGCTGATGGTGGCCGGATACATAATTATTATGCATTGTTAAAGTAAAAAATATTATAAAATAAAATTTTCTATGTACAGTATCATCCTGATCAATTATGAGTATTTTAATGAGTACTGAAGCAGGTCTCATTACTTTTTCTACGCCCGGTATATATAAATAATTATTCATAATTTGAATTTTGTAAGTTTAGAACAGAAAACATGAACTTCTAATATTCAAATATATCTTATATACATGTATAAAGCTATCTAAGAAAATACAAATAAATAACACTATTCAACATACTTTTTAACAAAAATTATTTAGTTAAGAGTTGTCTGATCATTCTAAAAGCTTTATTTGGGGATTTTCTATTCAAAAATACAAAAAATCCAACACCTTCATTTTTGTTTTTTGAAAAAATGAAATGAACAGTGGACAGTCGGCACTTGAGATGAGTGGTGACTAGTGATGGATAGGAGACGTATATGAATGATTTATGGTTTTTAGAGATAAGAAATGACGTTACTCGTACCCCTCACGCCCTTCCCCAGAATCAGTTACTCTCCCCTGCTTTAAGTCCAGCTCTGGTTCGAATCCTACAACAATGGAGACGACGATTATCATCATTCAGAGGATCATGCTGTAACTCGTAATAGATTCATCATTCATTTCCCATGCCGACTGCCCACTGTCTCTACAGTCCTTTAAAAAAATTACGGACTAGTTGAGAAACATTAACTACATGACGTCACTATATATCCCTTTTCAAAGTGGGAATGAAATTTCCAGGATGAATTTTGTAGGGAATGAATTGACTGGGAATGAAATCACCTGGCACCAAGGAATGCATACTACAGATGTGGCAAGCCTTCAAGATACGTCTTGAGGCCATCGTGGACGCCGAAGGGGCTACATAGAAATTTAGAGGAGATAATATAGTGTTACAGCTGGTCTCCTGTTATATATCTTGTTAAAGTGAAAAGTATTGATCATTCAGATTTCAATGTTGCACCCGCTATCTATAGGTAGACATAAATTTATGTATTTCTAATGGTCATATAAATATCCTGTTAACGTGAACGAACTTTTAAAAATATGTTAAGAGCTCTGAATTTCTTTATAAGTTATAATCTTACATATCTTTGATTACAATTATGATACGGAGTTGTTGATTTGGGCTATGTAGGCATCATTAATTATTATACTCATATTTATATACTTTTAATGGATAACTTATAAACACTAACTATGTCGTAAATGAATTTATTTTTCCTTATCATGAAAGTTAATAGACTATTAGCAAGTGAAAGTTAGAAGATAATTAGGTATTTATTCAACTGGTTAAATGATGTGTTTTTTATCTTCTCGGTAAACACTTTTTTGTGTAATTCAGGTACTCTTCGAATAAAAATGTCCTTAATTACAACTTTTAGGGGCTTCCACAATATGTCTATTTCAGGTATAGAAAATTTGAAGACTTTTTTTTATAACAGACTGTTTTAACTCTTGAAAACTTTGAATTCTGATATGTTTAAAAAAATTTAATGCATTAAATTTAATAAAAATTATTCTAAAATTGACAGATCTTTCAGTTATAAATCAATTTTAGGTTTCAAAAAAGATATTTTTAATTTTTTTAATGTTTTTTTTATTTATAAAATCTAATACGACGTCTAAAAATCGATGTTCAAAATATTTATCTTTGTTCGTGTCATTGTAAGTTTTGATTCTTTTTTTTTTTTTCAAAGTTTCAGACTGAGCTTCAGTTATTGTATCACGCAATCCACTTTCCACTGGAAAGTAAGAGAAAAAATCCCAAAAATAATTGGTAATTAGGAATTTATTCCCAGTTATGGAATTATTATTGAACTAATGGTAGTATCCGGCATTGCTTGGACTTATTAGGCGTCGACGAACATTCAAACTTTGCTCTTATAATATGCAAATTAACTCCCAAACAAGTTTTATTTTTACTTGATCGTTTTTCATGAACACTCTCACACGCAGTTACTCAATACTTCACTTTTCTCTCAAAAAATAAAAAGAAACGGTTGAGTGGTTATTTATAAATATGATAATATGGTCCAACTAGTACTTTAGACTATAGAACACTCCGTGCCTGTGCTTGAGCTAATAATGCTCGTTGCTAAGCCTTCTCTAAATTCAAATTTACTATTTTATTTACTTACTTTTCCTCGTTGTTAAAAATTTGTCTTCAGCCGACACACAAATAAACAAACAAACAGACAGACCTTACTTTATCAACATATACAGGGTCGACACGATATTTTTGAGAATTGATATTATTTCACATAATGACCGTTAGGTAGCAGTAAAATACTGTAGCATTTTTCCAAAATATTAAGCCAGTAGTTGAGAACCCGTGGTGCTGACAATAATGGAATCCAACGACTTTAACCCGTTTATGGTGAGGAACACAGTGAATACCATAAAGCCATTTGTCATTTTTTATTTACTACACAAGTCCCAGATGTGGCTGTCCAAGAACTTCGAGGACTACCCCAATCAATGTTCAGAACACTGATTAGAATAAGAGACACCGAAACCTCCATAGTTGACAACTAAATGTAGTATAACTGTTTGTAGTAGTGAGGTAATACCGTGCTGAAATAAAACTGTTTGAAAAAATTACATTAACTGTTTTTCCTAGTCTTTTTATAAATAATACTCATTTTAAGACCAAAATCCTATTTTTCCGACTGTAATCATCCATGAAAAGGGAGGGGGGGGGATGATTACGGATGGGCTTTTCGTAGTAAAAAATCACTGCGTATTTTGTTGTCCCTTGTTGATTTAACTTTTTCTTATGATCAGTGTTCTGAACGTTGATTGGTTGAATTAAAATGATCTCTTGTAAGCTGTGAACAATTCCTAAGCAATATTGATTTAAAAAAACTATTCCTATATTTCTATGCATTTCGATACACAGATTTACCTACTATTAGATAAGATTATAATCATCATATGTACATTAAATAGTGCTGAAAAGTATAGATCCCACGTACAAAAGACCCTCATTTTGATTATAGTACATTACTACTCCTGTGAAAAAATCACAGATTACACAAGTTTATGTACATAAAAACCAGAACATTGAACTCAATGTCTGTAAGTACCAGGTGGTCCATTGAAATCTGAACACTTACTAATTCAATAATTTATGAAAGTTGAGTGATTGAATTTTATTCATATTTAGACATATTATAGTATAAGCAATAAGTTACAAAAAAAATTAAATTTGAGCTCTCTAGCTTAAGTACAAGTTGAGTAAATGACACTTGAACGTGATCGACGGATTTCCATTAGTGCACTCGAAGCATTTGGGGGACTCTTGGACGACCGTCTATGTCGTTAGCAAGTCCAAAACGTTGGAAAGGAAGAAGGGCTCCGTCAAAAACTCCAAACTGAACCCGGAGGAGTGACAAAAAACAAAAACCAAAAAAAAAAGCCCAGGTAATCCCCTCAAGTCCATGAAGGCTCATGCAGGCCTCAAGGCATTTCCCACCAAACTATTTCCCGACAGATATAAAAAAAAGTGGGTAGAAAGAGCTACTTTTGACACTTTAAATGAAAGAAACCCATCTTCTCCGTTTCAAAACTCTATTGAATGAGTCTTTTTAACTTCTTTTTTTTAACACTTTTGGCCCCCCTGCAGCTTTAATTCCAACTCTCTGGACTACACGTTTTAGATGAATGCTGAAAGGAAGGTCTACCGTGTCCTTCATCCAAACGCCGAGACCCTCAAAGCCACTGCCAGCTATAACTGGGCTGCCATGACATAGGACAACATCTGCAGTGGTAGCCAAGCCTTCTACCCCCACCTTGGAACCATCATTGCCGCTAAGTACGGCTACATTAATGATTACGAAAACCAGACACACATCTATTTATAGTCTTCATTTTGTTGAAATGCAATTATTAATTATTAAATTATATCATGTTGAATTTTTAAAATTAAAAGTTTCAGATTTTAATAGACAACTAGGTAGATTTTAGACATTCCATTAGTACACAATAGTGTTTTTTTCTTTGTATTCTGATGCTTAGAGATTCAAATAATATGAAACGCCGGCGTGTTAATAAAACCAGAACCTTAAAATGGCTGCCCTGACAATTTGAAATGTTTTTTGGAGCAGAGCAGCTTAGCTGGAATGACGTTCCATTAAATAAGCTAGGAGATGTGGAAATAAATACTAACCCCACTCCGTATATAGTAATAATATATGTAGAAATTACTTCTTCGTCGATCCTGAATTATACTACGAGCCCAACAAGGAATGACATTTATAATCCACAACAAATCCTTCCATTTTGTACTCTTTGTCCTTAAAGCACAGGTGGTTATTTTATATTTATTGTTCTCTCTTCATGAATATAATAATATCGATGAAAACTTTAGTAATAAAAAATAATTTTCAAGTAGCAATTACAAAAAAACCGTTATCCTAAATTTTATATTTTTTAAATCCCTACCGGTAGTATAGGCAGAGGTGTAAAAAGTATTTACAAGAAAGTGGAAGCGGCTTTTTCTATTTTGCAGCATTAACACGATTTTTTATTTTCCATATCTGCTATCATTTTATTATTTAATTCGCGAAGATAGAATGTCTAAGTATAAAGTAAAAACTTGTGCGTGTCCTCATGAAAAACAGAGAGTAGAAATGAGGACTTGCTCGGGAGTTATAAGGGTAAGTCCTTCCTAGAATCGTAGTAGAATGGAGGATCGAAATCCGAATAATTCCAGCCTATAATATGTCATGCTATATACGGAGTGGGATTTTTCTTTATTTCCTTCCTCTCAGGGGGACTTGCAGCTGATCTAATACAACGTCATAAAAGTTAAGCTGCTCCCCTCAAAAGGATTCTTCATATTGTCAGGATTACCACGTTCATTTTTGATTTATTTTATTTTTAGATAGCGGAAGGACATGTTTTATAGATCATGACTATAGGGTTAATAAAGTACTGAAACATCTAAAACGGAACTAGACTAAATTGGTACTGTGTATGACGTAACACTCAAAATTTCTGAGCTAGAAAATTTTACTTATTAAAAAAAATCAGAATGAAGGTTGTCGTTTATGACGTCATCAAACTTCTCAACCTGTCTCCACCACCTACCCTAAATAAAAATAAATGCAGACCCGACTGTAAATGCATGCAAATCACCTTTAACTATTGAATGCACAACTGGGTCAAAAATGACATGCAGATATTGTTTTCTTCGAATATCTACATGACATATAAATATCTTAGCTTCATATTCAAGGAATTCCTCAAATAGCCTATATCTGACGAAATGCCGTTTCTTTTTTGACTTATCTTAAGTGTATTTTTGAGGAAATTTAGATTTTGTAAATATATACCATGTTTAATTAAGCAAGTCAAAAATGACCCATTTGTATAATCTATTATATATAGGTACTATGAATATTAATAACTAATCATTTCTTTTTGCTGTTATTGATATTATTTATCAGCAAATTTGACTGATTTATAGAAAGTTAATATTTGAGAAGTCAATACTATTTGCTTTGCGTTTGAGTATTTTCATTTTTATTCTAAATTAATCAAATATATCTAATATGTCATGGATAAAGACGAAACGCTGCTAATAATGAAGAATTATGAAGAGACAATAAGGACCGAGCAAACTAAAAAAAATATTATCCTCCAAGTGATGTGACAGTCAGTTGTTTAAAATCAAAATGTCAAATACTGAGAAGAAATTTCGAGCGCCTTCTCATACACCTATATTTTATTATCTCCGCCAACAATGCTTTTGGTCCTGGATGTTTGTTGGTTGGTTGTTAATCAACAGGATCATGGCAAAAGTTACGGATCAATTTTTATCATACTTTTTATAAAGATTAACAAGGTGACAGTAAGATGACCTTAAATATTAAGAGGTAAAGGTCAAAGATCAAGGTAACACGAAAGAAATGCATAATCGACCATAACTTTGGAACAAATTGAAACATATAGCTCAATTTGATTTTCGGAGAAGGTTTTAACGTTTTACCGAGTCCACATTCTAGTATTGAATAATATTAATACTCGGGTAGTTGCCTTATTTTTCTGCTAGATGGCGTCACTTACTGTTTCTTTGTTTACAAATGCATATAAGTAAACACCATTCATGCCCCATTGTAACTAATTATATTATTCTCTTAAATTTGGATAGAAGTAAATATTTTATATTTGATAAGCCTTTACCAAAAAATAATAATAATAAAATTATTCAAGTATGTGTTAATTTGGACCCAGAATGGAAATATGTAATCTAAGGTTTAACGGTATTTAAAACAATTTTTTTTAGTTTACTCAAATTTGGATAAAGGAAACTGCTATTTTTTAGATGAAAAGTTTACTATATCCAGTTTTTTCTTATATCCAAAGTATATGAAAATATAATTTTTAAATACTTAAGTAAATAAGTATTTAGGAAACTCCCTATATCAAAGAAACCAGTGTTTGATTAAATCCTGTTTTTGATAGATCATCGATGATTTTTAGCTTATCCTTCATCGAAAGTGTTTTTTGAGTTCCACTCATGATATGTATTCATTTTGGTTATCAAAACAATATGAAATTAATTTATAAAGGATCATACAGAACCAAAATCTTGGTGACAGCTTACATTTTGTTTAAATGTGTAAAGGAAAAAACCTCTTCTGAATTTTTCATTTGTTCATACCAAGAAAGAAAAAAAAAGCTGACTTTAAGTGTGTTTTTTACTTCATATTTCTTCTATACAAATAATTTTATGTTGTAAAAAGTAGGTAAAAACACACTTAAAGTCAGCTTATTATTCTTTTTTGGTATGAACAAATGAAAAATTCAGAAGAGGTTTTTTCCTTTACACATTTAGACAAAATGTAAGCTGTCACCAAGATTTTGGTTCTGTATGATCATTTATAAATTAATTTGACAGTCCTTATACTAACTTTAGTACTTGAATCGGTACAAAATATTGCATCATGACAACACAAGACAATTTTTTTTTGGTCAGGATAAAATTTTTTTAAGAGAAACTAGGGACAAATTGTTTTTTAAAGACTCATTTTCTTAAAAAAAGGTGATTTGGGGAAATTATGCTTCAGAGCAAAAAATATATATGATTTTTCTTCCAAAAAAATTTAATATCTGAAACTTAATTTTTAGTCTCTTTTTTCCAAAAAAATTAATTTTTGTTAATAGTTGTGGACTTTAGAAAGTTTGTTCGAAAAGATTTAATATTTGAAATCTTTTTCTAAAATAATTTATTTTCTATGAAAAGCTGTGGATTTTTGATTTAAGAAAAAAAATAAATCCAAAAAATAAGTGCCCCCCCCCCCAAAAAGACATACATATATATATGATCCCGCGGACGCCCCTGACTACTCTATAGTGATAGTATAACTGCCTAACTTCTATTACTAATTCAATACCTATTTTTATGTCTCTTTTGTGAGGAAAAGTCGCGATATATAATAAAAATAATGACGTGTTAAACAGCTCTGTTAGTAGGATATCAATAGAATACATCCTACATGCTAAAGGTATTAATGCATTTCATTAAAATTCCAGATGAATAAAATTCACACATGAAGAAACAAAAGTGTGCGTATAAATTGCACTTAAAATATACAATTCGTTATTTGTATAATCTAAATGATGAAATAGGTATAATATATATATATTCTATTTAAGTCTTCTAAAACGTCATTAGACTCTGAGCTATGATTATATATAAAAAAACTTGCATTTAACGACGGAAATATCATGAGTGCATCTTCATCTTTGTATTGATATATATTTTTATAGCATGAATTTCACGTAAAAAGTTGGGGACTATTAAATCTTTATGCATTTTCCATCTTTGTAGCTCCCTGGTCCCTTTTTCTTCTCCTCATAAAAACCCCGTGAAAATGTCATTAACCAGTAGTTATATATAGACCACCTGGAATTAAGTTTATGAAGAAACTTGGTTCATACTAGAGATGGATTTATAGATTTACTACAAAGAAGACCCAAAACTTGCAGTAGCATTTAATTACGAGGTTTCATTACTCAATTAAATGACACCACAAACAGCAATATACTATTTTTGTTTTTATCCAATGTCTCAAAGTGTAAAAATGTAGTAGCAACAAGAAAAGAGGTACCGCGTGTACGATCTCCTCGGAGCCTACAGAGACCGTTGGCATCTCCATCTGGACTGTCTTCAACATCAAGAAGTTCATTACAGCTCAATAATGCCAAGGAGAACTAAACATTCTTCAGAAACAATAAGGCTGCCGTCGGGCCTGCCTCCATGTGGTCCTCCTCCAGCCCTATTGTTATTTAATCATGTCACAGTAAGTTTTAGGTTCACACTGTAGAAATCTTAGAACAGTCAGAGTCCGTTATAATTATAATTTGGTCTGTCCAACTTCAATTTGGACCGGTATCATAGTAAAATTTGATTAAAGGAAAGGTCTTGATTGAGCCCTACGTAATTTTTAAGGAAATTATATGGGAGAATAATTCGAATTTCTGTCTGGATCGAAATATATTGGGCCTACGGTTATTATTTAATCATCTCTATTATGAAAAATTTGTAGAGGTTAAGAGTAATATTTTCACAATTTTCCTATAAGTAGATATTTAATGGATACATTATAGATCGTCTTCCTCGAGGCTTCAGTCTGCTCCCTGATGGCTTTCCGGGAAATTCCGCGAGGAGGATCACTACTATCTCAATCCTCTTTTCTTTTACGGTTTGCTTATGGTGGCCACTAGGACAATGTTTTTTGAGCAATCGACAGCTAATTATATGTTCTACAACATTGCCCATCGGAGCATTGTCAAAAAATTATTATTAACGTCTTAACATTTGCCTAAATAATAAAGGGTGGCCCGGTAGGTCAAGATCGGTCTAGAAAAAAGACACGGAAACCTAACTAAAAAAATACCGGTCTCGGACTGAGTCTCAACACTAGTACATACATAGCAAAGATTGTATCAGAAAATATGTACCAATATAAAATGTTTAAGAGGATTTGGAGTCAAAACCTAGGAACCGCACGTTGTTGCAATCTTAAATCAAAAAAGTTTTATCGTACAATAAGGGTTTGTGGTGTAAGGAAAATAGGCTCATATAAACTTATATTTATTATTTCTACTCATACCCATCCAGACCATCCATTTTTTCCATCTCAAAACAGTATGCATACCTACAGAGTGCTTCAATTTGTATTTTTTTTTCTTCCATGTAAATACCTAAGAAGAAAAGGATATGTAACGTTTTTTTGCAAATATTTAGAGATTTAAACTCAAAGTTGTAAATACTTGGCATTTTTAGTGGGCGATTTATATGCAATTGACAATCTGGAAAGGGTTTTAAAATTTTCTGTTATCATTATTCTAAAATTATTGAGGAGATAACATCTAAGGTTTAAATGTAACCTCAAGTGTGTGAGCTCATGAATGACTAACTGTAACACTAATGATTTGTTGGTGATTCAAAACTATAAATGAAATAATATTATCCTTTGGTATGTAAAATAAGAAAATAAACTGAAATAAACATGGTCATCCTGACAATTTGAAGAATGTTTTGCAAAGGGTGCAGCTTAATGGGCCATGACGTTTAATTAAGTTATTTGCAAGCAGCTATGAGATTAAGATAAGAAAATAACCCCACTTCGTGTCTAGCAATGATATAGGTAGGAATGACTCTAAGATGTCGATTCTCAATTCTGCTCCTAGTCTAAAAAGAACTTACACAAGGAGTAGAAATTATATTTTGGGAGGGGGTGAAATTTTTTTCTCCCCCCCCCAAATTTTATAAAAGAAATTCAGAAATTCTATTAAAACAATTTACCTTTGTTTTCCAATTTAAAAATTTACAACAGCCCCCCCCCTCTCTGCAGAAGCCGCTGCCTAATAACATCTCAGCGTTACTTTCTGTCATTCATGAGCAAACAAATTCGTTTTATGTTGACTCCTTAAGAATGGAAAAATAATCATAACAGCATTATAAAATAAAATAGAACATATATTCAGATAGCAACTACAAAAAGCAAAAAATCATACTACTTACAAAATGATTAATGATGAAAATCCAGTGTAAAATGGGGATGTTAAAAAAAAAAAAAAAAATAGAAGAAAAATGGTAACCCTGACAATTGAAGAATGTTTTGGAGGAGAGAAAGAATAATGCTCATGACGTTTCATTAGATCAGTTGTTAGACATTTAACTAGTATTAATTCGATTTCGATCCCCAATTCTACCCTTGAGTCCAATAAGGACTTACAATTATATCTCTGCAACGAATCCTCAGAGTTAAGTTCCATCTTTTATGAACCGACACGAACGTTCCAACAGGCTTTGAATATAATTGAATCTATTTAGGAAAGGATGTTCACAGCTCAAGAATTAAATAATAATGACAACTTCTAAGGGAAAGTATATTCCTTCTTTATATTACCAATTACAAATTAACAGGCCAGTTAAACAACAAACAGGATTTACAGAATTAATTATTATATATATTGTTATAAATTTAAGCCCTTGTCGAACTCACTTTTACTTATGTCCTTATTTCCTCCTCCCCCCTTTATAAAAGCTTAAAGTTATCCTAATAAAACTTAATTACACCTAAGCTACTCTTAACCATACATTCTTCAATTTGAAAGGAAATGAATATTTATACAAACCGAAAATGCTTAGGATTCACAAGTCTGTTCATACAAATTAGTGTATTAAATTATTTTTAAGATTCGATTCAGCCACAAGTGAGTTTTCAATTTGGACAAGATGTACATAAATTACAGTTGGGTGTTTACGTGTGACCCAGCAAAATACTTTTATAAATCTTGTCAGGTGAAGTTTTAGTATCAAAATATCAATCTTCAAATGTATCTCTCAAACTTCCCTCGAACAAGAGAAAGACAGAAAGTTAGCTAATTATCTCCAACTTTGGGACTATTCGTAATTGTAAATGATATCATTGTTCAAAGGTGAACAACAGCTAATTTAAATCCCACCAATCAACCTTTAAAAAGCATATTAGAGGCAAGAGAAGTAGAAAATGGACATGGTATTGAGTACAAGCGATATTTAACTTCTTAAAGAAACCTAATTAGGAGAAGGAAAGTACTGTTTGACTTTTTTGACGTCATCGAAACTGAGTTTGTTTATTTCAAACCACACAGTTGACCAAAAATCATCCCAGACCAATCAAAACCGCAATATTTCAATATGACCGATATAGGTCAAATTTTTGGCAAAAGTAGTCCTGAACTTCCTTATTGGTATTTAAGTAACTGAAAGGGATGATCAAGTTTAGGCAGGACTGAGCTAATAACATTTTTATTGAAATTCTATTGACAAACACGTAAAAAAATAGTTTTCAACATAATTCCGCATGACTTCAATATACTTCTCCATTCTATTCAACCATGCCTCTATAACGTGTATAAAGCCCTACTTGCTAAAGTATGTCATGAACCCCCCTGCACAACAGTTTTTAATTCCTGTTTGGTTCCAAAACGTGTTCCGAAAAGATATTTCTTTAGTTAGGGAAATAAATAAAAGTCGCATGAAGCCAAGTCTGTAGAATAAGGAGAATGAAAGAAAATTTTGATCTTTTTCTGAGTTAATTTTATCCAATATCTTTTGGAGTAGTGATATTGAGCATCGTGGTAGATAACTGCCATCCAACTTCTGCTCGCATGTGATTCGTTCCTCAGCTTTCTTTGGTTTGTGCTTCTGGAAACATCTGGAATCGTACTTCATTTACAGATGTCATTTTCTTCTTGATGTACATCTTACACAAAAACTTTTCAACAGGGGCAATAGCTGATGTGTTGACTTCAGATGCAAGTCCAAGCTACCTAAAAGCTGACTGTGCTCCTTTGTTTTTCTAGAGGAGTTTTAGTGCTCTTATTTTCCCCTCTCCATTGAATGATGATGTATAGTCACATGATAGGTAGGTAGTGATTTGCAAAATGTATCGTCAAGTGCTGCAGGCATCTGAGTTAGAGGATCATCAGCCTAGGCTACGATAATTTTTTTTGATTGCAATTGGCGGGGGATGTGCGGATAACAACGTTGTTTTGAGACGGAATGTTTGCAAGATGGTAAAACATACGACAATAAGCTTCTTCATGGTCGCTGCACAGCCCAGCTCCTACAATTCTAACGGCTCTAGAATTTCTCTCACAGTTCTTGCTTGATGGAGACAACCATTTGTCAGAAACAAAGTGAATAATGTCCCCATCTGATGAAAACATCTTCTTGAGAATAAACTTTACCAATTCTGGAAGGAATAGCAGAGTTCATCTGAAGATGTAGGAAGAACGAAGCAATTGATGCTCAAGGGTGTTGAAAGATGAGACTCGAAATATTTCATATGTGCTGTTTTTGGAGGTTTCTGTATTGTCCCATTTACATTAAATGGATACTTTAAAACTTAAATCCCCACTATATATGGCGAATGTCTTTGTAATTGTCATTTAAATATGTATCTATCAAGTTTATAACACAATGTGTAAGTGAAAAAATTGTAAGATTAGGGTTATTATGTCCTGATAAAGCAGAATCAATACATTTTTTTTATTTAGGGGGGAGGGGGCAGTCGTACTTTTTGGGAGGGCATACTTAATTTTCCCGGAAATAATTGGGTTATCAGTCTGGGGTTTTAAAATGCCCTGAGATAAAACTCTATAATAATGCAAGTTTTGTCTATGTACTTTATGGGGTGAAATAAACCGTAAATTCAACGTTTTTGGGCTACTTTTGGGGTGGGGGTAGAGAGAGGGGGGAGTCTGACCTCTCTTTTCTGACAGAAATTTTATACATTGATGCAAGTTTTGTCCATGTACCTTGATGGGATGAAAAAATGTAAATTTTTTAGTTTTTATTGTCAGTCTAGGTTTTTGATGATATCCTGATAGTACAATACATTGGTGCAAGTTGTTTCTATCTCCCTTATGGTTAAAAAAACCTAACAAGAGGATATTTTCAGGGGTTCTGGAGGCCAGACCCAGCAGGGGGGATCAGACTGACAAAGAAAAAAATCAATGTTCTAGGTGACATAATTAATTTCAGGGGGTCAAACCTTCTGTATCTTATGGGGTGACATCTTCCATGGCAAGCTCCAAGGCTAAAATAAAAAAGGTAGCGAAATGACATAATAAATACAAATTTTATTTTATATAGTTATATATGTAAAAAAGAATGACCTCACGGTATGTATTATTATAATTTGAAGAAAAGTTGGACGGGCTGTTAAACTGTCACTATGTTTTATTAAATTAACGGTGAGCAGTTAGAAGATGGAAAAAATAGAAATAAATCCCACTCCATATCTTACAAGGATATAGGTAGGAATTACTCCGATGCCGATCCTCAATTCTACAAACCAATAATGAATTATACCGTTATAACTCACCAACAAATCCTCAAAATTACTCTTCATATTTGATGCACTATTGATAACTCTATACAAAGTCCTTGAGAAACTTGTTTAGAAAAAAGAAAAAGTAAAAATAAATGAACTCAATTTTTTTCATCCTTTTCCTTCTCTTCAAACGTTAATTTTTACTTAATTTTTTTACAACAAAATGCCTTAAAACGATGCCTTTTTGGAGAAAAAAATTGATACTCTAACTTTACATTAGAGTATTTTCAATATCCAGAACATTTTGCTTAATCGTTTTTGTAATATTTGCACAACTGAACCAATTATAGCGGTTTAGGAGAACCCCAAAAAACCTTATATCAAAATAAATCCAACTTCATGGAAATCAAATTGAAAATATTAAAACTATAAAAAGAATTACCCCTAGGTCTTAGCTAACTTTTTGGATAAGGGTAAAGTTTGCAAATTTTCCTGTTTGAAGTGAAAAAAAGGTCAAAATTTAGTCCTTCTCTGGTAATTTTTTTTGGATGCTCTTTTTTAATTAAGCATTTTCGGACCAAACATTGTTGGTTATGGAAGTAGAATATAGAAGGTGTACCAAAATAGTCCATAAAATAAAAGTTTTAGATCTCACATTTCATCTACGTCCTTGGCAAGTTTTTTTTTTTTCGAAAACCCTTTGTCTAGGCCTGGAGAAACCCGTTAAAAAAAAGGAAATGCAAAATAAAAATAAATTAGAGTCAGTTATTGAAATTATAAATGGTTAAATTAATTTTTGAGTAACAAATTTTTGACTAAATTATGCATATTACCCTATAAAATTTGTATTATTAATTTACACGCACCGGTAGAAAGATTTTATTTCCAGCTCTAACAATGACAAGGATTTTATACAAAATTGTCTTGATTATACCTTAGTCACGATATTCTTAGATGTTATATGGGCTTGAATTTATTCAAAGGAAACTAATGCTTGGAAAATCATATTGTAAATACACTTTTATGTTTAGGTATACCAATTACATACTCAAAATATTTTGACAATTTTAGAAAATAATGAAAAACTTTAGAAACATTATTTTTGTACAGAAAAGTATTCAAGGAATATTTGATGTCTGAATGCGAAAAACAGATAACAATTATGGGCCTGCTAACTTGCCTCATCAAAAGTCGCAACCCTACGTATTAGCAAATACACAATTTAAAGAATTATGTGTACTGTATCTAATCCAATATTGAAATATATCAAATATTGGATATTATTTGACTGTCTGCAAAATATCTGTTCGAAAAATTATCTTCAGTTTCTTACTCCCACACTTCAATCTATAATTTTAGGCAATCAATCTGGTCCACACTTCAACAAAGTAAGACAAGTGGTGGTCATGTGCTCATACATTGGTGTACCCTTCCCATAAATGTATTTTCTTACATTCCACACTACAAAATGATTTTTTATGTATCTCTCAAATTTTCTCCTAAAAAAAAAAGATTCAAATTGACTTGTTGTTAACAAACTACGCCTAATGGCTTTAAACTCTTCACAGTGTATTCTAAAATCACAATTTAGTCATCATTATACACTGTTTTAAGTCCATCTAATTTCGTTCAAAATGTAAGAACAGGGCCAATCCTTAACATAGGTAGTTTAGGCAAATTTCAAGGGTTCTAATCAAATTGTTTACTATTTAATATTAAAAAAAGAAGGAATATAAATATATCTTTTAAAGATTTAAAAAACCGGGGTTCCAAAAATTTGCCCATTATATTAGAGTGGGCATAAATTAATTTAAAAAAAAAAAAAAAAGGATAGGTGGATCGAACAGTCTTGGCTTTTGAAGTACAAGAGAGAATATTGGGATCTTGTTTTTTAATATAAAAAAATTATATAATTCAGTATTCAACTATTGATCCACATATAAACCGAGAATTTCATTAATTTATAAAATCCAGATGTGTAGAACGTAAAAAGAGGACACGTCCCAGTGAAAGATGATGGTTCGTCATCCTACTGTGTGTCAATGCATATAAATTAATGTGGAAGGGTGACAACATAAAATCATATACAAGCCATCAAAGTCACAATACTGAAGCCCTAACGGGGGGGGAAATCTTTTGAGAACATTCCATAGAATGAATAATTAGTGGACAAAATACAAAAGTTTTTTGAACATTTCATAATATATAAGAACCTATAAGACCTAGAAGATCAAATATTAAAATTTGTCAACGTTCTGAAAATGTAAGGCTGCTTATATGATCATATTAGCATGTCAAAATCAATATTTGATGTTTTGGGCCACATGTTGATATAGATCATACTCAAGGCTGCAATTATGGGTATCGCATTGCAAGTGAAAATAAGAAATATTAGAACCATCTCCTGAAAGTCTCTTGATTTGATTGAATAACCATTTACGCACCATTGACCAAAAATGTACGTCGTGAAACCTCCTATCAAGATTAAAATATTAAATACATTCTTCGACCTTCCTCATTCGTGTATTAACCTTAAAGATCCTTTTTTTTTAAAGAAAAATAATTGAAAGAGATGAACACGCGTATATAAAATGTTGTACTTTTAATACTCCATCATGTCTACCCGTACATATAGATCTTCAAAATCTTGATCTCACATATTAGTATTAATTATAATTAAACAAGGATTTTAAAAGTGATTTAATAATGTGTTTGGCTTGCCTAGGCGTTTTTCAAATATATAAAAAGTTAATTGGATTTTCCCTTCCACTCTTTTTCTCTATTTATGTTTGTAAAATCATTAAATACTCTTATTATTTATACTTACTATGTTAAATTGTACCTTATGTCTTGTTTTTAAGGTCAAACTCAAAATAGGAACACTCCAATAGTTCAAAATGGAATAATCCAATTAAAAATAAGAACAGTCAATTTCAAAATGAGAACAGTCAAAAACAAAATAGAAACTTATCTATTTAACAAAATAGGCTGAGAGAATTTGAGCTGGTATTCAAAAATTTACTACAGACACCTGTGCAAAATGTAGGAATTGTCGATTGAAGGACAATTAACTAAAGTAAATCCTGTTTAAATTGTTAGATTTTGACTTTTTAAACGGATACAACAACAGATTGTTGTTAATTTATATTGGATTACACTATAAGTATACCCTAGTATATATTATATAGTCAACATTTTGGTTCCTGTGAACCCTATTCTATCAGTTTAAAAAACCAAATCCTTTCCCTCACTTCTTCAATGCCACTTACGTATTATTAGATTTGGGAAAATGGTCAAAATACCAGCAAGCGTTAAGTTAAAGAAAATTATATATTTATAAGAACAAGATGCAAATGTCTCTAATTTGAAAATTCTAGATATTCAGCGAGCAAAGAAATATATATTTGATTATGATTCCTGTCAGAAGATATGTCGTCTATCATATTATCTACTTTTTATGACAAGTTTTTACTCTTACCGCAACTTCAACAAATTTTCAATCACTACATATTATTAGCAGTTAAATTACCTTCTATTTTCTGAAAAATAGATGGAAATAAGCAATATACAAATAGTGTAATTATTTACTACCCAGTCCATTAGTCGGAAACCAGTGCCGGAATGACAGAGGGGTTACAGGGCCCATGCACTTCCTCCTCTTGTAAATATTTTACAGTGGGCAAAAGTTAGAAAGGCGTCAAATTAGAAAATAATTTAAGAAAATTAAGAAAAAAATTCTAAATTTTTTTAAATCAGTTACTTAAAACGTCAAAAAAAGTAATAAAGAACTATTCGAAAGAAAATTGATTTTCAAAATTTTTTTTTGCGTGTAATATATTTTAATCTTTGGCAACGTTTTACATTTCACAGTATACATTTTTAAATGCATTAGTTGAAGTTTTTGAAGATGTTTTTTAATTTTTCCAATTTAATCAATAACTTTAGATTGTACCAAAATAATACGAGATCAGAATTTCGAAATAGAGAATACTTTTGATTTTGTATTTTATTCATTTAAACAAGAAAATAATATTTAATCCTCCAAAAACGGTCTTTCATGGACGCATTTTGATTTGAATACATGCCAATTATCAAAAAAATGATTTTTCCATGTTTTAAACTTTCTCCAATGATGATTAATTCATGTTAATATATATAGTTAGTTAGAAAGTACCAACATAATTAATTACATGTCTAAAATTCCAGAGTTATAATGGTACTCAAATCTTTATTAAATGGTCAAGAAACTGAACAAGCGATCGTTAAGTGTATGCGATCGTCTCTCAAATGGGAAAGAAGGAACGCTAAAGAACAACTAAGGGTTAAAAAAAGCTAAATTTACCAAACCTTGATTAAAAGTTGCAAAGCTTACGAATAAAACCTTGAACCAATATGTTGCATATATTTTCACTGGACGTTTCAGGAGCATCACAAAAAGTTATGGTATTACAATGTAGCTTAAACGTAACTGAAAGTATAAAAACCCCAATACACTAACGAAAGATTAATAATTTTTTTTAGAAACAAACGTCAAAATTTTTAATGTGTTCGTCCCAAATTTCTTGTTTATACTCGAATAAAACTAGATAATTTAAGAGTGATTTTGGTTATTACTAAAAACGTAATTATAAAAACCCCAAAACACTAAAAAGTGACAAGATATTGATTTGGTGTTGGATATTTCGAGATATTGATTTTTTTTGATCGGGGGAGCTTAATAAATTCTTATTTTTGAAAGGTAATAACCTTTCAAGTTATTTTTATGAGTTGCATGATTCAAAATGGCTCTTATCTCAAAATTACAATATTTAATATCAATTCAAAAGAAGCTCAATTTATACAATATATACAAAAGATCTAAAAGTACTGAAGAAAAATGCATTAATTTAAAACCGATGTGAGTAATAAATAGTGTCACTTTTCTGCTTCCTCTTAATGGACAATTTATGTAATGAATCATGAGTCAATTCTTTCTCAATGTCTCATTGATCAATGTGAGTTCCTTAATTAGATATTCTCAAATTAAATATTCAAAAAATAGATTAAAATATGCCTTTGATTGATGAAGTGAGTGCTTGCAAATGCAAAAATGGTATTTATAAAGTCATGAGTTTATTATCACCTTAAATATGTAGAGGGGTTATAAATCCTTTTTGTAGCTATAAAATAAAACTACTTTTTTAATACATTAATTAAAACTGCTTTTGTTTTTCTAACAAGTGTACATAAACTTAATCAATTTCCATTTCCGGGTAATCTATTAGACTATCCGTTTTCAGACTATTAGTTTGTGTTTCCATGTGCTGGTACTTTTTCAGCTGGTTCCTATCAAAAGACTGAACTCGACAATGTTTGAAACCTCTCTAGGCAATTTAGTCGTGGAACAATCCATTTCCATCTAAAAAAATGGGATTTTGGGTGTTATTTTGGCCATTGGCCATTTTTAAGCCTCATGTACTATCCTAAATATGATTCTACGAGTCAAACGTTGCACCTTAAAAATATTTTTTTAACTTATCCGATAGAGCAAGAAATATTTAAAAAGAGGACAGATCCGTTCTTCCTTTTTTTAATTTCATTTCTACGAACTCAGGCCTAAAATCCATTATTGTCTGTTCTTGTTGCTTTGTTGATTATAATGTTTGAATGAGTGTGTTGAGAAGTGGGAAGTTATCATTATTAAATATTATGCGTTACAAAATTGGGAGATAAAACTTCATTTTATTTAAATTTTATATGCAAAAATTGCATAAATTTTCATTTTATATTCATAAACAAATAAATGAAAGAAGAAGGATCACGTTAAAAGATCACATAAATAAACATTTTAGTTTATAATTATCCCTTTCCAAAAAAGTCATAGCTAAAAACTATACACACATTACTGATCCAAAACAACTAAATAAAACATACAAAATTTAGAGCACACATTCAAGCATTTAACTAAAACCAGGAGCAAATGAGAATAACATCAGAAGCAATCCACCACTAAAAGTTCAAACAGTCTCCATATTAAGGCTATTTCTTTTTAAAAGCTTTGTAAGATCTTACAATCCAATTTAAAGAGTCTAAATATTTTGCAAGCATCATCGAGGGGTAATTCCTAATAATATAACCTCCATATTTCCATCCAGATCCAGAGGTGTTTGGAACCATCAAAGAGAAATAAAGCATACCTTGCAATAGATGGGATGATAGCAGCTCTTATCTCTTCAGTAGCTCAGGGATCATAATTTGTAATTTTGCTGGCAATAAGAGCTTTGGAATTCCATAACTCTAAATCTAACACCTTTGTCTTTCCTTACGCATCCCTTTCGTTTTAAAAGCCCAAACAAAACAAGTGCTTTTGTGAGTTTTGATTCTTGGTCGTACAGTCCATTTACATTTAAGGAAATAAATACTTTTATAATTCGAACCCTGGGACAATCTACGAAAGCGTGTATGGAGGAGTTAAAAGTTTTTCCACAGTCTTTACATAGATCATTATAAAAAATAAGGCCAGCCAAGATTTGAAACTTTGCAGTAAATTTTTTGTAGTCTTAAAATTTAAGTAAGTACCTTTCTATTTTTTAACCCAAGAGATCTAAAATTTTTATAAAATTTTCACATATCAAAGTAACATTGCTTTTAAAATAAAATTTTCAAATGCCATGGTGTTGAAGAAATGTGGTTTTTAGCTATTCTAAAAAGTGGAAAACAAAATTTAGCCTTCACAAATACCAAATCAGGGTGTTTTGGGAGGCCATGAACAGTCAAAATAGATTTATGTATACCCATACATTCTAGGCAGGTTGGATCCTCTGTATTGTTGAAAAACGTTGTTTTTTTGCTACGTTTTGATGAATTGTAACTATGGTAGTGTTCGACTCATACGTTGTGCGTTCCATACCATAAAACACAATGGGCAGCACTGGGGAGATTTTCTCAACTGATCCGTATGATAAAATAGTACCCACCATTAGAATCATGTAGAGAGGAGTACCTGATACAGTAACTCTCTATTCCAAGAGTGGAATTTTCGTAATGTCAATAAAAATCTTCTGTTATATCTTGGGGATAATAGAAGAAATTAGAATGATATATTTATTAGTAATTTGTTAATGAGTAAAAAGTGTCTTACTACACCTTTTCCTTAATCATTTGAGAGATCTAAGATATTTACCATTTCCCTGTTTTATTGACCATGACAGCCAAATTTCTATATTACTTGTCAAAGTGCCATTGGTGTTGAACAAAAAGGAGGACCGTAGCCTTGTGTTATCTATATTAATAAAGCAAAGTGTGTCTCCTTGTTGATTGTCCAGTTATAACTCATATCTAACAATGATGGTTTCAGGGCCAAATACATAATTAAATATATTAATCAACGTCCAGATTCTTCCACGAAAGTACTATTTATATCAATCACGTAATTAAAACTGTATTTTCAGATTACTATGAACGTGACAAGATGGGTGTCATAAATTTGAAGGACATAATTTAGGGACTTTGTATATTTTGCATGTTTTAAAACTGTCAACCATTTTCCTTTTCTAGATAAATAGGTTTTGTTATCACAATTGTTTATTAAGTAATCTGAAATGATTTTTCTACGAGAAGAAAATAATATAATATATACCAGCGGTTCCTAACCTTTCTGGTTCCGTGACCCTTAAATTCAATTGCCATGTTACAATAACCCAAAATAAAACAAAATAAGTCGGGTTGATCCTTCTTCACTGCATTTTTGGGGGGTAACTAGTTCTAGGCTATATCTAAAATTTGACTTCAAAATAACTGAAAATTTATTTTTTATTTACAACATTCGTTTGAAGTTACAAATTGTAGTTCTTCAATTAATGCTTCTACTATGAAAGTAAAGCTCCTTTACTTGTCTCTTGATTTATCATGGGCAATCACAAATTTAAAAAAATAAATTTTAATTGAGGTGACTATCATAATTAGATAATTATATTGATATTAACAAAAGAATATAACACAAGAAGATTCGGTATCAAACAACAACTTTTTGAAGGTCTTAGGCGACCCGATTCAAATTGTCTAGCGACCCGAGCTGGGGTCTAGAGCCACAGATTGGCAACCACTGATCTATATTAATAAACTCCCTTTTTTCTTGGTCTTACTTGGCTTTAATAAATTTTCAAATTTTAAACAAAATAAGACAGAAACACAACCAAAAAAGAACAGGCAAATGCAATAATAAACAATCATTTATCCCCTATGACATAATGAAAATCATATGAAAAAGTACTAGGTATTATAAATATTTTAAAACATTCGCGTAGAATGTCTCTATATATTATATTTAAAAGGGGACGTTCCCACAAGAAATGAATAGTAGTTTCTATTACATATACTGCAAAAAGATCAAATTTCCAGTTTTGTCTTTATAAAACTTACTTCCAACTGCCAGGGAACCGGGTATTTTACAATAAGTATACCATTTTTCTGCCAACGTTGGAAGTTTACTACTAAAAGCTCCGATAATTTTGTACATGTTTCTTTTAATTTTTCTTCATTGAGTACATTTTCTTAAAAATGATTCTGAAATCGTAGTCAATTCATATTTTATACAGCTCTAGACTGTAAAGTGTACTCAAAGTCACATGAAGCAATTTGTTGAAGAGTTATACTATTAAAGTTGACTGACCCTGCGTAATATATGAGTATACATATATTTGAAATTAACATCAAATTTAGTAAATTCATTTTTTCGTACAGTATTAATTTTTGTTTTTACTCAAAAGTTGGCTCAAACCTATAAAAAAGGCTTAAAATATTCTCAAAACTGAAATAAAAAGTTACCGAAAATCAAATTTTATACAAAAATAAACTGATTGCAGATTTGTAATCCGAATATGTGTCACCAGAGTAGAATATGAAATAAAAAAATCTTTTTTATTCCCTTGAGTAATCAACACTTATTTTTGACTGACAGTTGATCTGGCCTTCTATTCACAAAGGGTTATTTTGGAGGAGGGTATTTTCTACATTTTCGTTCAAGAGTGTTGTCAAAATTTGGAATTTTTATCTTAATAATTTTGTCAATCCTAAGCATTTTTAGCATGTGAGTTTTGTTGGAACGTGAATAGTGTTTTTATAGTTTTCTAAAGGTGTTATATTTATTCTTTCACTCTTAAGAAGATAACATATAAGTATAAAGTCTAACCACAAATTTGCGTGCTCATGAACGATGGAGAGTCACTCTGAAGGTTTAATGGACAGTTATAAGGGCAGTAAGTTGTTGTTGTATTCTGAGTAAAATTACGGATCGAAAACGGAGTTATTTCTGTCAATGACCTTTCTTGATACAGTGTGAAACTTATGGTTATTATCTTGATCTAACAGCTACAATTACTTATTTTAATCAAAGATCTTGACAGCTCAGCTGCTCCCTCTCAAACATTCTTCAATTTGTCATACTTACATGTACATTTTCGGTTTCTTTTTACAAACCAAAAAGGCTTACAATCATCCCTAGTCATTAATGTCTCGATCCATGTCTGACTCTGATCATTGATATACTAAATTATATGTGACTTCTATTTTTTAAAAGGCTAACTAACATATTTTGAGCCTTTTTTTCGTTTTCTGTTTGGAGGAAAGTGTTGCAGATGTGATATATAAATGTGGAAAACTTTGGAAATGTGCCTGTAGCTGTTTGTGGAAATTCCTCCTTTCAACATGTGAGGATCACAAAACCTCCTTTCTTTTGAAAAGGAGAATTGTTACGCTGGTGTTTGATAATCAAAAGATATCATCAAATTAAAATGGCCCATTTTAGTTCTGAATACCCTCTTTTATAAATCCTTGATCGTGTGTAACCCTGAGCAACAATCAAAACATATACAAATTTTTGACTAGGCATATTTTTCTCAGAAGCTATCATTTATTCATACAAAAGATAATGGGATTATGTAATGATACATAAATGTGACCAAGTGTTGGAATGTAAGTATGAATGAATGGACTATAAAGATCTCCTTTATTAAGTATTATCTTGGACTTGACATCTCCCTTTATACACAGCTGATATAAGAGATGGGTAGAGCCGAGTCTTTATTCCAACATGGGTAAGTTTCATTATTTATTTCATTATTTACATAATGAAATAAATAAAATAGTGAGTTAATCATGAATAGAATGACCATGGGTTTGAACTTGACTCTGAGCTAATTTATAGTATAGAACAATTAAATTCTCTTCAAAGTAGATCTTGCTTAAGAGTAGTAATGTAGTAGCAAGGGAGCTTTATCAAAAGTTAACTCCTCCCAACCAAAGAAAAAGCTTCGTCACGGCCCTGCTATTACATCATAATACTTCATCAGAGGATGAATATTTGTATTGCCCCTCTTATGACGTAAATGAATAAATTTAAAAACAGTATATACATGCAAAACATAGTTACAAAATTCATTTGTTAGTCTAATGATTTGATTTTTTTCCCCAGCAACATGTCGATTTGAGGTACTGCATATGATCATTTATCATTTTTCCTCATGACGTATGCAGTTTTTTCTATCCTATAGAGACTGCCTAGTTAGTTATGGAATAACAATAGAGTAAACCTCAGCGACCCTGGTGGACTAAAGAGTATTCTTGTAGACAACTAAAGCTTAGTTTTCCCATCCGGTCAATAGTTTTGGATCCTACACTTTTTCAAACATGTCCAAAAATCATAAAACGCGCTTCTGAGTGTAAGGATTTCTTTGACAACAAAAATACTTTGTCCTTGGGAAATGTCACTTTTAACTCTAAAAGGACCATATGTGTACCAATTTGTGAATAGACAATTAAAACAAACCTTTCAAATGGGACATATACGTATCAATTAGTAGCTCAGGCTAACAAAGTTAAATACTATTATAATTTTTTCTTGTCCATAGCTTACCTTGGTGTGGAGTAAAATACACTTAAGCTCCAACTCTAGTCCCTCCAATGTAAACAATGATAATTTATTTTCAATAAAAAGTGAAATATTTTTTTTATAATTTTCTCTGAGTTATATCATAAATATAATATATTAATGTTAAAAATGAATTTAAAAAAAAATTGGGAGAAAATAATTTGGTCCTTATAGGGGTAAGGTACCGTGGATGACGTCACTTTATTACTATTCCTCGTGACGTGGAAAATTATTTCTTCACTTTGGAGAATTCATGACACTCATATGCTAAATGAATGTTGTTTAATGATTTTCCATGTTAATTGTTCAATTTTCGTCCCCTTATGCACTCAAAAATGAATGGAAAACCTAAACGGCACTCATTATTTGCAACAATTGGATCATAAGAAAGTAGCAAGGTAAGTTTTTATTTATTCCTGAAACCTCTCAATCAACCTTTTGTAAATGTATTTGATAATGATTTTTGTTTGAATTGGAATTAATTACCAATATAGATGTATTAGCCTTTTTAGGGATAAGATAATTGATTATTCATGTTGGTGCATATAATGAAAAAAAAACCTCTCCAGCAACTATAAAAAGTGTAGTAATTGACCAATCAATTAGCCTAAGAAACAAGATTGGGCTTATACAATTGTAATAATTACATGAGTTTTGTTATTAATTATACATGATGTTAAAAGCTAAAACAAGTATTAAACGATTACATCACATCTTCCTTGCAAATTTGCATAGGTTCGCATAATTAATTATTATTTGCAGTACCTTTACTTATATATCTTGAAGAAAAGCATTTATAATTCAAGATAATATGTTCGAACAAAGCTTTAATAACTTGTATTTACATAATATATTATAAAAAGTAATAGGCCCTTATCATCTTATCATTAACATAGAAGTAAATTAGTTTTCATAACTTTTTATTAATATTTCAAAGTACTTTTAAAGATATGGTATACATTATACATACATAAATTATAATCTTGAACCATTACTCTACCAAACCTGTGGGAAAGAAATTGTTAATTTATTTATATATTATAAAACTCATCTTAATCATAAATTTGATAGGATACAATCTGTGTACATAAGAAATAAATAAAAAATAACCTTGATTCAATCGCATTTATAGTAAAATTAATTGTACATGGATATATTCTTAAGATCCTTAATTATAGGATCTCCGATAAATTATTTTTGCATTAGCAAAAATATTAAGACTTTATAATGTAAGGTTTATAGGTTTTTTCGGAAGAAAATTCAGATCCTAAATTTGAGCCAAAATATTAAGTTTTGGAGTGTTTTTAGAATGATACATTTAGAGAGAGAGGGGCATTGTTGGCAGACGGAGTAAGTCAATGTTCTTTTATTTCTAGCAAGTTTCTATCTATTTTTACATCACTTTTGTGAAGCAGCCGCTTTCTAGTCTTACATGATCAACGGCTCTTTGAGGCTTGTGAATAGATCCAATCCTGATCTGTTACAAATTTTTCTGAATTTACATATTTGGAGTAATTTTTTTGATACATTTTTTTTTTTAATCTCAAGTATTAGATTGAATGTTTTAACTTTTTTTAATGTATGGAAATATAACTATTTGTGGTTAATTTAAAATTTAAATATTGGTAATGAGTTAAGTATTGCGTGCTGTATTAGTGTTAAAAATCCAATTTAGCAGGGAATAAGTTGGTTCACGCAAGGTGTGACAAAAAATAAAGTCTCCAATGAAAAAATCAAAATACATGTAATCATAAATAATAATTGTGATATCAATTTAGCTTCTTCACAATACCTTCAAAATTCAATACTTGAGAATATTTATATCTGCATTGAGGAAATGCCTTAGAAGCGATTAAGACTAGACCAATACCTTCAAAAAATGGTATTTACTTATCTCGAGAGTCAAATCGCTAATAAATAATAAACTATTGAGTGATTGTAAGTGATGTCGAAAGTATATTGGTGAGCCAAATAGAGACAGTTGAAGAATAATCGGTATTCACAAAATAATGCCGATTATTACCTACTTTTTTCTCTATAAACAACAGATTTAACAATAAAAAACAAGATCATTTTTTAAAGATTACTTAATCCTTATAAATCCAGGTGTGGCTTGAAAGGCCATTTTTGAAAGTTTTTTTTTTTTTTACCCTCAATTAATTCTTCTTTGACCCGTGCAATAGTCAATTTAGTTTAAAACATGGGTAATTATTAATAAATACTATAATTTTCATGATTAAAAAAACCCAAAAAAACTATCTTATAAATTAATATTACTAAAAACATCCATTGGCCACACGGGCCTCCCTTAAGAATATAAAAGTATTAGTGTTTTTTACAAGAAGTGGGAATTTATAGGATGTTTAAAAGTATTGAGAGATGATGAGTTGTCTTGTCATTGTGATAATGAAAATGATAAAGATTCCAAAATAGGCATTAACTTTACCGTTTTAAAAGTGGTTAATTAGCAAAAAAAAGTAGATAAACAATTAATTTGGTAAGACTGTGGCTCTTAAAATTTCACCAGCAATACGTGGAGGAACGTCATAAATATGTTAAGCCTTCATAATTGTATATTTAGCTTCGTCATAGTAGTAGTACTTGGAGATCATGATATATTATCATGTGGTAGACAATGTAAAATTTTTGAGAACCATTGTGTTTAACAATTCATCACAAAAAAAAAAAAAACATATTACTTGATAAAAATAATAGACAAATTATTATCGAAAAACCTTAAAACAAGATATGATATGTATGATATAAAATAAAACTAATTATTTCCAAAAATTGTCGAAATCCTTTTGAGTATATATTTAAAAAATTGAATTAAATGTTGCTAATCTGCAAGGTATTAGTAGTAGTATTTATTTATTCTTCTTCTCTATTTTTTAAATTCAAACGTTTAGCGAATAAAGACCACCAAAGCTATAATCTGAGTGGCCTAAAACACCTGTTAGCTTGAGTCTTATTTATATATTTTTCCAAGACAAGATGTCACTTTTTATAATAGCTCAAATGACGTAAATTTACCATTTTTTCTCATGACATGTGCAACTTTTTCTTTCATTCACAGAATCAACATTGTTACTCCAGTTTAAAGAGTTCATTATTGAGGGTTGCATTCTTAGTTTTTGTGTAATATTGAAGTCTACTTGACGCTGTTAGTAGACAAAAACAGATAGCATAATCAACTATATTTACATTAATATAGATTCCTTGGTCTTCTTTCAAAAACTTGGCTTATAGTTTTAAGCACAACTTTACCTCGCTTAAGCAGTGTATTTTGTAGTAAGCTGTTGCTGTTTCTTTTTGGAAAAAGGTTCCGTAGTACAATAAAGGCAACGAAGTCTGAGGAGTACTATAAGCACTATTTGATGTACAAGAATAGTCACTAGGGCACTCACTATTCAATCAAAACGTCACAGGATCTCAAATTTAAAACACTAAGAGGAAGTCGAATATCTGTCAAAAATACTAATGACTACTAAGGATCCTTTTCTTGTGATATAAACTTTGTTTTGAGCTTGTATTTTTCTAATTTTATAATATTTTCAGTCAGAATAATCTTTTAAAATCCGATTGAGTTTTGCCACGATACTAGCCCCGTGAATCTACAGAAATGTAGTTCCAGACGGTAAGCAGTCCCTATAGTTTGTATAGCAATCTCTGTCATCATACATGTCGTATTTTAATGTTATCAACATGTACTTCTTTTTAAATTTACTCTTCTGAAGACTTTGACAGTTTTCACATCTCTACAAATAACATTTCATTATTAGTCTGTCAAGTACAACGAAAACTAGATATTGAAACAAGAAGATTTTGTAAGAGTCAAATTTTGTTGCATTGTATTAATTACCATTAATTTCTCTCTAATTAACCCAACTTGAACGGCTGCTTTTTGATTAAAGGTCAACAGTGTTATATTTTGAGTCATTATTAATACATCTCATTTCCTTTGAAATATTTCACTTTGATTGTGAAGTCCATTCAATACCAAAGATATAATAGTTTTTATAACTTATAGTGAATTAATTGTCTTACAGGGTTTTGAATCACCCATGACTTAAGACAACAATATACCACTTTAATAAAACGTTATTTATCGCACAAATAACATATCATAAGGGGAGAATAGCTTGATATTTTTTTGTTTTGTTTGAAGTTGAATAAAGTAAGGTTGAACGATAGTTTATTGTTGGTTATAAATTAGGCACTGAGTCTACCTATGGTATATGTAAATACATTGCCGTATTCATATATATGTCGAGGAATACGCAGTATCATAGCAGGGATCCTTGGATTTGCAAGATCTGTAGGGAGGAGATTGCACATGAATATAATTTAAATTTCAAAATAATGATGTTTACATGTAAAATAAGAGAAAATGAATGGATGCTAAGCCTTGGTAGTCAAAGTAAATATAAAAAGCCACTTTCTGTGACAAAAATGACAATTTTCATTAAATTGTGTAATAGTTATGTAATTATAGAGAGCTTTCGCATGAGGTCTGAATTTTGGAGGCCTAACCAAACAAATTTTATAAGATAAAATTTCATTAATAATAAGGAAAATAGTGAACTATTGGATATCAAATTGTGACCAACAGGTAAAAGGACTTAAACCTTACTGTCTATCAAATTTTATGCTTATTCTTTCAAGTTTGATTATAAGTAGTATTAAAAATATATTATTATAACCTCATTTCCATTTGTATATCAAAATTAACTATTGCAATGGAAATAATTTGATATTTTTATTTAACTATCCCACTTTTCTCGTCGCTAATCGATCAAAAAAATAATAATATTTATACAAATTTTGCCATTTTATGAATTTTCAGTACATATCACTGTTTATCATTGGCATCATGTAGTTACTCAATACATATTTTAAGTTTTTTCATTTATAAAGCCATTTGACGGAGTTTTATCAAGGTTCATTAGTAATTTGCCGATTTTTTGTAGTAAAATATCAACTTTGAGCTTTAAAATGATGTTTCCTTTAATTAAGATGTAATTTATGACATATCATAAAATTATCTATAAATAAAATGATACCAGATAGGGAAATCATGGAAGATAATATTAGGGGTGCATTATTTTTTGAAAAAAAAATTCAAAAGTAAATTCCAATGATAAAATTTTTGGAAAAAATATTTTAAATGTTAATTTTTTTAATGAAAAATTTGAAAATTTCATAGCTATTGACATAAATTTAATATTTTTGGAAAAAGAAATAAAGAAATTCAATTTTCTAATAAAAAACATACATTCCTTAAGAATCCCATCCTCTGGGGACGCTTCCCGAAGTATGATATACACATAACTTTATCTTGTTCTTTAAGTTCTACCATTAAGGTGATTCTACAATCTTAGACTATGCATTACGTATTATTAAGTGTATAGATAAAAAAATTAAATCATCTGATTATCCTGTATTCGTTC
Source organism: Lepeophtheirus salmonis (assembly GCF_016086655.4). Taxonomy (NCBI): domain Eukaryota; kingdom Metazoa; phylum Arthropoda; class Copepoda; order Siphonostomatoida; family Caligidae; genus Lepeophtheirus; species Lepeophtheirus salmonis. The sequence goes on from NC_052134.2 coordinate 46,046,324, forward strand.
TTTTTTCTTTTTAGAAAATAAGGATTTGACAAGATATATATATCAAAACTAAATTTTTAATATTTAATAACATATTAATAATATTTTATCGATTTAAATTGACTACCATAATAATTATTTTTTAATATTTACTGTAAATTTATGTGTTATTTTATTTTTAAAAGTGAATAAAGAGCCAATTTATAAAATAGTAATATTAATGATTCTGCATTTTTTGACAAAAAATGTAACTTAAAAACATCTTGATTTTCAAAATTTTAACTTCTATTAAAATGTTACCCTCGAAATTAAGCCTCAATTGCATATCGTTGCACATTTTCAACAAATGATGTTTAAGCCTTTACTGTCTGGCTTAAATAGAAACATGCTAATTTTTATACACTTTTATAGGCATCAGGATATAATATAAATGAAAAGACATCAAAAACATTTCTTAATAAGAAAGATATATTAACAAGACTGTGAAATCCACATGTTCACATGGCATATTTAAGTACCATGACATGGAAAGACTTAAACTAATTTTATACACGTGTTTATTTAAAAAGATACTTTAACATCCATCCAGGCGGTAAAGAATAAAAAACCCTTGATCTGAGGAATAAGATAACTTTTTTGCCTCAAAAACAACATGGTTGAAATTACAAAAAAATAATAATTTAATAGAAGCAAAAAATTAGAATTTCATAAGTTTGACCTTCCAGTTTTTGCAAAAGTAATGTGTATGATAGTATTGAAAACTTTTAAAAATACTCGTATGTCATGATTGAAAAGTTAGAATTTAGTTATTAAAGCTTGATTTCGTAATTATTTAGTTTTTTTATTATTGGTCTTATGAATCAAATTTAAAAAAATATAATATTACCTATTAAAAACAATAAAATTGCAATTTTGGCTCGAGGTTTAGAGTAAGTATGTCTATTAGGGTTGTTCCTTTTTCAAATGTTTTCGAACTTTGATTACGGCTAGTGTGGATAAGTTGAAATACGATATGAAAACTACCCATGCAGAATTGCATTGTTCAACAAGGTCATACTGGTTTGGCACATCTGGTTCATATTATGAAAAAAGACTGAAACTCTTTACTTGGCAAATGTAGATACTAATAACAGATTTTTAGATTCCATAGAAAATAATTTTTATAAATTTTATTAACCTATTCAATGTGTTTACAAGGTTTTTTTTTTTTAATTGCCCTTTGAAACCAAAAAAGAGAAAAAAGTTAGAAAAATTTAATGATCCGCAGGATATTTTTACATTTTCAGAAAGGAAAGATGAAAATGTTCATATTCTATTCTCTCTTTTAGCTCCATAAGCTAACTAGAGAAATAAATGTAGAAATATGTTTTATTTGTGAGAATAATGTTAATCATAATTAATTAATGCAAAATAATGCCGTATTTTAATCCTTATTGAGGAAATAAATAAGTTTGGTCTCCTTTCAAACTTTGAACAAGATATGTTACCTAAAGATGACATCTTAAGAAAATGAAATTTTGCATTAGTAATTTTCTTACAGTATCACAACTTTTCCAAACTATTTGCAATCGAAATTTGAAAAAAAAAATGAAAAAACAAACCGCCCTAATGTCTATGTACTCTATATTTCTTCGAGGATTATTATTTTTATATTTATTGTAATAAAAAAAGACATCTTGTATATCAAACTTAATTTTCTTAATTTTGGAGTAATTAGAAAAAAAAAAGAAGTTATTCGTTCAAATTTCGTCTCTTGCCAAAAATTTTATTTTTAAATGTTTTTGGTCTCTTCGAAAAAATAAATATTTGCTAAATTTGGTATTTATAAAAAACAAAAGTATCGGTTGAAAGTGTCAAAAAACCCAATGGGCCTGTCCGCCCTCCAAAATAATAAGGGACCCCTCAAGACGTGACTATTATATAATTTGCCTCCCACATGCAAATACATTCATGTGTTCCTGGACAGACAAACAATTGGTATAGAAGTTTTTTAATATTATGGAGAGATGGATTATTTTTCTTTTCAACAATTTTACTGATACCAATAGTGTCTAGCGATACTCAAGACTCAGGCATGCCCCCTGGGATAGTCATAAAGACGAATTAGACGAATTTTCTATAGCATCAACCGTTAGAACTACCTGCTAAGAATAAGATAGAGTTGCTCTAGCAAGGAAAGTGATATAGTCTCAACAGCGAGAATATTTCGTATCTGAAGATACATTGATGTAAAAATTATTATTGATTCATTATTATAGAAGATTTTTTTGTACTTGGAATTCATGACACTGATTTAATTAAAGAAAAGTCAAGTGACATTATCTTATGAATGAGATTAAGCAACAAAGGATACATGAACTCATTTCTTTATTTTAAAGGGTTACAAATGGAATAAGTTTTAGCTAGAATTTGAATATTTTGGATTTCATACACATTGTATTTATAAAATTATAACATGGCGTTAATCTAACATCAACATTTACACCGTTTTTTTTGTTAATATCCACTGATCTATTACGTCCTACGTATTCTATTTGATATATGGGGTTTCAAATTATCAATTTGAGGGTTTTTTCCCCACAAACATATGTACTTTATTCGTTTAACAAAAATACATTTATAAAAACATGTATAAATAAACATTTTAATTTACAATTAAATCCTTAAACAAAAGTCAATACAACAGTGAACTAGAACGATGAGTCAAAAAAAAAAAAAAAATTAAAAAAAATATACTCTGTAGTAGTTTATCAAATTTCATAAAAATCCTCAATAAAATAAGTAGAAGGATCTGGTAAAAAATAAAAGAATAATAATTATTAAAATAAGATTTAAGAGAAACATAGCCTCATACAAATATAAAAAGTAGGATGGACACAAAACAAAAGCAATTAAACAGTTTGAAATTTAATCTTTTAAAACTTTCCTGCAAAAATTTAATTTTTTCTGAGCAGCAGTGAATTTTTGAAATTTTTTCCAAAAAATTTAAAATTCTTTTCTAAAAAATGTAGTACTTTTAATTTTTTCCGAAAAAATTTAATTTTTTTAATTCTTTTCGATTTTTTTTTTGTTAATGGCTGTCAGTTTTGTAATTTTTTAACTTGAAATATTATTTTTTTTAAAAGAAAACCTTAAATATTAAATTTAAAAAAAAAAATTAATATTTAATATCCATAACTATTAAAAAATTAAATTTTGTCGAAAAAAAAATTCACAGCTGCACACAAAAAAGTCAATTGTTTGCAGGCAAATTTAAAAATATTAAATTTTTGAAATTTTTTTTCATAAATTCACAGGTGTTTACAAAAACTTTTTGGAAATAAATGTGAAGAACTAAATTAAATTTTAAATTTTCTGGAAAAAACCAAAATTCTTGTATCTATTTTTTATAGCAGAGGGGAGACTACAGCAACCCGTCCGGCCACTTCCTGCAGACGTGCCTGCCACTGTATTTCCATGTTAGATTATGGTGCAAGTTTTTGTATGCGTTTCAATTCATATTTTTTACAACTTTAGCTATAATATGCTAGAGTTGAGCATTGTAATTATTTATTGATAAGTTTTGAATCATTGTTTACAATTAAAGGAAGAGTTGGCAAATTAGTAATTGATTTCTCGTCATATATTTTTTTCTTTTTGGATGAAAGATTGATAAGTAAAAAATATCCAATTTCGATAAAAAACGATAATAATATATAATTTTGGAAAGTAATATTTGTATCATATAAATTAATTTAAACGTACGCTATGAAATGGTTTTATATTGTCATTTGAGCCATGAAGTGGTTCTTTTCCAGGCATCGGAATGTCATTATACTGTACTTTTAAAGAAGTGGGTTTCTATAATATTCATAACATCATAACAATCTATTAAATACAATTCTCGAAGGCATGTCTATTTTGTATATGTAATTGTCTTTTAGGGCATTCTGGCTCATAAATACATATTTGTTCAACAAGAAAAATGCCAAAAACCAAATCATAAATCAATAAAACAAATAATTATGAAAAGATCGTAGGAATCTCATATTTCAAAGTGAGCATGTGCCTCCATGATGAAAAATTGCAGTCCCTTTTGTATTTTGGTCGGTTTGTAATTATGACTTTCTGTAATAAATTGCTTTTGCACAAAGCTTAGGCATAGGCCATACTAGGGATGTCAAGGATCACAGGTTCGAACCGGTTCGTGAACAACTTAACTGTTAGATAGTTTTTCTAAATAATTAAAGCCTGTATGTGAGTCGTGAATTTGTAGGGACAAACCAAAAAAGAATGAAGCATCATCGTTAGGGATGTGCTTATTGGCTATATAGCCGTGAGTGTTTGCTCATTACTCGTTACACGCTTGAATACTCGTTGCTCACTTGAATACTCCTAGCTCCCTTGAAATCTGTCGTTTAAATTTTCCCCCCACAATTTATGTTAAACAGATTAACATAAAAATTAGCTAATCTATTGGAATCGTAATCATAAGCGTAATTCAACACATTCCTTCTTGACTATAGTCCGGTTATAGCAAATATATTTTTATTGGCACGAATGCTTATTAACATCAATGCATATTAATGAATACTGATTTAAAAGAAATAATAGTTTCTAAACGGATAAACTTTATTTCTTAAATATTCATTCTTAAATTAATTAAAAAAATTATAAGTAATAGTACATAATCTAATTATAAACGTTAACATTCTTAACTAGATCGGATTAAACGGATTTATTCTTCGTGTGAACGTGAAACTTTTTGAATCCCTATAAAATAAATATAGTAGCTATTTGAAAATGCTGCCGTGTAGACAGGACCTATGAGAACACATTGGGTATCAATCAACATAATTCTACATAGTATTGGCTTTTGGAATATATAAACTCTAAATTTATAGAGAAAGAAGCTTAAGTTTTGTGGAGTTTTTAACGAGTTCGGAGTAAATAAAAAAAACGGAGTTTTTTTGTGTCTTTGTCATAAAATTTCATACAAACCGAGTACTAATTGACGAGTATTGCTCCTGGTACATAATTAGTAACTTGTATTCCATAGCTAATATTTTAAAAAGAAAATAGTGGAATAAAGAACCAGAGTTCTAGTCTTATCGAGAAATCGGATCATAACCTCTCAAATTCAGATGATGATCCGTTAAAAACCGAGAGAGAAAGAACCACATAGAACCCGGAACTGTTACATCATTAAACTATAATTTTTCTTTTTAACAGCATCAATTTATTCTAGTACCTAAATTATAACAATATATCTAAAATGCATAAATTTTTAGGACAAAAATTTATTCATTTGCAATGTCCTTCCAAAATTACTCCTTTTTCTAATGCCAGTGAATCATATATTGGTTCCCAGTGATTTACATTCATATAAGAGGTGGAAAAGTTTTTTCTTTTTCTTCCCTGCAAAAGTAGAAAAGTGTATTGTCATATAAAAAGCCAACACTTCCAGGGTACCAGTAATCACGAGGTAAGAAAACCATTTTTTAGAAGTTCATAATAGACTATGAAATCTAATTCATGAATGTCCTTCAGTTAATTGTATGTTTCTCCTCTTTTAAACATTTTTAAAAGCATCGGTGGTGTTGATTAGTGTTGTGTCAGTCGTTATATATTCGGCCCAGTCCACTCTTAGGACCGGTCCTATTAGTCCTTGATACCATCCTTCAGACTGTGAGTCCTTCGGAATGTCAGTACTAGAACTAATCAACAACACATGTGTGAATCATCACTAGTGTTGTTAGTCATTTTTAGGGCTAAAGAATACAGTCCCGTCCAGTTGAGTCTCGGTGCAGTTTAATTGAGTCCTGCATATTAGCCCTAAAACTTATAAAGTTCAGTCTTTCATGACGTCAATCAACTTTATTTCTTCTTTTTTAAAGTCAGTTCTAGCAGTAACAGTCCGAAGGACCAACAATCTTAAGTATAAGTCCCAAGCATTGATAGGACCGGTCTTCATAATGGACAGTACTGGACCGAATAAATAAGGACTGACCCAACATTGTTCACACCACATTCTTCTAATATATACAACTTTAATCTCAGCAAGCTGTTGTCTTTTACTGCACTCCGTGGTAAAAGCGTAATCATACCTATGTGGTAATTTTTGCATTTTAGAAATTTTTTCATCACTAAAAGATACATAAAGTATTTTAGGTTGAACGTTCAGTGCTTCAGTAATGGGAAGGGTTTCACAAATTAACTACTGATATGATGAAAAGTATGTGAATTCGTAAAAAAATAGAAGATTAATAGGTATGAATCAAATTATTTATACTTTGTTGAGCAAATACCTCTTATTAAAGTTTCTAAATGACTTAAAATACAAAGAAAATAGAAGCATAAATGGATAAACGTCTCTTCACAGCTCAATTGACTAATCTATCTGAGTTAGCAATTAAGTTAAAAGCTACTTGAAAAAGTAACTTTGAGTTTAAAAATAAATGTAGAAAATATTTGGAGTTATAAAGTAGTTTATTCACTGTTTATTGAGCATTTCTCACGTGACACCATCATTCTGGAAGTGGTGCATTATAGAAGAGAAATATAAACAAATTAAATATATATAAAAATCGTTGTTCCTTTTCTACAGTTTCATTAGATCCAGTTTCCTTAAGATTTTTTTTGTTCATGAAATTTTTTTAAACCTTTTTTCAAGCCTATCGTAGATACTTTCCTAGGGTGTTTAGTCACCCCAACATTAATAAGGATATTTTAGCAACATAAGGCGTCCTCTTTCTTAATTGGCTGTTACATATGATGCTATAAACATCAGTGAATTATTTGAATACTGGAATTGGCGGGAATTCATCATATGGAAAGAGAGAGAGAAAGATGTTAACACCACGACGATCCATTAAAGAATGAACAAAAGGAAAGACCACACCAAATTGTTATTTTTCTCTACATTTTGCCAACTATCATTTATATGTAATCTTGAAAGGACATAATGAGTTTGAGTCTCTATAATAATGGGGTGTTTAAATAGGGAAGAATAGATTGAAAGAAAAATCATAGCATAAGTAATTTTTGTTTATTAGTAACTTGTTTACTTACCAGTTTATTACCAAAGCTCAGTACAATGGTGCCACCTAGTGCATTATTTTTTTTAGTTAATTTGCTCATAATCTATTAATGATTAAATTACTATGTTATTATTAAATTGTTATCGTTGCTGTATTTTAGAAATATAATTAAAGTAAATTATTATGTAAGCATATAATTAAGTTTTTTAAGGGTTAAAATGAATTTAAGAGCCTATGTATTGTAGAAGGTGTGTACACTATAAATAAACAGTGTGGTCCACAATGAGAGTCCTATGATAAAATAAAGCGTAGTGTCCTTACTTATTCGGTCCAGTTCAGTCTTGGGATCTGTCCTATCTGAACTGTCAGTACGCGAATTGATTAATAAAAGAAGAAACAATGTTGAGGGACGACATCAAGGACATACCTTTATAAGATTATAGGACTGATATACAGGACTGAAGTGGACCATACTGAGACTGAACTGCAGACTTTAATAAGGATCGATACAACTCTAATTAAGAGTATTTCATGGATTAATTTCGTTAGCCAAGTCATACAAATTATGTGAGAGTAGTATGGGGTCCTGTCGTCACTGCAAATAAAGTATAAGAATGGTGTAAAGACAATTTTGAGTACTTTTTAGGGGCAAAATTCCTGAGGACAGGAAGTTTTGCTCTTTACTACCTGAGCTAACCCTCTTTGAAATAGTAATGTAGCGTATGATTGAGGAGGAAGTGCGGGCTCAAGAAGGACTCTCTGATTGCACCCGTGGAGGCTACTTTGGCAAAATATTTCGGAATACATTGTACGTATTAGCTGTAAGTGAGTGAGAAGACGTCTTCACCAAGATGTTCAGAATAAAGACAAGCAAATTGCATGAGAGATTTGTTAATTGTACCATAGGCCAATGTTAAAGATGCAAAAAAGTATTTATATTTATAAATATACAAACCATATTCTATTCGTAGAAGTTATTCAATTTTTTTAATGGGACAGTAATTCAGGACCACCCGGTTTATATATTTATTATATATGTATATTGGTATGATATATAGGTAAATACATTGAAAGGTTTTTCACACAATTTATCAAGACTCATATACGTAATTTGTCCACAATTTAAAGACCTTGTCAAGAGAGTTGATTTTTCATCAAGTACATAGGAGTACAACTTTATTTATTATTACCAATTCCTTATAGAAAAAAAAAAAAAAGATTTATTTGTCGGCAAAGATACTTTATGATCTAAGAAATGATAAATTATCTTCATACATTTTTTTTATGTTTTGTTCGATTCTCATCACATTAATTTTTTTTAAATCTCTCAAATCATTACTTAGGTATATCCTTACCTCACAAAGAGTCTGTCGATCCCTTTTCACTTCCGTCAGGTCTTTAATCTTGTAATATAATCATTCACAGGCCCTAAAATGTTTTCAATGACGTAACATATTACATCATCAACGAAAGCGACGCCATATTTGGGGTGGGGGCAATTTTATTTCGTTCGCCATGACTAGTCGAAATGTATTCGACAGCAAATGTTTTTGCATGATAACAAAAAAAGAAAAATCAGTTATTTTGACTGTTTTGTCTGACTTAAACAGTAGAGCGGTTTAATTTGCAATTTTTTTCGAATTTCGATTACGGGTAGAGCGGAAAAGTTGTCATATGCTATGAAAATTACCTAGATGCAAAATTTAATTGTCATATGAGGTTATCTTTAGGTAGAAAATTTCGATCAAGTTATCAAAAAGGCCAAAACTCTTTACTTAGTGAATATTGATACCAAAAATACATTTATAGTTATTTTACATACAATAGTTTTGATAGACTTTTTTCTAGCATATATAAAGTATTTACATTTTTTTCTGAAATTTTCTTATTGTACAGAACCCGAGAAAAAATAATCAACGTATAGAACGCATCATTTTTGTAAATTTTTAGAAAGGAAAGATCGATTTTTTAAATCTTATTCTCTCTTTTTGCTCGATAGGGTAGCTTTGATCCAGCTTTGATATTGTACGGGTAATGGACTTCTTCATTACATCCACAAATGAATGATACATGCCACATGCCTCATGCTTGGAGATAAAAATCGCATGAGGTCAAGGTTTGGTCTATTTGCAGGCCAAAAATCCGGGCTCCAAAAATGAGTAAATTTTGTAGTAAAAACATCTTGCACTTTTTGACTTTGTGGGCGGTGCACTGTATTGTTGAAAGGTGTAATTTCCTTCTTGGGTTACTCAATCCATCCAGATAATGTAAATTAAAAGTGCAAATCCACAACCAGTATAATGGCAAAGGTAGATCGGTACTAGGTCGTCCGGGCCTGGCAATGCTTCCAACGCCGATTGGCCGAGGTTATCAAAAAAAGTTGGATCTCATTATAAATAGTTGAATGCCATTAAATGTAGCTTTCAAATAAATATGGTTCTAACTTATATGGGTCGTTTGCTGTAAGCCTTTAAAGATTTCACTATTTATCTGGACCACTTTGAAAATTGACGTAGTACAGGCTCATCTGTCTAAAATACAGCAATTTTAAAAATGAAAAAAAAAAAAAATGATATAACTAAAAAAAAATTCAATAAATTTAGAAATTTAATGTATAACATTTTTAATTATTTAGATTTTCAATAAATATAGCCGCTTTATGCCTTAATGACGAGTTCCACGCAGGTGGAGAACTTTGAACAGCAGTTCTTTACACATCTCATCTCTAAGTTGAGTCAATCAGTAATGAAGGGGTCTTCAATTGGTCCTTTGTTGTGTATCAGACTCCTGAAAGCTTCACCACGAGTGCCCAAACATACCAAAGTCTGGAAGGAACAATCGGGGTTGTGGAGAATGTGAAAGATTTTTTTTCTTCGGTTTATTGAGTAGGATTTTGCACAAGGTCACACGATCACTCAATCTAAAAGTTTTAAACTCAGAAGATGAATTCTTTTGTAGGTATGAAAGTTTAAGTCTTGCTTCAACTAGCAGTGCGTAGTACTCTGGCTACTGTGAAATTTACGATCATAGCCATTGATGATCACCTTGCCTCTTCTGTCATCAATGGTGCTTTTAACTGCTTCAAACAAATCTTTTGACATCTTTGGCCTTGATATAGAACTTCTGAAAGCTTTTGGTGTGATTCTTACGGTCACCCAGTACACATTAGAGCCGTTATAGGCCAGCACTTTAGAAATCTCTGATGTTGATTTTCCTCCCGCGGATAGCCCCAGAATTACAGCTCTGCTTTGCTCCTTGTGTTTGGTAATGACACTCTTTTTGTCAATTGACTTTGCCTATTTTTGGCTTACAGTTTCCTTAGACAAATTGTTTACAATAAGTTACTAAGATTAAACATCGAAATAGTATAAAGACGTGCCATTTAAAAAAGTTTACACTTTCGACAGATAGGTCTGTATCATATTTTCAATACATATTAGGGTGAGATGTACATATATAACAAAGTCAGACGATAGGGCAGTTATTTCTAACCTACTTCCTTATCATCGCTGTGGAGCAGCTAAATAGTATTTTTCTAAATATCCTGTGGTACCCCCCTAATACACAATTTTATTTTATTTATACTTTAATCCATCTCAATATAAAGCGCGAGACCGTTGTTTAACAACGAACTTTGAGTTCCTGTAGCAACTGTGCATTTACAGTTTTGGCGACTAGATAAAAAATGGCATCGATCAACAAATTATTTCTTTCACAATCGTGGGAAAGGCAGAGTGCCCTTATAGTGATCTGCAATAGACAAGACAACGTTGAGATTACAAACTTCTTAAGCCTGCATAGATCCTTTGCCTAGAGAGTCAGGAAGGAACTGGAAGAGTCTGGAGGTGATTATGAATCAACAACAAAGCGTGCTGATCACAAGATGAGGTCAGATTGCCAGAGGTATCAGGACTCCATTGCAATTTTGCAACAAATCATCGATAATGAACCACTCAAATCGATGAGGGCCATTGTCAAGGATATAAACAAAAAAATCATACATGAACCGAATAGCTGAACTTCTGACTGAGAAGACAAGCGTTGACCTGATTGTCATGTTTTTGTTTTTTGGACTTTGTCGGATCCAGTGTTTGGCTTCCAAGCTCATCAGACTACAACAAATTGGACTTCTTTGATTGGCGAAAAGTTTTGCGATACACCAAAAAATTCTCTTACAACACAAATCTGAGTTGAAGTCCGGGATTTCGTAAGAATTCCAGAATTTGCAAAAGTAGACTGTCATTAAGACCTGTTTCCAAAATTGAGTAGAGACCGTTATTGACGAAAAAGGGGATTATATATAATAATGATTTTTTTTATTTATTTAAATTTCATTCGACATTTGTTATTAATGAAATTAAATTATCAGTCTAAACGAAAATCAATAAAAAAAATCGTTCTTAAAAAGAGGTCACATCCTGTATTTTCGATACACAGTAACGGGTTTGGTCCTTCTATTTCTAAGTACTTTTTGGCATTCAACAACGTATTTGTAGCTCACTACCATTTTTCTCTAAATTCTTAATAAAAAAGGGACCTTAAAATGTAGGATTGTTTAGGCCCTTTCCAATATGACGTTTATCTACAATTAATCCTCACTCAAAAACGCCCAATTAGGGTCTGATAAGTGATACGAGGGTCGTTTGAAAAGACTTGGTAAAACCTTAGAGATTGCATAAACGTTGCGTATAGAGATAATGTTTAGTTATTAGCATCTTTTGGAAAACACACACCATATTTCAGACAGATCGGTCTATTTCTTTCTGTTTGGCATTCGTTTGAATCGAGAAAGTGGAGTATTTTTTTTTTTAAAAACAATGGACGAGAAAGAATTTCGTGTTTTGATTAAATTTTACTTTGTGAATGGCAAAACGCCTCAGGAGACCAAAAGAAGATTGATAAACACTATGGGAACTCTGCGCCTTCCATTAGAGCAGTTTATAAGTTGTTTCAAAATTTTCAAAGTGACCTTATGTGCACAAGTGACGCTGTACGTTCTAGATAGTCTGTTAAGATTATCTACTCTAGAAATCATGGATAAAATCTAAGATATGGCGATGGATGGGCTTAAGATTGCTAATGTTGAGGCATCTCGAGTTGGAACCCCATTTTCATTAATTTTGCGACAACAAATGCTGAGGTGTTAGGTGGTACATTGTCGTGATGGAAATTGACTTTTGTGGGGACCAGATTTGGGATTTTCTTGCAGCTCGGTTTTCAAACTATCCAATAACGATGAGTAATATGCACCTATAATAGTTTTACCCTTTTTGTTATAGTCGATGAGGATTATTCCTTGCGAATCCAAAATAAAGTCTCCATAATCTTTCCGGCCGATTTTTCGATTCAAACAAATGCCAAACACAAAAAAAAAATCACTGATCTGGCTAAAAATTAGTGTATGTTCTTCCAAGAGATGCTTCTATCTAAGCATTACCTCCATATACGACAATAGTGCCATCTCTGGGACTTTGCATGGAATTTTCTATTGACCTTCATAGAGCTAAACGTTAAGGTAATACATTTTTGTTTAGACAGTAGTAAAGGTTTAAGTTTTTATATTGGTCAGTTCCATATTGACATTAAACTAATGACAATATGTCATTACTCTTTTCAATAACCATAAAAAAAATTGTTATTTATGTCTGTCTCTAACAAGATGGCCGACTTTCAGAATGATGACGTTTCATATAAAATCTCTGTGTATATGGAAATGAATTCATCAACAAATGAAATAAATCACATCCAACCATGTGAAACATATCCTTAAAAGACCATGTCTGAGAAACCATTTTTTTAAAAGACTCCATTAAAATATTTAAAGACATCAACACATTCTTAAAAGATAGGACGGGGTTCGACTTTTTTTTTGCCTTTTAAGTTTTATCTGATAACATCATTCTTTCACATTTATGGTAAAAAAAAGTTTTTTTTTTTTTTTTTTTTGGATATTGTTGATATATTTATATGATGGTGATGAAGATTCCTGTTCTTGGTTTCAAGATGTACTCAAATTAAGATGGATTCATATCAAGTAACAATACTCACAAGGAGAGGGAAAAAATGATTAATAAGATTTGTATTTGATTTTTGACTGAACAACCTATTTTATAAAAACAATAAATAGATGCATTGACTATATGCACATACCACACATGGTGGAAATATGGTCCATGGTTGAGTTGATCTGTAATATGAGCAATAAAGAAAAAAGTAATCCAAATGCCTCACAGAGTTTTCCAATAGCCATATGAAAAGTTCTGGAGCAGTGGTTCACAGCCCTTCAAATATAGATACCCATTTTAGAACTATACTTTTAGACCAGGTCTGGAAATCACATATGTTCATGATTACAGGGCTAAATCAGCCTCCTTGATGATGAATGAGATGTAAATAGCTACTGAACAATAAATAATTCGAGTTTAGCCAATCATTTTTCAGGGCATTAATAAGGGAAAGGATTATACAATGCGATTACTTAATGATCCATTCTGAATCAAATTAGGCCATAGGCTCAGATGGTAGTGGGAAGAGAGAGCATGCCCCCTCCCTCCTCCTTAGATTTACAACATTTATCAAGTGACAACCCATTTTATCGAATGCCCCTCCCCATTAATTTATTTATATTATCTGAGCCCCAGATTTAAGCTGATTGATTATAATTTATGAGTAATTCGATACCAAATTAAGTAAAAAGTCGGGGAAGTACAATTGGTCACAATATTTTGACACACCGTCCTAAATTTTTAAGAAGCCTTTGTATTGAACACAAAAATTATAATAAAACCTCAGTAAAAAATTAATGGTTTACTGTTATCATGAATTTTGTAGGTCTTAAAGTTTTCCTGGGGGAATTCAATTAGTGAACTAAAGTAATGTAATATAACTAGTATAACTGATATGATCAGCTTACCCAAGAAATTAAATAACCGAAACAATAAGTTTCAAAAATTGATCGTGAGACTGCTTTTAAGACCAAGAGCTATCTCAAGAACCAAACTGCCATTTGTAAAGATTGTGACACATAGCGGGTGTTTTGAGATTTTTGTTAAGGAATGATAACCAAAGCAGGAATTATAGGCATACGTCTATGTTATAAATCCAAGCTCCCAAGTTGAGGCAAAACTCAAGCAATATTTGAGCAATTAAGATGGTACATTGGAACAATATTTGGTCTTTTCTAAAAATACGTTATCATTTTTTTTCTTTTCAAAATCATAGTTCCAAATGTTCAAGAAAAAATGGTTGTCTCCTTAGAAAATTATTATCTCCTACCTATGGTGTAGGCAAATATATTCCTTGTAAATTCATTGCCTGCAAAATTCATTTTGTTCCCATTTTGAACAGGGAAAAAGCATGAAAAGATTGACTTCTTCCTCAGAAAGTATCTATAAATAATAATACTCACAGACTATATTCCTACACACTACTAAAGACTGTGTAGTGTCTGTAGTTTCGTCTAATGCAAAAAATATACTTTTCCATTCAAGTTATTTGAATCATTCTTTATCTTGGATAACACTTCTTTACTTTGAGACTTCATTGATTTGGTGATGGAGAAGCAAAAGAGAATTACTTTTCCAGAGTAAATTTCCATAAACCTAGCAAAATTTGAAGGATTCACGACATGGAGTGTAACATTGGAGAAGATAAAGATCTTGGTTATATGAGTAATAAAATTAGAATGTTTATAATTGTAATTAACTATGTTACTTGTATACAATACCGAATTCCTTTCATGAATTTGAATTTTAGTTGGTTCGTCTTCAGGACTATAGTTTCATAATTACAAATACGTCATGCAAAAAACCTCAAATCCGCTCCTTAACTCCATACATTTTTACCACTATTACCAGCGATTCAGGATTTAATATCAATAGTCAATAATGCATCTCAAACTTCATCACAATACAACTTTACGCATTTCTAGAACTAATCAAAACAATAAATACGTAATTAGTGGTTACAGGTTTCTTATTTATATATGATTATGAATTTTGATATATTTTCTCCTCAAGAATGACATAATGATGATGACAGCTTCTATTAGTAGTCTCTTGCAATAAGGATTGTCAAATGCAAAAATCCGCTCCTGCTTTTAAGAACATATTATATTCATGTCTTATGTTAACACATTTCTAGAGTTGACATGTTTGTTATGAAAAAATGAGTGCTAGGGCAATGGGGAAGCGATACATATGTTACATCTGAGCTAAGGCCTTTGTTAATATCAGCTGCCTGTTATATGATTTTGAGGACATTTTATTATATGCAGTTTTTTAAATAATTTATACCAAAGATAGGCGAGAATTCTTCTTTCAGAAGGAGATATTAACAAAACGATCTGAAAAAGAATGAAGCCAAGAGAAGAAAGAAGAAACGCAATTATCGTTTTTTCCTTGTCTAATATTTGAAGGTAGTTTTTTCTATACAAACATATCAAATCTACCCATTTCCTACAATATCGCCAATATAAACCTAGTAAAAAGATACTCCATGTTTCTCTATTAATGCCCCTATTCAGTTTATTCGAGAATATTCGAAAGCCAGTATGATATATAAAATAAAATAAATACATTAGACGTCTTATTTACATCTATATAAAATCCCAAAAAAATAAATATACCTAGTGAAGTAACAATTGAGATTCATTGAAATAATCATATTCTTTTTTTTTTTTTTACTTCAATGAAGAGGAGAAAAAATTGCGCTATTTACGACATCAGTGAGGAAATTTTTTTCTTACCTTTAATAACCGACATCTGAAACTGGGTCATAATCGGACTACACTTCTGTCTTTTTGTCTTAAATTAGGACTGACATAACCCTAGTCTAAATAAACCTTAAGGACAGGAAAAAAAAAAAAAAAAAAAAAAAAAATACGCGTTGTATAATTTTTCTCTTGTGAGATCCATGCCAAATTACCGCTGTACCTATGTACAAAATGATTTGGATCGTAAAATAAGTTTATAGCTCATAAAAATATTATCAATTTATGGTGATAAAAAAATTAATGTTCTTATTTTATCATTTAGATAAATATGTCTATGATTATGCAATTTCAATTAAAGTCAATGAAGGGAAATGAAAGGTACCTATCATTATAAAAAAAATATTTTATGATACATATCTATAAGAAATTATGTCTTTTTTCCAATAAAGATATCACGATGGGATCTTAATTGTAGATATGAGGCAACTTTTCTTCAAAAATGGCAATAGAAAAAGGAACAAAATCACTTGGTTGTTACAACATTCTTCCTAACTACAAAGTATATATGTAGAAATTTGTTCGCAGCGCTTAAAAAAAGTTAATTCGAGTTGAACAAAATTAACATCTGAAATACGAATATGGACGCCAAATATTAAAAAAATCAACTGCTGACAGTTTTTTTATATTTGTGAGAGACACGACTCACTTTTTTGAATAAATATCTGTATTATCTTTTCATGTATTTTGATCATTTGACTCTTTCTAGTTTAAAGCAGCTGATTCGAAAGGTTATTACTTTGGGAGGTCAAAAAAGCTTGTTGTGATTTTTAATGTTTTTAAATAATCTAAGAAGGGATATGTGTAAAGAAAAAACTAACTATAGGGATTAAAAAAGGAAAAAAATAAAAACGGTTGTTGCATGTGCTCTTTCTTCTTTTTTGTTCATTATTTAATAGGTCGTCCTGGTGATAACTTCTTCCTCTGAAGCAAGCATTCTCGCCAATCTTTGATGAAAATTGTTTTAAGAATATATATTTATGAATTTAGATATAATTATGATATATTTTCTGGTCTAATGCTATTTTAAATGTAAAAACTTCCTCGCTTTATGACCGTAATTCATTTTCTCCTTCCAAAATCGTAAAACAGGTAGCTGATATTAATATGGCACTTAATTCAGGACAACAGAGTAATTCCTGCCTATATCCTTCCTAAATACGAAACCGAAT
Organism: Lepeophtheirus salmonis; assembly: GCF_016086655.4. NCBI lineage: Eukaryota > Metazoa > Arthropoda > Copepoda > Siphonostomatoida > Caligidae > Lepeophtheirus > Lepeophtheirus salmonis. The sequence goes on from NC_052134.2 coordinate 46,063,264, forward strand.
TTGTTTTTATTTCCTTTATCTTCATATATTATGTTCTTTTCTGAAACATTATTCAATTTGTCAGGGTTACCATGTTAATTTTATGGGTTTCTTAAATAACGAAGATGCTTCAACCCGAACTATTTATTATATTTAATACCCTCACTGGATATGGAGTGAGGCTGGTGTTTATTCCCTTCATCTCATGGCTCCTTACAGCTGACCTAATAAAACGTCATGAGAACTAAGCTACTCTCCTTCAAAACAGTCATTTAATTCTCGTTGTAAACCACGTTAATTTTCGGGTTCCTTTTTTTTAAGCATACCAAAAATGCTTACAATTTACAACCCTCACCATAACTTTTTAACAAAAATTTATTTTACTCAAATTATAAAGAGAAATGCCGCAACATTTTATCTAGCTTTTATTATTACATAGGTATTATATGTATACTTTGATGCTTAAATATATATTGACATATACAAATCAAGTTAGGAATGCCTTCATATCAAATATACCTACATATATAATATATAATAATAAACCAACCTCGACCTGTCAAACACAAATAGACAACATATAAACAAGATATCTATGTATGTACAATGTACATCCATTATATGTTAGAAAACTTCAAACCCACACGTTATAATATTACGTATACATATTTAGTATTTAGTTTTTATTAATATACCAAATCATAAAAGCTCTGTTACACATGTGTTTATCCACACTGGGATTGGATCTGATATATCTACAGAGTTGTCCAGAATTATAGTACTATTACATTTAACGTCACTAAAGCGATTTGCCCGAGTACCAATTAATAAGCAGTTGTGAATCAGCCAATACCAATTCATCAATCAATTATTTATTACTTTTCTAGTAAATACTAAAGCCACTTTATAACAAATCCAGAAATTGGCAGTATTACCAAGTAAAATCTCACTAGAAGCACTACCCTAGCCTTGCACAGTCTGTCCCTTAGTTACTTTCTAGCTGTCCCAAGTGGATGAAAATGCATAGTGGGTAACCAAAATTTCCGGTACCATGATTAAATTACGAAAAACGTGGTTTTTATGGAATCAAGAATAGACAAGTCAAAACTAATTTGTGACATGTTTGAATACTATTATTTAGCTGCCTTTTTTTTCAATATGTCCTCCTACACAAGCAATAACAGCATTACCACGCCAACGAGCAGGTTGGCAGCTCTCTACGATGAAGATTGTATCCATGGCAGACCACACTGTCAAGATGGCATCTTGGAGCAAGTCCAAATTTGGATAAGGGTTGCGGCAGACATTTTCTCCAAAGTGCTCTAAATTGCAAAGTGAAGGGGGTTGAGTTTAGGGCTGAAGGAAAGCCACATGAAGGCAGGACAGAAGTCTGCTGCATAATTTTTGGTTTTTATTGGCTGTATGGGCTCTAAAGGACTTATTGATATTATAGCTAGTCAGAACGGAGATGACAACGGTCTCTGTGGCTTCTCGGTACTGATTGTGGGATAAAATTGTAATCGGTGATGATTAGTTTGATATTTTAGTTTTTATGGGAAGGGGATGAGATCATCAGGACATTCTTGAAGATCAATGTTTTCAACAAAGACTCCAAAGGCCCAAAATTCATGCTTACTTTCAGATATTCGCAAAAAGATGAAACTCCTCCAAACCACAGAAGGAGCAAATTTTGTCTAATTCTCTTTGATAGGTTTATTGGTGAATGCTAAAGAAGTTGCCATCTTGTAGCGAAATCATTTCTCGTTTCCAAGAGTTTGCTCGAGTGTTGTATAACATTTTCAATAGCAAGGCATCCAAGAAGTACGTTGGAACCTCCTCTTGACTAATTTATATAAGTTTGACTTTACTCAATATTCAATTAATCGAATTCGAATATAACACTACGAACCTTAATTTACAACTAAATTGGAACTTTAATCCTGGATCACCCCGTACCCAGGGTCATTTCATTTTTAATAAATATTAAAAATTCTTATGTCTTTGCAAAATTTGAAACATTTACTTTTGTTATTTTTCGTGAGATAAAAATGAATGAAAATAAGATTGGTACTTACGTTCATAACAAATTAAGATATCTGACAACAAAATATTATGTAAATTTAAAACATGTTGGCGTATGTATAGGGATGGGGGAAAAAAAGATCTCCAACAGAGAGAAAATGACTTCATTTCAACAATTCCAAATCTTTTGTTTCTTGTAATTGTACACTCTATCTAATAAGTGATAAGTATTTAATCACTTATCTATTATTCTATTAGGTTATATAATCAACCAAATAATAATCATAAATGTATCTAGGGAAAAAATATGACAACAAGTGCTCTTTATTGTGGATATCTCTCAACCTTTCCTTCCAAAATAAAAATCAATGAAAATATGTCAAAAAAACCCTATACGATGGCAATAATAAATTCCTCAATGTTAATTTTTCATATCATTAAAGAATATCTTTGCTTCTTCCTCACAATGTAATTTTTATTTTTATCTCTCAACCTTTCCACCGAAAACAGAAAGAGAAAGTGTCCCCAATCTATTTGATAGTTTTTTCCAACTTTGACGTAAATCTACATTTTATAATAGTATGTAGTTATTTAATTATAATTCAACCAATAAACGTTGGCGGCTTTTATCCTATTAATAGTATAAAAGCCGCCAACTGACAGAATAATAATATATCGTTAGTTTGTATATTAATTGGAAATAATTACTCTACTAGGTATGCACCTAAAAAATGAACTTTCAGCCATTGGCCCATCGGTGTAGTAGCCAGTTAGACATTATAAACCGGTCCAAAAATCTAAATGCTTATTTAGACATGTGTCAACAATATTTAATTCATTGTTGCTATAGTTTCATTCAACAACACACTTTTTTCGCTCGGAAACTACAAGCTATGATGTGCGGGCATAATTGATTTTCCTTTACCAATTGAAGAAAGGCGCTTCTCAAGCAGAGCACAGTGCTTCAGGTGGTTTGAAAAAATCTAAATTGGTGATTCTTGACGTGAGTAATGAAGAGTGCGGCCAGCCACTGAAAAAGTTTGAAGACGCCGAATACCAAGTATTGCTCGATGAAGATGATGACAAAACGCAAGAACAGTTCGCGGAACAATTAGGTGTTTACCGTCAGACCGTTGGAAAACGTTTAAAAGTAATGGGAATTTTTTAAAGTTCGATACATGGGTGCCACATGAACTGAATGAAAGGGAGCAATAAAACCAAAAAACCACTTGTGAAATGCTGCTCGCCCGGTATAAAAGGAAGTCGTTTTTTCATTGAATTGTAACTGGGGATGAAAAGTGAGTCTATTTCAAGAATCCGAAACGAAAAAGATCATATGTTGACCATGGCGGCAAGGCCAAGCCGACTGCAAGGCGAAACCGCTTCAGAAAGAAGGCAATGCTGTGCATGTGTTCTGGGACCAGTGTGGTGTCATATGGTATGCCCTTCTACAACCCGTTAATGGTGATCGCTACATACAACAGTTGAACGATTTGAACCATGCTATCCGCTAAAAACGGCCAAAATATGAATCTAGGAAACACAATGTAATTTTCCTTGATGACCATGCACTACCACATCGCTCTATAGCCACCCGCCAGCTTATTGAATCGTACAACGGAGAACCTCTTGCTCATGTGGGTTACTGGTTCCTTCTGATTATCACTTGTTTATATCGATAGGCCACGCACTCAATGATTTACTCTTCGATTCTCACGCTGAAGCAAAAAAAAAAAAAATGGATTAATGGCTAGTTTGCAGCCAAAGTCGAACAATTTTTTCAGAAAGGCATCCATAAATTGCCTGAAAGATGGGGAAAATGTGTGGCTAGCCAAGAAGCATAATTAAATTTGTAACCCTTTTTTTTACAATAAGCGTTCAAATAAAAAATAAAAAAGAGTCTCATTTCATAGGCGAATAACTGGTATATGCAACTTTGTCCTCCATTCAGTTGACTCATCATGATATAAAGCAGCTGACCTTACGTATTATAAACAACATAGGATGGTTTTATTTATGTGTATCAATCAAGGGCCTTCGTTTACAATGCGTGTCATTTCATTCTTGGTCATTGATTGATAAGATTATCAATTAAATGTATTCCTATTATATTTTAAAACTATTGTCTAACGAACAGTTGGCATCAAGACAAATACAGAAGGTAAAGTACCATATACTATCTCAAAAGGCTAGCTTTTTAATAATGGAAGCAAGAGAAGTTACCATAAAAATCAATAATAGAATGAAGAATAGACACGTCGTTACCTTTATTGTAACGCACAACCTTTCTTACAAAAAGAAACAAAAAAATGACCCGAAATCTTATTGTAGTTTGCCAAATAAGTCAATCACACCAACTGCTACTTATCTCTTAAGTATTCCCAGAGTATGATAATTATTATTTTCACAATTTTTAAAATGAATTATATATGTACATCAACTATAATATTATACTATAGTTGATGTACACTAATAAAAACGCATAACCAGATTAATTATTTCACAAACAGAGGCAGATACAGGGCTTAGACAAAAAATAAAAGTTGTTCAGAATATTGAGTCACGACCCTAGAGCTATGTTTCATTCTGATCAGACTATATTCCTGGGCTTTGAATGTCAAGTTCGTTTTTACGCAAGTAAGTTAATTTTTTTCATAAAACAAGATTGATTCCCGTGTCTCAAAGTTGTTTTTTAAGGTATGGGTTGTAGATTCTAAAATACACCAGAAAATTAAAAATCCAACAAACGACAAAGGGAGAGTGTAAATATTAGTGTTTGGTTTCGGTCTGGAAATCCTGGATCTGTCTAAGACGGTTATAATTTTTTCATTTTATTTTATATTCCAACAAAAAATCTCCGTCTGGACTGGATCCTTATATAAAAATTCTGTCTAGATCGGCCCAAAAGAAAAGTTTGGTCTAGATCGTTCCAAAGTAAAAGTTTGGTCTACTTTGGTCCCAAAAAAATCGGTCTAGACTGATTTACACATAAATTGTTTATAACATGACATCATATGTTTTTTGAAGTACAGTGATGTTATACGAAGTTTAAACAGATAGCTTGAATTAATTTGGATCCCGTTGTCTCTTATATGTATACAGTATTTATTCTAGTACTTATCGTGTACTTTGAAAATAATGAAAGACAGTTGATCTAGAACAAAAAATGGTCTCACATAGTATACATATGAGACTGAAAAAATGGGTCTTTAAATTGAGACCGAAAAAAATCGGGTCATAAAATGAGATCGAATCATTTATTGATCTATAAAGTGAGTCAGAATAAAATCGCTCCAAATCGGTCATGAAAAGATCACTTAAGACCGAGCCGAAAAAAGAATTTGGTGCTGGACTGAGTCTCAACACTAGTAAATATATTAAAAACGAATTAAAAATGGGAATTAGGAGGAGGATTATCCAGACTTTCTTAGTATTCTTAGTATATTCATAATAATGTAATTTGGGTACATTCTAGTATTTCATTGTATTAAAATCCCATATAGCATTTTATTCAAAACTGTAAATTATAATATTACTTTGTAATATTTTATTCAAAATATAGCAATACATTTTTATGTGATAGGCAAAATTTCTTCATAGATAATATATAGTTATTTACGACGAAGAATCAACAAAAAATTGTATTCTAGTATAGGCGAACTTATTATTTGTATTATATATCAAAAAGAAGAAATGATGAAATAGCCATGACGTATCAAGTCGAAGGAGGCAATTGACAGCTCACCACAAAATATATATTTTATTTTTGTTTTAGTCAGGTAAGGGAGTGTAGAGTGACATTTTTCATATGGATAAGAAACCTCACAAAATTCATTTCTCTTTATTTTTCAACAAAATGTTATACGTATTTTTATTTTATAGCTAAAAACAATGCCATGCTATGTCATTGCAATTTTCCATAGTGTGAGCTCTGACGTAGATAACTAGAGTTTATTTATGATACATAATATATATATATCTAATCATTTTTTTGTCCACTACCCGTTTAATTGCATATGTTCGTATATGCATAAGTAAAATTATTATATAAATCCAATTATTTAATATGTAATAAATTAACATACAAAAATACGATATAATTTCATATTAAAAGAAATTTATGAAAGAAACCCCTCCTTGAGTTTTTCGATGTACATATATATGTATATTCAAGTTAATTTAGAGAGTTGAATGTCTTCGTGACTATTTTCCCCTCTTTACATACATAAATACTCTTTATATTGACCGTGTGGCACTCATGAAAGAATCAAAAGGAAATATATGTAAATGTGATGTTCTCCCAAGATTTTTTATTATTATTTATTTGATAAATTTGTGAATTTATGGCCGTAGAAATACAAAAGAACTTTAAATTACTGAGTATCCCGTGTACACCATATATAGGATTTCAACTACACTATTTTATAGCCAAAGAAGAACTACAAACAATACGTCTAATGTAAAAATTGTTAATCCAATGTCTAAAGGGATTTAAAGGAAATTTGCAGAACAGTTACATATGCCACTTGTCAACATATATACAAACGTGGGTAGACTGAAAAGTTTTCGACCTCAACGTGAAGATGGTAGCACTTGTAAATAAAAGTTAGTGACATCTATCTAACATTCATTGACACTTAATAAGGTTTCAGCCATTTTGGACACGCAGTTGTTATGTACCAGCTGTTTGAGTGAGTTGATGTGACCATTTTTTTTTAAAATTGAGTATCTCTCTTTTGGCACAGTTTAAGTGGAATAAATCTTAGTTTTGGGGCTAATTAATTGTCTAAGATGAAACATGGATACACCATTATACCCTCTATAAAAAATACAATCCCAAAAGGGCACTGCAAATAATTTTGTCAAATGAAGAGGCTGAGTACTATTTAGACGGGTTACAGAGATGGGAGCATCGCTGGGAAAAGTGTGTACAGTTACAAGGAGACTATGTAAAAAAAAAAAAAAAAATCAGAAAAAATGTATTTAATCCTTGTTATTTCGTAAAGTTTTCAGACCACCCTTTTTCAAATTGGGGTATGTTTGTACTCTTTGACACATTATCATACATTTCTGTCACCAAAATATTTTTATTAGTACTTTTGAGGCCCTGCAAATCGCACTAAAAGTAGCCAAAATTAATCGTCACATTTAAATAATTAGAAATGGGTAGATTTGCTGCATTATGATCGGTGTCCAATACAGTCTCATTAATCAAATGAAGGCTCTAAACTACAGTTAAATTTCTTGGGTATCTGATATCATCCCAGAAATACACATAACTCAAAGTTGCCTATTTGTGTCATCTTGTTCATTAGGGAAAGTATATCTATTGCATCCATATGATAAATCAAGGAATACTCTTTACATGGAACATGCAGTCTATTTTGACCAATTAAAGGTAATATTTGCTATCAATAGTACAGTAACGAAATGACAGAAACAATTGAATTAAATCAATCATTGGATAAAAAACAAACTATTGTCGAATCTAAGAACATCAAAAATGTCTTCATTCGAAGAAAGATAAAGGTAGTGGCAGCAAGATTAGTAAAGAGACGAGGGGAAAAGAAATATGTCTTAAAAATAACTCATACCCCTATACAACTTCTCCGCAAAAATGGTTCCGATATAGACTTGCAACCTCCTTTCTATATACGAACAAATCAAACAAATAAAAATTATCTGATTCTTTTATAACACCTCAGTAAAAACTTCATTTAATCTTTTCTAATATCGTCAAAAAGTTAATCCGATTATAAAAATGGTTGATAAACATATCTCAGAAAGGTATGGAAAGAAACTCTTGCTCAGAGACTGGCTTATTGCTCTCACAGTTGGAGGAAAAGTAGAATACAAAGTGGAGACAACACTTGCTAAAATTCGTTGGCTTATCTACACCTGCAGATCTAAAGAAATCACAATTCTAGTTGTGTGTTTCATGAACTCTATAGACTAATGAATTATAGTTGTATACAATTTTATCTGTGTCTTTTGACAAAATAGTAAAATTAAAATTTCTCTAAGTTTATATTCAAATGTAACCAATTATAGCCAACGTTTGTTTGTTTTATTAAATGGATAGCTTCTAGTGTTTTACCTCATTCTAAATTATTTTAATCATTTTAAATAGTTTAATTAAATAATCATAATAAAAAAAAAACTTTATTCATTATTATTCTCATAACATAAAATCAATTGATTAACCTTTTTTTTAACCCCTTACGGCATTCATTATATGATTATTTTATTTCTATTTACTCTTAAATTTTATAACTCTAAATTGAAAATTAAGAGATCTTGTTTGATTTGTCATTCGTACAACATTTATATTAGAAACATTGTAGCGTTAAGGATCTTCTTGTTGTCTATTTGGGATTATTCCAACATAATTTTTCTGCCAATTTCTTTTGGTCAAGGTATTCTAGAGACCCGAAATAATAATGGAGAATTTTTATTCCCACTTGAGGGGAACAATTGAGATTAAAAACAGTAAAAAAAAAACCCAGTCCAAGTCATTTTTTACTCCATTACTTAAAGAGGAAAAAGCTAAGCTAACCCTATGATTATTCCAATGGTATAGAATTCCAAGGTTCTTTTGTAGTAATATTTTTTTAACGGGACATGTACCAAAATATATACCAATATCTTAATATTTGTTCGACTAACAAAATAAAACAATTATATCTTTAGGGCAGTTTACATGCACTTTTAATGTCGTCTCCAGGTTTTTATTTGGTGTGATACAAGCTCATGTTTTTTCGGATACTTTTGTATTTATGAAAAAAAAATGTTATATTTATATTTATCAAATACAATTTTGTATGGGGTAGACGCTCAGAGACTGAAGGGGTTACGCTATTAGGAGTTCAATTGTTTTAGTCACATAGTAGAACTGCATTTGCCGGTTCTCCATTTTTCATTATTAATAATTTTGTTTCTCACAAATTTTATCATATGATATATATGAATATACTGTCAGAATTTTCCTGTTTTTAATTATTAAGATTAAATATTTGACTTCTAGGATTTCATACAGGTATAAGGAACCCAACTAGTTACGACTAATCAAATCAATGATATTGACAAGTAATTAAAACCAAAAGATCTCTTTTTTTTTCTCTGACTCGACAAAATCTCAATTTCTCAAAGTATTGGTCGTTTTTTGGTCTCCAACAAGAAGATCTTCACAGTGGACGCTGTTCTGAAGCAGAGAAATGATTGCTTCTTGGCTGAATCAATAGCTCAGGTCAAGGGAAACTTCAGGATCAAACATCCAGCTCAGGTTGTGGTCCTCGGCGTCGTGGCGTCCGACGACAGCAATGTGTCTCTCGTCTTCTTCAAGGCCAACGAGAAAGTAAAAACAAACGTCTACTACAAGGTCCTAAGATACCATGACTTGCCATGGTTGAAAAGTACATTCCCCAGGGACAACTATGTGCTTACCCAAGACAGTGCCCTGCCACACACGTCATTAAAAAACTGCATTTCTGCAGGGAGAACATGGCTGCCTTCTGGCAGGCAGACTTTTGGACTATGTCCTCACCCGACTTGAACCCCTGGACTTTGCTGTTTCGAATGTCTTGAAGGGCAAGACGAACAAGACTTCTCATCGGAATGGTGATGCCCTGAAGGCTGTGACCATGGAGGAGTGGAACAAATTGTCCTTGAACTTCATCAAGGCCAGCTGTGCTGAATTTCGTCCCCGTATTAAAGCCATGATTCAGAATGGAGGGGGCATATGTAATAAAAAGTGGAGAAAATGGTTGAATGATCAACTTTTGCTTCAAAGTTTGCCATAAAAATGGCACAAATAAAATTATGTAGAAGTAAAAACGACATTTAAAATTTTCTAATTTTTGAGTCCAAAGTATGTATTACCATTTTATTTGTGTCAGTACTCTGGTACGACTGTAGTAATTAGTAAACCAAACAACAATATTCCTTATAAACTATGACGAAGGGGTTATATTTTGCTTTTTAACATAATTTTATAAATATTAACACTCTCAGAAATTCCTTTAAATCTGAGCTATAGTTATTTGATGTCCATCCACCATAAAATCGAATACATGTACATTTTTCATTATACACAAGACAACCACTGCAATACACTGAAAAAAGTACTATTATATAAACTTATACATACTATCCATAAGAGTTTTATGACTTGAAAGGTCGTAAATTCAAAGATTTTTTTTTTTTTCAATTTCCATTATTTTTTACTTTTTTCATTAAATGTAATTTTCCTTCTGTCATTGATTTAAAATATATATAATGAACACTTTCGAAAAGGGCATTTTATGAGAACATAAATTTCATTTCTGACTCTATTTTTATTATGTGAAAACGGACCCAGTGGTTGGTCAAGCTTCATGTCCATAACATTATGTTTTTACCCTCATCATCAAGGATAATTCTGTCACATTTTGCTAGTTAATTTATGTTTACGTATATAAATATATATTATTAGGGTGCCAATCCATATGAAGTGACCACTAAATTTAAATATTTTGCTTTTGTGAGAGTTAAATAATAAATTACGTTGATAATTAAATAATAGATACATTTTAGACTATAAAAGTTCATAACAAGCCTAAAATGAAAGATTAATGTTTGGATAAGGATATTTTTATTAACGTTTGCTTAACGTATGACGAGATTTTTGTTTCAATGACATAAATAAAGAGAACAGAATGCGCTTTATACAAGGTACAAATATACGTTCTACATGTTGCACCTTTTTAACAACCAATACGTACGAATTTTATACTAAAATAATAATCCGATTTTAATAAAAACCAATGACAAATGAAAGCTGACTAAGAAAAAATTATCGTTATTAACTATAACCGCCATTTTATCAATAACAGCTTCGATTCGACCTCGGAAACGGGAGCAGGCCTTGATGACAGTCTCCTTTGGCAGATTCCAGAATACTTCCCGGATCCTGGATATCAGTTCAGATTTTGTGTTGCAGGAGGATCTATTGGTGTATCATTCAACTCTACGGGTCCATGGGATTGAGGTCCAGTGAGCTTGGAGGACAAATACTGTGTCAACCAAAGTAAAAAAAAATCTACAACCAGGTTAACTTTTTGATTACAGTGTGTCTTTGCTGTTGACTCTAGACTATTCCAGCTCCTTCCTGAACTTTCAGACAAATGACCAGGGACATAGGTTAGGTAGGTTTATATGGGGGGGGGAGGGGCTTGGTTATTGACATTTTACCTCTGCTCTATAATTTGGTCGATTGACTTATTTTTTTTAGAAAATAAATCCTTAAAAATTTTTACCTCAACTTTGGGGTAAAATTTTGGCATCCTGACGAAAAAAAATCAGGAACAAAGTAAAAATTACTTGATTTGGGGGAGAGCTACTGCCCATCCAGACCCCTCATCCCCCTGTGGACGCCCTTGATGATATTGTCCCGTCCAGCACGTACTGCAAAAGGACGCTCAACCATTTCTACGTTTGTCATTGTCATTTTTTTAAACTGACGCCAAATACTCCTACGTAGTCTCCAAAATAATAAACAACGTCCAATTTGCGCATACACTGTTAGTTCGTTGTTAAACAAGGGATGCACACTGTACATTATATTTCCTTTAACTTTCCTTCCATAATAATAGTGAAATTATATTTTACTGGAAACATGTTGAAATAAATTTGTAAGTATATTTATTTAACGAAAAACAGCTGGGGAAATATAAAAATGTATATCCCCATGTACTTGGATAATAATAAAAGAAGAAAAATAAATTTTTCCAAAAATCTTTACTTTTCTTAACTTTTAAGGAGTGGACCTACTTCTATATCAGGGTGGTTGGTTTCTCAACTTTTTTCGAATTTCGATTATAGACAGTTGGGAAAAGTTGTCATATGCTATAAAAATTACCTATGCAAAATGACATTGCCCCACGAAGTCATTTTTATGTAGCACATAAAGGATGAAAAAAGACAAAAACTCTTTACTTAGTAAATATACCATCGATACTAAGTAGACATTTTTAATCATTTATGTATTGAATAACTTTGTTAGACATTTTTTAAACATATAAAAAGTGTTTGATAAGTTTTTCTGAATAGGCATTGTTCTATATATAAAAAATAGAATCAAGTTAGGAAAATTTGATAATTCACCTATAGCACGCATAATTTTTTTACATTTTCAGACAGAAAAGATCAAAATATTTTAATGATATTCTCTCTTTTTGCTTCATAGAAAATACTTTTTACATGTTAGAATAATGTTTATGATAATTAATAAAAATAATTATTAATATTGTATTCAATTTTTAATTGAAGAATTAAATAACTTTTGTTTCCTGTTAAACTTTGTCCGATATGTGCTACCTAAAGATGCCATTGTAGGTCAATGAAATTTTGCATAGGTTATTTTTGTATCATATTACAACATTTTCGAATTAGCATTAGTCGAAATTCGAAAAAAATTGGAAAACAAACAGTCCTATTCTACATGTTTATTAGGGCTGGGACGATACGAACCGTGGTATACCCTTCATGGTACGCAGTTCGGTACGGTATAATAGTCAAATATATATATAAAAAAAAGAGTAGAATTAATGTAGTTTATCAAGTTTTTTTCGATATTTTATTCTTTAATAATTTTTGTTCTGTATGAATAAATTATTCCTACATTTACTTTATATCTCTAAATAACTAAGATTGTTATAAAATATACATGGGTTGTTTAATACTTGAATTAAATTCCGTGAATTTATAATTTTTTCCCCATAAAAATGAGCTTGTCTACATTTTCTGGTAATAAACAAAACCGATTGGCTTTCAAAATATCGCCTGCTGTCGGAAAAAAATATTTTGCTTCATACAGATGTAGCTATGAGGATTGTGAAGCTAACTTGAAAAGATTGGGAAATTTATCTAAATTATTTCTCCACCATACCACTGGGTTTTCGTCAACTGGGATGCATTTTTCATTTTGTAAGTCATTGTCTATTTTGGATAAGGTTTTATTTGCTATGACTCAGATTCGAAGGTATCACCGAATATTTATGGCTCGAAAGTTTTTTAGGTGGCGAACGATCTATCATTTATTTCACCCGGAGAATGGAATAATGTCTAAATGTCTTCTTCAGGATTTGAGTAATAAAATAATTAAAAATTATATAATATACAAAAACTTTGCTATGTTATTAATTATATATATTCGTACCGTATCGAGGGAAAAACGTGCCAAACTGAAGGACAACCCCGTACCATACAAGACCTAGTGCTTATATATCTTTTATTTATGGGTACATTTGTTTTTACAACAAAAATATCAAACTTAGCGTGTAATACCATCAAGTGAGTACTCACTACAAATAGATTGACACCCTAATATATAAAATCATGAGTCAATAAAAATACTCCTCTAAAAACAAATTTGAGCACTGATGAAGACTCCGTTTTGCACTTATGGACTGTGTTTGACTGAATACAAATGGCCTCTCACTTCCTCAATTTCAACTTGACCATTATCATTTTGTGTGTATGTGATCCAAGTGATTCATTAACATACACATGTAATTATCTTTCTTGGTGCAAACCCCTCAAAATCTACTTCATTTAACTCCCGATTTATTCATAACTAAAAGGATTTTTATAATAATAAAAAATCTCTTGAATTTTTTAACAAGAGTTTTTTTTAAGACCCCTACAATTAGTAGTTATTTCCTACATATAATTCCAAGAATGTAAGCCAATTACACATTTAGTTAGAGGTCATGATCTTATGTACAACAAGGAGGGAGGTACTTACTTCTACATATTCCATGAAAACTTTCTTCCATTTTGATTTAATTAACTATTGAATTCCTAATGATACTGCACCTCGACGGTTCATGGAGTACTGAATAAATTAAATAAAGAATCAGATTACATATGTTTTATATACATTTGGTAGCCAATCATGTTTGAGGATAAGATATGTAAATAAATATATATTGTTGTTGGCCTATATTTATATAATATTTGCAAATTTTGTTCGGTCATTTTCTAGATATATTATTGTACTAGGTTGTTCCGAAATGATTGAGACTGCCCTATAAGACAATAAATTTAATTCAAAAACCTTAAAGAAGTCCTTAATCATGTCATCAGGCTCGGATAACGTCATGGCAATGGTTTTCCAATTCCTACAACTACCTGGGGAGCTCCTCTTCGTTTAATAACTTCATCACCCGCTGAACAATGTGGATGAGGTCTTCATGGCTTTTGAAATCGTAATCCCAGAGTAGGTGCTTCAGAATAAGGAAGAAAAATCGGTCCCAGATATTGATGGGACTCCAAAAACTGCTTCCCATGGTCATGGAAGAGCTTAATCAGGTTCCTACAGCACTTCAATCGCTCATCCTTTTTGGCTTAAGAGAGAGAGTGGAGTAGCTGCACACTGTGGGAGGAGGTTTCTGAAGCGGATATCATTTGTCAGGATTCTAAAAACCGCAGTGGGTGGAAGAGAAAGCTCCCTTGAGACCTCTCGAACGTTCAATCGGGGTTTTTTCAATACAACCTCCTAGACTAGGGTGATTTTGTTTTGTGTCCTTGTCTCCAAGGGATGTTCTAATGAGACACATTTCACGAGCTTAAAAGTAATATCCCGAATCTCACCAGCCCACCCAAAGAGCGTTGCACGACTAGGGAAGGTATTAGAGTAAACAATAGTGAGCCTGGTGTAATCGCAGTCACTGTTTTGTAGCGTATCAAAAAGTACAAGGTAGTGAGTATGAAAATATTGAGTCTCAATGTTCAGCTACAAATGAAGAGCTTTACATGCAGTTGTGGGATTTGGAGAACCAATGCCTTGACGTTATCCAAGCCGGAGGAGACTATGTGACATGATTGAGTACTTTTTTTTAAAACTTTTGAATGTAATTTATTGTCTTACTGCGGCAGACTCAATCAATTCGGAGTAATCGAATATTGTAAGATTTAAAAAGAATATTCTTCAATACACAAGGTTCGGAAGCAAAATGTAGACTGAATGATTGATTTTAGAAAAATGTCAATAATTTTATTTTTTGATAAATAATTTTGAAAAAACTTTGAGACCCGACCTTTGTGAATGCTGTATGAATATAGTGGTAGGTAGTGTTGTTTTGGTCCTTATTTGGCACCATGGCCCAGTCCAGTCTAACTTGTCGCTCCTTAAAGAAGGTCAAATCTATTCCTCGTGAGGTCATTTAGGAGAGTTTTCCTTTTTTTATTATTCTGTAATATAATAAAATAAGTTAAAATATTATATCGTGAGAAGTTTGTACAACAGGCATAAAAATAGCTAATTTTGACCAAAAATCTTAATTATTCCCATTATAACGGCCTTTATAACGCCAAAAATGACCTGAGAGGCCTCATACCATGCCTAATTAAATTTTGTGGCTGCCCTTGCCAGAGCAGTTATATTTAGACGATATGGAGCATAAACCACGACCAAAAACTACAAAAAGTATTGAATATTTTTGAAGCTGACATATGGCCGTAGCAAAATAAGAAATTGTTTTAGTGAGATTAAAATATTGAGACGCCATGGTAATATTTGGGAAATAAAATCTAATTCGAGGATGAACTGCATTGCTAAGAAAAATCTATTCAATCATAGGAAAAGGATTTAAAGAAAATTGAACAGACTCAGATTATCAATTATATTTTGATTAAATTTTATTTAAAATTTTATGAAAAGTTAACTGTACAGCTCTTTTGGTAACTTATATTTGAGTGTGTCAGTGGCAGTTACTTTCAAAGGTAAACATATTACCGCCTCCAGACTACATATTTAGAAAATTGGCTAATTTTTCTTATTTAAATAATTTTAGAAAAATTAATTTATTAACTTTTTTTTATTGTAAATTTTTGAACGCATAATAAAAATAATAAATTTATTCAATATCTCATTGTTAAAAGTAATTAACCTATTTGATATGTGTACTGGTGTTAAGGCTATGTTAGTGACCGATTTTTTGCCCGGTTTTATTTTATGTGATTTTTTCTAGACGGAATTGAACAGATATTTTTTTGTCAAGATCGTTGTTTTAAAACGTACGCCGATGTATTTAAAAAAAAATATATATATTTTACCGATGATGACCTAGTTTTACAACAAGAGCGTTCCAGACAAAATTTGGACCGAAATAGTTCGTTCATACAAAAATTATACACGATCTTGAATTATCAGACAGAACCCAACACTTCCATCAAATGCCCCAGGTCTACCCTATAATCTGTTTTAAAAAAGGATATTAAAATATATTTACAAGCAGAACAGCAAATATACTTTTGCTTAATTGGAATGGATCTAATAGGGATAAAATGCTTGAAGGTCAAGCCAATAAACAATTTTAAACAAATACTTATGTATATTTATGTTGTCGTATAAAACTTACATATTTATATAAGTTCCCCATCATTGCTAATAAGTACATAAAGGCAATGTATTAAATATCTAACTATGTAGATACAGTGAAACCTCCTATTTGTGGTGGATATAGACAAGGACTTGGTGCAAATGATTGAGACCAGTATTATAAATACTAATGAATTAGCTTTTATAAATACAGAATCTCCTCTTTTTGTTAACGTCAGAAAAAATAAAGAGAGTTTATGACGGAAATGGCCATGGATGTCAATGTCTAAAGGTCCACCGTGTCAAAGTGCATGAAAGAGGCTGGTAGTGTCTCTCTGTTCAATTCCAGTTTTTTTTTGGTGAACTCTTGGCCTCCTCAATAGTCACATGTGATTTTTGTAGTATCTGGTGGGACTTAGGGTCCCAGGCTTACTGAATCCGACACCCAAATGTATTGTCAATGTGTGGTGAACTTCCATGCTAGGGGACGACATCAAAAGTAACTCCAGCAAATTCTTTTGCCGGCTGGAATCCGTTATTACTGTATAGGCGGATCATTTTCAAGATTAATTATCCTTAATATGTATCATTATTATAAATTGTATTATTATAACTGTTTTGGATTTTAAATGTATACATAATTATATATCATTGTTTAATTAAATCATTTTAGTATTAAACCTTTTGCACGATCCGGTTTGATGTTTCTGTATTCTATTTCTATCTTCACAACAACACTATCACAGGCAACTAATGCATTACACTTAAGGATAATATGGAAGTTCTTCCTGATTTATGTTTCTTACTTCTTGATATACTGGGGCGGTTAAAAGTGTTGAGACCATTTTAAATTAAGATAAGAACCTGACTATGCAGTTCGGTGAGTACGTCTAGAAGAAGAAGGTATACTTTTTACAGTTGGCAAGATCGTAAAAAGCCTGGTGGAAAGTCACTCAAGAAGATTGAGTGGGCTTTTTTTCACAACAACAGCAAATACTCATTCAAGAGCGTTGTCAGAAACTTTGGAATGACTGAAAACACAATAGGAACTGAATTCTTTTTTTTAATGATGAAAAAATATGCACAGTGAAGCCTGTCCGTAAAAAGCAAAATTATTTTTTGGTTTACTTTGGTAATAATTTGGTTAGTACTGTTACCAAGATTAACAACCCTGCCTCTGAGATGATATTATGTAGGGGTTACAGTCTCAATGCACGGAAAATCTTGGCCTTACAGGCGTGGGCTAGAACGCCGATATTGCCTCTTTTGAGTGATTAAAATATATTTATTAAAGACACTTGACTTATTAAAAAATGCAATTGAAAATGGACTTTTTCTCACCCCAGTAAATATTAAAGCATAAACAGTAAATTACTAAACAAAACAAACTTGAGCTCTCTAGCTTACGTACAAGTTGAGAAAATGACACTTGCTAATGATCGACAAATTTCCATTTGCACACTCCAAGCAATTGGACCTTCCTAGAAGTACTTTCTACGTCATCAGCAAGTAAAAAACAAAAACAACTGTAAATTAATGAATCTGCATAAATAATGAGTAAATATATTCCAAAATAAAACTGCAAATGAGTAATGCACACTTTATTAACTTTGAGAAATTCGCTGATGCAGATACATTTAAAATACATGGAAATAACACAAAATAAAAAAAGGAAATTATTTTTCAATTTTTTTCATCAAATTCTAGTGATACTTGGAGCGCTGAAAATACACCTATGGATATTTTTGAGTATCAAATTTTTCAATTGATTTTTTAAAATGTTATTTTACCCTTTTTATAATATGATTGTGCTAAATTTTGATTAAAAAAAAGTTCAATAACCCACATGAAAATAAACAAACTATATGTAAATATAATTGTAAAATTTCTAATATGGATTTATATTTTATGTGTTAGATTCCAATTCTGAGAAAATGCAACTTAGAGATCAAAAACAATCTTTTTTAAAGGGGTTTGTTTAGAAAAAATAGCACTTACATTTTGCATTTGCTTTTAAGTCAAAACAACATTCATTTGAAGCGTATAAAATTGGTATTTAATTGATAAAAAATCATTTGTTTCGAGCAGTTCAACAGGAAAATTGATTTTATTCATGTTGAAATGGCTCGAGATTAAGAGATAACATTTTTAAGACTCTGTGATAAAAATATATTGTGTTAGGAAAGGAAATTACTTAATATATATTGGTAATTAACATAGCTATTATATATTATTTTTAATTTTGAGTAATTTCAAGATGGGCTCAAATAAGCGGGAGACAGAGAAGCATATATTTTTTCCAAATATATACTAAGCCATACCCAGTTCGAATTGTTCCAAAATTATGACAGTATGCAAAAAAAAACACCAACGTACACGCCTTGTTATCCATTATGCGTATGAGGAATGGAGTCTGCTGTATGATAATGACAAAAAACTAGTTGATATAGTTTATAAAAGCGATTGAATAGAGAGTAAACATCATTAAAAGGTCTTAGGATTAAATAATAACTAAGATTTAATCATCTATCCTTACATTATTTCAGCACAAATTATTCTAATTCTTACCCTGATAACAGTGCAACTGTCGTTTTGGACTTATTCGCGACTATAATGAATAATACATTATGTCTAATGATAATTAATAACAGAGTAGTGATTATCACTTGTTGCGTTCGGAACGTTGTCCGGTTTTTTATATTTATTTTCTTATTATAATAATTTTTGTATCTATTTTGTCTCTGGTACGAACTCAATACATAGTGAAATTTCAAAAGTATGGATGTATTGACATTTTAAGCATAATTCTATAATTGTTTATTTATATTTTAAGGCAAATATCCTTCAGACAAAATGGCTTTGAGGGAAAATGTCCGAAGGCGAAATGGTTTACGGCAAACTGTCTTAAGGCAAAAGTACGTAATGGTAATTTTGTTGGTGAACTTTTTAATTTTAATTAAATATTGGGCTAATAAACACTTCTGAGCTTTTTTTTGCTTGAACTGTCTTTAGTGAGCTATATCTCACAATAAATACGTTGTATCAAAAAGAGCTCAAACTATGCTTAAAAGTTAAGCGTACACTTAAAAAAGTTCATTTAACAATTTTGTGTTTGGTGATTCCAGTTGTGTGGTACTGAGTTCTAAAATGGAAGTCAAAAAAGAGAAAATTGGCTACATTCTTCAGTATAACTAGGACCCACGTGAAAAGTTAGAGCAGGTAGTCAAAAAAAAATTGTGCTGTTAACGGACCCAATCCAGTATCGAATGCAACAGCAAAACGGTAGTTCCAACGATTCTGTTCTGGTAAAATGGACGTTGAAATTGTAAATGAAATAATATAAATTATCAAGTTGGACCGGCATGTGAGCACTTATTCCATTGCCCAGGAACTGAAAATCAGCCCAAAATGTTAGGAACCATCTAAATGGATAATCCTAACTTTTTTAATTTTATTGTCAAAATAAAGCGAAAAACCGCCTCAAAACTTTTGATTTAACCTATTACATTAAATTCAGTAGGGCAAGAAAAATAAAAGATAAGTTTTTTAGTCAAATTTACCTAATTCAAAGGAGGCTTAAACAAAACCAACTTTAGTATCACTAATATGTACATACAAATCGAAGTAACATAGGATCATATATTTCATATCCAATGCATATATCTGGGTACATGTGAGTAGATGTATTTGTATATTTTGCACTCAGAAGTAAGTATCTTTTGATGTGGTTTATAGGTAGGTAATTGACTTTTGACATGTGTTTGTATCTAAGTACGTAGAGTGGCGTTAATTAAAGACTTATATTTACTAAAGTATGAGTCATTTTTTCAAATTTATGTGAGGCTTGATATTTGAACTTAATTTATTCACTGATAAAAAAACAAAAGGAGGGGGTAAAAAACATTTCTTAATCCATGCAAAAAAAAATTAAAATATTTAATCTTTCAAAAGATTATACAGAACATGAAATACTCCATACAGATTTAGAATTTAATTATCAAAATATACGCGCACTCTTGTTTTCCTTCCTTTTTTTCGACCAACTAATTGTTATTTTTTTATTTGTAGAATAATTATTAAGTGAGAGAGGGAATGGAAATAAAACAATCCTGTAATGGGTAAAGTCTTCAGGATTTAACATAACTTTTTATATGGATTTTTATTTGGTAACATATAATAAATAAGAGGAGGGTCTGAAAAGTTTCCAACATAAAAAAGATAAATACATTTTTTCTGAATTTATAATCTATTTTTCAAGATAGTGTCTTTGTCACTCAACACACTTCTCCCAGCAACGCTCCCATCCCTATAACTTGTCCAAATAGTAGTGTTGTGTCAGTTCTCATTTACTCGGTCCAGTTCAGTGTTAGGACCATTCGTTTCACTCCCTTGGGAGGCACCGGTCCTTAATACTGTCAGTACTACTAGAACTGATTTAAAAAAATAATAAGTAAAGTTGACGACCGAACATTATAAGTTTTTGGACTGATATGCAGGACTGAACTGGAGTGACTTCAGTCCTAAATAAGAACTGACACAACACTACTAAAGAGTACTCTACGTTTTTCATTACAAAATAATTGTTCACGGGACACTTTTTGTTTTTCTCCATTACTCCGAGATGGATTGACTTAGACGCGTCCATTTTTGATGCAAACAAGCTTTTATTTGTTTGTAATTGTTTTAATCTATTTAAAGGTTACACTTTCAATACAAAATATTTATTGCTCGATACCCACTTATGTAAATTTTCAAAAAAACACTCATATTAACTGACTAAAACGACTGTTACATAGCAACTGCACCTCCAAAACTAGTGCTTCCATCTTCACGTTGAGGTCGAAAACATTTCAGACCACCCACGTGTAATGATATTTTATGTTATTAAAAAAATTCAAGGAATACATAAAAGCCCAATGGAATATTGGTACATACTCTCGCGTAGACTAAATAGGAGCATTTTATGTAGACATAGAGCCAGAAATTGAGCACTTGAATTGAAAAACCAGTAGATGTATAAAATGCATTATATATATATAGGCGGATTTTAACGTTATTTCAAAATTCTTGGATCCAAGAAAGTTTGAAGCCACTTAATTTCAAATGAAGTATATTTGATGAGAAAATACGTGAATAAAAAGTTATTGAGATGAATGATTTAATTCATAATTAGTACATGGAATATTACCTTTGTAAATAAGTTAGTTCAAAAGTAACTTGCTAAAATATCCTTTATAAAGAATGATTTAGGAACTTGTGTAAAATGTATTAAGAAATTTATGTAGAAAAATACAACCCAGGACTTTGTTAATCTTTAAAGGGAGAAAAAGTTTTTCTTCCTGAAAGTTACAACTTTTTTTTCAAAAAAGTGAAAAATGAAATAGTCGTCATTCACACAAAATAAAATGATCACTAAAAAAAAATATATATATTACTTCTGTTCCAAGAAAATACGCCATGGACCATTTGAAGAACCTTTCAACATTTCGTTAATTCATCACTCCCAAGATTGAAAATTACAAATTTGGAAGGTTTTCGACGATATGGTTAGAATTTGAAAACCCGGTATATGAGCTTTGGATATTGACAACCATCGACAGATCTTGTGATCAAGCAACATCTAATCTTAGGAACACAGAGAGTGAAAGGTCTTTTTCATACTATTAATTTGAATAAATTATACTATAACTTATGGGAGAGTTATTTTTCCATGTGACTTAGATTTATATGGGATATTTCTTTTAAAATAACTATACATGTAGAATTAAAACTTATTTAAATAAAAAGTTAGGGTTTTATTTGGTAATTAATTATATATAATGTATAATTAATCACCAACTACAAACCCCCCATTAATAAATGACTAGCGGCTCAAAAACTTGCAATAGTATGTCTAAATTTATGGAATCAAAAAAGACAACTCAAAACCAATTTGTGATATGTTTAAATACTATATTTAGCAATAATTTTTATTCAATATCTCCTTCTCCACAATCAATATCAACATCGACAGGCTGGCGAATATATTGGCAGCTTTTGACGATGAAGGACGTGTTATGGTGGCTGCCCGGAGCGAATCCAAATTTAGATGAGAGGTGCAGTAGATATTCTTTTCCAAGACGCTGCTAACTACAAAATCCTGGAGATTTAGGTTAAGTCTTGAGTAGAGCCGCAGGACAGAAGTCAGCCATATTGTTTTTGCAGAAGTTTTGGTTCTTAATTGGTTTATGGAGCTATAATGGACTTTTCTATGTTGTAGGTAGCCCAGATGGAGATTCCAAAGTTGTTTTCAGCCTTCTCGATACTGAAACAGGCGTCGAGGAGATCGCACAGGCAGTTCCTTTTTTGTTGTTGCTCCGATATTTTTACACATAGAGACATGGAATAAAAACAAAACTTCTTTATTTTTGTTTCAGCTGTTATTTGGTTTGTGTAATGAAACTTTATACGTCAAAATAACCGAGATAAAATTGTAAAGAAAAGTTGTTACTGGATGTACAGAGTGTGCAGGTTATTTTTTCATAAATGAATGAAATTATTTATTATTAAACTTTCCTCTCCCCCATTTTTGAGTTGGTTCTGATATCCCTGACCCCCTTTGCGCATACACTAACCTAATTTCAGTATTTTCTTCTTGTCTTGTTGATTAACGGTGTTTAATTTTTTTTCTGGTTTGTCATCCCCCTTGAAAAACTATAACATATTCCCCCCACCCCTCTACCCAGCGTCTCAGTTTGAATACTGCTGATTTACATGATTTTTTAAATTCATTTCCCCTTTTATTCAATAACTATTTATTTAAAATAGCCCTTAGTTCGTCAAATAAGAGGAAAGGAAACTCGGAGTGCACGTTCTATGTATACAGTATTCCTTCTACAGAATCACAGTCTGATAGACACTTATTTCTATTTAAGATTGGTAATATATTATAAGACCAAAAGGCCCTGTTGATATGCCTACACTTTAGTTATTACATGCACTATTGACTTTTCATAAAGCATGTGACTTATTCATATAGGTTAAAGAAGTCAGGTTGGATCATAATAACATAAAACATATTGGCACTCAATTCTATTTTTTTTTTTTTGACAAATTATATTTCATTATGTTTGTACAATGTTCAAACTTAAAACTGTTTGATCTTTGACTTGAGTAAACGTGTTTTTATGATTATTATTACTCATGAATGATGGACTTTCAATGTCACTAAACATAATTCATAAACAGCCATAAAAAGTGCTTTAAAAGGAAAAAAAATCGCAAATCACATAAATTCTCAAAATTCTTATTTTTATATGTCAATCCCTTTTATAAATAACAACAACAATTAACAATAAAATAGCTGCTGTGGCAAGCTGGTTGTAGACACTTTGAGAATATAGTAGATAATTTAAAAAAGTTTGTTCCATTAATTCTGATGTTTATTGCACTAAACATTATTCAAAGTTTTATTTATAATCTTAAGGATTAATGAAAAATTGAAAGAGTTTTGTCCAAAAATTATATAGTGCATAAAATACCAGAAAAGACTGCACCGACCGCCATTAAAAATATTTTGCTAGAATCATAAATCGATTCAAAATTTATAAAATTTTATGAGGATAAAAGTTTTAGGATCGTTCTAAATTTAAACACATAAACTGGATTTTTATAGTAAAAACGGGAAACAATATTGAGTAGCCGTAGTGGTCATATTTGGGGTTGCCATTTAGTTATTTCAGGCTTAAAAAAAGTAAAATTTGGAAAGCCCTCTACCCCAGTCAAAATGAAGTATTGAAAAGAATTATTATACCATCTATGGGACAAAAAATGGAATAGTCTGATTGACTGAAGGTATTGAACGACTTTCCAATAATTTTAAACAACTTACTTTTACATATGTAATTATCCCTTTACTAGATTTCGTATGACACATTCCGGCTTATTGAATAATATGTTCTTCTTTGTGAGTCGATGCATTGGTGTGGCTACGATTGAGAGTTGTTGTATAAATTCCCATAGAATTGGACAAGTCTCAGGAATGACTTCACTTCCATAAGGCATGACGAAGTAGAAAAGTCTACTCTCCTCTAAAATAAAACAATAGATTTGGAAAACTAAGGATTTTTTTAAATTTTTAACATTCTGTTTTCAATCACCTTACAGTTCCATTAAAGAAAACATATAATTCTATTAATTGGCTATGCAACTATATTGGAAATCGATCCCAATTATCTATATCGGCTAGGCTTTACTTCAAAAACCATACTTCGCAGTACATTGAACAATATTTTAGTTATTTTTTATTGATTTTCCAACAGTGTAAGGCTAGTTTTAGGTACTTTAGGTTTTAGTAATAACCCTATAAATTCGAGCAACAGCTCTTATTTTGAGATGATTATATTTTGATTTATTGAAAAGAGGATGTTTGGATCGTATATAGTTCTAGTGCTGGTTTTAGAAGATTCTAAAGAATATTGAATTATATTTTTTTCTAGAGTTTTTAATTTTAATTGTTTTTTTAAAAATTAAATTTTGATTTTTGGAGGTTTTTGAATATATTTTGTATCTTGTCTTTTTTTTATTCGTCCCAAATACAACTAAACTTTTCATAAATTCATAAAAAAAATATCCAAATAGTAATTTATGTAAAAATGAGATATATTCAAACACAAGTTAGTGCTTCTAACCTACCTTTTTATTTTGTAAAGGGATAAAGTAAAGAGACTCGAAGAAGATACAAAATTGAGGAAATAAAAATAAAAGTACCCCAACTGTGGTCAGTTATATACACAGCCTTGATAAAAAAAGGCAAGGATTGCGATTTTTGTAGAACGCAAGAAGAAGAAACCTTATTGACTACCCTAAGTGCAGTAAAAAACATTAAACCCAAGGTTAATAAAAATACAAGGTTATACCATAACACTTTTCCAAATGATGTTTGACTCTCATCACACTTTTTAATAGTGACGTCAAAGAGTATAACATCTTCCTAGAGTATCTATAAATTGTGTCCCTTGACTGTTACTGTTAGAGTACCGCTGTTATACTCTATGACGTCTAATCTGTCTGTCTTGTCCAGCAGATGACAGGGTGCATCAATTTGAAAATTATGGTAAGGCGTTTGAGTGGTGGTCTAAAATTGTATTAATTAGGATCAAACCAATCATAACTCAATTTGATTTTTTTCTCCATTAATATGCTTGTCGTCTCTTTCATTAGAGTCTCTTTAGGATAAATTATCATGCACTTAAGTACATGCATACTTACAACATTACATGGGTACATTTAAACTCTAGAAACTAGTCCCCTCTTAAAACACCTGGCTCCTCTGTCTTCTCTAATCAGACATGTGTCAATAAAGAAGAGAGAGAGAGAGAGAGACTGGAACTAATTTGCTTTTTTTCTTCCATATTTCTTTTGTTAAATACATATATACAAAACTGTTGACAATACTCAAAGAGAGTATTTTTTATATGTGTACACATATTATTATTTTGTTACAACTGGAATCAAATGTTACAAAGACATTACATAGTTGTATTATTTAGTGAATGAAATTTATATGTACATAAATGGAATTCTATTATATCTGCAGATGACTCGTTTCTATCAAACGATTTGTTTAAAAATAGCTCTCTAAAAGAGGGATTCAGGATCTGTCTTTATTAAAAAAACATCAGACGTGGTGGCACTGTCGCATTAAGTACTTAATATATGTATGCATCTATTAACATTTATCTCCATGTTGAGGGGTGAAAAAAATGTCATGTCTTATTTTATATCAAGGGCTTAATTCCCTCTAGGATTAAAAATCGACCTACAGAGCAAAAAAGTTTAAGGATCCCACTTTATAATGATTTAAATAATAATTAAAGTGTCACAAAGCAAATGAGAATAAATTATACATCATTACATAACCCATATTCATTTGCAGAATATTTGGCAGACATTTATACACGATATTGAATTTACTATTTATTTATTCTTCATCTACAGTGTGGGTAAGTCAACGGTACCGTTTTTGAAGGTAAGATTTAAACCAACTTCTTCAAGACCAAAATGTATCAATTATTAGGTGTATTATATCTTATAATATCTACAATTATTTTTCAAAATATCTTCCTTCTGTGGTAACCATGGCCACCAGTGCGTGCGTAAAGACCTGACATAACTTAAGGGCGTAGTCATTGGAAATATCAGCCTATTCCTTCTCGAGGGAGGCCTTTAGGGAATTAACATTATGGTAGGGTACATTACAGACCTAGCTCTCCACAATACCCCTTATTCTATAGTCTAGTGGCAAGCACTCCGATGATGTCCGGGGGACATAAGTTTGGAGACGAAAAATTGGTCAGGGTTTCTTTGCACGAAGCTTGAGTTGTTAGGGCGAGTTTCTGAGTCTCGTTGCCAACAGTTATCCCCTTGGGGATAACTGTTGGTATTCAACCAGGGCTCTGAAACCTCTTTCATCACTTCCTGGTACTCCTTGGCTTCTATTTTAAAGGGTACATCGGCCAAACAGTATTTAGTGACAATCATTTTGTTTCCTCCGCTTCCTGACTTCCTGGAGAGGCTCCCGCCGCTGTTTATGAGCTTCTCGACCTTACAGACAAGCTCAACAGATCAATTCACAATGTCCACAACCTCAATTACAGAGTGATGGACTCGGAGAAGATCTGTAATCCAATACCTCAATTGAAGTTGTTTGTTGACGTATTGCAACCAATATTACAGCGTATGAAAGGTGATAAATTTCGGAATAATTTTTGTTTCATTACCAAACATAGATTTCAAGTAATAATGGCATTGCGAAGTTTTAATTAGTGCGATATGGTTTGTTTACGCACATTGTATAGGAGCGATTACATAAATTCCTACAAGTCATCCAGAGGAATAAATGATCAAAATATGTTCAACAAATAAGGTACAATGGAGAGATAATCATACTACTTAGGCGATGAGATGAACTTGGCCGTGGACAGATGGTCAGAATCTTCACTGACTATCTTAAGTAGGAGATGATATCTTTTAAATGTTTCAAACACAGTTTCAAGTCTTCATTATAACTCTAAGTGTCATTGGGACTACAACTTGAAGTGACACTGAACTAACATTCTTTCTGTGGATTTGGAGCATGCCATTTAGTCTTTTTGATCTTTTATCGAGCAAATAATTGATTTTCATGGAAAATATACACCTTCTCCGTCTGATTTAAATAAAATTTGGAATATTAAATATCCTAATATTTTTGAGTAACTTAAAAATAAAATATCAGATCTGTAATTTAAAACAACTCTTAGCATATTCATTAAAAATCGCCTGGAAGATCCTTGTACCTTGGATTGTAGTTCGTAAACCACTCATGATAGATGCATATAACACTGTTCCAAAGCTATTGAGTTATGCAATAAAATAGCTTACATTTTTTTATTCTGTAATAAAAAAAGTATGGTTCACCTTGTTTTTTTATCTTACATATCTTAAACATCATATCCTCTGATTTTGATAAATCTTTTATTCCAACGAGATAAAATCAATATCTCACAAAAAAAAAAAAAATGTAAATTATGGTTTAGTTAACCCATTGGTTGTATAAATTGTTTAAATCCCGTAAATAATGTAATCAACCCCACATTTTATCCTACATAATCAATTCAGGTAGTTTAATTTAAACATTAACGATACTATATGTTATAAGAATTACTCTTATAGAATTCAAGAAAGAATACATATTATGTGGGGAAAAAAATATGTGAACAAATTCAACCATAGTTTATATCTTTAAATTATTCTGCATAACTTGGTTATTTATTATGATTATAGCTTCTTTTAAATTTTTTATTATTTTGTTTGATTAATACAACAAATGGTCCGGTTAAACTATGAAGTACAATAGAAAACGCAAGGGTCTTCAAGACGCTTTTTGATCAAATTCACCATGAGAAGTAGTTCAATACTCAAAAGTGAATTCAGTTACAGATTTGTTAAATATAAAATTTTACTCTAATTTGACTTGATGATTGATGTGATATCATGTTCGAGTATCAACGTGTATATAAGACGTATATGTAAATAGGTGTTAATACATGAAATAAAAAAATTAGTCTGCTCTTTGTACTTGAGGTGAACTTTTTGATGATTATTCAAACATAACGATGAGGGTTAGCTACCTTGTCCATATTGACTCGAGAATGGAACCCCACAGGAGTCTACAGTATTATGTGCATGATTATCGGACTCTTTCTCCAAGACTTCCTGCACATAGTAGTCTACGATGTTCAGATCTGGAGAGCTAGTAGGCCCCTTTTCCTTTGCCCAAAAGATAAAGGTCTTGAAAGTTTTCATTTTATTTATTGCAATAAATCCGGTTTTAATCAACCGATTTGGACAAACTGCACCAATTGAAAATGCTAACATGACACCAGATCTATTAACATTAGTGTAGATTGTTAGCATTATTATGTAGAGAGTTATTTTTGCGTCACTGGGCGTGTACAAGGGACACTAAATGGCTGCACAGAGTTCGTACTCGGAGGATATTTCTAAGATTGTGTGTTATTTCTTTTACCGTTTTGTCTGCTGAGTCTAATGGGCAGAGTTTCCTAAACACAGATCCGAGGGTTGCCAAGGTATTGAGGTCTAAACTTGTTACGGATTTAAACTCCCCAACCTTTACCTCAAATATTATATATAGGGTGTAGTTTGAATATTTGCAATTTATACATTTAAATATTCACTGTTTTTTTTACATCAAGTTTTAAATTAAAGATGTAAATGCTCTATTGATTATGCGTTCATCTATATTTAAAAGCATTACCCTGGTATATTTATGTCCATATTATATTGAAATTTAAAAAGATAACAAACTCATTAGAATCAGGTCAGGCTCGTAGGAAGTGATCAACATTCAGAGAGACACATTCAACTTAATTACTACTTCTTATCTTGAAGAACCCTCACTCTTTTTGGAGGAAAGGGGTTGTTTTCATCACTTAAGTGACTTGTGGCATTCTGATGAAGATCTGAATCAATTTCGTCTCTTATTTATTTATTATTTTTTGTTCATGTCAGTATTAATTAATTATGAATGGTTTATCAAATACTTTATAAAAATAATCGGTCGAACTTATTCGTGTGTGATTGTGTACAGTCTACGGGTTTTTAACCTTCATGGTTAAATCATTTGTTGTTTGGATATACAGGGTGCGACCCTTATGTAACAACTAACAAGGCTTTTAAAAAAAAAATAACTTTCCCTTAATCTCATCCGATTTTAATAAAAAACAATGTTAAACGATAGCTGAATTATTGTTTAGTATTATTATTCATTTTAATCGCCTTTGGGATCCATATCCGCCTCATATCGACCTTGGAAATGGGAGAAGGTCTTATTGACAGTAAGATATTTTGGACGGGATCACTTGACTCTAGTAATATATTGTTAGGTAACTTTGAATCAATTTCAGCGAACAATGTTTAATTAAAAAAAATATCATTAATTATTGTTATCTTTTTTATTATAGTCCAACTCGGAATTTGACCTCTTGTCTTTGATGCGTTATTAAACTTAGTCGTTACAATATCTTTGCCTACATCCCAACGTTTAAGGGAGACTAGAGAGAGTTCTTTTGAATATTATGGTTCTCCAAATTTCTTGAAAAAGTCGTAATCCCTCTCCTCCAACCCCAAAAATATATTTTTCGCTTCGGGCGGCATCGCTATACTTCTCTTCACCTAGCAAAGTTATTTCCGTATTATTGAAATTTGCAATAATTGAATTTCAACTTTCAACACTCTGTATATTGCAATATTTTGATGTAAACTTTATGACTGTAGCATTTTTCATAGTTGAGAAAAAGGGCCCATTGCAACCATCCTCTGTTGCAATTGTCCCCAGTCTCCCCTACATATAATTGCTTATTTCTGGATTTGCATTGCATTCCATATGCATGTATGACATAAACCAGAATAAACTATATGCATTAAGTAAAAAATCCATGCAACTGATGATAATTATATGTGTATTTAAAAAATTCCTATAATAATACTTACTTTAAAATATGTACATTTTTGGTTTCTGACTGGACTCTAAATTAATCTTTAAAGATTCATTTAAACAGTTTGAAATGGGGCGTAGAGGCTATAATGGATATATGTAGACACACACACACACTCATTTCCAGGGAAGATGTATGGCTTAAATAATGTTTGTCAATATTTTTGCAAGAATGCAAATAACAGAAACTTATGTAATCAAGAGGATTTTATAGGAGTATTTTTTCTTCAGGGGGATCTTTTGTAGTTGAAACATAAATGTATGTGAACGTATGAGGCTTAATTTATGAGTTTAAAACAAATTTGATTACTATATAATTTGCTTGATAAACATGTTGGAATGTTGGTTTGGTGATCAACATTTTTTTTGTGTTCATTTACTGTAGAGTTTACTTAGATACAACTTTTTTCAAATTAAACATCAATAAAAGATCAAACATCTCTTTAAGTACTTATTTACAAACAGAGTTAGGTAATAGAGAAAAAATTAACCTGGCATCTAATGGATTTGAGTATATGCATTGGCATATTCATTTAAAAGAGCGGATCTATGTGCTATAAAGAAAATAATTGCATGTTTTAAATCACAAAAGCAAAAAAGAGTGACTTAACAATTAAATCGGCAATAAGTGATGAAATAATGAATATAATCTTTCTGAAAATATAGTAGAAAAACCTTGGTAGTCCAGGCTGTTGGACGGAAATACGGTTAGAAGGTATGTATTTTATTTATAAAATCATATCAATCAAGGAACAAAGTACTTTATTCATTTTAAATATCAGCAATTTAATAATCAGCGAGTGGAGATGTGAAAAAGAGTCATTCCCGGGAGTGTAAAAACCCGTCCAAAAGGATGTCATAAAAAATATCATAACTAGTAATAGAAATCGTCTTAAATTGGGTATGTTGAAAAAAAACAAAAAAAAACACGAAAATCAATAACCCTACAAATTTGAAAAATATTATAGAAAAACAGATTTTTTGTCATGAAGTTTCATAAGAACAGCTACTATCAGCAGTCACTACGGAGGAAGGAAATAAACAAGGACATTGACAATAATTACTCCGATGTCGATATACAATTATAACTCCAAACAAATCCTCAAGGTTACTCTCCGTAATTTATGAGCGCATATGAATGTTCAATCAGGTTTTGAGTACAATTGAATGTAGTAGGAAAAAAACGTTTATTTCTCAGGAATTGAATAATAATGAAAACAGCCAAGGAAAAGAATATTCATTCTTCATATTATCAATTCCGAATAAACAGGCCAGCTAAAAAATATTCAGGATTTACATCCCTAATCATAACTCTGAGTGGTATCATATCAGGGGATGTTCTATCGAGTCGTCTGCTGATAAGATAGAAAATAGAGATAGTTGTATTATTTTGCTGTTTCATCTTAAAGTACCTTATATTTAATCCATATGATCATATCGAGAACAAAGTTCAAACATCAATAGTCAACATCAAAGGAATCTTGAACAAAAATCAAGAAAAGGAAATGTGCCCAATTTATTTTATACTTTATGTATACATATAGATCAATGTTTCATCGACATATTTGAGTCAATTATATACTTTGAATTCAAATTTGTAAGATAAGTTGAAATAGTGAAGAAGTTAACTTATGTATAGTTTAGAACTTTTATTTGATTCAAGAGACTTATATTGGTCCTGATATGGTTTATAAAAAAAATTATCTATTAATTTTTTATTCTTCGATTGTGGTGACCAATTTTCGCTACATTAAGTGAAATTGGTTCTAAAAAAGCTAAATATTTTTTTCATAGAAATGGATGATTATTCGTTGAAAAATACAAATATAATCTACAGTCAATTTTGAGAAAAATCATACAAGCTTACCTTTGTATTGACAACTACAGATGTGTCCTTTACTCGAATGAAGGAAAAAGGATGTTAGCTTTTATATATAACAAATCAATAATTCACCTTACTCACTGACATGATTTTGGAATTTAGAAATATCTTAGTTTCAAATTAATTTTCTTTAGGCTGTAATAACTTTCATGATTTTTTGCAAACTATTTAATCTTTTATTGTTCAAAAATAAAGAGCATGTATAAAACCCATACACAACCTCCTTGCATAATTATTGTGGTTTTTACAATGACTTTTCAGACTAAGAAAGTTGGTATCAACCTAAAAAAGTCCAAATAAATCGATTCCATTATACTGAAAAATTGATATAAGTACCTAAAATAGACATTGGGGAATGAGAGGGAAGATCTACAGCAAATACTTATAAGAACTCAATTATAACTACTAATATTGTGCAAGGCACGTAAATATATGCAATGATGCTAATCGATAGCTATTTGGGCACTTTTGAAAAAAAAAGAAACGGATAATCAACATGGTACTCCGACAATTTGAAGAATGTTTTGTAAGAGGCCAGTTTAGCCTGTTATGACGTTCCATTGGATCAGCTACAAACAGCTGTGACGAGGGGGAGGCAATAAACAAAAGATCGGAAAGAATTACTCCAATGTCGATCTCCAATTCTACTTTGAGTCCAACAAGAACTAACAATTATAACTCTGCAAAAAAATTTCAAGGTTACTCTCTGTCTTTATGAGCATACTCGTCTGTTCAATCAGGTTTCCTATAAAATATAAATGAATTCTTGCAATATTTGGGGAAAAAAATTATTTATGGCATAATAAAAAATGTTTTACTTCATACAGAAGCCTTCCAGTCCATCCCAGACGGTCTTGGACAAAATTATTTTTTACAGAGTTCAATTATCCAAAAGGCAACTTTCGAGATGCTTAGACTCGTGATTTAACGAAATTTTGTTTTAAAAAATATGTAGAGTTGTAAATTTAAGTATTTTTATGGTAAGATACATTTATTTAGTTCTACTTGAACATTGTTTTTATTTCCAAATCTGTTATTATTAGGATTTTATTCTTGAAGAGTTGACATTTAAATATAAAGAGTAGCAAAAATTGTGTGTGTTCATTAAAGATAATGATTTTTTGATGAGCAATAAGTGTAAGTCCATGTTGCACTCCGTGTAAAATTAAGAATCAGAGTTTTTCTTAAATATAACATTGTTTATTTCCTTCCTCTCCCATCCACTGTCATACAGATTGGCGACACAAAACTGACAGTTGCATGACTAACTTAAGGAAAACGTGTTTTTTCTTCCATCAAGAAAAAACAACTCATAACCATTTTTGATATATTTAAATAGCAAATTTAGCTATATTTTTCTTTCAATATGTCGTCCTTCACATGCAATTATAGCCTCAACACATCGGCCAACAGATTGATACCTGTTGACGATGAAGGCCTTCTCCATAGGGTACCACGTTTTCATGATGACAGCTCCGAACAAATCCAAATTTGGGGGAGAGGTACAGCAGACATTCTTCTGTAAGACATCCAAACTGTAAAGTATAGGTGGTTGAGGTCAGGGCTGGAGGAGGACCCCATGGAGGCCTGACAGTAGTCAGGCATATTGTTATTGCATAAATTTTGGGGTTTTCTTGGCTCTATGGGGCTGTAATAGACTTCTTGATGTTGTTTTCAGTCCAACACCAAAGGTCCCTGCCTCCTTTTCGGAAATGACACAGGTGCAGAGGATATTGCGCACGCGTCGTCTTATTTGTTGTTTCTCCGACATTTTTACAATAAGAGACATAGAATAACATCAAAAACGGAGATACAATAATAATTAATTGCAGGTTTTCGTTGCTTATATTTGATCTCATGTAATGTCGTGACAGCTGAGCTGTTATCCTTCCAAACATTCTTCAAAATATAAGGCTTACCATATTGATTTCCATTTTTTTTAATACCACAAATAAATAGGATTTACAACTCTTATGATACTTTTTAACGTGGGCACCATGTAAATTGTTCTCTATTTGTCTTAAGAACAATCTACTCGTATTTGTAATTTGTAGATTTTTAATTAAAGATTTGGAATATTACGTCACCCATAACTACTCCATAATATATATGTAATCCTCCAAACATGTATAGAAGCATAATATTAAAAGATTGATTTCTTCAAACATGAAAATATTACCTTTTAAAATCACTTTTGAATAAATGTACACTGTACCTCCCAACATATTTATTTTTTAAATGTAGGTGATCCTTATCAAGCAAAAACTGGACTGGACACGAGTCACTTATATGAATACAAAATGTGTAGTAGATATGCATACAAATATTAAAATAAAAAATATTTTCTTTCTTATGATCAATCCCTTTGGAAGAAGTATAATTTTATCTGTTTACATTTTATGTAGAATAGGGTGGAGCTTATTTTACAAGTTTCCAAAATCGGCGAGTCTTATGTCTCAAAATGGTTCTTCTTCTCTAAAGATATCTTTTGGAAATTTTAAACTATTTTGACACATATTTAAAGATAACTTCTCTTTTTTTTTAAATGATACAACTTTTTAACGCAAAATTTAAATATTTGTGGGTGTAACGTAAAAGAAGAAGAAACTTATTATAAGTTTTTAACTTAATAAAAAACCGAAGAGGAATTTTTAATATTAAACCACTGAAAAACTGTCCAACAAGTTATTATTATGAATGATATTTGTTTAAATATTTACATGAACATATTGTATACAAATTCAGTCAATTTGAGTGTGCGGTATCGGAACTTTCAAAAAAATTTGATATCATCAATATTATCAATTTCAGTTGGTGAGGCATGCTCTTAACCAGCTAATCTCTTTCTTTTTTCGTTATTCTTGTAACGTAAATTCTTATACATTCTTCTTTAAAAATAATTTTCACGTCATGACGTCTCAGTATCTTTTATTATCACTCAGTGTTACCAAATAACCGATTTTTATCAAAACCACGGCTCCTAAGGAATTTGTCATTTTTTATTGAATTAATATAAATTATATATTTATCATCCTGTCGTAATAATGAGAAAACATATCCCAGCTTGTTTTTATGCTATCGTCACACATATCATAAATAACACATGGGCTGAAAAGTCACGTCCTTAACAAATAATATACGTCTTTTTTCCATTCAAAATTGGCTTTATTCATCAATAAAATCGCCATCAAGAGCAACACAATAATTCCAGTACCGCTTTAACATTTCAATAGCACTTTTATAAAATCTTTTGAATAAAGTTTGTCCTCAGTTTCAGCGATAACATCTTCTTTGGAGCCAAATTTCTTAACATCAAGCATTTTTTTAGGTCTGCAAACACCCAGTAGTCGCTAGGAGCCACATCTGTAGATTAAGGTAGATGGTGAAAAAATTGAAGTTCAAATAATGTAGTTTTGCCATTGTTTTGATTGACTTGTCACATAGTGCTGGTTATCCTGGTGAAAAAGAACTCTCTTCTTCTTCAAATAGAGCCGTGTTTCCATGATTTCGTCCTTCAAACGCTCTAATACCCCTGCATAATATTCACTGTTGATGACATTTCCCTTCTCAATGTTGTCTATGAATGTCTGCAATGTGCATCCAAAAATACCAAGGCCAAGAACTTTCTAAATGATTGTTGTAATTTTGAGCACTTTGGACAATGTTCACCAGTTGCTTTCCACTCAGATGAAGATCGTTTTGATTCCAAAGATAAATGATGGGTCCATGTTTCAGCTATTGTTACATACTGACTGAAGAATGCTAGTTTCTTAATTTTAAACATGGCCAAACACTACTCAGAATCATCAGCACCTTTTTGTTTTTGGTCGATCGTGAAAAAACGCGGCAACCACTTTGAATATATTTCCTCATGCACAAATGCTCATGTAGTATAAAGGCAATACGTTCTTTTGATATATTTACAATGTCAGCTAACTAACATTATTTCACTTTTCGATCATTTAAATCGAGTTTGTGGATATTTGTATGTTTTCTGTTGTTATCGACTTATTTGGACGTACAATACGTTCTGCATCATTGGTGTACCTACAACCTTGTTTGAAGTCAGAAAACCAACGTTTAATTGTTGTTTGTGATGGATCAGAGTACCCATAACTCTTTTCAAGCAAGAATTCTTCGTTCAGAGGGAGATGTTAACATGCCTACGGCTTATTAATTAATGAACAAAAAGAAGAAAAGGAATCCGCATCAAACCGTTTTTGTTTTTTTTATCAGTTGGTCAAGTTTTTTTTATACAGATCCCCTTGATAATTATGAGTTAAATTATTCCCCAGTAGGTAAGGATCAGTCCTTGAGATCAGTCTTAGACTGGGCTGAACAAAATAAATCAGGATTAACACAGCACTACACATTACAACTTATGTAAATAATACACGACTTAGTTTCTATGGATCATCAGCTCTACTCAAAGCTATAAAATAAGTAATTCAACGCGTTTCATAGTTTGAGTAGGTTAATGGTCTTTCTGAAATACTTTCCTCACGCTTTTTATTATACTACAAATGACGTCACTTTATTCTTCCTCTCCATGACAAATGCAACTTTTTCCTATCTCACCGACTAGTTAACATTGTTAATTCCGTTTGAATGACGAATTCAGGGACGTTTTATAGTTATTTGAAGTATTCTGTATACTCAAAACTATCGTGTACCCAACTATATTTGAAAAAATAATGGTGATGTGGTCGTTGCACCCCTTGATTTATAGGTTTGGCTTTACTACAATTTGATACTTACGTTCGACCTAAGTCTGATTATTGGGGTTCGACGATAAATAACTGCTAAAAGAGATGTTACAACACTTATAGGTAGTCCAGGGGACATCCTGAGACATGATAAATATGACCCAAGTATAAGGAGTCGTGAAGACGAGTTTCTTCCAGCTCTGATTCAGCCGTTCTGGTCAATATTATAATGCAATCATAATATCAAAAGAAAAGTGATTCTTGAATAAATCTTTAAATATTTTTGAAATAAAGATATTTTTAAGTATCAACCTCGAATTTTCCCATGTTAATTTCGAGTCTGAGTCTATTTTCGAGCATTTTCACGATTATTTATTCACTGTTTAGTTATACTTAATTGTGGATCTAGTCCGAGTCCTTTGCTCTGATTTTTAAATATCAAAATAATAGTTTATTTGATGGTTTTGTCATTTTGAAGCAAATATGCACCACAAACCAAATTATATCACTAAATTTCTTTTTGCT
The DNA here is from genome assembly GCF_016086655.4 of Lepeophtheirus salmonis. Lineage (NCBI taxonomy): Eukaryota > Metazoa > Arthropoda > Copepoda > Siphonostomatoida > Caligidae > Lepeophtheirus > Lepeophtheirus salmonis. The sequence goes on from NC_052134.2 coordinate 46,100,775, forward strand.
CAGAATCAGTCCTCCAATGTTGTAAGTGTATGTACAAAAAGTGTACCACAACCAATACGACTCAAAAAGTAGATATAAAAGAGAACATTTAAATAATGAAAACTATAACTAACAGCGTATTAGTAAAAAGATACATAAATATATATGTTGTACAGTCCCTAATTGCCCTCAGCTTCATATGACATTAGAGATTATTTTTCCATAAAAGTAGCTCCTTATACATTTTCTTTGCATTTTTTTATAATTTGCATAATTTTTTGGTTTATCTTTGCAAATTTGGTTATAGAAGTCTTAGGTCAGGAAAGGTTCCTAAGGTCATCAAAATTCACACTTATTGGTATATCTGAGTATAAGTAAAAAATACTGTTTGGCCGTGAAACGTTAACAAACAAACATATAAGCGGAAAGTTACAAATATCTTTATTTTTGATAGGTAAAGTCTGAAAATTCGTAAAAAAATATGTAATACTTTTGATGCCAATTTTACATAGCTATGTTTTTTAATTTGATAAAAAAAAAAGCTACAATTTGGGGTATATAGATGATATTAAAAGAAAAATACAGTCTGCGTAGGTTCAATTCTTGGTCACTCCTACAGTAAAAAATGTACATTATAAGAATATTGCCTTTCAAAGACAATTCCTTGGTTAGATGGATTAATTGTAATATTATAATGCTTATTAATGCCTAGTTGATGCAACTCCATCCGACCAATTAGTGGGAATATACATTAATTTCTGAAAAAGTTGAAAACTGTTAAGCTACCTCTACAAAATGGGGACCCAAAACTTGGATTGGCATTTAATTACGATCTTATCGCCGTAAATTTTTAATTGTATGGGCTCATTATGCAACCAAACAATAGCTGAAACAAAAATATACAAGTTTAGTTTTTATCACATCTCTCTAAGGATAAAAATATTGGGTCAACAAAAAAAGGCAATGCGAGTACAATTTCCTCAGCGTGGGTGTAAATGCTGAAAAGGGTGTAGAGACCCTTGGCATCTCCATCCGGACTGCCTATAACATCAAAAACTCAATTACATCCCCATAGAGTCAAAAAGCAAAAACTTCTGCAGCTACAATATGGCTGACTTCTATCTTGTTTTCATATCGCCCTCGTAGAGCCATAAACTCAACCCCCCTGGACCTTAAAGTTTGGATGTCATACAGTAGAATGTCTGCTGTACCTCTCACCCAAATTTTGTTTCGCTCTGAGCAGCCATCATTACATGTATAAGCCTTTTTGTCAAGAGCTATCAATCTGTTCGCCGGCGTGTTATTGCTTGTGAAAGAGGACATAATAAATAAAAAATATAACTAATTATAGCATTTACACATATCATAAATTGGTTTTAAGTTCTTTTTTCTGTATTTTATAAATATTACGTTTTTGTAAATTAGTCAACGACAAGTGTTGGGTCCCTGTAAATAGTTGTAGAAACAGTTTTGTAAATACATACAATAAATTAGCTCCACCCTAATGAACATATTAAAACGTTTACATTCATGAAAGAGAGTTTTTTACTTATACACATATGTATGTAAAATCATCTATTGAGACGTAGTTATGTTAATGCCTGTTCATAGAGATCCATTAAAGGATGTTATCTCTTAAATGAATCAATTTGCTGTTGTTATATCAAACAAGAATTTACATACAAAATATGGTAATTTAAAAAGTAAAGGAGCAGATGGACTCTCTCGGTCTATTTCAGCAAAACTCCCTGATGTCAAATTATAATCATTAGAGAAGGCAAGGCACTCAAATCTAACGCAATGGGCGTAGTAATCACACATTTCCCATCAATATCACGCTCTCATACCAAGATATTGTTTCTTCTTACACATCATCCATCAAAACAGTTGAAAATATATAATTCAGAACCACTCATCCCCGTAATAAAGGCATCAAAACAAGCCACAAGTGCAGTTTAATGTTTAATCTTATGTCAATCAAAATTTTTGCATGCCTGATGTATGCTTTTTTAATTATCAGAACTTGACTTCCAGCTAGACAACTCGATTGAACGTCGATCCATTAAACAAATGACGTCACTTAGTTAGATTAAAAATATCCTAAACTGATTTCAAAACTTGAAAGCCCTTTAGAAGGACCATTCTATTTTTATACCCCTGTTATCGCGATTCCAATATTTTTCTACTAGGTTCCTGTATTGAAATTAGTATATGTAATAGTTGATCTTTAGTCCCACCTTTCAATCCTCAAAAATGGTAAAATTTACCTCCTTGTTACGTTAATTGAGGGCATTTTTTCACTTATTAATTAATTATGACTATTCAGTTATATTAAATGTAATACAATATATAATTAAATAATAATAAAATACAATAATTAAAACATGAATATTTGTGCAATATTAATAAATCCAAATTTCGCTTAATACACACCATCTATCGACGTTTTATGGATAAATTCAATGAAGGATTCTAAACTATACCCTAGAATTTTGAATAAAAATCTCCTATGTGGCAAATTTCATGCAGTTATAAATGATGTAAGTGGTTTTTTTTATTTGGAGTTGTAGATGAGGACTAGTTCAGAATTTTGATGGCGTTTTATAAAAAAAATATTTCATTTTTGATTTCTTTTATAAAGGATAGATTTCTTACTCATAAATTTGAAGGATTATCTTATTAGCAAGACAATTTTTAATGAATCTAATTAAACTTCTATTTACCTGTTCCCAAGATTCATTTAGGGTTATAACCTAAGTATAACAGGTTTATAATGAGATAAAAAGAGAAAAATAGATTGAATTAGTTTCATATTTTATGTTAATTATGAGTAATTATCATCAAGACTTTTACTTCATTTGGCTGGCTTTTGCAGCAAGAGTTAATCTTTCTCAATCTTCTCAGGACAGTTTTTACACAGGTACGAACAGTATTTCAAGAAATAGCATTCCATTCCATCACCAATACATCCTTAATGAGTTAATATTTGGGTGATCCATACAACAGGATTTTCTTCAAGTAATGACCAAAGTGAAAAATCCAAGGGGTTTATATCTGGGCTTGAAGCAAGGCAGAATTTTGCATTAAGAAATCCGTTCAAATTATTTTCACACAAACCCTGGGTAGATATTGAGGTATGTGATGGCGCTCCAGGTATTGGCTAAGAGGTGTAATTTTAATCTAAAATGCCTTTTTATGTTAATACAACGTAATTTCATATTTTATTATTTTAAAATTATAAAAAAAACAGAAGGACTTGTATATATCCCCTTCCATTGGACACCAACGCACGTATAAAGATAAATTAAACATATCTTCCTTGAGTTAAGTCTGATTAGCGTGCTAGAAAAAATTATAACTGACATAATTTGTCTCTATGTATCTTTCCAGTTCCTGAAGTTCTAGGACACTTTGCCGAACACTTTTTGACCAAAAGCCACTTTGCTAAAAGGGCACTTTGCAAAACGAATACATTGACGAACATACACTTCCCTGAAAAAAATAATATATATATTTGATGATTATTCATGCTGCAATAATCTGAAGAAAAAATAAATGTTTTAATTATTTGTCACACAAAAAAATGACCATCACCCAGGCTATATTTATAAAGCAAAGTGTTTTATCTATTTGCTGGCTTGATTATTGGAAACTTTCTCAATTTAACAACGAGCTTATATGAAAAAAGAAAAGAACATTGAAGTACATATAAAAAATACTACATACTAAACGTAGTGAGGTTTAGCAACGAGCTTGTATAGGTAAAAAACAGCGAGGGAGATCTCTGGAGATGAGTTCAAAGTCTCATTGCATCAAATATAAAGAAAATCCTAAACTCTTATTATTATTCTTTCATTCTTGAGGAGAGAACATATATGATATAAATATTGAGTAGCTTCGTCTGAGGGTGCACATGAAAAACATGACGGGTGCTACCTCTAATAAATAGTGATATATCCACTGTATTTTTTAACTACTGAGTTACTATATTCAAAACATTCATTTGTGTTTATAAAAGACGGACCTTGAGGATTTTTTGCAGAGTTGGTCTCAGGCCATAATTGAGAATCAACATAGGAATAATTCTTGCTTATATCATTATTTATTTATTTATCCCCATCTTCACAGCTGATTGTATCTGATCTAATGAAACGTCATGACAGCTCTCCTACAAAACATTTTTCAAATTGTCAGGGTTACCATGTTGATTTTCGGTTTCTTTTTTTTAAATATGCCCAAAATACACACAATTAATATCATTACTTATACAGATATAAATTAGAAGGAGAAAAAATGTTTACAGATTAGAAAGAGTCTGAAAGGAATCCATTATTTATTAATGAACATGTCTTAATGATTGAAATTCGTGGCAAATGAATAAACATTTTATATTTTAATGCTCAAGAAAAATGCATGGGAATCATAATTACATAGTATTTCAGCATGAATCGTCACATATATTTATTATTTTTTTCAGAAAAGTCTCCGGGCACGGTTCCAATATCCATTTATTATAGCACAGTTTTAAATCTCAGTACAACTATAGTACCGTTATATCGAACAACACAATTATATAGAATGTTTTCGTATGTATATATCTGTAATTTTAGCACTTGAATCAAAACCGTTGTTCAATGTATTCCTTTACACATATTTACATCATTATTCATCTCATGAAAATCTCGCATGTTGATGAATTTTTAAATACATTTTGAATATTATATTCGTAATGAGCAAGGCAGGTTGATGATGGTTTTGATACATAATACAATATGTAAGATTTTTTTAATGGGATAAAACTTCATTAACTTTCATACTTTAATTTCTATGAGAATGCCCATTCTCTGATCAATGAAGAATCAGCAATTAAAAGTATTATTTATACGCTAATTTGATACAACTGTCTGAATATCCTTAAAATTGAATAGTCTACTGCTATATGTAAATTAAGTTCTGGTCTACTTTTTTAAATGCTTTGTTAGTTTGATGACGTATTTTCAATAGAGACGCTCACATTTTACGTTGATAGGTTTAAAAAACAACGACATATTTGTGATTGTTTCTTTGACAGCTGTGCTTAAAAACAACTGTAGTTTCATCATGAAGCAGTACACAGTCGAGCAACGCTTACAAATTATTAAAATTTATTACAAAAGTAGCGAGTCTTTGATCCAAACTTTAAGAGCGTTAACTCTAATTTAAGGTCAACGTAATTGACCTGCAAAATCAACAATTCAACGTTTGGTGAAAAAATTTGAGTCCACATTCACGCTACATAATGTTCCTGTGCCAGTAAGACAAAGAAATGCACGAAGTGTAAAAAATATTGCTGCCGCAAGTGTATCAATTCAAGATGACCCAAATTTGACTCTTACACCCCGTTCTCAATCGTTGGGCATCTCTGTGACATCGTTTTGGCGAATGTTGCGAAAAGATCTTGGCCTACACCCGTATAAGATCAAGTTGACACAAGAACTGAAGCCGCTTGACCACTTCAAGCGTCGGGAATTCGTAAAATGGGATGAAGGAAAATTCGAAAATGATCCTGATTTTCAACGTAAAATCATCTTCATCGATGAGGCAATGGGTTTGTTAACAAGCAAAATATGCGCTATTGGGCCGGAAAAAACCCACACGTGATTCATGAGAAAATATAATATGTTTATTTTTAAATCAGCTGTTGTTTGGTTGCGTAATGTAACATCACAATCTAAAAAATTTAAAAAACTGCAATAAAATTGTAATTATATGCTACAGCAAGTTTTGGGTCTTTAATCTGTATACAGAGCACTTTAACGTGACGTCCTTACTCTAAAAGTCAGCCATCTTAAGTGTAAACATATGAAACCAAACATTATGATATATAATTTTTAAATCTACTTTTAGATTAATTTCCTTGCAATTTTTGGGTAAATGAGTCATTTTGTATAATAACGACAACATCCATATCTCCAATCTGGCGTTCCTTTTGACTTATTACGTAGTCCATGACATCAGCACGAATATATTATGTAAAATGTACTTATTGATAGAATCAAACATCAAATTAACAATCTTTCCTTGGGTAGTTAATCCCAAAAATATAAGTTGCTATATTTTTATACATAGAATGAATTGCTCACTGAGCTACACGGGAGTTTCTTTATTTTCATTTGAAATAAAAAAAAACTTTTTTACTCTTTTATTAATGATAATTATGTTTCTATAAATCCAAATAACTTTTATAGCACTTTTAACACTATTAAACATGGGTACTCATGTATAAAAGTATTTGATAAATCCACTTCATTATTTATCTTTAAAAGAAGGGTTGAACCTTTATGGATCTATAAGGAAAATTACATTATTTCTTAGTATAAGTACAATTATTATGTATTTGCATGCTCAAATGAGTAATTAGGCAAGGAAAAACATGGGTAGTAACACAAGGTAAATTAACCTGCTCATTTATTTATGAGAAGGAAAATGTTTATATATCTAAATTTATATTTTTTGTTTTTTATTTATCGTAAATAACTTTGAATCATATTTAAAAATTTTTTCGTATTAATTCAACTCTAATTTATTGCAAAAAGGCTCAGCCAAATCCCCCAAAATTAATATTAAATTTTTTTTGCTAATAAATAAATAGTAACTAATTACAGGAAAGGGCCATGTTCACTTTGCGTACCTACAAAATAGGTATAATAATAATATCCAATGGGCTACAAAAACTTTTAATAAACAATAAATAATTGTGCTTATATTTACCTAGATAGATAAACAGCTATTAAATTGATGTTTTTTTAAAAGCATAATATTTTTTTTTACAAAAAAATGAATTTCGTAGAAAAGTTAATAATTTATTTATCCATTCAATAAAATTATGTTGTATATTTTATCAGTTTTGGATTTTCTACTTTTCTCACAACTTACACTGTTCTCAGCCTTAATTAGTTTTACTCATATAACCCCTTGTTAAGTTTCCCTTCTTTTAAATGCAAAATTGGCTTAAAGTTGTATCAGTATTGGAATGGGCAAGAATCGTACTATTTTGAAGTATCCAAATGGCTCAATACTCCCAACTCCAGTGATACCTATGGATAATTATGTGTATCTGTATAATACAACTTATTTGCGCTCATTTTTAGAGACAAAATTACATTTACAAATCAATAAAATAGCTAGACGACTAGACGACGTCTGTCAGACAAATTTAAAAAAGACAAGATTATACAAATTTGCTGGTTTTTACAGGGAATTTACTTGAAAGTTACAATTTAGAAATAACCACATTTTTTGTGCCCCATAGATTTGAATTGTATCATGAGTCATTACAGAAGTGCATAACGGAAGAAGTTTGAGTGGTTTATTCTGAAACCATTCAGTAACTTTTTCACTAAATATTTCTTTTTGTATGTTTTTTGAATATGTATTGTCTATAACAGAACCGAAGTCGAGTCCATATTTTCTGAGCTAAGTTCGAGTCATCAGGATCGGGTCCATTAAAAAGATATAAATACTGTTTTATACAAATATCAATTCCTAGCGCAAGCAAAAAAAAAAAAAAAAAAAAAAACTCAGTTAGGAACTGGAGATATATATATAGTTCAAGACCAATTAATCTCACGCTGGTCAAACCAGTAAAATAATAGAAAATAGCATATTTTTCGTGTCACAAGTATTTTTTTAATAAGTGAGACAAATTAAATTATAATAGAAGACGAGGGGCAAGGAGGCTGATTTTCAATATCTAACAAATTCCCTAAAATGAGCAAACCATAAATTAATTGACTCCTGAGCACAGAGAGTAAATAACTTGTTAAAATAAAAAATTATTAACTAATTAAAAGTTAAACATAAAACTATTTCTTTTATAAAATTCTTTTATACATAATTAGGAATCGGGATCGGAATTTTCCATAAAGATTGTATCAGAATTGGAACTGGCTGAAAAATTGCTTTCAATACATCCCTACTTTGGATCCCGTGTTTTGGAAATTAAAAAAAACTCTCGTCATAAGACTAGAATGGACCGAATAATTAAGGACCAGCACAGCACTAATTAAATGACATGGTCATACACAAAAATATAGTGACTTAGATTTCTATCATATCCAATGAGTGAGTAATTAAATGAACCTTGTTTTGTACCTCTGAAATTAATTTTACATTAACATTCCAAAAGTTCATTTCGTAGTCATGCATTAGAATCGTATCAAACGAATTATAATTAGCATACTAATAATTGAATCAGTAGTACCTATGTAATCTTGTAATTCAAACATATAATTTAAAGCTAACCCCTATTTCTGTAAAGGTATGTTATTTGATATTTATCAAAATATAAACGAAATATCAAATTCACATCTTTTATTATAAAGTTCCATAAACACACTCCAAATGTTATTGTAATTTAAATCAAAATAATAAAAAAAATATTATTTAAGGTTCTTTATGGTATTTCTGGTTTTGGGTTTCGGTTCTTGGTTTTTTATATCAGACAACATAAATATTTAGTTTATACCATGTAAATATATATATATATGTAATATAACATTTAATACTTCCTGTTTAATTGTTTGTTCATAATTTTTTGTATGGTTCTCAGAAGTGTCCAAATAAGAAAGTTTGTTGTTATAAACTATTACATTTGCTGTTTGTTATGTACGGAATTTGGCCCTTGATCATTTATTTTTCATACCTTTGAACTAGTGCTGTTCGGTTTAACGGTACTGACGGTTATAAAAAAGTACTAAAGTCTGGTTCATTTAAGCATTTGTAAGCCGAAAAAAAGTAACGCTCCATTGACTTTATCGATGTTATTAAAATTTTTACAAAAATCAACTTTATAACATATATTTGACATTCAATCAATAAAATTGCACTTATCTTGGATGATCACATGTTCACATCGTCCCCAGAAACGTTCCACTGTCTTCTAGACCGTTCCACTCGTTAAAGTCTAGAATGCCTACCTTATCCCAGCTCTCAGTGATTTTTGGAGGTCTTAAATTGAAAAAAAACATTTTTTTAATGTTCCTTTAATTGTTCTGATGGAGTTGTTCCACTGATTAAGTATAAGTAAACATTATAGTATTAAATTTACTCTATCTGACCTAGAAAATGTGTTAGAATTGTATTCATTATATTTTCTTATCTAAGAATGAGTGAGACGCAGACCTACGCACATTGAATTCAAGAGAATAATTTTTCCCAAGCGCGTTGTCCATTACGCTACATCGTTCCATAAACATATACTTTTCTTATAAACATCCGCAAGAAGTTTCATTTAGTTACTTTGAATAAAAATATTAATATCTAACCAACATTTAAAAAATATCGGTTTAAACTCTGATTTAAAAAAAATATATATATTTCTTGCAAGGATTATAGTTTTAAAAAATCGGAAAAGTATGACCATCACTTAAACAAATGGACGTTATAGGGTTAAAATGTATTTCGTATAGGATGGCATGTATGTGTACAATTTTTTCATGGACATCAGACAATTGTGCAAGAAGTAACTTCCTGTCAAAAATGATAAATATACTTTTGCACAAATTACACACTAACGAAATAAATCCTTGTTTGACATGTTTGTAAAATCTTCCCTTAAAAATGTATCATATTGCTTGAAGCCATTATTAAGAACAATGATGCCTTATCCCCTTGCTTCGAGCCATACTAGTTAATGCTCAATGCAATAGACAGGCTCTTGTAATAAAGTTTTAATTGTTTAAAATAAATGATTAATGCACTTCAAAAAAAGAAATATACTCGAATGCTTGGGTATAAATTTGAATAAATGAGCTAAGTCCGCGTGCAAATAACACAAAGTGGAGTACATATATGAAAAGTACATTTGTTTGATTTTTATTTGAAATAATGCATTACTTATTTTTAAGGCTTTTCACTCTGTTTGATATTAATTTGATAAAGTTTTTTCGGGACTCTTGATTGATTTGTTTCCAGGACAATTTCAATCCTACTTTCATCGCTGCTACATTTTGGGAGTGAAGCTTTATTTATTTAATACCTAATAGTGATATAAACAAGCCGTGTTTTACTAAGCCAAACAAGTCTAAGCTTTCACCTGAGTAAGAATGTCACGTATAACATAGAAAAATCCAAATCCTAGCCGATAAAAACACACAATTATTATTATTTGAATTCAGAAAGGGAAATTGTTTTTCTTTAAAAATACTAAAAAAGGTTATACCTTCAAATACTCGCATGCTTCTCGAAGTCACTTATTCCATCTTCTAACGAGAATGAGTAGAAATAATTTAAAACAAAGATTCGATGCATCACTACTAATATCCAATCTTCCTGGTTATGGTTAATTTTGTTTGAAGCCCTAAGATACAACTCGCTATGATCAATAAACATTATATTAAATAATAGTTTAATGTATAACGTCATTATTGATCCAAGGTACTGATCAATAATATACTATATTCAACTACATTTTTTTTTGGGGGGGGGGGGGGGGGTATGGAATGACTTAGCTCAATGGACAGGACACTCGGGAGAAATTATTCTCTTGAACTCAATGTTTTTAGTTTCGAGTCTCGGTCGTTCCTAGAAAAGCAGATGTAATGTATATCGGCGTCAAAGACAATTCCTAGGGTAGGTTGAGGAATTTTAATACTTTAATGTTTACTTATATTAAATTAGTGCAAATCTACCTGACACATTAAAGGAACATAAAAAATGGTAGCCCCTTCAGAGCACGTATAGTTTGGGGTCATACTTCCAAAAACGGGATCGTTTGGTCACTCTACTGTTATGTTTTTCCTGTTTTATTCTTGGGTATTTATCATAACATCAACTCTTGCTTCCGTCAATCTAGAAGGATGCTCCATTAAGGGAATTAGGGCGTTTCATATACATTTTTGAGTTGATACAATTTGACTGAATTGAGTGAAGCATCTGTTATTTTGCAAAGAAAATCTTTGTAACTGTGCTGAAAAAGTATTTAAAAATTAATATTGATTCAACTTAAGAAGCATCTAATGAATAAAAAATAATTTATCACTTTACTAAACGAAATATACATAATACTTTCAGGAATGATAGCAAGTCAGATTGAACCTATTTTAAATAAAAAGATAGGCCCAGAGCAAAAAGGGTTTTTAAAAGAAAAGTATAGGACATTTCTCGGAATATTCAGACAGCAATTGAAGCAGTGTATGGGATTTAGCATTTTGGAGCTATTATTGCGATATGTTTTTCAAAAGCATTCGATTCCCTTTCAAATTCTCACATTTTGAGATCGGTGAAAAAACTACTACCAATTCGTTTTTTTACCTGTCAGGGTATTGCTAGCTACAGGATCATCGACAATTACTGTTTGAAGTAAAAAAGCAGACATATTTGCTTGAGTAAATGTTGTCAGGAGGGTTATCCTTCGTCAACCACTACTCTTTGTAGCTGCAATAGAAAAGCTAAAAACCGCCATGACGAAAAAATTTGGTATAAATTTTGGAAATATTAAACATCTTATAGATCTTTATGCCAATGATGTTACCGTGATGATAGAAGCGAACTCCGAATCTCAATGGCAAAGAAGAATATAAATTATCTGATCTTATTTTACAACGTTCGAAAAAAAGTCGGGATTGAAAGTCAATGAATCAAAGACTGCAATTCTACCGATTGGCTTATAGTATCCGGGAAAAGGTTTGAAAATTTCAACTTGTTATACCAAAGAAATTATAACTTTTTAGGTCTTAAATGGGTGAGCTCTGGTCCCTCAGAACTAAATTGGCTGGAACTAAAAACGAGAGTCAATAATATTATCAAAGGCTTGCACAATTTTAACCCTTAAAAAAGAATAGACCTTTATAACACTTTTGCTATTACAAATGTTTTGTGTTAGGCTATCTCTTTACTAATATTGGTGGAGGATACCATATTGGAGGAATTTTTTTGGTTAGATCATCTTTTTCATTGGAATTACATTTTTGCTTTAAAGAGACCAAGAAATAGATTTGGTGGTGGGCTCAACTCTTTTGTGGACATAATCAAAAAAATTTATTCGAAAGTTTGTGTTGATATAACGAAGAATCCCAACATGGAGTGGATATATGTGATAATATCAAGTCCATACTATGAATATGTTATACTTGGGACTTATCTTAAGAAATGGATATGTATGTCGACAACTTTCCCCCTATGCTTGCTGTAACACAAAGGGTTCTTTGGAAAGCGACTCCAACTTACGATTGTGGAACGACTGTGGATATAATTCATAAGAATCTTGGAAAAAACACTTTTTAAGAATTTACATAAAAATTAATATTGCTTCAACTTAGGAAGTATCTAGCGAGTAAAAAATAATTTATGTGTAAATGAAACAAAATTATCGGGTGCACTGTAAATAGTGCTCCATGATATATATAAAATACCCATAAAGTATAAAAAAGGGAGTATAATAGATAAGGAGCACTGCATAAAATTAATTAAATCTCGCAGGCGTTTAGTTCAACTCATATTAAAAAAGAAAAGAGAAAGGGAAGTACTTTATATAAAATTAAAAAATGAGTGTGAGTTCAGTTAAGGTTGATTAACGTGCTAAAGTACTCCTTGGGACATAAAATCATATTAAAAAGATTATCAAGCTGTCAAGAAGCAGTGTATAATTAAAACATGAAATTGTTTTTGATCGATTGTTTTGGAAATAACAAAATTAGTGTCACACTATGCACAATAACTCACAAACTAAATAATAGATTGCCATGAAATTTTGAGAGCTGTCTCTTAACGGTTAGTACTAACTCAAAATGAGGAGAATTTAAAAATAGTAGTGCCATCTATATGTGAGTCCCAGGACTTTTCTGTCCATATGTTAGTTTGGGGTTGCAACATAAATAAAAAATAACATATCATCATCCAGGGAGGTTTATTATTTTGACGCCAGATGGCGTCACTTTCTATCGATTTGTAAACAAACTTATATATATAAGTTAACAACGTTCATGTCCCATTGTTGATTATTTATTAGCTTTTAATGGGTAAACTTCTTATTATCAATGACAAACACCATAATCATTGTATTTAAAATTGCACAATCACATGATTTAAATTTACCTTAAACATGTGGCAAACTCCATGGTAGATTGAATTTATGTCCTTATCCGGATGGGCCTTACGTATAAGTTATAACATTTATTTAAAAGTAAACGTAAGCTAATAGTCATTTATAATCTTAGATTGAATACAATCTCTTTTTCATTTTTAAAAGTTTTTTTTTCTTCAAATATTCAATTTACTGCAAAAATTATGCATAGATGACAAGACATTGTTTAAGGCTCATAAATAGGTAGTATATAAAATTGTGCAAAATAAAAAGAAGATCTAATTCAGGCTATAAAAAATATTTATGAACTGACCACTGAAATGAGTTACTGGCTCATTAATTAAAGCTTTATTAAACCATTATTAAATTTAATACAAATTAATTTTTTACATTCATTTTTAGATCTATTAAAACTGCAGGAAGGAATCAAATCTTTCATTATATACAAGCGTTGACATACCGGTTTTATAGGAATTCCGGGGTATTAACGTATTAAAGACGGTACTATACTAAACTAATATTATAACTGGTACTTGAAGCTTCACTAGGTTATAAAAAAATGACGTAACGTGTCGAACAAAATTATCCTGTCTAAAAAAAAGGTCAGAATAAAAATCCTACAGACACCCCTGTAAGTGCATGTCAATTAACCTTAAAGAAATTTACAAACCCCGTTGCCATTTAGAGAAGAGGGGTCGGTAATGCCTAAAATCCATTTTATCACATGGAGTGGGAGAGAGGGGAAAGTCAACTGAATACCAAAAAGACCTGAATGCCAAAATGGCATAAATTACATCATAGGGGACATCAGACAAAATATAAAAAAATAGTAACAGGATCGACCTTTCACGGAAGATACACGGAGGAAACGGATTCAAAGAAGTATAACATTATTAGAGCTTTGCACCCGGAGAAGAAATATTGCCTTTTCGGTTGAGAAGAAATGGTACTTGGATCAAAAATAACTGTTAAAACGACCAAATCTTGGCTTCATCCTCTAAAGATGTACCCTTAGACCAAAGAACAATTCCAAAACTGGTTAATAGTCGATCCCTTTTGGTTTGGGCAAATATTTAAAGTAAAGGAGATAAGCTTCCTTTGGTTTTAATTCGGGTGGGTCTCCCTATGAAAACGGGTGGCTAAATTTAATATATTTTGGAGCCTGTGGTCCTTCCATGGTTTAAAGCTAATTCATCTAAAACTATTAAGGTGACCATTCAGCAAGATGGAGTTCTAATACTTACTATGTCTGTTCAATGCCAAAAGTGGCTTAAAGTAAATATTCCTTTTTGGGACATATCTATGTGGCCCTCTTCGAGTTCAGATCTTAACTCCCTCGACTACTTTGTGCAGGGTTATTTTGATTCGAAGGTAAAACTCGTCAATATTTCTATTTGGAAAATCTCTGTGCCTCAATTCAGATGGAATGGGCGAAACTTCCCAAATCTATAGTGGGTGGTCCATATAAAGCATTTCAGAACGTCTCAGATAGGTAGTCGATAAAGGAGACAGTTATAATGAATCATTTATTAAATATGGAAATGTTTCTTATAAATTTTATAAGTTATTCAGGTAAAGTGTTTTTTCTCTACGATCAATCTATAAAATTTAAAGAGGTTTACAACTTATGGGCCACCCTGTAAATGAAATTAACATTTCATTAACTTATACTTTCTTGATTTTATACCCCTTTAGAAGCTTCCTAGTGAAAATGAATGAATCTGTAAAAATCTCTTTATTATAATTTAACTTCTTTGTTTGTATATGTATTTTATTATTTTAATGTACATATTTACTTATTTGATGATAATGATAATGTTCGCCTGTTTTCGTTGAGAAAGATAGTTAAAATTAAAGTTGTTGTGCCATGCATTATTCTGCTAACCAATATTATTTGGGTTATATATATTTTCTTATATTATATTTCGTCTATGGGCCAACCGATGCATCCATTTCGGACTTTTCTTAAGTATCGGAATCGTTTATCAGAATTGGTTCAATACTGTAGATTTTACCAATACTTATAATCATACTTATTTACAAACATTATAAAGCAAAAAAAAAAAATATAATAATAATATTGAAAAAATATTATTATTTCAAATGATCAACCAATCAAAGGAGGATCATTGTATAGACTAACGTATGTTTAAACCTAAGGTGTAAATTGCCTTTAAAGCTTTCCACAGATCCAAGTTTGGTTTGAAAGAGACTTTTAAAAAAAATCATGTTTTTAGGTTATTTTTCCCCGCCTTATCATGCTGTTAAAGAACAAAATCCACGGTAATCAAAGTTAATAACGATTGATGGGATTTTTTAAGATAAGGTTTTACTCTTTTATTATTTTTTTATAACGCAACAAAGAAAAAACAAATATTTTGCGGAAAAAAATAATTTTTTTTAAAAATATTTTTGATTTTTTTCCAGAATTCCTAAAATTCTGCTTTTTTACTATGAAACTCCGCTAAAAACACAATTGAAACCTCTAAATAGTATTTTCTTAAGCTTTATGATGTGATAATTTTAAAATAATATGCGATGACCGTACTTTTTGAAATGTATACAAATTGTGTTGACGATCCACCCGTGCCGCTAACCGGATTTTCTATTGAATTATCTGAGTTGTCATCTTATTTGATCGACCACTCTGATATACTCGTACGGACTCGTTCAAACTAAGCTAGACAAAATTTTACTTTTGTACACGAAGAAGCAAACTCACATAGAGTAGAATCCAGTTCAGTTTTATGTTGGTTCGGCTGAGGCCATTCAAATAAAAGTAGTTACGATGTTACGTAGTTACACATTACGATTACCATTTTTTTCTATTTTCACAAATTCACTAAACACAATACTAAACAATGTGGTTCCTTCTAACTTTAAACAAACATATGTTCAAAATGGAGATCAAAAACTTGCAGTACCATTTAATTAAAGTGTCAGAGCTGAAATGGTTGTAGAGACCGTTGGCATCTCCATCCGTACTGCCTACAACACCAAGATGTCAATTGCAACCTTATATGGCAAAGAAGAACCAAAACATATTGTAAGTACTTTAAGGACGTCCCTCGTATGAAATTATATAATGAATTCACAATTGAGTTGAAGTTTTGAAATTGCTGAAAGAGAACATGTTTTACTAAGGTACAAATAATTTTATTCATTTTTATTTTATTTTTTTGTATTGACCAATAAAGTAACAAAAATTAACAATATTTGGTCTAATATAATTCAATGTTCTTATGTAACCTGATTATATTATAAGAATAACTACATACGTATAAGTGGTCATTTCTAAGCAAGTCACGTAGTGCTTCAATTTCTGATGTTCTTTTTTCTCACCCATCATCATCATTCCAATCCTACACCTCTTTTCTACGTTTTCAACCATTTAATGAATTTTAATATGTTTTGGTTATTTTTTGCTAGTGGAAAAACAGATACTTAATTAGTTAAAATACCAAACTTAAAATTTTTTATATCTTAAATATGTTATTTAATAAATCTATTTCAACAATGACCGTTTTATTAAGTCTTTGGGGTAAGAAAATGTTTAAATGAATATTTCAATCAAAACAAAAAAAATATATCAATAGATGTTTTGTCATTCCTTAATATGATAATTTGAGTACTTATCTATATACACAAGTAATAAACTGTACCGTTTTTTGGAGTTGATATTTATTTTCCCACCTCAAATATCTTTCCAACTAGGGACAATCAAAAAATGGACTTTGTAAAAGATGGAGACATCTAAGGCAGAGTTGATTTTAGAAGGAGGGGAACTGAAGCTAAGACTGGAAATGGAAAGTCCTGTTAAATTGACTTAATATAATATAACTATATATAAGGTTACAAGATATCATGTTTAAATTCTAGTTGCGTCGAAACTACATAAAAACAAACAGTTTTAATAAAATAACAGTTTTGTTAATCACAATGGAAGCCAAGAGAGAGGCTATAATCGAGGAACAGAGCAAATCAACACCAGCCATTTTGAAGAGGCTGCTGACCCTGAAGGTCAAACCCATGCTCATCAAGAGAACCATTGAGGAGAAACTCAATCTATCAAGGACAGATCCAGATCAAGCAGACCAAGTTCAAAAAGGACGCTCTGAATCGTCAAGACAAGGATTGCAAGAAATCCCAAAAGTGACGTCACCAAGATGGTCAAAGATTTCAACATGGGTGTAGCAATAATGGAAGACCTTGGGAAGTATCCCTACAAATTTAAGAAGCAAAATCACCTGTCAAGCAAGGTCAAGGCTAAAAGACTTTTGAAAAACTATTTTATTATTCTGAACCTGAGGACTGGCACGGATCCCAACATTTTGGTCAGTGATGAGAAGATTTTCACTGTGCAACAGGCTTTCAACCCCCAAAATGATCGTATTTTGGCCAAAAAAGGTGAGCTCGGTAACCATGGAGTCGATGGAGTCCAAAACCCACAGTCTTTGATGGTTTGGGCGGCCGTTACTAAGACAGGGAAGTCTCCCTTGGTGTTTGTGCTGGCCTGGGGGAGATCAACACCAACATAAACGTTATGAATTATTCCATTTTTGATAGAGCCTGTGTAACCCCCATCAAGAACTTAGACGACCTGAAGCCCAAACTGGTAGTAGTCTGGAACTTCATCCCCGTGGGCATGGTGTGTGCAGCATGCAAGTCCTTTCCAGAGAGACTTCGGCCTGCTGTAAAGGCTAAGGGTGACTATTTCGAATGAAAGTTATGTCAGATGTTTTTGGAACTTGTGTCGACCTGTGTCTATAGTTATTTGCAAATTATGTAATTAGTCATATCATTAGTACTTTAATAGAACTTTCTGTGGACCCTGTATAATTTGTAAATATATACATGATTTTTTTAAATTTATAAAAATAGAAAAAGGATTTGTCTTTTTTTTAAAAGGTATTTTAAAAATAGAAAAAAAGTTTATTTTCTTAATTAAATGTCAACAAATGAAATATGGATATACATTTAAAAAAAAGGCGAATGAAGGCATGACCTTTTGTTTAAAAAATGGTCATTCCAAAAATATAACCGAAAAATATTTTTACTATATTTTACAATAAAAAAAAAATGCTCTTACATTATTAAATTTAATTTAATTCAACATCCAACATTTTTGACTTTAACATAGAGAATAAATTATATTTAAACTAAGGAACAATGATTAGAGGCGAAGATTTACGCTCTACTGAGTGTTCATTCAAGTTTTTATTTTATTTACTATAGAAGGAGATCATTTGAACTTTGATCTTCTAAAAGAGTAAAAATATTTTTTTTTTAAATACAAATTTTCAAAAACGAAAGAAAGAAAAGTGTCTGTTCATATATATTTGTCCCAGGCTCCACTCACATAAAATACTGATCCCGATCTCAAGGCATTTTTACTGTACTACGGGCCCATTTATATTATTTTTTAAATTGGATTTTTGTCTAGAAATCGAGCATATTAAGCCTTCTGTACCGACCAAAATATGCTGATGCTTTGAGTCAAAATTTATAGGATTTTAAATTTATATATATTTTTTAGGGTTTGATGTATTAGAAAACTAACTGTAGTACTTGGCATTTCCCGGAGTTATTAAGCGTCAATGAACATACACATTTAGCTTAAATAATATAAAAGATAACTCCCTAAGTAATCCTTGGTGTTACTTTTCGTTTTTCATGAGCACACTCACACATAGCTACTCACTCACTACTTAGATGTTCTCTTTTTACGAATAAAAAAATAATAATAAAAGCTTGATAATTTTTTTAAATTTGATTATATGAGCCAGGGTGTACTTTAGCTTGCTACTAAGCCTCACTTATAGTCACATTCATATTTTAGAAATTTTTTATAAAGTACTTTTTTTAAGATGAGTTAAACTGAACGCCTACGATAATTAATTCCTTTTATATGGTGTAAATTTGACTCCCTTTTTTTCATTTATGTTGAATTTTTATATAATACACATCAGGGAGCACTATATACAGTACACCCGACGTCTTTTTTAGACATACATACAAATATACTTTGCTTTATTAATATATACATATTTTACACCTTGTCTCTAACTATTTAAGGAGCTTAAAATACGCTTAATGTTCTCGAACATTGCCAATGTCAGTTTTTTTAATGTGCTTCTACGATAAAGTCATTATCCAGGGAAAAAAAAAAAGAAAAAAAAATGGAAGTCTAATCGACGCATACTAGGAAGCATCTAGGTTTCTACAATATATAACGAGTGAAGTCTTAGATCACTTCCTTCTGAAGGTTGCTTAAGATCTATTTAGGTATGCACTACTTAACAATGATCTTAAATTGACTTTTAATGAACTTTCAAATCATATCCCTGATTCCAATATCGATTAATTATACAAATTACAATAATGTCTATAATTCTATGAGGATACATAAATACATTAGCTGCATCCCTTAAAAAATAATACAAAAAATGTCCCCCTTCGCTTGCTTGAGAATCGATAAGATATCTTCTGCCTTTAATAAGGGAGGGAGAGATCCGAAATTCGTTTCATCACTGTATAAATAAACCATAAATTAACTATGGTTATGAGAGATGTTAAGAGCCGTGTATAAGTAAGGAGCTCTACACTGGAGAAAAAATGAGGATCATAAGTGGAATACGACAATTCCAGGGATCTTACCCATGTGTCTTAACCATAATGATATGTATATGAGCTTGTATATAAATATGTTGAAATTATTTCCACTTCGACAACCCTAGTCTTCCAGTGGTATACAAATTTGTATAATAGAGGGGAAATTTATTTTGTCAAATCGTTAAAATAAAACACTTATAAATTTGAGTAAGGAACTAAACACAAATCCCACTTCGTCTCTAACAAGGACATTTTATAAGGGATATGGCCTTACTAATTAGTATAAGAATTGACTATGTATTTTATTCTTAATTGTAGTGTTTTCTGTTTTTTCCCATCTTTCTTCGTGTTTTAATAGAGTTACAAAAAATATGACTTTCCGGTATGTAAAAAAAAACAAAAACGAAAATTCCATAACTCTGATAAATTTAATAATGGTTGATAGAAGAATAGTTTTAGCTGAAAGCAACTATGAGATCAGGAAATTCTACACAATCTCACTCAGTATCTATCCAAGACATTGACATAGCTAATCCTTTGTCAATCCTCAATTAAACTCAGGATGAGTTAAAACATTTTCGAAATAATGCGTTTGTTAATTAAACATTAATTATTGTAATATTAATTAATTGAAAAAAAAAAAAAAATACAAATCTAATCTAAAAAATGCTGTTATTTTTTTTAAGGATTCGTAGTGGCTTATATTACATTTTTGCTTACAATCCAAGTATTTTAATTATTAAAATTATATCTTGCATTTTATATGATATATCATTTATACAGTTTGTTTGATCTTATTTACTAATGATGTAACTTGAGTAGAAATTTGATTAGTCTTCTTACTGTGATAATTCGATTAAGGAACGGTGAAACATTAATGCTTAGTAGACATACACAATATTAGATCGAAATTGTCCGTATGCAACTATGAGGTAGCATTTAACAAAGTTTTCGAAAACTCTTTATAAACAGCTTTCAAACAATTTTAATCATTTTTTTTGCATGGCGATCTCTTTATAATATTTAAGATAGCTAGCAGACTAAATAATATTCATATAAATAAGTCCTAAAGACAAACATTCACGATCCCTTGAAACTTCTCCCTTGTCTCTTAGGGAACCAAGGATTTTATTTATGGGGGATTTAAAAAAAAAAATTTATTAGCAAAACGGATTAGACTCAAATTTCGTATGTTGTATAATTGAGAGTAGTCCTACTTAAATATAAATATTGGATCCATAACTCAATCGAACAATGTATTTTGATATGTTAAAAATGAAGGAATTAGCGTTTTGATGAGTGATATATTGTAAACTAAAGTAATGATTTGTAAGCATTTTTGAAAAGCTATCAATTAGCCTAAATAACTTATCATTTTATATATTATATTTTGTGAGTATTAATTATTATATTTTGCTCTAAATGGGTATATTGAATGAAACCTTTTTTTCTTTTTCACTATAAAAACGAAGTATTACGCTTCCTTTCCTTGCTTTGTGTACAATTTATCACTAATCAAAAATTATTCATGTTAATTTTTTAGTACATAAAACCATATAATGCAGAGTTAAATTGAGTTACAGATCTAATAATTCATTTCAGAGTAGGACTCCTATTAGTAATACTGCACACCAAACTTTAGAGAAATCTGTTTCGTGTGGAATGTATTTCTTGCTTGAGAAGTGTATTTACAGAGTTGTCTAGATAAATCCGGACAAAATTTAATTGATAGTATGACTGGTATCCTTGCACGGAGTTCACATCTGAGTGTCTCATTAAGATGTTGAAGTCTTGTGTATAATATCGTCTGTTGACTGAGAAATAGAAGAAGGTCAGGTTGGATCACTGCAAGACTCTGCTCTCTAGGCTCAAGACTTCCAATGAAGGTCACACAATCATTTTCTCAGAGGATAAAATATTCACTATTGAACGCAAAAGGAACTCTCAAAATGACAGATGTCTCTCCACGTCCAAGGACAATGTCCCCTATGTGTACAAGCCCAAGAACTCCAGCTCCACCATGTTCTTGGGCATCATCACCAGCACAGGGAAAGTCATGCCACCATTCTTTTCAACAAGGGAGGAAAGGTCCATTCTATTGTATATGTGGAGTGCTTGATGTCCCCAGTTCTTATGTGTGTGCAAGCAAATGTCCCTGAGCCCTACGTATGGCAACAGGACTCTGCCCTCTGTCACACGTCCAAGATCTGCCAATAGCTCAACAGAACCAACTTTTACGATTTCTGGTCCCCAATACCTGGTCCTCCAACTCTCCCGATTGCGATCCGTTGGGTTACTTATTCAATGGAAAGTTTGAGAGGGAGGTCTTCTCAATACACCACAGCAGCGTGGACAGACTGAAGGGAGTCATGAGGAAGGAGTGGGCGAGGATCTCGGCTGTAGATGTGGAGAATGCCTGCAAGAGCTTCAGGGCCAGGATCGAAAAAGTGATTGCCACTGAGGGCAGTCATATTGAATAAAGTGATATATAAATGTCAAACAAATAATTGTTGTTTAATTGCTTACATCTCTTTCTAGTGTCCAATTTTAGAAAGACACATTTGAATTTTGTCTGGATTTATGTCGGTAACCCTGTAAGTATTGGGTGATGTCTTTAAGAATTATTTTGATAATTTGGCTGCATTGGAAAATCTTGTATGTTAGGCAGCAGAAACAATTGCAACCTATGTTTAAATAGACTCACATATATATAACGTGGAACGTTCAACTAATTATTATTTTTAATATCTGATATAAACCCCATTACTTTGACTGTAATGGCCGATCATTAGTAAAAGATCTTCTAGCAAATATCTTTACCTTCTATTTTTATTTCCTTAATTAGTTTTTGAGGAACAGTTATTTAGTTTAAAAAAAAAAAGAATTAAATTAATGAATAAATGGTTTTGATTCTTATTTCCTATAAAGTTATTTATTTTATTTTGTTTTGTTAATTGATTATAATTAATGTTGGGCATTCAGAACTTATATGCCATGTTGAGTAATCAAAAGTAAATATAGTAATGGTTTAACATATTTTACCTGGGTTTTTCTTTTTCAAATAAAATTACCAAAACATAAGGAAGTCGGAGATAAAAACTTTCTAAAAAATTAAAGAAAACTAACTTTGAAAAAGAAATTTACAAACTTTGAATAAATAAATTCTCATCAATATTTCTGATTTCGTTATTATCCATATGAGGCCTTTCATGTCTAAAATAATGACAAATATACTTCCAGAGTATATGATAAATTTTTTATACCCGTTTAACCATTAAATTATCAACATTTGAAGGTCTTCAAGTTTCATAGGATCTAGAGTTATTAAAAATAAATTCGATCTGTAGAATATCATTGATTCTAATGATTCAGCTCCTTTAAAAGATCGATTATGAAATAAAATTATAGGAGTTTTGACTCTAGGGCGTGTGTATATAATAATCACCAGATCTAATTAATTATACCAATAAATTTTATGGGTTGAATGGGGCATTTTTATTATTGATTTTGAGACTTCATTAAATTGCATATATTTTACTATGTGATGATTCACGAAGATAAATACTTTGAGTGTAATATACCTATGTTTGGTCGAATTAAGGATATAGTTTGTATAATGGCTGATACTATTTTTTGCATTTGTACCAGGTGTTGCAAAAATAACTTACTCTCCATTTATGATTAAAACAAAATTAAGGTTGGAACATAGTTGTACATGATGGTAAATCCTTTTTTAATGATATCCAGAGGTAGGGGGGAAAGTCCTAATATTACATTTCGAGTCTGAAGTCTTAGCTCACAAGTCCCAGTGTTACAATTTTTTCATCCAATCCAGTTCAAGTCCTCAGAAAATAAGAGTTGTTTTTTAAAAGGGACTTTATACTCACTGATAAAAATGAAATTATTTTCGAGTCGTGAGTTTTATCTTTTGACTTCAAATTAAATATTTGATTTTGTGGTAAAGTCGTGTCAGAAATCTTGTAAATATATACTCGAGTTCAAATTTGATAATAAATAATATCAATTTTGATGTAATGAAAAGTACACTCAAGTCAATGTAACCACTATTGGCATCTTTGGTCCGGACTAAACCGGAATCGAAAGGTCTCGTAAGCTTTTTGAATGTACTTTGGACTTAAAAATGCCTGGGATTTGTTGATAGAAGTTTTAAAGTCGTTCAAGCTGTTGTGAGCTTTTTTTGCAGACCTCATATTCTACGTGTATTTAGATTGAAAAGTCCCGTGTATTAAGATCTTAGCTCTTTGGTGATCAGAACTCCCATTTTCTGAATTTGGACTTTCTGAGCTTAGCTAATTTTTATATTAAGGGCAATCCCAATAGGATGGTTAAGGTTATCTCGGACATCCAAATACTTGGATTTAGTGTAGATTATCCTCTAGTAGGTCGGCTCAGCAAACTACTTACTAGGCAATCCCACGCGGAGTGCAAAAAATTTCAATACCTTTTTGGTATTGCTTCGCCATTTCTTGATAAAATCAGAACATTTTAGGGTTTATAGATAAGTAGAAATCAGCTGTAATAGCTTCTCTTTTAAAGCTGGTAATAGATAGGGTTTTTACGAATTAATTACATAAAAAGATAAATAAGAATGATAATTTATTCTTTGATCTCCTTTCAGAATGTGTTTTTTTTCGAATTAAATACTACTATTTCTTAATATTTATATATTACCATCCTGAAATATTTTATAATCTAACAAGCCAATGGGAAATAATTATCAAATTAACATTATGATCATTTTTTTATAAAATCAAAAATAATATTTTTATTAAGATTATTTAGCCAAGTCAAAATGAATTCCTTATTATAACCAAACATGCCACACCAGATAACATCCATCAGGATGAATTTGAATCTTAAAATCCTTCAATGAAAATGATGGATGTCTAATTGATGTTTATCTCATTATTACTTCAAAACATCACACAAAAAATATCTATATTTTGTTTTGTTTTTAAGCCTTTAATGAGTTGAGTAGAGAGGATTTACGTAATTTTTAATAAGTACTACTTAAATTACGATGTACTCAAAACATCTTATTTTGTAAAAATAGAATAATATGATTTTGAAAATTTGTTAATTTTCATGTACCTTTTTGTCTATTTTCAAGAAAATATCATGCTCATTGCAAGTCTAACTAACTCAACTCAAATCTCACATAATAGCATAGAACCCACTCACGTACTAAGAGTTTCATTTTAGACTCTTAAACATTAGTTTAAAAAAGATCATTTTAATAATGCAGTTAGTAAACTGGGTAAAAAAAGAGACCCCAAAAATAAAATGTATTAAATTACATGATAAACAGTTAAACGATCATAATAATAATTACGTCATTTAATTTTAGTAATCAGTTTGGACGAGGTTGTGTGTATTATAAAAAATTATAGTCACAATATTAAATTTTATAGCTACCGTTGTACACCTCAGTTCTTCATTGATGAAATACAAAAATCATAAGAAACACAAACTTGTAAGCAAAACAGCTACTTAAATTTACTAAGCCTCGATAAAGGATTAACAAATATACGAATAAATCTTAAACTAAATAAAGAATTACATTTAATTTGGTTTAAAATTACGGGAGCATACTAAAAAGTTGATTCAAAAGAAAAATGCACATTTTTATAAATCTCATTGTGTAAAATATCCCAATTCACAAATGGAGGTGTAACTTCGACTTTAAGTTTGACTCAGTCTTTTAGGACTTGCAGTAAAAAGATTCTGACTTGAATAAGAATTAGGGATGAAAAAAAATGTCAAAATTACGGCGAGGGTAAAAACCTTACCTAATCAAATGCCATAAAAAGATGTTAAATTTCAAAGATGCCATATTTCTCAACAAATATAACTATAAACTATCTAGTTCTCGTTGATTTCTGTTACGGCATAATTTTAATTGCTTGGGGGAACAAAAACAAGTGACAAAACAGAGGCCATATGATCAAATTTGCCCAATATAGTTGGCTACACAATAATAATTCTTTTTTTACTAGGTTGTGTTGAGTTGACTTATATTTCTCTCTATAAATATTAATGCCACCTACATGAATTCAATCCTTTAACTGAATTGACAATCTGAGTTTAGCAAAAGAAAGAAAAAATTGGAAACATTCAGAAAATTACCGAATTGATAAATTACCGTCATCTGTGGTATTGCATAGAAAAAATAATACTAAGATCATATGACAAAGATTCTACTTCACTTAACAGAACATTTCGCCATTTTATTTTATTGCTTTAGGAAGGAATAATAAAATAGAAAATTTACACTCACAGAAAATTTGACTAAATATGCGATCCCTAATAATGAGATATTGGCTCATTGAACTCAAAAACATCCTTTATTCATTATTATTCTTATTATGTATGTATCTTTTTTTAAATTACCCTATTACGTCATAAATTGCGACTAATATACGTATAATTACATTGCAATCCCATACTTGACTCCGACCAAAGCCATAATGAACAATTGCAAAATGAGCACCATGATTTTTTTTTTGTTTGCAATATGTAGCTTTTGAGACACCACAGATAACGTCATTTTATCATTTTCCGCTCTTGATGTACAGAGTGGAGACTCAAAACTTAGAGTAACATTTCATTACAATTTTATTACCGATTTTGTTTTAAATTAGAAAGTTTCATTACACAACCAAACAATAGCTCAAACAAAATATAAACAAGTGGTGTTTGAATCCCAGGTTTCTTTGTGTAACAAAATAAGCAATAACAAAAAGGCAACGCGTATACAATCTCCTCTGCGTCGGTATCAGTATTGAGAAGGCTGCAGAGACCGTTGGTATCTATATCAGGACTGCCTACAAAATCAAGAATTTAAGGAGCATCCCTTCTCATATAGCCAAGACGAACTAAATCTTCTGCAGCAACAATCTGGCTAAATTCTGCCCTCCTTCATTTAACCGTCCTCTTACGCTGATCTCAATACCCTCTATTTTGCAGTTTAGGAGGTCTTGGAGAAGAACTTCTACCACGCCTCGCATCAAAATTTGGATTCGTTGCAAGCTTTCAGTTGTCAGTCCCCTATAGATAACGCACAATTATACAAAAAACCAAATTAATTTGGGAAAAGTTTGATTACGTTGTCATCGTTTCATCACTTGACTTATAGCTTTGACACTATAAGGGAAAATACTTACCACTCGACTTTGACTTGTGTAAAAAGGACTAATGACCAAAGCCTTGACTCCATGTCATGCCCATTAACAAAGTCATTAAAAACCATTTTGTGCGTGATACTTTGCTTCTAAACAAGAATATAAAATCAATTATTGCTAATTATATTATCGATATAAATTGCAAAACGCGTATTTTGATCAAATTAAATGGGAAATATTCAACAAGAACAAGTGCCATTTAATGGAGTTGAGAATAGTTAATTGTTTTTGTTATTTTTTCTACCTTGATTAAGGTTCTACCTATTTGATTTTCTGTCTATTCATTTTGGTCACATTTTCAAAGATGCGCAACCATGCCTATTATTTAAAATTCAATCTACTCAACAAGTTAGTTAAGAAGGAAAATTCTTCCTATTTGACAAAAAAAAGTTTGCAAATGCTATTATTTCTGCAAAACGAAAAAAAAAAAAAAAAATACTTGACCTTTAACATGATTTGACCTCTCCTTCTCTAATGACAATTTTTTAGGTAGGGAAGTCCGGGGATAGTTCCTTTTCCTCGTTGCATAAATAAACCAACCACCACAAAGTTTGCAGTACAAATGCATAATATAATGTAGATCAGTTGTTCCCAAATGGGTTTACCCGTACCCATTGGTGTACTTGGAGGCATTACAGCAGGTACTTGAGATTAGACATGCATTTTTGAAAATGTTTTCCAAAAAATTTAATTTCTTGTGAATATATATTTTGGAGTACTTGAGTCAAAAACTGTGTTACAACTGTACTCAGTCTCCCCTACTGAAGGATGGTTATTTTTTGTTTGTGATTTTGGAACAATAATAATAATTTAACGATTCTTCTACCAATTTTTTCTTCTTCTCCAAAAGCATTGAGACGCGAGGATCATGAATCAAATGAACTTGTAACATTCAAAATACATAAAAGATTTCCGTTCTGTACCTTTGAATGTCTCTTTTATTCATTGTGCAGGATGATGAAGACGTATCTAGGTCTGTAGGAGAGATGAAAAGGCCAGGGGTGGTCTTTGAACAACGTCTAAATATAAGCATTCAATGTACGCGTTAGGTAATAGCTAAAGAGAATTTGATTTCAAACCTATTTATGGATGTAAGTATACATATTCTATACGATAGGACACAAGGAGTCATCGTCTAACATAGGAAATGGGCGGGTAAAAGTGTCTTACTACTGTGGGTGAGAAGAAGGATATAACTTTTTTTTTTGTGTGTGTGTGTGTTATTGAAAGGTTATGGCTTTGTGTTTAGTCATGACGTTTTGTGATGAACATTTTACATCTAGGTTCCATCATTATGAAATGATTACATTCAAAATCCATTGGAGTTGCTGTATTCAATGGAGCAGTGGTTCCAATCTGGGGATTCATTGAGGACAAGGTCTCCGTATTGCATTTTTTAAGTGATACACGAGGTTATTAATGATATCATTAAGTGTACGTTAAAAAAAAGGGTTTAAGAGAAAAACATTCAAACCCCAAATATTCGACCAAAATTGGAAGCTCTATCAAAATATATACGCCTAGAGCTTGGATGAAAAGGTCAGAATTAACAGATCAAACAGTAAGAGATGGGGGTTATTCCTTAGGATCTTTGGATCTCTGGGACTTACTGGTACACCTACCCCGTAATAAGTAAAACTATTCTAGAGGAGGAAGATTAACTCTAATTAAAATATTTAACTACCTTCAATTTTCATATATATATATATATGTAATTATATAAGTTTATGGCTGTACGTCCCCGCATAAAAACGCATAGGGTAGGGTATTTCTTTAAAAAACAGAGACTATTAGAGACTTTAGACATAAAATAAAAGTTGTTCAAAATTCTGAGTTAAATACGTAGGGCTATGTTTCGTTTTGATCATACTGGATTCCTGGGTCAACATGTTTTACAAAAATCCGGCGTTATTTTAAGCATAAATAGAATAATTCGAAATAAAATATATAATGGGGGTACGTTCTAGTATATATATGTAATTATTTAATTTCGAAATATCGCTTTTAATCAAAATTATACTCTACAAACTTGGTTGTGAAAAAAATATTCTATCCATCGAGTCGTTTTACTGAACAAATTGCCTCGTTTTCAAATTAAACTACGAACAATACCTTTTATTGATATTTGATAAAAATGCTTTTGTACAAAAATGGTCTTACAGATTATTTTGAATCGACTATTACAAATAATATTGTATGTTATAAAAGTTCATACAATATGTTCATACAAATATGGAACTTATAAAATAATTATAAATATTCTCTTGTTGACTATGTATGACTTTTTGTTTAGAATCAAAGCAATGTAATTGAAGAAACAGTAGATTTATAACTACGAAGGTATATAAAACGTTACCAAAAAATATTGATCTAAAAAAAAAGACAAAAAAAAAAAATGCATATGCATTAGTCTAAAGCCACATAATTCCAAAATCAGTAAAATTTTAGTCAAATAAATAAAAACAGGTATTTGGTGATGAGAGGGTACATGAATAAGAAATTTTTGAGGATGGTTATAAAAATTAAAAATTAATTTGGTAAAATATCCTTAATAAAGAATAATTCAAGATAAGTTTCAACAAACATCAATTTGAAGAAAATTATATTAAAAAATACAGCCCATTAACGTATTCACCTTCAATTTAAAAAAAAACATAGGTCCCACAACGTATTCTGTAGCCAATTCAGACATTCCTTCAACGATTTTTCATTCACCACTCCGAAGGTTGAAAGTGACAAATTTGCATTTACAACCAGAATTTGAAAACCCAATATATGAGTTACCTTCTAGTTACATTTAGTTGTTGATTTTGAGAGCCTTCAATAGACCTTGTGATGAAGAAACATCTAATCTTAGAGGCGCAGATAATGGGAAGTCTTTTTCATACTATTCATTGAATAAATTATAGTATAACTTATATGAGAGTTGTTTTTCCATGTGACTTAGATTTATAACGAATATTTTTTATAATTTTATATTAAATAAATTAAACTAAAATTCGATATGAATTTGTTATTATTTTGTTTGATTTATCTCAAATTTCAATTATAGGAGTTATTTTATTTGATATTTTTGGATGGGGGTCATTTTTACACTTAAGACCCTTAAGGTATGCATAAAAAAAGATAAACGATGATTACAGCCCAAATGTAGTGAAATTTAAAACTTTAAAGATCATTTTTGTATTTTATCCCTCAAATAACAATAATCAGTTATGTGAGTTTTTGTCGACGGATTCCAAGACCTGAATTTTTTGTATAGTTTTATACAACACACAGTGTTACCTTAGAATACGAGTGTCAAAACTTGTGAATTTTTGGAAAATACGAGCTGAATTCTGAGCAAAAAAAGCAATCACCTACTAGGATATTTTTAAAATATTACATAATCGAAAGTTGGGAATGGGAGAGCCACTTTAGGTATAATTTTTTATTTCTTTCTTATAATAAAAATTATTTAGACTTAAATTTGTATGTCAAATTGTTACTGTATAAGCTTCCTTTATGTAATTTATCAAATAAAAAGTTGATTATTTATTGAGGAATCACTTAAGATAATGTTTCTAGCGATTAATGTGACAACTCAATTTAGATGCATCGACAAAAAATCTTACTCCATGACGCACCAACTAACCAATAGGTAAATATTTAAAATAAATTTTACTTTCAAATATAGAAAAAAAAAACTTTTTTAAATTATTTCATAAACATATTTCATTTCGGAATTTCCCGTGATCCGGACACTTAATCAAAATTAATTTACCAGGATCCCACTGATGAACATAATGAAGAACTGTTTATGCGCTTTATTCTTTATATGATTAAATATTTGTTAAGTTGACTCAACACGTTTGCACCTTCTTGCAACTTTTTTATATAGTTTGCTCATGTCCCAATGTGTAAACTCATGTATTTCTAAACAGCATCATAAAACAATGTTTAATTTCTGTTTCTAGATTCAAAATTTTTTGATTTCCAAAAAAAACATTGAAATTAATGGAATTTAAAAATAAAATATTGGTGAACATCATCTAAAAATAAGAAATACCCAACAGGCAAAAGAAAACGATGGATCAACATAATAATAAACATGTTTTGTTTTTATACGTAAAAAAACTTTAGTTTTGCTCATATTTCAAGACATTCTATGAAATTCCTGAAGAATATAGTAAAAATGTGTCCATTTTATTTACTAAATTGACAAATTGTAGGAATACATCGAACATTGTGGTTTTCATTATACTATGTAATCTATGACGTTATCAAAGATAATTTTATTGTGACATTATTATTCTGGAATTCAGTCGTCATTTTATTTTTAAATCCATTGTTTCTTTACAAAAAAAAGTGTAATTTTTGGAGGTACGAGCTGGGTTGTGAGTAAAAATTTGTATGGACATACGATTTGTTTTTTGAAGATGCAGGGGATTTCATCATTAAAATTATTTAGTTTTTAATCCTATTATAAGTCAATCTTTAATTATTTGTCCCACAAGAAATTAGACATTTAATGAATGTAAATTAAAAAGGCACCCAACGTCCTGAACAGGATCTAAAAAGAGGAAAAGTCCAGAAAAAAGAAGACAATTGGTAAATAATCTTGTTCCTTTACATTTAAAAATTTGCTTAGTATAATTTTGCAAGTCATTAGAAGAAAAATCCGAAAGATCATTGTGGAAGTGTGTTCATTTTTTTATTTACTAAATCAATAAATACTAACAATTAATCGAAATGGCGTGGTTTTGACTTTACTATGTAATATGTGAGATTAGGGAGGCGCTATTTATAGAACTTTTTACTATGATGTCATCCTTTTGAAAGTCAGACATTATTAAGGAATAATTATCCAATTTTTATCAAGAAATATATGTCTTGTTTCTAAATCTCATAGCTTAGTTTTTATAATTTTTAAAGCTTTTACGTAAGCAATTTTCCTAAATATTTTTTGTAATTTTTGTAATTGTGTTTAATAACTATACTATCAACAAGAAATCCCTTCAACATACTTATACTGTTTTGTTTCATGAAATATGTGACGTCATTCCAAAAGCTCTATAATTATTATAACAATAAAATAATTAGATCTTTGTAAGGTTTAAATAAGTACATATACAAGGTGCGATAAAATAACTTTTTTTTTTCAAAAAGACAATAAAACAAGGTTTTTAAATTAGAAATGCTTCATTTTTATTTCATATAAATAGTACGCATCTAAAGTTTTGTTGTACACTGTTTTAAAAATCATTTACGATAGGTGAAGTCCCCCATTGTACATACACTTAATAAACCAAAATTTCGTATTTTAATAACCGGTGATTTTTAATTTTTTATTTCTCATTTACATTAAGAGCTTTTACTCCGGAAAGTCCTAAATAAGATCTACAAGGACTAAAATTTCTCTTTAAATAAATTTACATTAAGAGCTTTTAGGCGGATAATTATATTCTACAAAAAGATGCAAAACTTGACTGACAACATATATTGTTACAAATTTGTGGTTGGTTAGTGAATAAACTAATTCGTAATTGGCGATTCTGAAAAGGTCTTAAAATCTATGGGGGTTTCCAGTCATAAATCCAGTTTCAATTACTCGATTTAAACAAATTGCACAAATTTAGAACTATTGCATGATACCATATCTGATGGTTCTAGTTGTAGCTCTTTCAAATATTTATCTGGAGAGTTATTTGCCCTCAAATAATTTTGCAAATTTTAAATTATGAAAATGAATTGAAATTTTTTTTTTGTAGTTGTAAAATTGAAGCAATTAACTTATTTTTATACATCACAGCAAGAGAAACTCAGGAGCCTAATTGTATTTTGTTTAATTTTATAAAATATTTTGTCAAATCATTGTTTTTTCAATTTTTATTTTGGACTGAAAGCGTATGTACCTCACTAATACTACTCATGATAGAAAGAGACAGTATTTTTGAGTAAACCTTAGTATCTTTACTTTAGAATAAAACCCCACCTACCACATCACTACTTTGATAGACTGATATCCACGTATTATAAAATAGGAAATAATGTTTTCACATCTCGTATAATAGCTAATCCTTCAAAGGAATAAAGATCAACCTTTTTTTGTCAGGAGAAGTACAAATAAAAACTATTGTTTTACAATTATAAGTATGAATCTAAAAGGGCAAAACCAAGTATTGTGTAAGATTTATCACCTATCAAAAACGAACACACAATATATGAATAATAATTGGAACTGATATTTAAATAAAATATGTATAATGAGTCAAAGAATAAAGGCCTAACGATAATGTAATACTTTATATGTACGTACCTACTTAAAATAGTCATGTGACTTCAACTTAACGATATAATCACCACACCATAAATAACAAAATCCAAGTAGTATCTACTACATAGATTATAATTATGACTATGCCAAAAGGTAAAGACATTTTTGGCAATTATTCCACCTTTTTAAAGTAGATATGATATTATGTCCAAAAGTAAGTATATTGCAGCGATAAGGTTGCCCTTATCTGTTGTAGGCATTTAAAACCCAGTTATTTTAATGAAAGTAAAAATTCAAAGGGTAATAATAACTGAGTCCATAATCAAATAATTTAGGTGCAGTTAACCTATAAAGGCCTTCCCTTAGTCTACATACGAGGATGGTTTGACCTCAATATGAAAATGGCAGCACTCGTATAAAAAGATAGCCCATCTATTTATTATCTGTTGACAGTTACTCAACAAATTTTCAGCCATTTTGGACGTGCAGTTGTTAGGGAACAGTAGTTTGAGTGAGTTGATGCGAGTGCTTTTCTGAAAATTACGAAGTCGAATATCAAGTTGTGAATAAATACTTTTTTTTAAAAGTATAGCCTTTAAATAGATTCAAAAAATAGGACACATATAAATGCTAGTTGCGTTAAAATT
The DNA here is from genome assembly GCF_016086655.4 of Lepeophtheirus salmonis. Taxonomy (NCBI): domain Eukaryota; kingdom Metazoa; phylum Arthropoda; class Copepoda; order Siphonostomatoida; family Caligidae; genus Lepeophtheirus; species Lepeophtheirus salmonis. The sequence continues at coordinate 46,134,534 of NC_052134.2, forward strand.
TGATGTGTCGAAATAGCTTTAACTCTGAGTAATTGATCCAAAAACAAAAAAGTGGCTGAAAAACAATTATTTTGCAGAGAAAAGGGATGGGCAACTTCAATTATGAAGAGTGCCACTTTTTTTCTGCACTATCATTGGAGGGTCACATGACCAAGCATTTCATATAAATGGATATGACGGACACTACAAATGATTCTCAATAAGAAATATTATAAATAGACACATTGGTTTCCCTTTGAAATTGGTCAAGAGGTACTCTTCATCCCTTTTTGGCAGAAATGTTTGATTTTATCGGTCAATTTTTCTCTTTTTGCCACTGCTAGTGGCCATGGCTCTTGACTTTTTTTCTTTTCTAATGCGAAATGTAGCCTTGGCCCGCTAATGTTTGCGTATGGTCTCTATCGGTCAACAGTATAATTACAAGATTTTTTTCTTTTGCTTTTTTAAATATTATAACTTATTATTGATCTATTTGAAGTCCGCACTGAGTGAGGTGTATGTTATGTGTGGTCCACGGGCGGCCAGTTGTGCATCCCTGATGTGGACAGTTTGCAGAGATGGGAGCATCGCAGGGAGAAGTATGTAAAGTTATCATTGCGAGGTCGGAAACTTTGCAAACCAATCTCATATAGTCGATAGAGTTCCTTAACTACGGATAATGTTTCTTGTATCCTTTGGAGAAATGAATTCGATTTCGATTTATATCAATGATTAAAAGCGGCTAAAGTAGCATTCATTAGTTTTCCTTTTTTATTAATATTCAATGACTGAATCTTACAAGTTTCATTTGTGTAAATTGCATCATGGTTGATAATTAATTAAACAATATGAACATTTATTCTTTTAAATAAAATGATAAATCGTACAATTTAATCATTCATGAATTAAAAGTAGAGTTTTTTTGGACCATACCGATTAATTTAGGATAAAATGTATATTACTGAATTGCCAAATTTCTTCTTTATTCAAGTCGACCATTGAAACTGTATAAGAGACTCTGTTTGATAATTCTAAATAACCATAACAAGGCTTTAAAAACTCGGTACTTAATTTGATTGTTTTAGAAGGAAGCAAAAAAAAAAATTTGTTATGAATAGGGGTCATTTAATCATATCTGAGCATTATTCAATTTTCTTAGTATGTCTATCAACATAAATATGCAAATAATTGCCAAATATTACATTAATACAATGACCACTTTTGGGTGTTGTCATCCTGTCAAATGTGGTCTAAAAACTACCTACTTTAAGTATGTTACCGTACTGAGCGCCCATGTACAATTTTCAAATTCAGAATTAATAAAAAATGAGAAAATCTGCACAAAGGATTTTTTTTAGTTTCTCTTGTGTGAATGCTAGATAAAGTTTTGACAATATTCTAAATCCAGTTTGGCAATAAATACATCTGAACTAAATAATTTGATGTTTGATTTTTATTTATGTTATTTAATGTACATAAATCAATAAAAAAAAATAAAAACTTCACTTCTCTAGCTTACATATAAGTAAAGAAAATAACAAATGAAGGTGATCGACGAATTTTCATTTGCCAACTCCAACCATTTGGACGTCTCACGGACCACTGTCTACGCCATCAGCAAGTCCAAACTGTTGGAGAGGAAGAAGGACTCTCTCAAAAAGGCCAAACTGGATTCGGAGGAGTTAAAGAAAATAGCCCAAGTCTATTCCCCCAAGTCAATGATAACCCATGCAAGATATCTTAGAGTTTCACACCAGATTTCCAGAGAACTATCAAAAAAGTGGGTGGAAGGAGCCTTGTGAGGGTGAAGAGGCCACTTTTGGCAACAACAATGAAAGAAACCTATATACTTCGTTGCAAGACTCTTTTGAATGAGTCTTTTAAATAATTCTTGTAACATTTTTGGCCACCCTACAACCCTGATGTCGACCCCTTGACTACACTTTTTGGATGTATGTTGAGGGGAAGGCCTGCAGTATCTGTTATCCAAACACCGAGGTCTCAAAGCACTGTCAGCCAACAATGGGACGCCATGACAGAGTATTACATACGCAGCAGATACCAGGCCTTCCACCGCCTCCTGGAAGCCATTATTGGGTGGTTACATTAATAATTACGAGAGCTTAGACACACATCTATTTGTAGTATTAATTTTGTTCAAATTCTATCGTTAATTATATCTTAATGAAGTTTAAAGTTCAAAGTGTTTCGGTTTTAATGAACCACTCAGTATTGCCAAGAGCGTTGATTTGTTGAGTACCATTTTTTAAAGCTGAAAATATTCCTAAATTAAGAATAGTCCAATAGTAATTACGTAATTAGTCAACTATTGAATATTTCTTGATTTATTTTCTCTTTCTAATAAATGATTGAGATGCGCTAAGTATATTTCTATTGTGACATGTTAATCTGTTAAGCTTTTAATTTGTAACAAAAAAGTGATAAAATAAACATTGTAAATATGATTTTTGGCCTTCTGAATCTTTTTTTATGGCATCCTGTCATTCTACGACATAATAAATACCTTTTCTAATAACTATAATTGTTTGTGCGTACATTCACTTTGAAAAAATTTAAAGTCATTTTTGGCAGAGAAAAAACATTTATGTCTATTTAGGGAATCTTAACACAATAGATGATACTCTGTGACAACAAAAAAATTGGGGGAAAATTATAGTCACTTGTCTGACTGGCTTGAAAAACATATTCAGAGTTCTTGGCTATAGTTTTAATTACAACAATTATCTATTCACATTTACACTCATTCTTCTCTTAAAGAAAAAAAAAGAAAAGAAGTGACAAGTTTTAAGAAAATTCGTTTATGCTCCTTACAATGCTGACAAGACACGTTGTAAAAAATGAGATGAAGCACTATAATTATATAGGTACATTCTTCCTCATGTTCAAAAATAGGTACGGTTTTTGTGAACGACTTTAAGAAAAAAAAAATTTTTTATAAATGTTGAAAGGAGAAAATAATAAATTGGAGCTATTTTATGAAAAGTAGCTAGGACAGAGTGTCATCATGTGATGTTAGCATTGTTCATGTCAGCCATTTTAGGGGCTTAATTGGTAAAGTTCTATAATTAAAAAATACCTTTTTAAATTCATATTCAAAGAAAATTGAATGAGAGAATTAGACCAACGAATAAAAGTACATAAACTTTACAGTCTATCAAAAATATATCCCCCTAATGGCAAGTTTAATAATACCTAATATACATTAAAAATAGGTTAATACAACGTTTTACAATTTTATTTCCATAGTGTAGACGACAATAAGTAAGCTATTACATTGGAAATAATACGATATTTTTCTCTAATTGTCATACTTTTCTCGTCCATAATTGATCCAGGGAAAAAAACTATAATTGTACAAATCTAGCCATTTTTGGGGATTTTAAATAAATATTACTTTGAATTAGTTAAAATAGTATAGCATTAACATTAAGTAGTATTCCATGCAGGTGTTGAGTTTTTTATGTTTATTGATAAATCAAACTAAAAGATCCTGAAGCCCTAGGAGATGACTAGATTTGTATAATAAATTTGTTTTAGATTGATTAGGAACAATCAATGTAGGATAATATGAGAAAAATATATAACCCTTGCCAATTAATAGTTAATTTATGGTTGAAAATATATGTATAAGAACGTGTTATTGCTTAAAAATCATTTTTTAAACACATCACATAAATAAAATTAAAATAGATATAGTTTGAATGATATATTTTTGAAAGTGAGTAATGGTTTAATCCCTTTTATTTGCTGGTCCCATTGCAACATCCAGATACAGAGTCAGGACCCAAAACTTGCAGTATCATTTAATTAGAAATTTATTCCTGTTATCTTTCATTACAAGGTTTCATTAGCTAACCAAACAACAGCTCAAGCAAGTTTTGTTTTTATGTCATGTTTCTAACTGTGAAAATGTCGGAGCGACAACAAACAGGCAACAACGTTTGCGATCTCTTCTGCGCCAGTCTTGAGAAGGCTACGGAGACAACATTTAGATCTCCATCCCCACTACCTACAACATAAAGATGTCCATTACGGCCCCATACATTCAACAATAACCAAAAATTCTGCAGCAACAATATGTCTGTTTCCTGGTAGGCCCTCATGTGGCCCTCCTCGAGCCCTGACATGAACCCTCCGAACTTTGAAGTTTTGGGCTTCTCGGAGAATACTATCTGCCGTATCTCTCAACAAATTTAGATTCACTCATAACAACCATCATGACAGTTTGGTACGCAATGGACACGCCCTTCACCGTCAATACTTTCCTATCTGTTGACTGGCGTGTAGAGGCTGTTATTGCTTGTGAAGGAGGCCATATTTTAAATAAAAAATAGAGCTAAATATCGTATTGAAACCAATCAGATTTGGCTTAGAGTTATTTATTTTTGGATCCAATAAAAATAACTTCTTTTGTAACTTAGTCATTCTACTGCAAGTTTTGAGTCTCCACTCTGAACTAAGCAACAGCTCCCCAATTTTCTTAATATTAATAAAGCACTGCATTTATCCGGCTTCAAATTATTTTTATAAGCTCTCAAAACTGACAACATCGACACAACTAATATCAGATGATAATGTCCTTTTATTTTCAATGTGCACATATACCACGTTTACAAAAAGCGTTATGTATGTAGTTAATGAAACTTTCTGAGAAATTCCATAAGAAATACTTCTTGGAATCGTCGGAAAAACTTTAGTTTCAAAAGTAGACTTTAAGTAGTTGTACGTATTTTCATTGAAAGAGTTCATTTGGAGGGAGTTTTCTTGGAAGCACAATTCATTTTTGATTTTCAAAGAAACCCCACCCCGTAAATTTTAAAATTAAATATTAATTATAAAAATAGTCAATTTTACTATTATACCTATTTATTTATAATTTTTCAACCAGTCATCTAAGGTGTCTAATTAATTCACGAGTCCTTTGACTTTTACTAGAGTAATTAAATTGATGATTTAGACTTGACTTCGAACAAAATTGAAGGAAAATAATTTTTGATACTATAAATTTTGAGAATTTAGAAGTTTGTAAATCAGTAAACTAGTATTTTTTTAATACTATACAAAATAATAAAAATCGAATGTTAAATACATATTCGTTTATTTAACCATCAGTCTTGCTCTCATTTGACATGAGTTCCTGCCCAAAAAAAATGAATAAAATAGATACATACATGGTTGAATTGATTATTAATTAACCTATACATCTCATTTTTTAAGCTAGGGGATCTCAAAATTCAGGCTATAATATATCGTTGAATATTTAAAAAAATAAGTTTTTATATAAACGATTATTGTTTTATAGAGAAAAATGTCTGAATTTATGAACAGCCCAAAGACGTCTTGACGCTTAGAATAGAAAAAAAATAGTGTATTTTTAGTTTAGTGTTCTAAAGTGGTTACATGGGACAAACAAACTCAATTCCTTTAGTACTTTTTGGAGTCTATACGTCTCAGAGAGACATATTATTAGGGAATACAGTCTAAATGGAATAAAAATCTTTTTTTTCTTTCTTTATTGACCAACTAAAGGATATTTCTTATTATTATAGTAGAATAGCTTCAAAAAACAGGGAATTAAATTAAAACAAACTTGTAATGAATGCCTTGAGAAATTAAAAGATTTTTTAAATGGTTTATCTATTTGTTTTATGTTATAGCTCATTTGTCATTTTAAAACATATATTATAAAATAAAATATAATGAATGTGACATTTGGTAAGGTTTAGCAACGAGCGTTTTTATCTAAAGCCTCAATCAGGGAGCGCTGTAGAGTCTTAAGTACTCCTTGCCTCCTCACGTCATATTAAAAAATAAAAGGTCATTAAATATAAGCATAGTTGTAGATGTGGAACATTCTGAAGCGTGTTAGTTATTTTTTGTTGTTGGCATCACAAAACGGTGCTTTTATTTTTCAAGGTTGTTATCAATATTGCTTCATTCTTGAGGAGAGAACATATAAGTAGTGAGTAACTAATAACAAGTGTTCTCATTATATACGTAAAGTAAGACTGATGATTTTTAGGAAGTTATCTTCTATTTTAATAAATTAAAGTATGTCTGTTCGTCGAGATCTACTAATGTCGGCTACTACCATTGGTAAGTTTCATTAATTAAACAAAGTTGCACTCCTGATTATTTATAATAACATCAACTCTTACTTCTTTTAGTCTAAATGGATGTTCATTTCGGAAATTAGGTAACAATTTTACGGAATTGAGTGAAACATCTGTTCCTTTGCAAAAGATCTTGCTAATTTTCTTCGTGAAAAAGTCTTTAAAAAGTAACATTGATTCAAGTCAAGAGCCATCTAGCGTGTAAAAAATAAATTATAAATGTATGAAAAGACGTCACCTGGTGCATTGCATATAATGCTCCCTGATTCATATACCAATACAGTAGAAAGAAAAAAAAAGATAGTATAATGTACAAGGAATACTGCATAAAATGAATTAAATCTCGCAGGCGTTTAGTTCAACTCATATTAAAAAAGAAAAGAGAAAGGAGACCACTTTATATAAAAGTTAACAAAAAGAATGTGCCTTTAGATAACGTTTATCAACAAGCTCAACAACTCCCTGGCTAAACAAATTAAATTTATTTATTTTCTCAGTCCGTTATCTTTAGTCTTGTGTCCGTCCTTATTTACTCGTTCAATTCTAGCCTTAGGACTGGTTCTATCGGTCCATATGACTGCATTCCTTGGGATCAGTCCTTAGATGCGGGTCCATGGAATTTTTCATATAAATTTCGATAGTTTATTAGGCTAAAATAAGATATATGAGACATGTATTAAGAGCATTGCACATATGTACATATATTACTTAAAATATTCACATCTTCATTATTTAGTCAATATAATATCGATTTTACCAACTTTAAGGACCAACAAGTAAGACTACATCCGACTACTGTTCTCCGTTATAAATATGGACCGACTCAGCACTAGTTATTATTATCTTTTTTATCCTAATGTTAAGAATTGAGTGAGTAGCTACGTGTGAGTGTGCTGATGAAAAACGGAGGATAACACCAAGGATTTGTTTGGGATTTATCTTCTTTATTATTTAAGCAAAATGTATATGTTTGTCGACACCGAATAGTTGACGGCAACCTCAAGTAATCAATATATGAAAGTGCTTTTAAGCCTTTGAAACGTTCATTACACAATTTTTTTATTCAATTGTCTCTTTAATTTTACTATTATTCATGACTAGAAAAATAGATAAAATACATAAACTTTAGTTGGGGAAAAAAAAAGAGTATATATTATTCCCTGATGAGGCTATTAAAACCTCAATAGGACGTTGATACCTTACTCGATTTGAAAACGTTTAAGATTTTATCACATACCTAAATGTACTTGTGTAATACATAGATCTGCTACAACATAAGTTTTAAATTATATTTAGTAAGTAGAGATTAATTAAAAGTACTTATGTTGGTAGGTATTATCTACGTTAATAATTTTATATGTAGTTATCTATGTACATCAGTTTATCTTAAAGAATAATATTAATGTTACCTAGATGTTGTCATGACTCCTAAGTTGTTATGATATAACTCTTTTTATCCCTATTTACGAGTACAAATAAAATGAGATATTTATTTACAATATTAATTTATATATTAAGGTTAATATATCTTAACAACCGTTATTCAAGAATATAAATATTGGCACAAAATGCAAACATTATGTTGACTCTTATTAATTTCATACATGAACTCATTGCATATAATCTGTATTTAAATCTATATAAATTCAATTTTGAAGTATCTAGTTTTAAAATTAAATAAAAATGTAAAGAAAATGAATGGAATTTATTTAAATTTATCCTGAATAAAATCAAAGATCACAAAAACTAGTATATATAAAATTTAATTTGTATATCAGACTATACAAATTAAATTTTATATATAGATCAAACGTCTATAATATACCAAATTCCAATAGGTATTGGAGGTTGTATTTTATTTAGGACTTTATTCATCTAAACAATAAAATAATCATTCATCGTCCAAATTTTTTGACCTAAAAATCTATAAGAAATGGAATAAAAATGACTTTTTCATGTTGTTCCTTTAAAATTATCGAATTAAATCGAGAGGCAGGATTTTTTTAAGTTAGTTATTCTAGATAAAAAGTATATCTATCAAGTATATTTCAAATAATTAGCTTTAATTTGCCTGAAGTTATGAGTATTTTAGCCTCAAAAGATGTCGAAAGTAAATAAATATTTTCTTTTGGTACTGCATTTTACCCACTTTTGATTTGTTTCTTCATTTTTACTACTCAAATCTCGTTTTTTGATACTAAGTGTCTAATATGCTCAGGGGTGTCCGAAGGATTACATATATATTGTTTGTTTTTTTGTTTTTTTTTTGGAAGGGGGAGGGTTTAGATTTTTTTTAAATCCAATAATTAGAAATTTCATAAATTCAATGCTATTTACAAAAAAATTTAAAAATTAAATTTTTTGGAATTGTTTTTTAAAATGTTAAATTTTTTAGACAAAAAACTTCAAAATGCATTTATTTTTTGGATTTAATAATATAAAATTATAAATTTTAGTAAAAAATTTCAAATAATCATAGCTATTCACAAAAAATTCCAAAATTCAGAGCAATTCAATTTTTTGAAAAATAATTTCAAATATTAATATCTATTCACAAAAAGGTAAATCTTTGAAAAAAAAATCATTAAGTTCACAGCTTTAAAAATTCAAAAAAATTTAAAAAATTATATTTTACTATTAAATTAAATTTCTTGAAAATTTGGATATATATATATATACATTTTTAGGGGGCTACAGCTCCTCCAGCCCACCCCCTATTGTGGCCCCTGATACTATAGCTAAAAATTCTTCTAGAGCTCGTTTATATCATATAAGAAAACAAAAAAATGCAGTAAAGTCGTTATTACTCTTTAGCAGAGAAAGACTCCTTAAGTATACTTTTTCCATCCTATTCTTGACGTTGGAGATGGTGTTCTTCGAGTTATTGACAGCATTTTTCCTCCTCCAAACACGGCGAGTCAAGTTGATGCCAAAGAACCGGATTTTAGTCTCATCTTACCATATTACTTGTTTCCAGGCCTCCACTGAATCATTCAAGTGTCAGGGGCAAAGTTCAGAGGAGTCTGTATGTATGAATTACATCTACCAGGTTTTAAGTTCCTTATGATATCAAGGAAGATAGTTCTAAGCTTTGCCACCTCGGCGACACCGTCACTTTTAGTAAAGGTAAAGAGAAAATATAATATAAAGTTAAATAATACCTTATTATCCCTCTAATAGTTACCTAATTACATGTTCAAAATTGTAATCTTAGATATTGTATCAAACCTGAAAACCCCAGCCAGAGTAGCAAGGTCCGTTATTTTATCAAAGCATGCCATGTCCCAACTTGATATATATCATATCTGAGTAACGTTACTTCTCTCAGAGTCTCCGCCTCTCACTTCAAACGTCAAGAGTAACATCCCATGATGTGAAAGACAGCTTTATTTGAACTTCTAAGGTTACAAAGTACAAAGCCAAGTGTAAAATGTTTTTAACTAATGCTTAAATAATTAACTGTTATAAAATATTATATAAGTCTGGACTCCAACTACCAACTTGCACAGCCTTGTCTCACCGGATCATAGTCCATGCCAAGCCTTAATAAAGTTGGACCATAGGATCTTTTGAAAGAGCTAGAGTTAAGTAATTTTAAAAAAGAATGTTTCCGCAAGTCCAAAATGTTGAAAGGAAGAAGGACTCTGTCAAAAAGTCCAAACTGGATCCGGAAGAGTTAAAAACACCTGCTGAGGCCAATCTCTTCTAATCAATGTGGTTCCATACAAGAGATCTCGGGATTTCACACCAGAATGTCCAGAAAACTATAAAAAAAGTGGATGAAAAGATCATTTTTAGGATGGAGTGATCACTTTTGACACCTGCAATGGAAGAAACCCATCTCCTTCGTTGCAAGACTCTTTTGAATGAGTCTTTGGAGTTCTTTTAAGTCTTTTTTGACACTTTTACCCCTTACCCAGCCCTGATGCCAACACCCTCGACTACAACTTTTGAGGTATGTTGAGTGGAAGGCACCGAGGCATTCAAAGCCACTGTCAGCCAGCACTGGAACGCCATGGCAGAGGAATATATCGGCAGCGAGTGTCAGCCCTTCCACCGCCGCCTGGAAGCCATTGTTGTAGCTAACGCCGCCTACAATAATGATTAAGAGAGCTCAGACGTTAATCTATTTATAGTATTAATTTTGTTGAAATTGTATTGTTAATATATAAATTATCTCTGATTTAATTTTAAAATTCAATGTGTACAGGTTATATCTTTTTGATAGGGTTTAGTCCTTCCTATTCGAAGTGAATAAATCGAATTCATGACATCTTCATCCTCCAAGTCATGATTTTTATTATTCCTGTTTCTGTCTCCACTTGAACCCAACTTTGACTTCTTTCATTTGTCATTGTCCTAAAAAAATAACTTTTAAGAATGCCTCAGTGATGTCATATATTAGTAATTTTGTATAGAAATTCGCTCAAATTCAAATCATTATAATGTCAGTTAGATAAACGACTCGTTTTTTATTATCTTATTGAGGTAATAAGCTTCTTATGAGCAACCATTGCAACTATTTGAGATCTATGCCGGTACTAGGAAAATTGTTTAAGGAGGAACATTGACCGAGGCAAAATATTGTCACCAAAACTTCTAAGTCCTAGTTACCTTTGGTCACACAAAGTTACTCATAATTAACCCTATAAAACTCTTGAAATTGCTTGAAATCAACAAAGTTTTGCCTCAAAGACCATTTAGTTTTTTTTTTATAAAAAAAATTATTTGGGTTATTAACTTTTATCTTTAAAGAGTTTAATTTACAATATTAAGCTTCTAATTGCATTGTTTTTTTGTTTTTTGAGTAGTAATTGATTAAAAATAAATAAAGATGGTGAAAATTAAAATTTATCTTTAACCCTTGACCAAAACAATATCATCTATATCTTTAGTTCACAAATTCATAAAGGCAACACGTTTCACCATTATATTTTGGATTCTAAAAAAAAAATGCCTAGAAAAAAAAAATACGAAGGTCAATATCAAAATTGTGTACAAATTTTTATTTTGTTCGAAAGGCTTCTTTGCATCAAATTTTATATATTCCACCTCGGACAATTTTCCTCCTACTCTTTAAGATATCAATTATTATTAAAAATATACATTGACAATCTTTAGTATCATTTAGAGATAATGAAGACTAAAAGTATTGAAACGATAGTATTTTTTAACTAGCGGAGTTATATCTCATAAAATTGAGCAGCAATCTATTTGATCTAAAGTGATTATTTTTGACCGAAAAATAATCACTTACGTTATTTGTGCATAACAAAATGATATTAATTTTTAATAATTTAGGCTTCTTATAAATATTTTTTCTATTATAAACTATTTTTCTAACTAATCAACTATTATTTTAAATAAAATATTCATTTTCATACCATACAGTCAATTTATAGTTTGAATAAAGTTCTTATCAAAAGTTTATTTTAACTTGCTAATTAAACAATGATATAATTTTTTACTTGTCATTCTAATAATTGTAATCTATTGTATTTAACTTTTAGTAACTATGGATTTGATGTACTTATTTCATTGAAAATAATATTTTCATTTTCATCTACTGAAGGTTATATATCGAACTTCGTATCCCTATATATATATATTTACCTCTGCCAACAAAGTTGAACAAAGGGTTGTTTTTGCCTCTATTTGTTTGCTTGTTAGTCACGAGGATTACGCCTAAAATTACGGATCTACTTTTATCAAACCTGGTACGAAGATTATAGATCGAAAAAGTAAGAGACCATTAAATTTTTAGAGGTCAAGCTCTAAGGTCAGGGTAATACAAAACGCAAAAGAGAACAACACAGCTCAATGAACAATGCACTTGGATAAATCATTATTCTGAATTCATTGTGCGTAGGTTGGCGTTGCAGTCGTTCCTAGAGAAGGAAATATACTTTTGTATATTAAGCGTACTTTCCATTTTTTGAAAATAAAAACCGATAATGTTTTTTTTTTTACTGTGTTTTTTTTTCACGTAGATTTCAAAAATGTAATTTTCAAAAAGATAGAATAACCCTAAGCTATATCAATTAAAATTAGTTTTCATATTAAGGGGAATGTATATGTATTGTCCTTGAACGTGACTGGCGAATTTCCATTCTCAACCTCCAACCAGTTTGGCGTCTCTAGGACTACCGTCTACTCTGTCAGCAAGTCCAAAACGTTTGAGAGGAAGAAGGCATCTCTCAAAAAGTCCAAACTGGACCTGGAGGAGTTAAAGAAAACAGCTCAGGCTCATTTTCTCAAGCCCATGAGGGTCCATGCTAGAGATCTCGGAGTTTCACACCAGACTGTATAGAGAAGTATCACAAAACTGGGTGGAAAGAGCCTTGTGAGGGAGGAGAGGCCACTTTTGATACCAGCAATATAAAAAATATATGTTTTTAAACTCTTTTGAAGGAGTCTGTTGTGTTCTTTTTTCTTTCTTTTTTTGACACTTTTACTCTTCCCCCCCCCCCTTCCCTACTGCTCTGATGCCCACACCTTCGACTAAACATTTTGGGTGCATGTCGAAAGAAAGGCTTGTAGTCTCCGTCATCCCAACACTGAGTCCCTAATAGCCACTGTCAGGTAGCAGTGGGACGTCATGACAGAAGACTACATCTTCTACCTGGAAACCATCATTGCAGCTAAGGACTGCAACATTAATGATTAAGAGAGCCCAGACACACATCTATTTATAGTATTAATTTTGTTGAAATTCTATTGTCAAATAATAAATTATGTATTGTTGAAGTTTAAAATAGGAAGTATTCATATTTTAATGGACTACTCGGTATCTATTATATACAATAATAAACTTTTGAATCATTCTTCTTCTCCTCCATTTTTTCTGCCTAGCAACAGTTTTTATTCTTAATTCTACTATTAAAAATTAGAAGGGACGGGGAGATTGCATTGGGCAGTTAGTTCGTTTTGAATGAACACTTATGAGAATACAATCTGTTCAATAATTTTTCATTCAGTAACATGAAGGGGAGACTGCATTATTCACCAGTTAGTTCGTCTTGGATTGCTGCAATTCAAATGAATAGTTATAAGAATTTAATCCGTTCAATGAAGACAAATAGTGACATTGTATAAATAATTTGACATATTACTTTAATAATATTTTGAAGCATTGGATATTACGTTTTGTATACTTATAGAGTATACTTAAAATGAACACTCCCAGAACCTTTAGATAATGTTAAATTATAATCTTTTATAATGATGATCCAAGGCAGTACATAATAAAATTAACAAGTCACCTATTACCTCATTATTTCATGGACCTTAAGGTTCGTTGTGTACCTCTCATTATGGAAGGTATTCAATTGTTTTGTTAAAAGGTGTGAAGATCTTTTTCATCTCACGCTTATTTATATTGTTGTAATTTTTTATCTTTATGGGAGTATAAAATGATGTCAGGACAAATCCCCCGATAAACAAGAAAATAGAAAAAGATACAAGCAATTCATTTAAAAATTCACAAAAGTACGATGCAATATCCCTGTTATCTATCATATATTGTCAAAATACTAAAAACCCTTGGATAAAGTTCAGAAGTTGCATAACAATCAAAAGAAAATTTAATGACCATACACATATTTCGTTCATTCTACGTAGAGTCTAACAACGAATTAGCACTTACAACTCTCCAACAAATCCTTGGTGTTACTTTCCATATTTCATGAGCACAATCAATCACATTATCCTATGATGTTCATCCTCAAAAATCAAAACATAGTGATAACATCGTTAGACAATAAAATTAAGACTTTTTCCAGTTGCAACTATAAAAAAATTAAGCTCTTTGATCATATTTTTTACAACTATAGTCATGGGGGAAAATATGCTTGGGCTTTTGTTTGATTATTTTTATGAGATCCGATAGATACATTTGAAAACAAAAAATCAACAGACTTTTAACCCCTAAATATAATCCATCCATAACCATATCAAACGACCCCTAAAATATGTATTCTCATTTACGTGTAGCTATTCCAAGTAGGGCAATGACTGACCCTCGAATGGGAGGATGATTTATTCAAACTAATTAGGTTGAAAGAAGATGAACAATGGGCTAAGAAATAAAGGTGTTGAAACTATGGAGTTACCTTCGTAAAGTATACTTTTCATAAATAGTAATTATCATTTACAATAAAGGTCAATTACCTACATACAAACAAGTCAAGTTGAAGTGAAGACGGTATCAAATGAAGTAGAGATTTGGGACAATAGGAAAATAAATAATATAACATATGTTTCATTTTGCAAAAATTATATTAAAAAAATATGGAATCAAAAAAGTTGAAAAGGCAGGGGGAAATTACCTCCTATGGCCACCCATAGGAGGTCATAGAACCATTATTGACCTTTACTTCAATAATTTGAAAGGGGGTCATTAGATTTTTGCATATAATGTCATGTTCTGAATATGAGTTGTTCCTAGTTTATGCTTCAAATCCTTGAAATAGGTTGATGTTATTCTTCATCATATTACATTTAATTATCATATACGTACATAGATTCTGCATTTGAAGTAGGTATGTGATTTTTTGTATTCTCTGGATATGGTCAGACAATGCAAAATAAGAAGAAAAAAAATGAAAAGTGTGACAGTAAAAGACATTATGTATTGTTTTGTTATTTTTGTAAGTGCATGTAACTGTCAATAGGTTGCAACCTTGACATACGTATAACTTTTCTAACTATTGATATCATGCCCTTGTTGGTTTGATTTAGTTACGCAATGAAAATAAATCATTTTATTGTATTATAGTATTTTTGTACAAAAATGATTATATATTTCTTTTACATAAATACTGAAAATAAATCGTTGACATTTTGTATACAGATTCAGTTTGAAGGAGGTTTTATTTTCTTTCAAAAAAGGGCTTTAATTTAAGAAATCAAATCTTCAAAGTGGAAAAGAAGTTCCAGCTCACGATAAACTTGACCCAGATTGTATATGTCAAATTGTGTTGTTTTTGTCATAGTTAAGTAATATAACTATATCCAGGGGGGGCACTTCAAATTTCAGGAAGAGCCAATGTTGTCACTAGGATCTTTCTTTGCCCCTGGACTAGCTTAAGACTACATTATTATATTTTTTTTCGTGAATTTATTTAATGACGTATTTTATACAAGTTAAAAATTAGTAGTTATTACTCTTTTTTTTAAATCAATTTATTTAACATTTTTATGTTATAAGTAGGGATGTATTTTTTCTAGAGAAAAAATACCGTTTAGCGTTTGGAAAAGAAAAAAAAAGACAAAAAACAGTCGGTCCGTTTACTCTTTTTTATCTTTTTTGTTCATTTGGATCGTCGTGCTGTTAACATCTCCCTCTGAATTCTTGCCTATATTTGCTTTAAATTATTTTAAAAATGTATAATAAAATAAATAATTATATATGTATTAAAATATAGCAAAAACACTTATGCTTTTTTAAATTAGAAGGTTCTCCTCTGTATAGGAGTTATTCATTGTCTCCTTCAAAAAATGGATGTTAACAAAGTTTTCAATTTAGTGATACTATAAGTCTCACTCCCGCCTTTTCATCCCCATCAACAAAAATCCAATTTCTATATATATTATACCCCTCACTTGTCGTGGATCTAGACCGCATATTTTAAAATAAAGGAAATCTAGGCACAATAATTAAAAATATTTTCCACATTCCACAGTTTTAGCATCATAAAGTTTAAATTATGTTTATATTTATATTTCAGATGGGGAACCTAATCATTATAATTATTTAGAGGGCAAGGCTCTTTAATGCTCTAGTATTTATTGCACTGTCTATTCCTGTCCCTATTATCCCTTTATGATCTTAGAATTTAAATTTTAGTAAGGTTCTACTCCGTTTTTGGTCTTTCTGACAATTTTTTTTTTTTTTTTTTTGATGAAAACCATTTTGCCGCATATTATTTTACCAAACGGGCACATTGCAGAAAAAAATACTAAATGTATTTGTTGATGCTTAATGTAGCATTAATATGTAACTCTGATTAATGTTACTCCAAATTTAAAAGATAAAATATGTAATCAATTTATCCGAATTGCAATGATTAAGTGTTGATCAATTAAAAAATTGATTTATTTCATTATGGAAATGCTTCAACAGTTGGCTCAAAACGCTATTAGAACCGTTGTAACAAAAATCATGATAATTCCCCCAATATATCAAAACACCTCACGTACACAAGAATATATAGTGTATTTTGTTGTCAGTTATCGATTTTTTGATTTCTTGGGTAATGTTTGTCGGTCTTATATTAGGACGTTACCTCAATATCAAAAAGATTTACACTATCTTTATGTGTCAGCAATGAACTTTTTTACTATTTATCGTCGCATTAGTGTTCTTAATGTTGATTGGTTAAATTTAAACTGTCACTTTTCAATTGTGAACCCTTCCAAATAATTATGGAATAATAATTCCATACTTGACAAGAAGTGGCTAACTATAAACTGATTTTGGGTTGGATTTTTTTCTTCATATTTTGAGAGGGAAGGTTGGGATATAAATGTAACAAAGTGATATAAAATGCAATTACTCGGCAATAATTTAGCATTTACTTAAATTTATTAGGAGCACGTAACTTTTATCAATTTTCTTCATATATACCTCCTCAAGATGGCCGCCTTACAAAAAAAATTCCACCACGTGAAAACACTGTATATAATTATAGAATCTCCACAAAAATTAAATAATTTTATTTCCATCTTTGAAAGGCAAAATTATTCTCGAAGCATCGATTAACAATTTTATTTTTTTCCTTTTTTAGACACAAAAATCATCATTGTCTTTAAAGAAATATCCCACAACAAATACTTAGCTTTTATTTATAAGAATAAAAAACCTTTTGTGGCTTAAAAACTCAATAAAAAGTTGAAACTTTATGTCTTGCAATGTCATGATCAAGATTTCTTAACAATTGCATATGAAAAAAGTTTTCATATAAAATTTAATAAGTTGTAGTTAGCATGTTTAAATCTCATTTCTTATAGTACTTATCTCCCATAAAAACATAGATGCAAATAAACCGTATCATTGTTTAAAATTAAATGTAAAAAAAAGTTTTGTACCTATCGGATCTTTTTGACGAAAAAATATAATTATTTTTTTCAAAAAGTGAAATGTAACAACCATAAGAATAAACAAAACCTTTAAAAAGAAATTGCCGAAACGCACCTTGCCTTACTGATATCTCAATAGTTACCTTTTCCTCACCCCAGATATCGCTTTTTATGATGACACAAATTATTTCACTTAATCATTTTTTCTCATTAATAAACATTATAAAGTTCAAATGCTCACAGTTACTCTACTCATAAATTCATGATAACCATGTAATTTCATTAGATCAAAGTGAAATGGTAGTATCAATTAATAGTTAATAATTAGAATGACCCATGTTGAAAATTAAATAATGCATTTTAAGACTAGTAAAATTCAACTTGTACAATTTGATTATGCATGTTGCAACTTCTACAGACATCATAACTTGTAGAACATATATATATAATTTTAAAAATCTATTTTTTAAATAATAATTAAAAGTTGCTAACACAGTTACTGCATCTATTTTTTTCTATTTATTCATTTCCCCTTTGACAGTCGAGGTTAAGAGAGGATAAAGTTTCGTAAGTTAATTGATAGAAGTTACATAGTTAGTTATATTCAAGTACCTATATATTCGATATCCCTAGTGGACAAAAAAGTTATCGTTAAGTCAACATATTTGTCCAAAGATTGATTTGGTGGATTTCTTTTCACAACTTGATTTATAACTTTGGAATAAACAAGCTCATTACCAGACTTTTCCATGTACAAAAAAGGTACCTTTATAAAGTATGAATAAATTCGAAGCAATTATGCAATCTTTAGCCTAATGAGTATAATATAAACAGGAGTGTAATTAGTATCAATAGATTTTTTTTTATAATTTGAGTCATAAAAGAGAGAAATTACCTTCATATAATATTTTTCTTCACTAATCAACATTTTTTTTAATTTATTTAATTTCTTAGTATTGTAAAAAATCATCCAATTATTTTTTTACAATTCATATAAAAAAGAAAAACCTAAGATCATGCAAACTCATTTACAAATTTAATGATGTTTTATTACAGTTATAAGTTTATAGTTAAATCACCTGTATAATTATTTTTTTTCAAATAAAACATCTCTACAACAAATTTTCCGATATCCGGGTAGCTATCAAAATATGACAGGTAAAACAGTCCTAAGTTATAGAAAGCTCTAGCACTAAAGTCAAAATGACATTTAGTGTGGCATAAATTTATTTTCACCTTTTGAAAGTTTAAATTTAACAATTATGTTTTATGAAATTTTTTCGAATTAGTTGATACTACTGAATTTTTTTGGGGTTAATACATTTGAGAGGACATAATAAACATCAAACCTATGCTAAAGGCCCATCAAACAGGATTCAACCATGTCCATGAGAAGATTGAAAAAAGATACAGGGGCGTCCGCAGGATTATATTTTGGGAAGGGCTAAGTTTTTTTGATTTTTTAAAAATAATTTGATAAATTAAAATATATTGGGAAAAAATTTGAAATAGTAATTTTTTTTTAAAATAAAATTTTTAGAAAAAATTTAAATATTAGATTTTAAAAGAAAATGCAAATTATAATTATTTTTTAAATCTACGGTCATTAATAAAAAATTCAATTTCTCAAAAATAATTCAATTTATTAAATTTTGGAAAAAAAATTTCAAACATCTATAGATATTCTCAAAAAAATTAAATCTTTTGAAAAAAATTTCAAAAATTCAAATTTGTTCACAAAAAATTTCAAATATTAAATTTTTTCAAAAATTTTATTATAGAAATCCAAGACTATTTACAAAAAATAAAAAAAATACAAAATTATTTTTAAGCGTAAATTTTTTCGGAAAATTTGTTCTAAAATGCATAGCTACTCACAGAAAATTAAATGCTTTGGAAAAAAATTAAATTTCTTGGAAGAAAAATTTGAAAAATTTCAAATATTAAATTTTCTAGTAAAAAGCAGAATTCCTTCATTGTTATTTTTTTTTTGTGGGGGGAAGTCTACGACTTCCAAAAAAAATTATTTTAACTTTCTTACGAGTATGGTATGAAAAGTTTCCGAACTCAACATGAAAATGGAAGTACCTGTAAATAAAAGCTAATCACAGCTATTTAGCATCTTTTGATAGTTACTCACCAAAGTTTTAGGCATTTTGTACGCACAGTCGTTATCTGACAATCGTTTGAGTGAGTTCAAGTGAAAAAAAAATCAGATTAATTATTACATTTTTCTACATAGTCTCCTTGTATCTCTAGACAATTCTCCCTGTGAAGTTACTGACGGGATGGATTACTTGGATTGGAATATCACCGTAAGAAGTATGTAGAGGTACAAAAATACTATTTAGTAAAATAAAAATTCTGTTTTTTCTTTTCATATCAACTCATTAAAAGAAATATTAAATAACAACTCTGTGTCCAAAATGGTTGAAACTTTAGTGAGTAACTGTCAACAGATATTAGATAGATGAGCTATCTTTTTACGAGTGCTGCCATCTCCAAGTTGAGGTTGGAAACTTTTCAGATTACCCAAGTATATTTAGTTGAAAATGTTTTCGCTCAATACATTCTACGGCGAAAAAAAGGAGCACGAATTTACCAATAACCATTTTGATAAGTTTTTTTTCTTCCTTGATTAGAACTTTCCTCCCTCATATATAGTAAACAATTCATTCATGGAAGTATAAGCTGAAAAGTCCGGCCCTTTATAAAGAAAACATGTGTTTTTTTTAATCAATTTTTTTGAAAATAACAAAAGCAGCGTCACACTTGGCAAAATAACTAACAAACTAATTCACAAAATGGCATGCAATTTTATCAGTTTTTTATTTTATTTGTACTAACTGCAAATGTGGCAGAAAAAGTAAAAATAGCGCCATCTATGTAAGAAGCCCTCGACTTTTTAGTCCATTTGTTTAATGCAAGAGCCCAACACAAAATTTATGTACAAAATATGTTCAACCCATCAATTAGAACTTATATGATACAGATTGCCTATCTTTTGGGGAGGGTGGAATGTACCTTACAGATAACTAGACGTTAGGCACATTCCATTGAATATGCTCTGGATAATTTTTTTTGTGGAAACCATTTAAGAGGGTTTTCATGATATAACGGAATAAAAGAAATATATCAATTCGAAAATGGAATCAGTATTCAATACACACACACACACAAAAAAAAAAACACTTCAAAAAGATATATTGATACGGGGTTAAAATGAACCAACCATGGAAAAAATATGTTGTTTGAAGGTAGTTTAATGATGTTTTATCGTGAGTAGTATAATTAATAGAGTCTTTTGAGAATATATTTTTTTATTTTTGGTTCAGTGATATGAAATTATAATGAAATTAAGGGGTAACGCTGGAACAACAACAACTTGTAAGTGATGTTCACCAAAATATTTAACATACCTACGAAGTCATATATCTACTCTTGGTTGTAGAAAAAAACCAAGATACTCCAACACTGTAATTACCTAAGAAACAAATTATATAGAAAATTGTACTACCTAACTTATGTCTTTGTAATTGCTATAATAGTTTATTTCCAACTTTTCCCTCTGGAAAGATATATATGTACTAGAGTGTCCCATTTTCCGGGAAATGATCTTTGAACGAGATCACGGAAAACATTTTGTGAAGTTTTGAGATCCCACTAGTATACAGGAGGATGACTAGAAAGTTCGAATCCTCTTCGAGGCCGTCTAACCTCAGTTTTAAAAGTCTGACAAATTTTCAACTTGGCGCCATTCGAAAGAACTAACAACAAGTTACCATTTAATGTTTTTTTGGTTTATGTGCCATCAAAAATGTTCAAGCATCAAGCAAAACGGCAGAGGTATCTGATCTCCCCCGCACAAAAGTCGATCTCCGACAAGAAGATCTTCACATTGAACACTGTTCTGAACAAGAGAATTGATTACTTCTGAATCAAGAGCTCAGGTCGAGAGACCCTCACGAACAAACATACTTCTCATGTTGTGGTTCCCAGCGTCATGGCTCTGACGCGAGCAAGAGGTCTCTCTGCTTCTTCAAGACCAACGAGAAAGTCAACACGGACGTCTACTACAAGGTCCTCAGGTACAATATCTTGCCATGTTGAAGAGCACGTTCCCCTAGGAGAACTTTGTGTTTACCCAAGACGACGCCCCTACACACACATAAAACACTGGTATATCATTTCTGAAGGGAGAACATGGCTGCTTTCTGCTGCCCTTCGTACTCACCAGACGTGAACCCTCTTTTTGGTGTGTCTTGGAGGGCAAGGCGAAAAAGACTTCCTAAATGTCGATGTCCTGAATGCCCTTATCACCGAGGAGTAGAATAAAATAATCCTCGTACATCATAAAGGCCAGTTGTGCTTCTGTTCGTACCCGTATAGAAGCCATAATTGATAATAGAATGGGACATACTGAATAAAATGTGTAGAAAATTGTCAAATTACCAACTTTTACTTCAAAAGCTTGTAATAAAAAGGGCACAAAATAAAAATACGGGAAGTGAATTGTTTTTTAAAATTGCCTAATTTTTGTGTCCTCACCTAGTATAAAAAATATTGTGAAATTTACGTATTTGTTTTTTTAGAAGAAATAATTAATGTAAGCTAGTATTACCCATCATTGGAGTTGAATAGTTTGCAATGAAAAAAAGGGCGAGAAGAGAAGGTGAGAGCGAGACAAAAAGTACAACTGAATTAAGACCCTTGTTAATTTCAACTACATTTTATATGATTTCAATGGAGAAAATGAACTACTTCTTTGAAAAGGGGAACCGTTACAAATATATTTAAATTCATATATATTTATTTATTATACATTTTTAAAATAATGACACCAATGATGGGCTAGAATGCTTACTTCAGAGGGAGAAGTTAACACCAAGACGACCAATTAAATAATCAACGAAAGAGAAAAAGGAGTACACAAAACAACCGTTTCTTATTTTTATTTTTAAAGGTAGTTTTTTTCATCACAAACTGCTCATCTCTATATTCTATTCTCAATTTTTATTTAATCACTATCACTAATATTGTGCAGGTTCTTGTGGACCTACAGATCCGACTATTTTTAGTTCCATAACGAGATTCCATGAGCGGACTATTGGTCAAAATGATTTTTGCCGCAGAAATAATTTGCTAAACGTACATTTCGGGAAGTATAATTTGTCAAAAAGACATTTTGACGAAGTACTATTTCTGACATTTTACCAAAAATGATATTTAACATATTGATATATGGGACTGCGTATTTTAATTCAATTTAAGACAATAGAAAGATAATAAGGTATTGTCCATATAACATGATGAAAATCCGGTATATTTTTATCAGGTTTTTTTTTTTTTTTTTTGAAATTGGTTATCTGAAGAATAAATTTCCATATCCTTAGATTATTTCATTTTTGAGTAGTGCAGTGAACCTCCTTTCCTAAATAGTTTCGATTATATTCATAACCTAATAGAACATTCATTAATGCTCATATAAGACTGAACGTAACCCTGAGTATTTAATGCAGAGTTATAATTGTAAGTCCTTGATAAACTTTGAGTAGAATTGGGGATCGACATCACAGTAATTCTAGCAAATGTTTTTTTATTTCCTTATCTCTTTCTTCTCTTGTTACAGCTTATTCTAGCTGATCTAATAAAACATCATCAGCATTATTCCTTCTCTCCTCCAAAACATTCTTCAAATTGTCAGGGTTACCATGTTAATTTTCAGGGATTTTTTAACATACCCATCCTACTGTGAGTTTTACCCATTATTCATATACTATATATATCAAAGAGATAAGTTAGTTGGTGTTATTTACATAGGTAAAAAAATATTTTTTTATTAATTATATTCATTAATGATCATAATATAAACGATCTTTGAGTACCCCCACCCCCAGAATACTCTCAGTCCTTTGCCTCACCAAAGCCAAGCACATTTCTTCTGACACATCCTGGATTATAAAAAAGTAGAAATAATTGATATTGGCTTATATTGTGCTTGTCCGTCAATCCAAAAGTATTTTCCAAACAAAAATCCATCATGTTGAATTTTATTAATTGATAACGGGGGAAGTGATTAGTATTTCCTTCATTTCAACGTTTGTTGTGTTTATTATTTAATTTATTTAAAGTGGTGTACATTTGAACAACATAAATGTATTTACATAATGATCATTAATTAATAATAAAATATTTTTTTTGCAAAATAACACTTATTAACTTACCTTTATCTCCAATACCTATTTATCATTTTAAATTGAACCAAAATATCCAATCGCATATTTCATACCATTTTTGGGGCAAATATCCCAAATGGTGCTTCAGAGAAATGTCCGTCGGGCAAATGGTCCTTAGGAAAAATGTCCATTCGGCAAATGCTTCTTTGGCAAAATGTTCTTTGGAAAAAAAAAAAAAAAAATATATATATAAAATGTTACTGATATGGAACAGTTTATAAATAATTTATGTGGTCTATTAATACTGGACGAGTTTATGTGCTAATTTCTAGCCCGTATTAAGTTATGCAAATCCGGTGTATTTTTTAGCTCGCCCGTTTTTTTTTCGGGGGACGGGGGAACGCGTAATCTAAAAAAATATTTTCTTTTCCTCAGCTTTTGTCACTATTATTTAATTCCTATGTAGTGAACTTCCTTTTCAACTAGATTCAATTAAATTCAGAATCTGATTGAACATTTGTGTGTGCTCATAAAAGATGGAGAATCACCTTAATGATTCGTGGAAGAGTTATAAATGTAAGTCCTTGTTAGACAAAGAGTAGAATTGGGGATCGTCATTGGAGTATTTCTAGTAAAATGTTTTTGTTTATTTCCTTCTCTCCTTCTTCCCTTTTTACAGCTTATTCTAGCTGATCTAATGAAACGTCACGAAATTTAAGCAGATTTCCTATAAAACATTCTTCAAATTGTCAGCGTTACAATGTTGATTTTTGTTATTTTTTATCATACCCAAAATACACATGATTTTCATTACTAGTTATAATTCTAAGTCCCTGCGGGACTCAGAATAGAATTAAAGATTGACATCAGAGCAATTCTTGCGAATGCCCATATTAATTTCCTTCTTCCTCTCCTTCCTTGTAACAGCTGACTGAAGATGATCTAATGACACGTCATGCCACCTAAGTTACTCTCCTTCAAAACATTCTTCAAATTTTCAGTGTTACCATCTTTATTTTCGGTTTTAATATGGCCCAAATTAAAGGGATTTTCATCACTATCCATATTTCTTTTTTCTAAGTATCTAATTTAATTAGGTTATACTTTCATGTACATTTAACGTTTAATTTAATGTGTTTTATTAATATAATCAATATAATATGCTTATATATGTATTTATGAAATAATTAAACGCAGGAACTTCCCGTTGGTATAGCACAACAATAAATTCCCGGATCCCGAGTAAGTATGTATTATAGAAGTATGTAATTACCTTTTTTTATGTATCTGACAATGATAAATCCCTTACTTATATATTAAAAAATATTTCTGACTTTGATCTATGTGCGAGTTTTATAAACATTTTTTTCGTTCATTATTTGATTTTACATTTAACACTACTTTTGTACAAATATAATATGTTGAATAGACTCCCATTTTATTAGAACTAAGGTGATAATTACTTGAATCAACATGAGGATTGTAAATTTTAAATACTCATGTGCTATCTATGTATATGTATGTACAACTCCACCAAGGGGTTTGAACTCTGGGTTTGTTTTTTACCACTAAAGGATATTTGTATTTACTGATTTCAATAAAGGCAGTTAAATATGCTTTATATTTGCTTAGGAGTAAATCAAATACCTGCTGATTATTGTTGTTATACCAGTGACGTCGCTAAACCCTTTTTGGAGGAAGATCAAATTTTCTACCTTAAATTTTGCCTTAAATTACATATTTTGAAGCTAAATGATAAAAGATTCTTATAAAAAAATTTTAAATTAGAAATTTACACGAACTAAATTCAACATTTCCCCAACCACTCATTTTTACCTCCCCACTCTGTATAATTACTAGTTCCATATCAATTTGATATAGAACCGTTTATAATGCGTCAGTACCCCAGTATTACTATAGTACCGGTATACGGAGCCACCCTATTACTAACTAAGATCCCACCTATAAAACCCACAAAATTGTGAGTTTTTTTATTTATAGTATGTTTCTATGAAAGGTATGCTTAAAATAATAATAATTATTTTACCAATTGTAAATATTTTTTTTTTTTTATTTCCTCGAAGCTTTATTAAGACTTGAAATGACCCCTATATTACACAAAATATTTCTAATTATGGTCATAAACGATTCAGTAATTGGAAAAATAAAATTCCAGAGGGTTTTATTAGATCAAATTCATGACTCATTTTATGATTTTTGACTAGTATTGCGGAAATGATGGTTCTAACAAATGGGACATAAGTCTGACGTGGTAGTTTTTTGTGTAAATTTATAATATCTTAACTTGTGAGCTATTTGATCAAACTGAAAAGGATACAAAATATTTGATCGGTTTAGCTGTTAAAAGGTTATTAATAACTACTTAAGGGTTAATTGCTATATTTCTGAAATAAGTTGATCAAGGAGTATAATACAGACGTTGAATAAGATAATAGTGAAGTGTATAGTTTCAAAATTATTATTTGTTCCAGAATTCAGGTCTACAGTTGCTACAAATTATTTATTTTTCCTACCTCTATCTACGAATAATTACAAAAAATGAACAGCAGGATAAAATCCAAAGTAGAAATTGTTCGAATTAGTAATTTTGTTCAACTTCAGTTACAATTTGGGCTCGTACGAACACTGAGGTATATATATTTAATGGTAGCTTTATATCACTGTCAGTCATGGATTCCAAAACGGTCAAACAGCTCAGTCTGAAATTTAGCAAGTAGACGTATAAAATAATCAAGCATGTTCATATGAACTGTGCGTGAGACTCCAAGGTAATGAAGAGGCTGTTTTTGACCTTTAAAGTTAAAAAAACTCATTTCCCTTTTTTATTTCTATATCTCTCTCTTTCTCTCTGTCTCTCCCCTTTTCAATTCTCCCTCTGTCTCTTTCTAAATCCCTCTCTCTGTCTCTTTTCTTCTACCATCATTCTTTGTTTCTATTCCATTCTATTCAGTCCTGAAACGTGTAGTTACATATAGTTTGAAATCGGTATACATTGATTCTTCTACTCATAAAATATATTTATAAATAGAGGTGTCCCGATATTATAATCATTCGAAATCAGTCCAAAAAAATCGAATCTTGGAAATCAACGATTAGTATCTGATGGTTCTAAGGAATTGCCATGTTACTGAATAAACGATGTTAATACATATATTAAATTTTTATTTAACCTGAAATTTAAAGGTAAATGATAAACAATGGTCCACATTGTCAATTTTCAAGGCACATCCTCTGACATATCCTTTCTAAAACCTTTCTAAATTTAATTAATTGTTTCACTTATATTTTTCCAATTGCTTTTTTTCGCACCTACAGATTCAGGACCCAATACTTGCAGTAGTACGATTAAATGAAGAAGAAAAAACCGCAATTTATATGGAATTAAGAAAATATAACTCACAAACAATTTTGTGATATGTTTAAATAATATATTTTGTATGTAATATCTATGCTTTAAAAGCAATAATGACCTTGACGCATCAGCAAACAAGTTGAAAGCTCTTTACGATGAAGGCCATGTATATAGTGTACCATGCTGTCATTATGGTGGCTCTAAGCAAATCAAAATTTGAATGGGATGTACGGAAAACATTCTTCTCCCAAATTCTCTAATTTGCAAAGTCTAGTTGCGCCATATGTGGGCATGCCAAAAGGCCGTCATATTGTTACTGCAGAATGTTGTAGGCAGTGTATGGATGGATATGCTAACGGTCTTTTCAGCCTTTTCTCGTCACTAACACTGGTGCAGAAGAGATCACACACACATGTTGGCTTTTTTTGTGGCTGCTCTAACCTTTTTACACTTAGATCCATAGAATAAAGACAAAACTTATTCATTTTTATGTCAGCTGTTGTTTGGTTCTACAGAATAAAGGGGTTAAAATCGTTTTAAATGTTATTATAAGTTTTGGATTGCCACTCTTCACTGAAACAATAATGGCTTATTTCATACAAAATATATTAATCATATTTAAAAAAATATATATATTTATATCTATTTAACATCTTTTTGTGTGACCAATTGATTACAAAAAACTATGACTCATTTTTGTTTTTGTTTTTCAATAGAAATAACTTTGAGGTTAATAGGTACCTATAATATTTTACGGTTTATGAGCTTATATAGAATCGGTGGCATTATACATAAAATTACAGATTGGCATAGACTTATACCGAGTTTATTTTTATTAATGAGTATTAATAGCCCATCATTCCAGACGAAATTGATAAAAAATAAATAATATTATAGCATGTCTATTTCAAATTAACCAATAAATCAGAAAATCATTTTTTTTATGAGGAAACCCGCACACAATTCAAAGATCTTCTTTGTAATTATTTCATCAATAGGATCGGCTATTGATATTATGATATTTTTTATGAGTGTCGTTTCTTTTTTTCTCCATCAAAATGCATTTAATTTTTGAGTGATTGCATGAGATGACAGACGATGAGTTAAATCATTCAACAAAGTGATGTAATATTTTATGTATGAACAGTTTATTCAAAATGCATGAACATACTGAGACAAGTGATATGCGTCTCAACCGTTGCCCCCATAAAAACATACACTTCCTTAATGAATTAAATCTGATTCAAACCAAATATATAAAGATAAGGATAAAAGCATCAGTAATATTTCCGCTCGTTAGAGTCATTTCAAGTCATAATTTATTTAGGGAAATTTTTTGTTCAAAACAAAACAAAAAGAGAAAAGAAAACGAAACGTTTCCGCTCATTAATGTGACTCAAGAAAAAACATACTTAGTTTTACCCTGAAATTGTGCAATAATAAGGGATACTTACTGCCTTATTCGTTTTCATGAAAGATGAGAAAATTATTTAAATCCTTGGGAGTATAAATCAAACGGAAAAGTATATGTTTGACGTTTGATAGATGACATATCAATTAAAAATATCCCTAAGTAAAGTAGACTGCTCCTTACTCGCATATACGTTTGAATTTTCAAAAAATTGGGGAATAAATAATACTAGCACTAATATCCTACAGTTGACCGACAGATAGGAGTACTTTTTTTTAAAAGCGTATGCTCAATGACAAGTGGTGTGTCAGTCCTCATTTTGAAATGAAGACTGCAGTCCCGTCCAATTTACACCTGGTCCATACCAGTTCAGTCTTGCATATCATTCCTAAATAGTTTATAAAGTTCGGCTCTTGATGACGTCACTCAACTTAATTTCTTATTTTTAATCTGTTCTAGTACTCATAGACCGAAGTAATTTTAATTTCAAATTAATTACAACTAAATAGAATCATAATACTGATTGATATATTAAGATTTTTTCTCATCAAGCCCTAATTAATAAAAAGTTAAACAGGAAAAACCTTTTTTTATTCATTTATATAACCCCATTATGCATAATATTATTAAGCAATCGGAATCGTTCAAAAAGATGGTATTGTCTGAAATTTGGGTATTGGTACATCTTTATTGGAAATAATTTCAAGTAAAAATATGATAATGATACGAAAAACAGAAATTGAGTTTACCTTAAATTGGTATTTAGTTTTTAAAGAATCTTTATTTGTGTTTTATATACTGCAAATATCTACAAATAAGTACCTGTAACAGGTGCGTAGTTTAAGTCTGGAAACGTATTAAAGAGAGAAATAAGATTATTCCTCCAATCAGCTAGCAAACTGTGTGTATTGATAATGGTCTCAACACAAATCCTGACTTATTTCTCTATTTTTATTCCATAG
This sequence comes from Lepeophtheirus salmonis, assembly GCF_016086655.4. Lineage (NCBI taxonomy): Eukaryota > Metazoa > Arthropoda > Copepoda > Siphonostomatoida > Caligidae > Lepeophtheirus > Lepeophtheirus salmonis. The sequence goes on from NC_052134.2 coordinate 46,163,648, forward strand.
GACGAATTTGGAAGGAAAAAAACAACTTTATAGGGACTTTTTAAAGGTAATGCACAACCTAAAGTTGACCTCGTAGGACAATGTAGCTTTGCATGGAAAATGTTCATACCATATGACAGCTTTTCTGCACTAGCCATCATCAAAATTCGCAAATAGTTGAAAAACAAACCACACTTTGCAATGTGTGCCAGTGCTTGTTCAACCTCCTTTCGATGCCAATACCGTCATTAATGGCCTTTTTGATGTTGTAAATAGTTAAAACTCAAAAAAAAAAAAAAATCGAGAATTAAACCGCTTTATGATGTAGTCCTTTTTAAGGACCAACATTCAATTCGGGCCAAAAACAATGTGACTACCATACTCACTAGATTTCTGCTCAACCTTTCCTTGGACAGGGCTTGCCGGACAAAAACATATATTCTCGAAGCTTCTATTGATGAGCATTGGAACTCCATAAGCCCAATTTATATTATTGCCAGCTGTCGGAGCTAACAACTATTAAAGTCGACAAAGGATACATTGAAGATTGTTAATGGCTTAACTTATTCCTTAATCCTGAACAAATTTTAGTAAATTTAGCTCCCCTTGTTTTCGTAATTTAACTTGTTCAAATTCTAGATTCATAATGTCTAGTTTTCAATTGTACATCCGGAATTCATTTATTATTTCAAAAATTCTGATGGATTTTTGAATGAGTAAAAAAATAGAAGGAACTATGGAGTTTTAATAAGGGTTTCTTCGAATGGCTTATCCACCTATAAAGCATATAAAACAATAAAAAACGTGTTTGAATATTATGTATGCTTATAATTTATAAAAGCCATCATCAAAATCAAGATTGCATTCAACTACTACTCCATGAACTGCCCAAAAAAAGGGATCTCTTCACCCTTAAATGGACTCTTGATTTAAATCGACTGACAAAAGAGGATAATTTATTTCCCAATTGATTAGAGTTATTTTTATCAATATTATATTTCCTTTGAAAAATAATATCAAATTTTCCAATCAATTTCAATTCGTCAATCAAAAATTTAGATATATCTATGTAATGACTTCACAAGATATGTAATATGTGACCCTTTGCTCTTGACCCATATGACCCCCTTCCCTAAAAAATAAATAATACCATCATTTTTTTATTTTATTTTTTGCAAAAGGATGTGTTCTTTTAACCCTCTATTCTAGCATCGGGGTGTTTATCTACCCCAAACATTGTAATAAATTGTATTAATCATATTTTTTCTTCAAATTTTATGTAAATTCCAATATCTGTTATATTTCGCTATGGTTCTTCATTAGTTTCTGAGTTAGGAACACATTCTGAAACTAATGGTGGAGGTCTCAAATAATATTTTTGATGGTTTCTTTTTATTTCTCTATCCAAACGATAAATATGAAAAAGTGATAAAAATGGTATGGGGACGTCTTTTTTGGATAGGTCCTTCTTTATAATAGTTTATCAATTAAATCAAGTGTGCTGCCTCGCCTTCTCTTAATGATGTCTTGTTGTCTCCTATACACCAATGCTGGTCGCTTCTGTTCCATGGCCAGATACAAACGCTCAAGATGTTCAAAGTAGAGGGCAGAATTGAGCAGAAAAAAAATTGCTTCAACCACTGTTGTACAACCCGAACCAAAGGAGTATCGGTGCCGTATACCATTCATTGGGAATTTTTTTGGTCGCTTTCGACTCGTTTTTCCCTTTCCAGTTGTAAAAAAAGTAAAATATGGCGAATTTATTCCTTTGCAACCTCCATCCTCGACGCACGGTCATTCACAAGTGAACTAGCCAATACGGTATAAAAGCGTCTGTAGTATACACCCACACATTTACAAATCCTGATCGTATGATCGAATGTGACCAATAATGAACAAGATATGATACCAAATTTACATTCCCCTAACCTCATATCTATTTTTAAGCTATGGACACTTCAAGAAAGTACTTGCGTTTGAGGGTGGAACTTAGGGTTAAATAAAGGTTACTTGCTCTTATTTATAATGATTAGGTCTTGCATGCAAAGGATTTGAATGTGATATGTCATTTAAAAATACTCTAAATCAAATAATATATAAATATATATGTATGAAGTAAGAACTGTCAATAAAGCAAACCATTGGTTTGACATCAGAGGGAGATTACATTTTTGTATTAATCATGCAAGAACATGGTATTTCATAGTTATAATATGTAGATTTTGCATTATGAATGGACATTGTAGGTTTGTTGTTAAGCAAATATCTGATCAAAAAAATATCTCAAAGACACCTTACAAATTGATTATTTTATGCTCACATGAAAATGCCTATTTATAGCTGTTATTGAGTATTTGTAACATATATAATCTGAGATGTGAATATGTAAAAACAACAAATTCATGACTTAATTATTTATAAATGATGTATGTCATTATATTGAACGATAAAATGACAATAAGTAAATCAGTTTTGCATAGAGTGAACTTTTTTTTCTTGGCTCCTCAAAGCCCAATTTATTTTAATAAAATCAACTAAATCGTTTGACTGTGATACACAACCAAGAAAATAAATAAGCCATAAGCTACGGTCCATTTAACTATAATTATCAATTTTATATTATCCGACAGTCAATGCAAGTACAAATTTATAAAATATTTCTAATATCATTTTCTATTTAACTAAATTTGTTATTTTTATAAAAAAAATTGTAATTTATAATATTTAGATGTTATTAAAACAAAACCACAACTCTTTCCTAAATAGTGTAAATTTTCAAAATTTTAGTACTGTTGGGCTACCTATCAATATTTTGTAAGGCGGCTCAAAGTTTAAAAATATTATTTTGGATCAAAAATAACATTTTGAGGTATTCTAGGCCCAATATTTAGGAAAATAAAAATTAAGCTCCGCCCAACAATAGTGACATCAAATCAAAACACTTTGAATATATTTTTCATACTTTTATCTTTCTCCAACAAAAATATAAATCTTAAATCGAAACAAGACCAAGTCTTACAGGGTAGAAATCGAGAACCTAAAAAATTGGCCTCGAGACCAAAACTGATTTTAAGATGTCCATCACTATTATCTACTTGTGTTATTCGGTATAACAGTGCTATATCGCCCTTGTCTGGCAAAAAAAAAAAAAAAAAAAACGTATCAGACTTTAATCAAATTTTACGTGAGAGCAAAAAATGAATATTTCAGAATTATAATTTATCTTTTATTTTTAATGTGCTCAAGGTGAAATTGTAGTTATTCTTATATCGATAAAGTCCAGGGGATTGCTCAGTTAATCTTCTATAAAGCATTGCTTACAATTTTAGTTTTTACGCACATAATATCAAGTGAGATATTAAAAATACCTGGCCGAATACTATTTCAATACATTGTTTCACCAGTAAAAAAAAGTTATATATCCAATGTTTGTTGGGTTTTTTAATACAAAAATTTCAAACTTACCAAAAACATCTAATCTATGTCAAAAACTGAAAATTTGGTAGATTCATTGTTTCGCCCGACATGGGCAGTATAGGGGAGTCTGAGCAATGACACATTTAAAACAGTACTATACTAAATTGATATTGGAAGAAGTACTTGCAACGCCATTATGTCATAAAAATTTGTTGTCCTCACCATTTCTGAGATGAAAAAATGGCCTTTATAAAACAAAACAAGTTTTTAATCACCCAGTATATGTGTGTGAGTACATGTATTAAAATTACAAAAAGAACAGCTATATTAACAAGGACGTCCGCAGAAATATATTTGGGAGGGTGGAGGTGGTTGGTTATGGAATTTTTTGAATGACAAATCGAAAAATTAAATTTTTTGAAATAAAGTTAAAAAAATTCAAAGTTATTCACAGTAAATTTCAAATATTAAATTTTTGGGGAAAAATTCAAATATTAAACTTTTTGGGAAAAAAATCTTGTAAAAAGCAAGAATTCCTTAAATTGGACTGGCCTATAGGCCACCCCCGTGGGACGTCCACTCCCTTTTAAATTTGAATCAGTTTTATTGTTGATAAAATCAAGAACAAAAAAATATTTTTCTTCTTTTTTTCTTTCTGGCCTTTAACACTCTTTTTTCTTTTTTGAAAATTAGACCAACACCAGGGACATGTTTGCCCCTGACGTCCCCTACGGTAAATCTATGAGTATAATCCACAACGTGTAGAATTGGGAGGAAATTTCTTTGTTACATGTTCGTCCATTGTTTTATGTTTTAAATCCAAGATATAAGCTTTTTATATAATATATATGTATGTTCAATAAATAATTTTTTCAAATAATAATTCATTTTTAATCAGTTCTTTATATCAAAACAGTTTGTTCCTTTAGTGTCTTTCTAAATAAATACTCCTATTAAGTGACTCTGTTTTGATTTGTGTAAGAACCACATAATCGATTTCTCCATTCCATGTCCATAAGTATTGGTATATGAATTGTTTTCCCATTGTTTTCCTTTTATATACCAAAATGGTTGTTTGTACATGACCCAGTTATGGTTGTTAAAGTTCTAGTATCATACAGGGTGGGTAAAAAAAAATCCATTTTTTTAGTGCTCCTTTAATTGATCAGATGGAGTTGTATTAATCAAGTATAAGTTAACATTATGGTATGACATTTCCTCCATCCGATCCAGGAATCTCCTTTGAAGTCCAAATGCATATAGTAAATTTATTTCTCTAGGAACTACCAGGGCGCAAACCTACGCACATTGAGTTCAAGAGAATAATTTCTTCCAAGCACGTTGTCCATTGAGCTACGTTGTTCCATTAACTTTTTCATATTATTGACAACGCCTCACAATTAAATTTAGAATAAATTAAAATTTATATATTTAATAAAATATATATTTCACATGTATATGTCGTCAACCACTAACCTTACTCAGACCTTCCACTCAGGGCTGAAGCCTGGCTTCAGTGTTTCTCATAATGGAAATAGGGGCAAGTCTACTGTGCGTTTAAAAAAACACGGAGAATTTACGTACACACAAATACTTATCATTTATTGAAAAAATCCCATAGGTCTACAAGGCCAATCCATATTCCAAATTACATAATTTAAATAGATATTTCAAATAATGCCACATTAACTGGGATCAAATTTCTGTTTCGCCCTTGAGTGAAAAATGAAGTTGATTTTTTACTATTAATGGATTCAAAATTCAATAGAAAATTGTCAAAATAGAGGGTCGCGTACTAGAATTGGAGTACACTTTAACCTTATCCAGACCCCATATGAGTACATGGCCCAGTTTTTCCATCGCATACGAGCAAGTATCTGCTTCTTATCATTTTTTTAGTAAGGTGTTGAGATGGAGAAACCCGATCACTCATCAAGAAATGTCTTGTAATTTGAAATTTTCAAAATTCTTTGAATGCAAAAAACTCCATAAATAATTATGCTAGAATATTATAAGCGGTGGAATCTGATTTTCCGTTATTCAAGGATTCCAAGTTGGGTTAATTAATCCACATCAAGTAATTGTACCCAACTCTGAGAAAATTTGGAATATTATAATTTTACTTTATGAAGTAAAATGGTAACAATCGTTTTTATAAATTCATATTAATGCAAAAGTTCACATGTAGGAGCTCTAAAAGGATAAAATTTCAGTCATACCAACAGTTTCAAATATTATCACACGTCACCAGGTGCACTGAATATAGTGCTCCCCGATTCATTTACCAATACAATTAAAGAAAAAGAAAGTCCTTATGATATACAGGGAGCACTAATAAAATAAATTAACTCATGTAGGCCTTTAGTTCAACTCATATTAAATAAAGTATTATTTATAAAATTTAAAAAAAAATGAAAAAAGCTTATCCGCTGGTTCATTAAATCATTTTTTTTTTGGTTTTCTCAAATTGTTATTATTTATATAATGATTGAGGAGAGAACAATTAAGTATTGAGTGAGTGTGCTCATGAAAAGCAGAGGGGTACTAGGAAAACTACCCTGGGAAATATTGGCCCTGGAGGAAAATTGCCAGTTAGGAAAACTGGCCGTATTTTGTTCGAACTTCATGATGTACCTATTATAAAATTGCTTCATATTATTTATGACAAATATCATTTTTTTAAATTCAATCCAATCTTCTATGAAAGGGATCGAGAGTATTGGTATAGAGAGGGAGGGGGGGGTAAATAGTTTAGTGCGTCTTAAAACATGGTTAAACACCCTCTGTCCTCAGATTGGACTAAGAATAATGTGGGATTGCTAAAAATCACCAACAATACATCCAAGGAACCCCTTTCATATAAAAAAATAGTTCCAAGGATGCGCAGCCTACTTGAGGGTACCCGCCCCTCTTAAAAACCACCATCAATGCATCACATATTTCCAAAGAACCTCTCTAATACCAAAAAATAGTTTCAACCATCGGGCCTCAGGTGGTTTTTAGCAGTCCCACACTACCCTTGGGCCAATCCAAGGGCTTAGGGTATTCAACCATATTTCATGAGCCCCTAAGCTATTTATCTCTCCCCGCCCCCTCTCCTTATTAATCCTCTCGATCCAATTCTTAGAACATTAGACTAAATTTTAAAAATTGCAAAGAAATATGGCAATAATAACATTACTTACACTTGAGGGTACTCCCTTGTGGGATGGAACAAAAAATATGTTTAGATATTTGTCATTAAGCAAATTTTATGTGCTATTATTCAACATGAAGTTTGAACAAAATACAGGCAATTTTCTACCGGGCAGTTCTCCTAACTGGCAATTTTCCTCCATGGTAATTTTCTCCAGGGCAATCTTCCACGGCAATATTTCCCAGGGTAGTTTTCCCCGCTCGAACAGAGGGTAACACCAAAGATTTCTTGGAGTATTACTTTCTATAATATTAGACAAATTTGTAATTTTGTCGACACCTAATAACTGCAGGCAATGCTGGGTATTACGGGTTGTTTAAAATAAAGGTACACATTTAAAAAAAGTAGCATACAACAGCTTTACTTTCTCTTTCTAGCTATCATTTGTGTTAATATACCGCATATGTATTAAGTATTTTTTAGGGCAAATATTAAACAATTTTTTGGGTCATTTTTGTCTACGCACTCTGTACATAGAGTATGTATTATATAACATTTCATTTATATTTATTTGTTATTCATTTCCAATCTGAGAAGAAATATATATGTAGTGTTCTAAAAGATGATAGCAATTTGTTTTGTATCGTGTTGTTTTGTGATGCTATAATAATCATTATTATAGTATCTTTATTTGTTGACTTGCTTTAGATCTTACTTAATGATAAAATTCCCTTCAGGAACATTGAAAAAATGTATTAATTAGTGGTTTATACTGCCAAAATATCCCCTTATTTTCATTCTGACTTGAAATGATGATGTATCATACTTCTGCTAATAACTATTATTGTTGGGCAATATATGAGCCCCTCATATCTAGGTATGTAGAGGGTGAGATCCTATCTTAATTATGGTGTCTTATATATTTATTGTAAAGAGATCATTATGATACAGAGAATTTCGATGGGTGTTACAGACTCTTTTCATAATGTTTTGATTTTTAAGGAAAAATAAATGCTCTTTGAACATTTTTATAGTTCAATTACAATGAAGTTAATTATATGTAACTGGATATTTAGAACACACAAAGGGTTATTTCTTTTTATTAATGATTGGAACCAGTATAATTGAAATTTATCATAGGTCAAATGTGGCTAAAATGTTTGTTCACGGAGTACAGCAAACACATTTAATCGCTCAGGACCTATTTCCTGTGAGCGGAGCCTAAAGTATAGATAAATAATTTTAGAAGTTTGAACATAAAGCCTTTCATTGATATAAATACAATCAAATCTGATCAAACGGTCACTTACCTCTTTTAAGATTGTTACCACATTAAGTGGCATAAAAGAGAGTTGTTACATAATAAGACACCTGGTTTAAGAGGTCACCTGTGTGTGGTTTTGTAATTAATTAGTTCAAATTATAAAAGTGTCACACCGGTCCGAGATTTCCACACCGCAATTCAACACTGGACTTTGTCCAAGACTATTTTTTTGGGGGTTCAGTTTTAAGTAATTTGTTCTATAGGGATTTGGACGGATATTTCAGTCGAGTCTGCAACCTGGTACTGTAGACTGAAATTTATTTGTATTTAAATACTAGAATGATTTTTTCGGTCTCAATATATCGATCAACTTTATTGGTTTCAATCTATATACCGATTTTCTCGCCTTATTCTGATGTATGATTTGTACAAATATGATTTATGTAACAAATTTTACTCCATAAGATGTTATCGTGCAAATCCTCACAATTTGAAGCACCCATGTATCATCCACAAATAATCTACAGAATATGTTTTAATCAAATTTTAAATGAGAACAATCGTATCCAAAAAAAATTTTTGATCGAATTTTTCTTTGAGACGTGCTCCGATCGAATTTCTTTAAAGGACTGAATTCGTTCAGTCCACTAAAAATTATAACGGTCTCAGACCGAAACCGATACCCAATATGTACATACGAGTGTATGCAAAGAAGATGAAGATACAAGAGGAATCAAAACGGCCATCATGAGAAAGAGTTAATACAACATATTGTAAGTAAATGCATTTCTGTATTTTACGTGTCTTATAAATCTTAATTAATCATCAATGCTAATGAACCTCGATTAAAGTAGCTGATTTCAAGTGAATGGTGTTTATCCATGTAATGTATAGATTCTAGGTGCATGCTTCTCTTTATTTTTTGACGTGGTTGTCTGGGATAATTATTCACAATGATGTGTACTTTTTAGTGTGTAATAAGTATTGCAAAGTATGCACTATGAAGATGTTATGTTCATTTTTGCATATAGCTTTATTTTAGATGTATAATTGATTTTCACTTCACTTTCTTTATACAAATGAATTTTTATATTTTTAATTTTATAGTATCTGTATTGGCGGAAGATATTATGCGTCAAGCAACAGACAAACTTTGCTTCAATAATATAAAGTATAATTATCCCCAAAAATCCCCTTACTCGCCGTTTTTCATGAGCATATTCAAGCGTAGTTACTCAATACTTAGACGGTCTCTCCTTAAGAATGAATGAACAGTAGTATTAACTTTATATTTATAAAAAAAATTATTTGATGAGGCAGGAAGTACTTTAGTTCGTCGCTATACATCATCTAAATTTAAATTCATTTTTTCCAATTTTATATCAACTACTTCCCTTTTTAAAGTATACTGAAGGTCATTTTTTTCTTTATACTGTAATGGTATGTGATTTATAATCTCGGAGCACTCTTTAACATATATATATATTATTTTTTAAATGACATGCACGCTTGATTGTTTTGTTATTTCTTAAATCAAGTATCTACACTCTAAAATTTCAACATTCAACATTTTTACATCCAAACAGACAGACTTTGTTTACAAATGTAATATTATTTTATCCAACTACTAGATTATGAATTCACGGGTATTTAATATATTGAAACAAATTCTCGAGAATAAATATCAGGCCAGAAGAACATGTGTAGTTTGTTGACGCATCTAGTCAAATGAGAATGTACTTAGTCACTAAAGTAAACAATCACTTTTCCAGGAATATTTTCGAGGAGCACCTCACATGCGTTCCTTTTATGAAGGGAAATCCCACTTGAAAATTTCGTGCACAAATGCCATCGTATAGTGATGACAAGAAGTTCATCTTGAAGTGTATGCCTCACTGAACGATCGGAAAATCCAAGGGTAGAACGTCATGGGGATTACAAGATTGCACTGCCTCAAGTGATCTGATCAATCGAGGTACTTCAGTTCTTTGTCGTGTTGTACTCCCGATTTTCCGGAACATATTGACCTATGTATCGATTTATTTCTGTTCCAGAACAGGGGCTCTCGGAGATAAACTTAAACAACTAGGCTACAATCAGACAGTCGATTCGAAAAGTAGGTTTTGACAGCAAACAAAAGTTCCTTTCTACTCCAACGCATGATTGCGATTAATTGTATTTCCAAGAAAATTCTAGAATGTCGGATCTACTATAAAAACATATAATTGTGATGCTACATCCTTTATTTCCAAATCAATTGGTCAGAAACAATGTTCTGTTTTAATTTGACATTGCTTCCTGATGGGAAGAAATATCGTTTTAGCAAATCAATGGCTTGAAAAGTGTTAGAGACACTCTGTTTCGTCAGATACAACAATTAAACGTTGCATTGCTGACTTTAATCGTGTTCATAGTGACGCCAATGATGCAGAACACAGTGGACGTCCAAATGAGGCGAAAACAATAGGAAACATTAAAAAAATCACAAAAATCGTTTTGAATAATGGAGAGTGAAGCTGTGCGAGTTATCTGACATCATAAAAATAATAAAAGAACATGTTGCCTTAATATTGCATGAACACTGGCTGATGGCCGACCTAAATATTTGGATTTCCAAAAGCTATGCAATTTGGGCGCCGCGCAAGCTCACAATCAATTAAAGGCAAAAAGGTGTCCATGATTCAGTGCAATTTTTAATTAAATTCAATCGTAATAAATACAAGTTTGTTTAGATATTACGGGATTATAGATGAAACTTGGCTCCATCCCTAATCTCAAGAGTACAAACGATATTCACCGAGTGGACTGCACACCATGAACCGAATTCGATGTGTGAAAAGTTGGGAGGCATGGTTATGGCATCATTATTCTCGGATGCGCATGGTATTAATATTCACTGGTTACCTCGAATAAGGCCAAAACATCAGGAGCAATTATTACATAACGTTGATGGAGTGTGTGAAGGTTGAAACCATGAAAAAACATCCCCAATTGAAGAAGAAGAAAATACTGTTTCATCAAGACAATACACAATGTCTCAAATCACTGAAAACAATGGTATAGTTGTATGAATTAGAGTACAAATTGCTTCCCCATTGACGGTATTCTCCAGATCCTGGCTCCCAGCGAATTTTTCCTTTTGGTAGATCTAAATAAAATGTTTACTAGAAAGAAAAATAAACGAGGTAATGAAGAGGTAATCGCCGAAATTGAGGTTTGTTTTGAGACAAAAGATAAGTGGTACTATAAAAATGTCATCGGAAAATTGTATGACTGTATGAAATTGTTGTGTCGCCCTCGAAGGTAACTATATTAAATAAATAAATCGAATTTTAACATCTAAATGTGTTTTACTGTGTTAGGCAATGAAATTTCCAGCCGGCTTTTTTTGTGTATCATTTTGATTTTTTATATGGAACATCACTAATAATTGTTTCTTTTTGTCAAGGAGCCTTTTCATAGTATAAAACGTTTTAATATTAATGCAAAGTAGATATATTTCTATACACTTATAAAACACACTCTTGACTCCTAAAAACCCCCCAAAAAGTACTTCTTTTGATTAAAAAATAAGTAACTTGAGAAGAAGACAAGGTTCTTGAGTGAGTAAGAGAGAGAATGAGAATAGAGGTTCACCTTTGTTTTAAGGGCTATTACAGCTCTTGAGAGGAGGGTCTTTTGTTCTTACAATTATTAATAATACCTTTACCGAATATGGAATCCTTTTTTTTTACTTTTATGGCCTGCTGCTATTTAAAATATTAAATAAAATGAAAAATTGCAACAGAGGAGTGTGCCGTAGACATACTCCTCCATCATATTTAACAAATAACTGCAACCCAGCGCCCAAAATAGCAAGTTACGGATTCCATCATAGAGGTTCTTCGATACTCTTAATGATTTGTGGGAATAAGGGCAAATCTTATTCATATTATTATGTACATCCCTGGAGTTATAAGTTATGAGCATTTTCGGCTTACAAAAATAGAGACTGCAAATTGACATGATAACTCTGCCAATTTGAAGAGTATTGGATAGGAGAGCAGCTTACCTGTCATGACGTTTTATTACCTCAACTATAAGCGGTTATATGAAGAAAGAATTAAACTAGGGATGTGCCGATTACGGCCATGACGGTACGGTAAACCGAGGTACGGTATGAACCCCGATACACCATTCATGGTACGTGTTTATATACGGTTTAGGGCTGTGACGGTACGGTAAACCCAGGTAGGGTATAAACCCCGATACACGATTCACGGTACGTTAACATTAACATTAGGAAAAAAAAAATTATTAGAATTTATCCGCCTTTTTGAAGTATAAGAATCATTTAGCATGAGATTCAAGCAATTTTCCTTTCTGAAAAACGATTTCTTATGTTTTTTAGAAAGTAAATAGACATAATTTATCCCATTCTCACTCAAGTTCCAAATTTGAGAGCCCTGCATCATGATCTGGATTTGCCAATAGTCCATGAATATTGTATCAGAATCGGCTTAAATTTCGGTATCAGTAAATATCTGAAATAAAACTAAATTCCACCGTGTATTTACTAATAACTTAAGCAACAATTACTTCCGTATCTACGTCATTTATGAGCAAACGCGCTCTATACATAAATGTTCCATCCTCAAAAATTACTAACCCGGTATGCTAAAAAAGAAACAGGAAACTAATGTGGTCACCCTAACGAGTTGTATCATATTTGGAGGAGAGTAGCTAAGCTGCCATGATGTTTCATCATAGCAGCTGCTAAAAACTATGCAATGAAGGAAATAAATACAATCCCACTCCGGTTCCAGAAAGAGCATAGACTAAAATTACTCTCATGCAAATATTCAAATATACTCTGAATACAAAATCGCTAAATTAAAAATATTCTACAGATTACCAATTGAATTTTTTTACTCACGTTTAGCTCATGTCTTATAAACCTTTGGCTGTAACCTCATTGGATTACATATATAAAATATGTATCTTTATCAACGTATATGAAAATAAGCCTGGTTTTTTATATTTAAAAGTCTTATATTGTTGAAGAGATAACATATTACTTATAAAAAGTGATGCTAATCAGTTAACAATTGATGGACTTCGAATAAAATTGAGAATCGACATTTGAGTAATTCTTATCTTTGTTCTATTAATAACATAAGTCTTAGATGTTCTCTACTCAGAAATGACATAATAATGATAAAAGCTTTTGGAATTTTTTAAAATAAAAACTGGTTTTTTTACCAACTACAAAAAATCTTGTACGCGAGAAAATGCTTAGAATTTACAACTCTATATAAATTCACTATATATTAAAGATTGTGGCCGATCTTAGACTCATCCATCTAAATTACATGTCAACTTGTCTATTTTTTATTATTATCATAGTTTTTTTTAAGAAATGCATTGACTTTCAGGATTTATGTATATGTATGTATTTGAAAAATCATTTTATTTTAACAAATTTGTTATTCGTTTTGAAAAAAGTATTAATTGTTCTGCTATTTATTATAACTGAGTGTTACACCATGGAGTTATTGCACAGAGGGCAATGATTGATCACAATGTTTTTGAAAATAAAATAAAAAACTATATTTGGAAGCATATTATACAAATGTAAATGGCTTTAATTCATTAGTAATTTGTAAATTGCAAATAAAAGCAAATTATTCCATATTTATTGTTTTTTAAAAATTCATGACTATTTGTATGTAGGTCTAACGATCTTCAAATGAACCCATCTATGTCTTTAAACCCAATTATTACCATAACCATTATTGCAATATACTTAATGTAATCCAATTAACGAGACTTTAAAGAGCTTATACGTTCGTACAATGCGATTATTTTGTCACTAATGATATCCCTTTACGAAAAAAAGTTATATTTTCTTCTCTATTTGGACAAAATATATTTTGATTAAAAAACATATTTCAACTACAAATCAAATCTTTTTTAAATACACAATGACAGTTTTATTGCATCTCTCAGTTTTATCTAAATGTAGGAATGAAAGAAAATGCATCCAAAATTAATTATTAGTTAGACAATACAGCAATGGTTCAGCCCTTCTTGGATCAATCGCTGTTTTACCATATAATAATGAAACTGACGTCACAGATTTCATAATGATCTGGCTTCGACAGGAGATATTATTGTTGATATATTTATAGATTTGCATAAAATATGACCACCCGGTATGTAAAAAAAACGAAAAGTCACGTAGAACTCCCAAAGTTTGAATTTTTTTTAAGATATCAGATTAAAAATCATGAAACGTTATTAAATCATTTGCAAGTAGCCATGAGAGATAGGAAATATGAAAGAATCACTGGGATGTAGATCCTGAATTCTAAATGTAAGTCCAACAAGGGCTTACATTTATAACTCCTCAACAAATCACCATTGTTACATCTCCTCATTAACGATCATACACATTATATAAGTAGATGTTTCCTCTTCAAGAATGAAAGAATAATAAAAACTACTTTGTAAAATAAAAACCCCTATTCAGATTGTAACAACAAAAAGTTTCGCACGCAGTATAATCCCATATTGTATACAACTCTATTTACGTATACAGTAATGCAAAGACTATTAGTGACTGTGAGTAGAATTGAGTCTACTGTTGAATGTAGTCCTTTAACTTCATTACTCATTATCATGCATGACGTTATAAAAGTGAAATAATAACAAACAAATCAATGAAAAAAAAAAAATTGAGGACTGCAGTCACCAGCTGTCAAAATTCTGTCTCCAGTCCTTCTCTCTAATATTCATTGAGTAATAAAACATAATTGATAAATTTCCAATAACAAAAATTCTTAAGGAAATATTATTTAATGGATTTAACAAAGAGATAAAACAAACTTACTATGAAATTTGATTCTAGTGTCCTCTAAGATGGCGACTTTCAGATTGGTGACCTCATTAATAAAAAGCTTAATTGTATTGGCTCTTAAAATGCTTTATATATATATATATATAAAGGACATCAAAAAATATGTATTTTATTAAAATGTTTTTGATTAAGAGCGCTTCCACTTTTTTTATAAATAAAACACAAACGGTTAAAGATTTTGCGAAATATGTTTGTTCAGTACAAATGATAAACATATACATGTTTAATTAAAATCTATTTCTCTAGCATGACCAATAAATTTACCAATATTGCGACTATTTTGCTTTCGATATTTTCTCTGAGCTATTTTAACGTCACTGGCCTATTGATGTAGGTCAATGACTTCACGTGTCCACAAAGAAAATAATCTAAAGGCGTTAAATTCCACGATGGAGGCGGCCAATCAACTCCTCCATTTATCAAAATAACACATTCAAAAATTTGCTTTGCAATAAATCGATTGTAACGTGTGTGACAAGTGGTACCGTATGGTAAAAACCACATGTTTGCCTAGTCCAATGCCATGCAATTTGGGCAACAACCAAAAATCAGTTGTCATGGTGCGATACTAAATTCCATTTAAAGTAATGTGGGGATTATTATCATCTACAAAAAGTAATACCCAATGATCCCTCCATCATAAAGTCCACACCAAACAGTATGTTTTTTGGAATACAATGATTTCTCGTGGAGCTTTTGTAGATTGCTACCTGATCACTAACTCATATTCTGCTTCTATAAAGTTAATAAGCCAAAAATGAGCTTTATCAATTTTTAATCGTTGATTAAGCCTATATCGCTCCATGATAAAAGGTATTCAAGTAAATGAAAAAAAGAAATATGGCGTCGTTTTTTCCGTAACAGAAAAAAAAATGAAGCGTCCTTTACTCTTTTTTACCCAAAGTGAATTGAAAAAAAATCAAAAATATTCAATTCTTGATCTCTTTGATCAAATTAAAACTAATTATAAATAATTTTTGTAATAACTTTAATGTTCGCCAGAATTTGATGGGACACTGGTGTCCCTCTGGGTGCGAACGGTAATTTTTTTATTATGCTCATAAACAAAATACTAAAGTTACGCTATGGATTTGAATTCTTGGCATTTATTAATTAAATTTGATATACTTTTTATTTCTAATTCAAACAAGTAATAATTCTACCATAAAAAAATTATTTATATTTATATAATAACTGCGATACATGTGAAACATAATGAAGTAATTTGTTTCTGTTACCAAGTATAAAGCAAAATTACAATCCATACAAATGACAAAAGTTCGATTTTCTATATTTTTGCTTCCAGAGAAAGCAAAAAATCTTTTTCATTTTTGTTTGAATTATACTTTAATATTACTCAAACTAATTATGTAACCTCTATAAATTCCCCCTTTTAACATAATTAAGATGGTAAATTCTCGAAAGGGAAGATAAATTAACATACGTCATAAAGGGAAACGATATAGTTCTGCCATTTGTGGTATCATAAAAAGCGAAATCTGGCATGGGAAAAGGATATCAGTGCAGCCAGAAATTTATTCATAATAACAAGGGCATCTCGTCACTTTGTTTTAAAGCTTCAGTTTGAAAATAATTTAGGTACATGCATTTCTTTTCTTGTATTATTAATTCCCACTCTTTTCGTAAAGTCTCTGTAACTAAATGAACACGCAACATGGTGGTCAGCATATCAAATACATCAACAGTAAGTAATGGCATTTCGACATCACTAACGAAGCATTTTTCCTTATTTTTATTGATGAAGGCGCCATATGCATTATTTCTTTATGGCTACGCCAGAATCACTTATTTGTCAATTGGCTCGTAAATACCAAAAACAAATAGATGAACATACAGAATCAAACAAAGAATTTTTGGAGAATTTTAGTATAGTATATATATATATATATATATTTGTAATTATTAAGTAATTTTTGTTTTGCAAAGGTATTTGATTATTTCCACCATTGGCTCAAAATATGTAGGTTTTGTAAATATTTTCTTTTGGTTTTTATTGCTGTAATTACTTGATTTACCTGAAATAATAATGCATGGAACGAAAGTATAATTTATGGAATTAAATTTGAGGGCAATTTTCTACATAGTTAGGATCATTGAAGAAGTTCCAAAGAAGATACTAAAACAGCCTTTGGTCTCTCTATATATTCAAACTTTATCATATTTATTTAGTAGTGTGGTAAATATCTAAGAAAAATTGTTTTTTAGAGATAAAATACCTATTAATAAATTATGATGTGTGATTCTTTTCAATAAATTCTTTAATGTACGAAATTAGTGGGTAGTCATCCTATAATTGTTTCTTTTAACATTTTTACTTCTTCTTATTTTTTTGACGTCAAGTAACTTTTGCAAAGTTAAAAACACTATATTACTTTCGGTAGTAATTTTAATACTAAGGTAATAGTCATAAGCTTTAATATAAATTTTAATGCTGACAACTTCTTAAATTAACTTGCTTTATCGATGGGTTTACTCACTAATCTCAAAGACACATAAGTAATGCTACACTTAAAGATGGTTTTACAAGAAAGTGTCGAATTATAACTCATGAAAACTTGCTACAAAATTGAAGTTTATCAATTTAACGAATGAAAACTAGCATCACCCTTATACTACTTATTTATTTCAAGCGATTAAGTATGTGTAAGTTCAACTTTTCCCGATTTTATTTCTTTAAAAAGGTGTTTTTATATATTCTCAGTACTGCTTAAAAGAAAACTAACCTTAAAAAAATGAATAACACAAAACAAAATGATTATTTAAGCTCCAAAAGAAACACCCAACTCAAATATTTCAAATGTTAGATTTGAATATATTTATAAAGCTTTATAAAGATTGTTCATTCATTGTACAGCACACACAAAAAAGTCAGTTCAACTTATCACCAGATTTGAATAGTTAATTCAGTGCCAATAATTCAAAGCATATAGAGTCCAACAAATAAAACCCTTTTTGTTCCGATTTTACTGCTAAAATATAAGCAACAACTATGAAATTGATGCATAGAAAGACTATTGCTGAATTATCTCGAGCAGAAAACACTACCAAAGCTATAATTTACTAAAGCAAGTACACCAGGAAGACCATTTACGTTGATCTAAAGAGCATAAATGAGCTAGTTACGTCACCATAAGGCCCCAAAGCGATTAGTAGAGGATCCTGACATTTCTTACTTGGCGGAAGGTTAATCCAACAAAGCCGATGTCAAAGATGGAAAAGGATCCCTCTGCGAGCACGATGACGTTAAACAGGTATGTCAAGAGCATGTGCCTCACATCGTATATCAAGAGCCAGGCTTAACTTATTCAGATGGATTTGTGGTCCGAAGTTAAACCATCAAATTTGTAAATCTATTTATACTACAATTGTTTTTGACAAAATTACATTGGTTTGAACTCTTGGAAAGGGTAAAATCAATTATCACTTTGTTGTTAACATTGGAACTAAAGTATCGTTTTCAAAAATCATAGTTTTTATTTCAAATGTTGGGAGGAAAATTCTACAATAGCTATTTTTTCAACCAATTATTATATGTTGAGCCTCTTCTAACGTTGATCTTATATTGGCTCAAGTAAATTCTTTAAGGATTGAATATTCAGCTTGTTAACATATAAAAACACTTGATAACAATTTACACTGATACACTGTAATTAAATGTTTGAGTCAATCCCTTTGTGAGCAAAAAAAAAAAAAAAAGCTATTGTTTGATTACAAAATGATAAACACACTAGTCAGAATAAGAATACAAAAAACAAAGATTGCAAAAGTCATCAAGATTTTATGTATCATCTAAAAACATATACTTATTTATATAAATATAAGACATAAATGACCATTTGAAACAATATAATAATGAAGAAAATCATTTAATAATTCCTCGGAATGTTTCTTAAATGGTTTTATAAATGTACATTTTTCTTATATATAAGAAGAAGAAAAAGATTGTCATTAAGGAGTCTTTAAATAAATTGCCGACATTTTTAATTACAGCAATGACCATATATGAAAATCAGTTTATAGATCAGTAGTCGGGAAACAGGAGTAAATTACCCTAAGGGCGTAATTTACACAATTTTGGCTATAATAGGAGTACTACTTCCTGGTATCAAATGAAATAAACAACATGCCACTACAAGATTGTCTGCAGAGGGCGGGCTGGATGAGCTCTAAACCCCAACCCCAAAAAAGAAAGGAATTTTTGCTAACCAATGTTTTGGTAGGATAAAAAGATTTATGTGCAATTAGGGATAAAAATGTTATTATTTCTGAAAGTTTAAGAATTTTTGAATTTTTTTTTCGCAAAAAATTTAATTTTTCGATTTTTTTTGCAAAACATTTAATATTTGAAATTTTTTTGGAAGATTTCTCATTTTTCTATTTTTTTTTTTCCAAAAAAAATAATTTTTTCAGAATAGTTAAGGATATCGGGTTAGAAATTTGATGTATGAAAATTAACTTTGAAATTTCTTTCCACAAATTTTGTTTTTGAAAAGCTATGAATTTTTTGTAAAAAAATTGCACAAAATTTAATTTTGGGTAAATTACCATAATTTTTTTTCCAAAAAATTTAATTTTTTCTGAACGGCTATGAATTTTTAATGAAAAAATTTATATATGAAAATAAATGAAATTTTTTTTCCACTAAATTAACTTTTTTTGTGAAAAGCTTTGTTTTTTTTTTTTTTAAATTTGATTTTCTTTGAATAACTTTATTTTTTTTTCAAAAAACTTCATCTATAAAATTTAATTTTTGAATTTTTTTTCTAAAAATTTAATTTTTTGTAAAAGTTATGAATTTTCATAAAAATTTCAAAATTTTTGTTTATTACAAAAAATTTCCAAACCCCATATATTTATATTTATTGGAACAGTACTTTTTTTTATTTATAGAGAAACGAACAAACTTTTAGTTAGTATAATGGTTGTTAGTTACTAACCCTTCAGTTGTTGAATGTGGGTGTAATAGAGGCTATTAGTTACGTGATAAAAACATGGTCTAATGATCTTGTTTCACTATAAAAACGATATAATGACGGAATTTAATACTATTAATGTGTTGTTGTTTTTTTATATTTTTTCAGTGGTCAATAAAATGTGTTGTAAATATATATATATATTTTAATTAGGTATTTTAGCTGAAAAATAATAGCTAAAGATGCATTACATTATATGTCAGATTTAATATTCAGAATGACATTGACTCACAATTATAAATTTTATTATCAACTGTCGAGTATTTTTTTTTTTCTTTGCTTTTTAGAATTTTTTTTTAAAAGTTGACTGATTGAGTTTGAATAAACTCTTGTTAAGCTATGAACAATGTTCTACAATAAATAATTGAATAATGATTAAAAAATAGAAAAAAATTGGGTTTGTTTTTTTTGTATTTTTTTCTGCTTATCTTTTAAGGAAAGATTACGAGGTACAATTAAGATATTGACGTGTTATATGAAAATCTAAAAATATACTGATATTAAATAGCAAAATGCTTGAAATAAAAGACTAATTTTATAAATTGAAAATCCATTTCTCTGACGTATTAAAAGTTTAATAAAAAATTGTTCTCGCTTATGAACATGATAAATTCTGTTCATTTTAAACTATATCAATGTCTCAGAACTCCAAAAACAGTCATTAGGAAAAAGTATGAACATAATGTGGACCCAAAATTTGCAGTAGTATGACTAAATTACAAAAACGCGATTTGTATATAATCAATGAAAGACAACTCGAAACCAAGGCCTGATATGTTTAAATACTATATTTATGAACATTTTTTACTCACTACGTCACCTTTTACAAGCAATAATAGCGTCGACACGTAGGTAAACAGATTGGCAGCTTTTAACGATGAAGGCCTTGTCCATGGCATATCACGCTCTCATGATGGCAGCGAGGAACGAATCCAAATTTGGCTGAAAACTGAGACAGAAATTTTTCTCCAAGACGCCTCAAACAGCAAAGTTATGGGGATTGAAGTCAAGGATGGAGGAGGTCCACATGAAAGTAGGTCAGAAGTGGGTAATGTTGTTGTTCCATAATTTTTGACTTTTATTGGTTGTATGAGGTTTTAATTGACTAATTGATGTCGTAGGCAATGTAAATAGAGATACCAATGGTTTTTGAAGCCTTCTTGGAACTGAAATCGGCACATGGGCATTGCACAAGCGTTTTTTTTTTTTGTTGTTGCTCCGACATGGGATAAAACTTTTTTTTTTCAGCTGTAGTTTGGTTTAGTAATGAAACCTTTTAATTCAAAATAACGGGGTTTTATTTGTAATTCAATGTTACTGCAAGTTTTGAATCCCCATTCTATATATCTATGTAGCTATGAGGAAAAAAAACGTAACTTTGATACGTTTCTGTTATCCTAAAATAACTTAACCGCTTTGATTTCAAATTGGACATTTGAATCAAAAATCAATTGTCAAATGTTTACCGTAATTATCATTAAATATACAAACAAAATACCATAAATCCCAAAAATGAACAACAATTTTACCTATGTAAAAAAGGTTTTAGATTTAAATGTATTCTGCAACAAACTTTTGGCTAACAAATTTCTAAAAAGTTCGCTAAAAATGGAATACCAAGGAAACTTTATATTTTGGAGAAGTTTTGGGAAAAGGGGAATATTTGGTTTATTTACCTATGTTCTCAATCGTCAACCTGCAGGATTGTCCTCATTCCTGCTTAGGGTCTGAGTTTTTAGCAAGTTTTAATGTGTTATCTACAACTAATCAAGTTCTTATTATTCAGTATTTTTTTTTTAAACAAACAATGCTTAGTTGTATGTTTTTAAGTATAGTGTTCCTTATGTTCAAAAGTACGTGATTTCAAAAGTGTTGAAATAAATTGCCATTGATTGAAAAAAAAATACCAAAAAAGCTAACACGAACTGATTTTAAACTATTAATGCTAAGGTATATAATTTTGACGATACAATAAACGATAATCATGTCACAAAAATGATGGAATATTGAAGAAAAAAAATACCATAAAATTAATTATTAGACAAGGTAACAATATTTTACTTTCTGATACGCTGTTAGATTTTTAATTTCTCAGTAATATTTGGCAAATTAATTACAAACCTTTAATTAATTTTTTCGTATCAAACCTGGTTGATCATTTTTGATTTAAATATTGAATTGATTTTAGCACTTTTTATATGTAGTGATAAGAATCTTTCAGTAAAAAAGTAATAAAAAAATTAAAATACATTTTTGAAACACAAATAAATTTGTCAGAATATAATTAATTGTAATTCTATTTTTATTAAAATTAAAATAGATTTGTCTCTTAGCATAGCGTTATCCCGCAGAAATGAAAACTCACTATGTAATTTTTGTTATGTATTGATACCTTTTTTCCTGGGTTTTAGTAGTATTCTAATTATTGGTTGTGCTTTCTCAAATGACATATTGTTAAGCTGTGAACCATTGCATTTTATTAAATCTATAATATTTTACGTCACAAATTGTATCATTATTGAACGAAACACCATATTGATATTTTACTACTTAAAAAGTACAAATTTTCAATAATTCTTGATTAAACTCCATTAAACGGCTTTAAAAATAGACTTAATAGTTTCATTGAATGTCATTTGATGCAAATGATCGACAGTTATATTTGAATTAAATCAAAATAATATCTACTAAAAATACCTATGAATTGTGGTAGTTTGTACTTTTTTTACCATTTAAATTGTTAAAATTGATCTACACTATGGAAATAAGATTGTATAGCAAATTAATACCATACTTTTAATACATTTTAAGGTTGCATAATTATAAAATGAAACTAGTCTTTAAAGTGATAGATTTTTAATTGACAGTAAGGTTAAAGTTATTTTTTGCGTTGTTCCCATTTTGAAATAGATTTGTGAAATATTTTCTTTAATATCAATGAAATTTTTTTTTCAGTATTATAAAACTTGGTTGTTTAGCCCCAAAATGGATGATATTAACAATGGTGATGTCACATAAAAATGCTCTATGTACAACAGATGAGAAGAATGATGTAATTCATCCATTATTTTTGTTAGATCAGTCCTACGACTGATTTCCTAATCATTATTTTATTTTTTTCCTCTTTTCAGTCTTTATTTGTTACGGGCAAATCTTTTCTTACCATTGAACAACAGTCATAAGGAACGAAACATCGGTCTATCAGTCCTACGGTCCAATCTATTCCTTTTTTTTCTTCACTCCTAGCTAGGATTGAAGAATAATACATATTATCTTGTCTCTTAGAAATATATAATAAATGATGATACAACTTCTGCGACTCAAATGAAGTTAGTAAGTTATTAGTAACGATATAATTACAGGTGCTGTAGTTTCCAAAAAAACGATAAGGACCTAGTACTGGAAAATTTTGGTATGACCAGACTGATAAGACTGCCGACTTCCTAGTTGTTTTAGATCGATCCAACACTATCCATTATCGAGAAATGACAAATCTTTTATTTTTCACTTTTTGGAAGAGAGGTTGAGAGATACAAACAATATTTTTTAATATTAATGATCAACACCTATACATAATAAAATAGAAAATTCGCATTCCACCATGATTTTTTCCCAATACAGTTGTTTCTGGATTTATCTACACTAGCCGCTAATATGAAGTGTATCATTTATAAAATCTCTAAACATCATAAATATTTGAGAACTTATCCATTGGGGAAAAAATAGCGTAATAATAGTTAATTATTGCTATGACTATATTATCAACTAGAGAAAATTGTTTTAAATACAATTATTGTTATTGTAGATCAATAAAAAGTTTAATCAACAATACGTTTCACAAATTAATATAATATATTTTATTGGTTATTTAGTGAACTTTTATGATCTTGGAAAAGAGCCATTAGAGGGCCAAATTCCAAGAAACTGGTTTTTTTTTCTATATTTTTTCCATTTTGTATACATCATATTATATATAATTAATATCATCACGCAATATTTACATTTATTTAGGTGGTTCTATCAGTTCACCGAATCTATTTTCAAGGTTTTTATTCTCTAAACTGTATTGTACTTTCAAAAATAGATCTTCTAACTATTTATGGGATAATTTTATGTAGATAGTGAAGGTATAATATATGTAGAGTTGTAAATTATAAGTACTTTTTGTGCATAAAAAAGAGAAAAGAATGTTTTAAAGGTAAGCCCTTAGCAATCATGACGTTTTATTAGATTAGCTGCGAGTATCTATGAGATGAAAGAATTAAATACATCTCCTACTTCGTATCTTTTTCATATTTTTTTCAATTGTCTCATGTTTAGATTTGAAGAGAAGGAAATGCATAAAAGAGTTTGAGTAAAAAGTGTGAATGAGACATATGGTATATTTGAATAAAGACCTTTAGAATATGAACTACCTCTTATATAATTTTGGAGGTAGAAAATGAGATACTTCTATAAAGAGGAGAATCTTCTACATTTAAAATAGCATTTGGGCGGGAAAAAACATTTTAAATATATTCAAATACATATTTTGTACATAATACAAGATGCATTTTTAAATAAATTTTCACCAAAGATAAGCAAGAATTCTTCTTTTTTGGAGATCTTAACACCCCCACGACCTATAAAATAATGAAAAAAGAAGAAGATAAAGCACTCACAACAACCATTTTTCGTTTTCAAATTTAGAAAGGTAGTTTTTTCATTACAAATTACTAAACTCTAATTATATTTTAGCTGTAAATAAATAATTCATTACTTTTTACAATTAGTCTAATAGTTTACTCAATTAAATTTAACTTTGTAAAATGTGCATTCAACCTTACTTTGTATATTAATAAATATTCTATATAAAAATTAAAAGTTTTATTAAAAAAATCAATCAAACTTTTTTTATAGCAAATCTTTTGAAGTTGTAATATAAGGTTTAAAATTCCGTTTTAATTATAGCTCAGAGCAATTGAAAATTTTTTGGCTGCCATACAGTATTTTTGTATGTTTAGACCCTATTTGTAGAAAACTATATACAAGATAACTTAATAAATATTTCATTTTTCAAATGTTGAATTTTTTTTTTATCTATTTTTATTTCCAGTAATTTTCTTCTATATAAATAAAAATATGTCAGAGATATTTATAGAGACCATTTTTTATGTTTATTGTGCAAATTTTTGATATGGCGTAATCTTTTTGTGATACTTTGCTAAATATAAGCTTTTTTTCTGTTATTCTTTCAGTTCTAAGCACCAAGGCATCTGTATTTTCAGTTTGTTTCTAGTCTTAGTAGAAACGTTTATTTATGACGTAATGACGCCGCTAAAACCAGTTCCAATATTAATTTAGTATAAAACTATTTAAGATATGTCAGAACCTTGGTATTACTATAGTACCAGTATACCCACCAACACTCATCACTAACTAAATTTACTATTAAAAATAGATGATTCTTTAAATAAGTTAGTGTGCATGTTTTTATTTCAAGTAGGCATATGTAGTCCATCCCCACAAAATTAAGCTTGAATGATTTTATTCTTCGACAATCTATCATACATTTATATCAACGAATTCTTCTCATTAAACCTTTGTAGGGAACGCAAATTGCACTAAAAGTAGCCAAAAAGGATTGCCACAATAAAGGAATGATATATTGACAGATTTTATTTGAAAGGCCATATTGGGGTTTATATAAGTTCCCGAAATAAATTAAAGAGTATAAACTATAGTTTAAATTCTTTAATATATTAATTAATCCCACATGATTGAATGCAATGTCTATAATTGACTCAATTATGTCTATAGAGTATTGAACTGTACGTACGAGGGTACGGCTAAAAGTTCTCGACTTAAAAATCAAAACTCCAGTTTTTTGTTTTTTTTTAAGAGTTTCATTTTTCATTTAATGTTCTTTAAATTGGTTAGATGGAGTTGCACTGATTAAATATAAGTAAACATCATAGTATTACATTTACTATATCTAAAGTAGGAATCTATTTAGTAAAATCCATATACATTGGGTGTCCTTCAAATAGGTCATTTTTGAGGGAGGTTCTACCAGATTTAAATTCAGCTGCTCACTTTTTAACAGTTGACATGGAATTGGAATGGTCCCAATCTTGAATTTAAGTAAATAACACGGAGATATAAAATGATAAAAAGTTATTATTTTTTTGTTAAAAAATGTAGATTACTTTTCGAAAATGTTTTTATTATTGTAGTCATTACATAATTATGAAAGACAAATTGGGATATACATTCGGTAGTACACTTTAGGTAATAGTTTTCAGTTGTCAGGCACACGCCGTTATTTAATTTCCTTTTATTTCGTTGCCTTTCATTTTATTTTTCAGAGTAAGGAAGTGGAAGGAAGCTCCATGACAACACAATTAGGTTATCAAAAAAAAAAAAAAAAAAAAAAAAAAAAAGGATTGAGACCCACATATATGTTTATGAACATTATATTTATATCAAATTAGAAACATATTATATTAGAAGTAAGTATCTTTTTCCAGGAAATTATATGATTATATCCCTAATAGTAAGAGGCAAGATCAAAATCCCTTAACAATATTTTATTTTAGTAGAAATGTAGAGTTGTAACCCTTAAGCATTTTTTAGCGTACGAGTTTTTTATTTATTGGCAACCTCAAGAGTATTTTTGATATTCTAAAGCTGTTATCATTAGTCTTTCTTTCAATAAAATGTAATATTTACAGTACACTACCCTTGCAACTACCTTTCAGTTCCCGAAAAAACGGAGCTGTGTAAATAAAAATGGGACCTTTAATAAAATTTTATGAATAATACCAAGCAGATACTTCAGATGGCGTCTCTCTATCATATTTGGTCATTTTCCCTTATCTGTATATAATTTGTTATCCTTCTACAGAGTTTAAATTCTTAATTCAGTTAAAAGGGTAGATTCATAAAGGCTGTGAAGTTAGTTATGAAGAATATTCAAGGCTCCAAGTGGACAAAAAAGTGTTGCTAAGAACACTACTTTGTACATATATTTATCACGTGGTTTTCGTTTATCCACTTAGTTTATAGCTTTGGATAATACTAAGACATCATTCAATGCAATAATAACATCAATGATTTTTTATATTCAGAGCAAAATGGAATTGTCCTCGGGTTATTTGACTTTTACTGCATGTATGTAGTCTTAAAAATAGTAGAATTCAATTAATTTGTTCTACAATTAACCATTTTTCACAAGTTTTATTCGAAATGATAAGAATAAAGCTACTGTCGAGCCGAAAAGAGTCATTATGAATGGACTTGGAAAGAAGAAAGAGACAAAGTAAAGTGGCTACGCCTATTTATCAATTTTTATGTTATTGTTAGATCCTGCAACTTATTACAGAACCGTGATATACGTCTAGTTAGTCTGTCTCTTCAGAGATTAGAAGAACATTATTAGAAATTGGCCTTGTTTAGAAAGTCATTTATAAAGAGTAGTATCACAAAATATAATAATATAGGAAGGTTTTCCAATATATAACAAACTAACTCAATAAAATATACAATAGACTTGGAATTTTTCGAATTTGAGAATCGGTTCACCAATCGGATCGAGTCGTCTCGATAATTACTGTTCAAGTCGGCACAACACTACACATATAAATATCGGTTGATACCCATAAAATCATGAAAATTTAGTTTGAAAAAAATTGGTGTCAGGACAGATTTATTTATATTACGTAGCAATCTCTTGTGCGAATCATAAATAACAAAATTATAAAAATACTAACTTTGGGCTCATTTTGACTATAAAAGTGGGTGTGTCCCATTATTTTTTACGGGGCTCATTAAACCTATATGATGATCATTCAATTGGCATAGAAACTTAATATGTAGTTAGAGGTATTTTGGCTTTGATTGAAATAGCAAACCTTTGAGGGATATTTATGTTCTCTATGGAGAGTGTTGTTGATGAAGGGGATATCATTTAAGGGACTTTTCAAAACGCCTACTACTTTGTTTAACTCAAACGTATTGGTATTGGATTCATAAATTATTTGTGTTTAAATAGCTTAGTTTGGAGTTATTCGATCGCTTGATAAGCATTATCAAATACCTGAAATAATGTTATCGATATATTTTCGATCTAATGCGTTTTAGCTTAGTAAATATTATATAAACTTTTCAAAATTCACTAGTTTTTTATAGGACTGCATTTTTCGTTTAGATGAATGATCACACCCTACAATTGCTATATAGTTCCTGTGTTTCACTCTATAACTACTATTGACAAAAAATATATATATATATAATATAACACAAACTTGGGAAGGGGGTGTATTAAAGGTAAAAGGCTACATAAAAAGTAAAGTCCTTCCATGTTTTATTTAAGGGTGTATATCAAAAATTCAATTTTTTTCCATAGGATTTAGAATATGCTTAAAAACAAAAAAATGGTGTTACATACTGTTATACAAATTAACCTGCTGTTATTTGCTTTCCAATCCTAACGTGATTTTTCCATGGAGCTAATTAGCCACCCCCAAATTAAAATGGACATTTTAAAAATATAAAATTTTATTTGTTCTAAGTATTTGTTAAAATATGATACTATACGTGATAAAAAAGAAACCGTTATTTTCTACTTCCAAATTCATTTCTTAAATATATTATTATGTTGGTCAAATGCCCATAACCTTTCATCATTAGTTTGTTTTTAACAGATAAAAAGGTTAGGTGTCTTTTGGCATGCCATGCAATTTTCTCATATTGAAAAATAGAGAGAAAAAATTAATTTTGGGCCAAATTTTTTAAAAACTTTTCAAGAATTGCTGATTATTTTTTTAATAAACCAATTATTATTATTTACAACACTTCTAAAACTGCAAATTTTTTAACACACGGCTCAAAATGTTTCTTTAAAAACAAAACTATATAAAGAGAACTTGATTAGTTGTAGATAATACATAAAAACTAGCTAAAATCTCATCCCTAAGCAGGAGCGAGGAATATGCAGCAGATTGATCATTGAGTCTATCCGTAGACGAAACAAGAGTTCCCTTTTTATCCCAACTTTTACAAAAGAGGGAGTTATTTTCCGACCAAATTATCAAGCATGTAGAAATCATGTAGTTGCTTGAATGTGCGGAGTATAGAACAAGTAGGACTTTTGTAATGATGAGCTTGAATTAGTTGAAGTTTTAAAAGGAAGGGAATGACATCACCAGCCAATCAGTCTGAGAGATCAATGTTTGAAAACTAACCTTCCAAAAACCCAAATGGCTTACTTTCGAACATGTGTAAAATAAATGTAAAGAGGTTTCCTCCTCCAAGCCACAGAAAATCGAATAAAGTAGATAAACTTGATAAATATTGGAAACTTCGACCCTTGATTATCCATCTTCAAAATACATATATGAAATACCTTTATACAAACTCAGAGTATATCCCATCTTGACTCATTGCTCCAGTACTTTTGAGAAACATGGGTACAAACAAGCCATCCGTAATAAACCAATTTTTTAGGGCATAAAATTTGATCTAAATACTCAAAGTCTGGATCAAGGTAAAACTTATTAAGGGATCAAAAAGACGAGGATGAATACGGAAAATGCAAATCTACAATCCTGGATTTACTAGGTAAATATAGTTGGGACATTATTATTTTTTTATTACTTTATCTCTGACGATTAATCTCAACCCTTGGTGATGTAATGGTTTAGGAATAATTAAGAATAATCATGAAAAAATTCAGGAATTCTAAGAGACATCAAAAAAATGGTTAAGAGGCTCAGTTTCCATAGCTAATAATTTGTATTTATAATCTATATGTACTTATCCTAAAATATTTTATTAAATATTTTTTATTTCGTAACAATTCGATACTTTTTGTCCTACTGTTGATTTTATTAAGTTTATTACAACTTGCAAATTAATTGTACATTTTTTGCAAAATTTTGGAAAACATTATATTTCATTATACATAAATATAAGTAAAATGAAATAAAAATAGATTGCAAAAACTAATTTGGGTTAAAATGGCGATTTAAAAGGTTTCATAGACATTTTTTGTAAACATCCGGGTTGAACTTTTTGGTGCTATAGTTTATAAGTGAGGTCAGCTTTTTACTCTTAAGTTGAAAATAGAATCCATTAGAAAGGAGGTTACCATTTTAGCCCGCGCCGGTCACACTAACATCATGAACGCATCTCATTAATCAATCAGCCGGTCTAGAGGGTCAGGAAACGAGTTTCTCTCTCGTGATACCGTTTTTGTGGAATTTATCAAGAGTTTTATATCATTCATTTACCCTGTTAATAACAGGATCAGCTCTGAAGATATTTTCATCACTCAAGCAACTGAGGCTGTTCCCATGAGTTTTGAGAGTTCAAGGTGAGTTTATTTATTTTTTACCTGACTAAGTAAAGGTCGTTTCTTAGGTCTGAGGTATTTATCTCTTCCAATTTTTACGATTCTTGACCCTGCAGACTCGGCAATGGCTTTTTTCTTGGGCAGCTTAGTCATTTTCAATCTTGGATTGGCTTCAAAGACCTCTCAGACTGCTTCTGGAGTGCATTTGGTTAGTTGACCACTTTAAAGGTTGTCTTCAATCTAATTTTCAGCTGTTGTTTCCTTACCCTTTGACCTAAACAACTGACCTCACATCTAAGACTACCGCCCCAAAAAGCTCGAACTGAATTTTTACGTAAAAATGCCTGAGAAACATCTCAAATTACCATTTTCATTAAATTCCAAGACTTCCAACACTTTAGTTGATTATAATTATAAAAAGTATCAATGTGAGGGCACATGGACACGCAATTATTTTTCCGAAGATAGGTTCGAAGATAACTATATTTGTGGATATTTGATACATCACTAGTGCAAAAGTGCATATATTTTATAATAAATCATTTTGGGATCATATATTAACATATTAAGCTTGTTTTTTGTTTTTTATATATAAAAAGTACAAACTATAATTTACCACTGGGGGTGGTAAAGAATGGTTAAAGGAAGAGACTCCCAGATAATAATAGTAAAACAAGAAATGAAAGGAGGGATGTATTTGTAAAGGGGTAAAAACCATTTCCTATTCATCATTGTTCCTCTGTAGTCTGCAATCATACCAGTGATGTATTTTATATTCCATTTCACTCCTCCAGAGCGTTACTAATCTCTGTTTCAGTCTCTTCGTTTGGCAATCCATTCTCTCACACATCTATGTATTTATTCCTCATTTATAAGGTGATTCAAAGATTAATAATAACATTCCTACGTCCTCCTTCATATAATAAAAAATGGTCACACTTTTTTCATTAAGGAACAGACAATATAGGGGAGGGGGGATGTTTTTCTTCTTTTTTGTAGTGTAAGGAATAAAAAACAGTTTATGAGTCCAATGCTAATCCTGCAATTTATCCGAGTATCTAACATATCTCTTATTTGATCTGTTATCTTTATCGTAATAAAAAAATCCATTTTTCCATGGAATGCATTATCGATGATAATATATATGTTGGATCTCAACAGAAAAACAATCTTGAACAAAAACCAAAATTCATACAATACCCAATTTATTGTTTACTGGATAAATATCAACAACAACTACTATTTCATTGACTTAATTCGGTCAATTATGGGCTATGTATTCTAATTTCTGGAATGAAAGTAGGTAGTAATGAGTATTAAATATAGTTTTGAGCCTTCAGTTGATATATTCTACTTTCTTTCATGCCGATATGGCTCTTCCAATAAGCAAGGTGTCAATATTAAATCCGAAAAAAGTTTTGAATGATTATAAATAGTAGCCAGACCAATAGAAAAAGGGAAAAAATATTTATAATTGACAAGGAGATAAATATTATACACATAACAAACCATTTTCTCAAGACAAGTTCTAAAGGCAGGCCGGGATTTGACGATATTTGCACACTTAGTTTCGAAATGTTACTTATATAGGCTTGACTTGAGGGAGTAAATGTTGTTAAGTTCCCATTTAACTCTTTTTAGAAATAGAAGTCCAACCTATGCAAATCGTAAGAGGAGGCCAAATATATATACTTTTTGCAAAAATGTTATTTGCCTTCTCAGCCGTGTGTACCACAGACGGCTTACCCTCCCTCACTACGGAGCTTCATCCAGGCGTCCATGTGCAACTTCAAAACTGGCTAGTATACATGTGCAACGATCCCTTCTTTTGTCTTGATAAAATTCGTAGTATGAACTTTCCATTACTGCCAATGACATCCAAAGTCATAATAAAGACAGGGAAATCGGGGGTGTAACGTGGAAGAACTCGTCCTTGACATCCAAGAATCGATCATTCCGAGTGTTTTATGTTTTGTCAACTGAAAATAACTTTTTATTTCCATTGTTTTATGAGGTTCTATATTTTCATTGATCCCTCAAGGTAGACAACTCTCATTGAGTCGGTAAGGATATGGCATTTTGTGTATTTATAAACCTTCAAATTGAGTTCTGTCTTGACAACTTGCCTCATTGTATCTCGGCTGTCATCGTATTTCTTGACCAATTTTTGCATCGGTACACTTGTGTACCTCCTTATTATCTATCGTATGTTGCTTTTGAAACTTTCTATTTCAGTTAAAGGTCGGAAGAAGAAGAAACAAAGAAAAAGTGAGGGAAAAATAAAGGAATTATGCTCCTAAAGATGATGAAGTAAGTAGTCAAGGACTTTGGATGATGAGTCTATTTCGAAAGGACTCATTAAATAGTAGTTAACTGAGGTTTTGAAGAAATGTAAGAAACTCTATCGATAGCATTTCTCTAATCTATTTTAACTTTTTGTAAGCTAATCGATAACTTATTGTGCAATTTGCAGAACCTGCAAATAATTAATCGAAATAACTCAGCAATAGAAATGTAAAATTATTAGGTGAAGAATACAAATATAATTCAAACTTTATTTTGAGAAAAATCATTCCAGCTTTTTTTTTTTATTGACAGGGAACATATGAAGTATCATCCAATGTGAGCCTCGTAGAATTGCCCTCGAGGTGAGTGATTGACTGATGAAATGAATTATAATAGAATACTTAATTCCATGTACAACTTTTTTATTACCTTCCAACTAAGGCTTTTGTTCCTACTATTTTATGAATTCACATGAAACGTGATTTGGCATAATTACATATAATTTAACGTGTTTTTATGTTGCTCCAATATTATATATAAATCAAACGCAATGTATCACTGCGTTATTACATTATAAGTATCGCCAAGAAAATTCGGCCGTGGCAAATTTTTTTATTTTTTAGATTCATAAAGGCGCCCTTCGGTAAGTAAGTATCAAAGCCATATCTTTTTCATTTATTTAAGGATAAATTTTGTGCTTATCATTTGTGGTCCTACAGAGTGGGAACCCAAAACTTCTAGTAGGATGAATGTATGACAAAAAAAATTGACTCAAAATAAGACAACTCGAAACCAATTTGTGATATGTTTAAATACTATATTTAGCTTTTTTTTATATAAAAAAAATATATGCTTCGACACGCTGGCAAACATATTGGGTGCTCTTCACGATGAAGGCCGTGCCTATGGCGTACCACGCTATGGTCAGGGAGAATCTAAATTTGGATGAGAGGTGAGGCAGACATTGTTCTCTAGAGTCTCTAAATTACTAAGTCCAGAGGGTTTAAGTAGGGGCTGGAGGAAGTTCAAATGTAAGCAGGCAAGAAATCTGACATATTATTGCCGCAGAAGTAATTGTCTTTCTTGGCGTTATGGGGCTGTAATAGACTGCTTGATGTGGTGGACAGCCAAGATGGCTATGCCAATGGCCTCTGCAGCCTTCTCAGTAGTAGCAATGGTGCAAAGGAGATCCCACACACATTGTCTTTTTTGTTTTCTCCGACATTTTTACAGTGAAAGATATGGGATAGTAACAAAAAGACAATGTGTGTGTATCAAAAATAATGGGGAGAAAATCGCTTTGAATTCTACTGCAAGTTTTGGATGGACACGCAGAATTCATCATTTTATTAAAGCAGTGTTTCTTAAACTTTTTAAATTGAATAGACGTCCAAATTGCATTTGAACATCTCCTTCTCATTCGTATTAGGGAAATTTATTTTTTTAATGGTATTGATAACATTTTTGAGCCTCTCAGTTTCTAAAAAATGTTACATTTTTTATTTTATTTTGTTTTCAAACTTCAATATGTGATATAGAAGCATGAAAAAAGGTGGTGATTATCTGAACATGATGAATATATATGATTTTCAGTTTACTCACAAGAAAAACCTTACAAGGTATTTGTTTCAAATTTCCATAAAAAAAGGTTGTCAATTGACTTATTTTTCATTTAAAAAACAAAACATTTCATCAGTACAAGTTTTACCTTGTACCTACCTAAGAGTAAAGTCAAAATTGATAAGCTCTAGACAGACATTCAGATATTTATGATGATATCATTGATAAAGGTAAGTGGAAGGTTATGGTATACAACATAGGTAGTTATAAAAATAACTACAGTTTGTTTTCTCTCTTCAAAGTTACATAGATAGATAGTAGAGTTTCTCTCTCAGGATCCCTGGTTTTTCGAGGTTTTAAACCTATAGGAAATCCATTATTTAGTTATTTCATAATTTAAGTTTCATGGTAGTGCAAAAGTTTTGAGAATAAAATGAACTAATTAAACAATGATATATAATTTCGTACACATTTAATATACAAAACAGTTTTATTAATACAATTTATAAGAATGATATTCAGGATAATTAATCCTGAATATGACCACCATTGGCAGCAATAACGGTTTCCAGACAGGGGCGTAATGTGCTGCCAGTACCATTCATGTACTGGTATTGGCTCTGATATGGCAGCCAAATGTTCATTGACAGAGTTATTAAACGGTTTAACATTTGGGCTACAGGTTACACCGGCCTGGGACTCTAATTTGCCACCAGACAACATAGTCTAGGTAATTCAGATTTGGTGACTAGAGTGGCTAAGAATTCATTAACAAAATTATAACTGAACTGATGATTCCCTTTTCCACCATATCTGCTGTCAAAAGTGGTGCTCGTTGGGCTAGTGGTAAGACAGACCAGTCTCTTTGATATGTCTTGAACGTAACAGTTTACATGAAAGAGATAACGTCCATGGACATATCTGTCATGGAGAGATACGGCTTCTCTTTAAAGGTATTACCTACAGCTTAACTAGTCAAACTTTTCGGGCAACTGCTCTTACAGGATTCTCCAAGAGCGGCAACCTTATCCAGGCACTCCTTGATATGGTAGATGGTTGCCTTTGAGAGTCATATTAGGGCGGAGTATGGGTCATTCTAGCGGAAATCAAAAAGGCTCCGGGCTCACAAACTGTTGTACTGTAGGCTGACTTATTCAAATTTAAAAATAGTGTAAAAACTTTTGCACAAACCAACATTATCCTTTAAACAACTATTTGTTCAACCCTTACTATTTTTACCCTATTTGAAGCGCGTTACAGAATTGAAAAATCTAGACTCGCACACTTACCTATAGGGATAGTTATGAAATGAGAATTAATGCGCAAGACAAGCATTAAATGGATTATTTCTTCTTAAAACTTCAATGTATTTATTACTTAAAAATACATATTTCCCAGGACTCTGTTCTATGACAATTTCACGGAAAATGCATACATGCATACAATATTGAACGTACCGACTTTCATCAACAACAAAAAGAATTAAATGGGTGTATGAGTGACTTAACTGTTGCACTCAAAATCTTCAAAGAATAATAAAAGATTATGTTGAAACTAGAAGGCTTAGAAGGAAATAAAAAAGAAGATAATCATAAAAAAAAAAAAGAATTATGCTCGGGTGTCTGAATGCATTAACACGCTTGTCACACACACTCTGGCAAAATGATTTGCTTAATCCCAGGATTTTAATTTAATTAAGCAATTAATTCTAAGCCATTGGATTCAATTTACCATATTTGTTGTCATTTTAATGAATTGTAAGGTGTATTTGGGAGAAGGGGACTATTTTATATTTTCGTATAAAAGCATTTAAAAAATAATGCATCACTCACATACTATTATCAAAAGCTGACCTGGAGCGTGATAGGTGCAAATTCTTGGATAAAGTACGTGTAAGCGGTCATTATTTATTTAAAAAAAATATATTTTGATACTCAATAGTAGAGATGGGACGATTCATATAGATTCATAATACTGATTCGGTGCCTTTTATAGTAAAAATTCCTATTCGGATTCTGAATTTCGAGACTATTTATAACATTTCTAACAATTTTTCGATTATTTTACATCTTGCATACATAAAAAAAATCACTGGTAATAATTATTATAATAGTTACACTTGCGCACTTGTAGGTCGACTGATGTTACAACACTATTAACCAGTCTAATGGTTCAACCAGTACAGTACAAAGATTATACACCTTTAGAAAGCATTTTGTACGCTTCCAAATATGAGATAACATATATTACATTTATGTACAAAACTAATTGCACTTAAATAACAATTGCGGTGCTGATTGCATGTGTTTAAATCTAGTTAGAGTACAATTTGATTTCTTTTAAAACTTTGAGCATATTTTGATCATAAATTATTTTACTACGATATTTTATAAAATAATAAGACAACAGGCATAAGATCAAATGGTCGTTTTCTGTATCTAGACGGAAATATTTCATTTCTTTTTATGACTTAGAAAAGTAATAAAAAATAATACAATATAAACACCATAGGAAATTACAGCTTATTTATCCGAAGCTGTTTTTGATTCTAGAAAGAATGCTCCATTCTACAATTCCCACTTCGATTAACCTTAGTAGTTTAGTTCTTTGTTGTCCTCGACATCATTTGACTTCAGAGGTAATTTCTAACTTATTACTTTAAAAAAACTTATGTTAACATTTTTATTTTACAAAAAACTTTAACTTATTTTATAAAATTTGGTTATATAGGATTTTCTCGACAAATAAAGGTCGGAAATAAGGTGACAAAGGTCAATGTCGTCAATACCGGAGGCCCTTTTTTAAGAAAAGAAATCCATATCTTTAAAAAAAAATCATCCAATGAGATAATTTTTTCTATTCCAAAACAAAAATCCCTTCATTTGGAAGAGTATAGCTCTCGAGGCTACTCCCCAAGGTAGCCCCTGATATCAGTCAAGTCGGTTGACTGTGATACGCTAATGAATAAACAGTAGCAGTGCTCCTGAGAGCCCTGGTCTCCACCAGGGTGATCTTCTTTAACTCTAAAACCTTGCTGTTGTCAATTCTTGTCATCTTTGAGACCTCAACATTCCTAATACCAGATCCTTGTTCACCAAAATCATTACAACAGCGTACCTGTGTTCTGTCTTTGAAAATGGCAATTTTCTCTATAGATTGTTTCTCCATTTTGCAATTTATTGGTAATAACAGCTTTGACAATCAAAAGAGTGAAATGTATTTGCATATTTTCAGAGCTTTTTCGTCTTTGCATTATCAGCACGCCGAACAAGATTGTTGCTCTCAAGATATTAACGTTTTCCCCCTCCTCATTAAGAAAAACAAAATTCAAGTATAAAAGAAACCAAAAGGTCACTCGACAAAAGCTTGTAAAATATTGTTAAAAAACATTCCACAATCTTTTAAGCAGTGGTTCTTAACATAGTTTCCGTGAGAAAGTCTCAGGGGATATGTGGAGGTCAAGACTCACATCCAACTCATATAATTTGTAATGACACACTCCACTCGATCAATTAAGAAGGGTTCTGTGAATGTTCATATGGAACTAGTGAGGTTCAATACATTTAATAAGGTTAAGAACCGCAGCTTTACAGGGATCGTACAAAACAATACAGTCCTTGGAAACCTGGAATTGAAACTTTTTTACTTCGACAACTCCATACAATGAATTCACTATCGTCAGGCTGTCCGCAGGATATTTTTTTTTGGGGGGGGGGGCTTGGTTTTTAGAAGATTTACAAGAATCATGGACCCCCCTCTGCGGACCACTTTAATCGCGTTAGACCAAGATTCCGGCAGTTTCAATTTTCTTACAAACGTTTGACGTATCTTTTCGATACAAAACTTTTGACATATCTTTTCTATACATCCGCACATGAAGACGAAATCATCCTTGTTACACCGTGTATATGTTCCATGTATCCAACATGAATATCTCTCATACAATTTGGAATACATACAATTTATACAAATATTCGTGAATGTATAAACCAAAAAAACAAAAGTCCCATTTTCTGATTCCCTATCATTAGTGGCTCGGTTTCGGATCATGATGATTACAAGATATGTATTTCTTCTTTCCTTTTTCCTCCCCATGTCATTATGAACGATGGGGTATGTTTAATTAACTCTACGTTGTATATATTTTTATAGATATGATTTATTAGGTGTTTGTTTAGAGATGGACTATATTTAGGGCCAGTTCATGACTCTGTATATGGTTTGTATATACTTTAGGGTGAAGCTGTAAAGACTTATCGAAAATATCTGTGCAACATTTATTTTAAAATTATTAAATACATTCAAAAACATGATATAGTTTTTTTCCAAAGTTTTATGGGCTTTGTAAAGATTAATATTGTTCATTACACAGCAATAAGAAAGGCTAAGATTGTTTGGACAAAGTTGGAGGATCAGACTACCCTAATGCATAATGAGAGGGTAATCATCATACAACTTTCTATAGGTACATATGTAGTCAGTTAGCACTAAAACAATCTTGAACAAAAATAAAAATAAATAAAAAATGTTAAATCTATTTTATTATATCATATGTTACATACAACTAATATTTCATTGACCAAATTTTGTGTAATTATAGACCTTATACTCAAATTTCAGGATGAATGGGATTGCCTAATAATGATAACTACAGTTTACAAGCTTCGTTTGATTTATAAGACTGTACTTGGCTCTGATATGACTCCTTTCAAATAATGTAAACATTTCCAGGGCCGTATCCAGGTTTGTGGCCTGAAGGGGGCTTAGCCCCCACCCCAAATTAAGAAATTTTTGAATTTTACTAGAAAATTTAATAAATCATTTTTTTTTCTAGAAATTTAATATTTGAAATTTAATTTTTCAAATTTTTTTTCCAAAAAAATTAACTTTCTGTGAATAGCTATAGATAATTGAAATTTTTCTAAAAAAAGTTTATTATTTAAAAAAAAATCCAAAAATACCCCCAAAAAAAAAAAAAAAATATATATATATAATCATGCGGACGCCCCTGACTTCTAATAATTTCATTGTCACGATGAACAAAGGATATTTCAAGTGCAATTTGCGATACCTTAAAAGTATAAAATAATAATCTTACCCATTCTTTTCTCTCCTCTCGACCAACTTTGTCGATACTAACTCGTTTAGAGCAGCCCGAGCAAAACTCATCGTGGTATAAATCTGTAGTTTTTTTTCGCCCACCACCAATAGACGGAAGTAATGGACCGGAGTAAAGGCAATAAGAAGACCTTTTGATTGGGGGTACAATCATACACTAAATATATATTCGATAAGGGATTAAACTTAAAAAGGATGTACATAGACATAAATATTAAAATATATCAACACGTAAAACAAAAGGTATCTATTTAAAACAAATCCCTACGTCATGACCTAAAAGTATATGAAAGGCAATACATAACAAAATCAGAGAATACTTGGATAAACATTGTTATATTGTGTTCTACATAATAAACATTGTAGTTTACAAATAAATTTTGAAGCCACTTGCTCGAGATCTCTAGCTCCCCGGAAACTATACAAGAGTTCGTGCTTCGATGGCTTCATACACAATTTAAACTCAATACCCAGTCTGATGTCTTGTACTATATACTTCAGGGGGCTCCAGTTCCAGAAATTATGCGATACTCTTTTTTTATTTCATTATTAAATTCCTTGCAGATTACCCACGTGTCCTTGAAGAGCCCCTCTGTGA
The DNA here is from genome assembly GCF_016086655.4 of Lepeophtheirus salmonis. Classification (NCBI taxonomy): domain Eukaryota; kingdom Metazoa; phylum Arthropoda; class Copepoda; order Siphonostomatoida; family Caligidae; genus Lepeophtheirus; species Lepeophtheirus salmonis. The sequence continues at coordinate 46,203,231 of NC_052134.2, forward strand.
AAAAGACTCCAAATGAGATAGGATATTTCAAGTACATCTGCTTTCTTTAAGGATGGAATCCTTAAACACGCTTGATAAATTTATTTACTCTCTCTGTCTGTCTTGCAGTCTCCTTATATTTGTCTGTGTTGTCATGGCAAGAGATGCTGTCCCTGATATTTGATATGGTAACTTTGAAAAAGTTCCCACCTGTGCTCCTTTTAGGATTGTATGAGTATTGCCAAAGTTGAAATCCCGGCAATTATTGAACAAATAACTCCATACGTTTGATAGAATTGTCTAACTATCAAATTAATTTTTTTAATATATCTTCTGGTGTTGTTATAGCACATTCTACTTTTCTTCACTCTACGGTGTCTTCGAACCCTTCCGGGATCTCAAGTAATTATTATAAGGTTCCTTTTGAAACTTACTTCACCTCCAAATATGCTTTAGGGTTGTAGTTATTTTCCTGATAAATGGGAGGTGTAATCTCTTCTTATCCATGACTTTTGGCAGATCATGAAAATTTTATTCCCGCTAATCCTTCAGCAAGCCCTCCTCATATTCAGAAAGAGCCATACTTTTTGTTTGTCTATCCTATTTTGCGATCTATTCCAAATAAACATTGGGGGTATTTATCTAGCTCTTAACCCTGAGAATTCGATTAGAGCAAATATAATGGTCAGATATTTATTACTAATATTATCTAAATATACCTTTTATAACTTTTGTATTTCGTGTGTTTATTATTATTTTTGAGGAAAGGTTGCGATAGACATGAGAGGTAACGACGTGAATTTTAAAATGAGACATCCTTAATGATGTATTTCACATATCAACTCATTCACAGCAGCCGTGGTAAAACAATATCCGACTACTAATTCAGATTATTCGTCTCATTTTTTCTCTCTAATAATAAGTATCCGTTCACCTTACTTCTCATCCAACCACTCTTGATTAATGGTTGAAGGCACGGCTATAAATTATAATAATTATTTTTTTTGTTTTGTTTCCATGTTGTTGGTGTTTTTTCTTGTTCCTTCAGGTTTATTTTTATGAGTATTTCCCCACATGTTTCTTCTCTCCGATCTCTACAAACTTCATCTCATTTTCCAGTGATTATCAACCTTTTTTTTTTATATTATTGATATCATAGGCGAGTACAGCCTCCCCTTGCCCACTTGTCACCCACGTTTATAACGGTGCCCTATAGTCTTTTTGATGTTTTAAATATGATCAACCAAATTTATTGTTCATGTATTTTCTTGTGGATCCCTTGACGAACTACCACATAGCTTGTTCAAAACTGCTCCATTCTCAATATCTCCAAACATTTTTACTTTCGTTCCATTATCTGATGGATAAATAGGTGAATTAATTACATACAGACTGAGAATGATAAATAATAGACAATGTTGAGTAGTAACGTGTTACTTTGTAATATTATTATACTAACTATTAGCAAGTAATATAGTAAGATTACTTTACCATAAAAATAATAATTAATATTATATAAAAATACTTTCAATTAAAATGATTTAATAATACATATTCTAAATACATCAAATGTGAGCATTATAGAATATTAAGGAACTAATTTGACATATTGAGGCAGAGAATACAATTCATTAAAAAATAATATAAGGTTTAGAACTGTTTCTCCCTTGACAAAAATGGCTAAAGTAAACTTTGCTGCAATTGTTTAAGTCTCACATTGGATGATACTACTTGTGTAGCTCATCAACACAAATGCAAGCTGGACTGGTTTATTTCAAAATGGAGTCTACATTATAATTACATTATTTACCGAATTATGTTATGTTTCTATTAATAAGTTATTCCCATAAATCATTTTCAAGTGCCGAATATTGCACATAAAGATCGTAAAAATTATCATTTGGTTTTAGAACATAGATTACAGGTTAACGCAGTAAATACGGACAAAATTTAAAGCCTCGTAGAAGCCAAGTTTTTGGCAAAAGTTGAGTTAAGATGTGTGCTAGAATCATAAATATTTTCGCGAAGTTTGAATTTAAAAAAAAAAACAATAGAAGAAACCTAAAGAGATGCAATTTGTTAATTGACTCATGGTCAGAGCAATCAAAAAGTCCATTTCAAAGCTTTATGCTAAACAAAGAGTACCGTTTACGAGGTTCTACAACTGCTGGAAGCCATCTAAATGTTCCCAGAAGAAACTTTCGTGTTGAAAGAAATGGGAAATAGGGTTTCTAGGTGATCTGACCGTATACATTTTGTTTCTGGTAATTTCTCCTCTTGGAGATTTTGCTGCATGACATATTCACCCCCTTTTGTGTACTAACCTTACCTGTAATCTTCTTTACAGTAGAAATTACATTATTTCTATCGATGGAGTGTCTTACATTTCTTAGAAACTAAGATCAATACTATAAGTAGGGTTCCACTAGTCAATGAGTCCTTTCAAAATATACTCATGATCCCGGATCCGTGACTCCCTACTCCTTCTTTGTTATAAACATTACTTCTTCTTTGATTAATCATTATTTTTTTAGTTCTTCAGCTGAGTTACAACACTAACGACGGAAGGTAAACTTCGAATATATATATATATAAATAGGCGGCAAATATACCATGCAGGAAAAACTAAAAGAGTCTAAATTACAGAAAGACAAACTATTTGAGTCAAAATTACCTATCACAGACAAAATTATAAACGGCGAAGCACATTAATTCAACCAGAAGGATAATCTATTATGTAATTGCCTGGTTTAATCCAGTTAAGTTGAATCTATTATATATTGTTACATATTACAGGTTTAAATTAATGTTATTGCATGTCATGTTCTGTTGGTGCTTTAAAAAGTCAAAGTTTAATAGTCAATAACCATTAAAGTAGGTGTAATCCTGACCATGTTCTATTTTGTCAATGTTTATAATTTAAGATGTAACGTAAAAACATTTAAATGTTATATTTTTCATATTTGTTTGAAAATTAATTTATCATTTAATTGTATAATATATTGCACATGTCTGTATTAGGTACACTCAATAAAATAAAACACCTTTGGGCTCAATACAATGATGAATTCACAGCTTATAATTTCTTAGAAGAAAAGAAATAAAATGTATCATAAGGTTGATCGATGAGCTGCTTCATTATAGCGAAATAAAAAGCACAGCTTTTATATTATAGATTTCTTGTTATTTTAATTTTACCTTGTTTTTCAATGGTAAATTTGAACAAAAAATCCCCTAATTTATCTATGGTCTGTAAGTTTTTGTCAGGTTATGGCGATAGTCATTATACAGGATATGACTTTATTATTGTTACTTTTTCTATTATATTCTTGTGATGGGGATAATTTCTTAATTGGTAAGGATATTTAATATATTTATGAGTATAAATTGATGGATAATTAATTAAAAAGTAATTATTCAAAATGTCCACTTTCGACAATTATGCAAGTTTCGAGACGACCTTGAAGTTTTAAAATGCTCTGACGACTAGATCTGGAAGGATTTCGATCAATTTTTATGAGATAACGACCTTCAAGCCATTGATATTTGGATTACGTAATGTCCTAATCCTCCTTTCGACTTCCTCCCCCAAAAAAAAAAAAAAAAAAAAATCCAGGAGATTAAGATCGGAAAGGGTTGAGGTCTTTTCGATTTGTTCCAGAAGTTTTAAAAATTCTCTTAACTATTTGGTATAAAAAAATGTAGGTGTATGTTACTCACATGGAGGGGTTTGTAAAAATTCTGATCATCATGAATACCAATTTTTTTAACCAACAAGCTACCTTGCAGATAATGTATTTTTTTTTTTTTTTGCTTGCTTATGGTCTATTGAATACTCACTAAGTTGAAATATGACTGAAAGATTAGGTACATACATATTTACAGGGTGGGAGCCCTTGCAGAAGCATGACTAAATTACGAAAAACGTGATTTTTGTGGCATCAAGAAAAAAAAACTAAAAACCAATTTGTTAAATGCTTCAATACTATATATAGCTATATTTTTATGCAATATGCCCTCCTTCACCGAACAATAATAGTTTCATCAATCTGCCGGAATCAGATTGGCAGTTCTGAACGATGAAAGCCGTGTCCATGGCGTACTACGCTGTTACAATGGCAGCTCTGAGTGAATCCAAATTTGGATAAGAGGTGCGACAAACATTCTTCGTCAAAACTGCAAAATCCAGGGGGTTGAGGTCAAGGCAGCCTCTCCGCCACATCGAGGCAGGCCAGAAGTAAACCATATTATTGCTGCAGAATTTTAGGTTCATCATGGATGAATGTGGCTATAATGGACCTATTGATGATTTATGCAATTGGTATGGAGATGCCAACGAGCTCTGCATGTTTCTCGGGACTGATACAAGTGCGGAGGAGATTACGCATATATTGCCTTTTTTGCGTTATTGCAATACTTATTTATTTTTGTTTCAGCTGTCGTTTGTTTGCATAATGAAACCTCATAAATAAAATAATAGGGATAACATTGTAATTAAATGATGCTGCAAGTTTTGGATCCCCACTTTATACCCACACACATTCACCAAATCAACAAAGTTATTAACTCGATAATAGCCATATTAACAAAATAAAACAATATTTGCTTCAGGACTATACTTATGGTCAAATGAGCCCCATGGTGGCCGGTTAATTAACAAATACAATTTTATAAGAACAATACTGCATTAAAATCATACATTTTCCCCCTCTATCAAGTTGTGCCGCACGCGGGGTTCTCCTTATAGAAAAATTGAGTTCACAAAGTGTGACGAAAGTTGATCACAATTGAATTTACTACATAAATCCTAGGATATTTATTTTTAAAACATAACATAATGATCCATTGTTTAATAGACCACCCTTGATCCTTTAAAACGTTTTACTCCACCGGCCGACTGATAACTTCATCAACATCATAATGATCCTGAATTACAATTCTTTCCTTTTTGTTTGTTAGGTATTATTTAGTTTATATAATTGAATATTTTGTATGTAAAAAAATCCACGATTTTTTTTATCTGCATACGTGGAGGTCGATTTCACCTATGTAAGCTTCTTAACTCATTTTTTTGAATTACACAAAGAAAAACAAATTGGAATATTTATTTAATACTAAATCTAATAATTACATAGATTCTTAAATATATATATCTATAAAGTTGTGCTTGAGTGGAGATCAAGAGAAGAAAATAGGAATAATCTGGATTAGAAGAGAAATTTTGTGTAAACAGAGGGTTTTTTTTTTTTAATATTTTGCTCAGAAACTATTTTTTCTTATTAAGTACCACCCATGATTCCTTGGATATTTAATTATTATCTGAATTTCATTGAGATAATCTCTAAAGTATAACAAAAAAATACTATTCCATCTTCCCTATTGAGCAATGAGTTCTAACCTTTCATCACTTTGTGTTTTTTAATATCTTAGCAACATATAAAATCTGCTCAATCAAATTGATTTTATATTTTTGCTAATGATGCAACAATATCGAATGCTTTTGGTATTAATGACGTCGTGAAAAGAGTAAATTTTATTTTCGGTGATGTTTATTTGTTTAGCTCCTAGATATACCCCACCACACTGGAACTCAATCCGGTATCAGCCAGTAGAGGTTTTACCCATTTTAAAAAGATGTATATTAAGTTGTATGTGGCCACTAACCATACCGACTATATTTCAGATTTGGTGTCTCATGTATTTTTTAACTTTTGTTCCAATGTATGGCTCGACCATAAACTGCTTAGATTGACGGCAGCTACCCAACTGTTGCCAGATAGTTCGACACTCATTCAATGTGGCTTTTCTGAGAAGACTGGCACACGGAGTTGGGACAGAGATTGGTCTACTCCCATCTGCACCCTCCTTAGTCAACGCATCAGCAAACTCGTTCTATATGTTATTATTACGATCCTTGATCCATCCAACTGTGACATCCCACTGGGAATGCTCGAGGGCATTTTTACAGCAAGAAATTTCTTCTCTCAATATGCCCTTGTATTTATATTTCAACTATGTATAGCAGATAGGCTAACAGATAATATTAACATCCTCTTGCCATTCGTTTTGTTAAATGGCAGATTACTTGCTAGATTTCTTACAGCTTCAATTACAGCTTGGAATACTGTGTTTGTATCATAACGGAGTCGTGTTGTGTTAAGGCCCATCCAGTACCCCTGTGCCACCATTTATTCTTGATCTGTTAGTATATCCAACTAGATCATATTCTTTTATATTCCATACACTTGTCACTTTGTACCGTCAAATTTGATTTCCAGTCACAGAAACAAACAGTTCTGATTTTTTGTAGTGAAGTTAAGTGAGTGATACTTATCCATAACAGATGAGTATGATATATTTTACGGAAAAGTTAGTTATGCTCATCTTTGGAATCCAAAATGTTTCAATTTATTTCAAAGTAATCTTTAGAATATATTTTATTTTCTGGGGACTTGATTCAATGGAAATAGTCATGGACTTGGACTTTAGACTAGAGATAGGACTAGAAATAAGACGGATCTTGGACCCGTATCCGAAGTACCTGGGTACAGTATAAGTAAACTTATATTTTTCTGAAAATATCCGGTATCCAAGACCCGAACTGGTTTCAGGTACGCGAACTTTTACGAATCATAATGCGCTTATAGTATTTTTTTATAATTAATCCTAGTTTTTTTTTAAAATAATATTTTCATCGAATCTCTATATATCTTGATTAGTGCTTGTAGCGACATCGACTCAAACAGTTGCATCACGTGGTTATTCAAATGTTATTATAACAATAATTATAATCATTGTTTTTTAATAACTATTGATTTATTCATTGTTTCCGCATCAGTAGAAATGTAACCTTAATCCTTATCTAATTTTATTTAGGTCTGAACTTTGTGTAAAATGCTCATAAAATTTTGCACAAGAATACGTCTAATTTCGGTTTCAGATATGGAAATTCACTCGAATATCTATGTCTAAAGATCCAAAACGACCCAGACCCAAGAAAATGTGGATATGCCCCATCTTTACTTGAAACTTGACATTGATTATCAATATAAGGACTCTTTCCTACCTCCACATGGAACAAAAGGGTTCCAAGAAGCCCGATTGGAATTTCACACTTGATCTGGGACTAATTTGAACAGCACATAGAATAACGTTTGATAATATATTTGATGATAATTAATTATGGGTTATTTATGGTTTACTCTCCATTATTTTTATGGTAAAGATAAAAAAATACATATTTTAGTTTCAAATATATAAGTGCACCAAATATATAAATGAAATAATTTTTTCCCCAAAAAATATTTAGATAAAACAAATTTATTTTAAACATCCATAATTTGAAATCCAATTTGGGTTTTTTATTTACTTTTTTTCTTATAAATATGTGTGCAAAAAGGTTCTGATATGCAAAAAAAAAAACAAAATAGAAGAAAACAAAAATTACATGCATACACTTGGGTGGAGTTGTTTCAAGTCCAAATGTGTAGGGATTTTTGGATTGCTGGGATTTTGATATGGAAGCTTTTGGTTTGACCTGCTTATTTCATAACTGGTATTTTATTATTGTATATTTTTTCTATGATGGTGTAATGATTTTAGTAAATTAAGAGTTAGTCATTGAGCGTCATTTTCATATAAATTTTATATACATTTTGATAGCATTTCTTGGGTTTGAAATAAAAGTGAAACCCGTTCGGTTTTTGTTTGAGACACCGACAATTAAAGTGATGCATCGTAGATCTAATTAAAGATATGATTGAATATTTATCACATTAATTGTCAAATACAACTATGGCTAAATAATTCCTATCACAGTTTAATTATGTAAGTTAAAAATACCATTTATGACTCAAAGTTTTTCTATTTAGCTAAATGAGTACCTTTAGGGGTTCAAAACTTTTTTATTTTCGATTTAAAAGCATATTACAAAAGCTGGTTTCAGCAGAAAATAATAGGTATAACAGCAATACACTTAGGTTGTATTCAATCAATCCGGATTTAACTATACATGAGTATATATTTTTTTTATTTCCAGACCCATTTAGTAATAAAAACCATTATTTGAAGATTGTTGATTAATGTAACATTATATTACTAATATGATATGTATTAAAAAGTGATTATTATGTTTAGACCGATATATTGGTGTGCAAATTAGGTGGTTTTAGATTAATCGTTAATCGGATAAACTTTCCAATTATTACTGGCATTATATTTTCTTTAAAAACAATTAGCCAACTACCATATTTCTTTAGACGCAAATTCAATCATTTCGTTTTTATAGAAAAGTGTTTAATTACTTAATCATTGACAACATAAACTTACAAAGTTTGGATATATTGTGAAATATATTTCACCCATAACTAATGTTTTTGAGGCTAAAAATTATTGTAATTTATTTTTTTGACATCACTTTTAATGGTCACTTATTTTCAAAAAATAATATTTAAGTCCACAAAAATTTTGCAACTTTTAAAATGATAGGAAGAAAATTTATTGGATAATATTTTACAAAAGATCCATTTTGCTACAGTGATGAGGAAGTTCATATAACTGCTAATATGGCCGAACTGGAGCTGATGTTTAATTAATGTTACGGGATTTTGATTATTAATTCAAAAAAAAAAAAAAAAGAACAGGCAACTTGTTACTGGTTTTTAATCCTTAATTAATTAATATTGGAGCCAAACAAATCCGAATTGATGGAGTTAAAAAGAAACTAAGCAAAGCAAATTAATGAAATGAAAAATTATAACCTTTATACCAACATATAAAACAATACTTCAATTTAGTTCGGAGCCGATCAGTCTAGGTTTGTTTATAGTACTTTTTTTCATTGAATGCCATTATTAGTATGGTAGACCCCTTAAACTCGACGTTGATTTGTTCCGGAATGAGCGTCGATAAACATTATGTCAAATACTATGGTGGTCAAATTAGGGATTTTATTGTATATCATTTTATCGACCATTTACTCACATGCTGAAATAAACGTTATCTGGTACGAATGAGGGTCTAAAATTCTCAAATATGTACATACATTTTGGAGTATTGCTTCACTTTAAAATAAAATACCACAGAGATGTATTCAAGAATGTGACATGCACTGAAAAAACCATAAAAGCATTTATTTTCTTACCATTTATCAATGAGAGGTATCAATTGTCATGTAGCCAAAAAACTGAAATAATAACCCTTAGAGACTCCAAGAATAAACTCAATAAATTACGAATCACATTTTTTTATACAAATCCCCCCAAAAAAGAATTCCCTTTGTATTATTGGAATGTCCTGCTATATCATAAATTATAGAAGGGTAATACTCATCATATGTAGGTGGGAATATAATCACCATTCTTTAGCCAATGGATCAAAGGGCCCGACGAGAATAAATGAATATTCATTGATCTCAGAGGAATATCATATCATAAAAGATTGAAATGATTTCGTGCGTGCGTGCGTGCTATATTGTTCAACTCTCTCATAAAGAGACACTTTTGATGAGGGTGACAATAAAAGAATGATCCTTTATACAAAAGCGTGATTTTTTGCAATGTTTATTTACATTTTTATTGTTCATTAATACAATTAATAATAAGAATGATTAAAGAATACAATCCCTTTGATTGAGCCTCTCCTGCTGATGAGAGAACAATGATTTTATTAGCCTTCATTAACAAGGACGAGTCAAATTACTCATCCTTTTCTTAGTAAGATGCATTGTTGAACTAACAATGAAAGATAATAACTCGGATTTGTTTTCATTTCCGCCAATTGGGATCACACCTATGCACAATGGCTCAAAATAATATTTACTTATTTTATTGAGAGGGAGATAAAAACATGTCAGTCTTCATGGATTTTGAAGAATGTGCAACACAGACTCTGGGAGCTGCATAGTAAGCGTTTGGGCCTCCCTATGGGTTGGAAAAGAAAAATTGTGTCTTCTCTGAGGGGAATAAATGATGATAAAAAGTTTACCGTGCAGTTACAAATGTCCACAGATTATATTAAATATACTAGGCCCTGCAAGGACTGTGTAAAAATATATAATAACACACTTCATGCGTTTGTGGACCTGCCATCTATATCCAAAAATATTTGGTATCTATAAATCTAAAAGGGCTGACGAATGGGGAAGAAAATTATGTTAAAGGTCTTGTTCATTTTGGAATTTCAAAGAAAAAGGGTGGAACTTCTGAGATAACAAGGGCTCTGGACTTTGCAATTCTTATTAGTAAAGCCCTCATCGCCAACCGACTAACTAACTATCACTTTATTCGAGAGGATTAGTTGAGAAGTATCATCTTGGCAGCTTCAGCCCGCTATGTCTCTCTCACAATGAAAATTCCTAAATCAGGATGCAAGTCATGGAATTTTGCAGGGGAGAAATCCGGTGCAATCCATCAACTGCACAGAATCATCAAGGTATTTTAAAAGGGTTTTAAAAAAATGTTAACAAATATTTATTTTAATTTTTAATTTGCATGTTTACTGCTGTGGTTTCAAAGATTGATATTTAGTTATAAATTTTTTAATATTAAGTATACACTAGAATGTTTATTTATGTAATTTTTTACGCAATTGCTCCGGGTTATTTATATACATGTATGCTCTATATAATATATAAACCAAATAAAGAATGTTGAAAAAAAAAAAGCAAGTGTTGTGCCGGTCCTTATTTAGGACTGCAAACTACAGTCCTGTTCCTTCCGTCTCGGTCTGGTGCAGTTCAGTCATGCATATCAGTCATAAAACTTAAAAAGCGCGGTCCTTGATGATGATTTTAATTCTCAACAACTATTTCACTTGATATTCTGTATGTAATGCCTGGGACAAATGAAATGGCACAGAGAGAAAACTCTTTTATGTTTTGAAGTATTTAGTTATAAGTATTTGTTTCATTGGAAACTATGCTTCTTTTTTTGTTTGCTCTAAAAATACGTATTTAATATTGAGTATTCATAGCTTCAGTTGATATAATTCAATTTGAAAGAATTAAGAAGTTTCAAAATACTAATATGTAAGTCAAGAGAACTTTGACTCCTTTAGCACTTAATATGTATTTGCTAAAGTCTGACAAACTTTACAAAAATATAAATCACAAAAACAATAATTTAAAAAAAAACATGATTTTTTTTTTCTATAACATGAAATATTGTATATAAGTTGATAAAATTGAAGAATGCTGTAAAAGACGTGAAAAATACTATGCTAGTCGTTACTTAAGATCAAAGATCTACTTCAATCTTAGATATATTGATGTCATATGATTAGATTTTAAAAATTGTAGTACCAATTCCAGGATTCGAAAGGGTACTCTCCCATAATATTCTTAGGGCATACTATCCAGAGGATTCAAAGAATATGGCCACCAATTTTTTTATAGAACTGCGACTTTTAAATCACGTTATAGCTCATTTCGAGTGCTATATTTCTAAACTGGTAGTACGGTATTTCAATTTCACCTATGTATGTTAACAACTATACCTCCAATATGGCGCTGCTTTGGTTCATTATGCTGTTCATTTATTTTAAAGAAATTGTTCATTCACAATTTTTCATTTTCTTTTGCTTTAGTAATATTGATATATCCTCAAGAAATCCTCAGTGTTATTTTCCATTTTTCATGAGCACACGTAACTACTCAATACTTATATTAATTCATGGATCCTCTATCCTCAAGAATGATTGAATAATATTAAGAGTTTGAGAAAAACAAATAATATGGCATGTCGATGAGTCCTTTTGTCTTAAGAGCGCTCACCTTTAAAGTAAAACAAAATTATTTTTAACATATCAGTTTTTAAATTTTATTCAAATCTAAGCATATATTGAAAATGTACATTAATTTTGATATATATATATATAAGAGACCAATTACAAAAACGAACAAAAATATTGAACTTGTTATATTTGCACAGGCCTGCAATATTTCATTTATACAATAACATCATTGTTTCTTATATGAAAAATATTTATATGATTTACATCAGGGAACAGTATATACAGTACATCCTGTCTATAAATACGTTCAATGCTATATGCACACCCCTGCAATATTTCATTAATACAACTACATTTTTAGTTCTTAGATCAAAATATATCTATGATAAACATCATAGAGAACTATATACAGTGCACCCTGTGACTCGTTTTCAAACATTCGGACATTCATACAGAAAGAAAGAAAAACACTGCCTGATTAATATAGATAACCAAACAAAATGAGCATTAGCTTCAGTACTTATGAGTAGCTAGTTTACATAGAGATATTTGACATACATGAAATGACAGACAAATAAAATTTGCTTATTTAATATTATTGATGTACTCAATTTTTATTTTTGTTTTTTAATATGACGTGCTGAGCTTTAACTACGCACGGTCTTGGCTATATTGTTATTTCTTCAATGAAGAAGTCGGATTTGGCATTGGCATATATTGCTTAATAACTGTTTATTACTTTTATAAGTTATGGAACCCCCCAAAAAAAAAAAAAAAAAAAAAAAAAAATGAAGGAATTTTTGTTTTTACTAAAAAATTTAATATTTGATTTTTTTCTTTTTTAAATTTAATATATTTTTGAGAACAGCTGAAAATTTTGGAATTTTTTTCCAAAAATTTAGTTTTTTGAGAATAGCCAAGGGTTTATGATAAAATTTTAAATATCAAATTGTGTATTTGAATTATTTTTTCAAAAATTTTAATCTTTGACATTGTATTTTTGTAAAAAATCTCCCTCCAAAAAAAAGGTATATATATATATATATTATCCTGTGGAAGCTCCTGAAAGCAAAAAAGGTTTTTTTATTTATTATTCAAAATATTACAGAATTGGAATCGGCATTGCGATTTTTTACTTCAATCAATAGTAATTGGCATTTTTTTGGAATCGTCACATCACTAATTACAGATGTACTCCACTTTTCTTTATTGATATGACGTGCTCAGAATTTTAGGGCTTAATCCAAAATAAGGCCTCCATCGACAAATTTTGTTTTATTCATGTAGATTAAAAGATCACTGCCATCTTGTGGATATTAACCATTTGTTTGCATATTTGATGATAGTGGCGCCACCTTGCGTTTATTATTATTTTGTAGTAGTTTGTATATTTAGTTGTTTATTAAACAATCTTGCAGATACATATGGCTTTTTGTGTTTGATCATAACTTTTGGTGTGTAGAGGCATTTTCTGAGGTTTTCCTGACGAAATGGATTAGGGTATAAACTTAGAGTTCTATAGTTCAATTAGTAAATCAATTTTTTTCCTTCATTCTTTTCCAACTTTCATTTTCTCATAGTCAGTCATTTTTTTTTTTTTTTTCAAGAGAGATTTTTGTACATTATCGTTTTCTTTTGTTCTGGTGCAATCAATTTTTTTTTTTGAAATAACAAATAAATATATTTTAGTAACATATCACCTATATATGTACGTATGTAGTTCTAAAAGAAGAACCGATTTCACTTTTTCATTTAGCTTTGTTTAGCGGTTTATTTAAGTTATTATTATTTTTTGTAAATAATAGGTCTACATTGAATGTTTAACCTGATCAATGAAAGCTATAAAAAGGGGGATGATGTTTTATATAATGAGTTATTATTGGATTAATAGAATTAGAACTTATCATAGGGATAACACGAGTGATATAAATACTGAAACAATATAAGTTCTTCAAAAAAATAGTTTCTTGATTTAGATTGAGTTTTTACGTAACGTCATTATTTTAGAAGTCGTCCATCTTGGAAAGACGCAAACAAGCAAAAATAGTTTTCATAATATAAAAAACTTTTGCTCTAAATTTTCAACCAATTTAGTTAAACAATAGAGTCTAAATTTGAGGGATAAATTCAATTTAAGGTAATTTAAGAGACGGGCATAATTTTTACTTGATATACAGGGTGTTAAGACCAAATCCACGCTTTCATGAGCCGGTGATTTTGTTATGATGCCGGGTTTGATTGTGTCTCTCCTTTATTTTTATTTTTTGCTGGCAGAAACATCATTGTAATAACAAAGTTTAGTGAAGCTCTTCCAGATATAAAGAAAATTGAATTTACAGAGGAAGACAATGCTCATTTTCGATTTAAATTTTGGCTTCCAGCTACAAAGGCTACCTTTCTCCAGTTTATTCATTAGTACATTTATGAACACTCGTAACAGCCGGGGTTTATTTGTTAATTCATTTTTATGATGGATTGATTATTGCGTGAAGATTTAGTTTACTGGAAGGAAAATCAACAAGAGTAATATCAGCTTAGTTGCTATATTTGAACGAGAAAATATCGACAGTTAATCCCCCTAGTTTAAGCATACTCGGGGGTGTCCACAGGGAGTTGGCTGAAAGGTCTGTATCCCCCCATTAAGGAATTTTTGTATTTTACTAGATTTATTTTAGTCATTCGGGCAAATAACGTAGCAGAACAAAAAATTTAATATCTAATTCTTTTTTTTCAGAAAAAGTATTCTTATAAATTTTTGTGAGTAGCTAAAGATATTTGAAATTTTCTTAGAAAAAATTTAATATTAGAATTTTTTTTTTTTAAATTTAATATTTGAATTTTTTTTTGAAAGTTTTTGTCAATAGATTTTTGAATTTTTTTTGCAAAAAATTTAATATTTGAAATTCAATTTTTGAAAATGTTTTCTAAAATATTTCAGTTTTTGTAAATAGCTACGGATTTTTGAATTTAAAAACAAACTTTAATTTTTAGATTTTGTTTTATAAATTCCAAAAAAAACAACCTGCCAATCAAAATCCTTTTGACTTCTCCATGTTTAATATTCAATTTTTTTTTGAAAAATTTAATTTAATTTTTAGTAAATAGCTACGGATTTCGAAATTTTTTCAAAAAATTTTAATTTTGAATATATTTTTTTAAATTCCAAAAACCAAACTTCCTCTCAAAAAAAAATGTATATATATATATTTCTGCGGTCGTCCTGATAGTAAACTCCACTATGTCGGTCAGACAATCAAAAACTCTTCGACTCATTCATGTTTTTCTTGGTAGATATTGAAAAAATACCAAATTTCCATAAAAATCTGAAGGGTCTCCTTAAAGAATAATACAGTCGAAACTCGATTTAAGGGTCTACAAGATTAAATAAAGTTCCTGAAATTGAATTATCCCTTATATCAAAATATTATTCAATAGATAAAATAAATCTTGTACATAAATAATCCTTACTATAATCCCTAAATGTGTTAATGTTGATTTACAACCATCTATTTTATAAATAAAATATTTTTATTAACCCTTTCGACTTGGAGTCACCTCAAATTTTACTTAAAGTAACCAAAACTCACAATAAAAGAATGAAAAATTGACAGATTGTTTTGAAGTGCCATATCGGGACCAATATAAGTCGCGGAATTTAAATAAAGGTTCTAAATTATAGCTACAATTCATAGTTATCTTAATACATTCCAATAAATTTGAATACAAAGCCTTTAATTGGCTCAAATATGTCTATATTTTTTATTATGTTAGTTGCATAAGATTTAAGCAACTTCCATATCTGTTTGGTTTTAAACAAACTTTTTTTAAAACGTGTTCTAGTGCCTCTAACAACGACATCATGAATCCGAAGCCCGCCATCATTTTGCTTTAATTGGAAGGGAATGGCTGTAGGGCCATTAACAATGCTCTGAAAGACCTCAAAGTGTACAAGTCATCCGTCTAATACACAATCAAGTGGTACAAGGAGATGACATGCCCAGGAGTGGTCGTCCAAGGTCCATGAGGACACCCAAGTTTATTGAGGGAACAAAGTCGAAACTCAACCGCAAAAAGAAGCGTTTCACGAGAAAGATGAGTTATGAGGCTATTGTGTCTCGAGAAACCTTGCATAGGGGCTGAGGAAGAAGCTGAATCGTCTACAAAACAGGCAGATTCTCAGAGAGGCCATAATAGCCAAAAGGCTCACCCAGGCAAAAGTGCTTATGAAATTCCTCAATTCATGTACGCACGCTTCAATCATTTGGACTGACGAGAAGATCCTTATCTTGGAGGTGGCTTTCAACAGCCACAACGACCAAGTGCTCTGTCGGAGCAACAAAAACATTCCCCTGAATGAGCGCAGTGTGTTCAGGGGCCAACAACCGGCCTTAGTGATGGTCTGGGCAAGCATCACCTCATGTGGGATGAAGAAATCCTTGATCTTCATTTCCGAGGCTGATGCTCCATCTACGTGTATTTCTGGGCATGTTACAGTACCAAGTACATTCATGGATCAAGGAACAGCACTGGTGGGAAGGGTGTAACTGCTTCCAGCAGGATGGATCATCTTCGCATACTGCAAAGTCTGAGCAGTAAGAGCGATGTCAAACCACTTTGGAGCACTTTTGGGGCAAGGACATGTAGCCCCCTTCTTCCCCAGATTTCAACGTAATGGAATTATACATATAGTCTATTCTGAAGAGGAAAGTTACTGTGACTTCCAAACCGAGCGTCGATGGCTTAAAAGCTGTAATAGTGTCTGCGTGGGACAATTTGTCGGAGGAGACCATCCATACAGCGTGTAAAGTAGTTACGAAGCGTCTGAGAGCAGATGTTGGTGCAAATGATGGCCATGTGATAAGAACTAGGACTCATTTTGAAGTATATTTTACGTTAATTGTAACGGCTTAAAAAAGATGTTTCGAGAAATAAATGTTTGTGTACTTTCTTGGCTGTTGAAGTTTTCTTAAGACTTATGTGTCACCGTGTATATACGTTCTTGCTTATGTATGTACAATACATATCAATGATGAAAATTATGTATTTAAGATGTATAAACATACATAGGATATATGTATACTAACTTTTCTTATGTAGTTCATATTTCAACAGTAGCCTGTAGGCGATGATCTATTTTTGAATTTATGTTTAATTTCACAATTTTTTAATTCTTTTATTTGATATGCATACATGTAACCATATTATTCTGATGGATAGAGAAGTTTTTTTATTGTTTCTTTGGATAAATAAACAGTGAAAGACGTGCAAGATTGGTTTTATATATTAAAAAAAATATGTTTCATATTTGATTTGTTTGTTTTTTATTTCAATATTTATTTAATTCTATTTTCGTCTATATATTTTAGTTGAATAAAATATGTATTTCATCGATCGAAAGATGTATTAATGATCTATTATCCATGTATCATTTCGTTATCAATTCTCTTTCATATATATTATAAACTCAAGGTTAATTATATTTAAAGAGTTATTTGTGAAGGTATATCTAAAAATATCATGGATTCATACTTGAAAATAATACGATCTGCGGGTATGCTTACAAAGAACCTAAGAATCGTAAGAATCTCGGAGAGGAGGACTGCTTAGTTATCATGACGTTTTATTAGATCAGCTGTCGTGAGAGAATGGAAATAAACACAACCCCCACTCTGTATCTACCAAGGAGATGGGCAGGTATTACGCCGAAAATGATTTATAACTCTACTCCGAGTCCAACAAGGTATTACAATTATTTCCAGGTTTGTAAATCTTAAATATTTTACCTCTATGTTAAAAAAATAAACCGAAAATTTATGTCAGACAAGGTTAGACCATAATATAATCGGGCTTGCTGAAATTTTCGATTTGATGTACCGTACCGACTGCTAGGCAAGATAGACATATTTTGACGTCATAGAGTATAACAGTGATACTTTAATAGTAACAGTCAGGGAAGGGAATATATAACTATACTTGGTAATAGTTATACTCTATGACGTCAATATTAAAAAGCGTTGTGGAAGTTAAAAATCAGTCAGAAAAGCGTTATGGCATAGCCAGGTATTTTTATTAATCTTGGTTACAATGTATGGAGAAGAGACGTTTCATGTAAAAAAACTGGGAGCAGCTATTAGATGAAGGAAATTAACACCAACCCTACTCTACATTTAACAATGATGTAGATAGGAATTACTCCAAGTCCAACAAAAACTAAAGCTTATAACTAGGTTTGAAAATCATAACCATTTTTGGTATGTTAAACATAAGAAAACCAAAAATTGACATGGTAACCCTGTTCGAGAGAAGAGCAGCACATCTGCTATGACGTATTATTAAATTAGCTGCGAGCAGCTATGATATGAAATAATTAAAACGAATCCCACGCCGCATCTAGTAATGTTGTTGACAGAAATTACTCGGACGTCGATACTTAATTCTACTTTGACTTACAATGATAACTTCACAACAAAATCCTCCGGGTTAATCTACGTCTTTTATTAGCTAACGCAGTTCGTATTGTATACATATGTACATTTATGATAGCTTGTATATAGTATAAAAGGATGTTCACTGCTAAGGTTTTGAATAATGATGATAGCTGCTTAGCAAAAGAAAATTCCCTTTTTAGATTTTCAACTTTAAAAAAAAAAAACCGGGCCAGCTACAAAATGCAGTCAATTACCATAACTACGTATGTATAGTGGTAAAAAAATTGACCTGCCGGACGTCAGAAGAAGGGAATCCAAAAATTAACGTGATGTGTAGCTCAGAAATAAGTTTTTTTTTTTTTTTCATAAAGTTTGTATTCTTTTTTTTTTATGAAAGAGCTGAATTTCAGAAGTTACGTAATCAGCGGACCAATTTTTTGCTATACCAAATAAAATTGATACAAAGTCCATGAGCCAAAAGTTATCTTCAAGTGAAATTAATTTCGTTATTAATATATATATTTTTAAGAAGAGTTATATTTATTTTTATTTTTTATGTTTGCTTGAACCCAAAATGTCCACAAAGAGCTATTAAAACCAATCTGAGTTTATAAATAAGAAAATATACATTGGTATGGTGTTTATGGCCAAATAAAAGAAAAATGTGTTTCTTTTATACTATAAAATATATATTTTCTATTGTAAGTCCTTGATGAACGATTTTCACAAGAAAACATAAAGATTAATTTTTTTCTAAATCTACAATGTGACCACTTTTAGCAATAGAAAGGGTTTAACGATTTAAAATCAGTGGCAACAAAATCAAAAAGTGACCCTTTTTATTTTCTTAAATATTGAAATATATAATTTTTTTTAAATCATATGGAGTACATTAGGCTGTCCCTTTTTTAGGTAAACATTGGTTTCCTCTGCAGAAAGATATTTTATGTTGGGGACAATCAAAAAACAGATTTCGGGAAAGTTTGAGGACACATACATCTTTTTTGGCGAAGTACAAACAATTTAAGTTGTGAAAAAAAATGTATTTTTTGGCAGAAAATGGCCATACTATGTGTCAAAAAATTGACTATATATTTTTCGGTAATTTTGTTTATTACAAGAAAATATTTTACATCTTGTTTTTAAACATTTCTGGGGCCTAAGAATAAATACTCAATAATTTGGAGTTTTTCTGTTTGATCAAAGAAAATAGTTAGTAATATATTATAATTTAATCCTTGTTTATTTGGAAATTCTGTATGTATGAATCTATGTTGTAAGTATGTCATTCTGATTAACGATGATTAAAATGATTAAAAACAATGTACCTCCATAATATTTTTTTACTCATAAACCAAATAATAAAAAAATATAACAAGTATAACGTTTGGCTCAAAGCTGTTGTCAGTCATTATTTATTTTCTAGTCCCGTCTTAAGACTGATTCTTCAGACAGTCAGTACTTATAAGAAATAAAGCTGATTGACGTCATTCAGGACCAAACTTCATAAGTTATAGGACAGATACACAGAACTGAGCTAGACTGGACCAAGACTTAACTGAACATAACTGATGTCTTCAGTCCTTAATAAGGATTTACACTTTCACTTCTCAAACCATTATTATATTTGAGCCAGTATAAAAGGCTTAAACATTTGGACCTCCAAATCCCTCTACAAAAAGGTATAATGACCTGCACTGCGCAAAAAGCGACTTCAAAGGCCTTAAACTTGGCTAAAGTCACATTTTTTATTGTGCAAAGTAGAAAGGTCGTTATGCTTGGGGGAGGAGGAATATTGACCCAAAATGGTGACATTATAATGTACACCTTACACGATTAGACATTGACTTATGTGATGATAAAGACCCATAATAATAAGATTAAAAAAAGGAGTTCTAATGAATAAGTCCATAATAATTATCAATATATGGCTAACTTAATTAATTAACTATTGTATATAGCTACCTATCGGAACATATAGATTATTTAAAATGTCACTTCATAAACAGATATATTCATTAATTTAGAAAATAATATCAATCATATTTTAATATGATTTATAAGGAACCCCTTTTCAGGACTGACTGATCCTTATCATCTGTGTGGTGGGCCTTAATGAGATGATTCTCCATTGGATAATAAAAAAATAAGGGGCATCATATGAGCTATAAAGGATAGAGAGAGGTATAGATATTTTGGGAGGAATAAAAAGATTTGGATGGATTTTCATAGAGTGTTGTTTTATGGTGTCATCAAAATACAGTCAAATGCGATTAAAGGAAACTGCTATTTTTCAGATGAAAAGTTGACCCTATTCGGATTTTTCTTATATCCGATTTATTTATAGAAAATCACGGTTTTAGGGTACTTATGTAAACCAATAACTTTGAAACTCCCTATTTTGAAGAAAACACTGTTTGATTAGATCACTTTTTTTTTTGCCCAATGAAAGTTGAAGAATCAAATGTTTATTTTTCTATCAAAATTTATGCAATATGTCCTACACTAACAAGATAAGAACCTCGACTCTGAGCATAAATCTCGTACAATCTTTAATGACAGCATCTCCAGGATATTTGAACAACTCCTTAGTGAGGACAGCTTTTCCTTGGACCCATTCATTAAAAATCCAGCATTTTTGGCATTTTGTAATCCCCGAATAGAGGGAATATCCACTTCAACACCCATATTGGAAATGCACTTAATAATATGTGATTTTGGTCAAACTTTCGGAAACGAAGCTGTATTACTAAGTAGATACAGATTAATATCAATCCAATTTCCCATATGTGGCTTATCAACACAAAAGCAAGCTAAAATTATTTTTCTCCAAAATAAAAGTGGATTACATTCTTTGCCGAATCAATCATCGTTAATTTCAAAAAATTTCAAATATTAAATTTCTAGTAAAGAGCAAAAATTCATTTTTTTTGGGGGGGGGGCTATTTTTTTATAGCTTATAAAAGTAATAAATAGTTAAATACTTGTAATAAATAATAATGCATAATAATCATTATCGCAAATTAAACATTATTTTCCTAATACCGATCCTGATTTTACCACCCGATTATCCGCTTCTGATTAATTGTTCCATCACTAATATCAACCTTTCTACATATGTAATTATGTGCAGTTTTGCAACTGATAAACTGTCCATCATTATTATGTTTTGGGGCTTATTGTTTTTGTTTTTATCGATGTTTTTCAAGTCATGACTTGTGAGTGTACTATGACTTGTTTGTCACCTTGCATGAAAACAACAATATGAACAAGATTTGACCTTTGTCCTTCTTTCATTGAATTGCCCTTTAACCATAGTCGAATCAAAGAGTAAACTCTTTATAAGGAAATGAATCTACTTATGTATTCAATATCATATGTTCGTTGGTATAGTTATATATGATAGCATTATGACTGGATTAGTGATGTATACAACGTCTAAAAATGCGGTTGAACAGATGCAGAACGCAAGTCATAAAAAATAAAAAAGCAAAGAAACAAATGTTAATATTTATAATGGAAATGCAGATCATCCAGGGTACACCTGAGTGTTGACTCTCGGTCCAATACCGATATTATTTTCGGTTCGATGTTAAGTGTTTTTTTCTTGACAAATTTGGAATATATTTCCACAGAGACGACAGTTCTAAATCTATTGATCGATTTTCATCCTTACCTTGATTTCGAGTTGTATAAATATGAAATACATTAAACTTCATATGAAATCATTGTGGCTTTTAGCAGTATTTTTTAGCAAAATTTTCACAATGTCATCAAAACACTTAGAACACGTAGAATACATACAGACATTGAAAAATAGTAGCTAAATAAAGATATTTTTTTAAATGATCCCTGTGGGAAAAAAATATTTAGCATAGTAAAAATTTTAATTTTTATATAAATTCAAAAAAAAAAACAAGCACTCCCACTATAATCTTGCGGACGCCCCTGAACAGGATTGCTAGATTGGCCTTTTTTGAAAAAATTAGATTATGTTTTTTTTTTAATTTGGCATGAATTTGAAATAAATTTGTATATAATAGTTTTGTCTTGTGAAGACATTTTTCATGAAATTTAATCTAATAGGTTCTGCGCCAAATTAATACATTTCAAGTGGCAATCCTGCCCATTATATTAAAAGGTTGGACATCTTATGTCCAGACCGAATTTTATATGAGAGCACGTTTTTTTTATTTGTCTTTTGCAATCGACCTGTAGACTTAACTTTTTTATGAGACAGTTCAAAGCCGAACTTCTCTCAAAAACTAAATTAATTTGCCCCTAAAAAAAATATAACGTTATCACATGGGTCTGGAATTACAAAACTGACACCCAATACTTATGCCAAAATTTGGTCCATCACTGGACAGTTGGTTTCAGCGGTCAAGGGCCAGAGAGATTTCTTATTTCTAAAGATAAATAAGTTATACAGCTTTTTCAAATAGCTGATGCAAATGGTGAGTATTTCTTTCAGCATCTGTGCATACGTGAATATTTCCTAAACGGAGATAATCCACGGATGTGGATATTTTATACATTAGCAGCCAGTGGAGCTTGTGGTAGATAGGGAATAAATGGGGGTTTTCTGTCTCTCTCAACCTCTTTTTACCGTTATCTCGTTTGAGATGTAAAAATGTATGAAATTGGGGTGATCAATTGAAAAAAAAACAAAAAAACAGAGAGATTGTCATAAAAATCTCTGAGAGACAAAAAATCTACTGCCTGACGTCGCATTGTGCTTGTTGCCTACTGATAACGTTTGAATTTCCAAAATTTGAAAGGTATCTTATTAATACAGCAAGGTTTATGTATGTTGGAATCTGAGCCTCTTGAATGTATGGCTCAGTATATAAAAAACAATCACAGGATGCACTTTATATAGTACTCTCTGATGTATATCATAAAGTATTTTGATCCCATAAATAACAATGTAGTTGTATTAATGAGCTATCGAGAATCGAGTGTGTATATCGGGTATATATTTAGATCCCTACAAAAATGATTTTCGAGCTTCTCACATCTTATAGCATGGCAAAAATGCGGAAACACATCAAAAGTCAAAAAATCTTATTTTTGAATAGGTCTATTGAAGTGTACAACTCCTAGTTATTCATAAGAGCACAAATATTTGTGTAGGTTACCAACATGCATTTTTTTTTTTTTATGTAAGAGTAAACTTCCCGGAATGCCATTATTTTTCAAATTTGTACCCATGATATCTTACAATTATTAGTTTAGTATGGGATTGGATAGGGGGGAAATAAAACCGCCTCAGTAGCTTTGATGGAATGGGAACAGATAATTTTTTTTTACTGCCTCTTTATCTCTCTTGCCTCTCTTTTACGATTATTCTTAATAAAGTGGTTCTCAAACTTCTTACAGTGCGATCTGCGAAACATCTAAATTAATATTAAGATCTTCGCCAATATGACCAACTCTGAATATATACAATTGTATTATGACATTCCGGTGCGTACCACTAGAGGGAGCTCCTGTCCTATATTTTAAGAAACAGTTTAGTTAGTATTTCAAAGTAGAATCAGACAAAGGAGATTTTTCCCTCTTATTTCCAATCAACATAGGAGAATGTTGGTATTTCTTTCGGTATCCCAGGTATCCCATCGAATACGTATGTGAATATTGTCAAAGTTGCAATTCGATTCGGTTGCTGTTTTTTTGCGTGTGGATAATCCACAGATAAAAATATCCGATACATCCCTAAAATTCATAAATTGTTATGTTGTTGTTTTTTTTGTTTTTTATTAAATGTGCTACAATCACTCATTTTTGGTAGTTAAAGAAGAGGTTGGTTCTTTCTCTAAATGGTCATTATAGACATCTATTAAGGCAAATCATAAGAAAATTAACGACGTAATTAATGACCGTTATTATTTATGGGTCATTTGATACTTATCAATTAGCAAAAAAACCTATCAAATAAGCGTGATTTGTATGATTAATCATAACTTTTATTCCCAAATTAATATTTTTTTCACATGGAGAATTTGGCTGAATGATAAGTCTATTTATGGTTTTTTTCTAAGCATTATTGCAACCTTGGCATAAACAACAAGATTGTTGTTGATTCAAATAGCTTGATATTATTCGGCTTTGTTTTCTGGTATAATTATATTCGTCAAACGTATTTTGTTGATCATTATGTAATCCAATCCCCAAATGATTCTACTGTCAAACAGAAATAAATAAAAAAGTGGGTAGAAATTGTATCACGTTCAACTATCAAATAATGATTTGTATGTATAAATAGTAACTCAAAAGTTCTCCATCTTGTCCCGCTACCCTTCAAATGGTTTGTCTACAAATAGTCTATTTATACGGGGTGTTTACATAAAAAATGACTCACTACTTCTACGACCTAACTTAAAACCCCATAAAACCTTTGTTGATCAACTTTTTGATAAAAAATGGCGTTAATGTTTACAATTATTTATATTTAGAGACTATATAAAAAAATATATGTTAATTTGTTTGATAAAGGCCTGAATACGACTTATGAACTATCATCAGGTGTTCACAACTACATAGGTTCCTTTGTGAGAAGGCGGCACAATCCTTTGGTAAGTTATTCCAAATAACCACTGACAAAATAGTCGATCAGGTTCATTTTAGGGAACTAAGAGCCCAGCAATTCAAGGAAATTATTTTTCTGCCATCCTCCTGGTTCTTTATATTGTTTTAGTACCCCTTCTTAGAACCCTCAATGGAGACTTCCAAATGCTTTAAATGGTCCTATTAGTGACTCTTGGCCATCTCAACGACCGTGCAGTCATCAATATTATTGTGTTGTCCCGCTACCAATATTTTTGTTCTTGTTCCAGTATCAATATAAGTATATTGGTACTTTTTCAACAAAGGATATGCATCAAAAATGTCGTTAAGTGTAATTAAATGCACATACAGGAGCTTCCGCTGGATGTTTGAGCTAGCTCAGTAATTTGATTACCCTTTTTAATTAAATAATATATACATTCCTAATTTTTTTATAAGGACAGTTTTGTTTGGGGTAAGCAGGAGGGGTTAGAACGTTAGTAGGGTTACGCCATTGGCATATGAATCCTTTAATGAAAAAATTGAGACTGTAAGTACTGATTCTAATATCAGTTTAGTAGAGTACCCTTATAAATGCTTCGCTGTCAATATAGTACCGGTATATGGAACCAAAATACTGATGATGGACAAGGTATATCCGTCATCATTTATACTAACACGCCAGTCTGGCATGATGTCAGAAAGATAAAATTAACATATCTTCATTCCTCCATTGAGTGTTTGTTGGTGAGACATGTTCCTTCTTTTATATTTGTATAGGACTTATATAGGACCAAGGACTACGGTCCAGTCCCAACTCTCGTTCCTTCAAGAAGATAAAATACATCCCTTGTGACGTCAATGAGAGTATTTTTTCTTATTAAATTATTATCTTGTTCATTAGGACATAAGAAGAAAGTAAAAATATAAGATGTTCATATTATTTGTATTAGAATGAAAATAGGAATATTTATTGTAATGATTTTAACCATCGACATTTTTAGGACCAGTCCTAAGACTGGACTTGAACCGAATAAGTACGGACCAACACAACACTAATACTTAGTACGATACAAAATCGGACGTGATTTTCAATCTTTTTCCATGAGTATAGTAGCTTTGATGTCTGGGAATATCCTGTACCGAACAACACTATAATTTTGATAATAGTTTTAATAAAAATCATCCTTGCAGCGTATTTTTAATCTCTCTCGTTGACTTCAAACGGTTTTACCTCTATGTAAATAAACAAAATCGATTTGAAAATTGGATTGCTCGCCCTTTATTTAATAATTTGAGAGTAATTTTATCATTGTCAAGAAAAGCATTTGATATAATCACCCTGTACATTTACTTTAAATATTGACATACGGAATCAAAAAGATAAAGCAAGTAATGTGTATCGGTGGTTTTTCTTTATAAGTAGGTAGATATGTACATACCTATGTAGACTGGTTGAGATTATTAATATTAGTTTTATATATCATTATCTTTTATACTTCATAATATAAAAATTGTCAAATGATGCATTTAGTGATATCTACGTATTGATGAGTGTTTATCAATACGACTTTAATGCATGCAAAAAAAAAAAAAGCTCTCAAGGATGATATAAGCATGTACGTTAAGAAAAATTAGATTGGAAGGATTCAAAGGAATATTAACTAATAACAATCCAGTTGAGATTCACACCTATCTATATTAATAACTATCAGAGAGTCCCCACGTTGCAGAGGTAACTAACGGGAATAAAAACAAAGAATGAATGTAGAAGAAAGAGGGAAGAGTAAGAAAGATTCTTTTTTTTTCGTTTAAAAACAGCTCTTAATGACCTCAGAGACGCCGAAAAATATCCTAGGAGCATGCTTCGTTACTTTATACGTATACTTGCTAAATTTCAGACTGAGTTGTTGAATAGTTTTTCATTCTTTGTGTAATAACATCAAAAACTGACTTATAAGTATACTTATATAAGACCGATAATAAAATTTAAACTTTAAAAATGTTACGAAATACATAACAAATATATAGTTTAAATTTCCCAAGCCACAGCAGCCATTGCATCATGCGATAATGGCGTCCCTCAAACTTTGTTACTCTATCTATCTTGATTAGTGTTTGATCGCTCTATAAAAACTAAAAAGCATGTAGTCCTAATATAATTTGTAATTACTAGAAAAGGTCCTTGTCGGTCTTTAATGGAAACTAAAACAGCTGAACAGTAATTACTAGTCGCTGAAGTTTCATCCTGATTCCTCTTCAAAGAGAAAAAGTAGGGAGTGTGCAACATGAACTCTATGATTATACGTTCTAGTTATTATTAATCATTTTCTTAGTTCTTATATTATTCAATCTTAACTAGGAGTGAAGAAAATGAAAAAGATAGCTTTTACCGTAGGACTGAAAGACCAATGTAAGTGTCCATTAGGAAATACGCCCTGTGACCGTTCCAAAACTATTCCTGATGAGTTCGATCCATAAGATTTTATACGGAACATAAATATTATTTGGGGTCTAAAAAATCGATAACCGATAAAATCTGTTATCGATTTGTTAGCTGAAATTGATATTACAGGTCCTATTATTTTTTTTATATATGATTGATGTGGGCATACATAGAGTTTTATGCAAGTTTTGAGTTTTTTGACAGCAAATAACTGTGAAAGTAATTTCACATCATTTAAAGTTAGTCCGATGCAAGTCTAACATTATGATGATACTTAGGCACGAACCAAATCTTAGGAGTAATTTTCCAGCTCTGATACAGTCGTCATAATCAATATTAAAATGCAATCATAATTTAAAAATATAATTGGTTCTTAAATAAGTTTCTTTAATTATTTTGAAATAAAGATGTTTGAAAGTATCAAACCTTGAATATTCTTATTTAGGTGTAAATATATAAACTTCAAGGCAGAGTCTATTTGCGAGTATTTCCACGAATTTGTAATCACACTTTAACTAAACTTAAGCGTGAATCTAGTCCGAGTCACCTTTTCTGATTTTTGAATATCAAAATAATAAGTTTTTGGATGATTTTGTTATTTGGAAGCAAGTGAACAGCAAAAAAAAACATGGAATGTTGGTGCCAAACTATTCAAAAGTCAAATTGTACGAGTCTTGAGTAGGCTCGACCTTAGATAAATTGTTTGAGGGAGCTATTTCCAAAAGTAGTTTTCCTTTAAGGTACAAGTATGGCTATTTGGATAGAGAAATTAATCCAAAATACGCACAATTTCCATCACCACAAATAGTTCTCTAAAGTAGATATATACAAGAACATAAAATATTGAAAACCATAACTATTCTATAGACTATTTATAATAAGTTCATTAATCATAGAAAAAGGTCATATATTGATAAAAAAACATGCACTTAGTGGTTTTAAACTTTTGCCATGAAGTGTAAAACACATAATACATATTTTGCGCAAAATTTGTTACGGCCTACCTTGACAAATATGTGGGTATATACTCGTATGCACTAATTCATTATATTGAACTGGAATAAATTAATTAATGCATTGGCAATTTAGAAAATAATATTTTCTTAGATACTTGTTTCTTTTTTAAAATAAAGGTAGAGGTTTATTACATTAAAAAAATATTCAAAAGTCATTTTTTTCTACGAGTACAAATAAAGTCTGAAATCGTTGAACTGCTTGACCCTGGGCATGTTAAGTTACAAACCTTTTTCTTAAGGTCTAAAGTCATCATTTAATAAGTAGGACTCTCGAGGTTTTTGAGCCTAGCGTCTAGCCTCCTAGAAATTCAAGTTCAGCTTAGGTTGATAATTTTGGTTTAAAAAACCCAATGGTTTTGATGTGGACGATACAGCCTTCGTTGAGAGGCTATATCAGCTTCACCAATTTGTTAACTTTCATTAAATATCTATTTAAATTAAACTAAAGATTCTAAGCAATATTAATATGTCCTTTCATTGTGAAATTTTTGAGAAAAAATGGTAAAATTTATAGTTAAAAGAATATCCTTTTCTTTCTTATAAACAAAATAGCTATAAAAATAAACATTTGTCCCTTCCTTCAATTTCTTTTCCATTATCATTTCTTGTTACCATCACAA
This sequence comes from Lepeophtheirus salmonis, assembly GCF_016086655.4. Lineage (NCBI taxonomy): Eukaryota > Metazoa > Arthropoda > Copepoda > Siphonostomatoida > Caligidae > Lepeophtheirus > Lepeophtheirus salmonis. Next base: position 46,231,999 of record NC_052134.2, read on the forward strand.
ATATACGTAATATAGATATATTTGTTAATATTTATGTCCTCTATCAAAGTTGCCAGCACTTACTTTTCTTTTTGATGTGCCCTCATGAGGATTTCCACAATTTTCACTTCCCTAACGATCACTATAAAAATGATAGTACTCCGTACTCGCTAGTGTATTTGAATTTTCAAAATAGGCAAGTTGAATAGAAATAAAGGTTATACTAAAAGCATGTACGACTGATGTTTGATTTCCACCACGCTTTTAATATTGATGTCATAGTAAATGAGTGGTTGCATGTTTTGTCAAAATCTGCCTGTCTTGCCCAGCAGTCAGTACAATACATCAGATTAAAAATTATAGCAAGCTCAATTACATGAACATGTAACCTTGTATTTATATTAACATTGAAAATGGGGAGAAATAATTAATAAGAACACTAATATATTGAGGTTTACCAGTAGTGATGTGTCAATCCTTATTTAGGACTGAATACTAAGTTATAAGGTTTGGTCTTAGTTGACGTCACTGAACATAATTGCTTCTTTTTTTAATCAGTTCTAGTACTGAACAGTCCGAAGGACTAATAGGACCGGTCTTAAGACTGGACAGGACTAAGTAGTGATATTGTATCTATTTTATAAGTGACCTGTGTTTGTTTTTCTAGTTTTTTTTTAAATTAGTAATGTGAAGAAGGAATTTTCTTTTCCTAAGAATTTGTCATTATTATTTAACTCCTGAGTAGTGAACTTCTTTGAATTAACTACAAAAGCTGATTGAATATTCACAAATAAAAGACGGAGAGTAACCTTGAGAATTGTTTACGGAGTTATAATTGTAAGTCCTTGTTAGAATTAGACTAGAATTGGGGAATTGTACATCGGAAAAATTCTTTAAAATGTCTTTGTTTAACCCTCTCTCCCCCTCCTTTCTTGTCAGAGTTGATTGTAGCTGATCTCCTCTAAAACATTCGTTAAATTCTCAGGGTTACCATGTTGATTTTCTTAACATGCCCAAAATATACGATATTTTCATCACTAGTTATAATGTAAGTCCTTGTTGGACTCAAAGTAGAATAGAGTGGGAATCCTGTGTATGTCTGTCTACCCAAAGCTGTTCCTTGTAGCAAATCTAGATAATAAGACGTCATAACAGCTTATTTGCTCTTCACCTTAACATTTTAAAAATTACATTTTCTTTTACATACTCAGAGTGCTTAAATGCTTAATAAAAAGTCAGTAACAAATTAACTGAAACGGTAGCATATGAGCAAAACCTTTTGATTCAAAAATTTCTCACTAATCTTTAAAAAAAAAAAAATATGTCTCTCAATTGTTTCTTCTTTTTTGATGATTAAATATTTTAATTATGCATAGTGTTAGTAACCTATTACCCCTTGATTTTTTTAAAAGTGAATAAATTAAATTCTACAAAATTTACAAATGTTGATATACCCGGTAGTTAGTTTTTTATTACTTTTATATTACTATTATTATTATTGAAACCATCAAGGTTATCAGCTCATGTTGAATGGTGTGTTTATGACTTCTTGATGATAAAGATCGACTCATAAAAAGTGATATGTAGGTACCTAAGCATGTATTTATGTCTGTGTATGTATGTTTGAATGTAAATACAATAAATCCTTAAAAGTGATGGTTTTTTTTAAAGCCATCACCTAAATACATTGATGTACAAATATAATGATAACATTCATAATCATTTATTGGTTGAATTCTATACCAATTTATGACATATCATCCTTATATTTACTAGTAGTTGCTGTTGTTTTCTTTATCATAAAAGAGATGTAGTCCCTTGTTTTTTTTTTTTTTAAGCTTCAAATTTATTTTCAAAAGTCTTTACTAGTGATGTCACGAATCTTAACCGTTTCGCGAGCCCCATAAACAGAAAAAAGTGAATTCTCTGCAAGCCGTTATTCAAAATATGTAAATGAACCTATCATTCAACTGTAAATTTCTCCTGACCAATGAGAAGAGAGATGGGAAAAGGGATGGCAACTTACAAGATTACGACGTAAGGGAAAGTTTTATTAATAAAGGCCGCCGAAAATATATCTTGTTAAAAACCCATCATCAAGAAATGTTTTTAATTAAAAAAAAAAGAACATGGAGGAATTTATTTCTTATTTATAAAACCTAATATAACATTTTTTATAATATGATAGTTACAAATATTGTTGGCAAAATTTTAATAATCCCCCCCACCCCACCTCCCACCAAATCTACTCATTCCTATGAATAAGTAAGGCAGTCATTTTGGTATCGAAAAAGAAGACCACGGAGAAAAGGAGGGAGCAAGCCTTATGGTATTACTGAATTAAGACTTTGGTTACTATCAGCTGCCTTTTATATGATTTAGGGGGGGGGAGAGAGAAAATGAATGACTTCTATTAAGAGGAGAACCTTCATATTTAGAACATCATTAGAAAGGGGAAAATATTACAATTATATTTAAATTCATATATTTATATTTATTTTTATTATGTATTTTCAAAATAATAATTTACCCCAAATTTTTTCATTTCGACGCAGATGTTGATACAAAAAAGATTTTCATACATTGTCAGCGAAGACGGTGAGGACACTTATGACATTACTTATTTAGAACCCTTTTAAAAAGTTCCTTTGAATGGGAAAGAAAATGAGTAACCTCTTTCTTTAAAATAGCAATAGCAGAATACATATTATAAAATAAAATTTAAAGATATGGAGCAAAATTAGTTAAATGGTTTTTTGCCTCTGTTTGTTTGTTTGAAACATCTTCTCAAGTCCCGATTTTGTAGGTACCAAGATTAATGAAGATCCAAGAGCCTTGATGCACAATCCCTTGGCTGAAGAGTTCACCATGGACGAGCACTCTATATCTTGGCATAATGAAACTCATCTTTGAACTCAATATTGCACTCCTTTCCCAATTTTTGGGATTGTCAAATGTATGAAATGCATTTTTCAACATCTGCGTCGAGAAGATCCGAAACACTTTGCCTTTTTCATTCCTGTTCACTTATTTTTCGTTTGATTTTGATCAAATCAAAACAAAGCGCAAGAAAAGCAATACATGTATCGGAACATTGCTTGGGATGTCCCCTAAAACCTGTATCTGTACAAAATAATTCTTTGTAATGACGCGGGAAATTTCCCTGTTGCACTCTGTCGGTTTATTAAAGTTGCATTGTGGCTCACATTACGTGCATATACATATATATAACACATATTAAATATACAAATCGATCTGTAACTTAAGCTGTAATCCTGGTGACTCTCATACATACAAACTCAATTCGTCAGCGGAGATAGAGAGATGTTAACAGCAGGAACCTCCTTCTAAAGTCAAATTGAGTTATGTATCTCAATTTGTTCGAAATTTTTGGTCGATCATGCATTTTTGACGTTTTTGTATTACCTTGACAACTCAAGATTTAATAGACTCTTACTGTGACTATATATAATCTTCCTACCAAGTTTGATCAAAATTTATCATTTATTATTGACATAATCTTGGTGACCAACATACAAACAAACTAAATTCGTTGGTGGAATTAATACGAACGATAGCACCAACTTTTTTGCCATTTTCTTTTAACAAAACTGTTATTTTTTTCTACGCTTGACCCATCCTTATACATAAGACAAAAGTACTATTTATTACAGAAAATAGGGTAAGAAAGAACCGGATCTTCGGCTTAATCGAAGAACCTGATCACCGCTCATTTAAAATATAGATGATTCTCCGTTAAGAACCTTAAAACATTGAAGCAAAGAACCGCTTAGAACTCAGAACCACGGAGTTATAGACCCTGGACCCGTTATATCACTATTCTCTACATAGTACAATATATATACTATCTACATAATTAGGGGCAAATATTTGTGTACTTATTTTTCATCGAAGGTTTCTAGGTTGACAACTTTTATTGGAATATATATATATATTTCTTTTTTTCGTACGAGGTAGAATGTCGTAGATATATACTTTTTTTTTTTGTTCAAATATGTCTCCTTGGGGTAAAGAACGTCACAAGAAACAAAAGGAATGAAACTCAAAAAATAAAAATCCCTACCCTTTGTTCTATTTCGACGGTGTATTAAAACATAGAAACTGGGTTTGCCTATAATGTAATGTAAGAAACGGTTTGTCAAAGCAATCAAATTGATGTGAATATCTTTAGTTTTTCAAAGGGAACTTTTGTGGGGTTTTTTTAGTCCCTATAAAACAAGGTTTTTTTACAATTTTTATATTGTTACAAGTTCTAAGTGTTGTATCATATATATTCAATGTACAGTAGCATATTCCAGATTTTACAGACAGGAAAGTTATCTCTAACCGAAACGGGTAGCTTACAAAAATAAAATAGATTTACAATAAGGTGACTGTATATTACAAAAAAGAGGACATTGGCTTATGAAGGAAGAGGATCAATATTTTGAAATTAATAAATGTAGGAATACAGTATTTTGTAATTTTGTTTTTTATAAAATGTTTTTTTAGTTTAGGTATTTGGATTTTTCATATTTTTATTCTTCGTCAGTCTAAAATTTATTTTCTAATTTTGACGATTTTTTAAATGCACCATTATTTCTTCATCAAACCGGACATCTAACAAATTTATACAACAATCTCCTAACAGGATGTAAAAAGACAACATGCTCGTAGAAATAAGTCAGCCAAATTTACAGCCGTATTACGAAAATTATCTTAAATTTTCCCTTCCATCCTATTTAAGTTTACACTAAATATATATATATATTTTATATATTTTTTTTTAAACTTTATTAAAAACTAGTTTCTGATGGCAGTGAGAGCAAAATTAAGTTTATTTCTATTGAATTATAACTAAAATCTCCATCCTTTGGCCTCAAAGATGGCCACAATCACCTTCCTGAAGGATGCATAAACTATGCCCTTTACTTCCGACAAGTAAGTCTATGCAGCTTTGATGGGAGGCTCCAAAAATCCATGAGGATTGTAACAGGGAGCTCCATCTACCTTTGTTTGGATGGAATAATCCAAAGGATTAAGATTGGGGGAGCTGTGAGGCTAAATGTTCTTGGAGACATTGAAGAGAAGCTTGGCTCTATGGTAAACAACTTCCTCTCTTCTGTGGTCGTCGTTATGAGATGGTTCCTCCTCTTTGCTCTAGATTTTGCTCCCAAGTTATCTTTAATTATCTTTTGGTGTGTAGCCTCGTTCATATTCTTTTTCTTGGCTATACTGCGAATTGTCCTCACTGGATTTATGGCAATGTGGTTTTTGACACTCATAATCATGGCCTATGTTCTGACTAATTAGTCTTTGGTGCTTTTTAATGCCATACACAGCCTTCCAGGCGATCCTGAGGTCATTGGCAATTTCGGTTGGGGTCTTCCAGTACACGAGCATTTCCAGCACCAAAATGTGTCTTCCTTCTATTTTGTCGTCTTTGAAGATACTGCAAATATTTATACACAAAAATAATTGCAAATGATAATTATATATAAAACAACCTCACCTTTGAAAAAAAAATATATCAAAACTTGAGCTCTGAGCATATCTTTGAGTGTAAACAAAAATACGACGCAAATACAATGCTGAAAGTATTCTTTCATCAGTGTCCTTTCTTAGAGTCAAGAATCTGCCGCTCCCCAAAGAAAACACCTAGACAGATATCTACCTATATTGTTTTTAAAAATGACAAAAAAATGCATATTACGTTATTTCAAATTATTTTCCTTCAAAACGATTGTTTCTGAATATTATACATAAAAATATTAATCGTTTCTTATAGGGGTAATATCATTTGATATTTCTACAATGAAAAAATACTATTTATGGGAAAAGTATCATCAATATTCATATGGGTAAAATGGGGAGGATTTTTCCATATCCTTGGTCATATCTACCTATAATTAAAGGGACATAAATCTTTACCCAACACCCTCGATCTCACATCTTACAAATAGGAAATATATAAACAAATTATGGTAATTCAAAGGTGGAATGAGATTTATGAAGTGATAACTCTTTCTTTTTGCTTTTATTTATGTGTAGGTATAGTAACAATAACCAATTATTATTATTGGGTTATTATGGGTATGTTAAAAATATCCCTAATGAAAAGCCAAGGAGAATTAAAACACAATTGTACATATCAATAAGAGGTCAAAATTCCTTTTTCTATGTCGTCCCTCTATCGATAACATCTGTCAACAGCAATTATTTTTATTTGTGGAGCTGGAAATATTTTTCTCATTTTATTCCCATAGGGGTCTGGGATTAGATTTCTTATCAAATATTTCTTTAAGTGCATTTACATGGAATTACAAAAATTTGTTTCAACTAAATGTAAGTGCTTTTAACCTTATAATGTGCTTTATATGTGACATTGTCTTCAATTTCGTCAAATTTTGCATACTTTATTTTCTGTAATTTTTTAATATCAGAATAATCTAAACCGAGTGAGGACTTAAAACTATTAGTAGCATGACTAAATTAGGATAAACTAGATCTTAATGGAATCAAGAAAATACAACTCAAAAACAATTTGTGATATATTTAAATACATTATTTTTAAACCATATCTTTCACAACCTTCACTCTTTCGCAAGCACACCGGGTACCATATTGGTACCTCTTGAACATGAAGGCCGTGTCCATGGTGTACCATGATGTCATGATAGCAGCTTTAAAGGAATTTATATTAGGGGTGTGGCAGATTTTCGTCTCCAAGATACCCCAAACTGCAAATTCTAGGGGGTTGAAGTTATGGCGGGGGTTATGGGAAGGTCATGTGAAGGAAGGCCAGAAGTTAGCCATATTGCTGCTGCAGAATTTTTGGTTTGTCTGCCCATTATGGGAGGGATCTTGTGTCCAGAAATAATTTCCCTCAAGATAGGTTCTTCAGCCACAGTAAAACTCTGTACCTTAACACTTTGAAGTACTCCTCCGTGACCACTCTCTTGAAAAAATACAGCAGCATTTTCCTCGCTTCTATGGCGATAACGCCCAGGGCCATTACTTGGGCAGCATACTTGGTACAGAAGATGCCCTGAACCTCCTTTTTTGTTTCCCCAAGAAAGCGATCAGTTTTTATTTTCATAACAGCGTCCAGCGTGAAGATCTTCATTTCACTTGAGGTTTTTTTTTTTGGGTTTATGCTCCGACATTTTACACTTACAGACATGTGATTAAAACAAAACGTGTTTATTTTTAATTCTGAATATGAGCAGAATTTGTATCTTATTCTATTAAAAATGCAGAATTGGGTCAATTTCCAAAGTTAAATGTGGCCTTCAGATCTGCGACTACAGAGGGATAAAATAATGATATAAATGTTGCATATATATTTTCTAAATGCATAAAAAAAAAAAATTAAATATTTATATCATCTCAAGCTCATCAACCCTCAACGAAAATTGATCCTGTCCATCTAAAATTTGGAAAGTCCTCAATGGATATATAGATCTTGTCACAGGCCTAAAAATACTTTGTTCAATATTTTATTACAAAACAGTGTTACCTCCCTAACATAAAAATATTCAGTGTATTTTGTTGTAAACTATTAAATTCTCTCATTACACTTTTTAAACATCATGGCTATATCATTTTTTTTTTTTTTTTTTAAATATATATAAACGAAGTAATATATAATACTTACAATCTGTTTTTAGAAACAGGGATACCATATTTCTTGTTGATCCCTCGTCGTATATATAACAGTCATTTTATTATTTCTATGAATAAATTTTGGCTATCATTTACAAGTATCGAATAAAATACTATGTAAGATTTTAATTCATTTAAAAATTTCGAGAAATAATATGACAATGATTGTCTGACAGTAATTTAGAGATAAATAGCAATTGCTATGACTGACATGTTTGACTAACCACAAGCAGATCTCAAGCCTGTTTTATGTTTCTTTTTGGAAAAAAGGTTGCCAGATACAATCAAGGTAGCCATGTGACAAAAGTATTGGAGAATTCGGTCGGGTACTTGAACCCTAGAGTATTTAAAAAAGAGTGAATAAAAGTTTTGTGGGTTTTTCTTTCTTCAAATTAATGAATCCTTATTAAAGAGTAAATGGTGATGAAAAATATGTTTTCCTTTAGTTTACAACCCTTCCAAACCATTTTTAAAACCAGTACGGTTATTTTCTCTTTCTGTTTCCTTATTTAATTTTTTTGTCTATCTTTTCATCTTTTATCACTCACTCTTTCTACCTTGGACAACTTAAAGAATGTATTTTCTTTAATTAAGAGACGACATTCATTTGACAATAGATATATATATATATATATATATATATCTATTTCCAAAGAACCATTATTATTCCTAATGGCTTTAAATGGTTTGAAATAAAGGGGTTTTCAAAAAGAGAAATAGAAAAGGAATTCTTTATTGTTTCGAACTGAAAATGTTCAATGTAGTTTTATGGGTCGAATAAGATAACAAAACGAAGGGGAAAAAATCATGAGTCATGGAAAGTGGGAAATAAGAAGCAATGCCATGGTCCTGATCTTGGCGTGAGACAATTGTTCCGGAAATGTACAATTATAATATGTACTTTAAATAGGTGGATCTGAAAGTTTATTGCTGTTCAAACTTACTTATCAACCTCACACCTTGACTTGACATTCTCAAAACACACATAAATATTGACACATATTTCAAATATAGAAGCTGCCTTTCTGAAGGGTTTTCATATCCGTGTATTCTTGTTTCGAATATATCTAAAGAATAAATTAATGAACAAGAGGATAAAATATTACTTAGCAATATTATTTACTAATAATTAAAAACCTACAAGGTTTTAATCACAATGCATTATTCAATGCATGCTTATTCATCTCTATCTAATTTGAATGAAGTAGCAAAATAGTAAAATTCGTATACCCTACTAATTTTATAATACATGCCCAAAGTATAGCTCTGGTCAGAATATATTATTTATTTCGCACTATAAAATCCTTTAGTAACGTGGATTAAAAATAGTTTTAACAAAATTAATAACACCTAATAAAAAGGACACTTCTGCCAGATCCAGAGAAAATATTGCCAAATCTAATAATCTTTCAAACATAAAAGACTATATTATTATTGAATACTTCAATGCTTAACGTGTGACAATATTTTTCTATAGTTATTTTATATTTTAAAACTTTGGATAAAAGATAAGGGGGGGGGGGGATGTTCAAAAATGAAATGATGTCCAGAAAATGGATAAAATTTCAGAACAGAAAGGTCTCAAAATAAAAAAAACACCCCTCCTACAAAAAAAATTCCCCGTCACAGCTCTGCATATTAGCTAGCCATTGCGTAATACATATCAGTGGCGTAGACAGTATTTTCATACTGGAGGAAGGGACCATTCAAGGCCGTCACTGCATAAAACTTAGTAGATTTAAAGGGGACATATTCGAGCTAAACATAAATTTTAGCTAAATATTTCATCCCCACTCTAACTTACCTTATGATAAATGAACTAATGTTAAATTAAATGATATTTTAATGGAAAAGTAGCAACATCTTGAATTATGGGCATAGTCATATGAAATAAGTTTTGTAATTCAAAAATAATTTTGATCAAGATGGATAAAAATTGGTCATATTTTATATAATAATAGATCAGAAATTATAGAGAATTATCCGAGATAAAATGAATGCAGTGTTCATGTTAAACAACCGATCTAATATTTTTTTCACATAAAGTGAGATATATAGAAGCAAAATAGATAGAGATAAAGTATATCAAAGACACTATAGTTTTGAGAAAACTATAAAAAAACACGCCAAATTATATGACGTTATTAGTATAAATCTTATTTTACTCAGGGATTTAAATATAAAAAGTAAGTATCTATAAACTATTTTTCAAAAGCTAAACATATTTTAACTAGCTATACGCTACCATTGAGGATTCAAATATTTCTAGGTACAATCAAGTGATGCCATGAAATATATAAAATTAAAATATCAATAATTTCCACCATTTAAGATAAGGATGTACCAAAACACAAAGAAAAAATCTCTTAACAAGGAAACAACGCTATAAAACTCAGTGAAAATATGTGTCTTTAGGTGTTTTTATGACTTACAAAGGTGATTTTTATGGTCATATCATAATTTGTATTCATAAATATATTTTCTGTTGAGTGAGACAATTATGAATATTTTAGCAATAAAACAAAGGAGTTTGTTAATCCCTTTATCTCCTCCTTTTAAATCATTGGCCATTGTTTTCACATCCAATTAAAACATAAACTTCGTTTATGTTGCTATTTTTTTTTTTTTTTTTTTTTTGTTATATTGATTTATGGCCATTTTCATGCCTCATCAACCATTAAAACTTCATCTGGTCCATCTACCTGTCAGGATTTATATACATATTAATTGTATTTAATAGCTATAGAGTCATTAAGTAATTCCTTATAAATTCATTGAACAGTTTTTCATCCAGTTTAGTTCCTTTTTGTAGTATTTATTAAAACTGGTAATATGAGACACTTATCAAAGCTGTAAGTTAATATAACAATAAATATCTAGAAATAAAAGTTTAAAACACTTTTAGAAGTATATTATTGTTCCAAACTCCTTCAAAAAATTGTACTTTTTAATTAAAAAACCTTCAAAATTTGTAATTTTTTAACCATAAAATTTGACAGTTATCCCATTATCCCAATCATTCACGGCTTAACAAATGGTAGTTCGTGTTCAACAAGTAAACGTTAAAAAAATGAATATGAGGGAGATGAGAAGTAGGAAAGCGACAGCTAACAAAAATTACATAAGAGCCTGTACTATTGGTCTAGACGGGATTTTTCTATTTGACCAATCTTAACAAACCTTCTGCAAAAAACTAAATTAGTTCAGTGTAAGAAAAATAATACCAGTCTTAGACCGGTACAGGATTTCTAGACCTGAACTTAAGTCTTATTTATATATATATATACAAATATATGTTTTTTTCACATTCGAATAAATATTATCAATAATAATATTATTATTGACGATAAAACAAGATAATTTAAAGAAATGATATCTACTATTTAATAATAGCTGATTATATAATGTACATACCTACGTATATGCACTAAAATGTCTACAAAACAATACAGAAGACCGCACAAAACAAACAAATCTATCAGTTAAATCATTCAACGTTTTACATTCTTGAATGTGCATCGAGAATGGGGACCCAAAACTGAATTAATTTCCTTAAAAATATTATTTTTAAGGAGATTAAGAAAAGACAACTCAAGACCAATTTGTGAAATGTTTATATACTATATTTAGCTATGTTTTGTATTCAATATGTCCACCTTCATCGACAATAATAGCATCGAGACAACGGTGAACAGATTGGCAGCTTTTGACGATGAATTTCCATTGGGTACCAGGCTGTTATGATGGCTCTAATAGACTTCTTGATGTTGTAGATAGTCAGGATAGAAATGTCAACGGTCTGGACAGCTTTCTCGGTACTGACACTGGAGTGGAGAAGATTCCATACGCGTCGGCTGTTTTTTGCTCCGACATTAAATGAAAAAAACTAGTTTATCATTTTTGTTTCAGCTATCGTTTGGTTAATTCTCTAAATTAAAAAGTACGAGACAGAATTATAATTAAATGCTACAGTAAGTTTTGGGCCCGCACTTTGTTTATAAAAAATGTATAACTCCCTTTTTTTCAATGTAATATCTTTCAACATCTCACAATAAATGTACTATTTTTTTATGGGATACACCTATTTAAGTCATTTTTGCAAATCGTCAAATATCTTCAACCCCACTCAATAACCCAGAGGTATCCAAAAAGTCTCACGATTGACTTGCAGGCTGTTTGAAATACATTTTAAAATAATAAATATATATTATAGCAAATGCTGGTGTGAATTTATGTATTCCATGGAAAAGTCATGAGATGTGAAACAACAAAGGCTTATATATGTAGATCTATTGTGACTCTTTTTTTTTTTTAAAGAAATGAATGTAATGTTAAGAAGAAAGGAACTGGCAACAGGAGTAAATATATGTGTAAGTAGTTTGATCTTACAAAAGGATCTCTTTATTTTCAAAGTTGGAGTGTTTTTACGACCGGGGATATGTGTTTGAGAGAGAGAAAGGGAAAACAAAAGCGTCTGAAGATATAATACATTTATACTACATAATATAAAATTGTCGTAAATTCGCTTTAAAAATATAAAAAGCACCCCCTGTATTCCTTCTTTTTTCATCAAGTTAAAAATAAGACCATGAAGGAACAACGAAGGGGTTGTTATATTTTATAAGAGATGAAAAAAGAAAGAGAGAGAACGAAAAAAATGAATTAACCATAAAGAGGGTGTCGTGAAAGAATATTACAAAGTTTTTTGTGACCAAGTACGAGATACAGAGTGTCCAACTGGATTAACCCTTTTTTGTATTGTGTTAAAGGGACAAAATTGCAACACTTTTCAGGTGAAAGACAATTACAAAGTTTGTTCGAAGGGACACCTGAGTGGGGACCTAAAGTTTGCAACAGCATTGGATTACGATTTGATCCTCCTCCTTATTTTTTAGTAGGAGGAGGCATTACACAATCAAACGACAGCTGAAATAAATTTATACAAGTTTTGTTAATATTCCATGTCACTAAGTGTAAAAATGTCTAAGCAACAAAAAAAAAAGGTAACTTCAAGGCTCAAGATTTACTACGATCTTCACGCTGGACTCTGTTGTGAATAAGCAATACTATTGGTTACTTGTAGAAACAAGAGTAGAGTTTCAGGGTATCTTGTGTACCAAGCACACAGCCCAAGTGATGATCCTGGTTGTCATCGTCAGTGACAGGAAAAAGATTTTGATGAACTTTTTCAAGATTGGCGAGAGAGGGGGCGGAGAACTAGCATAATGTGCTGAAGAACACAGCCTTGTCATGCCTGAAGAGCACCTATTCTAAGGGAGAAAATGGTACCCCCTCCCATGCAGCCAATAAGAGCAAAAACTTATGCCGCAACAATATGGTTTACTTCTGGCCTACCCCTATGTGGCCCTCCTCCAGACTCAATCCCCTAGAATTTAGAGTTTGGAGAGTTTTTGTGGATCCCCACTCTGAGTGTACAAAGTTGTGATCTCTAATTGCATTACCCGTAAATTTATTCCGTTCAAAATTTAGAATTCAGAATAGATAATTTTATCAAAATATATATCAATGACGACAGAGTATGAAATGACACAAATTCTAAACGAAGGCCTCTGATTGATATAACTTAATCTAAAAATAAAAATCCTATGTGTAATACCTTTTTTGAGCTCATAGTACGTATAGTCAGCTGGTTTAAATCATACAAGAGTGAACTTAAGAAAATACATGAAAAGAGTTGGATGGGAAATACGTAGGAGATTTGTTTACTTCAAAAAGGTAGTTTTGCTCCTTGTACAGAGTTACACAACAACGTCAAACTAATTTAGAAACTTAAACCGCAAGATGTAGTGAAATTCAAAATGGAAATGAAATTACCAGGAATTAATTTATTAGAAACGCATTTACCTAGCACTGCACAAAGTACGCACGCAGGTAGGGAGGGGTTTTGTAATTGAAAACTTGCGTAGATACTTTGTAAATAGCCCCTATCTAAGCCCAATACAGAGTATCTAATTAGAATAGCCACTTTTTGATATATAGGGGTAGAGTAGGACATTTGTAAAACTTTTTGATTTGGTGGCTCAATTACTCGTAGGTAGTCAGATTCAGACACGCCAAAAATTAGAACAGCATACCTAAATGTATATTCCTATGTCTATTATTGTTAAAATCTGTTTAGAGATTATTCTGGTCTGTACTGATTACTAGTGATGTATCAGATAAAATTTTGACATCACGTTCAATACCATCCTAATTTTAGACGCAAAGCCTTTCCTATAGAACCATCATTACTAAAGGACACTATCATATATATATATTTGACGTCATCATCAATCAATATTCACAAATTTTTATACGAATAATAAATATCTAAACTAAGGCCAAATTACGAATGAGGGCAAATTATAATGTTTTATTTAAAATAATTCCATCGGTAAACTGAAGTACTTTACTATAACAAATATTAGTGAAAATTGCAACTTTTATGGGGCTCTCTAAAATTTAGGACTTTTACAAGAACCATACTATTATTAAGTCCCATATTATGGACCGATACAACTTTATTTTTGTGCAAATTGCATTTGAATGCTGTAGCAGTTACAATACATTGATTTTGAGTCAGAAATTAAGAAAATTATACTAAAGGATGTTTATAAGAAATAAATATGTTGATAAAGGTGGTGAAGTATTTACTTTCAATGCAATCTAGCACATTAAGATATAATAAGATTTATAGTATTGCAACTTTTTTGGTCTCCCCTACGATAAAATGACCATTCTTATGTGGACACACTGTACAATTTATAATATCATAGCCCTCTGTTTCTTATATATATATATATACATGTAAGACTATAAAAACTCACACTTTGACCGTTCCCCGCATAAGAAGGAATATCTATTATGGATCCCCTAAGAAGGGGGAGAGGAGAAATTGGTTGGGAAGTTTGTGGGGGGGGCAGCTCAAGAAATAAAGGAGACAATGACGCAGTTTCAACGGGATAGAATAAGAAGGGTATTACAATGATACTTTTCCCTGTTACGTCAAACATTTACTAAGTATGCATGTATTATTTGTCAGCTGTCATTCTGTCTTCCTATTAGCGTTCTGATTACGAATCTACAGAACTCAATTATATCTACATATCTTGTTAAACGGTAAACATATCCAAAGTATTAGTTAATTATATTGTGTGAGTAATTCTTCCATTTGTCTCGTCACATTTTTCGTCTTGTCATGTTTAGTTATATTTCGCTCCATTTTCGTCTCATGACGTTTCATCTTTATTTCGTCAGGAAGAAAAAAGTTTTGTTTGAGTCAAACTAAGAATTCAATAAAACATTGCTTTATCTCTTTATATTTATAAAAAAAACCCACATTTCGAATACATTTTTGCCTTGTCCTGGCTGAACCAATGAACAATGGTTAAAATAAAAAATACTCTAACAGTTGAGTTGAATGACGTAATTGTTAACTAATTTTATACTCAATTTATTTATCGTTTTAGAAAGGACTAGACAAAAATGTTCAATAAAAGGACTGTGTTCAACGAAGCATCTTTTTTAAAACTAAGAATATTAATTAAAATTATAATAAATTATTTTATCTGCTGTCGATTCACTACTTTTCTTACATCTTATTTCTATATTAAATGCTGATAGAAAAAATTTCCTACTATTAAAAAATCATCTCAAAGTTGGGGTGAATTGGCAAACTACTGTATAATTTTGGACTTGAATTGTTTTGCCATCTGTCCAGTTAAGTCTATATGTGTGGGGAACAAACATAAAAGCAGTCATTGATGATTCACTTGAGATATAGTTTACAACGATATAAGTTAAAATGCCGGTATATCACGTGATCCCTACATTTACAAATTGGTTTTACAGGATCTCCCTGAAAAACAGTGTCTACATAAATGACAAAATACATTAGTACTTAACTATTTTTCTTGCTTGAGTCAGATTACAAGAAAGAATACATTTCTCATACTAGAACACGGATCAGCAAGAACCAGTTAGCCATAGATAGCATCAATTATATTTAAATATACTTTAGTAAAGTAGAAATACTTCATTAAAATTCTAAGTACAAGTATATGGCTTATTTTTTGAGGTATTTAAGTAATTTACAAGTACATACTATGTATTTAAGTACAATGAAGAATAAATTTACTTATTATTTTGTCTCGATCCCATTTTATGAATTCATTTATGTTGATAGGAAGTAAATTACTGGTAGTTAGCTTAGAAATTCCTTACAAGGAAGACAATTTATCGTTCACAATTGAGAGGACAGATCTAATCATCTTATTACAATTGATAAAAATATTTATAGTTCTTAAACAAAATAGTTGAAATATTTTTTACATTTTTTGGTTGCAAGTACTTAGAAGTTCTTAAGTATTTATAAGATACTATTTTTTAATACAAGTATGAGTGTTTAATGAATAATTAAATATATATAAATAATAAATGTTAGCACTTAAAAATACAAGTATCAATATACTTTGCCGCATCCTTGCACGGATTATAGCAGGCTCATAGACTCGAAACTTGACTTGTGAACAGCTCTACAAGTAAGTATTTTTGGAATCAAATGCTAAGAGAGAGCCGTTGGAATTGAGAGGGGGAGGGGCCTTAATAATAAAAACCCTTCATGTATGAAAGCTTCCAACGAACAAGTTACAATTAAAAGGCTGTAAGTACATGATTTCACTGAAACTACATTAAGCACAAACATTACAAAAAGAATTAAAATTATATTAATTCAAAAATTGACAATTTGACTACAAAATATATATAATACCGGGTGTCAGATAGCTATTTCCTGAGGCCGAAGATTGCAGCTAAAAAGTAGACAAATAGTAATTTATTCGAATACTATTTAGATCCGATTCGATCACAAAGATAATGCAGAGTTGTTTTTTTAGGGGAGAGGGTCAATAGTTTAAAAGTTGCTATTAATAGGTACATAAATATGATTAGTAAATTATAGGACTTAGCGACACTTAACTACAAATTTCTTGAACCCATCCCTACTTCTAAATTAAAAAATACTTTACATGTAATCCCAAGGTGCATTAAAAAATTAATTTAGATCCGGATATGGATATTAGAGTCTAATTTCTAGGATATTGTACTCAAAATTATTTAGACTCGGAGTCAAAACACCTTCCAACTTAGAAAATAGGAATTAATTGTAGATATTTGTCAAATACATGGCTTGAAATTAAGGTTTTTTTTTCATAAAATATAATATAAATTACACCTTAAATAGTATTATTTTCTTCTTATTCTAAAATTTGCAGGGATACAAAATTTTAAAAAAAAGTTCCTGGGAAATGAGAAACCCAAATATATACAAAGTGGGAATATAAAACTTGCAGTAGCATTTAATTACGATTTCCTCCTGTTATTTTTTAGTTCAATATTTTATTTGACAACACCAAAAGACAGCTGAAACAAAAATAAACAAGTTACAGCAAACAAGGAATCTCGTGTACGACTGTGTCAGACCCGAAAAGGCTGCAGAGATTGTTGGCATCTCCATTTGGACTGCCTACAACATTGAGAAGTCCATTACAGCCCCATATAGGTTAGAAGACCAAAAACATAACTTTCTGCAGGAACAACATGGCTGACTTCTGGATAGCCATGTTGTGCCCCTCCTTCGGCCCTGAAATCAACCCAATACACTTTGCAGTTTAGGGTGTCTTAGATAAGAATGTATGTCGCATCTCTCATCCAAATTTGGATTATCTCCAAGCTGTCACTATGACACCCTGGTACGCTATGGACACAGTCTTCTCCTCAAGAGCTGCCAATCTGTTCAGCGGCGTGTGGAAGCTGCTATTGTTTGTGAAAGAGGGCAATATTAATTACAAAACATTGTTAAATATATTATTAGAACATATAACAAATTGCTTGTATTTTCTTGACTTCATAACAACCCCAGTTTTCGTAATTTAGTCATTCTACAGCAAGTTTTGGGTCCTCACTCTGTATGTAAATTGTAGGTCCGGAAGTTTACTATTTGTTTAGTAATTAACACTTAAACATGTTATAGGTACATAAATGTTGCAATGAATAATTAATTATTAGTGAATATACTCGAAATCTCATCTTGGGTCAATCCCCTTTTATCTTTCCAAACTCTCTCTTGTCATAAAATAATTTATTTTTCAACAACAATAACAAAAATATAATAAAAAAATATGAATTATTTTATTATTAAATATACGTAAATTTGTATTGTTAGGGTTTTTTTCCTTTCTTCCTTTTCTTAAAAGTTCTATTCAAAAATCATCAAATACCTCTCACAATAAAAAATAAAAAAGAACGAACGAAAAAATAGAAGTGAAAAATAAAAACGACGGCTCTAATTTTCGTTGCATGAAACTCCTAATTTGGATCAAAAAATACCCAAACCTCAAGAATATTACATAGGTACATTATAAAATAATAAATTGATATATAATTATATGTTGTTAACAATTATTAGAACCCCCCCAGCCTAGCTATATAGGTAGTAGTGATACATAATAAGGGTAATTAATTTTTTAACTTCATTTAAAATCAAAATACTATACCATCAATAAATAACTTATACCTTCTTTTATATTTTATTAATTTTTTTAATTGTAAAATCAAAGAAAATCTCACGCATAAACTACTTTAAAGACCATTGTTATAAATATACAGCTAAGAACTTACATATTTGAACCCTTCCCCATTTTGTAAGTTTGTCCACGGGTAAGGATTTTCTATTGGATTGAGAGACGGTAACTAGTTAGGTCACTCTATGACCTTAATGAGCTTCTTCTTAAGTCACATTATTGTTGTTTGTCTGTAGGTTTCGGGTTATTGCCGTGCTGGAAGGCCTATTCCACGACACTTTTCAGTACCCTACCCTGAGAGAAGGAAGTTGACGCAAAAGATTTATAGGTGAATGCCCCTGTCCATCCTCCATTCGATGCGGTAAAATCGTCATTTCCCCTTACCAGAGAAAAAGCCCATAAACATAATATGTCCAACGTTGTACACTGTTAATATAAACTGCCATTAAAATTATAGAGTGTTCTTTTCTTTGTCAGTGGCAAACTTACAAAATCAGCAAGGGATCTAGGGACGTTTGCACGACTATATTTAGAGGGGTGGATTTTTTTTAGAAAATAATTATTTGATCCACAGTATAAAAAGAATATTATTGTAATATTCTAACACATAGTTTTTTTATTTATCGAGGTATGCCTACCCCAAATTTGCCTTCAATTCCCATTCATAATGTAATTTATATATCTAAAAATTGAATAGATATAATATTATTACTGCACGTTAAAAAAAAAATTTAAAGGCGGGTCGTGACTCAAAAGTGGATCACAGATTCTTTATAGGTAAGCCGTTTCGAGAATTAATCAAAAATGTTAATATGTTACCTTATTATCTCTCATAATCTAAATATTTCAATTTGTAAAATTTATTACAAGATTTGTAGAGATCCTATTTAAAAAATATAGTTTATCGCTGAGACTCATTGGATCAAATGACTATGCAACAACTAATTTGATTTATTAAAGGATCTAAGGATTTTAATTTTATGATGTATTTATGTAATTCTTAAGTTTGTATCAAAATAGTTATAACAGCATTTGTATATATAAGATAAAATATAGATTAAAAATATTTTTATGAGTGAGGTTTTTGGCTTAAATCACATTTAAAATTAAATTTTATTCAAATTATATTTACAAATTATCTAAAAAAATAAGAGGGGTATGATATTGCAAAGAAAAGGTTACCCTAATGTACATAAGTGCCTCTCATATTAAGTCAAATTAGTCTACGGTAACAAAAAAAAATCGTGTGCGAACTCCAGTTGCAAAAATATATTTATAAAATTACATGTTATTTTGATGTAACGTACATAGGTCGTATTTACACCCATAATTTAACCATAACATAAAATTAGAAGTAGATATGATTTGGATGTACATTAATTTAGTAGCATTTTGGATAACAAAAATCGACACTCTGTAAAAGGGGTGTGAAGGAAAAAAACTTCAATATCCAAATTGAATGCAGTTCAAGTATTTACCTTAGATATTTTTTGTTTGTTGTGTTTAATAGGGTAAAAAAGAAGTTTTTATTACTCTTGCATAAAGCCTTGTGACTGACGTCACGGATTTGCATTATAAATCACAAGAGACGCCTTGTTGAAAGTACAAAGATATTAAACAAAATAAACAAGTTTCTAAAAAAAAGAATATCTCTAAGGAAACATAATATTTA
The DNA here is from genome assembly GCF_016086655.4 of Lepeophtheirus salmonis. Taxonomy (NCBI): domain Eukaryota; kingdom Metazoa; phylum Arthropoda; class Copepoda; order Siphonostomatoida; family Caligidae; genus Lepeophtheirus; species Lepeophtheirus salmonis. Next base: position 46,251,895 of record NC_052134.2, read on the forward strand.
TAAGTTTTAAAAATTAGAAAAAGAATACAACAATAGTTCTCAAACTTATGACAGTGTGTACTAGTATTTATCTCCTGGGATTCCATTTTCCCGTGATATGTTGGGATTTTAATACCTACCTGAAATCCCCGATATAATTATTTCATAATATATGTAAGCTTCATTTAATTATATAGGATTAGTTAAATTAAACTTTGAATTCATTTCAAGTGAAGAAAAAAAAGAGTTACATCTATTTAAGTGATGTGGAAATAGACTTCAAGCCTACGGAGTGGGTTGACTATTTATGAACTTCAAAGCCTCAGCTCTACCAAAATTTAGCTTTTTCATAACTTGTTACCTCTCCAAATGAAGTTGAACAGAAGTTATTTTTTGCTCTGTTTGTTAGTTTGTTTGTTTTTTAGTCACCCTGATTACGGAAAAAGTTACAGATCAAACTTAGTACAAAGATTATATAAAGTCCCAGTAAGTGGGCATTAAATTTTGAGAGGTCAAGGTGATAGGTCATGGAATCACAAAACGTAAAAAGAAACATAATAGACCTTAACTTTGGAACAAACTGAGATATATAATTCAATTTGATTTTAGGTGGAGGTTTTGCGCTCTACCTGGTGACCATTCTAGTTATCTGAGTTATAATTTTTGTGGGTCGGATCAAGTTATGGAAATCCAAAAAATCATAATCCATGGGCTCTAAAAAATCAACCCAATCCACAAAGGTGATAAAGTTAAATTGAGAATATATGAGAGTAAGACTGGCATAAAATTCAATCCTTCTTCTTAACGTAATAAAATAAAGACTTAAATTTGGCAATATATGTTAATGACTACAATGGGTTTTTGAAATTTAAAAAAACATTATCCGGAAAATGAGAGACTCGAGTAAAAATAATGCAAAAAAAATCCGTATTAATACATATTTTTTCATTTCCAGCTTGCTTCGACTTGCTGGATAAGTTAGATAAATGAGAAACGTGCTAAAATACGCATTACAGACTATATCTAGAATTGGCACTTCGTAGAGCGTGAAACCTTATTAAAACTAAATTGAGTTATGTATTTCAATTTTTTCCAAAGTTATAGTCGACTTTGCATTTTTTAAGTTTTGTGTTACATTAACCTTTGACCATTTAAATACTGATGGCCTCTTACTGTGGCCATAAAAATATAATTTTCGCTCCAAGTTTGATTGGAATCGATTTATAACTTTTTCTGTAATCCTGGTCACTAAAAAGCAAACAAGCAAAGGCCAAAAGATAACTCACGTTCAACTTCGTTGCAGAGGTAACTATTTGATTAAAAGAATCGTGAACGTAATTTAAAAAACAAAACTCATTAAGAGCAATATACATATTATTACATTACTGGATTATAATTATGTATTCATAATTTGCTCTTATAATTTATCTTATATTTTGCAATAGATTTTGATCCAATTAACCATACTAATGTTCTGAATTCTGATACATGGAACTCTGCGAAAACATACCTACTATTTAACGAAGTAATCAATAATTTGCTTTTTACTACACACTATCTGATTTTGGGCCTTTTTTTTTGTCATTCTTGAGGGAGGAAAAGTGTATGGCTGCAATAAAGATCTCATTGTGATATATATAGAGATATAATCAAAATGATAACGCCCTATGGAAACGCTCAATAATATAAAAAGTAGATAATTTTAAGTAAAATTTGTCAAGGAGGCTGAGAATCGTAGGCGGTATTTTCAATGCATTTATAATTATTTTTAATGTTACTGATAAATTCTGAAGAACTGCACCGCTTAAATTTGTATTGCATAAATATTGCAATAGTTTTGAAATAATACTTTATTGTTTATATATATATGTATAATATATTTTTTAGTGTTGAGACCTTTTTTTTTCAGGTCGGACTTAAGAGATTTTTTGTATACCAATTTGGAGCAAATTTTTAGGTTCAAGCAGTATTTGAAACAAACCTTTGTCAGAAGGTGGCGTGGAATCCTTGTATATTAAGACAATCCATATCTCCCTTCATAGGCCTCTTGATGTTTCTAGCAGGCACGGAGAAGTTATTGGCTATGCGATTCATCGATTTTGTAGGGTCCTCCTTGATCTTCTTCATCCAGTTCTGCAGGAACTCCGGACTTCTCTTTGAATTGTACCCTCCAATGCCTGCTTTCCTAAATACGTACTTTCTATCATTCTTTTTCTTGGCCGCCTTGAAAATCAGGCCCTTGGAGCACTTTTCCATGTCCATAATCCAAGCCAACTCAACTTCAGGATCGGAGGTCTGAGATGGGATGTCTGTTGGATTATTTCTCACTCATGATGACAAAATGTTTATTATAGTTTGTTCATGCACAAAATATGTATGAGCCGGAATGTAAAAAAATAATCATTAAATCTTTCTATGCTAATGATAAATTAACATTAATTTTACAGTCCACGTTTTGCTGACCAAACCTATACATTCTGTCTAGGCGGGATTTTTCTATTTGGCCAATCTAAACAGAACTTCTTTCAATTACCGAAGACATTCAGTCGAAAAAAGTTATAACGATGTTAGGCCGGTCTGGAATTTGAAGACCTGAACCCAACCCTTATTTATACACTTATATGTTATTTTTTTGCATTTGAATCATTATTATCAATAATAATATAATTATTGACTATAAAACAAGTTAATTTAAAAAAATGATACCAACTATTTAATAATAACTGATTATATAATGTACATACCTACTTATATGCGCTATAATGCCAACAAGACAACAAACAAGACCGTACAAGACAGCTATAACTATCACTTAACTCATTCAGCCTTTCATATTCTCCAGTTTGATTGGAGAATGGAGACTCAAAACTTTCAATATCATGACTAAATTACAAAATATGTGGTTTTTATGGAACTTAGAAATGACAGCTCAAAACTAATTTAGTTGCTTTAGTGAATTTGTTCATTACATTGTTCTTACTAGTACAATAAAAAGTGATTTTAAATAGTCATGCATTCGATTTATCTGACACTGGAATTGATTCTTCAGCCTTGGGTTCAAAATATACTCAAAACCTCCGGCTTTTGGCACCATAGTATGAAAAGATTATATTCATGACGGAGTGTCTCTGAGGCATTTGGGTCCCTTTGAGGATCGATTGGGATAATATATGAATTGTATTTATATTGTATTCAAGTTTCAGAGAATAAGTTAAGTGAAAGTTAAAAAAGCCTCCATTGTATTTTTGTAAGCTTTTGACTTTTAATTTTTCTGTTTCCTTTTTAGTGTTCAGAACGCCAATGAATAAGCTGTTATTATTTTCATCAACGAAGTTGAACGGAGGTTATTTTCTTGCTTCTGTCTGTTTGTCTGTTGGAACCCAGGAGTAAGGCAAAAAGTCGATTTTGATCTAACTTAGTGCGAAGATTATATAAAGGCACAAATTACAAAACAATATTCTCAGTAGTGTAAATCTAAAAATAGATTTAAAATATTCATAAAAATCGATTCCTATGATAGTGTTATCGTCCATTCAGGCCGAAACCTGGATGCGTAAATAGGAAGTCGTGAATATGTCTTAATATATATATGTTGTGTATGAGCTATAACTTTTGTAAGCAAATTGTTCGTATTGCAACTCCAAAATAAGATGAATCATATGAAATGACAGAATTACAGAAGATTTGTAATGAGGAAAATACTATATGTAAGTCTATGGATGATCGATATACTAATAATGTATTTTTGGCTATTTTACTACAAATGACTAAAATATAAGTATTCTGTTCCACATTATAAAGTTTAAATGCCCATAGTAATATACCCAATAATCATGTAATTTTACAGAATAATCAAGCATTGAACTATTTTTTTAATATATAATCAGAAAGGTGACCTGGTTATGTAGAGGCCATTGATTTTTAGTTATAAATCTACACATAGCATCCCTAATTTTAGGGATGCAACAGTGCCATAATTTTGAGGTATTGTCCAGTTTCTTACTATATATTAAGAACAGATTCGAATTGGACGTAAATCAAGTCTTATAAAACGAAAAAGACGTGATTATCACATCGACTGTCAAAAAGGGAAAAAAAAAAGAAGTCTTAAATAATTTTTAGTTGTCTATTGGTAATTATTGTTTATATATACTTAATTTATATTTAAAACATAGGTTTTCATCATCTAGAATCTGCTGAAATCATCTTCAAAAACTATTTTTATTCCTCTAAAACAGTTTTTATCCAACATCTTGTCGAAGAAAAGTTGTCAAAGAATATATACATTTATTCACAGATTTCACATTAATTTAAGTAGGATTTGATGTTCGAGAATAAGGAAGCTGTTACAATTTTTCTGGTTTGCAATTATCCCCGATCTTTCCTTCAATATTCAACTAAATTCCAAGATGCAATTTTACAGCAATGGTCCATTAATTTATGAGAATTTTTTTTTTTTTTTTTTTTTTTTGTTATCAAGTAAGCCTTTACATTGGTCTTATGCCTACAAAACCTATTATTATTATCATTACAGTTATTATTTTAATTTGGATGTTACCTATAATTGAGTGCGAATAAATCTCAGTAACTTTCTAAAAAAACAGTTATTATGGTGTTTCATAAATTATATAATAAGCACACTAATTTCGAAGCCTCCAAGTTTCATGGATTTCATTCATGCAGTGAACGTTGATTTGTCAATTAATGTTTTTTTTTAATATGAGGAAGACAAGAATAAAATGAAATATGTCGTTTAAGCAAAGGAATTTAAATGATATATCAATGCAATGTCATTGAAACGACTTGTAGAAAGTTCTTATGGCTTGAAAAGTACTTTACTTTATGATATTTTAAGTAGGGATGCCACAAGGCACAAACCTTCAAAAAGGAAGCCACATGTCAACCACCTCCCGAGTATTTTTAGATACAAAATAAGGACATATTATATAAATATGATTATTAGAGATGTGAAAAAGGAGCAATTCCCGCTCAGCTTAAAACCCACAACTGAAAGGATATCATTCAAAATATAAAATGATATCTCAGAGAGACTTTTTTTAATGCGCATTTCAGTATTTTTCTTTCAAAAATTATTATTTTTCGAAGGATATTCCTAAAATATGGATATCGATATTAGTTAGGCCCTCCAATGGTAATTACCATTTGTCAGTGTACTCTGAAGTACAACAAATGAAATGTCCGATACAAATAGCAAACAGCATCCGGAAGAATGATCTGGATCATTTTTTTAAATATTTTCCATAAAACCTACAGTTTCATCAGGTCTGCTAGGCCAGGATCCCTGACATTCGAATTAAGGGAGAACCAGCAAAAAGTGCAATTTTACAAGTGTAAGGAAATCCAACATTTAATAGACAAAAAAGGGGAGGGGCCTGGTTTTGTTGATGCCATTGATTCATAGTTATAAATCTGCCTATAATATCCGTAGTTTTAGGGATGCAACGGTCCATTTTTTAATGTTCCTTTAATTGGTAAAATGGAGTTGCACTGATTAAGTCAAAATTATAGTATTGCAACTACTCCATATGACCTGGGAATCTTCTTTGAAGTTCATATACATAGTGTATATTTCCTTCTTAGAAACAGCCAGGGTGCGAAACTACACATATTGAGTTCAAGAGAATAAATTATCCCGAGCGTGTTTGTCTATTGAGCTACATTGTTCAACCAAAAATTGGTCGTCTCGTCCGGTTCCCTACAAAATATTAAGAGGGCATCCGAAAACGGACGTAAAAGCTCTCCTATAGAACATTTTTTGTTAAATGACGTCATCATCACTCTTCACCATACAGAATCCAACATTTATATGAATAATAGATACTTCAATTATACCTAAAGTAAGAAAAATGACAAACTAATTTTTTACTTTAGAGATGGATAAAGTTTTACTACACTAATGCAACTGGTAAACTGAGGTACTTGACATAATATTAGTGAAAATTATGTATTGTAGAGGGCATTTTAAAATTTTGGACGTTTTTCAAGGACCTATAATAGGGGTGTCGTAAGACAGGGCCGGATTTAAGTCCCATATTAAGGGCCGACAAGTAGAACCCTAACTAATTTCAACCAAAGAACTATGCCATATTCCTTTTAAGTTCCTTTAAATCAAAATAGGTCGGGCATTAAGGATATTCATACATGATTCAATGCAGTTAAATATTTGCAAATATAATTTTCTATAGGAAACAAACACTCCTATATACTTTTTTGGCATTTATTGGTTATCAATGTGAGACAATAATAATAGCAAGGATATATTTCAGCTAAGAAAGAGGGGAAAAACTCACTTCCTTAGAGTTAAACTGATTGATATTATTATTATTGCAATCATTAAAAAATAATTCCCATTAGGTATTTGTGATAGCCTTTGGGATAAAATGTATGTGAAGTTTTTTGGGATGTTTTTTTTTTTGTGCACTTAAAAAACCTATTTGCAACACAAAGTTTTAAAATACGATTTCAGAGTCTATTTTGGAACTTTTTGTATAAATTACATATAGTAATTAATCATTAAAACAAATTAAAAAATGGGAAACGATAAATAAAATGGTTCAGTGTTTGAAATATTATGTGGTTTGTCAACACAAAGGTAATGCAGAATGATTATTTAGAAAATTGAGTAGGGTTTACATTTATATTTAATCCTTTGGAGGCACTGCAAATTGCAATTAAAGTAAAGTTAATCATTAGAACAAGATCCCACTAGGGATATGGACTCGCAGGTTTGCTATGTCTTCAAAGGAATTATTACTTTCCGTTTTAAGTTTTTCTTTTACTTTTGTATTTAGATCACTTTGTAGAGTATGAGAGAGTTTTTTTATCTTTTTGTCGTAGTGTTCATCAAGATTGAGTGACACATTGCAATTTAGGTATACATATATCTATCCAAGTTTGTGACTTGCCAGATCCGGGCTTGAATGAAATTAATTTTAGACTCTGGGCTTGATCTTGAATTGCAAGTCGGACTCAGAACTTGGTCTTGAGTTTCAAGTCAGATTCGGGACTAGTACTCAACCTGAAATTTCTGGTAGTCTACAGCCCTAGATCAAACCAGTATCTCAGTATAGAAAAAAAAGAAAGGTCAATGGCTTTGGAGATATTTATTAGAGGTTTAATTTTTTCATATATAGCACATGGTCTGAATAGTACCAGCCTTCACATGTAGATGCCCCTATTCTTTTGATTCACCTATTTTCCAGTTAATACCAACCTTCAGAAGACAGCTGCCAAAATTTCATGAAAATATGTCCGTTAGTTTGTAAGTTATTTAACTAAGTATGAATGATATTAGTTTTGTTATTTTCAAAACAATGGATCAAAAAAATTCCTGTTTAAATTTTATACTGTTTCTTGATGGGAAAAAATACTCTTCAAGCTAAGAAATGGCTTGAAAAGTCTTATGGGGACTTAGCTCTATACAATTTACAACTAATTTAACTTTGGTTTACGAACTTCAAGCATGGCTGAAGAGACACCAATTATGTAGATCACAGTGACCGTCCAAATGAGGCTCTAACAACAGAAAATATGCAAAAAAAAAAAAAAGAACAACTAAATCTTTTTGAATTATCTGAAAGTGAAGTTGCGTGAGCTATTTGACATTGTAAAGATATCAAAAGAATGTGTTCCCTTTATGAGCATTTGTCCATGAGAAATCTCTGTTCAAAGGTGGTGCAGACTTTGCTACTGGCTATCTGCATTTCTAAAATTCCCAGTCAGAAATTTTGCTCCAATGAAGAGGCTATCGATGAAACTGAGCACTACTTTGAGGTAAAAGATACAGGTTATATTATTAATAAAGCCAACTTTGAACAAAAAAAGTAGTGTTTTTTTTTGTAAAGCCCGGGACTTTTTAGCCCGTATTTTATATACATCATTTCAAATTAAATGGTTCATAGAGCTATAATACTTATCAAAGTTAAGCAAATTTTGAACCATCTCACGTGTAATATTCATTTTCCTATATGCTTATTATTAGAATTTATGTACTACTCAAAACCAAAAGCTTAACTAAACCATTGGTTTTATTAATATTACGAAACCCATTAATGATTAAACTAAACTGCTATTTCAATAACTAAACAATTCATGCAGTCTAATTTGAAGATTGACGATTACTCCTATAAAAGTCAATGTGAATTTTTTATAGGTTTAATAAATTATGCTTCTCATATCGCTTATATTATTATTGTCATAACATCCTTGAGAAGTCAAGTTATTGGACTGGGTTAATAAATAATTTCAAACAATGATTGTTTATGGAAATGAATATTGCACGTAAAAGGGTTTAAGTTTACAAGATTTGCTTAATTTATAATCATTACACCTTTAAAAACCATAGTGGGACATTTTAAATATATGAACAAATTAAACCTTTCATTCGTGACAGGACACAAGAGACGTGTGATGGCACACACGTTGCCTCTATTGTTGACCCTCCGATATTTTGAATCTTAAAGACATCGGATAAAAACAAAAGTTGTATATTTTTCTTTTAGCTGTCGTTTGGTGCTTGAAACTTTGTAATTAAATACCATTGCAAGTTTTGAGTACCCCCTCTGTATATTAGGCATGATATGGTTCTTCAAATTGTCACAAGAATTGTAATAAAAAGCCTATAATTGACCAAAATATGTCAATGAGCTGTATGCTTATCCAATATGAAAAACCAAAATGAACATTTTAATCATTTTTAGATTTTTGATCAAGATTGTCTTTATGTTAATTCAATAAATGATACGGAGTTTGACAAAATTATAAATCGTATTTTGTTTATTAATACGTCCTTAATCTGTTTCTACAAATTATTGGGATTTAGTAGGAACCGTCAGCGCTCTGCGCGTCTCCCAATACTTACAAAAGTATCCATGTACCATATAGGTACAATTATATTAGTTACATAGTGAACCAAGATACCTGAGGATGGTTCTATACTAATACTACTACACTTAATACTACAAATAAAAGCCGCTTCGTACATCAATAATAATACAAACGGGCGCTCTTTTTTGGTTGTAGAAACAACCAAATAGTAAGGAAGGGAAGAAAACCAAAAAAAAGAAGAAAAAAATAAAGGAACGATAGTCAGCAGCGCACCAGTATTCCATTGGCAAACAGTCCATGCAAAAGTGTGTGTCTCTTCAGAATAAGTTTCATATATATTTTTTTAATCCCCGAATTTTTAAATAAATATATATACATTTAATAAGTTGAGATCATGTCGTGAAAAAATTATCAACGCTGACAATTTTTTAAACAAATATTAGATATTTACGTGATTCTTCTCTGACAATTTTTTATAAAATATATTCATTTTGTGTGATATCAACCAGGAGAGAGAGAAAGAAACGGATCTGATTGTTGGCATCATTGACATCCTTTGTGATCATGTGAGAGGATCTCACATAGAACCCACCTACAAAACAGTTTAGAAGCTCTCTTATAGATATACATATATATTAGTTTTAACCAATTTGGACCTTTATCAAGACTATGAAACAGTGTAGTAGTAATAATTCGTCAACTTGTTTGATGAAAAGACTTTGGCCTACAGCCTTTACGTTTTGCTTCCTATTCCTCCATGTGGAGTCGATCAAAAATCTGGGAAATTGGATGTAAGTAATAATGTTTTTTAAATTCTATTTAAAAATTGTTTTCTCTCTATTATTTGTTATAAAGCAAAGTGTCGATTTACGTAGTTTATGTATTAAGATATAAAGTGCACAGCATGGGACCTACAGCCATAGGTTATCACTCACTCACCACTGATGGATTATAGGTAGAATATCTATGAATCCAATGCTGTCCTTCTACCTTCATATGTGCGTCTTTTGAGCCATACAAATTTATTTTTATTTTTTACGATATGAAAAACGTTGGCTTTTTTTTTTTTGGACAATTTTCAATTCATGATGATGATTTTTTTCATCTTTTTAACGTATTTTATTATTTTTTATTATGAAAAATCATTTTTCCCCCTCCATTATCATTGACCTTTACGAAGTCATACCAAACATGGGTAGAAACATATTCAACTATTTTACACCCTCCAAAATAAAAAATACTCTGACAGTCTGTTCCATAAATTAATATCCTCCTCTATGATCAACGTTATAGATAAAATATTATATTTTTAAAAAATTGGGAAAAAATACTTTTAATTATATCATTTTTTTTGTTGTTGTTTTTTTTTTTGTTTTTTTTGGCGGAATTCATTTATCTACACATACATAATTATTAATTCTTTGCGGAAAATCTTTAGTATTTTTCTTTTCTTCAAAGAAATTAAATCTTTTTGACAGTCTCTTGGGTGTTTAACTAATTGACTGGCGCGGAAAAAATGTTTATAAGAAAATTTGAGGGGTTTTGGTCTTGACGTACAAAATCAATTGATTTTTTCTACGTGAGTGTAGGAGAGTTGATCCTTTAGGATATGTTATAAAATATCCTATGGGTAAGAACAATGAAATGTTATTATTATTTGATTATAATTGTGATTTTTTTTTATTTTTTTTTTGTAACTTACTAGTAATAAACATAATTAAAGTCAAAGAATAATCTCTATACAATTAAATACGAACAAGAGCCATTGGGATCAAGTAAACATTTTTGATATAAATTTTTAGACTTACAAAAAAGCAATATGAATATAAATTCTTCTTTTGATGAGCAACTTTTAAACTGACTAAATAACATCAATTCAAAAAATATTTACACAGAAAATTGATTAAATTAACAAATATATATTCAAAAAAGTATTAAAATATATTTTGACAATAAATCGAACTCTTGTTCTTCCTATAGTAGGTATAAAACATATATGGACTATTCCATAACGTTATAGTTGTTGAGCATGATCTTGAATAAAAAAATTCATAAATCAATATAATGATCAGAAATTTAGAAAAAATTACCGATTTTACCGACGAAATATGCCTCAAAGTCCATTATGAACTAACTTTCTATATAAATTTCCACAAATGTACACATTTTTATTGGATGAAACAGAGTTTTTAGATGCTCTTTATATCGTATAAGTACAACATTTGGTTCTAATTATATATACATTTCTTTACAATAAAAAAGTTAGTTCATAGTTTTCCGATTCATACATTGATAATTTGTTAAATAAGTGAATTAAAATTTCATTTATGTACAAAAAAATTATTGATTGTTTTTTTTTAAACTAAATATTACTGTTTAACCAATCACGTTTACTTGTTTTAACTAACGAATCATATTTTAATATACGTCATAAGTAAATTATACAATTCCAATTTTTGACTAGTCATTATTCATTATATAATTTTATATCAGTTCATCAATGGATACTAGTTCATTGTAATAGTATATCAAACTTGGGCTTTAAATAAGAAACATCATTTAGAACTAACCTCAAATTAACGATCTAATTATGCAAAGTGTGACAAAGATAAGCTAATGATGGGACATTCTCCCTAATTACATATGTATTGAATAAAATAATTTTTTAGTAGTAATAGGCCCTTCACATCAGACATTATAGGTAAATAAATACATATATATATATATTACAGCTTGTATAATCAAATTGTACAAGTTGCAAATTCTTTTTCTTAAATTGTTTGATTTAACAACAATATTTGCCGATGGATACTATCCTTACACATTAATCTATTACTATGTATTTATGAGTAATATTATTGTGGGCATTTGAACTTGATGATTTTATTATATTTTAGTCATTTGTATTAAAATAGTCAAAAGTTACACCATTAATATATTGATCATCCATTAAATATTCCATTATTAAATTGTCTCCATCCCAAGTACTGTAAATCCTTCTTTTAAAATCAATCATCTCATTTTTTGGCTGCCCATGTACAATTTGCTTATACAAGTTACAACCTGTATAAAATCGCAACTTGTACACATCATACATATATAAAAAAAATACAAAAACATTCTGGGGAAAGTTTTTACTCTTATCATACACATAATTATTATTATTCTAATAATTATCTTACCTTAATGACCAAACAAATAGGTAACAAAAAACAATTTTTATCTAAGCTAACATTACTTACAAAATTCATAATAAAAAATAGTTATTCACTTTAGGGTTTGATTGTTGTTCTATTTTTTTATTTACTTTTTGCAAAAACAACCTATTTTCTTAATATACCTATAAGTGGTGTTTTTTTTTTTTTTGCAACAAAATTCCAAACTGTCAATAGCACCACTGATTAAAGCAAAAAAATACATGCAAATCATCAAGAACTGACATCCTCATGAATGGTTTTGTAGTAAATGAAACAAAAATTAAAAATATTCCTCTCATTACAACAGACATCTCTTGATCAACCTTGAAGACTTTTTCTTCTTCTCCAAGCATAATATTCATGGTTTTTTTTTAAAGGCATGGATTATTCTATTAATGAGAAAGAAAAAACATTGATCAGATATGCAATTAAAATTTTTTTTTAATAATAACTAATATTCAATAGTTTCAAAAAAGCAATTTAAGCAAAAATTATGAGATCCTGTCTAATATGAATACCTTTGTCGAATTAAAAATGATTAGATAGTAGTAGAAACTTTATCACGGTTTACACATTGCAGTATAATTGTTTCTTGCACATATTGTAGACTTATTAATTTATTTGAATGACGGGGATAGACTACATCGTCAGTCTATTGTAACTCTTCTTAAAAGTTCTTATCAAATTTATGTGCGTAGTTAATAAAAAACAAAATGTCAATCCACTGCCGGTGAAATTTGAAAGTTTTAAGTATTATCTTGTTATGAAACAAACATAATTCAGTAATACCATGACGTACGAGTTTAATTCGTTCCTGGAATGAGCTCGTAAGTCAAAGCAATTAAACCTATATAAAATATGGATAAATTAAAGTGGCTTTCCTGTTTCTTCACCAATTCTTAACCTCTTTGTTTTTTAAGACTCGTATGTCAATGAAAATTTCAAAATTGCCATGGAGCTGACGAGGAGATGTTTGTTACAATCATTCAAATAATTTTGTAAAAAAGTAAAACTTACTGTTATTTAAAGTAGAAATTTGTTTTGGCGGGATTTTTGAACAATGTTTCTTATCTGTTGTGCGTCAACATAAAAACAGACTTGAACAAAAAAACAAGAAAAGGAGTAAATCCAAATTTATGTTTTAATTCATAAATACACACATCCCAATATTGATAGACATATTTGAGTCAATTATAGACATTGCATTCAAATTTTTGTTATGAATTAAGATATACAATAATTTTAGTTATAGTTTAGAACCTTTGTTTGATTTCAGAGACTTATATAGACCCCGATAGGATACTTTCAAATAAATTCTGTTAATGTCTCATTATTTTATTTTGGGGATACATTTTGGCTACTTTAAGTTTCATTTACAGAACACTCAAAGAGTTAAAAAGAATCATTTGTAGATAGGAATTTGTAAAAGTATTCAAGTGTTATTACAGCTTGCTTTTGCGTTGACGGGTCACATATGTACAATATATTTTTAGACAGGTTATGACCCTTTCGAGTTATAGCACGACAAAGTATTTTCTCATTTTAAGTACCTTCATTATGGCTAAAGGTACAATTACCCACATATATACTCATATATTGAGAAGTGTGTAATTAGGATAATTATGGCTTGGTTTATGTCGGTCAAGAGGGTCTAATTAATTGTGATGGGGGATGTAACTAATGGGATAAAAACGAGCTGTACATAGTTACAATAATGTTACAGAAATCTAATTGTAGTTCGTTAGAATTTTTAGATTTTTTTTGAGAAAACAAAACAATCCTTTTATGCTAAAGAAGTAAAAAAAAAACATTTTGAAGGTAAAATCAAAGTCAATGGTTCCATTGTGTGTGTGTAAAGAAAAAGGTGAGAATTGCAAAGATATAATGGGTGTTTCAAACAATGTCTTTCATCCCCCGGAACACATTCATATGAAAAGTACATTTTTGTAGGGTTTTTTCTCTCTTTTCTCAAGATGATCTTTGGGTGTGGTCCTTCAAAATCCTGTGTCTCTCGTTCCCCTTTGTACATACATATGTCCCATAATTGTCCATGTCTCCTCCTGGCTATTAGCTTTTTCAAAGGATAAAAGAGAAGTTAAGTCCAATGAATGAATCCAACATGGATTTTATTGACAGTTCACTTATGAAAAATGAGGATTTTGTTGTTATTGTTCATAATGCAGTGATTCTTCGTTTTTATGAATAGTTTTGTTATTAGTTGGGAGCAGAGCAGATAATGTTCATCATACATCCGAGGTGGAACTGTTGAGAATACATCTTATTTTGATGTCATTCTTTATGTACAAATCCTGTTTTCAATGAGCTTTTTGTGTGAAGGATGGAAAAATGTTCCTTCTCAGTTTTTTTAATTGATTTTTTTAATAATAAATTCGATTGTATTTTTCAAGGATATAAGAATTGAAGGAAAGAAAAAAAATCCGTTTTGAACTTAAATCTAAAGAAAAATATACAACGTTAGTATTAATTAATTAGTATCTAATTAGGATTATTTATCAAGCACCATGTATTAATTTATCAATGATGTGCTAAGATGAAGCCTCACCTTAAAAATCCCTTAGAAAAAAATAAAATAATCATCATCTTCAATAAATTGCTGTATATTTGATTATTATGTACAACATTTTTTTTTTTTTGGCAGATTTTTAAAATGATTTTTTGTAGTTTTAATTTTATTTTGGAATAAGTATATTCTCCAACACGAAAAATAAAATATAATCGAAGAAATAAGTACTTGATCGCTTGCCGATTTAGTAAGTTTACTCACTCATAAACATTTTATATGGGAGTGAAGTATTAGGGACTGGTTAAACAACTCCATGACCTTATTGCGCTTCTCTTTGATCCACTCCCTTGATACGTTGGTTGTATGTTTTTGTTGTTATACATCACATTTTCAGTGCCCTGCCTTGAGGGAATGAGATTGTCACCCAAGATTTTCAGATACATAAACCCATTAATCCTGCCTTAAATGCAAAAAATGGTGTCATTTCCCCCTTTGCATATAAATAGTGCAAAACATAATGTTTCCAACCCATGCTTAATGGTGGGGATGAGATTCTTAGGCTTATACTCAGCATTTTAACTTCTCCCAAAAACATTTGTGAGTTCATATAATGACTCTCAACTATTAAAGTAAACCTATCATTAAAATGATGGACCATTCCAGGGGAATCCACTGGGGTAGGCTGGAGAGGCCGTGTCCACTCCTCCAAAATAAAGGAATTTTTGCTTTTTACTAGAATTTTTTTTGGGTCAGGATGAAAAAATTTTACGCAATTTCTATTTGAAAGATATATTTTCTTAAAAAAAGGCAGCAGAGCAAAAAAAATATTTGAAATTTTTTTACAAAAAATTTAATTTTTTATAAAAAGCTTTAAATTTTGAAAATTTTCCGTGAACAACTATTCATTTTTGAAGAAAAAAATTTAATTTTTTGATTTTTTTTCTTAAAAATTTATGTTTTTGTGAATAAATATGGATTTTTTGGAAAAAAATTTAAAAACATTTCATTTCAAACCAATCCCATCTTAAAATATATAATCCGGCGGATGCCCTTGTGTTCTTTTTTTTGTCAGTGGGCAAGATTGCAGGGATATACTTAATACAGTTTCATATATTATGAAATTGCAGCATGGGACTTGGATATGACCTCTTAGTTCCGTGACATACTTAAATCAAGTCACTATTACTAAGGGTATCAATTTATTGTGTCATTCTCAAAACAGTGTTTTTTTTTTTATTTTGTGTACAATTTTGGCGGGTTTGGCTATGGGAGTTCAGTAACAATTCCATATTTTTCTAAAAGATAATTACTTATAATAATGAATCCTTTTCTCTTTCCATTGATGGGTACTTTAAGGTGGTCCGACCAGACGAGACACTTTTGATTTATATTCGTAAATAATGTATAAACAATACATAGAAGGGATATGATAAAAAGGAGTTGTTCTTCCTCTGTTTCTTGAGTTCATTAGAAAGAATAAGATATATTTGCCCCTCAATCCATGAGCTTACACCTTCCTCCTCCCTCAACGTAGCTGCTTACAACCAAACAAATGGGTATAAATCAAATTTTCCTTCCCTCATTGTAGATGGGCTATTGTTGTACTATCATTATTACAACATGAGAACATAATATATCTCCATGTTTCAGCTCGTTAACACGAATTGTTTTTACGTCAGGTGTAGAAAGACCACCCGCCTTGTACCTTATTCCTTTGATGATAGAACCATTACAAACAAGCATTATGAATATCAAAATACGTATTGATTTGTACGATATAGGTAGGGACTCTGTTATTATCGTGGTTAGCCATTTTGACTGAGTATACAATATTTCTTCCTTAAAATGCCCCAAATGAATATTTGTACGCCAAAGGGTTAACCATTGTTAGTTTTTTTAACTAATAATGAGGTATTAGTATTTATAATTATTGATATATTTTGATTTTTGAATAATAGGTCGATTTTATTTTTTTTACTTTTTTAATAACAAATCTATTTTAGTTTCAATTTTTCATTGATAAACCAATTTCGATTAGTTAATTAATAATAGGAGAACAATTTAACTTCAAAGTTATCGATTTTCGTTGACGGTTTGGCTCTGCTTTCTGAATAATTTTGGATACAAAAATTAAATGTAAATTATTTGTAATGGACCATAAATATACCCTTTTATTATAAAACCCAAGATTGTTATACATAAATATATACTTATGGGGATTAATTACTTCCGTATTACACAATGGGGGATGATTTGTATAATTCATTATTCTAGAAATAGGGGGATTAAGTTTTGTTTTTTTATGTTCCTTTCAAAAAATATTTTTTGTATCATTCTTACAATTTCAATTAAAAGAAATACTTTTCTAAAATAAAATAATAGTAAATTACAGATTTAGTTATATAATTTATTCAAAAACATTTTAACTTTCTGTACTGACTAAGTTGTGTATTTATATGTCATTTGGTACATTTATAAAAATATTTCTCAACATTTCCTGCAAAAAATAGAGAGATTCTGTTTTTTTATTATCAACAATATAATTTAGTTACGTATTTATACAAAAATAAACAAATTAAAACATTTGGTTTAGTCTGTATAGAAATCAGAGGAAGTTGTAACTTGCTCCAGACTATGTTTGTGAAAAGGTTACATTCTTTTTGTTCGACAACCATAGTTTTTCAATCTTATCTAAATATTGCGAGGATTTACCCAAATATAAAGATTAATATTTTTTAAAACATTGGAGCCCGTTTTAATTACTTGGTCATCAAAAATTGACAATTTTTTTATAAAAATTATACTTTTTCTTAGAGAATGTAATGTTAAATGTGTTAAAAAGTAGAGATTTTTAAAGAACGGCCTTGTTTATATATAATTGAAGGGGTGTGGTTTTGTTAAATACAAAAATAAATTCTAATGATTGTCACTAAAAATGAGAATGTCATACCTAAGCACCGAAAGAAAAAGTTCATTCAAATCCCTCATTTTTACTCAGTTGCTAGGGAATTCCTTAAGTTTTGAACAAGATATGCCCTCCACTTCCAGCATTCCTGAAGAAGTCTTCTTCATCATTCTTAATACGGCCCACCATAAAAACTAGGCTCCAAGAGAAATTTACCATTTCCATAATCCTCGCCATCTTAACTCCAGCATCTTGGAGATCTGAGAATCCCTGCCTCTTGGCTTTTTGCTCACTCTTAATGACGAGAACACGTATTGTATATTTTAGTTTATTTATGTACAAAGGATGACTGAGCTTGAATATCAAAGAATAATCACTTGATCTTACTATATAAATGAGAAAATTAACATTAATAAACAATCCACGTTTTACAGTCCAACCTGTACACTAATTTTGAAGTAGAGGTTTGGAGATGTATATTGCTTCATTGTTGAAAGGAGAAGAATGTATTATTGAATTCCCTAGAGTTGTTCACGATCAAGGGGAATGAATGATTGTTCGTACTTATTCTTCCGTGTTACAAACTGCAAACAAGACATTGTTATTTAAAATATAAAAAAAGACGCTGGTTCGAGGGGGAGAACCTATTACACCCCCCCATTTAGGGAAAACAATACATAATACTCTCCATCTGCTGCTGCTATTTTCCTTTTTACTCTATTCTGGTTGTTGTCGTCCATTTTCCTTGTTAAACATTTATCTTTTTACACAAATCTCTTTTTACTTCACGGAAAAAAAATAGAATTTATACATTTATTTATATACAATATGTACATTCCTTGAATTTCAAACCTCTTATCATCCATCCTTTGAAGAATGATATCATAACCTATTTAAAGTGGATCAACCCCCCTCTTTATTTTATCTTTTATCTATCTATCTATTTAAACAGCCCCCTAGAGCCAGTACCATTTTTTTATCTCTTCTTATTAGTAATATATAAACATCAAAGAATATTCAATTTTGTGAATTGTACTTTTAATGTATATATAACTATAAGTAACCAGAGATGTGATTTCCAAAAATACAGACAAATCAATGACTACGTAGATCTCGTATATTCCCTGACTAGAAAAGGAAGTTTGAAGAGCAATATGTGTATATATCCAGTAAAATGATGGGGCATTCATAGAATATAGATTTCATTCTATAACATGTTTTTAATACATGTATATTTTTTTTGAACCGAAATATATCTATAAAAATAGATATAGAGTATTTTCATGTGACGTTATCGTTCTGAAAGTCAGTCATCTTAGAAAAGTATAAAGATCCCAGATGATATAAAAATATAAAAATAAAAATCCTATAAAACATTCCAAAATTTTGAACAACATCCAACACCAATGAACTGTCCACTTTTTTTATTTAGTCATGCTACTGCATCTCTTAAGGTCTCGACTCTGTCGTTTCCCATTTGCATAGTCTAGAGATATATAGCTATGTCAAACCAAATTAGACGCACTTTCTGTTAATTTTACAACAGTTTAATTTCATTGTTTTGAAGCCATTAGATGCAGTGTTCTAGTTTATTTTGTATCATAATATACATTTTCCAACTTGTGACGTGGGTGACAACATTATCAATTGACAAATTATTAAAAAAATTTTTGGAAAAGATATAATATTTCCGTTCATATATCTTCGAGAGAAAGAGAGTTAATCCCATTCTACTCTCTCTGGGATCAGCTTTGATTAATCTCTTAGAGCTCTTACACAATAATCTCATCTATTTGTTGTGAGCCTCCCCCCAGCCCCCTCTTCTTCCTATCTAAAGTAGAGTCATAACTTTTGAAGAGAAGGAGGATGACTAAGAAGTTGTAGGAGCTATCACTGAAAAAAAACTTTTTTTTCCTTCATAAAATCTTTTTATAGATGACAGACAATGAAAAATATTATTGTTAATAACATCAAAGGGTTTATTATTTTTATGTTTGGTATCTAAGAGTTTTAACTGTGTAAGCTCTCTATCATCATCCCCTAGTAGCTAGCTTGGTTAGTTAACTAGTCTATGTACTACCGCACCAAATCATAAAAAAGCACTTTTATTAAGACTTCTTTTTATGTTTCTTGGACATGTAATGTTTTTATTGACATTCACTAATAAAAAAGAAAGAATGAAATTCTTTTTCATTTGTAAATGTATAATACAAAAAAAAGAGGTTCATAAAAAAAGTCCGATTCACGTCTTTATGGTAGTGAGTTTTTCGAACCATTCACTTCGAAATGAAGAAAGATTTCTCTTTCTTTCTTCATTTTATGTATGTATATGAATGTATGTGTGACGGTACAGAGGTCTTTTTATGTATACTTATTATCCTAGTCTTAAGAAATAAGGTCTAATGTGGGCAACAACCATTTTATTAAAAAAGCTGATACAATTTTTAATTTGCAAATACAAATCTTGGAGATAAGAAATTATTACTAAATTTGTTAAAAATCATGATAAAAATATACCTAAACAATAGGAGAACCAATAACAATAATTAATATCAAACTATTAATAAATTTATTGAAAATTATTTATAAATTTGTTCAAATATTATTAATAAATTTGTTAAAACTGTGATTCATAAAAAAATATTGAGCAAATCGACGACCAAAAATAATAAACAATACAAAATTATCTATAACTTGATAAAAAATTATTTTTAAGTTTATTAAGAAATAATTGAACAAATGGAAAAATTCAAAATACAAATTAATATCAAATTATAAGTACATTTGCTAATAATTATTTATATATTAATTAAAAAATAATTAAACAAAGACAGCCCATCTAATCTAAAGTAACTGACAAAAATACTATAAGAATATATTTAAATGAGATAATACTGTAATTTATTAAAAAAATATTTATAAACTTTAAAAAAAAATAAAACTATAAGAAAACGAAAAACGAATATTATCAAATTATTAAGAAACTTGTTAAAAAGTAATTAAAAAAATAAAATACAACGATAAATAAATAATAATTTATTAAATATTTAAATTATATATTTGTCAAAAATGTAAAGACTGTATTTATTGTTGAAATTATGAGTATATATAAATTTATTTCTCACCTATTAAAACAAAAGACATTTTCTAAATAAAAGAAAAAAAATCTGAACAAATTTGTCAAATGACGCCCAACGTACAAATATTCTAAATTAATTTGTCTGAAAAAATATTTTATATTTATTTAATGCATTGACGTGCCTTCAGTAGTCTACCATGAACATAGAGTTGTCTTTTTTGGCAGCAAGTTACGAATATCCAAATGATTTTTTTTTCTTTAGAGGGACATGTGCTATATAAAACAAGTTTTGGGGATAAATGGGCTTTAAAAAAATATTTATATAATCACTTGTTTATAAATAAAAAATGAAATTTAAAAACATAATTATTTGATAAATTCGTCAAATACATGCAGTTTTTTTATTTACTTCATTTATCAAAATGTTAATGTATAATTTGTTCATCAGGAATTTTCTTTTCTAATTTTCTTAGTAATAAGTTTATATTCTTATATTCATAAAAAAGAAATATTCTATATATGGAACATGCACTCTTTTTTCCCCTTACTTTTTTTGACCAACTAAAGGATATTTTTTCTGTTTTAATATTACTGGAATACTTTAATCACTTTAAATTCTACTTTTTTGACCCTCCAGGATATTAATAGTAAACTTAATATAACGAAAATCAGTATAAATTATAGGCATTATAGGCTTCTTTTATATATATATATATATAAAGTGTTCGACCTCAAAACTTATCAATAATAAATAAATGTATTTAATTAATATCTAGGTAAAAGTTGTATAATTCATAAGTACTTCCTTCTGTATGAATTAAACTGTGTCCAACCCCTACTATTTGAATGTAGAAAAAATTAATTAAAAACAATTTTGTAATGAACGTCAGACAACAATTAAAATTATTCTCAGGAAATATAACCTTTTTTTTTTATTCCATTTTTTTTGACCAATATGAAAGAAAACACTGAATTAAAACAATTATTGTGTAAAGAATTTCTTATGAAATTTACATAACTGTATTCACTAATTGTTATAATGAAGACACTAGATAAATAGATCAACTATTAAAAGTTATTTTAATTCTTAAGCATTCATTAAACAATTATTGGATTTTTTTCTACAAGTAACAGATAGCCTTAAGTTGGTCAAAAAATGAAGAGAAAAAGACTGCGTATTCAAGATATGGAGTGTACTTTGAGCCAACCTAAAGGGAATTCTTCAATGCACGTTTTATAAATTAAAAATAATTTCGGTTTACGAGCTTCTATTGTTATTATTTACAGAGAGATTTTATGTGTTTTTTTTTAACCTGAATTGCCTACGCATTTTATTAGGATATTTAAGCTAATTTCCTTCGTAATTTTCCCTTCCAAGTTTTCTTCTTCTTGAATGATACATTTAAAAGAGTTGTACGTGCGAGTGTATATGTATACGCAGAGAAGGAGAGAGACCACACACAAATATCCATAGAAGAATGATTAATATACATAATATTATGGTCTTAAATACGCAGAAATGAGCAGTTTAAAAACCTTCAAAATAACTTCTTCAAAAACCTTCCAAAAGTCTGTTAAATTCTAAAAACCCCGTCAATGAACATCAAAATATGCAATTAACAGACTCAATAATCGCTTTAAAGTCAACTTCCTTTAATTAAAAAGTGTTCGACTCCTAGTTTATACTTAATGTAACGAACATTAATATAATACAAAAATATTACAAATTTAATAAGAAAAATATCTTAATTCATTATTTTAGATAATTTGGTGATAAAATAATTAGTTACGGGGTTTTTGCATAGGTCTCAAAAGTGGTGGTTATTCCAAAATAAATCCGATTTGAGCCAACAGTAGTAGTATAAAGTTATTGCATGACATCTGGCCTGAGAACATCAGTTTTAGCTCTTTACTGTAATTATCCATGGAGTTATTTCGCAAACTGCAAATTAGGAAAATTTGAAAAAAATGGCTTTTTGTATAATAGAAATTGAAATTATGAACCATTTTTCATAAATCACTCTAAAAAACTCAAAAGTTAAATAAAAATAAATTTAATATTCATTTTCGATGGCAAACTCATGACAGCAACAGACTGTATTTCTAAGAAATCTTTAAAATATTGCCTCTATAAAGAATTATGCCCAACCCGACACAACTTCTGTAGTTTGATTGCCATATAATATATTAAAGGAAGCAATGTTCCCGTTTCCTGTATTTTAATAAGTAAAAAAATATCACATATAAGTGAATTTATCTCACAAAGTCCTCGAGTACAAAGCACTTTTAGATTATATTTTTTAGTGGATTGAAAGATTTCAGAAATAAATGTGTTTTTTCTAAATCTGCAATGACTTTGAGAATTCTAATTTCATTCATTTTCTGTAGTTCAACGTAATTTCATAGTACCTTCAGAAGGTAAAACTAGAGGCAACAACAGAATATGTAACAACTGACTTGTTGGATGATGAGATCCTTTTATAAATTGTTATAAAGGAAGACATTTGTTATAAGCAAGATGTGAGACATTTAATTGAATATAATATAACGTCTAGGTACTTTGTAAAGTTGTTTTTTAAAAGGCTTACAACTACCTGTAATTTTAAAAAAGTAATTGGGATCATTTGATTTTTTTTTTTAAAGTCTTCTAAAAGGTAAAAATATCCATGGAATGTTTATATATATATGCATGCATTGAAATTCAAGCTGAGTTCGATTTTAATGCTAGCTAACATTATGTGATATGAAAATATAATCAATGTGAAGGAAAAAAACAAATTTCTTAAAAGTAATATATTTTATCTATAAAAGGCCGTAAAACTGGCTATATATATTTTTTTTTTTTGTCCTTATCGATTACCAAAGGAGTTATTTATCTTTTAAAATTTATAAGATAACATAGAAAAAGCAATAATTGTTTTAGATAGAACTTGGAGATAAAAATACCAAGGTGAAGGATCTCTTAAAAAAACTAATAATAGTAAATAATATTTTGAAAAATGAATTAAAAATATGTCAGAAATATTTTTTTAAGGAAAAATATAATAAATAAATAATTTCGGGAATGGTTTATGTAATAAAAAGGGGCGAAAAATCGCATAAAAATATGTAAAATTAGTGATAGAGTCAGAAATTGCATAGAGATTGAAGGAAACGCCATATTGGGGGCCCATAGTGGATATTTTTGTTTAAAAAAATGTATAAACTATCTAGAAATCATAATAAAACGACATTTAACGGTTGTTAAATGAAACAATGAAAAAAAAAACACACACATTTGTGATGTGTCAACACAAAAACACCCTAGAATAAATTTTCTAAAAATTAAGTGTGGATTACATTTTTATTCTTCGATGAATTATCCTTAATCTCAATCAATTAATTGCCCTTATTAACCCTTTGGATGCGAGGCAAATAGTTTGTCACATTAAAAGAACGAAAAATTGAGTGATTTTGTTGATAGGCCATATGGGAGCCAATATTAGACTATTAAATCAAACAAAGGTTTCCAACAATAGATAAAATTTTTGGATATCTTAATTCATCACAGAAATTTGTATAATAAGCCTATAATTGGCTCAAGTATGTCTATGAAATTTTGAGCAGTATTTCAGTAAATATACATATATGAAGTAAAAAAAATAATTTGGGTTTTCTGATATTCTTGATTTTTGTTAAAGATTGTTTTTATTTTCACGTACCACATTGGTATTGAATTTAATTTAATTTGCTTGAAATGAAAATAATACGTACTCAAAATTCTTATGACAAGGCTACATTTTTACTATTAATTTTGCTTTGGATCAATTAGGTACGAAAAAAGTCGGATAATTACAGAGAAATATGTTATCCTTACAGATGTAATAGTCAGTTTATTCTCTATATTGTGAAAATAATATTGTATAACAATGTATTAACATATGTTTAATACATAATATTAGGATCTGATATATAATAAAGATCTTTGATAGACAGTAAAGATTTAAGCCCTTTTATCTATCGAACCCATTTTGACATTCAAAGACAGCATTAGTTCACCCTTGATTTTAATAATAATAAAATTTTATTTTATGTTTATAAAACATATTGCAAAACTCTAAAATATGACTAACATCAACAATGCTGCCCTATAATGAAAATGTTTTATATGGTATTATTGAGCTTTTTGAATTACATCACGGATATATTATATTAAACTTAACTACTGTATATCTTGAAGCAATGGTTCTTAATCATATAACACTCTTGCAAAGGTAATGTTCCCCCAACGTAATAACGTGACGTTTTAAAACATGCATTCTGTACGAGTTTCTGATGAAACGTCGTTACAAAGGAAATGTCCCTTTTAGTAAAAAAGTTAATCTGCATAAGGAATCTTGTTTTGTTTTTTGAAAGTGTTAACAATAAAAAGACAATACAAATTTACGGCACAATGGTTAGATCATCTGTTGAATACACGGACAATAAAAATATATTGATATAGATCGTACTCCAAGAATACAATAATTCAACTATGAACTAATTATATTTTCATGTACTCTGTGAAAAAATGTTCGTTCATTTGACGAAAAATTTAATTATAAATATACATTTTAAAAGATTTTGAGGAATTTCCTTCCTCGTAAAATAAGGGACCCTTAAAAACAGTCTAATTCAAAATTTACAATTATTTTTAAAATAATAATTAATGCCATTGTTATATTTTGGCCTTTTAATAATATATGTATAAATAAAACCTGATGAAAAAAAACAACGTAAAAATATATAAAAAAAACTTTTGAGCAATAATAAAAAATTATATGACCGCCATAAAAAAAGATTTTTTTTTGTTTTTCATAAGAGAATTTTATTATTTTATAATGGTGTTGTGAGTACATTAGTCAAATATTGAAAGTTTGAAAATAACTGTCAACGAATTAAACTATTCTCTGAAGAACAAAAATTAATTAAACAGAAATAATTTTCCCATGCGGAGATGTTGGAGAGAGAGATAGGAAAAAGGCCACTTGTAATTCCCTGTAATTTAATTCATAGATAATGAAATGCCCCTAAAGGGCCTCCTAAACCCACTGCACAGTGCCTTTCTTTCTTAAATACATGTTCCATTATCTATCTACATAAATGCATGGTTTTTGACTTTTGTAAATGAAACAAAGCAACTTAGAGAGATAAAGACTCAAAAAAACAAAACAAAAAACCACTTCAACATCAAAACAAATTGATTTTCCACCAAATTTCTGTCAAAAATTATTTTATTTATAATAATAATATTACAACAATAATTTGTTAAATGGTTACAATTAATATTTTACTAACAGAAAAAAGAATGAAAGAAATAAAAATTAAATATGGCCGCTGGCAAAGTCACGAACTTGAAAATGATCGCCGTAAGGATAGACCCAAACCTAATTAAGGTGCGATCTTTTACTTTTTTTTTTACCCATCATATAAGCACTAATTATCATCACTTCACACTAAACAAAAGATTCGACCTACTCATTATATGTAGCAGTGTCTGCCTGCATCTTTTCTTCTTCTCCCGTTACGGGAGGTCTTTTACGAATATACTTATATACAATCTATTTGTTATGTTTCAGGGCTCTGGGCATGCAAGGAGGAAGTCTTCTCCAACAGTCAGATCTTCTACTCCTCGGGAGCACATCTCCACTCTGTAATCAGATCACAGGCCTCACCATGGGTCAAAGAAAGCTATGCATGCTCTATACAGATCATATGATGCACGTGGGGCGAGGTGCACGAACCGGGATCTCAGAGTGTCAGTTTCAGTTCCGACATAACAAATGGAATTGCTCAACGGTTGATGATACGACGGTTCTGGGCCCTGTTCTCAATATACGTAAGTATTCATTTCTATTAGGTACATTGGCTAGATTTTTACTTGGACTTTATAAATAGAATTGTATAAAATATGACCTTAATGTGTGAGAGATTGTTGTTAACTAAGCAATATGAAGAGGTTTTTTTACTTTTCAGAGCTGTTGTCATTATTCTGTAGTTCTTGAAGAAAGTATATATAAAAAGTAATCACTATAGTGCGTGTGCTCATGAATGATGGAAATAAACACTCATGATTGGTTGGGAGTTTTAAGTGTAGGTCCTCATTGGACTCAGAGTAGAATGAAGGATCGACATACATATGTTGTATTTGTCCTTTCTAGATACAGAGTAGTATTTGTGTTTATTTCCTTGCTGGCAGCTAATCTAATAAAAATTCATGACACTTTTTCTGTTATTATCACAAATATTCTTCAAATTGTCAGGTTTACCATGTCATTTATTGAGTTTCATTTTTACAAACCAACAGGTTATATTTCAATTAATTCTATTTGTCGATACACGAAGCGATAAAAATCGGTAATTGGACAAAATTGTAGATTATTATCAATATTTATCTTGATAATATTCTAGCTTAAATAGTTCTTATAAAAACCCTATTCACAAAACGGAATCAAAAGTCTTGAAAAAACTTAACCTTAAAAACTCAGTCGAAGCAAGTGTAGCCATTTTTTTGTTCTTGCATTATTTGATCGTTTATGGGCCAGAAAATAAAAACTTGGTTAATATTGCAGACGTTGTCTACTAACCATCAATAAAATACCTACAGAGGAAAAAAAACTATTTGATTCCTTGACGATTTTGTAAGTTTGCCCACTTACAATGAAAAGAACAGACTTAATTGTTTGTTTATTTGATATGTAAGATACATCATAGTATATTAAACAAAAAAGCGTTTGGAGAAAGAGAAATGGGTAGTATAACCCAGTAACCCTATCCCTATCCTTGAGCATGGGGCTGGAGACATTCTGTTTTGCAGGTGTTTTCTGCTAAGGAGAAAGTACGACTTCGAAGAGAGGGTGGACTGGGCCATTTATAGGGAAATCTTGGGGGACAGCCTCCTTCCCTTAGGACAAGGCACTCGAAATGGGCCCTGTAACGGGTCTTCCAGCTCGATAATGACCCAAAACATACGACCAAGGCAGCAAAGGAGTAGCTCAAGAAGAAGCACAAAAAGATTATGGAGTGACCTAGTTAGTCTTCGGACCTCATTTTTATATAAAATCTTTATTATTTGTAAAACATACAAAATCGTCAAGAAATCAAATATCAATTTCTTCCATTGTATGTTCTCAATACAGCAATGAATCTACAGTTTCAAAAGATGTCTCAAAATCTTGGCAAATTAGTAATTTTATTTTTATAATTATTACTAAAGTGACCAAAGTGGGATTTTGAAGACATTCATTACACGATTGTTTTAATTCAATTATCGCTTTCATTTTATAACTATTCTACTAAATGAAAAATAGAAAAAATAGCCTTAAGTTGGTCAATAGCAAGAGGGAAAAGGGTATCCATTACATGCATAAAGTATTCCTTTATTCATATCATTACTGAGATTTCAAAGGTTCATTTTTGAGGAGTAAAAAATTTACTGAATATTTAGTTATTGTATATTTTCTCCAAACAAACTGTCCTTAAAAACACATTTTTATTTATCATTAGTTTATATATAAAATGACGTTTTTTTATACCTTTTTTCAGCTTCAAAAGAAGCAGCGTTTGCAAATGCCATAGCCTCCGCTGGGGTTGTATACAGTATATCTCGAGGTTGTCGAGACGGTCAACTCTCTTCCTGTGGATGTTCTGATGCATCGAGGCCGAATGAGTTGAAAAAGGAGTGGATCTGGGGTGGCTGTGGGGATAATATCAACTATGGCTACAAGTAAGTAATTCAGTTTCTTCTATAAGATGTTCCCTCTTCACTTTTTAATCTCTCTTTTTCGTTTCATCCTTTTTCAGATTCTCAAAAAAACTTTATTGACATCCGCGAAAGAGAGGTCAATCATGAGAGAGGAGGAGATGATCATGCTCGTCAGCTTATGAACCTTCATAATAATGAAGCTGGAAGAAGAGTAAGTTGCATTTTAAAAATAATATTTTTAGAATAAATTTGTATATTTTAATGAAAATCTAAAGAAAACACAAAGCTAATTTGATTAGAAAAGGCAAAGAGGTTGATGCGTGTGCTCTTTCTTCTCTTGTTTTCATTATTGAATCAACTGTGGGAGTATTAACATATCTCTTTAAAAGAAGAATTATCGCCAATGTTTGGTGTAAATTGTTTTGAAAATTCATTATAATACATATATGGATTTAAATATAATCTTAATAGTTTCCCTCCACTTATGCTATTTTAAATGTAGAAGGTTCTCTTCTTTTGACTCTAATAATTCATTTTTCTCTCTTCAAAATCATCGAAGAGGCAGCTAATGTTAACAATGGTTTTAATTCTGTAGTATAATATCTCTCACTCCCACATTCTACTTGCGCTCTTAGAGAAATCCTATCTCTAATTATAATTATAATCTTCAAACATCAACAATATTCCCTGTCATAATAAGTGTGTGTTTACGAAATTGTCCCAGAATAAATTGAATTTTGGAAGGACGAAAATTATATACTTGATTAAAAGTATATTTCTTCGTGTTATTTTTCCTCCTCCAAAGAAAAAAAAAATTACATCACAAAACCTCTTATTTTCAAAATAAAAATTGTTGAGGTTTGAAGATCATTATTAGATACAAAGTTATTATAAATAAGGTGTCCATTCTTATTCACGTTATTTACTTGTACGCGTATTATGGATGTGGAAAATCATTTTCAATTAGATAAGTTTTGAGATAATAATTCACACAATGATATATTTTTTGTATCTCTCAAGCCTTCCTCCACCAAAAAGGGAAATAAATAAAGACAAAAAACAAATAGTATTCAATCTATTTTTGCAACAAATATATACGGACCGACACTAATTATGCAAACAGGGCTCGAAAATGATTGTATTTATGAAAAACAGGATAAAATTCATAATTTTTAATCTTTTTATTTGAAATAATTGCCCTCAGCCATGATACGATATTATATATACATGCTACGACCTCTGAAGGCCTTAATAACGATCTATGGGCATGGATGCAAAGTGTTCCTAGATGGCAGGCAACAGACTTGTCTTAGTTGCGTGGAGGAGTGTATTATTGTGTACCTCAAGGTAGCCCCAGACATAATAATCCATCAGATTAAGATAGGGGCTGCTAGGAGGTCACTGGTCCTTGGTCACGAGATCGTCGCAGTTCTGCTTTAGCCAGGCAAGATACTTGTTGTGCATATGGCAGGATGCAGAGTCTTGCTCCACACAACCATTCCCATTGAGACGAAGGACCTTGTGGGGGACCAATCAATGATGGTGCGCACCTTGTCGCTGAGCTCCACGTCCCTAACTTTCCTGGAGTCCTCCTCTGACCTCGGCGACCTCGAAATAGTCATCCAGGGGTTCTTCGAATCCTTCAGCTTCTTCCTAGTGTCCTGGATGTAACGCATTGTAAGCCTAATAGTGTTTGAGAGGTCAGGGTTGCTGTTTTGTTCTGTATTATTAAATAGACCCATAACTACGGTACATCTCCGATCTACTTCTGTGAACTGAATTCCAGCACTTCCGAGTATAATTCTTTTATTGTGACGAAATTAGAATAAATGAATGTGCTTTGTCTGTACATATATTACGCGGGGTTTTTTTTTTAAATGATATGGCGAGTACATTTGGTTCTAAGGCGACCCAAAGAGGGCCTGGATTTCATCTTAGAGCTCTATATATGACTACATCATTTTTAACTAGAAAAAAATGAAATTCATATTTTTTTAACAATTTTCCTTTTGACATATATGTACATAAATGAAATGTAGAAAATCGCATTACTTTTTCGTAATATCTCTTTAATTATACATTTTTGTGAGTATTATTATTAATAAGCCTGTACTACTAAGGCAATTTTGTTAGCTATTGAAGGTTGCAAAGACCATACATAGGTATATCACGCATGTATTGTACATAGGTATAAGATTACATACTTCTTCTTTGACGAGTAGATATAAAAGTAAGTCACGCAAACTCTCTTCCCATTGCGTGACGGAGCCGCATATCAATAAGTAACACACTATGTGTATAGGTACATCACTTTGGTTGATGCTCCCTAAATTATTAATTAATTATCATCAGCAGCATTGTCTAACTAGAGGGTTACACTTCTTTCGTGTCTAGTTTTTATATATATGTATATATATTAGTTTTTTTCCCCTCTATTTTATGATCAAATAAGATAAAAAGTTATATAAATATAATCTACTCTATAATTAGTTTAAAACATATTTTATATATAAAAATCATGATTCCTATAGAGAAAAATACAGAGTAATAGTGCGGAGACTCGATCCGAGACCGATTTTTTTTTTCGATTTCGTATTATGTAATTTTTTTACGAGCCAGAATACCACTAAATTTCAACTATTTATGTACTTGGTATATATGTATTCTGAGATATTTGATTGGCTTGGATTCGAAGGAAACTTCTATGCAAAGCGCTTAATGGAATATGTTATATAGATCAGTTGGTTCCGTAATTGAAATTTAAAGAGTGATCGACTCTTAGAAATGTCAGTTTTGGTCAAATTACAATTCTAAGCTACACTGGAAGTGAAATTTTATAAAATGTGTCCTTTATTAAAATATTTCATGTAAAAATCAGCCACAATATTAGTTGTCAATGTCTATTCGACGTTTGATACTTTGACACAAGATAATACTTATGATTTGAACCCAAAATTGCCAGTGTATATACAGTATTTACATTACAGCTTTAAGTAGCAAAACGGGCTAGATACTGGCCACCCTGCACAATTCGACTGGTTTTTTTACTATCCAACGGGCTAGCGTTATTGTCCTGCCCTGATCATAAATCATTCTACATTTTGAAATTTGCTTGAATGAATATGTGCTATGTTTGTTTTAATATTTCAGGACTTTAGTTTGTTTAGTTCTTCTTTTAAATGATTTTGAGTATTGAACAAAGTAAAAAGTTCCATAGTTAATATAAATATTTATTTAAGAAGGGCGTAACATATTTTTCTACCAAATGGTTTTAACAATTTGTAAAATTCATTATTAGATAATAAGGATAATTAATAAACAATTGAAAAAAAGTATAATTTTAACAGATTAATTTTAATATTTCAGACAGCTTAATTTAAAATATCAGAGATGAAATAGTTTTTGTGAGTTTAAAATTAACCTTATACATTGTTATGTAGTATACAAATTTGACGTAGTTTAACCGTTAAAAAGGAAACGAGAAAAAAATTTGGTCTCAGACTTAATATCAACACTAATATACTTTGTGTAACTCCTGACTATTTAATTAAAGATAGTATAATCATGACTCAAAGAGCATAATAATTCCTTCGGTTCCCCCTTTTAATTTGATGGTTTTTATGAGGATTTGTCATGCAAAGAATCGTGCATCTTCAGAAGAGGAAATTGAAAAAAATATGTACAATTAATAACAGAATCATCAATAAATACTAATATCCCAATAAAATTATAGGAAGCAAATAATTATAAGTCATTTTATATGCATAGGAAACCAACATAAAATAAGTTATTATTTTTCGTATTTCTAATCTAACCTTTTTTAATTTTTATTTGGATTATTTTGATGAATTTATTCTTAGCTCCAATAATTATGGTCATTTATATGAAAATTATATTCAAATGAATAGGAATTAAGAAATGTATCTTATTGTTACATTTCAAGACAAATTGAGCAGTAGGGAACTTTTATTATCTGAAAAGATACGAAATCGGAGACCGGAATAGGCGTTGGGTACTCGAACTTTTTATGGATATTAAAAAAGATCCAAGGGGTTTTCTGGATCTTCAAAAAAGCTTCGAGTATTGCTTAATAAAGATAAGATGGGTCTTGGATCCTAATCCGAATTACTCGAAATACAGTATAACAAAATAAAGTACCTTACGAGATCCAGGATCCGTACAGGCTTCAGATACTTGAACTTTTAGAGATTTTAAAAAGCTTATAATATTGTTTAATACTTAATCCGGTATATAATATCTATATAGATTATAGCATTTATAAATATATTTATCAGTACTTGAATCGAATTCTACATAGACAGTTACATCGCATCATTATCCTTCTAATAGCCATAGTATTCTAGTAACCCAGAATACCCAATTATGCTTTAATGGTATTGACTTTGCTTAATTCATTGTCTTGACATCCGTAATCCGAAAAATGTAACATTAACCGAGTCAAATGTTATTTAAGTCCAAAATTTGGTTAAAATGTTCATAAGTTCGATGCATGTATCCGTCATATTTTGGTTGGGATCTAGATCTGAAAGTCTAGTTATCCGAAAATTTACTCAAATATTTACAACTAAAGATCATAACCAACCCAGATCCGAGAAAATTTGGATCCACCCTATCTTTACTCTTATGTAATATATGTTTACCCGGTTTTTTGTTTTTTTTTAATTTGATCAATATTAAGATAGAAATTTTGGTTTTCAATATTCCTCAATTTATATATTAAGTAAAAATTCTATTATTTTTTGTTTTTTTGTTTATATATTTGTAAGTATTAAGATTCGGTGCGAGAAGGATTTTATTGCTTGAGACTTAACTGATTTTTCCCTTCAAATATACTTTTTAAAACAAAAGTGACGTTAAACAGGGTTAAGGCTGATTTTTTTGTAGATCGAATTTTACTAAAAGACCGGCGCAGAACAAATTTGAACATAATTATTATTAAAATAATAATAATTTCACATCTGTCTTAGATTTATTGACCGAAATTCAATACTCTAATTCATTTTACACAATTATTTTGTGGGATAAATCTGGAATGTAATTTTAACAATTTTATTTTAAATATATTTTTTTATATGTTTTTTTTTTCCTTTTGGTAATAAATAAAAAGATTAATGAGTTGACCGGCCACCCAGGAAGGGAAGTCTTAAATTAACTGCATTTATTGATGTTCCTTTTGGTATTTAAGTATATAGGTATATATATATATGTATACATCTTTATTTAAAATATTTTTCCCCGACATTTCTCATTCTTTCAGCTGCTTTTGTTGAAGCTCATGTGAATTTTTCATATATATATATCTCCAATTATTAATGAATCAGCAGTATTTGAACAACAACAAAAAATCCCTTTCTTCCAAGTCATTAAATATTGACAACAAAAATAACAAGATTATTAGCATTTATATATATATACTTTCTTTTCTTTTTTTGAAAATCATATCCTTGTTATTTTCTGTGCTTTACGTAATTGGATTATGTATTGTTATGATTTGTGTAAGGTATTTTTTTTACAATGATGATTAACTTGAGTGGATCAACGAAAAGAAAAATTGGATTTTTTTTTAAATACAGGTAACCCTCCTATTAGAAACTCTCTGTAGAAACTAGTATATAAATCCTAGACTAGTCTGACAACATTGAAATTTAATCTAATTAGGTATAAATTCGTTTTAATCGGTTCACTGTAAAATGATTGTGTTAAAATGGTAGCAGAAAAAAACGTTAGACTCACAACTTGTATAATTGAATTACTGGCCCCAAAATTAGGTCAAATCCCACCATCATGGCTTCTTTGTGCATCAAGGACCCCTTACAACATCCTAATAATGTACACTACGATTTTACCACGAAATGATTTTACCCAAACGATTTTGTGCGGAATTTTTTTACCACCATCATTTTAACAGACCCCCAGACAAGTCCTGGATAGCTAATGAACTAATAATCTGTTCAAAAATAGATGGGAAATAATATCTTTAAAAAAAAGAGAAAAATAAGGTTTTTAATTTCCGATCTTTTTTTTTTTTTAGACAAAAAATTTCAGGCTTACACTTTCCATACCAATCTATGATTTGAATTTCACTGTATTATTTATCTATATATATCCAAATTGGTACAGAAAAAATTACTTAAAGCTGAATGGGGAAAAAACTTATTTTGAAACCGAGTCTAAACACTAATAGAAACGTTACTAAAGTCTTAACATCCATATAAATGTTAATAAGAATAATAGAAGATCTCGTTAAAGGGGGTTATACTGCTTCTTATATCTATATACACATGTATATTGTATACTTCATTATGAATAATTCCTAATTATACTCAAATGCCATCTTGTTTGTGTCCTGAGACACAAGCCACCTGCTCCTGCCTCCTCTCACTAATCCGTATTTCGTCGTTACGGAATTTATTCTGATCATTAAAACATATCATTAATAACATAAAACAAAACTACCGAATATTTGAATATTCCATTTTGAACGACTTCTTCAAAGGGAGTCGGATCTTATTTTGGACAAACTCTTGTTGATCTCATAAATGAAATTATCATTATATATATATACATGAACTATTGACAGAGGTTACAGATATTGTAAGTCTATCTAGGATTCAATGTCTTTAGTATCGAGTCTCGAATTGATTTTTGAGTCTTTGGTAACAAATCCAAGTCCTATAATATTTTTATCCAGTACCTGGCGAGTCTTTAGATTTCTCTCAAGTTCATGATTGTTGATTTGAGTCTGAAAGTTTTTCTTGAGTTCAGTATAAATTAGTCATAATCATAGGTTTATAAAACCTAGTTCAAGTCAAGTCCCAAATCTTTCAAATACAGACTTGAGTTCAAGTCGATTCTACAAACTTAAATACCCCCACATCTGTTTAGAAGTCAATATTAGTACTCAAAAGAGTCTAGTGGCCAACCTTTTGATAAAGGTGCTTGATAGGCGATTATAAATATTGTAGGCCCCTATGGCTATAGTGAATTGGATAATTATTACTATATAACAGGCGGTTAATATTCACAAGGGTATTATTTATTATGTCGATAGTACTCACAGCGTTACATCACCGAAATAAAAA
Source organism: Lepeophtheirus salmonis (assembly GCF_016086655.4). Lineage (NCBI taxonomy): Eukaryota > Metazoa > Arthropoda > Copepoda > Siphonostomatoida > Caligidae > Lepeophtheirus > Lepeophtheirus salmonis. The sequence continues at coordinate 46,287,252 of NC_052134.2, forward strand.
CGTATTTTGTGATCAGCCTTTTCTAAGTGCCTCATGTTAATTTTGAACAATTTCTAACAATTAAATAAATATTGAATATATTATTAAATGAGACTTGCAAGTTCGGATTGAAATGATTAATTAATTATCATTGAATGACCTTCCATATTATTTTACTAATAATTTTATTTTCTTTTATTTGCAGGCGGTCATCAGAAACATGAAAGTGACTTGTAAATGTCACGGCGTTAGTGGTTCCTGTTCCTTGATAACCTGCTGGCAACAGTTATCACCATTTAGAAAAGTGGGTAAGTAATTAAAAAAAAAAAAAAAAACATTATTGGTTGTAAAAACAATGATTGATTTGTCCCTTTCTTTAACTCTCTAAATAGGCGACTACTTACAAGACAAGTACAAAATAGCAACCAAGGTCCGGTCCACGAGACAGGGTAGACTAAAAGTTCGTAAAAGGTCCGGAATCATTCCTACCGCCAACGATTTAATCTTCATTGATCAATCCCCGAATTATTGTCATCCCAACTCCACAACAGGATCCCTGGGCACTCAGAGCCGAAGATGTAACAAAAACTCAAAAGGACCAGATGGTTGTCAACAAATGTGTTGTCGACGAGGCTACACGACCCTACGAACTCGGATCAAAGAGCGATGTAAATGTAAATTCCATTGGTGTTGCTATGTCGAATGTGAAAGTTGTTTCAAAAGAGTTGAGCTTACAGTGTGTAAATAAGAGTGGAGTCGAAGGCTGTTAATGTCTTCATAATAATAATTATTATTATAATTTACAAATATATATCTATATATACCTATATATGAATCATTAATTATCATCATTATTATTTTATAATTACTCTGAATGTCAAATTAAAACAAAATCATTTGAAAGAAAATTAATAAAAAAAAATGGAAAATGAGTGTAAAGATTCGTTCGTGTTTATTTTCCAATATCAAAATTCAAAGAAAAAAAAAGTGTAAAATAGAGTCCTTTCAGTTCCAAAAATATGTAAAATAATGTTTTGGATTACGATTAACATCCTAATCAGAAAAGTACCAGTAATCCTAAACGGATAAACAAAGATTAACGTTCAGTTATAAAGATTAAATTTATTACACTTTGATCAAAGTTATCTACGTATCTTGCCACAAGAAGCTGAACAATTTTCGTATAATCAGTGTTTTCTATGGTTTATCTTTCGGGATTCCAGGTTCTCTGGATTTTTTGAGGTTATACACCAACGATACATTCCGGAGATAAATAAAATTATTCAATAATTTTATGGGTTTGAATGAAAAACTGTTATTTTTCATCATAGAAATAACATTGTAGTAGTCATATTAATGTGTTTTGTAGGTAGCATCGAGTGAGTATATTGTAGATACTGCTCCCTGATGTATATGATATTAATATTTTTTTTCAAAGAAACAACAATATAATCATGTTAATAAATTTAACAGGTGTTTTGCATATAGCATTGAGCATAAATACAGGATGCATTGTATATAGCGCTCCCTGATGTATCTCATAAACATATTTTGATCTAAGAAATTAAATTGTAACCGTTAAATGAAATATTGTGTCAACGATAAATCCCAGAGAAACAATATATCCCTGGAAATCTTTCTTTTAATTGCCTAAAACATAATATCTGAAAGCTTTATTTATAAAATGGATATAGATATGTATATTTTACTTCAGTTTGCTGTTATTGCATGATTTATTGTCAGCTGTTTCGGGGGAGGGAGGGGGCTTTATAGTACCTATATTAATAAACCAAAGTTTGTTTTTATGTATGTTGGAATGAAAAAAAATCATTTTTGATCAAGTACCTTAGAATATAGAATCGGTGCTTGTCTAGGACTGAAGACTTAGTTCAATCCTGGTCCAGTTTAGTCTTGCATATCAGTCCTAACAACTTATAAATTTCGGCTCTTGATAAGGTCACTCAAATATATTTCTTCTTTTTTTGTCAGTTCTAGTACTAACAGTTCTAAGGACAGACGGTATTAATAATAGGTCCTAAGATTGAACTGGACCGAATAAATAAGGATTAATGTTGTAAAATGTGCATTGACAAAAAATGATGTAAATGAAGTATCTATAACCGCCAATGGATATTTAACAATAGCTTCACCTTCTAAAGTAGGAAATATGAACTAATTTTGAATCTTTCACAAATATAAATTTAAAATATAAGATGTTACTTAGGTTTAGCAATATTTTGCATTTATTATATTGTCCCATAATTTCACGAGATCCTGCATTTGAGACATTTGCTACCTGGGATCTCTATAGATGACAATTTTTCAAAAAAAAATCATTAACCTTAATATCTTCTGATACCCAGTCGAGACATAATTCAAATCTGTAGCCAATATACAAAATTAGTCATGAGCATTCCAGATTAAAAAAGTACTTATATTCTTGATAGTTTAGAAAAGTCCCAATTTTAAAATATACAGGACCTCGAATACAAAAATTTCAAAATATACAAGATGGATACTGTAGGGGCTTACCTCCCATAGACCGGGCAGGTGTGTGTATTTCTAAAAAGCCATTTTTGATCAAAAATGTATATTTTATTTTTTCCAAAGGGCCTTTAAGTCAACTTTTTGTCAATCAAAAATTCCAAGGGGCATCCTAAGAATGTTTAATGCTCAGTACGAAGGTACATCGACCAAGAAAGTTCTGGGTATATGAGTATAATAGATTAAAAAAATATAGATGATTTTGAAAAAGTGTTTCATATGACCCTGATGCTCTTACCCATAGGCGCAAATTGTAAACCTACCTCGTATATAGCTATAAACCAAATAGAAAAACGCACCAGTTGGCTTGAGTAGGCTTTTTGGCTAATTAATATCTTTTTTTCTCAATAAATGTCGTTTTTATAGGACTTTACCGTTATCTTTCATAACGTATGCAATTTTTCCTCTTTTAAAGATTAATGCAATTAAAAGGATTAATTTATAGAGCCTGATAAGTTAGTTTTGGAGTAATATTTTAAAAGTGTCACGTGGTCTTCGTTTTCTTACTTGATTTACAGCTTTGACCTACCTCTGAAGATTTTTTCAGAGTGACAAAAGGATAGAAACTTGTAATGAATCACTTAGTTTTAAATTCTATTGTTATTCAAATTGAAAAAAGGACCCTAGGAGTTCAAAACACTTGCAAATCAATTGTCTCACAATCCCAGGTATTACTACGATTCAAGTCACGAAATATCTGTTTCCAATATTTATGTCATTTATTTAATATCTTCTAAGAAGCTTACCTATAATATCCCATCTATTTATCCTCTGTGTTAGCATTTAATTTATTCAATAAAATACCATTGAATGTAATTTTCACAAATTATATTAGGAAATACTTTTTTACCGTAAATGCTAAGGTGAAAATTCACAAAAGTGTTAAAAAATCTATTTAATAAATAAGGACCCTTTTGTTATTTGAGACTCACAAATTTCAGCAAAGGCCCTCTAATCAGTGCTTCTTGAACTTTTGGATTAGCAGCCATTCAGAGAGCATCGGAACATCTTTTATTAGTCATCCATTCTAACAAAGAAACTTGTGAGGGTGATGACTAGTGTTTTGTCAGTCTTTATTTAGGACCAAGGACTGCACCGCACGGGCCTAAAGGAAGGTAAAATCGATCCCTTGTGACGTCATTGAGCGTGTGTTTCCTTTATTTAATTATTCTGTTATATAATAGACTAAATAATATAACTAAGTAAAAATAGTACATTTTCGTATTATATTGCATTATGATATGTACACATTAATATTTTTGCAAGAAAAGTGCAATTCTCTGAATACATATCTCATATATCCTATTATCCTTAATATACCATCGACATTTAAAAAAAAAAATCCTATGACTGGACTGGACCAATGCAACACTAATGACGTCATTTTTACTTCCAAAAAAAAAAAAGGACACTTGGAAAAACCAGTGTCAGCTTACTTTAGAAGGGTAAAGTCACAAAAAAAACAGAGTCTTTTAAAGCAGTTTAGGGATATCAAGAAGAATTTACATTTGGAATATTTACTAAAGACCCGATTTGATTCTTGTCGTTTGTAAAACTTTTTTTTAAAGTGATCATTTTATGAATTTATAAAAAAATATCCCAACAGGATGGGATTAGAGGACATGTTTGTCCCGGGTGAAGGTGGACAAGGCGAGTGGCTCTGTTTTATATAGATACTTGTTAAGAACCATTTCCCGCTCCACTTATTGGGAGTGCCTCATAGTTTGAGAAGGTCAATAGTCACATTCATCCTGATGCATGTCAAATAATAATCATTTATTGTATCGAAGCTTTATTATCCAGGCAATGACTAATCTGGAATTTTTCATGAAAAGGCTTTTCAATAAAGAGAAGTGGTGGTACAAAGGACTTTTGTTCCAATTTATTATATTAAAGAAATTGCTTGAGGCTTTTTAGTTTATTTACTTACAATAGTTAATTTTTCTATTGTAGTAAAGGATAAAATATAGTCAAAAGGTATGTTGAAAGACTTTTTATCTTTGGATATTCGTAATTTTTTAGAAAAATTACAAGAGATTCTACTCAAACTGTAAAAACAGTAGAGGCCAATCAATTAGGCCTTAGAGAAAAGCCTATTACTAGACGTTTATGTTTGGTAGGATAATGTTTACTCTAAAGCAGTACTTGGAGGCACTTCAGGGGGTACTTGAAATTTTGAAAGATTTTTTTACAAGTGGTACATAATTCAGGGGCGTCCTCAGGGATGGGATGAAGGGGCTGGAGATTTTCTCCCAAAAAATTTACAATTAATTTTTAAGATGTGGATTTTGATTTTTTTTTTCAAAAAAAACTTCATTTTTTGATAATAAATATGGATTTTTGATATTATTTTTTTTTCAAAAAAAAATTTAATTCCTTGTTAATAGCTCTGAATTTTTTTTTTTTTTTCCTAAAAAAATGTAATATTTTGAAAAAAAAAAAAGATTTAATTTTTGACCTGTGTTGGAGGCAACCCCAAAACAGCGTGCAACTGGTTGAATATTTTTGGATAGCACGGTATGGCATCACAAATAGTTAATGTAGACCTTCAGTCAAAAGTTTCGATTTCCGAAAGGCCCACATATAATTTTTTTCTTTAATGAAATCATTGAAAAATTCATAGAGTTTGTTTCTTCATCTATTTTTTGTCGTTTCTTTGACTGTTCTGTATTGTCTAAAAAATTATCATACTAAGAAATTGAATATTTAAAGCCAAGTTATTTATTCTCATTCTTGTACAGGCATCAATTTAAAAAAATTCATGAATTAGGCTTTTTAGGATCTTTTTACTCGCTTCTTTTATTATTAATGATCTGATACTACTTCCGCCTAAAGACACTCCATGCTTACTAGCAGGCTCAGCATTTAAATCTTGAAAAGCTTGCAACGAAAAAAACTGAGAGGGATATAATTTTGCACAACCATTTTTATAATAGAGGATTTTAAACTTTTTCTTTGGTCATTTTGATACTAACATTAGATGTCTTCATAAAGGAACGGATTTCTAGTTGATCACTTCCCAAAGATTATGCTTGCTTTTTGTAAACGCAGTATGTATCTTAAATCTTTGATAATTTGAAGAAGTTCATATGTAATCTGCTAAGATGTCTTATCAAATTTGAAACTCTTGAAGGTGCATTTAGTTTAACCATCGTATATTTTGGCCACACTCATCATCTTCAACACCACTGTTGATCTTGGCTTTAAACTAGCATATTTAATCTTGCCATTTTTACTGACGTTAAAATGATTGCTTTTAAAGCCAAAATAATAATATATACAATAATTAAATTAAATATGTTATTCCTTACTTAGAGAAAACGAGAATTATAAATTAAATTTTCAGAATTCGTATACTCATCAGTTATCACTTACTAGCAGAGTTGAGCAAGTTAATGCAACGTAACTTAACTTTTATCATTTAAAAAGTTAATTAACTTTTAACTCAACTAGTTAATTATTTCAACAGCGTTATCTTAAATTCAACTTAACTAGTAAATTTTTAATTTATCAAAATTAACTTTTAACTTAACTTGTTAATTTTTTAAGCTGAATTATCTTAATTTTAACTTAACTTGATTAAGTTAATTAGTTGAAATTAAATTTATTTTGTTATTCTAAGATGAAATACTACAGTATCGTAGAAAATGTTGTTCTTATATTGTCTTCGATATTTTTATAATTTTACGTATAGTTTAAAATTACAGAGAAATCAAAAATCTACAATTTTATCAGTCTTTGACATTCATTTTAGTAGTAACTTGAATCCGTATTTTTTTTATCGTTCAATTGGAAATGGAAAAAATTTCAGGCAGAGAGACAGACAGAATAATCTTTATTATGAAGCGTTGATAAATTCCCCAATGGAGATATGGTTATTTTTTAATATCAAAATTAATTTTAACTTAACGAAGGTTGGGTGAGTGAATTTAACTTAAATTACTGTAAAGTTAATTAACTTAAGCTTAGCTAGTTAAAAAAAAATCTCTAAATTAACTTTAACTTAACTAGTTAATTTTCATAGAAATCGAAATTAACTTTAATTCAACTTGTTATAAAAAAATAAAATAATAATTAACTTTAACTTAACTATTTAAAAAGATAAGTTAAGTTGCCCATCATTGATTATTAGGTACATTATATTGACGAGACGTGAGTCATTCAACTATGAGATAAATAATATTTACCTGAGGGGAAAATAAATGTTTTAGAATAAAAAGATTTCTGGATAATCTATCGTCCTAATGTGTGTAAAAAGTGTAAGTGACGTCATCAAATACTAAGATACATAGATTGAATCTGTTCTTCTTTTTGAAGCATTCTTTAGCTCTTCCAGGTCCAACTATTTAGAAATATGCAACTTCGACTCCAAAATCCAAATATGTAAAATTCTACGACTCCAACTACATTCGAATCCTAGCTAACATATACTACTCCAACGAGTCCAACTCCACAACCCTGGTTTTAAAACTATTTGAGAGGGAAGGTGTATGTTTCGTTTTGTTTTTATCAAATCTTTGTGGGTTTTTTTAGAAAATACAATGAAGGGCCTTTGTATGTTATTTTTTTCAAACGATCTTTTTTAAAATATTTCACTTCGAAGGAGACGGAAGCGACATATAATACTGGAAACCTGTAAGCGAAGGCTCAAGGTGCACCCTCTACAAATGGAGTAAAAGAACTGAGAAATTACAACAATAACATATGATAAGTTCAAAAGGTCATTTGTCATATTTTTATGGGAAGAAAAGTATTTATTAGATTTAAATAGTCAAAAATATACCTACATAAAAAAATCAAGATTGTGAAATTCATAATTAAAAGTTTATATGAAGCCTATCACAGCTCTCTTTAGGTTTAATTATACATTCGACTACTTGAATTTAATAATTGGTGTTGTTTTTTGTTTTTTTTTAATATTAAATTATGACAAATAACCTTATGAACTTATTTGACGTCATTTTAGTATTTTCTAAGTTCTTCTGCCACCTTTGTAGTGGGCGCGCTTGAGTTTTCCCGTATAGAGATCTAGTTTTTTATGGAAAGGATCAAGTGCTGCGAAGGATGAATGGGCGTGCAGTAGTACCCCGAACTACTACGTTCCTAAAAACTTGCACAATAAATAATAAAAAGAACATTTAAAGCAGCTATCCGGTCGCTTCCGCAATGTTAAAATTGTCTTCATAATTTTGAGACTGTCTGTGATGTGTGGTAGACAACCAGATCCAGTGGTTTTGTTTCTGAGACAGATCAAGATCGATTTTGTGTGTAAACGAACCTCAACACCAATATCGATAATGAATTTGAAATGATGTCCAAATATTGATGGTGATACTTCTCGATCGAAAACATTAATAGGATTATTCTTGGATGAACTTTCTTTGGATCTCAAAAGGAAATTATAACTTTTAGCAGTCATACATATCGACCGAATAAACAAAGCTTCATAATGAGGAAACGTATTTTTTCCCCTTTGTTATGTTCAGCCTCCTTCTAATCATGAAAAATACCTCTTAATCCCTCATGGTAATTTTCAAAAAATACCTATGAGTCACGTAGCACACATGGAATTGACTCTCTGTCGACAAGAAAAGAGCAAACAAATTTAAAATAAAAATGATATGCTGTAGTACATATGTCCAGAAAAATGTTTTTTGAAGGTCATTTAGAGGACAAAAGGTTATATGTGTCATCTCATACATTATCATCATTAAACTGATGCGCTGAGAAACATAGGTACAAAATGAATTTGAATTATGATGAAATAGGGTATGAGAAAAGGTACCAAAATATTCACGGCCGCACAATGGCCATAATAGAAAAAATACGTAAAACCCTTTGAGGTTAAAAAAAAAACAAAGATATTTTAATCAAATCAAATGAATAGAGGGCTTTCACTGACGTCAAAATGAACAGACAGTGCAACTAAACTGGTGGGAATGTACCAATCTTAGATGTTAGCTTTTGTATTTGTTTGGTAGCAGTGTTTATTTATTTGTGACGTCAGTTCAAATTAATAATGTTCAGAATTTTTTTTATTATTATAGCATAATTATTTGGAGAAGAATATATGACGCTTGCAAAAGTAACAGCTAACATATTGACTACATCATGTAAATAACAATGTAAGATTTAATTATATGAAGGCGGTCCGGAAGTGCCTGGCCTGACTAAGAGATGGCAGAAGTTGTTTAAAAAAATCCCTTTATTGGAAAGTAAACAATCTTTAATGTATATTTTTTAAGTTTGAAAGGACTGCGTTGTTTAGTATTTGTTTGGCAGCCATCAATCGGGATCGTTGTTAGTGAATTAATGAAAATTGAGGAAATTTGGTAATCATTATGTGATACAATAAAATGAAAGGCCTCAACCAAACCAATATCAAAAGCTGAACAGGATTCTACTCTGAAGGAGCCAAGACAAATATCGCAGTGATCGACCAAATGAGCTGAGGACTTCAGAAAGCAGTACTGATGGATTGTCAACTGAAAGTACACGAGCCAGTAGACATTATAGGCATTTCAAATAGTGCAGTACAGCACATAATTTTGAAAATTTGTACATGAGAATGCTGTGTTTTCTTACACTCCATCAAAAAACAATGGTGTAAATAAGTTTCAATCGAACGTTGAGTGAATTTTTACAGCAACAAGCAGATTTTTTGGAAGTTTTTAAATTTTTGGGAGAAAAAAATTCTACAATTCCATTTTTGAATTTTTTTATTTACTTAAGAGTGTATAAATATAAAGGACATTATGTTGAAAAATAAATGTTTTTTATTTTGTTTCTTGGGTCGGATACTTCTGGGACCGTCCTCGTATAGTAAATTATTTTTAATACATATTATATCAGCATTTCTTCAATAAAATAAAAAGTTAAACTATATTTTTTTATCAGCTGTAGATTTTTCTACTTCTTCTCCCCTTATTACTGTTCTGAACATGGATTGATTTATTTTAAAAAAGCTTTTGTTAAGCAAAAAAAATAAAATTGAAAGATCAAATAGAGGTAACAATGTTATTGGGATATGATATATAATAAAACTAGACGTCAGAAAAATAGATTTTGATGGACAGAAAGGATATTTTATATGTTGGTCCCATTTTGACATCGGTATTAGTTAAAAAACATTGATACGTGAATTTAATCAAATATCTGCAAAGATAAAGGAGAGCGAATCTAGTTGGCATACGGGTAAGTTGACACATTGCAATTCTGAACTTTCGAATGTACAATAATTCTATAAAAAATCATATATATACTAGCAAAGGGTTACCCGGCATTACTTGAGGGCAAGTGTTACGGGATTCTTACAGGCATTATAATATAGCTCCTGTATATTAGATGAAATGTATTATTATGATTTTTTTTAAATTTGTTATAAACTTCAAATAATATACCAACAATTATCCATGAATAAAATTGACTTGAAGATAATTCCATCTTTTATTTTGTCAAAAATTGCCCAATCGAAATTTGTGAAGAAAATTGCAAAAAAAAAAATAGTTAATAGCATTTTTTGCATTAAAAAGAGGAAAACAAACCTACCAAGATTTTTTCGTACCTGCAAAATGAAACAAGTTATGGAGAATAAAGTTGCTGAAAAAGTAACCCTTGATAGCCAGTTAATTTTCGCAAATATTGCAAATTTTTTGAAATAAAATGTTCGTGTAAAAAACTATATAGCTACTATATGTTAAGTTTGATAATTTTATGGCGAAAAAACATCGTTTTATGTCATTTCTTCTTAAAAATGGACAATTAACGTTAAATGAAAAAAAAAAGGAAACATTATAAATTATTCAGAAAATGAGAGATATTTAAGTTAAAAGTCGATTTTTATCCGTCAAATTTATATGGAAACAAATTTTCAGACAAATTTCTACAAACTTTATTTCATCTACGAATCCAATTTTCCATTGGAACCCCATTTTTTTGCAGCTAGAAAAAAAAATGCAACTTTCACCAATTTTTTATTATGAACATAACTTTTTTGATTTAAATACATTTAAAAAAAGTCCTTAATCGGATAGTTGATTTTTAAGACCCCATTCACTTGTTGATTTGTAACTCAACCCCTTATCTAGTCTAATTGAGCTCCAAAAACAATTTTTGCGCTTCGGTTATAGAATAAGCCTCCCATATATGACCCTCCTACATCCTAAAAATCAGCAACCCCGAATAACCCTTGCCATGTTCAAAAGAGGCACCCATGCAAAGTTTCACACTCCTAGACCCAAGAGTGTGGGCACCCATAAAAGACACACGTACACAAACTGTATTATATATATTCAGATTAGGATGCAGGTCAGTGATTCCCAAAGAGGCCGTAGTGCAACATACAGGGTTCCAGGATATTATCAAGGTCATTAAAAAATGTATTTCTAAAAAAAATTTAAAAAATTATAGAGCTAAATAAAGATTTATTATATTATTATTATTATTTTTTGTTGATAGACGATAAAGGTTTAAGTACCGTCATGTTGATCAGTACCTTAGAAAACTGTTAGAGTGCTCAAGTTTGGTGAACCCAGGTGTGAAAAGTACACTTTCAAGTTAGCTGTCGCTGGTAGTAATAGTAAATATCACAAAACCAAATTTTTATATTTGTTGATATTTAAAAAATGAATATACATTCAAAATTAATCAAAAAACTTATTAAAACAAAACTCCAAATCTTTTTATTCTAATATCATTCAATTCCATTTTTTTCATACACCCTGCTATTATTTTTTACTTAATACGCGAAATACCTATGTGCCACAACAGCAGCCTCCAGCATTCTAAGTAGGAAGCTCTTGATGATCCGTGTTTGTATAACTAATCATTTTCCTGAATCAAATAGAAACAAGGGATGCTATTCTTACAAAATTTGGTTGTGTGTACCTTTTCCAAAGATGGCCAACTTACACAATGCTAATAGAGATTACACTCATAGACGCTAGATGGTGCAAATAAAGAAAGTCATAGTAAATATTACAAATATATATTTGGTATGCGATGGTCCTACATTTTGTAGGAGTGGCAAATGGCACGTTATGTAAAGGGAAATGAGCTAAGGAGTCAAAAGCTTGTAAAATCTTATAAACCTACGTACATATAAATCATGTCACAAGCCATGTATTTGACATTTCTATGGTTGACGTTAATGGATGAGACAAAATTCATAATGAAGATATTTTTATTTGGCTTTGTTTGACTGATTCATTCACTGTGGCAAAATATTAAATCCTTTAACCCCCATCCTATACATTCGTAAAGTCCTTAAATTATTTTTTTCAAAAAGTAAAGACTAGGGACCCAAAATTTGCACTACCATTTAATTACGATTTTATCCTCATTATTTTTATTACGATGTTTCATTAACCAATCAAGCGACAGTTGAAACAAAAATAAATAAGTTTTGTTTTAACCCCCATCTGTATAAGTGTAAAAAGGTCGGAGCAACAACAAAAGAGGCAACGTGTGCAATCTTTTTGAGCAGGTGTCAGTGCCAAAGAGACTGCAGAAACCCTTGGCATCTCCATCAAGACTGCCTCCAACATCAAAATATTCATTACATCCCCATACAAGCAAAAATAATCAAAACTACTCGAGCAACAATATGGCTGACTTCTGGCCTGCCTGCATGTGGCCATCCTCCTGGTCTGATCACAACCCCATGGACTTTGCAGTTTGGAGTGTCTTGGAGAAGAATGTGCGCCAAACCTGTAATCCAAATTTGTATTATGAACGCGATCTTCGTCGTCCCGAGCCGCCAATCTGTTTCACCGGCGTTTCATACCTGTTATAGCTTGTGAAGGAGGACATATTGACTACAAAATATAGCTACATATAGTGTTTAAACTTATCACAAATTTTTTGAGTAATTTTTTCTTAATTCAATAAAATTACGTTTTTGTGTTTTAGTAATGCTACTGCAAGTGTTGGGGCCCAACTCTAAACGATATAAACCAGGGGCGTCCACAGGATTATATATATAATATATTTATTTATTTTTGATTTTTTTTTTTCAAATTAATTTTTTTATTTAAAAATATACGAAAAAGAATTTTTTTTTTTTTAATTTCACAAATCTACAGCTTTTAACAAAATTAAATTTTTTGGAGAAAAGTTTCAAAGTTCATATCTAATCTCAAAATATTATATTTTTTGGAAAAAAAATTAAAAAATTTCAAAGTTATTCTCAATAAATTTCAAAAATCCATAACTATTTACAAAAAATTAATTGTTTTGCAAAAAAAATATCAAAAACCTTTGGCTATTTCTAATAAATTTAATTTTTCTGAAAAAAAAAAAAATTGGTAAAAAAATGAAAAATCAAAAGTTTAAAAAAATTAATTTTTTTGTAATATAATTTCAAAAAAACAGTTCAAAAACAGTTTAAAAATAAAATTCAAGTAGGATATTTTTGGGAAAAAATATCAAATATAAACATTTTTAGAGAAAAATATCAAAAATGGATAGTTATTCACAAATTTATTTTATTTTTTTTTTTGGAAAAAAAAATTGAAAAATTAAATTAAATTTCAAATATTACATTTTCTAGTAAAAATCAAAGCTTCCTTAATTTGGGGGAGGGGCTATAGCCCCTCTAGCCCACCCTCTGTAGACGTCCTGTTAACTTTCTTTGAAAGTGATAAAGTCCATATTTTTTTATTAAATTATACGTTTTTGCTTTTGAGGTTGAAATGTATAATATGGAAAAATGGACTTTTACACTTTTAAAAACGCTTTTCAAAAAGTGTTTAGATACTATATGTACATGTGTGTATGTGTAGGACAAAATAGTGCGCTATATGCAGTAAATTATAACTTTTCCCTTTTTTTCTTAAAAATAATCATTTTGGGGTGAAATTTTTTTTTAAAGATAGTTTATTTATCTAAATTACAGTCCATCCTGTATTAAGCGGTCAGGCAAGAAAACGGAAGAAGTGACAACCTCGTACAAATAAACTCTAAAACCAAGATTCATATTTTGTAATCATTCAAAATTTGAATGCTGGATATGACCCCTTAAAAACCGGTGGCCGTTATTCAATGTTAGACTGTGATTATTTAGCACAAAATGTATTATGTAATGTAATGTAATGTCTATTTTGACTAGTGATGTACCACGAGAAAAACTCGTAAATAGTACTCGAGTTCTATTAAATAAATAAAAAAAGACACAAAAAACTCGGTTTGTGGCTATAAAAAGCTGAGTGTAATTTGGAACTTGTCAAAAGCTCGGAACTCGTCGAAACTTGGGATTCTTTGTTTGCCTTTTTCGAGCCCATTATAACCTGTAAATCCTCCCAGACTGCCGTGTTTTTCTCTGCAAAATTTAGAATATATGTTGACTTTTCTCCAATGTGTACTTATAATCCCAGTTGGTTTTAAAAGTAATCTTCCTTTGATTTTTTTAAGTCTAGCGGGAGTACTCGACATTGCTTGGAATCACCAAGCTGTCTAAAAACTTTTATTTTTCTATAAATATTCTAATTAATATATATTCATTTTGATAAGCATCAGTGCCACTAAAAACCTATAAGTTATAACCAGACTATAATAAAATAATGACGTGTGGTTATATAAACCCTTATGACCACGATTCAAATAAGTTAAACTAATTTTTAAGGTGAGATCCCTTGAACATGTGCTTCACTTGGTCGGTGGATCTTGTATCCTTTAATGGAAAGATCGTTGATTTTGCAAGTGCCTCTCCATGTCAAGGTCTGTGATAGTGACTTTGGTTCTCGTTAATCATTGTCCTATACATAAATTCCTCCAGATCCTCTATGGAATCATCGTATACTTCTTTATTACTACTGAGTCTCTTTTGTCATTGGAAAACAAATGCAAGATAATTCGCGACTCGTAAAGATAATGTGCTTCTCTTTTCTCGATATTTTGGTCTACTATGCATATTCTATTCTGATATTACATATAAATAGTTATTTAGAACTGGAGAGTTCCACAATAAGAAATAGTTTCCGAATAAATTACCCAGTGAGGAAAAAAGAGTTTCATTTCTCATCCACAGCTCCTTCGTTGAAATTCTTGAATCTTGTTCCTTCCAAAGTTGACCTTTTGTTTCGTCATTTTATTCTGAGAAAAATATATAATTGTTATGAATCCTTCAGTTTCCTTGATGTAAATAATGCATAAATCCCTAGGAAAAAAAAGTAGAAGTCAATCTCAGATTCTCAATGAATATGCACCCTTTTTTCTAGATACTTGTGTCTGCAATACATATATGTATTTTGCTGCTATTCTGCATAAATAGAGTTTGAGAATTATTGAGTACTAAGTGATTATGTGTTACCAAATTATAAGTGACCACTTAAACCTGTACACTTGCAATTTTGAAACTTAGTTAGTCTCAATCATTCAAAAAAAAAAAAAAAACTTTATTGCTTATCATCATATTGGAATATATCCCCCATGAAGATATAGGATCTCCACACTAAAAAAAATTATTCATAAATGTTTCCCATAACAGTTCTTATATTTAATTATTATTTATTTTAAAAATTCTCATTAATGACATTAATACAGATAATATAATAATCATTAATACAGTGGTTCAAAATTAAAAGCTAACTATTTATATTTTATCCTGCTTTTCTTTGATTTATACCTATATTATTATGAAAATGTATTATTATTTTAAGCTGACTAGCATGTAACGTAGTTAAATATAATAATAAATCTGAAGCCCTTTTAAGATAACCTCTATTAACATTATCTTCATAAGTTTCGATGAGATCTCGATCTTCGCCAGAAAATTCACACACCGTGTGTTATTGATTTCTCAGAAATCAAAAAGGTTTGCAATCTTTAATTTTGAAAAAACTTAATGATGGAAGAGTCTATGTATCCGGATATCTTAAAAACAATAGATTGATTTCTCAGAAATCAAAAATTTTATCTTTAATTTTCTTAATGATGGAAGAGTCTATGTATCCGGATATATAAAACAATAGATTGGCTTGAGATTCTATTCTTCCATAGTAAAATTAAAAGAACTGAAAATAAATAATGAATTTGAACAAATCAGTCCTTATTAGTTTTTATTTTCACATTTACGCTTATTTTTTGATTTTTATTTAATATTCTTAAGTTTCTAATTTTTTATCTTAACGTATGTACTAGGGGTAACGTTTTTTTTATTTTTCTGTTATGTATTGATGAAATATATATTTGAAAAGTTTTAGTCTTCCAATGTCATTTTTGTAACCTCTAGTTATTTGAAAATAACATATTTTTAATAGAAATTATATATTTGTAAAGGGATTGAGAAGATTCAATTTAAAAAAAATTCAAAAGTTTCATTAAGATTCCTTTGTATAATATAACAAATTCTGGCATATTTAAAATTAAATTATCTTTTAAAAGAAGTTGTATTTATCATTTAAGTAAATCGCTCAATATTAACAAAAATGTTCATGGCAAATTATCCTACACGGAATAATTTTATGGATACAATAACAACAATTAGTTTAGCTGTTGAAATAATTATTTAATTATAAGTACGAAAAACACTCGTATATAATATATAAAGCTCAAAATGTCCTTCCACAACGATTCCCTCAATATAATTGATTTAGTACCTCTTCCTCCACCCCAATTTTGTGACCCTCCTCTCCTAGAAGCACCAACAGCTCCTGTTCTTCGTGATAGTACTACGCCTATAGAGTTCACGACTGGGAAGAAAGGATCCATAAACGTATGAAAAAAATATAGATATATTTTTATTTACTTTAAATTTTGTATTGTGTTACTATTTGATTTAAACTATAGGCATAATTCGTAATAATAAAAAGATACCATTTAAAAATCCGGGTCAGGTAAATCAATTTTAACAAAAAGAAATCAACTAATTAAAAATATCTAGTCAGAAGTCACCTCGACGGAGAAACTTTGGGAATTTAATCTCACGGGGAAATTTGGGGAAACCTTGTGGACACCTGAGGCAGTGTGAAGGTCCTTATGATATAGTTCCACAGTTCTTATTGCTATGATTGTTATGTTCACTATGCAGTTTGACATGAGGGCATATAAAAGGTATGAACAAAATGATTCACATCCTTTTAAATCCGCTCTAGTTGGTGGTCATTAAAAGAAACTCTGCTTGAGAGCAATCCATAGCAAGACATCTTCGGATGGAGACGAATCCTAATGGAATATGAGACACAGGATAGAAATTCACTCGAGGAAAACTTGCTTTTGAACTGTTCTATTTGATAAGAAACTTACTAACATGTTCACAACTCATCTGTTGGCAATGCATACTACTCGCATAGGTAGGCAGTAAACATGATCATTCATCCATCTCTATCTGTAATCCACCTACCACATGACGACTGCTCCGATTTACAAAAACGAATCCGTCAGAATCTTTGATTTGAATTGAACAATTACAATACGATTTCAAATTATTGTATTATTGTTTTGCTTCTTGTCTCTTTCTTTCTTCCTGCAGCTAGATTAGCCCAATTCTTTTTTTTTTTAGAGTTTCGGTTCAAACTACCAATTCTATCAATATTTTTAGGATCAGTATAAAATGATTTGATTGGTTTAGGATGAGTAACAAGAATTCAGAAGAGTAACAAGCTAAGCTCGTAATTCATCGACTTTCTTTTTAGAAACTCGAAAATACACATAAAGCAAAATTCAGCTCGCGGTACATCAATAGCTTTGACTAATATTGTCTATTTTTAGGTAAGAATGTTATTTATTTCAAAGCAAAAACGTGGAATTAATATACTTAAAGGACGATGCACAACTTCTAAAAATTGATCAATATGGCTCAAACCTAATGTTTCTTCATTTTTTATCTTTTTTTTTTTTAACTTTACCTCCCCCAACATTTCAAAAACTAATAATTTAAGAATCACATATTATATGTATTTATGAAGATTATTTAACTTTGTTAAACTATCCAAGGGATCGGCAACCTTTTGGAGAGTAGAGACCAAATAGCTATGTAGTATCATGGCAGAGGACCAAACAGCTATCGCTGCAGAGTGGTGGTGGATAAACCTGTTATTGATTTTCTGGATGTTTAGAGAAAACTAGTATTCAATATAATTTTATATAAGCAATACCCTTATTTTTTAGTACAGGTATTATAATAAAGAAATGAAATATTAACACAATTTAAAAGAAAAATTTATATTTTACAAAGAAAAAAAAAGTAGGAAAATACTAATTATTTTTAATGAGAGACTTGTTTCTGCTAATTTTTTGATATTTTTTCTATACCCGGCGAAATATTTGTCCATGACAGGAGCAAAACATTATCCAGGTGATCGTCAGGTGGATTCGAAATGAAATTTCAAAGATTCATTAAATTGCAAGTCAATTAATTCCAACTGATATTCTTCTGACTCTTACTCCACATCTGTTTCGTAAGGAGTACCAAACAATTGAAATATAATTTTATATTTCGAAAGATAGCAAAACGAGAGGAAAACACTTTTCTCAAAACATTAGTCGAGCTCCCGGTGGTTGCAGACCTCTGGACTATACTAATCATACTGGCAAAATAATTAAGTATTTAAAAGATCTACAAAGTCAATTTTCGAACCATTTATTGTAGATATGAACCGACTCTTCTTCCCTCAGAGTCAAGTCATAAACCCATTAAAAAGACAACAAAATAAATACTACAAGTGTGTACCTAGTACTGAGAGGCCTTATCTCTTCCCTTCATAAAAGCTCTTAGCAGAAGAAAAAACCATTTGAAAATAAAATCTATACCATTGACCTTTTACTGATGGCTTAAAACTAATTTCCTTATGCGTACATATATGTCTGGAAACTCTCATGTCCTCATTTGACTTCCTCAGTACATATTAGATATGTCACAAATCACGGATCCAAACCGGTTTGCAAATAGCTAGACTTATAAAAGCGGGTTTCTCCCCAACCTTTTTTCATCATGAGGAAAAGAATAAGTTCTTGCAAAATGAAACGATTCGTGTATTTTTAAATTTGTAATCACCAACGAAAAATAATAAGGTGTCATTATTAATCTATTATGTGCTCTTCTTCTATCAGACCAGAGGGAACCAGCACAAACATCCTCTACCAGGTGGCGCCCAAATTTAAGAAAAATAACAAATTACTTTATTAAGGAAAAACTTTACAGTCCTCTTTGGAACGTCTAACTCCCCTACCGAATGGTCCATTAAAATATGAACACTGAATTTTAAACTTCAACAAGATGTAATGTATTAATTAACCATAGAATTTCAACAAAATTAATATTATAATGTCTGAGCTCTCTTCATCATTCATGTAGTCGCCCTTAGTGGAAATGGTGGCATCCAGGTACCAGTGGAAGGCCTGGTACCCGCTGCGTATGTAGTCCTCTGGCATGGCGTCCCGATACGGGATGGCAGTGACTTTGAGGGGCTCAGTGTTTGGATTATGGACTCTGCAGCTCTTCTCCTCGACATGGACCCAAAAGGTTCAGTAGAGGGGATTTGCATCAGGGATGTGGGGAACCAAAAGTGTCAAAAAAGAGTTCAAAAGAACTCAAAGACTCATTCAAAAAGAGTCTTGCAACGGAGGAGACGTGTTTCTTTCACTACTGGTGTCAAAAGTGGCCTCTTTACACTCACAAGGTTCTTTCCATCCACTTTTTTATAGCCCTCTTGTCAATCTGATGTGAAATCCCAAGATGTCTTATATGGGTCCCCAAGCCTTAAGGGGATTGGCCTTGGCTATTTTCTGTAACTCCTCCAGATCCAGTTTGGCTTTTTTTGACATACCTTTTCATTCTCTCCAACGATTTGGACTTGCTGACAGAGTAGACGGTGGTCCAGCCCAGGAGATGACTAATGGAAATTCGTCCATAACGTTCAACTGTCATTTTCTCGAGCTAAGGTTTTTTTTTTATTTTGTAACTATTTGTTTTGGCGCTTTAGTATATTGGAATATGAATTAATTTTAATTGCTCAGCCTTCATTAATTATTGAATTAGTCAGAGTTCAGATTTCAATTGAACACTCGGTATAACAATAGTGATGAGCCTGTCTCTTCCCCTTGACTATTTTTACAAGAAAAAAGGGTAAGAAAGAACCGAATATTCAACCTAATCAAAAAAGCTTTTTGGAACCAGATCAGAACATCTGAAATTGAGATCATGATTTGCTAAAAATACTTATAGCAAATAACCACATTGAATCCGTAACTGCTATTTAAAGATCCTTTACATCACTACATAGTACATACAATGATAGAACTTGTAAATCGTGTCTAGGTAATCTGAGGAATGCATTTTCTTTTGCTAAGCTATTGAAATTATTATTTAACTCCTGAGTAGTGAACTTTCTTTTCTGCTAGATTCAATTATTTTCAAAAACTAAAAGAGCATTCGTGTGTGTCATAATAAAAGACGGGGTAGACCTTAAGGATTTTTGCAGAGTTATAATTGCAAGTACTGGTTGGACTCAGAGTAGAATTGGGGATCGACAATTATTGCATATGTCCTTTATTATTTCCTTCTCTTGTGACAGCTGATTTTAGCTGATCTTAAGAAATATCATGACAGCTAAGCTGCTTCATCCAAAACACTCTTCAAATTGTCAAGGTTACTATGTTGATCTTCGATTTCTTTTTTTAACATACCCAAAATCCACACAATTTTCATCACTACGTAGAACCGACTCCATTCATCAAAGTCGACGATACTTTAATTAAGTAGAATAAATGCATTAAACTAGAGAAATGCACAGGAAAGATATATATAATTATCACCAATTATATATAATTAGTTTATAGGGGGAAGTCTAGTGTTAAAGAATAATCTTTTGTCGAACTTTTTTAAAGATGACTCACAATACACTTGAAAATGAAGCACATTCTTCTGGGCAGATAATTTCTAACGTTCAGAGAAGGAAAGATTTAGATGTACTGTGTGGATTTGGATATGTTTCCTAGGATACATTGGAAGATGAAATGCAATTCGATTAAAAATGCAGGAGAAAATTATCTCCTTACTTATACGACGACGATACAAAATGATAACTTTTAAAAAAAAAAAAAAATAAACTATGTATTTTTTTCAACTTTCTTCGGGAAAAATTTTACTAAAAAAATTGATTAAACTATTATAGCATCTTCATTGTGAAATTCACGCAGCCTTTAAGATGAAACTAAAAATAATAAAATAAAAAAGTTTTCTTATTATTGTTCAAAGGTATATCAAAATCCCGTGGCGAACAAAAAAATATCATTCTTTTCAAAATATAGGTCCTTCTAATCTAGATCTTCCTCCATTAAAATATGATTATTTTACGACCTTACTTTCCTCTTTTAATTGAAGGACTTTGGTTGTATATCAATTTCCTGTGTCTTCAAAACGAATCGATAATTAATCTTAAAATTACTTTAGCATGTGAATTTTTATCATTATAATAATTCCTACCTCCTTAATATCTACAGGGCTTCGAAGATAAACAAAGACTGACTTCAGACGTTTGGATATGGCTTAAATATAGTGCTAGAGAGCTGAAACTAGATCTAAATTAAAGGTATGTTGATGTTTTATTTTTATCTACAATTAAATGACTTCAGCCTGAATAGCAGTTTCCACTCGATGTCGGAAGGCAAAGCAGGCATTGACGACCAGTGATTTACATCATCAACTATAATACTCCTTGTTTGCAAATACGTTAGCCTTTTTAAAATAGAGATGAATAATTAATAAACAAGTATTCATATCATTTACTCTTACGAAAAGATACAATTTTTTTTAATATGTACGTTCACCGCAATTTAGACAAGATTATCATCCCAAATTATAACTTTAAAACTAATTATGTAGAATATTGAAGCAAGTTCTACCTTTTTTTTTTTTGTCCGTGTATGTTGTGTAAAAAACCAACCCGATGCACTTTTGGGGAAACCATAATTTCACACATATATTATTAAGAAAATTAGGTATATATATGTAGATTACACCCTAAAAATTCAATCAGAACTATAAATCGTCAAAGTTAAAAGTTATTGCAAATAAGTATATCATTTGTATGCATTAAATTAAAGTAAAGATATGCAAGTAACAGAGTTAGAAGAGTTAAAGAAAAGATTTATTACGTAAAAAAAAAAAAAAGCTCTAGGCCGTATTATTTTACCTCACTTTTCCATATTCCCCAGCCCTCATAAGACAAAAAGATTATAAACATCAGCTATATTACAAGAATTAATTAATTATACTACATTATTTTTATATTCATAACGGGCCAAACTTAAATTTAGTTATATGATTTGTTCTAAGACCAAAAGTTAGCCAATATATAAGTAAATGTATCAGCGTAACGAAGAAAATTGTTGTGTGTGTGTTGTTGTTTTTTTCTAATTATTGTATGTACTAAATTGCGTGCGCACAAACTTTTCTAAAAGCCTTTTTGCCGCAACCTATTTTCCCAAACAGACACATGGTCAAAAAAAAACAAGAATTATACAGTGAGGTCGAGCAAATCGTGACAAATATATACGTAACTGATATGAACGTTTTATTTAAGAACAGTAAGGACTAGAAGGTTGAAAACATACTCCTTCGAGATGTTAGCCCACACATCTTCAACAGAGGCCTTTAGAGCTTTAACACTTGCATGATGAGTGTGTCAAGCTTTTTCTCTCTACATTTTTCTAAATCCCATTGTCCAAACACGAACAATCTGGAGAAGAAGGTGGCCATATTGACGAAGGCCAAAAATCGTCCAAATTCATCTCACGCCACTTTTGAGTTTTAGCAGCTTTGTGGTGAATCTTGTTGCTAAACGTAACCTCCCAAGGATAGGTTTGGTCCAGCCAAGGCTTTATGACCTCGTTCATGACCTTCAAATACTGCTCCGTGTTGATTATGAGACCCTTTGGGAAGCAGTACGGAGGAATTACCTTGCCATCATATGCCACTACACACCACATCACGACCCCAGCTTTGTTTCATTAATAGGGGGAACCTCATTGGGACTTGTGGCCAAATAGCAATTTTTTTCTGCATTTCTGGCCTAGTCAACAGTTCAAAACTTATTATCACTGAAGATGCACACAACGTGAGAAATGTACTTATCCAGTTCAGAAGTCTTTTTCCTGTGGTCACTCTATTTTCTATGATAGCCTTGGTAATAAGCTGCCAATCTCTCTAGTGTAGCTTTTGACCCCAAGGCCCCTTATTGCATCAATTATAGTCATCTTGGGCAACCCTGTGGCCTTTCCCAAGTTGGCCATAGATATTTCGGGGTTCTCATGGATTGTGGCCTTGATCTCGACCAATTTAGGTTCTGTACGTTTTATATTTTGTCCACCACAACTTTTTTTTTCCCTCTGAAGGACATTTCCGGACTTGACCATAGCCTTGACTTTATAAATAAATGCTCTGGAGCACTTCCCCTTGTCCATTATCTTTGAGATTGACAAATTGGCTCTTAGATGGGCTACAACTCTTTCCCTCCATATCTCTAGACTGAAGTTGGATATCAATAAACTTATAAAAAAAAAAATCAAGGTCTACCTGTTCTAAATGTTGAAATTAAAGATGACCAAACTTGTTTTTGTAGAATCATAAAAATATGGCTAAAGAACTTGAAATTTGATTTTTCTTACTATTTCAACTGAAATGGAGCTGGTGGGCATATCCATTGGCAAAATTAGACTAAAACAGGAGCAATGTTCAGCTAAATTTTTGCTTTCTAACATATTAAAAGAACATTACTATTGTAACCTTCATAGAGGAGTACTTCACAGCCAAAGGCATAACTAACACAAAAAAGTAGACTGACTTTGGACAGGAGTTTCAAATTAACAAATTTTGACAGTTGACATTTGAAGGTTTCTGCAAACTTTTAATGAAGTCATTTAAAGAAAATAGCGTCATCTATGTTTGAAGCACGGGACTTTTCCGCCCATGTGATAGAACCATTGTAACTAAACTAATGACGATTGTCCAATAAATCACGGCGTTACCCCGCTAACACAAAAATATACAGTATATTTTGTTGTCTTTTGTCAATGTTTTGATTTTTGGATGAATATTTATCATATTGCTTTTTGCAAGGACTACTGTATCCTAAGATCCTAAGTAGTGTATGTTTATCGTTCAAAGACAAAAAAAGAACTTGAGAATGATGGAATTAGAGTTAATAATTAATTAATTAATGAACATTTATTAATTGCAATTCGTATCAAATAAATAAATAATCTTTTAAAATTGGAGTTACATTAGTGGAATTCATAATCACACAGTATTGAATCATCATTAAATATATTTTTTATTATTTTGGCAAAGTAGTATTTTGGCCAACTTTACGTTCGCCAAAGTGGTCATTCGGCACAGTGTCCTAAAATCATTAAACTTGCAGGAGCTATTCAAAATGTTGAATCATTTAGAATATTACAATATAAGCTTTCAATAATCATTTTTTTCGTCACTATCAGTCATAAAATGTCAAAGATTACATAAAGCACCAAAGCAAGGGAGGATTGAGAAACCATTAGTCCTACCCTACTGTTTGAAAGACAATAATCCATGCTTCATACTTAAGTATACAAAAAAGATTGTATTTCAAACTTAAATAAAAACTAGTTCGTGAATACATTGAGAAAGAAATTAGTTTATTTCCATTAAATTATAACGGAAATCGACCTTTTTTATTTACTATGGCCTCCCTCACTTTCAATGATGGCCTCCACCAACTTCCTGAAGGCTGCACAAACCTTACAGATGTATTATTCTGAAAAGTCACCCCATAAGGACTTGACGGTGGACTTCAAAGATGTTACAAACTCGTGAGGCTTGTTGCAGGCAGCTCCCCCGACCTTTGCCTAGATGGCACAGTCCTAAACATTCAGATTGGGAGAGCTGGAGGTCCCATGTTCCATGACCAAAAAAAAGTTAACATCAAGATAGTTTTGGGTCTTTTGGCTGTTGTTAAAGGGAGCTCCATCTTCTTGGAACACTATTCAAACTATACACTAAGCTTGTATTTTGGGTGCTCAAATAGTGTTCCAAAAAGATGAAACACGTAGTTACCCGAAGCAGCGCAATATAGACTTCAGAGATAACCTTCTTGTTGTTCTGAATTGACACTTCTTCTCATTGGACCCAATGACGCCCAACCCCATAAGTGAGTATGCATGCTATATTTTAAATGTGAATTTCGGATTAGTTATTAGTTCATTCACATCGAGGTCCGATATGCAACTGTCTATTTTGCTATGACGACCAATCGACCCTGACAACTTTTCGTCCTAGAAAATTATGACTGTTGGCTTGTGGTTGAACACATTCAAAAGAGGCTTGGCTCTAGACAACATCTTCTCCATGTTGACCGTCGTAATGAGGCTTTTCTTCCTCCTTGCTCTTGATTTTGCTCCCAATTCATCTTTAATGATCATTCGGAGCGTAACCTTACCCTCATTAATCTTCTGGGGCATACCGTAAATCGTCCTAACTGGATTTATAGTAAGGTGGTAGCATAGCCATGGTCTTTGTCCTTACTGTTCGCTTCCAACCTTTCCCATACTTTTTGGTGACTATTCCTTGGGCTTCAAATCGCTCTTAATACCATCCGGCTGATCCTGAGGTTATTGGCAATCTCAGTTGTGGTCTCCTGGCACACAAGCATTTTCAGCGCAATAATTATTACGGCTTCCATTTTGTTGTCTATGAAGATAGAGCGAGTGTTTATAAGCTAATACACAAACGTATGTGATTATGAAAATATAACGCAACCTCGCTGTTGTAAAAATTCCTATCAAAAACTTT
The DNA here is from genome assembly GCF_016086655.4 of Lepeophtheirus salmonis. NCBI lineage: Eukaryota > Metazoa > Arthropoda > Copepoda > Siphonostomatoida > Caligidae > Lepeophtheirus > Lepeophtheirus salmonis. The sequence goes on from NC_052134.2 coordinate 46,312,540, forward strand.
GAGCTATGAGCATTTCTTTAAGTGTAAACTGGGGATGGGGAAACTATAAAAGGTAGTATGATTAAGGTGACATCACCTTTATGAAACTAAATTATCCCCAACTTTTGAATTGGTTTGGGTCATTTTTTTAATATCAATCACTCGTGCAAATACTCCGATTGTCTGCCACCCTAAAACCCATTTCCTGTAAATACAGCATCAAGAACAAAGAGTGATTGATTTACTTCAGCTAGAATAAATTTTTAAAAAAACCAATTTTTCAATTCATCGTTATCACAACCGGAAAATTATAGATTCTGACTTCTATAGATATTCTTGACAGAAATTATAGGATATCAGTGAGAATCTATTAATACTTTTTGGAAAAGACGGCGGTTGGCATGAAATTTTTTGAATTCTGAATAACCAGAAAAAATATTATCTCTTTAAATCCATTGGGTGACTCTAGTTCCAAGCATCCAGTCCAGATTATAGTTCATATCTAGAAATTATAACCTAAGGAGTTCTCTTTTTGAATCACAAGTTCATGAAATGTTCAGTTATATAAAATAGAAAAAAATCGACCTAAAATTAAAATGAATTATAGAAAGACTAAAATACATTTTTTAAATCAAAAAGAACAAGGTTAGAATAACATTCTATTAACTTTTAGGAGATCAAGGTAGCACAAAATATTAAAAATACCTAATCGACAATAACTTTGGAACATATTTAGATAGAGAGCTCAAATTTGTTTCATTATGAAGGTTTAATAAAAAAGTTTCATATAGAAAAAATTTCAAGACCAAAGTATAGTATTAAAGTCACACAAAAGCTCGAAACTGTGTAATTGACCATCACTTTTGAACAACTTGAGATACAGTGCTCAAATCATTTCTTGTGGGACAAAATACATATACTAGAATGAGCACTCGGTCGAGCACAAAACCTCCGCTTCAAATCAAATTGAGTGATGTATCTCATTGTGCTCCAAGCTTATATCTGATTATGCATTTTTTACATTTTGTGTTACTTTGAATTAACATCTCAAAATGTTATGGCTTCTAACTGTGACTATGTATAATCTTCGTACCAAAAATTTGATTAAAATGGATTCGTAACTTTTGCTGTAACCCTACACAGTGACTAACAAGCAAACAAACAGAGGTAAAAATATAACTTCTGTTCAACTTATTTGCAGAGGTAATAACACATATTTCGGATCTGGGTCCAAGATCCGCCTTATCTTTAGTGTTATGTTGCTACTAATTTCTTCTGTCCAGTCCAGTATAGGACTTGTTCTTATGAACAAATGAATAATACTAACTCATTAGTAGAGAGGGGGATTTAGTAAGAGCCCGAGGAAAAGGTGGGAGTGAGAGATATAGTACAGCTGAATTAAGACCCATATTAATATAAGCTGCCTCTTTTATGATTTTGGAAGGAGAAAATGAATTACTGCTACTTTTAAAATAGCATTAATACAGAGAAAATATTCTAATTATATTTAAATTCATATATATTAATTGTAATATGCATTTTTAAATCAATTTACAACAGAGATAGGCGAGAATTCATTTTATAGAGGGACAGATATTAACACATCACGACTTATTAAATAATGAACAAAAGGGAAAGAAAACACGCAACAAATGTTTTTATTTTTATTTTTTAATCACTAAACTTTGTTTTTATTTACAAACCTTTACACCTTTAAAGTATGAATCACCGACCTATATAATAATTATATAGGTCGGTATGAATACAAAAGATATTAAATTTCATAGAATACAACATCGCATATATTTTACTTTAACATAATGAAGAAATGATATTTCAGTTAGGAAAAATACCCACAGATGGAGTTTGGCAGCCTAACGAGTGATCATTCTAGTTATAATATACTATACTGTCTTTACTATGATCTCAAATCCTGCAATTAGGTAGGCAAATTCTTTCTTTTTCTTTTTTCACTGGAAAAAAGTACTCTTTTTCTGAGGACTTGAACTGGACTCCGTTAAAATATTCAAGAATATCAAGACTCGACTTGGACTTTCAGTATAAGAACTTTTCCCTAACCTCTGTAATCAAGCACAGGACCCAAGACAAGTGCCTTCAATGAATTTTACCATCAAACCGACATTGGGATTTACACTTTTGTATATTCCATTATGAATGGGATTTTCATCAAACCAATCATTTGATTTAAGACGCTTGACTCATAATATGAAAGGAATCAATCCCGTGTCTCAAGGGATTCCCCTCAAGGTTTTCAAAGATTATTATATGGCACAGATTTAATACATACATATATAAAAGCAATCAATATAAAGTAATATTGAAAAAATCAACTGTAACTAGTCATTTCTTTTTCTAATACCGAGTGCTCCATTAAAATCTGAACACGTTGAATTTTAAACTTTAAACACAATATAACTAATTAATTAAGAATAGAATTTCCAAAAAGTTAATACTATAAATAGATGTGTGTCCGAGCCCTCTTAATCATTAATATTGCCTCCCTTAGCCGCAATTATGGCTTCCAGTGGTGGTAGAAGGCCTGGCACCCACTACGGATGTAGTCCTATTTTATGGCGTCCCAGTGCTGGCTGACAGTAGCTTTGAGGGCATCAGTGTTTAGATTGTGGGCACTGCAGGCTTTCCTCTCGACATGTATCCAAGAGGTTAGCATCAGGATTTTAAGGGACCAAAAGTGTAAAAAAAGAGTTCAAAAGAACTTAAAAGACTCATTCAATAGAGTTTTGCAGCGGAGGAGATGGGTTACTTTCGTTGAGTGCGTCAAAAGTGGCCTCTCCACTCTCACAAGGCTCCTTCCCCCCCCCCCCACTTTTTTGATAGATCTCTCCGGTCTAAGCACGTTTCCTCATGGACTTGAGGGGATTGGCCTGGGCTGTTTTCTTTAACTCCCCCGGATCCAGTTGGACCTTTTTGACAGAGCCCTTCTTCCTCTCCAATGTTTGGACTTGCTGATGGCGTAAACAGTGGTCCTGGAGACGCCCATCTGCTTGGAGTGTGTGTGTGGAAATTTGTCGATTACGTTCAAGCTGCATTTTTCAACTTGTATGTAAGCTAATATGAATTAATTTCAATCACTCAACCTTCATTAATTATTGAATTAGTAAGTCTTCAGATTTTGATGGACCACGCGGTATATATATTTTTTAATTCGATAAGAAAAGCTCAAAGGAATTAACTCTCAGTAGAGTGAATATATATTATATTAACTATTTCATTATTGAAAATAATTGTTCACTATAGGTATATACTTTGTATTGAGTAACAAATTTAATCTAAAAATCCAAATGAAACACACAAGGAAAAAATAGTTTTGGATTCGAGAGAAAATTTTCGAGTTTGGTCGCTTTATAGTTTTTGAATTTTGCATTGAGTTAAGTTTTTGTTGGAGTAACATACCAGTTTTGAGATTGGTCGAGTTGGAGTTTTTATAATTTTTCCATGATGTAGTGTAGTTTTTATTTTATAATACATATGGTAGTTCAACAGAAGAACATGCTGGGATTATTTTTTCAAAAGTGACCCTAGATTACATTTGTATTTTAAATATACATAAGGGTCCTGCATATCGCGGTTTCAAACATCGTGAATTTTACATACTGCGGTGTTTGAAATTATTCTGACTCCCCATATAGTGCAGTATACAGAGTGCAATAGGGAAATTTTCCGCGTTATTATTATTATTATTTTATTGCGCCAATTAAGGTTTCAGGTAACATATCAAGCAATTTTTCGATACATGTGTTGTTTTTCTTGTGCATTGTTTCGATTTGATCAAAATCGGACAGAAAATGAGTGAACACGAATCAAAGAAGAAATGGGGTTCGGATCTTCTCGACCCGGATGTTGATCCAAAAACAATTTCAGACATTGTCGGCGTGACCGTGAGGACAGTCCGGAACATAAGGTGGCCTAGAAGAATGGGAAAGGAATCAAAAGGAAGGCAAAAAGTGCGGAAAATGGTTTGAAGCGAGATGAAACATTTCTCAAGTCCCTGGAAGCTAAGATCAAGGAAGTTCCAATAGTATCAATGAGCCGCTTGGCTGACGAGTTCAACGTAGACGAGATCACCGTCAGGAGGCAGTACATGATTACCTAAGCCTTAACAGCTTTGTCAGGACTCCAAGACATCTTCTCACCGACAGGATGAAGGTTTTACGGCTTGAAAGATGCAAAAAGTCCTTAAGAGTCATCTGACGACTGTGAAGATCTTCTCAGACAAGAAGATCTTCACAGTCTAACAGGTTTTCAAGGGCAGAAACGAAAGATATATTGCAACATCACCTGAGGGAGTCCAGGTCACCTTCAGAACAAAACATCCGGCCCTAACAACATGCTTGGAGTCGTGGCCTCTGATGGGAAGAAAAAGGATCCCTTCTTCTTTAATCCCAGTGATATAAATAAACAACAGAAAATCAAATTACCAGATAATTAATCCTAGAAAATGAGAAACTTTAGTACACACGTTAAGATAATAATACAAAATCTTGACTCTTCTATTTTTATAAAAGCTTATATGAAATATATACAAAGAGATATATATAAAATAATACTAATTTTCTATATTTCAAATGTATTTAAATACATTATATTTAAATTTCAGAATTAAATTAATCTAAAAAGAATTTAAATTTCTTGCAACGCTCTCCAAAATTTCTTGTTACCTTGGACAACTCTACAAAACCATCGGGCTCCTGTATTTACTATTTATCAACCACTAAAAACGATGCTTTATATAGGAAGGGTCTGGAAATTATGTTTTTCTTCCATTCGTTAAGGTCCAAAATCCTCACAGTAATAGGAAGATGGTTAGTTCCATATAGAATCACAAAATATGCATAAGATATAAACAGACAAGACTTTCATGGACAAGGTCCCCATCTTGACCTATAACTCCAGTACAATCATTGATGTAAGTAGAGATTTCAAAATTTCTTCATGGCATTTTGATGAATAAATGGACTGCATATTAATGCTAATAATTCTTTGCAACTGTCGTAGCTGTAGCATTCCGTGATTCCTTCCCAATACTTTGAAACCTGCGTACTATTTGTATATATAATTAATTAAGGTTTGAAGAATTGTAATTGTCTAGCTTGTTTACATTTTTGTTTTTAATTTCTCAAAGCTTGAATACAACGGTAAAAATTTTAAACTAAGAAGAAGTAGTATTCCCTCTATTATTATCCAAGACAAAAAACCCTGAAGGCGAAAACGTCACAAGGCAAAACAGTACCAGGCGAAAGCATCACAAGGCGAATATGTACAAGGAAAAACGTCAAAGGCAAAATGGGTACAAGGCGAATCCCCCTTACACGGTGTGGAGCGTCTTAGAGAGCAAGGTTGGGAAGATATAACACAGAAATGTGCTGGAGCTCAAGGCCAGCATCAAGAAGCAATGGGGAGACATGTCCGCCGATTATATTGCGTCGACTTGCCCCGGCCTCTTGAGGAGACTGTAATAGAGGCTGGAGGCGGCCATATTGAATAATTCCTACCAAGATTGATTGCTAAAAGTGTTTTCAATAACATTTTTCCTTACACTTTTCTAATAAAAAGTTGTAATGTTTTGGTTTTGCTTAATGATCACGAATAATTTCCCTATCGTGTTCTGTATTCCCCTTATATTGCATTTTTTTCATATTCTGATATTAAATTATAAAAACCATGTATTTAGGTATATAAGAATTTCAGTGGTTCTTGATGAGTTTCTTCATATTATGCCTATATTTTCATATGTATAAATTTTTGCATACGGGGAGTGTCCCTGTAAGTATTTGATTTGATGCCTAGACTTAAAACTTTTGGTTATGACTTATTATACAAACTTGCAATCAAAAAGGTTGCTAAATAAATATTGTTTAAGCTCCGATTATTAGCGTATCTTGTATAGCATACACTATTTTAAATAATTTAGGATGAATAAAATGTTTTTAATTTCCGAAGCATACAAAAAAAAAGACAAAGTAAAAATGATAAAGTGGACTTTGATATAAGTCTGAATTTTCTTATTCCCAAAAACCTCAATAAGCAGGGACCCTCTGTATTTACCTACCATAGCTATTAAATGATCATTTTGATAAATCATTTGGAGACGCCGCAAATTGAACTGAAATACCCTACCAAAAATAGATCATTTATAGATAAAATAGAATATATATTAAAACGGCTATATCACAATTAAACAAAGTATCATATATCAAATAAAGGTTCCAGACAATAATTAATATTCTTAGATATCTCCTAGATATCCTTACCGCTTTAGAAAATTACTCACCAATTTATAAAAAAATCAGAATAGTTATTATTCAGATATTTTTTATTGATAAGATATAGTAAAAAAATATATATTTTTAAATTTAATAAATAACATGTTCTAATCCTTCATACTTACTTTGATACATTTATAAAAAAAAAAATTGATGACCAAAATAAGCATTTTATTTTTTAGAAAATCAAAAGTTGAAATTGGTAAAATATTAAAAAGAATTGCATTCAATTCAAACATTCACAAACAAAAATATAAAATAAATTAATAAAATCAATGACATTTCCAAATGGGATAACACGATCCGCTTAAAAATTACAATTGAGATTGTGTTTTGTGCATAAATCACTGATATCAAAACCTTTTGACCTTCGCCTCTTGTTTATCAAATGCTATGTGATCTATAAACAACTACATTATTGAATCTTCACGGAACTTCCAATCGTATGAGCAGTCTTCTGTAAGAATCAACAATTAAAAATATGTAAAATATACCCCAGTTTTGTAATAGTATAAGTGTTCATACAATATTTTTATCCAATGAGTCGTAACCGTCCCATTTCTCCTTGATATTCTGATTCAGCTTCCATAGTTTGCCCTAAATTCTTCTATAACTATTTGAGTTACAACAACTTTTAACCCCTTCTCGACTGTTATTCGACGGATTCTTCATTGGCGACCCTTTCTTAAATTTTAAAATGACTTTTACAACAAGTTTTTACTATTAGATATAAAAGGTTTCATTCACGGCATTATGTGCACTTACGTTGTTCTTTTCTTTATATACCCCAATAGAACCACGTGTTTCGTATTCTCCTAAAAATGCAAATTATATATATTTTATTTTTATTTTTAGAAACTATAGTGCAGGTCCTTTTGAAAATAAAATATTTTCAAGTTTTTATCAAATGACGTTTTTTTAAACTTACCAGCTTTTTTTAGCAAAGATCAAGACTTCTTGTGGCCTTTTTTAAATGAATTATTTCATTATCTATTATTGATGTTTTTTTAATAAAAAATAATCCTTGTGCCATTCATGCCATCTTGCCGCAATATTCAGGTCTACCTAGTTTTAGGTGGAACCCTCCCCAACGAGGATCAACGTGATTTTAGGCCGGACCCCATCTCCCCTAATGGGCCAAGTGGTTTGTGAATACCCCCTTATTGGCTTCGAGTTTAATCTTTATATTAATATTCAGTTAGTTATAAAAAACATTATCAGAAGATTATTTGATTGCAAAATGACCATGCAATCCACACTATATATACACAAAGTGCTATTCTGGCTAAATAATATGACGCTCGGAGAATATATCATTGTCATAATAATACATCTAGTACGAACAATATGATGAAAACTAAATTATATATTTATCATAATTATTTATAAAAAACAAACTCATGTTGTAACGTTTCTTATAGTTATATTACTATTATGTACCTCATATATAAAATTGTATTGTATCAAACAGGGTTTAATACTTTGCTAGTATATTGGTAAATACTATCAGTTATTCCGAACCTTTTCATCACTACAGAGTCCTAAATATCTTGCGGCATATATAATATGATCAACTAATAAATGTTTATATATTTTTATATTGTAATATTTCGTAGAACCCTTAACGATATATCACGGAGAACAAGACTCCGAGTAGCTACAGTTGGAAACCATGGTCCTAAATAATCAATTTTAAAGTGATATATTCGAGAATCAACAACAAATAATCGATTTTAAAGTGATGTGATTAATTAAAAATTTATTCTAGATACCCCCCAATTAATAGCCATATTTTTATTAATTAAACGGAAGCTTGTAACTCTAGAAAACCTCTCCACGCAAAATGATCACAGCATTTTATAAATAGTTCATCTATGTATATATAATTAAATTTTTATTTAATCCATTTATAAATTTCCTTATCTCAATTGATAATGATAATTGATCTTAGTCATAATCGCTATGAGTCAGAAAACAAATTTGTTCAATACGTAAAAGAATTTATTTTTAATCGTCAAAGAAGTCCTCTAATGTCATATACTTACTTAAATTTAAAAATATAGCATTTGTTGAGTACCAAAAGCCTAGTAATTTCAGAGTTGAGATATGTTATTACATAAACAGTAGGTTCATTCATTTTAAATAATCAAGACTAGTGCAAAACAAAATGTATTCATGTAAGTACAGCATACTTGCTGTCTCTAGAGTGAAATTTAAATAATAAAATACATTATAGAACAATTCCACTCAAGGTAGGTATATAATAATTAATATATTATTATATGAATAGTGAGCAGCAGAGCATGAACTATAGCCTATAGGCGACAACACTGCATAGGTATGAAATATATGCCACAAGCTGACAATGAGAGCTCTAATAGTCGTATATAAATAACATAAAAGAGTTCAATGTTTTATTTTTTACCTAATATTATTTTTGCAAGGAAAGAAGGATTTGTGACGTCATAGGTATTCCACTTTGATTTTATACCTTGCTGGCTAGCTCCTCAGCTTTGCGTATATAAATGAATGTTGGACACTGTTTTATTATACTACAAAAACACATTTGTTAAATCAATAGAATATTAAATAGATACCCCCTACAGTCGTAAATTCGAATTGATTTAATTCATAATACAAATGGTTGTCACTTATTAAATAATAAACATTGAGCAAACCCATTTATTATTACGTCATCACTAATCAGTAAGAGAGCGCGTGAGTGATATTATTGTTACAAAAATATTCGTAGCGAGAAATTATTAAGATATAAAAATTGCTACGAATTTCTGGCTCATACATCATTTCATGAATAACTAATTTATTTTTTGATGATATCTAGTTCTAGGAACACAGTTATTATATTAAGGAGTGTTCCTGGAGGGGATCATTGAGTGATTCACACTACAGAGCTGCTCACTCTCTCTCTCTCTTCCTCTGCTCTGCACTCTAGGATTTGAGTTGTAGTTGAGCTGCTTACTTGTATAGCTATAAAGAGAATTGTCGAATATTTATGATTTCCACCAATAAAATGAATTGTTCTGCCTGCTCATGAATTTGAGCGTATGTTAAAAAACACACCCTACATAATATTGTCCACAATTTCACTACTAAGAATTAAAGTCATTCGCAATATTTGTTGCCGTTCACGTACGCACCCATCTCCTGGAGATTCGTCATCAATCATCAACATGACACAGGACAAAACGGGTAAATGGTTATTCTTGTACTAATAAGTAATAGATATTATTATAAATAAACGTCTTATTCACGAATTTCTATACAATAATATATTTAGAATGTTTTTTTTTATTACTATTTTTCTTTTCCAAAGCACAAATGAGCGAAAAAAGAGCCTTTACAGCAGGCATTATCTCTGGTTAGCACAGTTGGTGGTTTATTCAATAATTTTTGATTTCATTTTAGTTATTAAAGCATGTATTTATTACCTAAATGTGTCTTCTTTTTATAGTATAAATCCATGTGACGAACACAGTTTACTCTAGTCTACCAATTGCATGCTTTTTTTTTATGGAATATGACATCATTATTTTATTAATAGAAAAACCTAATTTGCTGTATAGTACTATTGTAGTGGATATTTCAATTTGTCCCTATTAAAGCCTTTTCAATTTGAATGTTTGAGTGCAATTTTTAGAATTTTCATTTCTTTTTTAATCACATTAATATTTGCCCTTTATTACTCCTTTGTACCTATTCTATTAATAATGTCAATCCAATGACTAATTTAAATTCGATTTGATTTTTATGAATATTAATATACAATTGTCTTATAGTAGTTACTTGAGCCTATTAATTAAAGCCTTCTCAATTTGAATGTGCAACTTTTACAAATTTCATTTTTTTTAAATGGTACGATATTTCATACCATTAGTCTATGAATATGTGCATATTATTTCTCTTTTGTAGAGCACACCCTATTACTCTACAACTTTATCGTCAATACCTAGTGCATAATTATGTCCCATCAACACAGAAGTAAGCAGAATGATTTTTTCCCAAAAATGAGTCTGGATTATATTTATATTCTTCCACGAGTTGTCGTCAATTACTATCAACATATTATTCTGATCAATCCCTTTGGTATGTCGTAAATTGTGCTTAAAGTAGCCAAAATTGATCGTCACAATAAAAGAAAGAGAAATTGATAGATTTTATTTGAAATGCCATATGGGGACCAATAAAAGTTCTTTAAACAAAATAAAGGTTCTAAACTATAGCTAAAATTATTGGGTATATTAATGCATCTCATAAATTTGAATAATAAGCATATAATGGAATCAAATATGTCTATGAAATTTGGGTCTATATATGCATGAAGTAAAAAAATTAATTGGGGTTTTCTCCAATTGTTTGTATGTTGACGCACAACATGTTAATGACAATTTTTAATTTGATTTTTTATTAATATAGTTAAAAAAATAAGTATCTTTTTATCACTACCACCAAGGATAGATAAGACAAATAGTCCTATTGGCTTAGAATTTTTCTTTATTACTAAATTATATATAAATATATATAGTCGCTGTTTTTTTGTTTTTTTTGTACATTGCTCAATCATGAAAACTAATTTGTCAAATACTCTTCTTGATTATTCAGATGTTTTGGAACGATCATTTTCAATTCAAGATTCCATCGATGTTCTTCAAAAGGGAACTATTCTATATAAAGTTCGTGATAAAGGCGTTCGTGGTGTCAAAGTCTATCAACGGAAATGCAAATTGGATTTGGAAAATCTCTGTGTTCTCTACTATCCCAATAAAAGACGTATCAACTCCTGCTTCAAGATTGAGGGTACATCTTCTTCTTGTTGTGACAGTAAATTCTTTAACACAATATTCAATAACTTTTCTTAATATTCATTCTGTGTTATTGGTTTAGATATTTACGACGACATACACCAATATCTCGTTTAGTCAGGGTTTTGCAATCTTACGGTTTTTCATTTTATGGCGTTTTTTTAGTAATAAAACCCACGATTTTATGTTGAAAATAATATGTATACTTTAATTTATTCATTAAATTATGCATTTCATGGTTTATAACAGTATTGATAGGCTCGGAACACTCCCAGACCATTTAGCCGAGGTATTGCTGTATATATTGAATCAAAAATGTGATTTCTTTATGCTTCAATTGAAACTTTATCTATATGAATAGCTTATAATAATGAGTACGTCAAATGAATTGAATCGCTACAATGGTGATTTACTTCGACACACGAATGAATATTTCCTCCGCATATCAATGGATTGCATATCCATCATTATAGCTAAAAACGCAAATAATATCTCAAAGTACTTACCAAAAAAAATAATTATTCACACTCACTTCTTGCTTGTGTAGAAATGCACTGTTTTACGTACTAAAAGTTCTTTATTTATATATATACATAATCAATTAAAGAATCCGTATAAATGCTCTTTTAACTGATGTATTATTTGCTTTTTCTACAGGTTCTCCTCACTATGACTTAACCAAAGTAACAGAGATTCGAATTGGACATGGTACTGATACTTTCAACACATTAGTCAAAATAGCACGTAGTAAACAGTCAGGTGCAGGTCTTCCAAGAGCATTCAATAAAGTATTTTAAGTATTGATATCGATGTAACTGAAATTAACGGTCATTTTTAAAATTACAGAATTTACCTGCTCATTGTTGTTTCTCTATGATTATGGATGATAACGAATCCGTTGATTTCATAGCTGATGATGAAAATACCAGAAATATTTGGGCTGACACCCTAAGTCATATGATCAGTACGCTTCACAGTCTCGGAGAACAGAAAAAATATGAATTGTAAATTAATCCTCTTTTTAAAAATTTTGTATTAGTTTGACAATTTTTTAAAGGTTTTTAAGAGAGAAATTTCGCAATGCTGATAAAAATAACTCCAATTGTCTGTCATTTAAGGAAGTACGCGATCTCATTGAGGATCTTAATGTTAAAATGGATAAAGGCGAATTGAAATCCTTATTTGAAGTGAGTTTATCGGGATGAAACTAATGTGAAAGTTATTATAATTATGAAAAACTTATTTTAGGAAGCAAATGGGACGCAAGGGAAGCCAGATGCATCACTCTCCGAGTCGGAGTTTGTGTCTTTTTACTATAGTCTTCTGAAAAAACCTGAGCTGGAAAAGATTTACCGAAAATATGCTAAAACCAATTCCAAAATATCTGTTGATGATCTTACTCGGTTCTTCATGAACGAACAAAACACGGAAATGTTGAAGATTGAGTGTGAGCAAATTATCGAGGCTTATGAGCCATCCAAAAATAAAAAGTATATGAGTAATGAAGGCTTTATTCAATTCATGATGTTTTCTGAACTCCAAAATATCACGGCAACCAACTTTATTTATCAGGATATGACGCAGCCTCTGTCACACTATTGGATTGCATCCTCGCATAACACGTATTTAACTGGAAATCAAGTCACTGGCGAAAGTAGTGTGGATGCCTACATTAAAGCTCTGAAAGAAGGATGCCGATGCGTTGAATGTAAGTGGTAATTTACGTATTTCATGAAGAATATTTCCAAAGAGAACATTGCCTGACATCTATTTAACATTTTAAAAAGTTAGCTCCTGGTTATCAAATTAAAATCTACAACTTTATCATCTTAATACCTGGCAAGAGTGCTGTAGTTTTCTAGGGAAGTGATTACATCTGTGTCTTATCTTTGCCCATGCAAAGAATATGTATTATAAAAAAATATTTGCCAATTTCTCCAACTAAAGGCTTTAGATAGTCTCATTGGATTGATAAACGATCGTAATGTTATATTGAATGTATTTCAGTATCAATTTTTCTCGATCCAAAAAAGATAGATCATATTCTTACTTTGACACTCAACTATTGAAATTAAAGATTCTCAATTTGAGAAGTTGGTAAATACAGAAATAAGGAAATGAAATAAAGTTGAAAACGGGAAAAATGAAATGGGATTTTCTTTGTACTTTGTTTCGGCGTTTTACATTTAGCCAGCCGTGCATTGAGATGATAAAATTGTAGTTATTTATCTTTTCATATATACACTGAATTTTTTAAATTAATTATTAATTGACGTTGGACAATTTTCCCTCGTACAGTATTATTAATTATTTTCATAGTCTATACACAGAGTCAGTTATACTTTGCAAAGATGAATATGTGAGGCCTTATCTTTCTTGTTATTAATTTGAATTTAATTTCATTTTTTCTTGGTTTTTAGGAAATAAATTACCAATATTTTTTAAAGAAAGTAATTTCGAATCCTAGTATTATTTAGGAAAATGAATTCCCGCAGTTTATATATTTTTTACGATAAAATGTGGGACTTAGTGGCTGTGGGCAAAGACGAAATTTGATTTTTCTTTTTGTTTGTTTTTATTGTCGAGGTATTTTGGAAAAATTTTAATAATACATTTATGACATTTTATTAGAAATGTCTTCAAATTACGATGTTCTTATTTTTTACTATTTAATGTGAGGCCTACGGCAAGTGTCCCCAAGTCTTTCACCTAAAACGGACAAGATATTAATACGTATTTTTATTCTCATTTTAAGTGGATTGTTGGGATGGAGATGAAAACGAGCCCATAATTTACCATGGTTGGACACTGACTTCTAAAATTCTTTTTAAGGACGTCATTAATGATGCTATTAAGCCCTACGCATTCGACCGTTCAGATTACCCATTGATATTATCAATTGAGAACCATTGTAGTCTGGAAATGCAAGACAAAATGGCGGATTACATGACTACAATCCTCGGAGATATGTTGTACACTCTACCACCTGATGAGAAGAAAGACAATCTTCCAAGTCCAGAAGCTCTTAAGCATAAAATATTGATTAAAGCAAAGAGATTGCCTCCAGGAAAGACTCAGGATGATGTTGTTGAAGATGACGAAGATGAAGAAGATGATGAAAGAGATGAGAAAAAGAAGAAATCTACAAAAAAAATCTCGAAAAAATTGTCAGATTTAGTAAATTATATTCATGCTGTTCACTTTCCCGGCTTTCCAAACTCTGATAAAAATGTTGTTTATTTCCACATGAGTTCGTTTGGAGAATCGAAGACGAAGAAATTTTTGGAGGATCCTCATTCTGCACAAAAATTTGTTAAATATAATGCTAAGCAAATATCTAGGGTATATCCCAGTGGGAAAAGACAGGATTCATCTAATCTTAAGGTTATGTACCCATGGAATGCAGGTTGCCAGATTGGTACGTTTACAATTACTAAATTGTGTACCTAATAAGTAATACCCATGATAATTTTGAATTTATTTCTTTTAGTGGCGTTAAACTATCAAACGGAGGACAAGCAGAATTTTTATAACCGGGCAAAATTTAGAGATAATGGAGGTTGTGGATACGTTCTAAAACCCTCTTTTCTCAGACGTCCAGATCCAGACTATTCTCCCAGTAGTCCATCAAATTTGATTACTAAGCCATGGAATATGACGATAAGGATCTTAAGTGGTCAGCACATCCCAAAACCAAAAGGAAAGATTGAAGGAGAGGTAATTGATCCTTATGTCAAAGTCCGGATTCGAGGGCATCCAGATGATCATTCTAGTGTAAACAAAGCAAAAACAGAGCCGGTTTCAAACAATGGTTTTAACCCCGTCTGGAACACAGCTTTTCATTTCTCTATTAAAGTACCATCCCTTGCGTTCTTAGAGTTCAAAGTAAAGGACCATTCGAAGAGTGGACCAGACAAGGATGTCGCATCTTTTATATGTCCAGTCAAGAATATTAAAGAAGGTACGGTTAATATTAATATTATTGAACTTATTATTACAACATACTACTTTTTATTCTTATAGGATATCGTCAAGTCCACCTTGAGGATTATAGTGGAAAAATTCTTAGTCCATCCGCCCTTTTTATACATATAAAAATTGACAAGGCGTAAACATCATAGTTGTTATGATCAATTACCCCTCCTTAAGAGTTTTCTCTTGGTTGCCTAACGCTGTCTATATATTTATAATTATTTTGATATACAAGTCTAGAATTATATAATTATTAATTACCTTAATGAAACATTTAAATAATTATTGGCGTAAATCAGCTTACACATATGTTCTGTTTTAAATAAATATTTTATTATATTTTTAACAATAATATTTATTGATATATTATTTTTTTGTCTTTATTCACATTTATAAATCTAAAAACATAAGTTATTTATTTTGCAATATCGTCCTCAAATAGTTTTCGAATGAAATTGGATTAACCACCTCGAGGAGCGTCAAAATAAGGAGTGTGGAAAAAGTTAAATACTTTGGGTTCTAGGATAACTGAAGCGGGTGAGAAAGAAACACGTAATAACTATTTTAAAAGGAGTGTTGAATACGCAACTAGACTTAAGTATAACTTCATAAATGAACTTTGACGAATAATGATAATGATTGCAAGGACCGCTGTTGGGTATGGATGTACTAGTCTATGAATGGAAGAAAAAAATGGCAGTCCTCGACGGAACAGACTTGACAACGCAATTGTGAAATCTCAAAATACCAACATTTGTTCAACACGAGATGGGGTTGACTAACTTGGAACATTCGATCATGATCGTATCTGAACAGTAGTTGAGATTTACTGATCTATCTTCTTAATTTGTTTATGGTCCAGATAATTGAAAATAATTAAGTAATTAATTTACTCTAGTACTACGAAATCTTCCATCTTGATCGAAGAAACGAAAACTTATCCGGATAATACCTCCTAATTGAAATGCTACTAAAAACCGTGTTGATATTTTGTGACTTCCCTAGAGGGAAAATTGATCTTGTTCGATTGGTTTATCGATCCAAACACCACATCCAGCATCTTTCAATGCCAAATTAAAAACCGATTTAGCTTCTTGATAATCTGAAGCCATTTGCTTCACTTCGCTATATCTACATGGAGAACGGAACGGCACTTTCAATATTCTTCCATTCAAATCCAAAAACTTTTGGAAAACTAATGGAACAATAATGTTAAGAAAGTTCATTCAATAATACCAATAATTAAAAAGGAAAAACTTACGCATCTTTTTGCTAAGTCTTGAAACACTATCATTTATTGTTTTCCCTGTAGAGCCATTCACAATCTCGGGTTGACCCTGATCCATAACCCAATTAACGCTGTAGTCGTGTGCTTTTGTGGCCTGACGCGTTTCAGGGGATGTAGTAGCCAACAAATCTGCATTGTTCATTTGAAATCCTTTAGGCAAATCGCTAATGTGAGGTTCAATTCGATCGTAGAGTGCTCGCTTCATATGACCTTAAAAAAACAAAAATAAAACTGATATATAATTATATAACACATTTAAAGAAAGGAACACTTAGTTTCTAGAAAAACTTACCAATGATAGATTACCTTATTTAATCTCATTAAATAATTAATTGATAAATTATTGCTTGTTTTATTATATATACCTGGATGAAATTTGGACCCAACAGTAATCGTTGAGAAATAAATTGGGTAAACCAGATGAGTAAGACATGCACCTTGAACACCGAGAACATTCCACCTGAGAAGTTTATCAGAGCAAGCCATTGTCAACAACCGATCACCTGACATTACTCCATCCCAAGTCTGAATTTGAACTTTAGGACTGATTGGAACAGTCCCCATTCCACATTCGATCTTTGAACGAAGCATTCCTCGAGATGAGTCACTCGATTTTTTTTCATTAGCAGGGGCTGCAGCCGATTGATTGTCATTTTCTACCAAAGAGGTTGTTGAACTTGACAACTCAACATTATTATTTTCATCCACAACTTCAATCGTAGGCTCATAATTGTTAGCATCTACGACTTCAATCTTAGGCTCATTATCGTTAGCATCTATGACCCACATCTTAGTCTCATTATTATTAGTATCTACAGTCTCCATCGTAGGTTCGTTATTATAAGCATCTACGATATTCATCTTCGGTTCATTATTATTATTATCATTTAATGGAGCTATAGTATCACTAAGTGGAAAGTCGTCTGATTTTTCGGCTAACGAAGATTCTTCATCCTCATCAACGGTTGTTCCAGGCTCAGCTTGTTCAACTTCAACAATGTTGCTCTTGTCAACAGGATCGTCCTTGATTTGTTTATCCTTAGTGACTACTTTATCTTTGTTACCATTTAAGGAGGTTTCATGCAGAGAGAAAATCCTAGCATCCCCACAGGGTGAAGTTGTAATGAAAAGATGAAATTCCACCCCGTCTTTCAAATGGCATCTTGAATTACCATCAAGACGATAAAATACCGAATCACCCTCCTTGTCAGATAATTTATCAAGTTGAGAATATAGGTAAAGTAAAAGACAACGGCGAGCAACAATCTCTGCATGAGAATCATTCACAACGCATCCCTCCAATGATATCTGCTCACCATTAATGCATTTGGTACCAGATGTAACCGCTATCACTATAGGGTTTTTATCTTCCTCAGTCATAACAATTGCAGCCATGACGCGTCTTTTGGAGTAAGTTGTAGTACCAAAAAGTTCCTGATATTTAGAATGAACAAGCTGACTTATTTGATCCGCAAATGTATGTCCAATAGCAGCAGCATCATTGTTTTCTCTAGTAGACATCATATCACCAGTCATTGGATCAAATCCTACTTTATGAAGATGTACCAATAGAGCTTTAGAAGCATTAAGCTTGGCATCTTTCTTAGACTTTCCAGAACCTGAAATATATATGTATGTAAACGTAAGCTAAATGTACAGATGTTTAAAATACCATACCTTCAAACGACATATTATTAAGCATTGCCTTGATTATGAAATTAGGCGCGTGAGACGGTCCTGTAGTGGATAACAATTGATACTGAATTCCAGGATATAATTCATTCAAAATAGATACTGGATTTTTGCCTTCTAGTTCCATCCAATCATCTAAATCACAATTGGCTCTTGGATTACTTTTTTCAGGAACAGACCGAGTTTCAGATCGCTTGTATCCACAGAGAACTTCAATCGCTTTCTGTGACGAAACTAATTTAGCTTCTTTTTTCGACTTTCCTTCTCCAACATAAGATTTGTTTTCAATGGTGCACATCATTGTGAAAGTCGGATTGTTTGGTGGTCCCGTTTGACTTAATACTTTGTATTGAGGTGCCTTGGGTGGAGGAAACATTTCATTTAACATCATAATAGCGTTTTTGATGGGAATATTGCGGAAATCCAATTTTTGTTCCTCCTCATCCTCTTCTTCGTCCTCTTTGGTAGATTTTCCACGCGTATTGGAGGTCTTTTTACCTTTGCGCTTTCGTTTCTTTTCCTTCTTATCCACAAGATCTTCTTTTGCAAAAGGACCTAATTTATGCTGTTTGATGTATTTCACAGCCTGTATTTAGAAAATAGGCACATTAATTCAAGAGATACAAGGAATGAAAACCCTCGGTTAAACCCAAGGAGGAACAAACCTTGAGGCAACAACGCTCGCACGCATCCTTCATCGTCGCACTTCTCCCAATGAAGAGTTGATCAAAAATCATGGTACGAATTTGAAAATTTTGACCATTCACTTTACAGGGTTTTTCGATTGAAAACTCCAACTTTCCATAAATGCCTTCCAATTCATTCCTCGAATAAGTTTTCATTTCTTCGTCTTCCACATCCAGATGGTCCTGAACAACAGAGCTGTCCTCCATAAATTCGGAATGGCAAGATGCAAAGGAAGCCACAGAAGAAGCACTTGGACTGGATGGAGGTTTTCTCAGCGAGAGAGGAGTTCCAAGGGGGATTAGATTGGGGTTCATGGATTCTCCCTTTCGCGGAGCTCCATCCCTACTATTTGACCAACTGCCTTTTTTGGCTGCATCGTCTTCTTTTCGAGCATCTACATTGTGGAAGTCGATTGATTCGGCGACTGGCTCTAATTTCATGACCCTGACCTTAAGATCGAATTGATTGCCAGGTCTATACGAAATATTAAATATCCAAGTCTAATGCTAATGAAGAGTAGGATCGAACTGCCCCACTTACTGATCCCTCCCAATACACGATGTGAATTTTATCATGAGCTGGAATATAAAAAAATATATTTTGAACTTGAGTACTTTTCTTAATCAATTTTTAAATGTTCTTCATACACCAACCGTTTGATTGTGTTATTAACTCGATATCTTTGGAATCCAGTCGGTAAATCCAGTCTGTTGGAAACAACTAGATTTTAATTCATAGATCCTGTAACTTCTCACACATGTGATATTTAGAAACAAGTCAAGTTAAAATAATGATAGGCAAACTTATATAATTGCAAATAGATTTGAAATAATTTTTGAGACTGATAAATTTGAAGCTCTCAACTGACATTAATTTGAAAATATGATTTAATTGATATTAATCAATTTTCTTTTCACAAATTGTAATTATCCTTTCTTAAACTATTAAATTTTAATTAATTGCATATATATTTTGGTTAATGATTGAATACTTTATTGGATATGAATTTCTGATTTCAAATACATGGAAGGAAAGGAAAAATTGAGTAATCAAAAGCTGTTTGGGGGATTAGGATAAACTGCATATATATATAAAATATAGTTAGTGTATCCTTTATGAGTACCCACACCGTTGGACCTAGGAGGCTGGAAATTTGCATGGGTGCCTCTTGATCCTGGTTAGGCTAAGACGGGGGTGACAATTTGGGGTGGGGGTCATATAAGGGGGACTTATTCCATGTTGAATTGTAAATCAAAAGATGATTGACGTCTCAAAAAACAACTTTACGAATAATGACGTTTTCTAAATTAATTAAAAAGTTATGGGCAAAAAAAGAAATCGGTGAAAATTACAATTTTGTGTTTTCAGGTGCAAAAAAATGGATTTCCAATGGAATATTGGATTCGTAAAGGAAATAAAGTTTGTAGAAATTTGACTGGAGATTCGTTTGTATTCAAATTTGACACATACAAATTTATGTTTAACTGAAATCTGTCATTTCTGAATATTTTTTCATTTTTGACGATTTTTATCGATACAACACTAATCGCGAGAAATTAGTCCAAAAATAAATACCCGCCAATCTAACAATGCTTTCTCCGCCCTTGGGTAATAAACGGATTATCCCTCAAATTTGAAAAATTACTTGAATACTCTTCGGAAAAGAGAACCAAGGTTATTAGAATATAATTTTAGAGATACTTTTGTTTATGGCTTTAGTCGTAATTATAATAGATCGTGAATAAATAATAATACATTAATTTGTAAACACGATGAAAAAAAGTACTGATGAAGAGGTTTTGAGGTTTTTACAAAAGAAAAGTTTCGTTTATTTCTGATTTTTAATATATAATATTAATTAATATCAAGTTTGTAAGGAACGACCCGAGGTAAAACATTGAAATATTATTAATTAATGAAATAAATATTAATCGTTGAGGAAAATCAAAAAATGTATAAATCATGGATAATTATTTTGTATTTACAATCTGAAAGAAAGATCTATGTATTTGTAGACAACAACTATCAATATTGTGTTTGATTATCTTAATTTCTAAAAATAAGCTTATAAAATAATAATAAAACAATAGTTGGCAATAAGCAAAAGAATTGATTGTGCAAATTTTCATTTGTAGAAAGCCGCATGAACCATTAATTTGTTTAATAATTGTTATTTTACAAAAGAAGTGAAAGCGTAGACTGAATGTTCATTATTTGCTGGTTGTCATTTTTCTTGAACGAAAAAGAAGTGTACGATGTATGTGTTATTCAGAGTTGACGATTAAAGGATCATGGAGCTTATTTAATGTAAAATAAAGGTTTTGGCACTGAGTTTGAGTTTTGGAATAATAAAGAATAAGATTCTATATTGTAGTTGAAGAAGAGATTATTTCGGAGTAAGTTCTTCATCTGTAGGATTTTCAATAATCCCCATATCGATAGCTAATTGTCTAAATCTCTCCACAATTTCCTCTTGTACTAAATTGATTGCCATAGAAATAACTGCAAGTCCCATAAGCAAGTAGATACAAGCCAATATAAGTTTAGCCTGACCATGTTCTGAGTCGTCATTGAGAACAGCATCTCCTGGTACAAAATCTCCAAAGCCAATTGTCGTTAATGTTATGAAGGAGAAATAGGCACCCTCTAGTAATGTCCACTTTTCCCAAGTTGAGAAAATTGTAGCACCTAAGGTTATATAACCACCCACAAAAGCCAAGACAGGGAGCACAGGAACCCGTGGAGGAGATTGCCCGTTCTGTCCAACCCCTGAAACATTGGATTCTTCTAGAGCGAAGGAAGTGGCCTTTGAGTACTCTTCCTCATTTTGGGTTGAAGGTTTCCGACTATTTGAATGATTATGATTATTATTAATATAAAGAAATTGTGGAGAGCTATTATTATTATTCAAGAGCGTGGTAGTGGGTGTCCCAGTCGGAGTGGAGATGCTCACAACACTCTGAAGATAATTATTCTTCGATTCATCAGATTCGTTATTTTCATCTTCAATGACATTATCGTACACACTAGGTTCTCTCTCATTGTTAAAGTCTGATTCAGGTTTTATTATTCCAACACGGACGGGTTGATCAAGGCTCATTTGACTACTTGCATCCAAAAGTTTGGGACTACGAGATGCTTTCGCTAAAGCAGCCCGTCGCTTTTGTCCGCGTATACAGAGAACACAGCATATATTAGAGTACAAAAACTGAAAACTATGAGCGAGGAATGTACCCATTTGTGAGGCCCACATTAGAAAGAGTGGCATTCCAAATATGGCATAAACCATGGTCACTATTCGCCCCCAATTTGTTTTTGGTGCAATGTTACCATAGCCTGAAAATAGTATAAAAACAATCATGGAATAAATACCAGTCAAATATGTATAAAACATTGTCATTACCAATGGTAGTGATAACAGTTACGGAATATAACAAGGCACCAGAAAAGTTCCACTGTAGAGTGGCAGTGTCTTCTTTGTCGTGGCCATCGTAGCCCTCAGTTTTTGCCTTACGAATAACATCCTGCTCGAATTTTTTGAGTACTTTACCAGCCTCACGAGTCCAGCTTTCTCTCCAAAGAACGTTGAAATGCTCTATATATCAAATTAAAAAAGCAAACAATTATATTTCCAAACTATAGTATTTTCGATTTTTGTAAAAAAACAAAAACGGAAGATAAAAGTTGGGCTAAAATTACTTTTGATCATTTTTACAAATTAACACACCTCCCTATGTATATTCAAGGTAGTAATTATATAAAGTAGTGTTGGGTCGTTCCTAGGTCTGCATTTCTAATCAGCATTTTGTCTAATCGGTCCGGTCTTTTTTATCATTTATCCGTCCTGAGTACCGATTAGTCAGCACTACAGTCGTAACTATATTTTCAACTTCTGAAGTAAACATGTTCGCCTATCTTTGGTCATTAAAAAAAATATATATATATATATAGATTAATTTAAATATAATTATGATAAATTCCCTGCGCTACTGCTGTTTTAAATGTAGGAGCTTCTCCGCTTAAAAGCAGTAATTCATTTTTAACCCTACAAAAACATATATCAGATAGCTAATATTAACAAGAGTTTTAATTTATTAGTACCGTATCTCTCGCTCTGCCTTCTCCTCGCACTCTTTTATTCCTTTCAAAAATGTCAATTCTATCTATGATATGTATTCGTATATACATTTGTTGGTAGATTAAAGTTTTTTACTTCACAATAATTTCTAATTATATTATTTTATTCTTTGACCCTTCATTCACTCAGAAACAAATTATTTTTTCTTATTTTGAGGAGAAGGAAAAAAAAATTATTTGTTCGACAATCTGCATTGACAACTTGTAATTTAAGTAGAAAATACTTGTAAAAGATCAAAAGGATGTGCAAAATAGTTGAGAATATTTTTATAATATATATACTAGTCCACGTCTTGATGATTTTTAAATGAAAAATGATTCGATGTCCCATGCTGTCTGTATGGGAAAAAATAATTAAAAGTCTTATAGATATAGTAAAAGATATTAATATGAACATGTTGACTATGAAGAGGTAAAGATATAATCAAATCATCATCAAAAAAGCAAACTATCAACATATCATTATTTTGCAATCTTTGTTACATCTCTCAACCTTTTCAGTCAAAAAGAAAAGGAAATTAATTGCCTGATAATCACGGTGTTGCTTCACTAACATAAAAATTAGTGATGGTACGATAAATCAGAATCGCAAAATTGGGTGTTGTGTATGGAATCGGGATAATAATCTTTAATTTGCGATTGTGATTCTTATGTATTTTTACTTATCACTGGTATTTAACTATTTATTACTTTCCCAAGTTATGAAACAAAAATATTAAATATATCCGTCAAGATATAAAACAAGGGCATGTGAATTTGTAAAAAAAAGTCTTATAATTTTATAAATATCTTAATAAAATAATTTATTATAAAAAATGCTCGAAAACTAAGAAGAAACCAATTGAATACAAACTAAACGTGAATTAAGTGTTCTAAACACATGCAGTTGGTGCAGATATAGTTATTTTAGGGGAATAAATTTTGTAAAGGGATATTAGAAAGCTCGGGTTTGGAAAGTTTGCTGTGTCATTACTCGCCCTGAGAAAATTTGGATTGGAAAAAGCTCGCTGGGGCAAAGGAATTGCCTCACTTTATCTGTTGTAATTCTTAGAAATTTACAGCAAAATTGTATTTTTTAAATATTATTTAAAATATTAAAAAATCAGAATCAGCACGAGAATTCTTACTAGAATTGCATCGGAATTGGGATTGGTTTTTGGAATAGTCACATCACTAATAAAAACGTATTATACATTTTGTTGTCAGCTGTCGATTTTTCTGGTTCCCCCTTCCAGCAATCAGCGTTTTGAGAATAGGCTTAGGAGAGTAGAATTCTTTGGAGGATTTTTCAATAATGCCCAAATATTTGGTACTAACAATTCTTTAATGATAATTCCATAGTTGAGAAGAATTGGATATCAACCAATTGGTTTCTGGCCTTTTTATGTTTCTTTTCAGATATATTGTTCAATAATATAATAAAAGTAACGACGTGAACAAGATTCACTCAACTCAAGTACAAAAATATACAGCTAAAAACGAGAAAACGTAGTGAATAAAAAAAAAAATATTGGATTTTGTAATCATCTGTTGATTTTTTGGCTTCTTATCCTCTTATCTGTATTCTGAACGTTGATAGGTTGAATAACTTGAATTATGTCTCGTTAAACTGAGAACTATTCTCAACAATTATGGAATAATAATTCCATAATTGCAAATAATTGGATAATAGCTACCAACTGATTTTGTCCTTTTTCCACCTGTTTATTTTTGGGGGAAAGGTTGCGTCGTAAAATATAAAACAAGGACTGGAAAGTTCTGAGCTTAACAAAGAAAACACGCTTTTTTATTTGAAAGTCGACTATTTTCAAATTATTATTGATTTTTTTTATTCGCTTTATGAGCAGAGTCCCCAAAACACTTTTCAAATCATTGCTAAGCTTGAACGGTATTTTTTCCCATAAAAAAGCAGTATAAAATTAAAACACAAAACTGTTTTTGATCCATTTTTTTTAAATAACAAAAATAGCTTCTGAATTATGTGCTGAAATTTGGCACACATAATCTACTCATAAATTCGAAAATTTGTGCCAAAAAATTATCCCAATCTGAGAGGGTCGGGTAACATGCTCTGGTCAATTTGACATGGCATGACCCGAACGTGTGTTGCTAAATTATTTTTATACATCATATTAATTTATAAAGACAGCCCAATATTTTTTAGACATATGAGTCAATTATGGAAATTGTATTTAAATTTGTGGAATGATTTAAAATACCTAAGAATTTGAACATATCTACCTTTTTAAAGCCAAGTTATTGACGCTCATTTACTCCTCTAATGCCTAAGACTCCCTTGAGTACACTTATTAGGGGCGTACGCAGGGAATGGGCTTGAGGGGCTTTTTTGAAATTTTTCTCGTGAAAATTTAATATTTGAATTTTTTTTTTTCAAAAAATTTAACATTTGAGATCTAATTTTTGAAATTTTTTGTGAATAACTATGAATTTTTGAAAATTTAGTCCAAAAATTTAAAATTTGAAGTTTTTTTTTTAAATTTTACATTTGAAATTTTTTTCTAAAAAATTTTATTAACAGTGAATAAATGTGGTTTTTTAATTTTTTTTTTTAAATTTAATATTCAAAATTTCTTTTGAAAAAAATTTTTTTGATTTTTTTTCGATAAAATTTAATTTTTCAAATTTTTATCAAAAAAATTCTAAAAACGCCCTTTTTTCCACAATGCTTTATTATTCCATGTTTTTTTTTTGTTTTTTCAATGAAGGAATAAATAGAAAAATGAACAAATGAACGGTAAAAAAGTTAACGAATGAAAAAGGAATGGTTTCTTTTTAGAGATGAACAAAAGAACAGAAAAAGAGTAAACGTGTCTAAGCATGGAATTAAGCAATACCATAAAAATCTAAATCATGAAATCATTCATGTCTTTTTTAAGATTCGTAAAAGCTAGAGTACCCAAAGCCTGTTCAGATCCTGGATAATACAAATTTACCTATACGTTACCCGAGTCCTTTGAATCTGGATCCAAGACTCGTCCTCTCTTTATGAAACAATATTATAAGCTTTTTAAGATCTGGAAAATCTCTCGGATTTTTTAGATCCGTAAAAGTTTGAGATCCTGAAGCCTGTTCGGGTCTCGATCTCAGATATTTTTTGGATAATACTAGTTTACTTATAAAGTACTGGGATACTTCGGATCCGAGTTCAAGATCCGTCCTATCTCTAGACGTGTTGTTAACAAGAAATATTTTGAGTAGAAAACCTTTGAATCATTGTTAATGATAAACAAAGAAAGGACCGTGCTTCTGTATCTTTTGTTTCAATAATACATCCATTTGAAGGAAATAGGGTATTTTTAACAAACCTGTCATATTTTTGAGTGTCCAACTTTACATATTTTGTTGATAATATGCCAATAACAACAAAAATAATAAAACTTCTAAAGTTGAAAGATGTTTTTCAGGCTATCAAATGGATTTATATATTTTTAATTCCTACTTTCTTTTGTATTATGTAGTGTGTTAAATGAATATTTCTTATAGCATCCGAGATGTTTGAGTGTCAAAATGACAAAGTGAAGGAGAGTGGTAACTCTTACACGATTGTCGATTACTCACCGCCCCCATCATTTTTGTGAACGTATTGGATGGAAATTGTATTCGAATATGTAGCATCATGACCTTACCTTTATTGTATCACGGAAATGTTCCTTCTAAAAATCAGGAAAAAGGCACGAAATCATCTGGTAGTTAGCCAAATAAGTCATTTACACCATCTGCTATTTATCGCTTAGGTACACCCAGGCTATCATTAGGTCGATTCTTGGTGGATCATCGGGCAAAGGAGAACCATGCCTCATTTGCCCTATGGATCCTTCCAAATCCGGTATCTTTTTTCGTGGAGTCTTTAAGTCAAATTATTGCACAAGGAGACAAAGTAGAACTATGAAATCATACTCCACAAAATCTACAAATAAGGATACAGGCAGCAAGGAAGGGTCCATAGTACAATAAGGCATTGTTATATTACTTATATTTTAGCTGTTTTTTGGAGCTCAAGGAGACTAGATAGGGGGTTAAATTAAAAATCAAAAAGTAACTGGCGTCTAAAAAATTCAACTATACGAATAAGGACTTTTTCTATATTTATCCAAAATTAAAAAAGTTATGAGCAAAATAAGAAATCGGGGAAAGTTGGACTTTGTTTTTTTTAAACCCTAACATTTAGTATTTTTAATTTACGGAACTTTCCCAGTTATTTGTAATATTGCTTGGTAATACTTAAAGTTAATAGAAATAAAAGGTTATACCATCATTGTCGAGTTACCAACTTACGACGTTTCTACTGATAAACGAGTCTATTGATACTAATACAAATACATTCTATACAAAAGTACATTCCAATATTATATACATAAAGGTTTTAATCTTTCTATGCAAGGACCTTACATCTCCCCCAAGACGACAAATGCCATGATATTTTAACATTAATATTGCATAATACATTAATCACAAAACATTAATATACAACACTGACGGATAATTATGTAATATTAATATTATGTAAGTCATTTTTAAGGACATTCTGGTTGATATGTTTTTTTATGACGCGTCTTTTACGTATTATGATATTCTACTTTCATTCTATATTAACAAAGTAGGAGCCTCCCGAGTTTTAATCATTACTCCACGTGTGTCTCACATCTTTGTCGTTGTATTTTGGATCCTTACTTGATTTCCAGGAATGAGATGGTTTCGATTTGGAGAGGTGCGATCATAATGTTTTTTGGTTGCGAGGTCTTTCTCTCTCTTTTTCTCCCCCGCCCTCAATCTTCAAACCACGTCAACATGATATCAGTGACTGACTTAGTTGAAGTCTTTCATAACTGACTTATGGGAGCCCACCCTTAATATTGGTCCACGAAGACGACGAGCTATGTTATCCCCGTTGAATTCCATTAGTTCGGAAGACAGATTCAAATGGCCTTGACGCTGAAGATTGTCGGAGTGATTCTAGAGGTAATGAAGTGCCTAGCTCTTGGCATGAATTACAACTTAATATCAACTGTTTAATTTCATTTGACCTTCTAGGTACTACTTTTTTTATATTTTGGAAAGATGTATCCCCTGTCTTCGATATTGTCTTACAGATGATAGATTCATTTGGAGTGAATTGAATGACTTAAGAAAAGACTAACGTATAATCCTCAGTTTTTGTAGACCATGCCATTAAACAATTAATTCATCGAGCAGATCTGGAGTAACGTATGCCGTGATGTCTGTTTCAGAGACTTCTCCAATTTTGATACGAAGACAGACGGCGCACATGCATCTCAAGCTTGAATTATTCGCTGTTGTGATGGAGAGTCTTTTAGTTGAGTCTCTTTCGATGTTGTACTCCAATACCAAGTCGTGAAAATAAGTAACTGTATCAGGCAAAGCTTTCATGGTAAAAGGGTGGCCTGACCTTGCATAAACTTCAACCTCGAGATATTGAGTGATTTGATCGTCGACGTTTTGATTGGCTTGGCCTATAGCCATTTTGAAATTCAGGAAATAGTTATCTGACACCTTGGTATTACATATATTTTTAAAGATGACCGCTAGTTAAATAGACAATAGAGGATTTGACTTAATTTTCATTATTTTGGTAATGTTAATACTTGATGTCATTTAATTGGAATATTGACAATCTCTTAATAGTAACTCGTCCGTTGGAAGTTCTCAAACATTGAGATTTTTTTAACCACAATCTTCCCCACCTTCCCCTAGGTTTTTCCACATTTGATTCTAAAATACTTATTTGAATCTCATAATGGCGGATAATATAATTTGAATGTTGTGTACAGTATATACGTCATCACATACAAGGATGTGATTGTTCGAATAAGTTTACAAAAATATATCTGTTGATGGATACCCATTATATATTTTACAATAACAAAATTTTTAAATCAGAGAGAATATAATATATGCATAAATATAAACAAACTGAATTGTTTTCATTCATAAAAACAAAAAGAGTTAGTGCAAATGATTTGCCGAAAATGTTGTAAACTTATCCAAATCATTCAATGATATGACTGTCATATTTTTCAAAGAATAAAACTTCTTATAGATAATCTGTATATATATAAAATACAGTTTGTGTGTCCTTTATGGTTGCCAACACCGTTGGACTAGGAGGCTGAAATTTTGCATAGGCACCTCTTTTGAACCTGGCCAGGTTAAGAGGGGGGTGTAGATTTTTTTTTGTTTCTATACCAAAAACACAAAATTGTTTTTTAGAGCTAAGGGAGACTAGATAGGGGATTGATTGGCTATAAATTCTATTAACTACTTTTTTTTGTGCAAAATTAGTACAAATCAGTTTTTGCAGTTTTCTTCGCAAATTTTGGTTTTGCATTTTTTTGGAAAAAATAAAATATCCTACTTCTCATCTAGGCACATTTTTTATGCATATATGTTGGTATGTTATTTGAAGTTTATGACAGATTTTTTATTTATTCATAATAATACATTTTACATATATTGTACAGGCGGTATATTATAATGCTCGCCCGCACTGAAGGGATCTAAACGTGAGGAAGAACTGCATTTACCATTGTCAATGGGATTCCCCGCACCCTCCTTGGCCCGAGCAACGCCGGGTAATATTTTGCTGGTTACATAGGTTTATTTTATATGTATGCTAGTAAAGAGAATGAAGATGAAAAAAGAAGGAGAAAGATATTGAAAAAGGAAAATTAGGTTTTATTTTGGTCAAAAACATGACTTTGGAGCCCCAAAAATATATCATAGAAACATGCTTAGTTATTTTATTCGTCTACTTTCTAAATTTCATACTGATCTATTCCAGATCGTTAATCGAAATTTTATCGTTTTCAAATCGTGGACCAATTTTTTCAGTCTCAATATATGGGTCAACTTTCTCTCCTATCCACCTGAGGGATTAGTTCAGGGGCGTCCACAGGGAGTAAGCTGGAGGGGATGTAGCCGCTTCCCAAAACTAAGGATTATTTTATTTTTACTATAATATTTTTCCGTAATTCGGGCGATGCAGCTGAGAAAAAAATATAAAATTTGGTTTTTGTGTGAATAACTATGGATTAAAAAAAATATTTGAGATTATTGAGCCGATGCTCATAATTTTAAAATACAATGACGTCATCAACATCCCATCCATAGAATCGGTCCACATAGACCCAAATAAAAATTAGACCGATCCAGACCATATTTTTCTTTCCAGACCGCTCTTCAATTGACCGAATTAGTTCGGTTCACTAATAATCTACGGGTCTCAGACCGGTCTAAGATTTTCAGACCGAAACCCAACAGTAGTTTTTATGCAATTTGGTCAATTTTCACATCCCTATTTAGCAGCAGGTGCTGTCTGGATGCAATAAAATAAGAAATCAGTTAGTTACTATTTAGTAGAAATAAAAAAAAGTTATGTTTGTTTATGTGGAAGAAAAATATTGTTTTAATTTTTTTAAATATGACTTGCAAATTTATGGTAAATAAATGTTGTCTATTATGAAATCATATATTATTATATATATAAAATTTTGAACAAGCAACATTCATAGTCAACAAAATGATTATAAGTAACATGGATACACTTTGTGTGTTTATATTTTACATGTTTTTTCAATCCCAATTTGTCATATTTAACATGACGTATACAATGACATGTTGTTCAACATATTTGTCATTTCAAAATGATAAATCATTTCTACTCTTCTAATTTGAGGAAGGAGTGTTAAATGCTTGCTTAGATTTATTTCTAGTTTTAGATTCGAGTATTACTGGAACTCGAATTGTTGGTACATATTTTGACATCTCACACCTAAGGAAATCAATCAACAATTTTAGGCCTCCATTTAGGCATCAGGAATTTAATACGGATGGAATAGAAAATAACTTCTCATATCAAATGAAGATCTTGAATTGAATTGTTTTGTATTTGGAAAATATATATTTTTGTACGAAATATTTTCATATTTATTGACGAACAACATGGATATTTTGAAACATGTACGAGGAATGGTTGTAATTTTTTGATGATGATTGCAAAAATTCGGTAGGAACCAAGTTTAGTAAATACTATTTGTAATCCAAATGAAGTTTTTATTGAAAAAATACAAATAATTGTAAAGAATAGGAGTAATAAAGTAAACTTTTGGACTTTTTATCTTACTTTTAATTACCTAAATTATCTCTTTTCTTTTTACTGATTCCAAATGAAACTGTCGTCTAATATTATCACTATACTATAAATTATGGACTATAAGAGTCTCATTTAAATGTATATATTTAAATATAAATCAATGATAAAGCATTATTTATTGGAAATGATGATCGAACTTTCAAAAGTCACTGGGTTGGAGTACAAAAAGATAGGAATAGACAACAGCAGATAATTATTGCTTGTCTTTGAAAAGATAATTAGTTTAAGTCCCTCGGACTCGGAGAGACTTCATAAATCCTTGGCTGGAGTTAAAATCCGGAGCAGAGAATAAACCATGAATGAGATATTGAAGGAACCATAGGAATTGGTATATACTATCATGACACCGGAGACAATTTATTCCTTCCCAAGGTGGAGTTGGTGGTATAGATTAAGCTTAATAGAAATACAAGGTTATACAATAACGCTTTTCCGACTGATGTTTGACATCCATCACGCTTTTTATAGTGACACCAAAAAGTATAACTGTTAGCAAGATAGCTATATATCGCCTTCCTTGACTGTTATTGTTAGAGTACTGTTGTTATACTCTATGACATCAAAATCTGTCTGTCTTGCCAAGCAGTCGGTACGGTACATCAAATTGAAAATTAAAGAAGTCCCTATTACATTTCTATTAACCTTGGTATGGATAACGTGTGAAAATCTCGAGATTTGTGTTCCCATCTGATTGGAAAGGTTTCTCTTCCTAATTATTTTTTCTACTTTATATTGGTTGGGTCAAAAGGGTGGCTGTTTACTTCAATACTGTAACGACACCTTGGCAAAAAGAAATATTTTTTTAGTTTGCTCACACACTATATTCTTAAATCATTGAACTTTGATTTTATCCGTACGATGAAAAAATATTTATCTTTCTCTGATGTCTTTTCTCAAACTCAACTTGACTCAATACTCAAAAACGCAAACTCGACTCAATATTCAATTACTCGAACTCGATATTTATAACACGACTCCAACACTACTCCTTTCTATGAAGTACTCGTTTATAAAATTATAATTATCTGTGAAAGTAGGGAAAACATGAACAATTTATTTTCAAGAAATAAAAGTTAAGTCTACTACTTAATATTAAATTAAACACTCCTAATGAGATTTTAATGCTTATTGTATTATTTTCAATAAACTTGTCCGTGTAATCTATAAATTTTGCAATTATGTATGTTCTTAATATATAAAAAACGAAAAATATAGTGACCAAGTCGTAAAAAGTATCAAATTACAGGATAATTGTGTTAGGTACTAACAGACTACTACTGCTAAGTTAGAGGGATATATAATCAATCAAGGGATGAATATTAAGACGTTGTGAACGTTGGCTTGTTGCTTTTTGAGACCATAAAATAATGTTGTAAAACGAGGAACTGCCTTTATGTATACCTTCAATGAATGGAAATATCCATTATAATTCCAAATCAATGGCATGCAACAGATACAACCCTGGGCCTCGAGTTATAAATATTATTGGCACAGTATATGTAGGTTTGTACAAATATGGTATTCCTTTTCTTATCCATTGTACAATCCATAGGTTGTATTCATGTGTTATATTCAATAACATATTCCGCCGAATACATTTTCATATAGTTTGGTTTTAGATTGGAGTGAAATATCATTTTGCGTACTATCGTAATTGTCTATACTAAGATCCACTAATTTATCATTTAGATTTCATTTCATGTCTACAACGTCTCAAATGAATCGAATCTATTAAACAAGTATTGATTTATATAATAACATAATAATATATAATTCCCGTGTCTCTTTAACTTTTGACCAATCAAAAAGCTTCTTTTAAAAATTTTAAATTAGTGGTGATGATGTATTTTATTCATCTTAGATCACAACAGTTTTAGCTCTAGCTATACTTTCATTCATTGGATAAAATTAATAACAATTATTAATTATTTATTAACAATGCTAATATTATCAAAATCTTGTCAGATGGTAAGTAGTAATTCTGCATTACATATATTTGTATTTATCGCCTGAAGACTATCACCCTATCCACATTTTTTCCTCTCTAGAATATTGCTTAATACTTTTCCTAATTCATTAAGTTGTGTCGCTGTATTGAATGCGGGGATATTCATCATTAGTCAATAATGTATAAAGTTACATTACTCAAGACATCTTTATCAACAAAAAATCACGAGCCATTCTTTTGATCATCAATATGCCATAAGTTTGGTTTTTTCGAATTTCGTCTTACTATGAGTCAATATTTGAAAAATACTTTAGTATAGAACTATAATTGTTGGAATAAGTACGATGTTTTTGATTTCATCAATTTATTCTGTTAGTTAATTAATTACACGGAATTCGATTTTACCCTTGACAATCTTGATATTTCTACAATGTGTCTGAGGTTTTTTTCTTTTCTTTTTGTGGACAATAATTGTATTAACTTCAAGATTGTTGGAAAAGAAGCGCTTTCTTGACTATAACAGTTATTAATTATTTATTAACGTTGCTTCCTAATAACATTTTAGGCGTAGTTCAGTTTAACAAGACTCTCCCCTCCCTTTAATCTACGTATGTACTTATTAAAAGAGGTCAAAAATACCACATAAGACCCTGTTAATTAAGTTATTATCCGTTGAAAATTATTTTAAATTAATTATCTACCTTTTTAAGCCCTTGGTCAAATGAATTTTACTTTTAAAAGAAAATTAATTTTCTCTTTCCTTAAATAAGCAAAACAAAATACGAGTTATTGTCATAATTAATTACTGACCTCGAAGTTCCTTATGTCCAGTGATACATAGTTGTACGGATTTACTAAGAACTATGTACATTGTAATTAGTTGTACATATTATTTATTTCCGTTAAGTCTTCCTTATCCACCCGTATTAAATTATTATCTCATGATTTACATGACCCAACTTATATATCATATGAAATAAAATTTCGAGAAAAAGGCACTTACAGATTTCAAAATATAAAAATCTGCGCAAAATGGGCGCACACCCAAGGAGATAATTAAGTATGAAGCTGGCCAAATTAACTGTTTATGATGGCGCCAAAGCTTTTAAGGAGTCTGATGGGCCGGAAAACCCTACAAGGAAGAATCATGATCGTTTTGGGTCAATATCTGATAATAAATTAACGGAATAAACGATTAAAATGAATCTTAATGTAGCCTCCTCGAAACGGATCTGAACCCCTTGGACTACTACGTGTAGGGTGTCTCGGAGAGAGAGAGTCCAATAAACGTGTACATATTATTGTTGACTCCTTGTGTGGTTCTATTTTTGAGGTAGTGCCCATTATAAATAAGGACCGTCTCATCAAGGCCTTTGCCCGGTTCACAGTCAGGTAGGAGGCTGTGGATGAAACTGGAGGTGGTTGGTTTGATTGATTATTGATTGCCCCCTACATGTAAGAGCCAAAGATGTGTGATTAGCTGAAATAATTTTGGGAAATAAGTTGTAATATACATTATCCTGTAAGTAGATTTTCTTATATAAATTCGTATTTAAATTTGAGGATTACTCAGCAAATTTGTGTCTTGGAATGAGTACATATGAGTATTTAAGAATCTTTTTATCTTTGTGAATCTTTGTGACGCAGTGTATTTTGATTTTAGCGAGTGTGGTATAGTACTAAATAGAATATCAATTGATTTAATATTAGGATAACTTTGGTCAATGCTTTATTTCTTGATTTTAAGCAAGATGCGTCTAACGACTTAACACCTTAATTTATAGTTTGGTTGTATTTGTATATTAACATTTGGTAAATGTGGAGCCATGGTATGATGGTTCTAGGATACTTTACCGAAATCAATTTTGCCAAAGGGACACTTTGCTGAAAAAAAAAAAGAATAAATATATTTGATGATGATTCATGGTACAATACTATCTAATTATCTTCTAGACTACTCCAATGACAAACACATATTGATAATATCAGATACAATCTCGGGATGGAGGATTGTAGATCAGGACTTGACAAGGGACATAGGATCTCTGAGACATTAGATCCTAACGAATGACTCCTTCTCTTCTTTAAATATTTATATCTTTCCAATTTATTTATCGGGCGGATGCCATGATGAGGGATGTGAAAAGTGTACAAATCCTTATGAACATACATTTCAACAAAAGTATATCTTGGTAATCTGCAATATATTAGTGCTCTTATTAATTATTTCTCCCTATTTTGAAAATTCAAATGTATTGGCAAGTTAGAAGCACTATACTTTATTTAGCTATCTTTTTCAGTAGAATTATGTTGTCTATCAAAGTTGCCAAGGTATACTTTTCTTTTTGATTTACACTCACGAGGGTTAGACAATTTTCACATCTTTGGTCATGATTTTTGTTACAAAAGTTCTAATAGCGACTCGAGATAATTGTTGAAGCATCTTCATAATGAAATTGATCAATTATCAATAATCAGCCCTCATTCATAGGAATGTGTGACAAATAATAACATATTTTATCTTTTGAAATCGGTGTAACATGAATGGGAATCATAACTAGGTAGTATTGGAGCAAGAATACGCGAATATCACATCATCAAATATATTTATTATTATTTTATTCAGGAAAGTATACATATATATACATTTAGGGGGGCTTGGTTTTTGGATTTTTTTTGAAAAATGTTTAGAAATTGTTAAATTTTTTTGCTTTGCTGCATAATTTGGACGAATGACCTTATTTTTAGGAAAGAAAGTCTTAACAAAAAAAATTTTACCTTTATTTTTCCATAAAAAATTTTCATCTTCCCGAAAAAAATTATAATACAAAGTAAACATTTCTTGATAAGGAGGGGGGGGGGGTGTACATCCCCACCTGCGAACTCCCCAGACACGGTTATGAATATATTATTTTGTAATTTACATTACTAATTATACATGTGTCTAACTGGGTAGGTATTTTATTATTGTTAATGGATATTTTATTTATGTATATATACGTTATATATTCTAAAAAGTAATCAATTGTGCTGAATCAATTAACTATGAAAAGTAAATCCATGTCAATACACTATTTTCTCCTAGACTCCTAATTTTCACAAGTGTTTTGATAATACATTGTGTATACATGTAAAACTTTATATTAAAAAGGTAGAAAATATAGTATGTGTATTTCATTAGTATCAATAGCCTCTATAGCTCAGTGGCAGAGCACTGGTCTTGTAAACCAGGGGTCGAGAGTTCGATCCTCTCTGGAGGCATTTATTTTTACGACATTATACCTATCTAAATTAATTTCGTCAAAAATAGTATTTTGTTACTATCTATATAGAAATAAAGTCTTATTACTTTAATATAGGACTGAATTTACAAGGGAATATTTTATTGATTCAATATTTATTTTAAATCTGTTCTAAATAATTCAGGATTCATTATTCCACAGGGGCCAAATATACATAAAATAAATTTAAATAATTTTTTATTGTAATAGTTTTTTTCTCAAATTGTCATCTTAGCCTCTATAGCTCAGTGGCAGAGCACTGGTCTTGTAAACCAGGGGTCGAGAGTTCGATCCTCTCTGGAGGCATTTTTTAATAATTTCAGACTCTAGGAATTCTTGATGATTGAATATGTATTTAATTTTAAAACATTGTTAGACAGCGAAAAGTATATTTTTGTAACAAATTGCTGTTGTAATAATGTCTACTGTACAATATGTTACACGTAATTTTGTCCCTTGCTTCCTCCTTTTAAATTTCAAATATCTTATTTCAGTAGAACACATTTTAAGGATGCATCAATAAACAGTGTTTTATTACAGAATTTCCTTTAAAAAGCTTCTTTTGTATGACTATTGATTCTCATTTCTTGAATCAATATAAAATTAAATAGAAACTTAGAGGTTCATTAACTTAACGTCTGCATAATAATATTTAGAAGAATGAGAATAGTATTTTTAAATTCTTGGAATGTGTATTCTCAATGATTTAAAAAAAAAATATTTTGTAAGAAAAATAGACGCTGTTTGGTATATCGTATCGAAATCAAAAGACCCATATATATTGTGCAAAGATTGCTATGTTGCACAATTCTTAGAAATGTGGATATTTGCTCAGACATTTTTTTATGGGGAATCAGAAAAAAGCTGGGAATGTAAAAAGAAAATGTAATTTGATCATTTTCACTGATGTCATAAACTGCATAATAATTATAGGAGACTCCATTCTGGGGGCTTTAAATTGATATTTTTACTACATAAAATGTACGTATTTCCAATAAATCTACATGAAACTTTATCAAATGGCTGTATGAATGAAAAAATGTACAACACTTGCATTAAATACTACTTATTGATTTTGTAGGCAGTCCAGATAGAGATGCAAACGGTCTTTTCAGCCTTCTGGGCACTGACACCGGCATGGAGGAAATCGTAAACGTGTTGCCTTTTTTGTTGTTGCTTTGACATTTTTAGACTCAGAGACATGGATTAAATCAAAACTTTTTATTTTTGTTTCAGCTGTCGTTTAGTAGGGTAATGGCATCTCGTAATTAAATGCAAGCTTGGGTCCCCACTCAGTACATAGAAATAAGTCGTAATTTTGTATCGTCGTCATTTGAGTAGATAATTTTCTGCTTACATTTTTATTCAAATTGAATTTCATTTTGCTATTATTACTATAATTAAAACATTTTAAATCCCCACATTACACCAAAATCTATCATTCTCTCCAGGTTTGAAATTATATGTCCAGTATAATTTCATTCATTTTCAGTTAATCCTAAAGTGTATTGTGAGTCATCTTCAAAAATGTTCAACGTAGGCTTTTTTTATAAAACACTGGACTTCGACCTATCAATTAATTAATTATTATCAAGGAACTGGGATACCTCTAAAATTAGATCTTCCTTGAGCATTTCCCCACTATGACATATGCATTTTTACTACATTGTATGTGTATACAACTTTGTCAAAAACCATTCTAGCTTGTTTTTGTGTTATCTATGATATCTATTTTGAAAATGTTATGAAACCTATGGCCTGAGGATCTTTCTCCTTGTTTTAAGTTGGTAATTATACATTGGATTAATATATATATTTAGTTATCACTTTATTTATTCACCCATTGCTTGGACTCTCTGTATAAGGAGGTCTTTTTCCACGTAGTATATACAGGGTGCACAAGTTATATGTAGCGCAAAAATGATTTTTTTTACCGGAATTTTCTCTCCAATCAGTTGTCCGATTGAAAAAATAAAACTAGATTTTGAAAAATTCATGGATTCTGATTTATTTTATTCAATAAAATCACGTCCAGTCTCAATGACAGTCTCTATACGAGAATAAAGCGTGAGCAGGCCTTCACCACTTGTTCCTTTGGCAAATCCTAGAATTCCTTCTTGATCCGACTGATAAGTTCGTCTTTGGTGTTGTAGGGGGTTTGATTGGTTTGTTGTTCGATCGTATCGTACGCAAAAAAATCCATCAGATTCAGATCTAGCTAGTTTGGAGGCCAAAAGTATGGTTAGAGGAACTCTTTAAGATGGTCTTGGAGCTATTAATACTTTTTTTCGAGGTATGTTTCAGGGATTCGAGTCCTGCTGCTACATGTTAGGCCTCCTATTAGCAACCATACCGCCGATCCAGGGCTTCATCTTGATATCTAGCACGACTAGGTGGGCATTAGTGTCGACTCTAAGGCATTGAGTGAACAAAAAAACAGTTATATTTCTATCACCTTTAAAGGCCTCAAATTCCCTTCTAACCTTGCAAACAAACGTCGCACTGAGTCTCAGAGTTCGATTAATTGTTATGTTTTCGTTCTGCCGCGGATACCAAGGATGGATCTATGCCTTTTCCAAATATATGGGACAACGAATTTGTTCATTGATTCCATTTTTCCCCAACGGGTGTAGGTTTGAACAGGCTATCTAACAAAAGAAAAAAATAACCAGCTACCTAAGTACCCGAGTTTGCTCTAGACAGTGCACCAAAGTAGCGAGATAGATAGCTTGCGCACCCTGTATGTGTTGATGATGAAACGAAGAAGATTTTTTCTCTATGTATCAATTAGCAAAAAAAAAGCTAAAAAAACTGTATGATGAGATTTGTGCAAACCTCAATTAAAGTAAAATATATTATGTACCTACCTACATGTTGTATTTTGGGTGGTCAAATTTCTCTTTTGTGCATAGCACAATAAATCAAGGATTATTTTGTAAAAAGAAGAATTAAAAAAAGTTTAAAAAAAATTACAATATTTTATTTGAGTCGAATCATGTAATTAGTTATAATGCTTCATGAGAAAATAATAACTATTATTTAACAAAGAGGAAGACTTATGTCATTCAAATTTATAGAGCGTGTTTTCAACAATGATAACAGCATATCGGTAATATTGGAGGCCTAAACAATTTAGTTTTGTAACCCCTTTTTTCATTGATATTAAGAAAAATAGTGAACTCGGAGATGTCAAGGGATAAAAGCACATAAACCTTACTGTCTATCAAAGATGTATATCTCTAATACCTAGATTTATTTATTCCAAGCATTAGTGAGCGGTGTTCAATTGAGCGAGAACGTGCTCAACATTTTAGAAGAGCGATGAAATAGCTCGAATTTTCGCTCAGTTATGTAAGTTTGAATTACTTTTTCTGTTTCTACTTCTTATCAGATAACATCAATAAATTTGAGAGATAAAGAAAAATTTCAAAGATTGCAAAAATAGACGGTTAAAGTTATGTCTCAAGATAAGATAGATGCTGTATCTGGGACTCTCAGATGTTTTTGGTTGACGAGTTTGCCTCACATGTAGCTGGTCACTTAAAGAAGATTCAGATATCGGTTCCCCTAGAGACACTTCCTGCTCCTTCCTGTGTGGAGATACCGTTGGGAAATAAATCTTTATTTTCTGTAAACGAATTTTCCCAACTGAAATACGATTTTTTTATATTTTGATGTAGTAAATTTACCTAGGATATCAAAATCTCACGCAAGCATAAGTTCAAAAATTTGAGAAACCTTTTTTCAATCTCCAGCTATTTATCAGGCTTAATTGGATGATAGTGCACGAAATCTCATAAATACATGTTCCCTGAGACAGTGGTTCCCAATCTGTTTGTGCCCAAGACATACCCAAAGACAAGTAAAAATTTCTTGACACACCTACTTTAAATAAACCAATCATTTGGATTATTATAAGCTATTGCAAATAAGGTATGATTTTCACAAATCGTACGGAACACTTGAACTTGCAATATATTGCATTTAATTCCAATCATGAATAGTTGTCAAATTCAAATATACACCTAAACGAGCGAAAAAAACGAGTGCCGCTCATTTTTAATTGAGTGGGAGCACGTTCAGGATTTTTTGGGCGGACTAATGCTCAATTTATTATAGATATGACCCTAAAATGTATTAAGAATATGTTATAACTAAGGGTGATAATTTTGGTGCGAGGAGGAAGGAATAAATACGCATGGCATCATTGTTTAAATAGTATACATCTTATTCAATGAAGAACGTTATCATTCCCACCTTTATTATTCAATATTAATATATTAGATGTTGATAGTCGATAGAGAACTGAATAAAATGCCTAAAATAACGTCGCCTTCTGTCTGGATTTCTGAAAATGGAGGCCCAGGAATTTGGAAAATACTTACCGGATGAGAAACAGATTGCTTGTCGGATTTGTCGATATAAATTTGCCTTTAGTCCCCTATCTAGAATTACACGCCACTCATTATCTTCATCTCATATCAAGAGCATGGAAGTTCATCTAAAAAACCAAATTAATGATGAATACATCAAGTCAGACTTTAACTCTGATCTCACAAAGATGCTTATTACATGTAATATACCCTTATTCATTGTTAATCATCCTACGTTCAAAAAAAATTATGGAGAAATACACGGGTAAACACGTCCATTCCTGAGGCACCATCATTAAATTAATGGAGGATGTTGGTAATGATGTCATTTAAAGAAATACCCTCATTGTAAATTGTGAAGTTGGGATAATTTTCAGCATGTCTTGAGTCATCTACATCAAATTACGATCAAGTTATGAGTAAAAAAGTAAAAAATATTAACTAATTTCGAAATGGAATTCTGAATTTTGTACTATTTAACAGTAAGTATTCAATTTTTTTTTAAATCTAACCATGAAATATGATTCTATTTTAGCTAAACATTTCCAGAATTATGATACACAACTCATTAAATGGCAAAAACAACGGCTTAAATGGTCACAACAACGGAGGTAGTTGCATTGGGTGTAGCATTATAATTAGCAATTGTGTGTATCCTTCATGATAATAGTATGTTGTTATACAAGTCA
Organism: Lepeophtheirus salmonis; assembly: GCF_016086655.4. Lineage (NCBI taxonomy): Eukaryota > Metazoa > Arthropoda > Copepoda > Siphonostomatoida > Caligidae > Lepeophtheirus > Lepeophtheirus salmonis. Next base: position 46,353,902 of record NC_052134.2, read on the forward strand.
CTTAAGGAGTAGCTATGGTTCATAAGCTCCAAGAAATGGTGTTCCGAAAACTCATTAAAAGGCAAAAACAACGGCTTAAATGGTCACAACAACATAAATAAGCACAAATATTCGGGGGGAAATCTTTTTTTGATGGTCTTAATAAGGAGTAATATGGCCGGCCATTACTACATAATTAGCTTTTGCTCTAAATCTTTACTATGTCATGTTAGAAAACTACATTAAGTCAAGAATGGTTGCCTGAATTGTCTTATCAGTTATAAAGGAGTCTTATTTTTATATCTAAGATAAGTAATTAAGGTTTAAAATTTGACTGCATGGATTAACTTTTCTTTTTTTAGATAAACATGAAATAAATGAAAGTGGGATTCTAAAAGCTGTTCGTACTAAGATTGGAAGAAGATATGGATTTAAATCTAACCTTATTTTATTATTTTGACATTTACTTTATTATTAATAATTATTAAGATCTCATCGGTAGAGATATATCTATCTTGTGCACAATTGTATATGCAACTTGCATATGAGGTAAAAAGGGTAATTATATTTTTGATTAAACTCCGCGTCTGGCTTGTGTTTTGCAACCTAAAGTTATGACATATTGAACTGAATTCCGATGTTAGAACAAGAAAATATTATTTGGATAAATCTATTATTTCAATATTCTGTATTTATAATCTATTATTATTATTAGTTATAGGATTCTAATTGTATAATTTTGTATATTTAACTTAAATGTATGATGGTTTATTTTTTTAGTATGTAGATTATATTTAATTTAAGCCTTCTATTTTAAACTTGGAACTTCAAATATATTTCGAAATACTCTTACTTTGTCGTTTTATTAGTTATTATTCTGAGAATATGGTTCATAATGAATTAGAATTTCATGGAGTGTGACGTTTTCAAACCTACTGTAACGGATAAAAACCGTCCAAGTCAAACCGTCGTAGTATATCTTTATTAAACATTTTGCTAATAAATACTTTCGTTATACCCTCAAAAATCATAATAAAGTAGACAACGGATAAATACTGATGTGATTTCAGTGAGAATCACATCAGTATTTTAAACAATGATACCATATGTCTTCCCCCCCCCCCATTTCTCCTCGCACGCGTTTTTCTATACAATATTACCAACTATAGTTATAACTAAATAATACATTATTGTTTTGAGATTAGAAAAGGAAAAGTGTTGTTGGGTGTGCTGTTTCTTTTTTTTTTTTTTTCATTATTTACTAATAATTCTTGTGATAACATCTCCCTCCAATAAAAAATATAGTTCTAGTATTCCTTGCCTTGCTGAAATATTGAATATAATTAATGTTATTCGTCAAATGTCTTAAAAAAGTTCCTCTTCCGCCTGGATTGCATCTAATTGGGTCTACATGTATTCATTTTCCATAGGATTTCATATTTTTTCATTTGGATATCCCAGCCACACGCCTTCTGATCCTCCCTTCATTTTCTGTTGAAGGGATCTTGCCTCTGTCCCACTCACTCGGTGGACCTCATCTTTTTAATGGAATGATCGTTCATTGTGCAGATGTCCCTTCCCATCAAGGTCTATGATTGTGACTACTAACCTCGTTAATCATTGCCTGTATGCTCAAAAATGCATAAATTTCTCCAAATCTTTTACGGAATAATCGTATATTGGTATAATATATATATACTAATGAGTTCTATAAAAATACATAATAATTGACTGAAAGCCAAAGTGAGGAACAGAAAAGGTTATCATCTTCAATCCACTGCTCCTTCATAGAAATTCTGAAGTCCTTATCTTCTTAAGTCAACTCTGTTTCATCTCTTACTCAAAGAAAAATATTTCATTGAAAAAAGACCTTCAGTTTCCTTGATGACTACCTGAGGCATTCTTTGAATGCTTTGCCATACAAACCTCGTCTGCACCCTAAACTTTTAGAAAACCAAAGGAAGGCCCAGCTTCAATTCTATCGTGAGCAAGAAACACTGAACTGCAGATGACTGGAAATGTATCCTCTTCAGTGATGAAAGTCCATTTGAGTTATTTCAGGCCCCAAATCCCCAAACAGATCGGGTTTGGGCAAAAGATGAGGGAGATGTGGAACCCACTTTAACTGTGAAATTTGCTCAGAAAATTCAGTTTTGGGCTGTTATCAGCCACCAGGCAGTGTCAGATATTCACCTGATTCCACGAAACCAAACTGTAGCCGAGTACTACATAACAGACATCTTCGGCAAGTTTATGATGTCAACTTTGTCTCGTACTGAAGAAACTGGACCTCCTTTGAATAGGAAAATGTTGTCTGATACATCAAGAGCCATTTTCCCCTCGTCACAACTCCAAAAAGGCACAAAAACGGTGTTCAGACAACTTGGATTCTTTCTGGGGCAAAGGCACATGGCCTGACAACACTCCTGATTTGTCTCCCATTGAAAATTTATGAGCCTTGGTCCACAGGGAACTCAGTGAAAATGCACCAGCAAATTCACCAGATGAATTTAAAAAAAAAAAAAAAACTGACAAAAGTCTGGGAAAAAATTTCTCCAGATACTTTGAATAATCTGTATGAATGGATGCCAAAACTCATAAAAAATGTATTGAGCTTAAAGGTCAGCATATTGGGAAGTAAATAAAGTTTTTCGCAAAAAAAAAAATCTCTTGTTAAGGTTATTTCATGATATTTTAAAAAACCACCATCATTTTTTGGACATACTGTATAATAGTACCAGGAGAACACAAGGTCCATCGCCTCTCCTGCGATTAATATTTAATAGGGCAGCAAAAGTTAGAAGGGACACGAAACTAAATATTAAGGAACAAAATAAGATACGAAATTTATTATCTAAAAGAAATCACTGTAACGAAAATAATTTTTTTTCTTGAAAGAATAGGTCTTGTCTAAACATGTAGCGCTGGAGTGGTAAAGTTTACACATGGCCTCCCCATTGAAAGTCACGCCACTCTGCGACTGATCTACAGGTAGTGATGTAAATCCTGTGAATTTTTTAACTGCCCCGTTTTTTTGTTTTTTTTTGGAATTGTTAATCTGAAGAATAAGTGTTCTTTTCCTTAGCAGTTGTCATTATTATTTAACTACTCAGAAGTGAACTTCCCTTCGTTCTACCTTCAATTTTTATTTAAAACCTGATTAAACATTCATATGTGTGTTCTAAAAATTCAAAGGATTTGTTGCGGAGTTATGGCTGTACGTCCAAGTTGAACACAGAGTAGAATTGCGGATTTACATTCTTACCAATGTCTTTTTTTATTTACTTCTCCCTCTCCTCTCTTGTTGCAGTTGATTGTTGCTGATCTCCTCCAAAAAATTCCTCAAATTATCGGGGTTACCATGTTGATTTAATATCAACTGTTGTTGTGGTGGTCCTTATTTATATTGACCGAAGACAGCAGTCCAGTACTGTCTAAGAACACATTTTGGCCTTTTTACTTTCTTTAAGTATTCCCCCCCCCCAAACGCTCCCAATCAATCCCTCGTGACGTACACTTTATTTTGTTGTCAGCTGTCGATGTTTCTTCTTCTTTTCCTCCAGTCAGTGTTACTAATTTGAAAGAGTTCTTATTAAACTGTGATCAATGACAAATGTAACAACAATTATGTTCTAGGTAATTCATTGTAATGCATAAATAATTAGTAAAAATGGAACCGTAATCCACCATCTATTTATTTTATTAAGGTCCAAAATTCGGTTAAAGTGCTTATAAAATTCGAGACAAGTATCCGTCTTATTTTGGTTTGAATATGTGTCTGAAAGTTTGGTTACCCGAATATTTATGTCTAAAGAGCCAAACCGATCCGCAAAAATGTAGATCCGTCCTATCCTTCTTCATGACGTCATTTATAATTTAACTGTTATCCTCAAGGAATACACCAGTTAAATATAGCCCATGACTTTTCTTTATATATTTTTTTGCATATGTAGGCATATTTATAATGATGACTTCATGTCCATATATTTAATACTTACATACTTTGTATGTAAGTATTAAATCTGACACAATAATATGAGACAATCATCATATTTGTACAAATGTATAAATATATAGGTATATGATTATATAGTGCGTACATGAGTGAGCAGACAAGTACATACGTAGGGGAGACAGGGACGGTTGTAACTACTGTTGTGTGAAGATGGGACGAACATGATTTTCTCGGATCTGGGTCTTTTCGAATCTTTAGATGTAAATAGTTGGGTACACAAATTTTCGGATCAAGATCCGAACATAAAATTAGATGGCTCCAAATGTATTAGCATTTTACCTAAAGTTCGGCCCTAAATAAAATCGAATAAGGATTAAGCTCATATTTTTACTGATTACTGATGCCGAAACATTAAATAACCCAACGTTATTACTATTAAAAATAATTATTAGTTATTACACTGTAAAACAGCTTTTTTGCGCTTAGGGTGAAACCCACATTTATTATTTTAAACTTTAAAGCCTTTATAAAAAAATTCAAGTTTTTAATGTATAGCTACGATTCAGCGGCATATTTCGACATGAAAGAACTATATAAATGAAAATCAAACTAAGTTGATACAAACATTCAGTATTTGAAAAATGAATCATTTATTACTTTATCTTGATTACCTTTAATAAATATGTATATAAACACCCTCGGCATTAATTACCAACTGTAAACGGAACATAAAGGCGGATCAGGCCTTTATTACATCTTGTTGAAGCGGGACATGTTCCTCCTCACAACAAGGTTCAGGGATTTCAACAAGCTATGGGAATGTTCGTTTACCTTCGTTTTCACCACTGACAACATTTAAAAGTTACCCCAGTAAAGGTCGAGGCAGTTGCTTTGATAACGATATCAATTGTAATATCTATTACATTAATATAAGTTTTGCCGTAATCTGGGGTACCAACAGACAAACAAAAAGAGGCAAAACATAACCTCAGTTCAACTTCATTGGAGGAGGTTATTATATTATTAAATAATTAAATGCAATATTTCTCGGATAAATAAATATTTCCTAGTAATTTATTCATATGTATGAAACCCTATAAATCCAGTGATCCCGAGAGACTAGTGTAATTAAATGAAACTTTTATTATGAAATAATAAAATACGGATTTCCCGGGGAAATAAATATATTTCCCAGTAATTTTCGATACGCCTAAAACCCCTATAAGTCACAGAATCATGAAAGACTAGTTTAACTAAATGAAACTTATATTATAAAATAATTAAATGCCGTATTTACCGGGGGAATAAATATCACACAGTAATATATTCATAGGTATAAATCCGTTGATCCCGAGAGAATAGTGTAAGTAAATGAAACTTATTTTATGAAATAATGAATTGTGGTATTTCCCGTGGAAATAAATATTTCCTTATAACCCCTATAAATCCGGGGATCCCGAGAGACTTAATTTAATCAAATGACACTTATGTTATGAAAGAATAAAATGCGATATTTCCCGGTAATTTACCGTAGGTGTAGAATCCCCATAAATCCCGGGATCCCGAAAGAGAAATCCTAGTACATACTCGTATACGAGTATGTATTTAAATGAAGTTTATGGACTGTTGTGTTCTAATTATTTATGCTTGTTTTTAACTTTTATATACTTTGTTCAAAGAAAGAATACTCTGTTTATAGGCAGTTAAAGCAAAGTCATAAACGTACCTATGTATGCCTATGAATAAGTATATTTCTATACCTATATGACTTTGAAATAAATCCCTTATGTATTTTCTCTTAAATATTGAAAAAGTTTATATAAATTTTCTAAGTACATAATATATTTAGTATTTGTTGTAGTATTTAGTCTACTCTAATCTACGGTGATTTTTTATGTCCTGGATGTATTTAATAGGGGAAGGCATTTATTCTAATCCAAGTGCTGCTCTCTTGGTTCGTTAAATTCCACGTGGACTCCCTAATTCTTTGAAATACTACCATGTACTAGACGTGGGCTGAACTATTGGATTAAAATCGGAAAAACAATATGTCAGGCAAAATATCCATCGTATTCTTAAAATTTCGATACTTCCTCTGATATGTTATATGAGGGGAACAGGAAATTTATTCTCCAGGGATGGAGAATAAATTTTAGTTCAATTTTGTTGCAACTGAATGCGTAATACTAGTGATGGGACGATTATCTGAATCGGGAATCAGAGAATCCTGTATTTTTCTGGATTCCGAATTGGGATCGGCATCGTGAAAACAGTGTTTAATTTGAGATTTTAATTCTCATTTATTACTGGTATTTAACTATTTATAACCTTTCTATGTTATGAAAAAAAAAAAAAAATCCCCCTCCAAATTGAGGAATTTTTGCTATTTTCTAAAAAAATTAATATTTGAAATGGAGATTTTGAATTTGGTTTACTCACACATATTTGATGACTTATATACTTTTTAAAAAGAGTGCGACACAAAGTTAAGTTACAAAGTTTGCCAACTTTACTTGTTGTTACTTTATGTACAAAAATCCTACATTTATTCATTACCAATGCTTCTCATGTCTGAGATAATTTATGTAAGACGGAACTCATTCGTCCAAGTTCGGTCTGGACCGATATCCTAGTCTAATTCGGCCTTCACACAAAAGTTTGGGCTTTAATCGGTCCCACAAAATAAAATATTTTCTTATTTAATAGAAAGTCCTCAAGTTAACTACAGGCCGTTACCTTCAAGAAACAGGAAATATAATATGCTAATTTCCCAAAAAAGTCAATTATACCAACTGCTCTATATTTCTTTAAATATTATCCCCCTTTGTTTTGGTATTGGTAATCAGAAGAAGGAATTTTCTTATCCTTAGCAGTTGTTCTTAGTATTTAATTTCGGAGTAGTGAACATCCTTACCTAAATATTATCAGTGATATTCAAAACCTGATTGAACATTCATGTGTTCTCATAAAAGACGGAGATAGTAACCCTGAGGATTTCTTGTGGAGTTATAATTGTAAGTCCTTGTTGGACTCAGTGTACAATTGGGGATCGACATGGGATTATTTTGTGGCAAAGGCCTATTTTATTTCCCTTTTCCCATAGTCACAGCTGATTGTAGCTGATCTAAGGAAACGCCATGACAGCTAAGCTGCTCTCTTCCAAAAAGTCTTACAATTAAGTTACCATCTTGATTTTCAGTTTCTTTTTTTATCAACATGCCCAAAATACACACGATTTTCATCAATAATGATTAATTCAAATTGTCAAAATTAGAAATTACAGATAAAATTCCATACAAGCTCTTTTTTCGAATAACTCCGGCAATGCCGGATACTAACTAGTAGGTAAATAAATTATACAAGTAAAAAAAATAAAATGATTTTTCACAAATCTTTAAGTTCTATATCTAATTCTAGTATTCCTTAACGTCCTCATCCTGGAAAGTAATTAATTTTCCTATCCAATTTCGTTTCTTAGAATTTTCGATTTTAATTTTTTTTGAGTAGATTTAGTCAACTTTTGATTAAAAAAAATTATCGGTAATTCAACTTTAGTGTTCTCAGATTAGCTAATTTTCCGCTAGATATAGTTTATTTTTGACTTGTTTAGTTGAGAAAAATATCCTTTAGCTGAGAGTCCGAAATCCTAGGTAATCTTGGCAATGGTTTAGACGATTTTAGTGATGTGATTAAAAATTTATCTATATGTACGATTTAATTAAAATTGATTATATTTAAACAATAAGTGTTAATATAATAGACCACAACACAGCTAGGGCTGGATCAACCTTATAGCAGACTAATCTAGGCTGCAGACTTGGACAAAGATTACTCTATACATGGTACATTTTTTATTTAGAGTAGAGTAGTTACAAAATTAATAGGGAATTGAATTAAAACAATTGGTTAATGAATTTCATAAGATTTTTTTTTTTTTGGCTGATCTATTAATTTTGGATTATCAAAAGTATCTTTGGATTTGAATCTGTTTTTACTCTTTATGGTCGAAATTAAAGTATAATTTTTTCTCGGAGCAGCCTCACTTGCCTCGCTAAAACTTTAAAAAAAATATAAATCTATTAACCATTCAATAGATTTAATCTAGTTTATTTGCACATTTAAATGTACATATAGCCAATTTTGGTAAAACATACCTTACAGTACTGTATTTAAACAATACAGTTATTATTTGATTATTTTATGTAAATTTCAAATAAAACCTCGGGGTTTCCTTTGTTTTTAAGTTCAAAAAAAGTATTTAAAGTTTAAATTTGTAATCCAGGCAGTTTGAAGAATGTTTGAAAGGAGAGTAGTTTGGCTACCATGACGTTTTATTAGATCAGCTGCAAGCAGCCAAGGGAGGAAGGAAATTAAAAACCAATCCCATTCTATAATTAATCATAATATATGTAGATATTTTTACAATGTCGATCTTTCATTCTACGCTTATAACTCCCAATGCTACTGTTGGGATTTTTGGGTAGAAAAGTTAAAGCTCTTGAAGAGATCAAAGTAATAGAAAATGCTATTTTCAATTACAAGGCTCTTATCGCGGAGAAACTGACACAGTTAAAACAATGAATACGTTAGGAAATTGGGCGAGCTATTCAACTTTTATTTCATGACAACATTGTCTCTGATTTACCTTGTCTTTACAGAGGTATTTTGATTAGAACTAGATTAAAAATGATTCTTTATTTTTAATCATTAAATAGCAAGAAACATGAGGTTAAATTTTGTTTGACCAACCAAGAGGAGCGAGAAAATGGAATTACAATAAAGTAATTTTCCTACAGATGTGCAAAAATAATGGCATCACAATAAGTAATCATTTGGATGTCTTTGGATTAAATAAATTTCATTCATAACTTCATTCAACGGGTGTTTTGCTAGTCTAATAGTAAAACATTGTTCAAAGATGATTAAAAGATATTTTGTGTTGAACCAATTACTGTACAGAGTACTAACAACTGACATAAGAGTTTTTGGAGTAAAAAGAGAGAAACGTAAAACAATTTTGATATCTCCTTTATGAAAATGTAAAAAAAAAAAAAAAAAAGATGCACGTTATATGCGGATCTTCAAACTTTCCTAACTTTTCCCTCTATTTGTGTTCCATAGGACAACGGAAAAGAAATTTTTTTTGTACTTTTTTGAATTTTGATTACGGGTATAAAAATTACCTATGCAAAGTTGCATTGTCCTACGTAGTCATTTTTAGGTAAGCCATCTTGTTCAAAGTTTGAAAGGAGACAAATGTTTTTTAATCATTATTTTGCCTTAATTAATTATGATAAACACAATTCTAACCTATAAAAAGATGAATAACGTTTTTTTTAAAATCCACTCTATGGAACAAAAAGAGAGAATAACGTAAAACAATTTTCATCTCTCCTTTCTGAAAATGTAAAAAATAAATAAAAGAAGATGCATGTTATATGCGGATCTTCAAATTTTCCTAACTTTTTGCTAATTTGATGGAGATATGCGGCCTAAAGATGACCTCGTAGGACAACTTAATTTTGCATAGGTCATTTTCTTTCCATATAACAACTTTTCCTTAATACCCGGAATCAAAATTCGAAAAAAGTTGAGAAAAAAACGACTTAGTTCTCATATCTATGCCTGTATATCTTTGAAACAGACCAATATACAATTTATATCTAAGAAATTTGCTTATTAGAATCTTTAAAAATTATCAATTGCTTCTCCCTTTCAAAATAAAGAGGTTCTGTGATTTAAAAGGTGAGAGATAAATTAAACTTTAGAAACATGGAAATTACTAACGTTGCATTTTATCTTCCCCAAACAATAAAGATTTTAAATCACCGAACTTCTTTATTTGGATAGGAAGAGATGTTGCAGTTTGAAGATTATAGTATTCAAAGTTCTTAGAAATGATTTACGTGTACAAACATGATATATGTAACATATTTTGTCTAGAGCGATCTGAACCGAAATTTCGATCCAGCACTTAAAATAAACCATGGACTGAAACTGACATTGTAGATCGAAATCTCTTTTTCCAAAAAAGGATTGTGATTTTTCTGTAGACCGAATTAGTTATTATTTTAACAACCTTTGACCTATCATAGTTTCCCAACCAATAGCTAACACTAATTTGGTGTAAAAAAAAATAATTTATAATTTTTGCAATAGATAGCTTTAGTAATGTGTATCTCACTTTATATAAGTGCAATTAGTTTATTCTTTATGGCTTTAGATAAGATTTCCTAATTATTTTTTTTAAAAGACAGTTTTGTGCTTATTTGATTCATGATTTGTTTAATATTGTTCAGTGTTTATCAAAGATGGACAAAAGCAAAGAGAAAATACGCTGTATTTTACAGTTTTTCTTAGATATAGGCCCACACGCAAGTCAGGTGAGTATAAATGTGAATAGTGTTTATGGTCTTGCCACTTTAACAACCAATTAGTTAGATTTGACTTACCAATATACAAAGATACACGTGTCGTTCAGTAACTTACAGTTTTTGGATATCTTAAGCAACGCAATTGAATGTTTTTTTAAAAATAGTATAACGTCATCATGACTCACTTAAAGTTTGCTATTCTATACAGTGATTATTTTTGATTAAAAAAACGAAAATAGTACATATCATATTCTTAATTCCCTATTTCGCAGTACATTTACAACACTTTCTTAATGAACCCTTTAGTTAGCTCAAGTGTTTTTTTTTTTTTACTAATGTAAGTAAAGGCCAATTAAGATTGAGTTCAGTAAAAAAATATTACTAGTGTTGGGTTTAGGTCTGGAAATACTAACTGAGTCTGAGATCGTTATATTTTTGTTGGGTTGTACTAATTTATTCATTTTACGAATTTAACACTAATATCTTATTTTCAATGTAGACTGTTTTTTGCACCAGAAGTGATATCTCGTACTAAAAGGACACATTATTTAAAATAAAAGATGGATAATTTAAATGAGCTTAAGCCATAGAGAATATATAGGGTGAGAAAGTTTTACTTGATGGCGCTGCAGTAGTGGATTATGAGTCAGCTGTTGTCGGGTGCATAGTTATGTTATGAATTGAATCCTGCTAGCATTTAATACTTATCGCTTTATTAGTTATAAGTAACTAATAAATTGTTAAAATATCGCATGGATGGTTAATGCCTTGCTTATGAAATTTCGTCAGATGTTATATGAAACATTTTGAATGACAAATTTGCGTTTCAAACAAGTGCTAAAAGTACTATTTCGAGAATTGAATAATACATACTTAATGTTATATATTTATAAAAATTCGTAGAAAGCAAAAAAGTTCAAAAAAATGAATTAATAGAAGTTGTAGCGCATACATAAAATACAATTTAAAATATCCAAGAATATTTTTACCCACCAATCCTAGACAAAAAATTATGATTTGTTTGAATGAAAAAAGATGTTATTATTATGTTAACAGAAATAAAGGATTAAATATTGCATAAATGGGTAGTGCTGTACAATTTCGTCTAATGATAGATGAAATATTTTGGTCTAGTAATTGTTGTTTAAAAATAAAATATTAAATATATTTTAAACTTGAAAAATATCAACTCGGAATAATTGAGTAAAAAAAAAAATCAAAGCGTATTGTGAACAATTATTTTGTAGGAAAAACGACGAGTATATTTGGACGGGTTGCGGAGATAGGAACATCAATGCGGGAAGTTTGTACAGTTACAAGAAGACTATTTTAAAAAATAACAACTTAGAAAAAACGAATTCTATCTTTGTTAGGTCAGACATTTTTCAGATCATCCTCGTATATGCTATAAATTTAGTATATATCTTCATCTCTTGTCACTGACATATTCATTGAAGGAAGCGAGACTGAAAAAACCACAAAAAACAACAACAACAACATGAATTTGAAAACGATTAAATATCTATAAATATGGATTAAATTGAATGAAGTATTGGTCCTAATTGGCATAGAAAATAAATCACTTAAGACCAAACTGGTAAAAATCAGTCTTGGAAGGGGTTTCCACACATATAAATATATTTTAAAAAAACCATAGAAGAATAAATATATAGATACGACAAGTTATTTTGAATCTTGGTATTATTATTCTTGGGTAGCAGAATTTAGCTGCTATAAAAAGAGTTTGAGTAGGGATGCCCTTCTTTTTGAAGAACAAGTTTGGACTATTTAACTTTAAACTTAGTTTTTTTTTAGATCAGCTGAGTTAATTGAATTGATTAAATGATTCGCAAAAACCAATATCCCAAAGGGAAGAAAAAAAGTATATCCCTATTAGGATGATTTACTCGGTAATAGTGTGACTGTGTTCTCTTTTCCAACTCTTCTGTTTCCCGGGTATATTTTCCACTACATCCCCGTTTGTTAACAGCTGAAATTTAGATCAAGCTTATTCCCAACTTGTCGCCTGAGCTGTATATTTATTTCAAATGTCCGCTCATTATTTTCGACGAGTGTCATCTTAGCGACATTCATTTCTACAAATTTTTGATTCAGGTGAACTTCTTTTCAGCGATATTTTCATATAACAAACATTATGAGATGAACAATGTCATGATACACAAGAGTGGTGTTTAAAATAAAAGGGGAGAAGTCTAGCAGGAGTAACTGAGGCTTTTGTTTGATGTCAAGTCTGTATGATTCTGTGCAAGGAATAATTTATAATAACTTATTGAGTGTGATGGCGTTCAAACACTTTGATCAATGGTTCTATGTGGAGCAGGATATTGTAAAAAAGAATGCACATTCTCCGGTTATTATCGTTGTGACTGTTATGAACGTATAACTTTAATTCCTAGGTTTTTTGTCTAATAATAATGTCATTCATAAGTTTTATTACATGAAAATGTAATATAACTTATAAAATTAATTTTGCTGAAAAGCAGTTTCCCTATATAAATCCTTTTCATTCCTTTCCATATGACTAAAACTGAGCAAAAAGTATGGATTAATATCTGTTTTGATATTAAAAAAGGAAAAACAGTTGTTGACAGTGATAAAATCTAATTCTAATAAAGAATAAATAGTTTACCTTCACCGTTGTCCAATATAATAATACTTTAAACTATTTTTATATTAACTCTCCTCTAGGATTATTTGAAATTTAGAAGATTATTTTTACTTGTGCAGAAACACGTCATATTCTATCCTTCCAAATCATAACATAATGGGCAGCTGATTTAAAAAAATAAACATTAATCAATAGTACTATATGTCTCGCTTCTTTTTGCATTCACCTATTTGCCCAGCCCATGGAATTATAGAGACCTGGAATAATCACGTAGATCTATTATTCCCACATGAGGGGAATATAAAAGTAGTTTTTTGGTTGAGAAAAAGGGGGGAGGGAAAATGAACCTCATTTTTTGCTCCATTCCTTCAAGAGTGAAAAAAGGAAAGAAAAAGAAGCTAAACTGCATACATGAATTATATGGCTCATGACCTATGTATGTACCTATGACAAAAACTATCAATTAATTTGTTAGTAGAATCACAAAAGCAATCAGTCAATACGAGTTAGTAGATATATATAGAAATCTGTATTATTGTTAATTATTAGGTGGATGAGGGTATACTGTATCACACGTGTCTTACTGTCATCACGGCTGTTCTTTTCTAAGCGTTCTTCATTATCATGGAAGTTTGGATCACGAAAACTGAGACAAAAGGTTCTGAATCCTCCATCTTCTACGACGCACTGAAAGCTCTTACAATCCATGAGTACTTCAGTCTCTTCCCTTATTTAGACCAAAGGGTTTCTTAACCGAGATGTTTCTGCATACATTTATTTTTTATTCATGTCTTCCAGGAATGCAATTGAAATTGCTTTAAATCTGTGCTTTTTTTTGTTTAATTTGAAACTTTAATGTGTCAGTAAGTTACACATAAAATAAAAAAAATTAAAAAGTTTTTTCAATGTTTTTGAAAGAGAAAATTGCATAGACGTCAAAATAAAGGAAAAAGTTGTTTAAAAAAATACAATCTATTGATTGAGAAGACGAATAAAAGGTTAAGAATCCTTGCCTTATGAGGATATCCTCCCCCTCTTGTCCAAAGAAGATTCTATTGGAGGTATCACGGTCAGAAAGACCTCGTTTATTCTTCATTGACACTTTAGGATGAGTTAATCCTCCATTGGATCCTTTTCCATCACTAGCATCCATCATCAACACTTTTTTAACAAGAGCACAAGACTTGGCTTTATAACAGAGTTCATCACAGGTCTTGACCTTTAGTTTCTGAGCCCTACAGAGCATATTACAAGTCGAGTTGGTGAGTGGAACATTATCACCTTTATAACGAGATATGACCTCTGAAAGGAAGTCTTTGTGACGCTCAAGGCGACGATCGCAAGTTGTGTATTGACTTTGGAGTCGATCTACCTCGGAGCTAAGATGTCTGATCTCCTCTTCTTGAAGGATCAGCTCTAATCTTAAATTGGCTATAATATAATAAGATAAATATAAGATACAGATATAATTTAATGTGTGGAGTACATACAAACAATCTTGAACAAAAATCAAGAAAATGGACAAATACCCAATAAATTTTTTTACATTATATTATAGACTTATATCTAGCCCAATATTTCATTCACAAATTTTGGTTAATTATTGGCTCTGTACTCGAACTTTATACCCAAGTTTTATGCCCCCTCTGAATAAAAATTACGTCTAGGGACTCTGCAGTTATAAAAAGATTGAGAATCACTGGTTTATAGTTTTCTTTTAATTTTTCCCCAATCTTAAGCCTTTCAAATATATAAAATCTATAAGTTTATTATCAATTCATTATGACGTTGAGTTTTTGCTACTTTAAGTGATAATTAGTGGTGTCCCCAAAGGAATAAACAGAATAATTTGACTATACAGTCCATGTAGGGCAGTGTTTCCCAACCTTTTCATAGTTTGGTGTATTTTTTTAAAACTTTACTTTAATTGGTCTGATGTTCCATAAGTAAACATAATAGTATTATATTTAATCTATCTGACTTAGGAATCCTCTTTGAAGTCCATTTATATAGAGTATATCTCTTTCCCTAGGAACGACCGGGGAGCGAAGCTATGCAAATTGAATTCAAGAGAATAATTTCTTCCGAGGACGTTGTCCATTGAGCTACGTCGTTCCATTTTTATTTTTGTCTAAGATTTTTAATGACCTTTTTTTAGAATAGATATTTGTTGGAAATTTTTGATGATGTTTTTATTTTCATCAAAAAATATTTCTTTATACCATTTTCTTTTAAAATACATTTCTTGATGAGTTTTTCTTTAACAAAACAGCACATTTTTTGATTAGTTTTTCTTTAAAAAAAAAAAACCATTTCTGTATAACCTTTCCTTAAAAAGATATTTCTTGATAACTTTTTATTGAGAAAGACATTTCTTGATGACGTGAACTTAAAAAAAGATAGTTGTTCATAACACTTAAAAGAAGACATTCTTTGATGACCTTTTCTTTAAAAAAAAGACATTTCTTTATGACCTTTTCTTAAAAAGATATGTCTCGATTATCTTTTCAAAAAACCTATTTTTTAATGACCCTTAAAACAAGAAAACATTTTTGTACGTATGATCTTTTAATAAAGCAATTTCTTGATTGCACGGTTGAGCCCTGGTTGGAACTCACTGATGTAGGGAATTGATATATATCTAATTAGGGAACAATGAACTGGCGGTTGAACGCCACAAATTTAATAAATTTTGTAATATCACCAGTTACTTCATACATATTATATTAGATTTTACTCATGTCATTTTTGAAAATCCACATTGGCTATACTCCAAGGCATTGTTACAAAGTCATAGGATATGTATACATAACTTTAGACGTTATATGTGTGTAAGGAGAAAAAGACAGTAATAACAATAATAAAAAGGATTGAATTTAGTGAAATACCTAGATCATAAATTATGAGTTCCTCGCCTTTGAAAAAAAAATGCATTTTCAAATAAATTAAAGCATCATTACAAGTATCACTTTACACAATAATCAGACTATTTTTAATTATTTTAAAGTATGGGATCAATTACACATTATTAAATATATGTTATTGTAAGAAGTGGGCTGGAGGGGATTTAGCCCCTCCAAATGAAGGAATTTGTGTTTAGGACACAAAAAATTTAATTAGAAAACATTTTGTTATTTTGTCAGGATCTCTTTTTTTATTTAAAAAAAAAGGTAATTCGATCAAATTATGCAACGGAGCAAAAAATTTATTCCAAAGTAAGCTCCTATTTTGTATTTATAGACTACTTCATAGGTATGTCCTGCACCTCTCGGAGCTATAGGTCGTCGACAAACAGACAAAAGATAGACAAAACTTGTCAAAAAGAGAACTCATTCGGCCATTAAATAAGTTTAGTTTAAACTTGTCTCAAAGAAAAGTTATCTCTAGATCAGTCCCAAAGAAAAAATCAATTTGATTGAAAATTCGGTCTAGGCAGATTCTATAAATGACTTATTGTTACGTTATGTGTGTGTTTTTTTTGTGAACATTGTCACAATAACGTCAAATGAAGCTAAATGTGTTGAGTGAATCAACTCATAAATTAGGAGAGTTGAGAAAATTGGTCCATAGATTGAGACCGAAAAAATCGGTCCACGATTTGAAGAAGATTAAACTTCTGTCTACGGTTCAAGATTGCGATCTGAACCGAAGTATTTTAAACATTTTTTTTTTAATTCTGGGGGATATGAGCAGTTTAATTAGTTCATATAAATAAAATTATATTCAAATTAAAAAAAATAAATATACTTTTTTTATATCATAATTTTAAAAAAATTGTTAAAATATTTTGTTGCATAACTAAATAGCTATCAAATAATGAAATATATGCTTTGGATCTATTCAAACCTTTTAATATTTGAGTTTTTCCTGTTCTATAGATAGTTTATAGATACTAAATATCCTAGTCATTTGCAGTTTGGACTACGGCTATGTCTGCCGCATGGCCCTTTGAAAATTTATCGTTGGTGGCTATAAAAAGGCAAAATATTGTTTGTATATTATTAGATTAAATAAAAAGCTCTGAACGTTCTTGGCTAGATGTTTTTAGTGAGCTATATCTCACAATTAATGCATTGCATAAAAAAAAGCTTAAAGTATGCTTACTTATTAAGCGTACAATTAAAAAAAGGCTCATTTACAGGTTTGTGTTCGGTGAAGCCAGTTGTAGGTTACAGCATTCCAAAATAGAAGTAAAAAAAGAGAAAGTTCGATACATTCAACAGTATTACTACGAACAAGGTGTAAAAGCAGAGAAGATGGCAAAAAAAAAAAATGTTTTGTTTATGGATCCAATATAGTATCGAATGCAACAGCAAATCGGTGGTTCCTACGATCCCGTTCTGGTAATATGGACGTCGAAGATGTCGATAAAATAATGGAAATCGTCGAGTTGGACCGACATCTGAGCACTTTTTCATTGGCCAGGAACTGAAGATTACCCAGAAAATCGTTTGGAACCCTCTAAATGGAATAATCCCAACTATGTTAATTTTATTGTCAAAATAAAGTGAAAAAACGCTCAGATCTTTTTACTACACCTATCATATAATATTATAAATATTATTGTTTAATAAAAACTCGATCATCAAAGCATAGAAAATAGGGTTCCCCTTTGCTTATTTTTTTTTTTTTTTTGGGTTTTTTTTTGGATATGAGTTAATTTATTATTACGATTAAAATAAAAATGTAATTCTTGAACAAACATGGTTCATTTATGAGCATATTGTTAGTCTGATTTTTTTTTCAAAATGAATAAACTAAATTGTGTGAGAATAAGATTGATTTTTTTTGTTATTTTTATAATATTCTTATGGCTCCTTACTCAAGTAAGCTATGAATTTATTCTATGCGATACGAATTAGTTTTTATTTTGCAGTTATTAACTACTACTGAATAATAACTCTACAGTTGGAAGAATCAGCTAACTACCAACTGATCTTGCCTTTGTGTGTTTCTTTTCGGATGAGAGGTTGCAAGATATAATAAAAGTTATGGCGTGTTCAATGTTATAACAATAATAATTTGAACAATTTTGTTCTAATAGTATTAATATTGAGTTATACATTGTTTCAGCATCAAATATTAGTATAAATGTAACGCTTTTTAAAAGCCCAATAGGCATACCTTTTTATACAATTCTGACAAACGTCGAGTTCTTTCTCTATTACACCTTCCAAATTTGTTGGTATGGGTTTCTTGTTACATCTGCAAGAATATATTATAACTTGCACTTTACGTATGATGCCTCCACCTTTAAAGCCCGGGAAAGATTTGGATAGGTGGCCACTACCCAATCAGTTTCTTACGGCGAGACTTGTAGTTTTTCTTTTAATTTTACTTGACACATCCTTACTAAGGATTCACCCTATTACACTCGTAGAAAATATGTGCTGACGTTTCTATTTTATCGCTACCGAATGTGCAGTTCATACTATCATCCTCGTTATTTGATTTTTTCGGATAAATTGATGAGGTAGCAATTCTGTAGCGGATCCATTTTGGCTTTGATGAAGAAAAAGGGGTTTTAAATAGTATTTTTGTATGGAAGTCACCCTTCCGGAGACCTAGTCTGTCCAACCGTTTGGTTACCAGCTTTTTCGCTGAGGTTTCTCCCAGACCTAGTAGTTCCATTATTGATCTTTAATTTTTTATTGTCTCCAAAGATATGAAAAAAGGGAAATGTAGAAATGGAATCTGTATCTTGATTCTATTTATTTTGGTCCAAACCTTTGGTAAAATACTAATAAAATTTGAGACTAGTATCCGTCTAATTTTTTCTCCAGATCTGGATCCAACAGTTGGGTGACCCGAAATTTATTCGAATATTTACGTCTAAAGATCTGAACCGACACGGATCTGGGAAAATGTGGATCCGTCCTATCTAACAGGGAGTCGAATGATTTCGCCTTTACATGAAAATATTTATGGTCCATTTTTGCGTCTTCTAATTAGTAATTACTTTTTTGTTCGAACTCAAAAGCAGCATCCGTGTTCTTAAAAACACATACATTTATTTATGACTCTGGTCCTCTATTGTTTACTAGCTGTACTTCTCCTTAATAATGATAAATAATAGTGATGGGATCCCCCCCTCCAAAAAAAAAAAAATACCGATGCCCATGTGGTTCTAACAAAAAAATTATTCTGATGCGGTTCTAGTAAAATTCCCGATTCTATAATATTTTAAATAATAGTTACAAAAAATACAACTTTGCTATAAATTTATAAGAATTACAATTGATAAAAAAAAAAATTGCCGTCCTTTATTTAATGTCAATAATTTTTAATTTAAGTAAAGGAAAACGATTCTTCTGCCCGGCGAGGTTTTTCGAAGGCAAATTTTCCACGGCAAACTTTCGAAGGGCGAGCTTTTCTTGATCTCATTACAAAACTTATTCCCCTAAAACAATAATATCTGCACCGACTGCATATGCTTAGAACACTTTTGTTAACATTTAGTTTGTGTTCAATTTGTTTTTCTTAGTTTTCGAGAATTTTTTATCATAAATTATTTTATTACAATATCCATCAAATTCCAAGACTCAAGTAACAAATTTACCTGGTCGTTTTTTATATCTTGACGGATATATTTAATAATTTTTTTAATAACTAAGAAAAATAATAAATAATCAAATACAGGTAATCAATAATTATACTCAAGAATCGGCATCCCAAATTAAACAGTATTTTTTAGATGCCGATTATGATTACAAAAAACGCCGGATTCTCCGATTCCTATTTATCGTCACATTATGAATAAATATGAATGAGGGTAAAGAGTTTGAAGAGTTACATCCTAAGGGTAGTTATCAGGGGAGGGGTCCTGTTCCAGCAATTATTGTTCAATAATTCCTTTTGGGAATCATTCATAACTTAACAAAAGCTGATTCGAATTCAACCAATCAATAGCTTTCATAACAATCATCAAAGGAAAAGAAGTAGAAAAAACTGACTGCTGACAAAAAAGTATACTGTAAAGTTTTCTATTAGTGAGGTTATGTCGTGGAATATGATATTTTTGTACATACTATTCATAAAATGTATATATGCATCTTTTTACAAGTTTTGTCTGATTTATGAGCACTTTTATTGGACGGTATACACTTATTTATAGTGCTAAATAGTTGTAGTAATTATGACCGTAAATGCATTAATTTATCAAGCAAAAAAATGCATAGTATTTGATTTTACATACTCTGAGTAATTGGATTTTTTTTTGCTCTTTTAAAAATTGAAAGGTTTATTATCCCTTTTATCACAATTATAAATATATTTTCTTTTTTTAATATAACGTGCACGCTCGATTAGATTGTTAGTTATTACAGCATCCATCTAGAATAAAAGAATTTGCAAATTGCAACATGGATAGGGTTGTCTATTTTCGAAGCTGTGATAATTATTCTTTTATTCTTAAAGAGATAACAATAAGTATAAAGTAATCAATACAGATCTCATTTTTGTAAAGAAAAAACTATGTTTAGAAATTAGGAAAGGTTATTGCGTGTGATCATTCTTCTTCTTGTTTGTTATTTAATAGGTTATTGTTGTGTTAAATTCTCCCTCTGAAGTAAGCATTCTTGCCTATCTTTGATGTCATAAAAAAATGCATAATAAAATATATATCCTATAACAATTTAAATATAATAATGATAGTTTTCCTCCATTAATGTTACTTTTAATCTAGAAATTTCTCCTCTTTATAACATTAATTCATATAACTAGTAGTCGTTAGTAACAAAGGTCTTAGTATGGTAATGCCAGAAGTCCCGCTTCGGCCTCCTCCTTGCCATCTTTTTTCCTTCTCAAAAAGGACATCCTTACTATTAACTATTCCGTCCCAGAGTAACACAGAGGATTTTTTGGTGGATTATAAGGGTAAGTCCATGTTGGACTCCGATTGTAATAATTGAGAATCAACATCGGGGTAATTACTGTCTAATTCATAGAGAGATACGGAGTGGGATTTATATTTATTTTTCTTGCAGCTAATTTAATGAAATGTCACATAGATTAGACAAAATGCACTTCCCCAAAATGTTATTTAAATTTTCAGGGTGACCTCCTTTATTTTCTGGGTTTTTTTACGAACCAGTATCTCATAATATTTGAATTTATGGTACGCACAGACAAACTCTGTTTTATGAATATACATGCAGTAACACCTGGCATTGCCTTGATTAATTAGGAGTTGACAAACAGACACATTTTGCATTGGTAACATAGAAAATAACTCCTGTATACATCCTTATTGTTATTCTTCTCTTTTCATGATGACACTCGCACGTAGTTACAAAATATTTAGATGTTCTCTCCTCAAAAATAAAAAAACCTATAATTACAGCTTGAGAAGATATAATGTTAAATGTTCCATTCCCGTTCTAAAGAATTTATACAATATTCGTTCTGCCCTTTTGTAATATGACGTCTGCAAAATAATTGATCACGAGACACCTTTTGTTTTTGCTCAATTACTCCGAGTTGGATTTACTTAGAAGGCTCAAATTTTAACATAACAAACCTTTATACGTCTGTTATTGTTTAAATCTATTTAAAGGTTACACTTTCAAATATTTAATGACAGCTCGATACTAAATTTTGTCCATTTTCACAAAAGCACTCACATCAACCCACCCAATCGACTGTTACATAGCAACTGACCGTCCAAAATGGCTGAAACTTTAGTGAGTAACTGTTAACAGATGCTGTGTTAGATATGATTAACTTTTCTTTACAAATGCTGTCATCTTCACGTTGAGGTCAGACAATTTTCAGACCCCACTCGTATTTATCTATTTATGTACATACATCTAATTATCATGTCGAATATTAAAATTATCTTCTCATTTCTCATGAATGTCCCACTGAAATGTGGGTATAAAATATAAAATACTCCTTCATATTTTATTGATATTAATTATTTGATAGCAAAATACTGCGTACAAATATTATCCATATTATTATTAATGGATAGATAAAGCTCAATTAAATTGATGGATTGGAAATAATAAAACGTAAATGAGTTCTAAATGGTGATTAAATATTATTGTTATTACTTATATTTCGGAATAAAGTCTTGAAAGAAGCTTTTTGAAAACATATGTCCTTTGTTTCGTAGTTTTTAATGTATTTTGATGATTTTTAAAAATATGTTTCATCTGTATTAATAATTCAAAGTTTATGTGCCTGTCTATCGAGGCCTCATTTTTGAATATGTTCTGCAGTTTTTAGAACTTTGACACAGTTTTATTTAAGTAAAAAACAATTTAGCAACTTATGTTGGTATCTAAAGCTCATCACGTCATATAAATCCTTTCAAATCCATAAAGTATTTCAAAATATCTTTTATTGAATGTTAATTTTTTAAGGTCTCTAGGATTACCCTAACATTATTCATAAAAATATTCAGGCCTTGTTATAGAATCCACCTCTTCGATCAATCAAGTCCGTTTGATCCGATCCTGGTACATTATTCTTCGTTTGGCTTATGCATAAGATTAATCTTCATAAGACTAATTAATGATTCTCCTATTTTTGGACCATTTTTATTTGAAAGAACGGGTTTTTGGGTAAAAATTTGTTCCTTTTAAGCTTCTTGTAATGTCCCAAATATGATGTTAGTCGTCAAAGATTCTACTTTTCCATAATTTAAAATATTTGGTTTATCCGTAAAAAATAGTGTGTATCTTGTTATTAATAACTCAAGGAGTCTAAGTTAACTAAGATTTGCAGTTTCCTGTTTTATCAAAGATAAAGTTTTTCTTTTTTGTTCAACAAAAACAGGCTTAAATTTTGTTCATTTTCGATTTATTTTATTTTTACATACCGGTGAGACATATATTATGTCTCTCTGGTTTTCTATTCTTATATTTATATACATAATACATTCATTACTTTGAACTACAAATTCCCATATATTGTGATTATGAATTATAAATTATTTATTTGTGAAGTAACTCTCATTCCGTAAATTCTTCCTCCTAAAAAAAAAAAAAAAAAAAAAAAAAATCGGTCGCCATATTGTTTGAGATCATTAAGAAACCAACTCCATATGGAATTATTGTTGCTTTTGAATCCAAAATGGACTCTCCACAAATCTAAATCTATCTGACTTCCACCCAGCAGCATTGACCACCATTGACACGTTATTCCTACAAACATCTAGCCACTAAGTGAAAAAAAAAAAAAAACATCGGGCATATACCACCAAATTTGGCAACCTATAGTTAGAAATCAGCTAGTGTCGCAATGCAATACTCGTGGCAGGGGGCAACAGCGGTGGGGCAACCAAAACCAAACAGAATCCAAACATGCTCAATACTGGCTCAGACGTTGTGTTGTATGACTATAGGAATTGAGTGTCACAGTTTGAATAACTATAATTGTCTCAATATGGTTTTCAAAGTTTTTTATAGAATATTAGCATTCGTCATAAAGACAATTAACGGTCCCATTTGGGGTTGACACCCACAGGTTGGGAACACCTGGTCTAAGTATTGAGTGAGAAGCTACGCGTGAGTGTGCTCATGAAAAACGTAGAGTAACAACAACGATTTGATGGGGAGTGTTCTTCCTTAGTATTAAAGCAAAATTTGTATGTTCGTCGACGCCTAATTAATGATAAACAGGGAAATCCCAAACCCTACACTAGCTCTACTTGTATGTCCTTACTGAAAAAATTGACCTTGCAATTCGTATCGCCACATAAGTATAAGGATTTTTAACACATCATTTGACGAATAATTTTATGATATGGGCTGACGTCCACAAACGGAAATAACATAGGGTAAAAGATTTATTTGACTGACATATCATAACTTTCTCATTTCCTCATGTACATATGTGTATTGTATATATGTATACAAGTTTCAAGAAACTTGGATATCTGACTTATAAATAAATAAAAAATATTTTATCTAAGTGTTTGTAGTTTGTACATATTAGGGGTGTGTTTTGGTCTGAAAATCCTAGACTGCTGTGATATCCATTATAATTTTGACTAATTTGGGACAGCTTCATTCGCATAGTAAGATTTGGTCTACGAAAACAGTCTGTAAAAATGAGGATTTTCTTAGAAAAGAGAAATACAATCGGACTAAAAATAATCAATTAAGACCGAACCGAATAAAAAAATCGATCTCAAAACAAGCCACAACACTATCAAATACGTGCCTTGTACAAATAGCTATGTGGATATCCTTCACAGTTTTTGAGATAACGCTATTGTATGAATGGGATGTTTATATCAACATGGGTTCACATTATATGATATATCCCTATCGAAAAATCTGATGTTTTTTTTTCTACTTTAAGTATAATTTATGACTATGTCAAGTTTTGTATTAATATAATATATTTTGTAAAATAATAAAAAAAATACCTAGAAGCACACTCTTTTTCTCTCCATTCTTTGTTTTTGACCATAAAAAGAAGAGGTCAAGGAATAGGGTGAATTACCACAAACGGAGTAATTTTGTAAGCTTTGGGGGTAATGGGCGTGGATATTATTTCCATGCAATAAAGGAGTACTTTTAATTTAATATTTGAAATTTAAATTTTCCAACTTTTTTACAAAAAAATTAATTTCCTGTGAATAAATATAAATTTTTGAAGTTTTTTTACGAAAAAATTTAATATTATAAATTTTTTTCAAAAAATTTCATATTTTCAATTTAATTTTGGAAATTTAAAAGAAAAAAAATTAAAGCATATGAATATCTGAGGATTTTTGAATTTTTTTCTAAAAAATTTGAAATTTGTATTTGTGTGTATTTTAGGCATTTAAAAAAACTTACATGGTAAGTCTAATAATTTGAAAAAGGTTTTGAAGGAAATAAGCTTACGTTTCATGACATTTCATTAGGCCAGGTACAATCAGCTAGTTGTGACCAAGGAAGAGGGAAACAAGGATATAAACAAGGACATTCGCAAGAATTACACCGATGTTGATCCTTAATTCTACTCTGAGACCATTATAACTCCGGAACAAATCTCTGTCTTTTATGAGCACACTAATGTGATGTCAGGTTTTGAATATAATTGAATGTATTAGGAAAGGATGTTCACTACTCAGGAGTTAAATAATAATGACAACAGCTATGGAAGAGTAAATTCATTCTTCAGATTACAATTACAAAAAGAGGGACCAGCTAAAAAATAGACACGACTTACATCACTATGAAGCAGTCATCTAGCACCTGATGTATTTAATAAAGATATTTTTATCTAAGAAATAACAATGTAGTCGTATTAATAAGTATTGTCGGTGTGTACATGTAGCACCGAGCGTAAATAGACTGTATATAGTGCTTGCTGATGTGTATCATAAATAAATGTTGGTTTTTAGAAATAACAATGTAGTCTGATTAATGAAATATTGCAGGTGTGGAGATGTAGCATCGAGTATGTATACAACAAGAACTGTTTTTGTTAGTGAGCGCTCTAGAAGCTAAAGTACTCACTAGTCCTCACGTCATATTCAATTATTTTTCTCCAACTCTTATAATTGTTCTTTCATTCTCGACGTGCAAACACGTCATATGAATTGATAGTGCTCATGAATAACAAAAAGTAATACTGAGGATTTTAGTGGGAGTTATCTTCTATTATTAGAGCAAAATTTATCTTTAACCGACGCCTAATTACTCGCAGTAATCCAAGAAAATACTGCTGTCTAAAAATTAAATATTAAGTTTAAAAAAAAAAAAATCCAAATAGTAAATTTTTTGAAAATGTTTTTAAAAAATCAACAGCTGTTTACAAAAAAAAATTAAATTATAAATATTAAATTCATTGGAAAATAATTTCTAAAACCCATAGCTATTCACATAAAAATTAAATATTTTGGGGAAAAAACTGAAAATTAAATTTTTGAAATTTTTAGTGATGAAATATATATATTTTATTGAAATTTGCATATTTGAAGGGAGGGGACTACAACCCCACCAGCCTACACCCTTCAGACGCCCTCAAACCCCTTTTGTCTTAACAATAAATATGTTTGTGGATGTCACAGTAAAGATTGAAATCCAGTAGAATCGTTGATTCTCCTAGTAAAGATCACAATCCTATTCTCTCCTAGGACAAATTACAATTTTACTGAGAGAGATAGTAGCATTGAATATTTGAAGAAGTTGCGTGTTTTCGAAAATATGACGCCAAGTCATACGCCTATTGTATTGTATATTGCAATTTTGTACAAAAATGATTCTTTCATTGCCGATTTCTTTTCTTTTTTCGTGAAAGTTATGCTTTGTCACTTTGTACACAATAGTTTAGGGAGTGCCGATTCCTTTTACTTGTGAACTGAATAACTTTTTCGGAGTGATTCAAACTGATATTTAAAAAACCTGTATTGAATCAATATAGTAAATTTTTAAAGATTAAATAGTAACAAAAAAATTGTAAACTATTAGATATAAGTTTATTTACTATATATAAAAGATACATTTAATAAATATGGTCGTGTCATTGATTACTACATTACGGTATTCATTTGGATCAAACTGCATTTAATCCAGATTAGTATTAAGAACTACAAGCTGATCGACCTTAATTGGGCACAGTTCAACATTCCTTATAGGCTAAAACTTCCAGATCGCATGAATAATGATCTAACATCTTTAACTTGTCCTCTAATTAAACCAATATTAATGAAAGGGTTCATTGTAGTTAACAAATGATTTTTAGTTAATAAAACCTAGGCAATCGGTCGGCCGTGATGTATTTTTGGATATCATATGGGATTTATTATGCTGAGGGAAGCAGCTGTGGAAGAATGTTTTCATTCAACAGTTTGAGTAGCCTCAAATAAATTGCTCCTTTAATGTACGAAATACGAATAATCGGTAAAGAATTCAGTTCTTTTGATTGCCCCATTAATGTTGCCTTCATAATTAAATGAATCATAGGGATGAACAAGATTCTTATTTTTGGTGCATAAATAGAACCAATTGGAAACATCAGTCAGACTGTATCAATTTTCTAAATTCCCATTGATGTGCTTAAAATGATCCAAATATTGTAAATTTTACTAACTAGGAACAAATATTCCCATGAAGTTATATTTATGGCTGATGAGTGAGTCGGGAGTCAGAAGAGTCACATTGATTTTCTCTTTGAGTTGGTTTGGAACATCGAGAATATGAATATTGATTTATGATTTGGAATCACAAATTTTAAAATAGCTGCTGATTCGGAGCCAGGATTTCGAAATATTATAGATCCAACCTCAAGAAACTATTCGAATCATACTCTTGTAATTAAATTAAATTATCAGTTCCTAAAATAATGAATAAACATATACAATTTCATCAAAACTACACACATCTAAGCATCAATTGTTCTTAATTTATAGATTGGAATAATATTTTGTGATTTTGGCTCTAAATCGAGCCCTTTGAATTAAGCGACTACATAACGATCTTGTACAAACCCAAACTGATGTTATTCATTTATTTTTGAAGGACAAATTCATCAGTTTAAATAATTAATTTTATAATATTTACGTAAAAATCCTTTTAATATAAATATACTTTAATTTTGTACTGAATATATTCAGTCAAGCTATCATTAAATAATTGAAGACTTGCTTAAAATACCACGTGATGTTGAGAGAAAATTACAACTACAACAAATATTAAAGCTTTATATGAGTTTACCAAGTCGAATTCATCATCAAAAGTTATATTTTACACCACAATTGGGTGATTGGAGCTTGTGCTCCTCCAGATAGTATTAGAACTCATTGGAACTATGCTAAAATGAAGCTTGCCCAAATGAATACTTGAAAAAATGAATGTTGCTAAGATGACCCTCGCTGAAATAATTATTGCTCAAATGAACCGATACGACATAGAGGGTATGACTTGGCCTCATATTATCGAAAACACACAACCCCTTCAAATATTCAATGCGCCTATATCTCTCAGTAAAATTGTAATTTGTCCTAGGAGAGAATATGATTGTAATCTCTACTAGGAGAATAAACGATTCTACTGGATTTCAATTTCTACTGTGACAAAGATAAGATCTAACTTATTAATTAATCAGTATAAGACAATCTAGTTTAATTGAAGATACAAAAAAACATAATATAACAACTTGCTCAGTCTCCTCTACTGTTTATTTTACATTTTGTACATATAAATTTGGACCTCCACTTCTATAAATGACATACATGGCTGGAAATACAAAATTCACATTTTTATAAAAGTTCAATTGGTGGAAGAGAAATGGCATTAATCATTAGTGTATTTTATATATGTATTTATTTGCATTTCATGCAAATATTTTACAGTCAAATGATTTCAAAGAAAGACGTGTTTCTTGTTTCTTTCTTCTTGCATTTTGCAATGAAAGATGATAGTTTGTTGTACTTTTAGGGAATTGAATTAATATTGTATGTATGATAAAAAAGTGAAAATCTGTTTAAATTCATAATCTGAAATCCTGGTTGGGTTTGTTGATTTTATTAGTGAGACACTTTTATATATCAGAAAATTTCTATTTGCAACTTTTCCTTCGTATGATAAAATCAAATATTTACTAACATCTAAAACAATTTTGAAATGGGTTTTAGCTCCCACGTTAAATAATTTTTGATTTTTTTTTAACTTTTTGTGAATAATTGTAAATTTTTGAAATTATAAAAAAAATTGAAATAAATTAATATTTGAAATTATTTTTACAAAAAAATTAATTTTCCAAATTTTCTCTAAATAACGGGGGATTTTTTGTGAATAACTATAGATTTTTATAATTTTTTTTCTAAAAGATTTAATTTTTTTAAACAACTGTGAATTTTTGAATAAATTTAATATTTGAAATTTCATTACTAAAATTTCTTACAAAATTTCAAATTTAAAAAAATTAAATTTTCAAATTATTTTTCTAGAAAAGTTTAATAATTCATGGATTTTCATGTAATTCATGGATCGGTCTGAGATCATTATAATTTTTCTAAAACCGAACTTATTCAGTCACAATCAGTCTTGTTGTTAAATAAGTTTTACACAAAAATGGGGAAAATTTCGGTCCACAATTTCAGAGCGTGGTCCGGACTGAAATAACACCATAGAAAAAATCACGTAAGACCGAAATTTAAAGAAAAATCTGTGTCATAGTGAGTTTCAACACTAATTTATATCTGCATTTAAAGTGCTTCAACATAAAAACAATTTTCATCCAAAATAAAGAAAATGATAAAATCTTAATAGTTTTTTTTTTTTTTTACTTGATATATTTGTTTATACTGTCCAATATTTGCTAGATATATTTGAGGCAATCTTGGACTTTGTATTCAATTTTTTGGGGTATATTAAGATACCAAATAATTTCCGCTATATATTGATGCTGATTGGTCTTTCAAATAAAATCTGTCAATTTCTGTTTTAAAAAAACAAAACTAAAAAACTTCAACTGCAATTTGTGGTGCCTCTAATGGCAATTATGAGCTTTTCATTCAAAATTGGAGGATATGTTACGATACCTAATAATTTTAGCTATAGTTTTAGATCCTTTATTTTATTTCAGAAACTGATATTGATCCCGATATAGTCTTTCAAATAAAATATGTCTGATTTCAAAAAATAACTTAAACTTCAATTTGTAGCGCCTCCAATGGGTTAATATGAATATTTTGTAAATATAAGTTTTTGTATAAAATTTTTTTAGAAAATAAAACTTCGGTCCATATTTTCAGACAGCATATTGAACCAAAAAAAAAAAATCCTATGTTAGTCCGAGTCTCAACGCTAATTTAAATCTATATATTTCCAAATAGGCTCTGTATTTATTGTAAGTTGTATATTTTTTTTTTTTTTGAGTAACGTAAGAATGCTTGGAAAATTTTATTTAATGCTCCATAAGTAAAAACGTCGTCTATTTATAGATTTACAAAATTCTTTGATGGACCCTTTCATATCTAATTCAATCAAAACGGAACTCATATCCTTTAATATATGATGAATATGAAGAACTCATATGGTATTTGATATTTGAGTACATACAAAATTAATGAATGAAAATAATCCAATCAATAGATGTGCTGAGTGAATAAATATAGTATTTTGACAAAAAATAAGTTATTTGCTCACAATATTTTTCTAATTAACATTCTTTAATAAAAATATAATATCCATATTTGGAAGGAGGTTTTAATAAAATTGTATCTGATATTTACATACTTATGACTTAATCTTTTAAAAGAATCTACTTGACTGATGACTATACAACGTGTCCCAGCAAATCGTGAATGAAACATTGGAAGAGTTTAATTGTCTTAATGAACCATAAATATAAATAATTATTAGGAAATAAAATTCTTCATCAGACCAAAGATAACTACCATGAAGGTCAAAAGAAATAGTGGTTCAGCGTTTCTTGACACGGGGCTGAGTTATGTCGAGATTTCACCACAATTTCTGCTCCAAGGGTCGTATTACCAAGATTAAAAAGCTGAAGGACGACGTCAAGAGTACTCAGAGGAAGTCTGGAAGCCACAAGGCAAACACCTCAAAAGTATCGTGAAGACAAGTTGGCAAATTTCTAGCTCTGGTGAATGTGATCTCAATCCTCACTAGACTGCAATTATTTTGACTAGAGGAGCTGGGGTATCATCTAGTGGAAGGCATGTTATCTACCATGTAAATGTGTATGACCTAAAGGCTGCAGTGGTGATTGAGTGGGCTGACAGGCTTATGATCAAGGCCATAATGGAGGTATTTGTATTTTCTATAATTTTCCTTCCAGAGCGTGGTGCATTTTTAACATCCAAAATTAACAGACGGAATCCACCAAGCCAAAATTGCGTGTAGTTGACTGTTACAGTATCAGTACAGTAAACACTATTCAAATTTTCAGCTGCAAAGCTTGCATTTTCGCCTTGTTCGCAGATAAACTGTAAAATATGTCGTAAGTTTCTCTTTGCTAATGTCCATCTTTGACACGAGTTCAAACAATACTGAGTCAAACAATTACAAAAGTGTCATAATAGTTTTTTTAGTGCCAAATCTTATGATTCTAACACTATTCAGTGTAAACCGATCGCACAAGATACACATTACTCACGCCATCTATTGGAAAAATGATGGATATCTGTTTAATAGACATACTATATAATATATCACTGTCGTTTAGCTTAAACTTTTTGAGAATCTTGATATAGTTGAGCTTGGGGAAATTTGTTCACGTTTCCCGGGAGACACTGTATGCATATTTTCATACCTTTAAATATGCATATAAAGGTAAATAACATATGTATGTAGGCCCCTAAATGACAAAGTATACAAATACTTGAAATTTGAGAAGTAGCGTATTTCCTGTCAAAAACATGGGATAAAAATATATTGTTATCATTATTTTTATCCCTATTCAATAGATTACCTGATTGATATTTGAAAGTGAAGAGGGGAAGAATGAGCATGACGAATGACTTATATATTTGTATATCCAATACCCATAAAAAATGTCCAAATATTGTCTGTCTTTTGGGTATATCTAGTTGATAAGAGGATATCATCATCATCCGTGACCAAAAGGAGAATTTGTATTTGATTCAAATCTTATGATATTTTGAACAAGACATTTTTGTCATTTATATTATACAATATAAGAAAAAGCAACCCTATGGAATCTCAAGCCTATCCAGTACCGTTTTAATGAGGGGCTGGGAGGGGAATTCAAAAATGCAATTTTTGCGAATGAAAAGGACGCGACTATCTTTTTGTATTTGTGGAATCTGGTCCCTTCATAGCACAATAATGTCCTCACAATATCTACAACTTCTATTTTTTTTTCCTTCCAGATTCTCTATTCACAGCTGACAAACAGTGCTGGTTTATATGATGAATATTGTACATAAGAACAAATTTAGTATCCTCAGAACTTCTACAATTAATAAGTATCTTTTGTCAGCTGTTGACTTCTTACCCACAGCTGAAAAACTGTGGTAGGAGGAAGCATTTGCCCAAGGACACGTATTTCAATGTAAAAAATAGAAACCCACACCGTGCGGTATTTATACTAACATAAAAAAGTATTCTTAAGGACTGCGGTGTATAAAATTAATAATTTGACTTATATACCAGTTATGCACCTATGAAATGAGAGTTAAAAAAAAATTGAACTTTTATTGTAAAAAATGGTTACAAATTTAATTTTTAAAGTATGCACCTTCGCTAGCCACACATTTTCCCATATTTCAGGCAATTTATGGATGTCTTTCCAAGAAAATTGTTCGTCTTTGGGTGCAAACCAGCCATTGATCCATTTTTTTTGCTTCAGTGTGAGAATCGAAGTATAAATCATTGAGTGCGTGGCCCATCGATGCAAACAAGTGATAATCGGAAAGCACCAGGTCTGGTGAGTAAGCCGCATGAGCAAGAGGTTCCCAGTTGTGCGATTCAATAAGCTGGCAGGTGGCTATAGAGCGATGGGGTGGTGCGTTGTTATCAAGGATAATTACCTTGTGTTGCCTGGCCTCATATTTTGGGCGTTTTTGGCATATGGTTCAAATCGGCCAGTTGTTGTTGGAAGCGATCATCATTAACGGTTTTACTGGGTTGTAGAAGGTCAGACCATATGATACTACACTGGTCCCAGAACACACACAGCATTGCCTTTTTTCCTAAGCTATATGGCCTAGCGGCCAATCTGGCCTTGCCCCCACAGTAACAACATATGATCTTTTTCGTTTGGGATTCTTGAAATAGACCCACTTTTCATCCTTAGTTACGATTCGATCCAAAGACAACTTCCTTTTGTACCGGGCGAGCAGCATTTCACAAGTGGTTTTGTGGTTTTCTTGCTGCCGTTCATTCAGTTCATGTGGCACCCATCAACCGATCTTTAAACATATTTCCAATGCTTTTAAACGTTTCCAAAGGTCAACAAACTATTGTTTTGCAAGCTGTTCTTGCGTTTGGCTATCATCTTTATCGAGCAATGCTTGCAATTTGGCGTCTTCAAACTTTTTCGGTGGCCGGCCGTGCTCTTCATTTCCCACGGCAAAATCACCACTTTGGAATTTTTCAAACCACCTGAAGCACTGTCCTCTGCTTAGAATATATCCACTGTAAGCTTCCACAAACATTAGATGGCTTGAGAAGAATTTTTCTTAAATTGGTAACAGAAAATGATATCCACACATCGTAGATTGTAGGCACAACATTAGACATTTTTACGAGCGGAAAAAGTGCGTTGTTGAATGGAAGTATACAGACAATGAATTAAATATTGTTGACACATTTCAAAATATGCATTTAGATTTTTGGACTGGTTTATAATGTTCAACTAGCGACACCTAGGGACCGATAGCCAAGTCTTATTTAATAGGCGTATACTTAATATATAAAAAATTAACTAAAATTTTTGTCAAAAAAATCAAAGCTTATATTGAACAGCAAAACACTTAGGAAGAATGACGGAACATTTATCAATTTTGGTATTTAAAATTTTTTTTAGACATATGATTAAGATATACAATGATAAATGTCATGACGTATTTTTTCATAATGAAGACGTTTGTTTGTCTGGACTTTAATGAATGAATAATGTATAATGCAAATTGTTTTCCTAATATTCTCCTTAATTAACATACTATGTACCCATAAACATGCATATTTATGGGTATACACCTACCATTCAAAGCACAGACATCTTTCTGTGAACAAATTTATAAAAAACTTATTTTTGGCAATAGTTATACATAGGTAGACAAAAATACATAAATGTACAAAAGTTATTATTTTTTCTTAATATAAGATATTTATATAAATGTATGCACATTTTTAAAGTATGGGGAACAAACAATAATAGTTTATTTTTAAATAATAAACATTCGTGTTAGGTTTGAGTCTGAAATTCCTAGGCAGCTCTGAGAACTTTATAATTTAAACTAACTCACTCCAACTTTGGCCTGGACTAAAACACACCTGAGTAGACTCAATGGCGTTGTGAAATATTTTTCCATAAGTAAGATGTCGCTTTTTATGATACCACAGATGACGTCACTTTTTTATTTCCTGTCATTTCCCTTCATTACTTATGAAACTTTTATTTTATTTTCGGAATTCACCTTGTTAATATATATATATATATAAAGCAAAGTCTGTTTGTATTGATGTATCTATGCTAAAAGTAAGTCATTTTGAGTGTAGATACGTCATCTAAGAAATGACAATACAATCGAGCGTTCACGTCATCTTTTAAAAAAAAGAGAGCATAGAGTCTGCGAGCTGTATATGCTGCCACTTTGGTGTGCTCTCTTGTGCAAACACAGCACAACTTAGGTAGCTGATTTTTGGTTTTTTAGGTATCTTGCTCAAGCCTATACGAGTAGGGAAAAAATGAATTTACGAATTCGTTGTCCCAAATACTTGGACCCGAGCTGAGAGTGACAACATAACTATTGTTGTAGGACTCTGTGAGACGTTCGTCTATAGGGTTTGCAGGGAAATTGAGTCTCATAAAGGTGACTTTGAGGCAACATCAATGCAGGCTATGGTCAAATGGCTCCAATATAATTTTCCGTACTTCATTTTGCCGGGATTTTGGCCTCCAAACTCGCTAGATCTGAACTTGATTGATTTTTTTTTGTGTCTGATCGAACGACAAAACAACCGAACCCCTGCTCACTCTTTCGGCCCCATATAAAGACTTTAATTGAGGCTGGATGTAATAAAATAAATCATATTCCATCAAACTTTCAAAATTGGGGTTTTTTTAAAAAAATCTGATGACTGGTTGTAGAGAAAATTACGTTAAAAAAATCCTTTCACGACACAGATAGTTTGTGCAACGTTTTTTTTTTTTTTTTGTTTAGAATGGTAATTTAACACTATGTAAAAATTTAGGCCAACTCTTATTAAAAGAAGAAAAAAAGGAAGTACTTTATATAAAAAAATAATGACCTTAGATGAGTCGACGCCTAAAGCTCTGGGCAATGTAAGGTACTACCACTAGTTCAGATATAAGCGTGAGTTCATGGAGGTTGAGTAGTTATCTACAGAGTAATATTCAATTATACTCGACTCCCCTAGCAAACAAAGAAAACTTCGCTACAAATAATGATGTGTCGTCCCTAGAATTGATTTCCTAATAAGTCTCTTCCCTCCCCTCCTTTAGTCTTTTTTATTCATCTGTTTGATGTTATTTATCATTCAACGATCCTAAGATCCCAATAGTCGGTCATTCAGTTATACGGTCTTAGCTATATTTTTCTACCTTTTAGAAATAAGTACTGTAGAACAGCTAAATGACGTAGTTATTAACTACGTCATTTCAGCTATAGTAGTTATCATAAAATACCGATAAGGGTGGTCCAGGGGGGGCAATTTTATTAGAAGCGGACTGATGGGTCTGCAGTCTTTTTAATTTTTAGACCGATCTAAAACCAGGTGCGACCACTATTTGGTTCAAATCTTGATCACGTGGTCTACGTATCACCAATTGGTTCATAGTCTGGACTAGTCAGTAAAATTTGGTTTATAAAACTGTATGCTTTAGTACGTCAAATTTTTTAGAAAATAAATTTCAGTTAAAAGAAAATTGACTGTCTAAGAAAAATATTTTTTTATGTGGTACGTTTTTTTATGAAAAGAAAATTTCGGTATCCATCGGTCTCTGACCGAGTGCCAACCCTAACGAACATGACGTTATCTTCTATGTCAAATACGCTTTATTGATCGAATACAACATATTTTTGAACTGCAAATATATTCATACTTAAATATAGGTAAGTATGCCAATATACAGTAGTAAAATAGCAGAAATATATTTGTATAAATATTATTTATACAGTTTTAAGTCAGAATCTATTTGTGCATATTCTATATAAAAGTATTGACCCATTTCTGAAAAGGTTTAATATTCATAAAAAAATACAAATATTTGTATTTTTTGCATTTATTGACAAATAATTTTCGTAAAGTATCTTTTAGACGTCAATTCAAATAATGTATTTGAATTTTCTTTTTGAAAAGTATATTATATACAGTCAAACCTCTATTAAGCAGTCAGACAAGGAAAATTGAAAAAGATATCTCTTAATCCAGATTTAGTATTTTGGAATAATTCAAAAATCGAAAAAAATGGATAAAAATATACAGTTTACGTCTGGTCAGTAATGAAATAACATTTATTCTCAGATACAGAGGAAAGGAAAGACAGAAATATGAGGGAAACATTCATTTATCTCCATGCAACATACATATTTAATTTATTAAGTCGTCAAGAACTATAACTTATACATCTGTAGCCAATTTCTTTGTTTTGAACTCAAAAGTACAAGAAAGTATAAAAACCTATGAAAAGTGAACTTTTAAAGCAGGTATATCTATCAACCTATGTAATAATTGGTGTGACCCATGGCCGGGGATAGTAAGGACACGCATTGTGGATTTTACACAGGCGGGAAATTCCTGGTAAATATCGAATTTAATTAATTTATTATATAAGCTTCATTTAATTTTATAATAGGTGGGGGAAAAAGTAATTTCGTTTTTTTGTTTTATTTCAATGCTTTATAAAAAACTTTTTACAATCGTCCGATTTAAGGCAAATATGCCCGGTTCTGTTCGATAAGATGTTGTAAACAAGAATCCAACTTTATATTGCCCTTCTCGTAGAAACCCTTGTCCCTTTTTTCGCGGGCCTAAATTTGAGAACAAATTGTACTCACAAGCTCGATGGCCAGAGATGGAAACAGGTGGTAGTCACTTGGTGCCAGGTCCGGACTGTAGGATGGATGCATAAGAACTTCCCATCTGAGCTTCTGAGCCTTTTGGGGCGTCATCAAAGATGTGTGCTACCTGGCGTTGTCTCAATGATGTCTTGTTGTCTCTTATTCACAAATAATAACATTTATTACTTCATTTTAAGAAATACTTAAATTTCAATGCATCTTATATTTAGTATCACATCTCGTAATTCAAAAATTTGTTTCGTGGGATCCAGCTCAAAGACAGTTTTAATTTGCTCATTATATATTTATTTTTTAATTAAAAAAAAGTCCTTTATTATACCTACTTAGGCAAAGTACTGAAAATTAATACTTTAAAATGGTTAATCTCGTTATTGAGTTGGAAGTTGTGTAATTTATGATTACAAGTTATATAATTTTGATAAAATCACAACTTTTGCAAGAAATATATATGTAAAATGTAAACTTATATAAGCAGACTGTAAAATTTTATTCTCTACAATGCATTATACTTTAATTGACTAACTTCTTCTTCTAAATTAATAAAACAAAATTTCTCTCCTGGGTATTGATACTAACATCAATCTTGTCTTTCTCCAATCTAAAAGGATGTTCCATTTAGGAAGTTAGGACATTTCATTATGTGACAATGATGTACAGTTTGAGTAACAAATGAGTTGGTGGAATTTGACAGAATTGAGTGAAACATCTCCTCTTTGCAAAAAATATTGTTAATTGTTTTGAAAAAGTCTTTAAAAAGTAACATTGAGTCAACTTAAGAGCCATCTAGCTTGTAAAATATAAATTATGTATTTAAAAAAAAAAAATATCATATCCATATTTTTATCTAAGAGTATCAGACTTGTATAAAGTGCTTATCTTATTCAGATTTCTCATCTAAGAAATTTTCAATGTAGTCATATTAATTAAATATCGCTGGCGTTTTGCATGTAGAATCGAACGTGTGAAGCTAAGGCTAAGCCAGGTAGCACTAAAGAGACTGAAGTAATCCCTGACTCATCAATCGTACCAACGTTAATAGAAATACAAGGCTATAACATAATGATTTTCCTACAAATGTTTGACTTCCACGACACTTTTTAATAGTGATGTCAAAGAGTATAACTGTTACCAAGTGTTGCTATAAATTGCCTTCCTTGCATGTTATTGTTAGAGTACCGCTGACTCTACTCTTTGACGTCATATCTCTCTTTCTTGCTCAGCAGTTGGTACGGTACATCAAATTAAAAATTCTGGTTAGCCCGATAACATAATGGCAATACCTTGTATTTCTATTAACCTTGATTCATTTGTCATATTTTTATTTTTTGACAAATTATTATTAATCTTTCATTCTTGAGGAGGGAACATCTATCATCTATGTATTGAGAAACTACGTGTGTGTGCTCTCATGAAAAAAGGTGAGAACACCGGTAATTTCTTGGGTAGTTATTGTCTACATTTTAAAAACAATTTTTGTCTGCTCGATAGCGCCTAATAACTCCAGGCAATGTCACGTATTACTACTATTTACTACATCAGTCATTCAAAAATAATTGATGTTATCATTTCATTTTGATATGTAAAAATACGCATTTATTATGTATTTACCAGTAATAAAATTAATACCAGAGGCGTCAGTTGGGGGAGGGGCTGTAAAATCCCTAAATCAAGGAATTTTATTAAAAAAATTAGGGTGAAAAAAAGAATCTCCAAAAACAAGGGATTTTTTTTAAGGATTGATTTTCTAAAAAAATAGATCCCTCCAGTAAATTATGCAACAGAGCAAAATATATAATTTTAGATTTTTTTTCCGAAAAATTCCAAAAACCCCGACCCCCAAAAATATAATGCTGCGGACGCCCTTGGCTATTGACATTATCACTTAATAATTTGGCACAGAATACAATTATAATATACAAATTTTTGTTCAATAAGTAATAAATTACACCATTAATATATGGACCATCGATGGAATATTCAATTTTTTGCATGCTCCTTATCACAAACCTACTTTAAATTATTCAAGTCAAATTAATCTCATTTTTGGTAGCAACTTAAACAATCTGCATATTCAAATTACAACTTGTACATAACATATATAAATATAACATCATGTACATTAATTGATTTGAGGGCTTTGAATATATTGTTGAAGGCCATGTAGGAAATTGAGTTCTATTTGTCCAAAAGTTGAGTTAGTAATGTCTGTATAAATCAATATGAAAATAACTGCCCATATAAATATGGCAAGAGGGACTGTTATATACTTTTGAAAAAATTATAAAAAGAAAGCAATTGAGGGGGAGAATTACTCACATAAATGGAAAAATATGTACCATTTATCCATATCTAAATGGAACTAAAAAAAACATCATTATATGAAATTATATATACTGATGTATTGGAAGGTTATATATATAAGGTTGGCATATACAAATCCCCCGGCCTAGTCTGTGTCGCTATTGTTTTTATTTATTTGCCATTTCTTGCAACATTATGGATGTTTCTCAATCATATACAAAATATGTTCAAAATGCAATATTAGTAATATAACTACAGTACATATTTAGATTGATTGTAGCTATGAAGATCTTAAAAGTGGAAGGTTCGTTGTATTTTTCATTAGTTATGTCACAAACGCTGAGAAATGTACCATAAAGGGGAACAAGTAACTTAGACGTATGAGTATAGATAGTTGGTTCGAAACCAAATTTTTATTTTTCGGTCAAAAGTTTTTTTTTCTTCCCCGATCGGGACCGATATTCCCGTACTTACTTATATCTAAATATGTCAATAATTGTTTATTTCTGAACCTTTATAGAATATTACTATTATTATACTGTTATTTTTAAAAGGACCGGGAACCATGGTCCACTCTAGTTACATACAGTCCAGTCTCTCTAGTTGGTACTTATAAAGGGAAAGTCGATCCTTGAGTCGTTATTGAGAGTGTTCTTTATTTTTTAAATTATTCCGTTACATATTGTAATATATTATCTAATACAGGATATATGTGTATAATATTTATATAATATTATATATATATAATATTATCGTATCATATTGAATTTAGCAAAAATATGAATATGTTTTGCTAAATATTTGTATTGCTCTTAATACAAAACTCCTATATCTAATTTGCTTAATAAAACGTTGACATTTTTTATGAAAAATTACAAGAACGGATCTCAGGGACTGACAGTCCTAAGGACCGAATGTAATCGACGTAGATCATGTATAATGCACTCAGGATAAACTATTCTTTTGAACTCAATGAGCATAAGTTCGCGCCCCGGTCACTCATAGAGAAAGAAATATACTTTATAAATTTATTTTTATACTACAAAAAAGTGTGGATAACAAGTTTTTAATTACTTTCAATAGATCTATAGCATATGCAGGTATGTCATGAAATGAAATAAAAAGTATTTTTTAAGAAGAGTTTTACTTTCATGAGAAAGGGTTAAACTTAATCTTTTGATAAAATATTAGGTTTCTGTAGGTTCTTTTAAGTAAAATGTCATAATAATACATAAATTGTATCCTTGTAAATTGTAAAATGAACATATAGTACGTAAAGTAACCTTTCTTCAAAAAAAAAAAAAAAATAGAAAAAAAGGCCCAAAATCAGTTGGCAGTTAGTCGATTCTTACATGCTATGGAATTATTTATAGAAATAAAGCATAATTTTTTTATCTGTATTTATGCTCTCTGTAAAGTCATTTTTGAATATATCTTAGGGGTACGTAATCATGAGTTAATGGCTTATTTTTTATCTACGAGTGTGTTGAACTAAAGCTCCCATTAAAAAAAGGATTGTGCCTTTAGTCTTTTGATGAGGTTTAGCAACGAGTCAGAAAACACTAGAGACTAAAGTACTCCTTGGCTCATCCCGTCATATTAAAAAAAAAAGTCAAGCTGTTATTCTTCTTCTTTTATTTCATAGGAGAAAACACATATCTATAAAGAAACTACACTTGAGTGTGTTCATGAAAAAAAGGAAGTAACACTGAGGATTTCTTGGGAGGTTATCTTTTAATTTTAGACTTGACATTTTAGAAAGAAATAAAGAGCGCAGGGAGAAGGTGGGAGCGATAGATATGATATTACTGAATTATAACCCTTGTTAACATCCGCTGTCGGTTAAATGACTTTAGGCAGAGAAAATGAATTTCTGCTGTAGTGAGGATAACCTTCTACATTTGAAAGAAAACCAAATTAGTGCAGGGAAAAAGTTATAATTCTTTTTAAATTTTGATATACCTATTTTATTATGCATTTTTAAAGGAATTGACATCAAAGATGGGTGAGAATGCGTACTTCTGAGGGAGAAATTAACAAGCCACGACGATCTATTAAATAATGAACAAAAAGGAACAAAAAGCACACGCAACCACTTTTCTAATTTTTTAAAGTAGTTATTCGCTTACAAATATGTAAACACTATTTATATTATGAAAACAATGTTTGTTTGTTCGTCAAAGCTTAATAACTCAGGGCAATGCCGGGTAACCCCACGTTATATTTAATATTGGAAGGATATGGTTAGGATATTGCTTACAGAATTAAAGGGAATTATTTCTAATTCAACTAGTCAACCTTCACAGCTAGTAATGTAAATCGTGTGTATCTTTTAACTGGCCTTTTTTTTTGGAATTGACAATCTGAAGCATGAATGATCATTTCCTTAGCTGTCGTCATTGTAATTTAACTCCTGAGTAATGATTTTCATTTAATTATTCACCCTACCTGGGTTAACAAACGTGGGTGCTCATAAAAAACAGAGAGTGCACTTGAGGATAAGCTGCAGATTTATAATTGTAAGTCCTTGTTGGACTCAGAGTATATTAGGGGATCGACATCGTAGTAATGCTTGCCAATGTCTTTTTTTAATTCCTTCTCCTCTTCTTTTCTCGTCACAGGTGCTTGCAGCTGATCTAACATGAATTCATGACTACTAAGCAGATCTCCTCCAAAAAATCCTTTTCAAATTATCAGGGTTACCATGTTGATTTTCGATTTCTTTTTTGAACATGCCCAAAATACACACAATTTTCATTATCATTACTCATAACACTGGAGAAAAGAAGGAGCAACATCGACAATTGACATAAAAATACGGAGTATATTTTTTTGTTTAGGAAGCAATAGGATTAATATTAACACCACACATTTTGTAGACAGTGAAAGTTATAATAATTCAATTACTATTGTTATCATAAATTATAATTAAGAAAGTTATGAGGTGTAAGAATTAACATGTTTAGTAATACCGGGAGTAGAAAAAGTAATGAGACCTTCGAAAAATACAGTTTTGAATGGGTGTTGTTGATTAAATCTTAAAGTTCGGATTATTTTTGAATAGCTTAGATTCTAAACCTTTGATTAATGTACAATGGACATGTTGTAAACAAAAAATATGTATATGTCGCAATGGAGGCAAGAAGATCCATTATAAGCAATTTAGTCCGCGCCGGAAGGACGACCTCGGACATCATGAATACCTTAAACGCCAGCAAGGCTAGTGTCTTTCGGCAGAAATTGTTTGACTGATGGAGACAACCTTCAGGACAAACTCAAGAGTAGAAGCCCCACCAAAGTAAAGCCTGTAGACATCATGGAGGCTTTTAAGGTCAATCCCTCGACGAAAATGTCAGAGTACGGTTACAGTACAACTAGTAATGTAAATCGTGTGTATCTTTTAACTGGGCCGTATTTTGGAATTGGCAATTTTAGAAAAATAAGGTGCATCAATCTACTGTGGGCAAGGCCATCCAAAAGGCTAGAAGAAGGTTAGAAGAATTTAGAGGTCACTCCTGCCCCAACGTCAAAAAGAACTCCGTCTTCAGCGATGCGAAAAACTCTTGAATGATCTGAAGCACAACAGCAACCGGGTAATTGTTTATGCGATGAAAATACCTTTGCCGTTGACCCCATCGACAACAATAAAAATGATCGGGTGGTATGCTTTAGTATGGCTGACAAAACATCATCAGGATAGTCATCAAGACCAAACATCCGGCCTCTGTGATGATGGCATCAACTGTAGAAAAAATTCCTCCAATTTGGATTCCCGTTGGATACCAGTTACCCACGGCTGGCCACTTGAGGTTGTTGAAGGAAAAGGTGGTCCACTGAATTTCTCCATTTGGTGGCAAATTGAGAAGAAGTCCTGAAAAGTCCGCCACCCGAATATTGATGGTCTGAAGACCTTTGTTAACCAGCAGTGCAGGATTATGAAAAAGGACAACTTTGCCAATGTGTGCAAGGGGCTCTAGAGGTGGTTGGAGGTTGTCATTGAGGCTGATATTGGTCAGATTCATATTTAATGTACTTTGTTTTAGTAAAAAATATTATAAACATCCTCATCAATTATGAATATTTTAATGACTACTTAGAGGCAAGTCTCAGTGCTTTTTCTATACCCGGTACATTATATAATATTATTATAGATGATATGAAAGCACATAGATATACTCATATGTATGCTGTCATTCGACAAAGACTAAAGAATAGCGAAAAAGTAAGATAAAGAACAAGGATGATGATGCTAGGAGAACTCATAATAAATGATACTTCATCATTTGTGTCTATTTAAGCATTCATTTCTTATTACGTCACAAAAAGTAATACATCTATTTTTAAATCTTCTTTAGGAGTAGTAGTGATGTTCGTTTTTTTTCCTCACACTAGTTTCATGCTGAGATTTTTATTTGTAGAAAGAAGTACATTATTTTTCGAGTACTTATTTATAAAGGCCATACTTGATTAAATTTAAAAGGTTCTTAAATACGGGGATGTGTGGCTCATAACTAAAAGTCTTATAATTAAAAAGGACATATAAAAAAGTAGAAGAACAATGTCTAATTACTTTATAGTCATAAGTAAAGCCACAGAGGGCTTCGGTCGTCTTTTTATAAATAGAAGAATCTAATGATATAATTATTGTTGAAGATCAGGGATGACGTCTTTGATGATATATATTATTTAAAAAAAAAAAAAAAATTACTGGGCATACTTTCTCTCATAAGAACAATTGTATGGAAATGAAGTATATATTTTTCATAGTCTTTAATGTTCTTTTTATGGAAAATAGTAATAATTCAATTAAAGAAGAATTTAATGATTGCTTACAGTATTTGTATGTATAAAGGGTGCGTATGTGAAATCGTTCTATTTGATAATCCTTTTTGTAGGCCGGAGGGCTGTGGCTAGTACTTTTTTTTTTTGAAGAGGGGGCTTTTTGACAATTTTGAATTAGTATTTTTATGCCCCCCTCCTCAAAAAAAGAGGGGGGACCCGAAAATTGTAGTAGAATTACTAAATTACGAGAAACGTGGTTTTTATGGAATCAAAAAAAGATAACTCAAAACCAATTTCCGATATGTTAAATACTACATATATTTTTTATACATTATACGTTCTGTCAAAAAAGTACCGGGCATTGTTAAATAAAACATAAATTTCTCAATTCATCATTAAAATTTATTTTTTTGCCTTTAAAGTAATTGCCATTGGATGCATTACACATGTGCAAAAGTTTTTTTCCAGTCCTCAAAAAAAAGTTATAGGTACTTTTGGGTATGGTCTTTAGTTCCTACAACGAATTTTGTTTTATGAATTCAATAGACTCAAAACGGGTTCCATGGAGTGGTAAAATAAGTTTGGGGAACAAAAAAATAGTAACACAGAGCAAAATCAGGTGAATATGGTGGTAGATTAATTGTATTTATTGCGTGATTGGCTTTGAATTTTCTCACAGTCGTGGCTCATCAAAATGGCGCGTTATCGTCGTTTGCCCAAATAGTACCCCTTATTTACTGTTTTTCCCTTTGGAACAAATTCATGATGCACCAGACCGCAGATATCAAAGAAAACACTGACTATTATTTCCTTGACTTTTGATAGACTATCTTTTGGTCCTCCTGGAACACTTTGTACGACTTATATGGACGGGTTTTTGATGAAACTGATTCACCAAAAACTTTTTATAACATTTTGAACGAATTTTCAGTATATGAAATTTCATTCGCATCATCAAATTTAATGCACACTCTTTGTAAAAATCGTGGAGCTCTAGTGAGTAAGACTGACTTATCCAGCTGTTGCAAGCAAACTGGTCTACTGATCACACTCAAACTTGGTATCATAATGAAAGACAGTGTTGCCGACCTAGAATTTTTTTTTTTTAATCCCTTCAGTGCGGGCAATTTTTAACGATTCCCGGTACTTTTTTGACAGATTGTATCTTCCTTTATAAGGTATAAAAGCCTTAAA
This sequence comes from Lepeophtheirus salmonis, assembly GCF_016086655.4. Classification (NCBI taxonomy): domain Eukaryota; kingdom Metazoa; phylum Arthropoda; class Copepoda; order Siphonostomatoida; family Caligidae; genus Lepeophtheirus; species Lepeophtheirus salmonis. Next base: position 46,398,817 of record NC_052134.2, read on the forward strand.
ACGCTGGCAAACAGATTGACAGCTCTTGGCGATGAAGGTTGTGTCTAGAGCGTACCCAGCTGCCATGACGACAGCTTTCTGGAATACAAATTTGGATCAGAGGTGGCAGACATTTTTACCCAAGACACCCCAAACTGCAAAGTCCAGAGGGATGAGGTCAGGATCAGATGAGTCCCATATGGAGGCCGGCCAGAAGTGATTTATAATGTTGCCGCAGAAGTTTTGGTTCTTTCTGCCTCTCTTTAAAAATGAATTAACTTTCGCAGGGGTTTGGTATTTAGCATGAGGAGATCATTAAATTGTCTGTTTTTGCTAGTGGGCGCTCTAGACACTAAAATACTCGTCTGTCATCCAATCATATTAATTTTTTTTCCCAAACTCGTCCTATTATTCTTTCATTCTGGAGGAGGGAACACATTCAATGAATGGATATACAAGTAGTGCTATATCAATCCTTATTTGTTAGATCCAGTCCAGTCTCATGACTGTTCAAATCAGTCATTGGAACCAGTCTTTAAGACGGTCAGTCCTGCAGGCTGTCCCTAATATGACTGATTACAAAGGCAAATAATTACAACAGGGGGGGGGGGATTTTCTACGAATGAATTGATGACAATAATCCAATTTATTTTTGAGCACAGAATCCAAAACTAATCTCAGTTTTTCTCTCAGTCATCTGAATTTTGAAATATTTGGGATTATATTAATTCGGGATAAAAAGTGTGTTTGTTGATTCTGTATCTTTTTCGAAACTGTATATATTTCCATTTTTAGGCTAAAAAAGGATTAAAAACGACACTTTTCTTGAGACCCTTATAACTTATTAATAATAAATAGTGATAAAGAATATCATAGCTTATATTATAGAGAAATATTCAATGTATAATTTAAATAAAGATCTGTTTAAAAAATATGCACTTCCAGGAATTTTTGTTCGATTTTGTAGTGATTCAATTTTTTATGGGGTGTACTAGCAAATAGTCAACATTGCCATCATATTTTTTCCGATTTCCCTTCCAATTTCATGACGTCATGCCACATAGAAGAGGAAGATGGAGGAAATCAAAGGAAGCTACTTCTAACTTGATCATCAATCTCAAGAGATGTTCAATTCGGATCCCACGAGGGCCAACCCGAGGAGAATTTATTTTAGGAAAACTACCGTACCATATAATGAAGTATAGTGGACACTTTCCTTGGGAATGATATACAAGGATCGAAACAATAAAGCGTTTTATTCATGATGAGTAGATAATTTTAATATTTCAAAAGGGGATCACTTAAAAAATACTAAATGGAACAAAAATCCTTGGAGATGCATATTTTTGAAATAGATCTTTTCTTAAATGACATATACATTAAATATTTATTTAAAATATACGCTATGATATTCCTCATCGCTATGTATTATGAATAAGTTATAAGGGTATAAAGAAGAGTTCGTTTTTCATCATTTTTCAGCCTAAAAATGGAAATATATCGAGTTCAGAACAATAACCCTTTTTAATCATAAAAAAAAAAAACACCTTACACATTTTTAAAAACTTGTTATAATTTCTACTTTTAATTTGGGGGTTGTTTTAAGGGTCAAAAATGACTATGAACGATAATAGTCCAAAATTACTATAATTCCAGATATTTCAAAATTCAGATGAATGAGAGAAAAACAGACATCAGTTTTGGATTCTGCCCAAAAAAGAAAAAAAAAAAGTTTTTTTGCCTTAAATTTGTTTGCACTACTGAATTTTATAAGTGTTAGGACTTATATGCAGGACTGAACTGGACCGAACCAAGACTGAACTCGACAGGACTTCAGTCTTCAGTCCTAAATAAGGATTGACACAACACCAGTTACGTGTGAGTCTGCTGATGAATTTTGGAGAGTAACACTAAGGATTTATAGGGGAGTGACCTTCTATTATTTTTAGAAAAAAATTTGGATTTTCGTAGACAACTAATTCTGTGGAGAAAAAATTGTTTGTATGAGTAACAAGTATTCAGGATGAGGAATATGCATCGTTACAGGGGTGTCTGCAGGATTGTATTGTTGTGGGGCTTGGTTTTTCGAATTATAAAAAAAAAAATAAAATTTTTTTTTTTTTTTAAATTTCAAATAAATAACTTCTCAAAAAAATTTAAGTTCTTGGAAAAATGTTCAAAAATTAATTTTTATTTCAATAATCTATTCACATTCACATAAAATAATTTTTTTGGAAAAAAATCTCAAAAATCCAAAGCTAAAAACTAATTAATTTTTTTTTTTTTTTTTAAATTTCAAAATAAATAACTTCTCAAAAAAAGTTAAATTTTTGGAAAAATGTTCAAAAATTAATTTTTTTTTTCAAAAATCCATTCACATTCTCGAAAAAATAAATTGTTTGAAAAAAAAAATTTAAAAATCTAAAGCATTAAACAAAAAATTAAATTTTTTCAAAAAAAAATTCAAAAATCCACAGCTAAAATCCAAAAATTAAATTATTATTATTAAATGTTTTGGAAAATAAAATTCACAAATATATAGCAAAAATTAAATGTTTTTGAAAAAAAATTTCAAATATTTTCTTTTTATTGTGTGGGGACACACACACGAACCCTTGCAAGTTACCTTGAAGAGAATAATGCAGCTCGTGGCACCTCAAACAATTTATTCGTACATTTTAGCGTGTGCACTCTGTACACTAATTGTACAACACTTACTGACTTAAATAAAAAAATTATATATTTTTTTAACCTAACTGTCCAAAGTATTTAGAGAGTAATTATTAATTTAAATATCTAATAAATTGAAATAATATTATTTTTTAAATTTTGGAGGCCACGAGATCTCCTTGACATTCATTCTCACGAGAGAGATGAGGATTTATCCCGAAATTTTATACACATCACAGTACATAAATACATATGTATGCAATTATGTATAAAATGTTTGTTTAATTAATGACAGATTGATGGGCTTAACATATTTATTACATACACATTGTAATTCATCAAAGTTATCATTTGACTCTCCCCCCTCTTTAAATACATTATTTGAACATAATAATAATATCCGCTTTCAAAAATATTTGTTTAATAATAAATTGCAAATGGTTCATTAAATATTGATAAACAAGTGTTTATGAAATAACTAGGGAAAATAATTCACTTATGTGTATTATACAAAGTGGGGAGTCAAAACTTTCAGTAGTATGAACAAATAACAAAAATGGGATTTTTATGGAATCAGGAAAAGACAACTCAAAACCAAGGTTACTAAAAATTTCAAATTTTCAATTTGATGTACCGTACCGACTCCTCGGTAAGACAGACAGAATTTGAAGTCCAAGACTATTAATCATATAATTTCTAGTATTCTCGTTGTTAAACTATATGACGTCCAATTCTGTCTGTCTTGCCCAGCAGTCGTTACGGTACATCAAATTGAAAATTCTAGCAAGCCTGATTAAATTATGGTCTAACCTTATATTTCTATTAACCTTGTTCAAAACCAATTTTTAATATATTTAAATACTAATTTAACAATAACAACCTGGGCACACCAGCAAACATACTGGTAGCTCTTGACGATAAAGGCTGTGGCCACGGTGTACAACGCTGTCATGATGGCAGCTCGGAGCGAAACCAAATATGGATGAGAGGTGTGGCAGACATTCTTCTCTCATATGACCAAAAACGGAAAGTCCAAGGAGTTGAGATCAGGGCTGGTGGAGGGGCAAATGCAGGCAGGGCAGAAGTCAACCTTATTGTTACCACAAAAGTTTTGGTTCTGATTTGCAGTATGTGGCTGTAACGGCCCTTTTGATATTGAAAGCAGTCCAGATGGAGATGCCGATGGTCTCTGCATTCTTTTCAGGCCCATCACTAGCGCAGTGGAGATCATACACAGGCTGCCTTTTGTTTTTGCACTTAGAGACATGGTATAAAAACCCAACTTTCTGATTTTTATTTTGGCTCTTAATGAAGTGAAGTGCAACAATAATAATAAACACATAAGATAAATTATGCATTCTCTATGAGGCTGTAAGCACTTCAACAAACCCACCTTTACTCTCTTTCATACATGAGCAGCACCACCGTATCTAAATTTATTTTCAAGTGAGGGCCAAATTATAGGTATAATAATGAAGTTGTGAGGAAATCCTCAGTGATTAGTATCATTCTTTTTATTTTGGGGCGGTGGGGACGGTTATGTAGCTGCAAAACCGTGATTTTTATTTTTTATGGGGGTGGGGGCTTTTTTGACAATTTTGGCAAATATTTTCTCATAACATTTTAAACAAACTAAATTTGAACGTATTACCATTCCCCCAAAAAAAAAAAAACTTTAAATTCTTTGGTCAAGGTAACTACATAAGAATGGGGGATAGGGGGCAACTGGCACACAAAATAGTGATTGCTTTATGCTTAGAAGTTTTCTCTTCAAACATTTATGTATAATGATATTAGCTGTAGAAATTTTAAAAAGATGTTGAGATTGCCACGTAAAAATATTTTTCTCGAGGAATAGTTCATATATTATACAACTCTAATTATATACATAATTTTTAAACGCGTTAAAGACTGTTTTTTTCTATTAGTGCTATAGGGATTGAATGAAAGAAAGGACTGAATTAAAACTATCATGAAATAAATGTCTTAGGAAGTTAAAATAGCTTTTTTAATTAATTATAATTATCATTACACAAAATAAAAAGATGAGCCCAAAAAGTTCTAGTAAATTCTTTAAGACATTCATTGCACGATGATTATTGTAATTCAATTCCCTTTTTCTACACTATTTACTCGCTCTTGGTTTGAACTAAAGATAAAAAACAAAGAAACAAACACCACGTGATCAATATTTGGACAAATAGTGGTCGTAGCTAGTGTTGTGTCGCTTCCTTATTTCTTATTCAGTATATTCAAGTCCCACATCTTGCTCCTTAAAGAAAGTAAAATTGTTCCATGATGACGTCATTGAGGTGTTTTACTATTTTTTATATATTCTGTCATAAAATAATAAATTATTATATTACATTAGAATGAAAACATAAATATTATTTACATATATCATAAACAGTGAGCGGTCGTTGTTTAACTACAAACTTTGAACGATTGCAACAGCTGCACATGCGTATAATGGACGTTGTTTGTTGCTTTAGCAGCTAATTGGAAGTGTTTGACGTCTGTTATAAAAAATGGCATTGATCAACAATAGTGGATAAGGCATAGTGTACCTTTTACGATCCGATACAGAGTTGAAATTGCACACTTCATAAACCTGGGCAGTTCCTTTGTCTGTAGAGCTTGGAAGGAACTGGAACTGACAGTTACACCCTGCTCCTTGCCATATTGTAAGGAAAACGTGTACTTGATAGTAAAAAAATGACTTTGTTGAACACAGTTTTTGACCTCCAAGCTCTCGGACCTCAATCCCATGAACTTATTTGCGTAGGGCACAGTTGAGTAACAAAACAACAGATCATCCTGTAACATCAAAGCCGAAATTATGTATAGGATCTGGGAGGAATTTCAGAATCTACGAAAGTAGACTGTCATCAAGACCTTGCTCCTGTTTCTGAGGTCAAGTCGAGTGTGTTATTGACGCCAAAGGGGATTATACTGAATAATAATTTTTTTTTAATATTCAGATTTCATTTGGCATTATTTTTTTCTAATAAAATCAGATGATAAGCTTAGGAGAAAATCCATTAGAGAGAAAAGTTGTGTTGGTTGTTTAATAGAGGTCGTTGTATATGTTATTTGTCTAAATAAATCATTGACACTTATATGAAAAATTTCAAGGAACGACAGTTAAGGATCTGCCTCAAAGACTGCCAGTTCTATGGACCAATAGGAATGCTCCTAAGACTGAAGTGGACAGAATAAAGAAGTACCAACATAACTATAGCCATAACGAAACTTTTTTTGTTGTTTGTGTTGAACGTTTCTCCATAACTAACTGCATAGAGTCCATGAATTCACCCCTTTAATTGAATGAAACAGGTATATTTGTGGAGGGAAGAACCAATTGTATAAGTCATGAGGGAAAATGACACATAATTATAAAGATCTTATTGGGGGGGAAAAATAGATATCACTACGGCCACAGGGGTGTACGCAGGATGATGTTTTTTGGGGAGCTTGATTTTTGGAATTTTTTTGAAACAATTTCAAAATCCACAAGCACTCACGAAAAACATAATTTTTTGGAAAAAAATTGCAAAAATTAAATTTTTCGAAAAAAATTGCAAAAATGTATTTTGAATATTAAATTTTTTCGAAAATTATTTTGAATATTAAATTTTTTCAAAAATTATTTTGAATATTAAATTTTTTTCAAACATCGTAGTTATTTAGAAAAAAAATATATTTTTTTGTTGATAATTTCCAATATTAAATTTTTTTACCTGCTTCATAAATTGCCCGAATGATCGTTCTTTTTAAGAAAATGTCTTAAAAACAAATTTATTGCTGTTTTTGCGTAAAATTTTTTAATCCCGTCCCAAAAAAATTCTATTAAAAAGCATACACTCCTTAATTATTATTATTTTTTTTGTAGGGGGAACTACAGCCCCTCCAGCCCTTCCCCTGTGGACGCCTATGGCCCATGTATCTCCTTAAGCTAACAGGCACGTTTCACTACCTCGTTTTAAAGCTTTAGTGTAAAGAACAAAGAATCAAAATAGGAAGCGAACAATGTGGTGCCTATTTCATGTATCGAGTATTTATTGGAATACGTGACTTCTGTTTTTAAAGAAACTGCAATAGTCATGAAACTATTTCCCTTGACAAATGAATAACAGATCGATTTAATCTAAGCTATAATATATGCTTAATGACATGAAACATTATCATATGCATGACTAGTTGGATGCTATGCATTCCGATGGAGGTCAACAAACAACTGACTCACAGGGCAATCTATTTATTATTTATTTAAATGTAAATTTCAACATTTTTGTACACATCAATGCAAATTATTTCATTCGGATGAATGCTATTTTTATCTTCGTCTTCTTTTTTGACCAATATTGCAACAATACCAGCAAATAATTACGATACAGTCAACGTCTTTCTATTTCGTTTAAATGATGACCATCTACTCTGTGATTAAAAATAGAATGGGTCTTGTACCCGGATCCAAAGTATATGTATGTATGTAAACTCATATCATTGTAATATATTCAAATTGATATATATTTGTTTTATTATACATTATAAGAAATCTAATTTGCCAAAACAAAGGGCAAGATGATATTAATATTATCTGATAGCCTGTCCGCTATAGATAGTTTAAATATTACATAAACCAGGGGTCAAATTGGTAGAAGAAATTCCTTGCTGTAAAAATACCCTCAACAATTCCAAGAGTGATATCACAGTTGTATGGATAAAGGCTTATAATAATAGCATAGGGAACGAGTTTGCTGATGCTTTGGCTAAGGAGGGTTGAGAAGGGGGTACACCAGTCTCTGTCCCCAATTGCGTGTGCCAGGGTAGGTAAGCTCTCAGAAAAGCCACTTTGAATATGTGTCGAACTATTTGACAAACCCCAGCACCTTCATGAGTTCATGTACTGCTATGTACTCACATTGGCATCTTCAAAGAACATATAAAATGACTGGTGTTGTGTGGGTCATTATTTATACGATCCAGTCTTAGGAGCGATCCTATCGGCATGTATCTCAATTATTTTCAATTTTGTTTGCCCGCTCACACTACCTCAAAAGACAGTGGATCCTTGGGAACGGTCCTTAATTGTCATTCCTTAGAATTTTTATAAAAATTACCCTGGTTTATTCAGCCAAATAAGATATATGAGTTATGTATTAAGAGCATACACATATCTAGCAAAAAATATTCATACTTTCATTATAATGCAATATGATATGAAAATATTATATTGCTATTTAGTTTTTTATTTATTCTAGTATATAAACGAACGAATTAAAAAAGGAAAAACACCCTTTTTGACGTCATGAGGGATGAATTTTATCTTCTCTAAGGACCGACAAGTGATACTGGACTGGAATGTGGTTCTCAGTTCTAATTAAGGACTGACTGAAAACTAGACATGACTCGACCTTCATAAGCTCTTGTATGTCTACAAGTAATATATTTCAACAAATAAAATTTGATTTATTGACTTCAGTTATCGGATTGCATTATGACATACTACTACTAATAAAGATATGTAATCTCTTCAATTAGGAGTATTACTGCATACTGCTATGTATAGAAATGCATGAAATAAATTCATGTTCTTACATTCTATTGCTAAAACTTAAATGTTTAAATATCCTATATAGATCTATGTAATTTAAACGCTTAAATACTATAGCCTACCTATTCACTCATAAAAAGATCGATTCATCATTGATTACATTTTTGACAAGTTTAAAAAGACACTAAGCTAGTACATACCGCTCATAAGTATATATATGTAAATATTAGTGTTGAGACTTGCTCGAAAATGAACTCACCTCCCCTCCGATTTGGTCTTAAGTAATCTTTTTTAGACCGAGTTCATTTTTCTCTTTGATGAATTTAGAAATGATTGAGTAAAATATCAGCTAATACAAGGGGTATTTATGATGTCAGATTTGTTTGTTTTTCATATATTAATAATTATTGGCAATTCCAACTATAGACATGATATTCAACTCTGATTGACTCTGATGTGTAATAAAAGTTAACCAATCAACTTCTTTCCTTTAGTTGGTGTTGAAATTATAATACACTTTTTACTGAATGATAAAATGATTTACAGTAATATCTTTACATACGAGTTCCTGGAACGGAGTTCGTAAGTAACAGTTATTTATCCCAAAAGAAATACTTTTTTAAAAAAAAAGGAGCCTAAAATGGCTCTCACTTCCTATTGTCAATCACCGACCAGCTCGTATCTTGTTGTGTCACACAAGTTAATACTAATACCTAGTGATGCTAATCAGAAGCATTTTGGGCATGTTAAAAAAAGAAAACGAAAATCAAGACGGTAATCCTACCCATTTTTCTTTGGAGATGAGCTGCTTAACTGTCATGCCGTTTCCTGGGATCAGCTACAATCAGCTGTGACGGGGGAGGAGGAAGTAAACAAGGACATCGGCAACAATTACTTCGATGTTGATGCTAAATTCTACTCTGAGTCGAGCAAGGACTTACAATTATAACTCAGGGTTGATCTCCGTCTTTCATAAGCACATATCAGTGATAGCCTGTACGTTGTAGAAACAGAAGGCCACTCCTCAAGAGTTAAAAAATAATGAAAACAGCTTAGCAAAATAAATCCACTCCTTAGTTTGCCAACGGGCGAGTAAAAGAATGCAGCCAATTTTTATTGCTACTTGCATCTAGAGTTTATATTTTGTAAGAAAAGAAAGAACGCAAAGAGGATGCAAGAGCGAGACATATGATACTCCTCAATTAATACTTTTGTGAATATCAGCTCGAGAACCTTCTACATTTAAAATAGCATTAGCGCAGGGAAAATAACATAATTACTTTTACATTAATGTATATTTATTTTATAAAAACAATATACACCGAAAATTGACGAGAATGCTTACTTCATTTTTTCTAATTTTTGAAAGTAGGGGTTTCACTACACACAAGTCAACTATACTTAGACCCCTTCCCATAGATGGGGTTCATTCATTGCAGAATGAAGATTTTAATCAGCTATAGTCCTACTATGCTGAGATATTTAGATTTATAACAGTCTCAGAACGGTCTAAGATTTCCACATTTAAGCCCAGCACTAATATTTATATAGATATGTACGTATATCTAAATAAAAAATCATTTAAATAAAATATGTATTTATTAATTATTAGTGTGGGCGCATTCTCAATCATTGTACATATTTTTAACCTTAAAGTACTAATGTAATTAGCCTACATTCACATATTAATAAATATGTACGTAAGTTATATAGATATATAACATATGTAGGTAGGTACAAGGCAGATACATCAAGAGAATGTAAGGAATTTAGATTGAACAAATAAGGGAATTTGTAATTATTTTATGTCCATTTTTTTTTTTTTTTGATTTTCAGAATGACAAATTTGAACTACTTTTATACTATAACTGAGGATTGGATCATTGGAAAACCTGAGAAGAAAGCGGGATCATGACTTATGGTAGTACTGAATGTAGACTTTTATTACAATTAGATTTCTTTTATATGATTTTGAGGAAAGAAAATCAATTATTGCTTCAACGAGGAGAATATTCTACATAAAAAAATAGTACATGGAAAATATTATGGTTATATTTAAATATTATTATTATTTTAAAATAAGCCAAAGGTAAGAAATAATGCTTCTATCAAAGATAGATGTTAAAATTACGACGATATATTTAAGAATGAACAAAAAACACAAAAAAAGTTACTTATATTGTACATGTTACAGGCAATCTGCAAAATGCCCGTAAGAGCAGGCAATGCCCAAAATGGCCGTAAGTGCGGGCAATGTGCACATCCACCTAGCCGCAGATCCCCAGGATCCTTAGACAAATATTGATTACGTGACCTTCGTTTCTCTACTTGGTTTAAATTGGTTTGGCTATAAGTTATAGCTTTGAGTTACACTAAATTTACAAAATGCCCGGACAATCTATAAAATTTTCAATAGAGTAGTCAATGGTTATTTTAACTTTAAATACATTGACAGGTGAAATGATTGTGCGTAATTTGATCATTAAATAATTAAGGATTTTATTATGATATAATTTCATTACAAGCAATTTGATACTCTAGTTTATTTTAATTGAAATTTATACATTATCCACACAATCAAACATTGTATGATAATAAATTGTCACGAGAGACTCAAGTCTATTTTGCAAAATATACCTCGGCCAACAGTTGTGCAGGTGGACAGCTGGTACCTAAGGGGGATCAAAATCCATCACCACTACAATCCTGTGTATCAAGTAATTCCTTAAAATATATTATAATACACAACGACACACGGGTTACGCAAGTAAACCGCTTGTCCACAACGAGGATCAAAACCTATCACCACCGCTATACTGAGTATTAAGGACCTACTTTAATATCCTATAATACATCCCGACTCACAGGTTGTGCAAGAGAACCACTAGTCCAAAAGGTGGATAATTATCTGGCTAATGACCCACCTTTCGACCAGTGGTTCACTATTACAACCCATGAGTTGGGGTGTACTATGGGATATTGCAAGTGATCATTGATGCTCGGGAAATTGGTGGTGGTGGGCAATGATCCACTTCTTTTACCTGCAGTTCTTTTGTACAAACCGTGGGTGAGATGTATCACAGGATATAAAAAGGGTCCTAGCTGCTCAAGGAAGCGGTGGCGTAGGTAATGATCCACCTTTGGCAATGGTCAATATAATTTATTTTTAATATATAGACCCTTTCAGTGTGGGCGAGCAGTATAATATATATATTTATAGCAAAGGTTTATCCGGTGCTGCTCGGGCCAAGGAAGGAGCTGGAAGTAAAATATATTATTTATTCTTAACGTTTAGACCCCTTACATATGCATAAACTAATTGTTTAGATGATAATCCCATCTTTTATTTTTATAAAAAATAACCAAACCGGAACTTGCGAAGATCATTGCAAAAAAAAAAATATATATACTAATGTTGCACAAAAAGTAGTAAATAGTATTTATTGGAATAATAAAGAGATTACTTTCTTATTTTGCCAATAACCTTTTTAATTTTGAATAGATGTAGTAAGCCTACTTATTCGTATAGTTGTTTTTTGAGACGCCAGTCAGTTTGTGATATATAATTCAATCTTCTAACTAGTCTCTTTGAGCTCTAAATAACAGTTTTATATGATCCCCCCACAAAAAAAACAAAAAAAACCGCCATCCCCTGTCTTAGCCTCATCATGTTTAAAAGAAGAGCCCATGCAAAATTTCAGCCTCCTAGATTCAACATAGTGGGCACACATAAGAGCCACACAAACTCTATTGTATATATATATAGAGAGATTCTGTAAAAACATTTTTGGTAATATTAATTTATGACGGCAAATGTACGTTTCTCGCTACTCCAACGCAAGTAAAACCGACTGTATTTCCCATAAAACTTTCAAATCTCTCTTCTAGAATTAAATACGACCCACGGCGTTACTACTTCTACAGCCTAATTGCCACTCATTATAATAAGGGAAGCTATGTTTGATATATTTGGGAATAATTTATATAACTCTGGGGATTTGGGACAGAATAATGATCATCAATTAGTGGTTTTAATAAAAAATTAAATAATACCCCATTAATAATTGTACCGACCATTCATGGAATAATAAAATCCTGCAAAGTTTTCTTTGAATTTTTTTGGTTAGAATTTGTACTTTGTTCTGAATCAAGTTACAATTTGTACATTTATCTGCATATTTCTTTTTACTTTTCAACCGAACATATTTGACAAAATGACCTACACAAATTCGTTTCAGGAATTATACGCATAATTATTCACCTTACAAAAATAATAATTATAAAAAATAAACTGACCGCATCTTGTAGATAGATTCATAGACACTTAAATACATATCCTATGTTAAAAATACTGAAATGCTTATAAAATAAGTATTCATTATTTTTTTAATAAGAAAAGTCCTTCATTTTTCTAAGCATTCTATACCGAATTTTTTTAGACATAAAAATATTTATTCGTGCCTTAAATTCTTTCTAAATTCGTTTTTTTCTCCTGCTAATTTCTCGCTTTTTATATATACGTGAAAGTGTTACTTAAATAGATCGATACTTCGAATCTTAATCTAATCCTACCCCTCTTATATATTAAGATTTACCTCAGTCATGATGTACGCTCTCTGTCGTCAAAATAGATTCATTATTCTTTATCTCTAAATACATGTCTATACATTTAATAAAGTTACAAAAAAGATACATACATATATATAAATTAGGCTGGGGCTCAACATACTCATAACCCTCCGTTAGACAACATCTTCTTTTTTTATAACATGATTATTGAATTAGGTAAAAAATTAAAAGTAATTACGAAAGTGGTCTCAAAAGTTTCCGACATCAATGTGAAGAGGAGAGCACTCGTAAATAAAAACTAGTCACATATATCTAGTATCTTTTGACAGTTACTCACCAAAGTTTCACTCATATTTGTCACAGAGTTGTTATATAACAACCGTTTGAGTGATACACACTTCTCTCAGCGAAGTTACTGATAAGACGAGTTACCTAGATGGAAGCATCGCTTGGAAAAGTGTCCTGAGTTAGATGGAGACTATTTATGAGTGAACTCACTTAAACGACGACTGTTACATTACAATTACTCGTACAAAATGGCTGAAACTGTTGTGAGTAACCGTCAATAGATGCTAGATATATGTGACTAGCTTTTATTTACAACTGCTGTCATCTTCTCGTTGAGGTCGAAAAACAGTTGAACGATAATAATAAATACGTCATTCAAATTTTTTATTGTTCTTTTAACTGTTCCATCCGTATTTCACTCCTAAATATCAATGAAATACTAAAAGTACTTGAATAAGTATAGGACATTTTACTTTGTGTCTTTCATGGGCACACAAACTAATTAATAATTTATATTTATTCGTCCCTTCTTCAAAATTAAATAATATTGGTATCATCTTTGGAAACTAAAAACCCCAGTTCAGATTACTAACTAGAAAAAGCAATTCCTGCCTCTTACGGTATATTTTATACACTTCTGGTTATTTATGTTAGCAGTAGATATGTTATATGTTAAAGTTACTATTTTTATGACATTTTCTCATACGATCACTGCAATTTAGACATTATTTTCATCCTTTGTGGCTATCTATTATGTAATTAAAATTTTTATTAAAAATGTTTAATTTAATTTTTTGTTTACGACTTGTACATATATATATATATAATTATAGTTTTTCTATTACTAAAAATTGACTACTTAATTACAGACATAATTCATACACAAATATATATATGTACATATATTTCAATTTACAATTTAAAATGTTAGTTTAAATAAAGAAAATAGTCAATTTAACTATTCTACAATACTTATATTTGCACAAGTTGTTTCTAGTGTAAGTAAATAGTCTATTTATTGTGTATACAGTTAGAACTTCTATTTGTGTTAAAATTCAATTTAAATCGCAAAACTATTTGCACTATTCAGCTTTCATGTGTTGGAATTAACGTAAGTGTTTCTTTAAATATTCAATTAATAATATTGGAAATTTTTTTTATAAAAATAGATTCCTCAAGTCTTATTAAATAAAGATCAGTCATTTTATGAACTACCATTAATTTTGATAAAATATCAATTATATCTATTTTTTATGTAGACATTTGTGACCCGTCAACATTCAATCAAGCTAGAGTTATTTTTTTCTCAAAATTATATATGGATTACATTTGTATAATTATACGAATAAATTTTAATATCAATACTTTGAAAGAACTGCAAGTTGCACATAAAGTAGCCAGAATTGGTAGTCTCAATAACAGAAGGAGGAATTGATAAATTTTGTTTGAAAGGGACCATATCAGATTCAGTATATGTTTGCAATCAAATTAAGTTTTTAAACAATCGCTGAAATTCTTAGGTATCTTAACTCATCAGCCAAATTTTAGTAGTGAAGTACTAATTAACTTAAATAAGTCCATTAAAAATAACCCTGTTTGTTGGTATATATGAAAAGGAAAAAATGGAATTAATATGATGTAAGAACTAAAATTGTAAACACTATTTCATATTTCAACTATTTTGATCAAGACATATTGCCTTAAAAGTTTTTGCCTTAGGACAGTTCGCCTCAAGTATATTTCGCAATAATATATAAATAAATTAGATTTATACGTCGTTACTTTAAGTTCAAATGGATGTTCCTTTTGAATTTTTTTAATCAAAATATTTAATATATATTACTTAAAAAAATATTGAAAGATTGTTATGAGGAAAGAGCAGTGATTTCCTCTTTGTTATGATCCAGAATGTGTCAGAAGATGAGGGAGTTGACTGTAGTGAGGCAACCCCCTGAGAGTATTCAATGATGTACTCAAATGTTGATTCATAATTAACAGCCAGTCGCCTCTTCTTGTGACACATCCTGTATCATAACAAAGTGTAAATCCCATTTCTTGCCTCATATTATGCTAGTTTGTAATAATAATCTATCATGTCGAATGATAATGGATAAGGAACACTGTAGAATGTAGAAAGGATTTGCAAAATGTTCCATTCAAATCGATCTCATCCTTTTTTATTTTTATTTTTATTATTATATTATTAATTGTATTACATATTTTATCTCTGGATCGAACTTATTTTTGATCGTATGGTTTGAAATTTTGGGGTATAATTCCATCAAAATAGAATATTCCAATAGAAAACAATCATTTACTGTTTTATTTTTATGTAAGTAAGTAATAAATATTACATATTTTTACTTGAAAATTGAAAGGAGAACATCACTTTCACTCAAAAATATACAATAATGACATATAAGTATCATTTATTCATATATTAAGGTGAAATATCCCAAGACAATATGGTTTAAGGCAAAATGTCCTGAGGCAGAACGGTTAAAAGTGGTAGGATCAAACGCATAATTTCACCCTAAAACAGCCCACACAACCCTTACAAATATACAATTCGACTTTCAACCCATGAAATATAAAGCATAAAATCTAACTCTTACACTAAAGTTGTTGGCTCTACCGTAAAATTTGATTACATATAAATTTTAAATTGTTATGCCCATGTCAATGACGTAGTGATCTAAACGAGAAAAATCTCTTTTATTAAAAATACAATACCCCTGCCTTATCATATACCATTATTTGGGCTAATTGAAGGAAATGAAATCATCATAAATTTAAGTGTGTATGTTGAGATGAAATATTGATGACTCTGAGGTGTAATAATTTAAAGGATCCTATGAAGTGTTTTTCTTTCTTTGCCTAGGATTATTTCTGACTATTTAGTGTAGGTTTTATTTCTAAATAGTTTTCTCTAGTTACAAACACATACGTTGTTTCTTAAGAAGCAGCGAAAGAATAATGATTCCTGAGTAGTAACCCTGCATTTCTCAAACATTATCTCAATAGCTGTAACACACATCTGTGGCTAATTTCAGGTATTTTATCTTGCTGCATATTCATCAACTCTTTGATGCCTGGTACTTTTTACTTTTTACCTTAAAGTATTTTGTCTCAGGACATTTTGTCTTAAACCCTTTTGACTCAGGACATTTCGCTTTGAAATTAAATAAATGAGGCTTGAAATTGATGTTCCTTTGAATATTTTAATAAAAATATGTTATTTGTATTAATATGTAATGCTTTAAATGGATGTTTTCTGTTGAATTAATGATGGAATTATGTTTTTTCCTCGTATTGGGCTTCTTTGTTAATCCATGAGTATTTTCTAACATGAATAATCCATAATGTCTAATGATAATTAATACCAGATTAGTGATTCACACTTCTTCCGTTCGAACCGTTCTCCCGTTTGTCTATTTTTATTTTTCTTAAAATACTAATTTTATTAACTCCGATTCAAACTCATTACATAGTGAAATTTCGATAGGATGCATGCATTTAAATTTTGGACATAATTCTATCATTATATATTTGTATTTTAAGGCAAAATGTCCTAAGGCAAAATCGTTTTTCACCATATTTCCTGAGGCAAAGTATTTTAAGGCTAATGCCCAACTTTGCATTAAGTATGTATGTCATTTCGTTATCTTTTTTTTCATAGGCAGTATTTAAACCAAACATTTTAAAAATACTGTCAACATGTTACTACAGTATTTTATAATAGGACAATAAAAGCAAATAGACATATAAAATATACAAAACCTAATCCTAATTTTATTTAAAATGGCTTTATAGCTTTTTAAAATATTAATCATGCACCCGTCAAGCTCGGAGGATATCTAGAAAAGTGTTCCTTTACCTTCTAAACTTAAAGTACAGTGAAATGTTTTAAAACAGGGCACTCCCATAGAAGGAGGGAAGCTGTTTCTCTTTCTGAACTGCAGAAATAACAATTAGGATTATCTGATTGTTGGGCATCCTGATCCCTCCAGTGTTCCTGTCACAACACAAACCATTTTTCAGATGGTGTAAAGAAATGATTTGCGTAGTTCATACGGGCCTGAAGAGCGGAAATATCGACGTTTCTGCGATTTAATACTGATTTTACCGTATCGAATGACGAACGCAACCATAATATTTGAATCAATTTAATAGGTTTTTTAACTTCCTCCTGAACGGAAGTATATTTCAGCTAGGTAGTTTACTACTGTTTTTCCTCTGCAACCCCATTAGTCAAGTCGTTACCTTTATTGTATCTCGCAACCTTTTCTAGATACTTTGTACATGACCCTCATATCTCATGAATGAACTAAAATTTGACACAATCACGTCCTTACTTTTATTGTATCTTACAACATTCCCCCTCCAAATTAAAAAAATATCATATAAAAAAATGGAAAAGGGCTCAAAGTCAGTATGTACATAGCTAGCCACCTTTTCTCAACTATGGAATTTTTTTTGGTAATTGTTCACAACTAAAGAAGAGCTCATTCGAATTCAATAATCCACATTTATAATTTTTGTGTTAGTGAGGTTTAAAAGTTATAAATGCGATGGACTAAACTTTGTTTTTAAATTTGGTATGGAGTCTTAAAGGGAACAGTGCCTGAAGGAAGCAGGCTTGAGCAAAATTTTATTACTCTCCATTGTATATGTAAAAGTATTTTATAGATGATGATAAAAGACTGACGTCATTTGTAAAATGTAGCCTATCCATAACTTGGCTCTACTCGTAAAAAAATTCAGATAATTATTTTACGCTTGAAGGATTTCTTATCAATGAAAATTCATTATAATATGAATTTATCTATACATTTGGTTGGGAGTCGTAGATTTAGTATTATTTGATGAGGCGAAAGTCCTCAAGATTTTATTTATGTAGTAATTCCATTCACAATTATAAGAACTACTCAAATACAGTAAATTAATTATTATTAGCAACAATTTTGATAAACAAATGTTGAAATATAGGTATGTAGATTAGGTTTTGGTATTCGAGTATTAATGGAACTTAAGAAAACTGAAATTTCCTCAAGTTGACAACTTTTTGAAAATTACTCAAACTAGCTCTAAATACTTTTTGGGAAAATTCTACTTTGCATGAAAAACGTTTGAAGAGGGATTTTTTTTTGTGAAATTTCTTGTACCATTCAAATGGAATTACAGCCTCTGTTAATGAAAAAATTAAACTAGAATGTCAAGGTAATACTGATATTATTTTATCCTTCTGAATAAAGGTGTATTAAAATTTCAACGTCAGGTAAAGGAAAGAAGTTGATTGACTAACTTTGAATATCAATACAATGGTTGGAATTGCGAATAATTATAAATGTAAGAAAAATAAACAAATGTGACGTCATATTATACTCTTTATGTCAGCTGATAATAATAATTAATCGTGCATATTGTCGTCAGGGTTAATCTTATCTAGTGGTCAATATTTCATTATTTTCAACTTTTCAAGAGTAAAATTTAAACCAGAGGTTTTGTGAGGACATTTATTTTACAAAATCATCTGAAAATAGTGTTCTGTGCAACTTTTATTCTATATGTGAGCCATCAGCTCTAATAACTGGCTCAATACGAGACCTAAACCCCTTGGTTGCATTGACTATGTAGTCAAACTTGAGCTTGGTCAACACCTTCTTGATGGAATCCTCTAGAGACTAGACACTCATGTGAGGAGTAGCTCACACTCCCTCCTCTATATGCGCCTAGATAGAGTAGTCCAAGGGATTTGGATCTGGAGAGAAGTACAACAACGTGTTGTTGAGTTCCCAAAAGTCTGGAATGTTGTCTCACAGGAAGGCCTGGGTCTTAGCGGTGCAATGACACGGATCTCTGTCTTGAGCGAAAACAAAGTTGTCCCCGAACTTTTTTCTGGTACAAAGTAGCCCTTTCTTATACAGAAGTTGGATGTAAGCATCTGCATTGAGCTGCTCCTTCTTCTCCTCAAAAATGGCTGGGTAGACTCCACAACGCCCAAGACCATTGTTCCAACTAGATTTTTTGTTTTGAAGACATTGTCTCACTAAAGCTGAGACAATGTCTGGATGTTCGGTTGTGATGTAGTGGCTGTTCTGCTTATTCACAGTGTCATAAACGGTGAAAAAAGTTTCATCAGCAAAACTTTTCCCGAATTTTTGTTAGCCTTGAAAAAATTTAGAATCTTCTTTGCTCTTTCCAACCGTCGCAGCTGCCTCTGCTCAGAGATAAGAAGTCTATTTGTCCTCCTTCGTGATTTTGCACCAATATCATTCCGTATTGAAAAAAATAAAGTGTACACCACTACATAAGATCAACCCTGTATTTCATTCTCTATATGATACATTTTTGTAAGTTTATGATCATAGCGTCCTTTTAGGCAGTGTTAATCGTTTGCTCACTTTGGTATGTAGAATAAAAGCAAAGCTTTTGTAATAAACTGTGATAGGCAGAACTTATAAATGATACTACAGACAAATAGTGCAAAGATATTGACAAATACATTAAAAAAACCTTTTAGTTTTGACAATTTGTCATGCCAATTAAATTATTGTGAACGTTCTACAAATTGTATATTTCCTTCTTTGTAACCAAGTACTTACTTAATAAATATTAGTGTTGGGGTTTGACCTGAAAATCGTAGACCGGTCTGAGACCGTTATCATGCTTAGAGGACTGAACTAATTCGGTCCTGTAGAAAAATTTAGTCTGGAACTGTATCGTTTAAAATCCGGTCTAGAGCAATTCTATAGATGAATTGTTTATGATGTGACTTGACTTGCAAAATTATGAATATCGACCTATAATAACGTCATATGAAGTTAAATGTTTTGTATTGATCATATTTGTACAACACGTAAATCAGTATAGGGGAGAAAATCGGACCAAAAGATGGAGAGAAAAGAAAATTGGTCTACGATTTATAAAAGCGATTAACTTTTGCTGAACCGAAACATCGGTCAAGAAAAATCACTTTAGACTAAACGAAAAAGAAGTATTTTATCGAGTCTCAATACAAAGGAGTATCTACAGACATGCTAGAATCCTAAAATTTGATCTGACCATGTGTAAATAAGCATAACCATCTCTTATTTGCAAAGGAACTCAAGTTTCATAATGGTTCAACGCACTTCATATCAAAATACATAAATGTGTAGTGAACTGCTACTACAACATAAAATTGATCCGTTGAGTATTTTTTTTAAATGGAGCTCTGTCAAAACAAGTTTTTTTATAAATGACAGTTACATTATTATATAATATCAAGTCTTTGCAAAAATATAATCAAGAATGCAAATTTTACCTTGGATTTTTATGGCTAAAAATAAATAATATGTTTATAAATACGAGAGTGATAGGAAAAGTTTCCGATACAAGACATTTTTTCTGATTTTGATTCCATCTTTTAACATAGTCTCCTTGTAACTTTACACACTTCTCCAAGCGATTTTTCTATTTTTTCTATGCCAAATAATTGTTCTCGAGAAACTTTTTTCTTTTTGCTTAATGTCTCCGAGTTAGATTGACTTAGACGCGTCAAATTTTAACCCAATAAGCCTTTACATCTCTGCACTTGTATGAATCTATTTAAAGGTGTCAATTTCAAGAAAGAATATTTAGTGACATCTCAATGTTAAATAACAACAGAGTATCCAAAATGGCTGAAACGTATGGGAGTAGCTGTCAACAGATGTTAGATAGATGTGACCAAGGTTGACAACCTGAACATTCTTCAAATTTTAAGGGTTACCATTTTTAATTTTTGAGTTCTTTTTTTTATTTTCCGAAAATGCTTAAGATTTAATAATTTAAAAATAATAACAGGTTCAGAAAATGAGAAACACTACAACAACTCTAGCGCCAAAAATTTGTAGGATTTACAACTTAATATATGAGTATGTTTGCTTGAAAAGATGAAAGATAACAAAAAGGAAAAATATGGCTTTCGAGGGAAAATATATTGAGGCAATTGAACAATTTTTTTTAAAAATAATTAAGTAACATTCAGGATCTTTGTTAAAATGAGTTGTAAAGGGTGGGATTAGGTCAATTTTAGAGAGGGGGGGAATTAACTTTTTTAAACGTTTTTTTCAATATCTTTGATTAAAAACATTTTATTTATTTCATATTTACCAAGTAAAAAAATGATGAAATCATTTTTTTTCTTCACAAATTCGTTTTTTATAGTAAGATCATACATGAAGTATACCTCCATAATTTATTTTGTTTGAATGTCAGAAAAACATGTCGGAATACATTTTTTTATTAAGCAATTATTTTAATTATGTAAAAGTTAGATGATTAATGAAGAGTAGATGTAGTGTTGCAGATAAGTTAATCGAATTCAAAACTAAAGCTATCAAAAGAAATGACGAAATCCGTTTGTAGGATAAGAAGGTTTTTTGGCCCCTAGAAAACTTTTTTCCTTTCAAACTTTCGCACAGATGACATTAAATTATCAGTTCTCCTCGTGATGTTAGACATTTATTCTTCCTTTTATAAATTTATATTCTTAATGCTTGATCAAAAGAGTGATTTCACAAAGTTGGATACGTTAATTATAGAATAATTAATGTCACTCCCGCCATTGCAGGCGGAAAAAAGTATTCCTGTAGCCAACTCCACTTAGTCAAAAGTGGATCACATAGACTTCGTATTGCATCTTGGTTTGCAGTCTTGTCGAGAATAATCATTGTTAGACAAAAACTATACGAGAGTGGTCTGAAAAGTGTCTTACCTCATCGTGAAGATGACTGAACATGTAAACAAAAGCTAGTCACATTTATCTAGCATCTGTTGACAGTTACTCATCAAAGTTTCAGCCGTTTTTGAGGAGCAGTTGTTATGTATCAATCGTTTGAGTGAGTTGTTGTGATTGTTTTTATGAAAATAGAAAAAATCTGGCATCCCTTTGTTGGCACAGTCCTCTATTTGTTAATGTAGATGAGACTTGGATACACCATTATACGACCGAAACAAAGATACAGTCCAAAGGGTGGGCTCCTAAGATTTTTGTCAAATAGTGAACAAATATTTTGAAGAGAAAAACTCAAAGTACATTACGACGGGTTACATAAATCGTAGCATCACTGGGATAAGTTTGTAGAGTTCACGGAGACTATGTCTCGTGTATTTGATAGGTTGGAAACTTTTCAGACCACTCTCGTAGCCTTTACCATATTATTTCGAGCTTTATAGTCTTATTAATAGATTATGTCTTTTCTAATATGTTCAAGAGTGAGTAATTGAAATGTCACTTCAGCTGAAGAACCCTAATACAAATTTGTAGAAATCTGGAAAATTGATAACCTACAGCCTTCAATATCCATAAGGGGATGAAATGTACATTTGTTTAAATTATTTCATTGTATTATTCACCCAGAAATAGCTGACATGAAAGCGTCCGATAATAGCACTCTCAAGCAATATATATATAAATATACATATATTAATGGAAAAGACAAAGACCCCTTCCAAACAGAAACGTTTTGTAAGAAAAACACAAAAATATTTATCCGTTTTGAGCTGCCATTCACACGAAGTTGGTGTTTAAATGCGCTCATTTTTCCTTCTCTAATAAGTAATAATAAGATTCTTTATGGATACATCAACCTTCTTAACCAGCTCAGATAGATGTGTAGACGCGATTTTTATGATTTCAATATAAAAATACAGCATCGTTTTGAAAATGTGTCTCAGAGTAGAATTGAAGATCGACAACAGAGTAATTCCTGCTTATGTTCTTGTTAGATATTCATGTAGTGGTATTGGTATTTATCTACATTCCTCTCACGACTGCTTGCAGTTGCTCTAATACAGCATCATGACAGCTAAGCTGCTCTCCGTCCAAACATTTTTCAAATTGTTAGAATTACCACGTTCATTTTCGGTTTCTTTTATTTTTACATACCGGCAGGTTATATTTTATACATCAATGTGTATAAAACATGTCATAAAAAGCGGGAGCGGCTTTTTCGTGTTTGTAATTGGAAAAGGCTCCTTACTTTCTAAAACTGTTGTCATTATTAATGAATTATTGAAGACAGATTTCTTTTATTTTTACATACCGGCAGGACATATTTTATACAACTCTGCTAAACAATTATATAGTAGAAGAACTCTCAATGAAATATGAACTTGTCTGTCAATGCTGCAAATCTTTAGTATAATTACAATTGACTACTAATGTACTTATTTATTTTATGTATGTTGAATATATATATTTGAAATAGAAGAAGGTACAAAAATTAATGTTTGTAATTTATACTCTGTAAGTCTCCATATACAATATTTTTTTAATGATTGACATAGTTTTGAGTTCTTTTGCCTTCGTTTGTTTGTTGCTTGCTCAATACGTGCGATATGTACAAGTTGTTGAAAGAGTTATAACTTTATAGAAAAAGACATGTGTACAATGTGCATGTGTGCCTTAGGGGCTGAACAATCTATTAATGATTGATCTGTACAAATTATAAGTGAAAGTAAGAGTACATAGTAAGTACTTAATCCTATTCTCAGTTGGATTGACATTAAGAGTAAATGGCAATCAATAAGAGTGTCATCTATATTTATGAAGCAAATTTGTCTGTCCGTCTGTGCAGGACTCATTTTAAGTGGGCATTTAATATCTTAAAACTGCATGACTACTTCATCTGAGAAAGAACAATGGAGCAACGAGTACCTCTAGCTAAAGCTCAGCCATTTTTAAGAATGCCATTTCTGTAAAGAAAAAATGAGTGCAAGGATAAGGTGGGAATTAGAGTAATCTGATGGTAAACACTTCCTTTTGGAGGAAATGAATTACTGCCATAAAAATGAGAACGTTTCTACATTTAAAATAGCATTAGGGCAGGGAAAATATTGAAATTATATTTAAGTTCATATATTAGGTTGTAGAAAAAGTAATTTCACATTT
Source organism: Lepeophtheirus salmonis (assembly GCF_016086655.4). Lineage (NCBI taxonomy): Eukaryota > Metazoa > Arthropoda > Copepoda > Siphonostomatoida > Caligidae > Lepeophtheirus > Lepeophtheirus salmonis. The sequence continues at coordinate 46,422,798 of NC_052134.2, forward strand.
CCCGCCCCTTTTTTAACAAAGCATATCTTGTACATTATTGGGCACATAGGATTTTACGATAAAGTGGTGCAAAGGTGTGAGTGTATACTATAAACGCTTGTTGTACAGTATTGCGCTACAACTGTTCAGTCGTGAATTACCGTGCATCGAGTATGGAGGTATCACAGGAAGAAATTCGCCATATTGTAGATTTTTACTACCTGCAAGGGAAAAACGATTTGAAAACGACTAAGAAAATTTGCAATATATATGGGGCCGATATTCTTTTGGTGGCACAAAAGGGATATGAGTTTTTTTCTCCTCTCAATTCTACACTCCATTGTGAACAGCTCGACTGTTTGAAGCTGGCGATCGAACAGAAGATGCCAGCATTATTTAATAGGAGAGGAATCTTGTTTCACCAATACAACGACAGGCTGCAACAAGGTATCGAACATAACAGGGCATACTTGTATTAAATCAGATGATTGTAATGCTTCCTATATACATTCAAATAAACCTATTATATTTATTTTACTATTAATTTTTAAAATAATTTACACCAAAATGGCAAAACTAATCATATAATACTAATAACCTCTGACCGCAGGCTCAAGTGTGCCTGCTACAAAAGGGATCGAAGAACTGAGAAATTACTTAAATGCCATAACATAAGTTTAGAAAGTCATTTTTCATATGACAAAAGAGTTTATTAGATTTAAATAGCCAAATATACACCAATATAAAAAAGTGAAAGTCATAAATCCTAATTTTATGAAATTTTTTCATTTTAATATCAAGCTTATTATAGGCTTATATACATATCGAAAAAGTAGTTGATGCGTGTGTTCTTTTTTGTTCATTATTTTATAGGTCGTTCTGGCGTTGATAATTTACATTGTTTCCGTGTGTAAATTGTAAGCTCCCCAACGCGTATTATAGCTTATCCTGATGAAGCTTTGTGACACAACGCCTCTTCCAACATCGTATTATAAAAGTACCTAAATAGTTGACAAATGACCTTAAATATTTTGAAATTTTATATCACTGTTGTGATTTATTAGTTCTTATATTCCTTTTGTAGTGGGCGTGCTTGAGCCTACGCTTACAAGTCGCTAGTATTAATTATTATATAGCTCAATGTGTCATATTAAAAATAAAATAAAATAATATATACATATTATTAGAGAAAAGTTTGTTTGTTTTTTGTCTTTTGGTCGACACCTAATAACTCCAAGTAATGCTGGGTACTCCGGCATCATTCCTACAATATTAGTCCTCTTGTTATACCCTGAAGTTCGACTTAACCCATAAAACCCAGACATTTTATAAATTTATAAAAACGTCCCCCGAACACTATAGGCATGATGTAGAAAGAGGTATGCCCAGGCAAATGCTGAAAGTTGATCTCCCTACAAATATCAGGCATTAAAAAAAATCAAATTACTGATATTAGCCTCTCCACTTTAAACAAAAAGTGCACAGAGCCTGTCACTATCAGATACCAAGTGGTCAATTAAAATCTGAACACTTTGAACTTTAAATTTCAACAAGATATAATTTATTAATTAACAATAAAATTTCAACGAAATTAATACTATAAATAGATGTGTGTCTCAGCACTCTTAGCCATTAATGTGCCGCCCTTAGCGGTGACAATGGCTTCCAGGAAGTGGCAGAAGGCCTGGCACCCACTGAGGATGTAGTCCTCTGTTATGGCGTCCCAGTGCTGGCTTTGAAGGCATCAGTGATTGTATGACGGACATTGCATTCCTTCCCGTCGACATGCATCCAAAAGGAGTTGTCGAGAGGGTTAGCATCTGGGCAGAAGGGGGGGGGGACGAGTATCAAAAAATAGTTCTCAAAAGAACTCAAAAGTTTCAAAAAAGAGTCTTGCAACGGAGGAGATGGTGTTCTTTCACTGGTGGGGTCAACCAATTTTTTGATAGCTCTTGGGATAGTCTGAAGTGAAATCCCAAGATCTCTTGCATGGGCCCACATGGAGTTTAGGGGATTGGGATGGCCTGCTTTATTTAACTCATCCGAGTCCAGTTTGTCCTTTTGACAGAGCCCTTCTTCCTTTGCAACGTTTTGGATTGCTGACGGGGTAGAGGGTGCTCCTGGAGTCACCCAACTGCTTGGAAGGCGTGAATGGAAATTTGTCAATAAAGTTCAAGTGTCATTTTCTCGACTTGTACATAAGCTAGAAAGCTCAAATTTGTTTTGTTTTGTAACTAATTGTTCATGCTTTAATATATTCAAACATGAAATAATTTTAATTACTCAAATTTTATTGCATTATTAAGTGTTCAGATTTCAATGGACCACCCAGTATCTATGATGACATCATCTAGCAAAAGTTGTTCGATGGGGCGACTTTTGTGTTTGATTTGGATTGGACTGGGTGACAATATTTTCGGTGAACCATATCTCTAGTTTTAGGTGTTATTTTTTGATAATTTGATTTCAAAGAGGTTTTTGATGATATTTATGAGACCAAATTCCCATTTCTAGACTGTTCTAATTAAATCTCTAACTAAATCTTAGTTCGTAGCATTGACAATCTCTAATAATTCGAGAAATTAGTGGATTCGTCAGAAACAAATAATTTTGGTTTATTTCTGGTTACAAGAGAGAGAGGTCTACAATTTTGAAGAGCTAAACTTAATACATTTTTTATGTTTTATCTTGAAAAAGGGAGCAAATAATTAGCATTATTTAAAATGGAATGCCTTCTTTGCTCCCTTTATTTCTAGGCTCCAGGCTATTGCAATCAAAGAATAAGATTGCATGCACTTATATGTTTATATACTTGAATAAACAATTTTTTGGTATAGTTTGGGGACATTAGAAAACGAATACATTGGATATGAAAATCTTTGGTTCAATATTTTAGAGTCGATTCCTCTTCTAACAAGAGAAAAATGAACTTAATTTCTACTTAGTTCGAAATTCATGTCGTAAGAACCAACTCAAAAATGATGCCAACAGAGCACTGACTTCCCAGAAATTATTGAGTGCCCATTAATTACTTATTTATATACCTATTTTGTCCATCATTAAAAATATAAGAAAAACATATGCATGGAGACCAAGCTTTTTGCTTGCTAGCAACACTTTCTCGTTATTTAACCTTCTTTGTTCTTCAGCTCTCTTGCTGTAAGTGAACTAAATATTATGTAAATAGAAAATAATATTAAAAATGACTTTTAATAATGAGCTTATACGTGACGTCATCATAATTAATGTTGCCCACTTTGGGGGCCTAAAGACAAGTTTTATTACAAATAAAAACACTCTTTCTATTCGTAAAAGGAAAATAGTAAGTTATTGAATTTAAAAAAGGAACCAACAAAAAAAAAATGATTTAAACTTTACTGTCAATTAATAACCAATCCCTCTAATGACTAGTTTTAATAGTTATCTGACCATAAATAGATTAAAATATGTTAAATGTTATCATCGGCATGAAGTAGTACTCAATAAAGGTTTCAAGTTTGATCAAAATATTTTTAGGTTTGATTTGTGGGAGGCCTACTTAAGATTTAGGACAGTGCATCAAAGTTTTAGAACCGATACACTACTTATTAGAAAAAAATATATATTCGATGGAGAATCTATATCACGTGTTTATTTACTAACCATATAGGATGAATCGTACATCTTTGTAATAACTCTTAGTAAATAACTTGTAACAAATTTTGTCTATTATAAAAATATATTTAACAAAAAAAAAGTACAAATCTAGACATTTTATATGAATTTTCAAATGATTTACTTCATTGTTTGCCTGTCATTTGGTATTGAGTAGTAATGAATATACTCACAAGTGTTAATTTTTTTAAGTTTTTAAAGCCATTTGATGAATTTTCATACATATTTATTTAAAATTTGTTTAGTATAAATATCAACCATGTAGGCTGCTCCAATGTCTTTAGCTATGATACAATTTATACTTCATAATGTTCTTTAGAAAATATGTATTGAATCTTGTTTTTGTTTTTTTTTAGATTTAGTCTTTCCCTAATTGAATATTTACTTTAATTTAAGTTGATTTTTTTGAATTGACAATGTATTTTTAAAATAATATTTCAATATCTGGGGTGGATAAACCCCCAAGGGAAGTAATGAAAGTTGTATTAAAATAAAACATTCAAAGAATATTCAATTATTCTAATCACAAGTATTACACAAATAGTAAAATATTTTTACAGAAATAAAAATTTGTATAAGAAGTAAATCCTTTAGGGTGTTTCTATTTTTCATTTTGTCGAAATGTCAAAAATCTCACTAAAAATCCATTTGTATTGCTGTAAAAATGCAATTGAAAGGGGTTTAGAGAAATTAAAAGGGTTATAGTGAAATTAAAAGGGCTTTAGAGAAATTGAAAGGGTTTTAGAGAAATTGAACAATGTTTAGAGGCAGTGCAAGGTTTTCAAAGTTTTGAAAATTGCCAATTTTTTCAGAAAAAATGACTTCTTTCTCGATTATCGTGAAAACAGTTTACAATAGAGCTTATAAATTCTATAACTATTTAAAGATGACTTAATTTACCCTAAGAAATATTTCTGTTGTTCCGAGAAAAAAATAGGCAAAATAGTTGTTGAGAAAACTAATACATTAAGAAAATATAATTTATTATTTGGATATGATCGTCCCTTTTTTTGGAATGAGAAGTCAGTCCCATTTATCGATCCTTTAAGCGGGACACAAAATTCAAAGTGCCCTTTCTGTAGCATTATTAATAATATCCACATCAGGAGAACTTTTGTGTATATTATATTATATAAATATTGATCACAGTTTATATTTCAAAATGCTTCTTCTTAAGTCATAGAAGAGTTGCTTTTATTCCATGACATTATTAAAGGAGGTATATTTAGTATTTATTTTTGTATATTAATAGGGCTCATGTCGGAGGATTTATTAATGGACAATGGTTTGAATGAATTGAACAGCATTCACCGGGTTTGTTTTATCTGGGATCGATATCCCTTCTCTGTCCTTATCATACAAATATATACAGGTACTCCCCAAGGGGAAGGCTTGAGGGCCTGTTGCCCTCCAAAATTAACGATTATTTATTTTTTCTAGAAAATTTAATATTTGAAATTTAATTTTAGAAATATTTTTCCAGAAAATTTAATTGTCTGTGAATAGCTTATGATTTTTGAAATTTTTCTACGAAAAATTTAATATTTGAAGAAAAATTAAAAAAAAAAAAAAAAATATGAACAGCTGTTGATTTTTGAAATTTTATATTTGAAATTTTAAAATTTTTTTCCAAAAAAATGGTTTTTTTACGAACCACATTGAATTTTTGGAATTTTTTTTTAAACAAATTTAATTTTTCCCCAAAAATTGTAATAATTTGGATTTATTTTCCAAAAATTTACAAAGCTGTTCCCTAAAAAATATATAATTCTGCAGACACTCCTGATATATAGGGGTCATTTCATGAGAAAATTTTACTAGGAAACGTATTAACTAAAATTTGGTTTGTCGTATTATTCAAATTAAACGAGCACAGAAATAAAATTTTGGATCTATAACTTTAACCAACTCTGAGCTTTTGAGGTCTTAAATATGAAGAAATTTTATTGTCTTTTTGATTAGTAATATCTCGTATACATAATTGAAAAGCGATCAATTAGCAAAAATTTTTGTAATGAAAAAGATAATTAGTATTTATTTTTAGAACTTAAATTTTTTAAGTTATAGGGTCTTTGATTTTCTTAAAATTTTTAACTGTGTAGAGGTAAAAAAACCCTTAAAAAAAATTCAACAACTGTAGAGTGAAAAATTCATGGAGTTAGGAATAACGGTATTAATTATAGAAAAAGGTAGGTTTAATTGAACATATCCTTTTATATGAAAATATCATAAATGTATAAAAAATACTATAAATTTATAAATTTAATAAATCACACAATTATTCAGAAATCCATGAATTTTTTACCCTACCATTATTTTTATCTTTAAATTTTAGATCATTAAAACATTTATATGGTTAAATCTAAAAAAAATAATATATATACCTTGAAAAAATTGAGGTCATACAGTAATGTACTAGTTTTTTGTTTTTTTTCATTTCTTTTTCATAAAAAAAAATTAAAACATAAATATTGTTGAGTTTGATTGCTTTGATTGCTTTTTGATGGCGTACTATAATTTTCTATACTTGCTTTAGTTTACGAGATATTGCTAATTCAATATTCATAAAAATGCTAATTTATTCATCTTTAAGGCCTCAAAACTCAGAGTTGGATTGAGTTACGTATCCAAAATCTCATTTATGAGGTAGTTTATTATTTTTAATACTACATATCAAATTTTAGTCAAATACATTTTCTTTTAAAAATTTCTTATGGAGTGACCGATACAACAGATGAGCTGAAACGACGTCCGACCTTAAGAAAGAAAACACGTTTTTTCGTTCAAAATTGTTTTTTTTTTTAAATATCTATTATTTTTATTATTATTTGCTTTATGGAACAAAGACCTCATAACGCTTTTCAAGCCATTGGTTAGTTTGAAAGGTTTTTTTGTGTTGCAGAAGCAGTTTAAAATTAAACAGAAAATGGTTTTTGATCCAATGTTTTAGCAATAACAAAAAGAACACGTTTAGCACAATAACTCATAAACTAAATAACAGATTGTCATGAAATTTTAATAGCTGTCTTTTGAAGGTTTGTACTAACTGAGTATGAGATGAATAAATAAAAAATAGCGTCATCTATGGGCTTTTTACCTCATGTGTTATAGGTATGATGGAATAAGAAATTTTAATTTAGTGAAATAAGTAATTAGTTATCAGTGATACTTATGCTAGCTATGAAAAGCTAGAAACGGAGGGGGTATGATGTTATTTTCTATGGACGATGTTAAGATCTACGTAAACCCCCTCCTAGAACATTCCGAATTTCATCATGGGGAGGGGATTTAGAACCACTGCTCTTACACATATCTTTACTTTGTCATGACAAAAGACAATTTTTCTAGCGTGCAATAAGCAAAACTTTCAGGTAAGCGAATAAGTAGACACGTACATAAAGTATTTAAAAATCTACGCTCAATTTGAATATTGTAAAATAAAAAAAGTTAAATTGAATAATGATTACTGTTATAATAATTGCTTATAGTTATTCTCTAACGAATTTTTTTGTTTCATGCCTTACCTGTAATATTATATAGTTCATCCAGCGTCACTTTTCTCGCATCTCCCACCTTCACCCTCGTTTCAATCTCATTGTCCTTCTCAAGATGCACAAATATAAAGGCTCCTACGATTGAATATCCAATGACGAGCGCACAAAGACCCACATGACTAAATAACTGAGCAAAGAACATTTTCATACAGGACTTGACCTTTTCGGCCGAACAGTTTCTATCTGAAATCGGGTCAGTTCCATCGGAATGACCCTCTCCATGTTGGGTGTGATGATGTCCTGAGCCTGAACTCATGATGGAGTTCATACGTCTAAGATCACGTCCAAAGAGAGCCATTCTTCTGACTCCTTGTGTTTTGAAAAATGAACTAATTCAAAAGTTGAGAATAAATGATTTTTTGAGGCGTTCATTTTCGTGTTTTATTATTGTTGTTATTATTTTTCCTTACAAAAATTCCGAAGGTGATTTCTTAAATATGTAAAAGCAAGAGAGATGGGGGAATAATATTTGCAGTATAGGTAAGAAAAAGCACTTAAACACGCCGGTGAAAGAGTCTACTTAGAAAAACGAATCACAATTCTATTATCATCATGACATAATTATCCTTTGATAATGTCTTCATCTGTGCAGTACAGACTCTACTCTTAAAATAATCAACCACTGGATAAATATTTTCTCACTTTAAAAAAAAAAAAAAAAAAAAAAAAAAAAAAGCTCAAAATCTTAAAAATACGCTTTCTCAAAAAGGAAAAATCATACTTCAAAGAGTAACCATTTAAAGATGTAAGGTTGTGTGATATTTATAAAAAGTTCCGTAAAATTAATTACTTACATCTCTGTATAAATAAAAACTGTGTATTACAGTTTGTTCTTCGAGTTAAAATGGCAAACTTGGGAACTGATCAGCCCACAATTTGGCTATAAAATACTTGACTACGTCCTAGGTAATCTATTTTTCTCCAATCAACATTTAAAATAAGAATATAACTTTGATCATCGAACTTTTAATTTTTTTAAATACTAATAAACCAAAAAATATATTAAATTAAGAACGTAAAAGTAGATAATTATACATTTAATTAAATTTTCTTTGTTATTTTTTAATAATCCTAGGGCAAAATATATTATATGCAAAAGTCATTAGTGACAAAATCAGGGAATATTTCGAGCAACTTTTATTTCTGCCAATATTTGATTTGATTTATTTAAACAGTTTATTTTGTTATAAGCTTCAAATAAACTTTTATAAGAAATCCAAACAAGTTTTGTACCTCTTCTTTTAGGATATTATATTAATTATGGTATTTAAAGATTTCTTTTGAATTCTTTGCCCACCTGGTCTACAATAAGGCATTTCAAATATTTTTGCACACATAATAAAAAAATCTATTTATATGAATAAAATGGATGGTGTATTTTAAAACGTATTTTTTGAGGAAAAGAAAAATATACCTACATATAAGGGCTATTAATCCATAATAATATTTTATTGTAGTAAAAAAATGTCAAATAAATTGCTTGATGACCTATAAAATAAACCTGATTTAAATTACTTACTGGTATGAAGGAATGTATGTTGTGGATAGTCTATTCATTCCTAATAAAGTTTTTATATATTTAACAATTTTGACAAAATATTAGATCGTATAATTACAAAGTAAAATGATAGGCTGAATGGACAACTTGTTAACTTCTTATTGGTTGGTGTTTTCTAATTAATAGTTATATATGTTGAGTACAATTTGTAAATTCTATAAGGTACAACTTATATGTCCCGCAATGCTCACTCGTAACTACTCCATACTTAATTTAAATATAACCATAGTCATTTTAATTCAACATTTAATTGACGCTATCAATTCATTTTGATAGCGTTAAGATGACTCATTGATTATGGATTTACGTGTAATATATTCAACTTTGGGAAATGTTGTGTCTGTCCGTATTTAGACAAGAAGACTGCAGTCCCGTCCAGTTCAGTCTAACTTCAGTTCTGCATGTCCGTCCTAAAAACTTATAAAGTTCAGTTCCTGATGACGTCAATCAAATTTATTGTTTCTTTGTAAATCCGTCCAAGTTCTGACAATCCTAAAAACCGATAAAACCAGTTGGAGGACTGGACTAAACAAATTATTAAGGACCGACACTAGACTATCTGTGAGCATTTGAACTGAGATACCACATAGTATTTATTAATTAGGAATTTTTATAATAAAAGCCAAAAATTGCACCACTAATATATTGACCATCTAAGTGAGCGGAGACCTATAACATTTTCTAAATATCCACCTGAGCCCCAATCCCTATCCCATAATTAACATAAATAATTATTTATGTAATCTATCTATTACAGAGGACTAGACAATGTACTGTGGATCTTTAGGGCTCTGAGGAGCCCCAGTTGAAAACCACTGATCTAAGAATATTCAATTTTTCCATTAGCCTCGTTTTTAAGTCTCCTGTAAATTTTTCATCTTATTTTTCATTTCAGCTGGTACATTTTGCTAATTATACAAGCTACAACTTGAATAAAAACTAACATATATTTCTTGAACAAGTTAAAATACTATGAAACTTAAGTATTTTGTATATATTCATGAATAAATTTTATGATAGTCTTAAACATATACTCTTATTCCCAATCCACAAGTTCTTTATTTTTATGATTATCACTACTAGTGCCCGGGTTGTATTTAGAGACCGCAAGTCTATAAAGTGGGGTTCCAAAACTTGCAGTAGCAATTAATTACCATTTTATCCTTGTTAATTTTTAATACTGAGGTTTTATTACGCAACTAAATGACTGACAAAATATAAATATACAGGATTTGTTTTTCTCCCATGTCTTGTCTCCAAGTGTAAATATGTCGTAGTAAAAACACAAGAGCTAACGCGTGTACGATCTCCTTCGCACCGGTGTCAGTCCCAAGAAGGCTGCAAAGACAGTTGCCTAAACATCAAAAACTCCATTAAGAATAGGAATGGTGTTGAAATTTTTATTCTGAACCTAATTATCTTACATTTTCGTATGCAACACTATGGCTTACTTTTGGCCCTCCTCTAGCCCTGACTTGAACCTTCTGGACTTTGCAGTTTGAGGTGCCTTTGAGAAAAATGCCAATCTGTTCGCCGGGGTGCCAAGGCTGTTATACTGTGTGAAGGAGGACATATTGAATACATAATATAGCTAAATTTAGTATTTAAACATATTAATAATTGGTTTTGTTTTGTCTTTTCTTGATTCTCTAAAAATCACGTTTTTAGTAATTTAGTTATGCTACTGCAAGTTTTGTGTCCTACTCTTTATCTGTTTTGAACTTTGTATCCTGATCCAACACAAAAACAATAAAATTAAGCAGTAAGTGATGCACAAGATAATTTTTGTTCGATTGTCCTGTAGGTTTAAAAACCCTATAAATCCCAGGAAAACGGGATCCCGAGAGATAACTTCTAATTGGCACATTCATTTATACACAAGACGCAAGAACCATATAAAGGCAGAATATAAAATACATTGATACATCTGTTATACCTATAGGCTAACTGTTCTAAAGAGCTCAGGTTTTGATATTTGTATATCATATAATATCTATTATATTATATTGGACATTCTATAAAAGGAAGTTCATGACTCGCAAGAGGGGAGGGGAAATAATATACGTGACCTTGCTGATTATAATAGATCTATATAACATAGGTACGACCTACTGTTAAGAATCAGTTCTAGACGAAATTTTTCTGGTTCCATCTTACTTTATGTTTTACACCGAAAATACAGTCCGGAGCGCGATCTTAGACCGTAGAGTGAAATTTAATTTAATGGAACGATTTTTGGTATCAATCTATGGACCGATTATATTTCCTATCCTTCGATGAGTTACACAAATATGCTTTATGCAACACATTAAACTTCATATGATGTTAATGTGCCGATGACTACCATTTTGAAACACACAAGACGTCATCAACAGTTCATTTATAAAGTAAAATGATATAAGTATTTAATTTTTTCGCTGATTTTCTATGAGATTGAGGTCCGGAGAATGGTTAAGCAACCTAATGACCTTAGTGTGCTTTTTCATGAGCCACTCCTTTGTTGCTTTGTCCGTATTTTTAGGGTAATTGTCGAGCTGGACGACCCATCCATGACTTATTTCCAGTTCCCTACCCTGAGGGAAGGAAGTTGTCGCCCAAACAGGGGCAACTGCAGGAAATTTTCTAGTAAGAAACAATAGCCCTTGATTTGGAGGGAGGGGGCTACATCCCATCCCACCCCCCTATGGATGCCCTTTACAAGATGGTACATGGCCCTGTCCATCCTCCATTCGATGGAGTGGAGTCATTTTTCTCCTTGGGAGACAAACACACCATACTTGACGGTGGAAATGATTTTTCTGGGGTTATTATCATTTTTATTTCACCAAGCACCCCTTTAATCATTTACGAATGAAACCATGGAAAGGTTTGGTTGACTTATTCAATAATTTACCGATTTTTTCCCGTAATATCAACTGGTATGGTAATAAAAACAAACACTTTTTGTAAAAATAAATCAGACCAAAGACAACTCATATGGAGTCCAATATAGATCAGCTCTCCTTGACGTAGGAATGAGTTATGACAAGATCTCCTGGATCGTCTCCTACTCCAAAGGCCTCATTATAATGATTGAGAAGTTGAAAGACGACAACAAGAGCCTTTTTTTTTTTATCTGCAAGGCCAAAAAACTCAAAGGTGGTGTATAAACAACTTGACGAATTTCTGACCCTGATCAATGATGTCTTTGTCCTCGCTAGATAGCAACTCTCTTGGCCAATGGTTTTGGGATCTTAGGTGTCATCGAGAGAAATGCCTGTCCCACCTACAATGAGCATGTTGACGCCCTAAACTGTGGAGAGAGAGTGGGCTGACAATTCGAAGGAATATGTGAAGAAGACCTGCAAGGTCTTTAGGCCTTGTATCGAGGCCATGGGGGCCACTTTGAGAATCCATTGTTCATATAAAGTTTCATCGTTTTACTATTTGATCATGAGTAGTTTGGAAAAATACGGTCACGATTTGCTAGGATACACTGGATATTAGTTTTTAAATAAGGAGACAGAGAGTGACGCCATATTGCAACAAAATTATACAACTCTGAATGATAATCATCATTAACATATAGAAAAAGCGGGCCAGATCCCTGAAGTAATCTTTACCTTTAGAAGCCAGGCTACAGAAAGTACCTTGTGGATAATATAATTTTTTTAGTTCGTTCCTGCCCTATTGAAGGAGATGTATTTTGGGTAAAGTTAAGACCGTTTTTTGATTGACGACTAGACTTGTATTGGTCCAGATATGGTCTTTCAAATAAAATTTGTCAATTTATCATTATTTTTTGTATGACGATGGATTTTGGCTACTTTAAATGCAATTTACAACGTAGCCAAAGGGTTAACAAAAAATAACTTGTTGTTTGAAATTGATGAAAATTCGTCTAAGAATAAAAATTTAAATCAGGCTCAATTTTTAGAAAAATCCTTTGAAGTTGCTTTTGTGTTGAGGGGCGACTTATCCGATCATGTCTACCATGTGTGGTCACTGGTCAGTCATTTTTTGAGAGAATAATACGAACACATATTTAATTATATATTATGTACATACATTTTTCTATAAAAAAATATTCTTTTATAAAAAGAAAATTCATGTATTTGTATTGTCAACATAAAATATGTAAAAGACAAATACATACATAAATATCTTTATATAATATTGGAATTGAATTTGAAGAATTTCACTTCGTTTCCTTGTATTTGTCTTTCTTATTTTCTACCTGATTAAAGACATTACTAATAAATTATGTAGATATCTAATAAAAATATTACATACATGTATGTAGGTTGTTTGATGGAAATGTTTGTATGTTGATGTACCTACGGGTATATACCTACGTAGAGGGTGCGTTATTGAAAAAGGGACATTTTTAATCTGGAATTTTAACTAATTTACAATGTGCAAGGTAAAATTGTGGAGTTTTTGATACTAAAACAAGTAATTTAAACTTTTGCAGGAATGAAAAGGGGTACAAATTTGAGGCTTTATCACAGACTTCTTTATTGATTATATCTCTCCATTTTTCAAAATGATTTCCTTTGGACTGCTACCATGGCCTCGAACCTATCCCTAAAGGTGTTTCAGCACTTCTTGATGAAGGCCTCGTAGAGGATAGCACAGACTCTTTTCTTGACTACACACCAAATGGCATAGTCGAGAATAGAACCATCTGCGGAAGAGATCCATAATGCTTTAACCAAGTCAACAATTTCTGGCCTCTCTTGACACGGTGGGACTTGGTCGCTCTTAAAAACAGTTGACGATATCGTTGTACATAAGAGGCCTTTACCAAATCCTTCACATACATATTCATAGTGTAATCACTGACATTGAGAGTCTTCACTTGCTGCCTCATCGAATTTGTCATAATTCTGGCAATGACGGTATCCACATCCTCCAGCTTTTCTATTTTCCGGCATCTACCGCTGCCATCGAAACTCTATGCTTTTAATATTGTAAATTTGACTCCGAGGCACTCTAGGACCTTTATGATCTCCTCGGGACTCACTTTGGAGTGGAGCAAATCCGACACTCTTTGCCTTCTCACCTCCATACTGACAACTGTTGATTTTTGAAAGTTTTATTTATTGTTTATTTACTGGAATTGTCCCTACTTTTAATAACACAATCTAGTATTTTAGAATAACCGCCCAAAAGTAATGTAGATTTATATAAAGTTAAGTCTACGATCTTACCTTTCACCCTGTAATTTAGGAAACAATGAGAGATTCATTAACCAAACTTTGTACAAATGTTGGTACATAAATTGCCATTTCTCATCTTTCATTTAGCCTCCATCGACTTTGATAATGAGCTTGTTTGCTGCTGGAAGCTCTCACATGTGATAATAATGTAATTAGAAGACATGGAGTTCCAATGATCATAAACAGAAGGCTTGAGAGCTTAGAGATTCGTTGCCCTCGTCCGAACCCCTCTGACCTCAACATGTGGCGAGAAGGGAAGGTCGTGCAGGTTGACATCTGGGGACATATTTTACTCCCACAATAGAATGTTGCTCTCCAAAAAGTACTCTGTGCTGTGTGTACCGATGCACTACGATATTAAAGCTCGTCTCGATGTCAATACTGTCATTAATGGCCTTCTATACGATGTAAATAGTCTGCTTGCTGGCTTAAGTCAAGTTTTGGATCTCTATTGGTGTGTGTTCCGTGCTTACTAGAGCAGCAATCTTGATTCTTTATCCCTTTCTGAGGCAATTTTTGGACTGATTGTGTTAATTCTTATGGAAGGGAGGGGGGAGGGTACATACTCAAAGTTTGTCAGATGATTGGAGGATTTATAAATTCCACTCTTTTGTTTTTCTTATTCCTCATTTTTATGAGTGTCCAGATTTCAATTACGCATCCGGTATATAGGAATGAAATTAACAATAGAGTAACCTTATATGTGTTAGTGATGCGACAACTTTGTTAGAGATCGGTTTTATTCATAAAATTATATCAAGCTAATTCACCAGTGGTTTCCATAACGTTGCCTCATTGCTTTTTAGATACACTACGTAACATTAATCACATACCTATTTTTTTTTATAAATTTAGTATAATTACCAGGTATCAAATTTTTTGCCTACCCTTATTTTATACAGTGCACCAGAAAGTATCTTTAGCATTCTAAGTGTGCTCAGACTGTATAAAGTTCGAGAACCACATAGCCACACCGATATTTACAAGCGGTCTCAAATTGTAGATCTGAAATTCCCTATAGATCCTTTCTTAAACTGTATATCTGAGCCATGGTCACTTTAGTGCAAAAACTAAACGGGGCTGAAACCAAGAGGTCAACCAAGCAAAACGGGCAACTGATTATTTAAAAGTTGGAATTTTTTACTCTTTATTAATCAGGTGGTAGGGCCTAGAAATGTTCTCATCCTGGTCCTATCATTGAACTCAGACAGCTAGGGCCGGTTTTAGGGGGGTAAGTGTCCCTGGCCCAACTCGTGAAAGAGGTCCTATGCTGGGAAGAACTTTAGAAAAAAATGCATATGCATTGTATACACTACGAAGAAAAAAAAATCAATTTAAATATAGAATGAAATATTTGTTTCTAAATATTTATTTCAATGTAGTATGTACAGGATTTACTAAAAAAAAACCATAAAAAGAGAATCATTCTTTTCATGTAAAAAATCGTTATCTGATAAGTACAGATTTTAATAAAAAATGTCCTGCATTTTATTTTTTTAAAAGGGGAAATAAATCAAGATTTAAAAAAAGGATAGGACCTGCAAATGGTAAAATATGCCCCAACAACGTCCCTGAGTATAGTGCTCGAATTCATACTAGAGTCATCATTTTTATTAACTCGACCTTTGATTCGAAACTAAAAGGGCTTGGAAAAGTAATGATAAGGTTCTGATTGTGAGTCCATGTAAAGACCAAATGACCAAAAGATGACTCGATTCAGGACTTGGACTCCGTGATTCTTATGGACTCATCGGCAATGAAAAAATAGAAGGACTCGAATACACCTCTGATATTTGGTTTGAGTGTGTGTCTACAACAAAAATGACTCGAGTACAAGCCTTGTAACGTTTGAAATCTCATACTCAGAATACACTTTAATCTTATCAAAACAAATACCTAGTAAACTTTTTATGACGTCATCGACGTAATATTTCCACATTTGAAGTCATTATAGAATATCAAGTTAGCTGACAGAGTTTTTATATCATAAGATTAATCACAACGTGTATTTTTATAAAATTAGTCTTGTTCTCAGAATCCGTTATTAGATTATGTTCTCGGACCGATCCCCAATTACTTTTCGAACCCAATCGCAACACTAGTATGCATTTACAGCAAAGATAATTGCGAAATATGATGTATTGAAACGTTATTGTTTTATTTCTGAAATGGTTAATGATATGTGCATTAATTTATGATTTCTTCATTTCTTTTAGAGTTGGAATCACTTATATCTATTGATACACTAGTATATACTGTTATCGTATGTACAAATAGATGTTTGTACATACATACTAGGGTTTCTCAATTCCAGAGAAACCCATTTTTGAACTACTAGATACCGGGAAATATCGGGATCCCCTAAGAAAATAATAAATACAGTAAAATTTAAGTATTTATTTTGCTATTTTATCAAGATATTCAAGCAAGTCTTACTTAAAGAGACTCTATGAAAAAAAAAATCATATTCAACTATGATAGGTTTAAAATCGTCTCCTTGCGTTATGTTCATAATTTGAGTCCAGACTTAGCTCCAGTAAAGAATCATGATTACTCAGGTGACCCTCAGTGTTGATTTTAAGAGGACACTTGGCCCAAGGCCTTGCTCTTGGTCAGGTCTCTGCGCTGCACATAATTTGTAAATACATGTTGTGTGCTAGTTGCAAATTGTATAAGTTGCAATTTCTTCGTCTTAAAATGCATTATTTAATTGTAACATTAGTCATTCTAATTACCAACTCTTAATTGATACTATCATTACATTTGATCTATTAAAATTACTTTTTTATAATGTATTTATCATGAATATAACCTTGGGGGTTTAAACATTAATTTAGAACAAAGAATATATATTTATTTTAGTAATTTTTTTGAAATATATGTATACCCAAAAATTATACTCATTAATAATATATATCGATAATCCATAGAATATTGTAAAATCCTGCATTAAAAAATATGATGCTTGTTTGCAACTAGTACAATCTGCTTATACAAGTTGCAACTTGTACAGCACATACAGAATGGGGACTTAAAAAGATGTAGAAATATGACTCAATTATGAAAAACTTGATTTTTATGGAATCAAGAACGGACATCTAAAACCAATTTCGGATATGTTTAAATAGTACATTTGGCTATATTTTTTCTCTCATATGTCTTTCTTTACCATTAATAAGAGCCTTGATAAGCTGTCAAAAATATTGGGAACTCTTGACGATGAGCCCGTGCACATGGCGTACCACTGAGTGAAACCAAATTTGGATGTGAATTGCAGCAGAAATTCTTCTTCAAGACACCCCAAACATCAAAGTCTAGAAGGTTGAGGTCAGGGCCGGAGGAGGGCCACATGGGGGCAGGCCTGAAGTCAGCTATATTGTTGATGCAGAAGTTTTGGTTATTGTTGGGTATATGGGCCAGTAATGGACTTCTTGATTTTGTTGGGAGTTGGATGGAGATGCCAACGGTCTCTGAAACCTTTTCTGTACCGACAACGGCGCGGAGGAGATGGCAAAGGAATTGTTTTTTTTATTTTTGCTCCGACGTTTTTGCACTTATAGACATGAAATAAAAACAAAACTTGTTCATTTTTCTTTCAACTGTCGGTTAGTTGCGTAATGAAACCCTGTAATTAAAAATTAAGGGGATAAAATTGTGGTTAAATACTTCTGCATTTTTGGGTCCCCACTCTGTTTATATATATGTGTAACTAAAGAAATACCTAAGTGTTCAGAAAACGAGGTCATTTTTAATTGCTCTACTTAAATAAAAAGTATTAATATATTTAGAGTGCAAGCTCAATTATTATTATAAACAAGTCAAAGCAATGAATAATTATAATTATGACTTGGGGGTGTGGGCAAAATACAAGCCATACACACACAGAGAGGAGTGATGCTTTTCTTAAAAATATTTGTAAACATTCCTTCGAGCAGTTAACATGTTTTTATAATGATAATTATTATTGTATGTAGTGTTCAATGTAAGACCAAGAGGGCTTCTTCTTATCTGTAATTAGTATCTTTAAACATCTTTTGTACCCAAGTATGTATAATGTATGATTTTTTATACGGCTCATCCATTCCTAACCTGGGTTTGTTATCATACCAATGATAAATAAAGGAAAAATTAAATGTCAATGTCTGGGAGGTTTAGTTTTAAATATAATTTCTTTTCCACTACTTTTTTTAAGCCAACTTAAGGCAATTAAAGAAGAAAAGGGAATTAAAGTAATTATGTTATGACTGTCTTAACAGCTAAGATACTCACGCAATGAACAAAACAGAAGAAACATCACAAAAAAACAAAAAAAAATTGAAAATCGCAAGTTATTCTGAAATTATAATTTTGTCTTATAAGAATTGAATTCGAAATTAGAGAATAGGGGTTTCTTTTTGATCAAAGTAGCACTCGTATATAAAATCTAGTAAACATAAATCCATTAGTTTTAATAAAGTTTTTTTATTGCAGTAATGTTTATTTCCTTGTCAATCAAAACAGTGCTTACATGACGGCTGGACTCCAGGATTTCCATTATTTTATCCACATTTTCGATAATGGACCTTCCAGAATCTGGAGCATCCTTGACATCAAAATCAGTCTAACAAAATTGACGAAATCAAAATTCCACGTGCTTGGCTGTTACAATATCAGGACCATAAACACTATTCACATTTTCAGGCCTGCGTTTTCGCCTTATCAAAGAAAAGCTGTAAAATCTGGGGTATTTTCTAATTGATGGTGTCCATTTTTGACGTGCACTCAATCAAACCTGAGTCAAACAACCAGAAAATTGTATCAAAAGTTTTTTTAGTACGAAATCTTATCCTTCTAACATCATCTATAGAAACCCGATTGCAATTATAGAACGCCATCTATCGGGAACAGAAGGATTTTTTCTTTACTACACCTATTATATATTATGATACTGGTAGACCAATTCGAATGTTATTTATTTGTTACTAATATTTTTGACGAGATGTACGACTTATATAATTAATGATTACTTGCTACACTACATACTAATAGTTCAAAATACCTATAATTTGAGAACATTCTCGAAATTTTTTTGAGCGTGGAAAGTAAAGTTATAATTCTAGGTCAGGTTGGGTTTCTCTCTTTCTTTAAAAAAATTAAAAAGAAACAAATACGGGGGGATATGACTATCAGAAAAATGTATCGTTATTAATTAATAGTATCAATGTATTCCAAACATGGACAAATACATTTATTTTTTTGGCATTTGGGTCATGGATATTTAGGAATACAAAAAATAATTTATAATTGGCAAAAAAGATGTAATCATTGTATTTTCTCTCCATGGAATCACAAATATCAATTTGTGTAGAAAGATTTTAATCATTTTTGTATATATTTATACATGAGGATTTATTTCAAGCTGACCTTTTAAGTACCTAAGTAGAAAATGATTTGTCGTACGTTCCTCATAAAAAATAACAATTGCCAAATGCCAACAACCTTTTGTTGAAGACTTCATACATATATGGAATGGAATATTAAATACCTTTATATGTTATTACGTTGTTAAGAAGAATTTATGCTCTAAGAAATGGTTTGATGGATTTGTAAGGTTACTCCGATTTTTTATCATGTCTGTCTTCCATTGTTTTATAGTGACTTCTTTTAATTAGTCTTTATGACAATCTATTCATATGAAATTTGAGAGTAGTACAAATATCTTGTAGTCAGTATGTAAAAAAATCCAAAATGGACAAAATAACATTGACCATTAAAATAATGGTCATAGGCAGAGGAACTGAGTTGCAATGACGGTGTATGAGATTCGTAGCAAGCAGATATCAGAGGAAGGAAATCCACACAAATTCCACTTTGCTTTTAGTGAGACTGTAATAATATATGTATTGTATCATCATTGGAGTTGAAGGCGGGAGTGAGACATAGAGTAGACTTGAAAGAAACCTATTAAGATTAGCGGCCTGTTATATGTTTGTAAGGGAAGAAAATGAACTTTTTCTATTATTCTACATTTAAAATAACATAAGTGAAGGAAAAATAGTATAATTTATTATCCATTTTTTAAACAATTTACAACAAAGATAGGCAATAATGCTTACTTCACAGTAAAAAAGTTACGACGCCCTCTGAAATAATGAATAAAAAAGAGGAAAGAGCACACGCAACAACCCTTTTTCCTTTTCAAATAGCTATACTTAGTTTTTTCATTACAAACATGTCAACACTAACGATGATATGATATTTTGGTCTTGAGCGATAATATTATGAACCAGTGTTTTAAAAACACTGTTCAGGTTGCAATTTACAACTACAAAAAATCTCAAACTCGTTTATGGGCATTTTTTTTACAGCTCTAACAGTTAATATATTGTAAATATTTCTCAAATTCTACACCACAGAGCAATAGTGCGCTCTAGCAAATATCTTATAGTTTCCTTTGTCTATCACGTTACTACTTTTACAATATCTCGCAACCTTTCATCTAAAAAGATATTTAAAATGATCAGAAATTAGTTAGTAGTACGGTTGTATTGGTTCTTAATATTAAATCTAAATTCGATTGCGTGCCTGTGATTAGTCAGTTAAAAACATTAATTAATAATTAAAGTAATAATTATTCTTATGATATGAGGATATCATTTATCAAAGAATAGGGGTTTTTTATTTTCAGAATCGGGAATTGTAGTTTCTCTCATGAACAGACTACGACTACTGAAACTACGTGTAATTTTTTTTGCTATCTTTTATAATTTTGGTTTGTTCTCGTAAATTTATGTGTAGCCGAATACGAATATAGCGACTAATAAGAAAATACACTACGTCATGGCGTTTAGGAATTTATGTAGACGATTTTATCATTCTAATAGCAATTTCGCTAATAGATTTTTCAACTTTTCATCTTTTTTAAATCTTTGATCATTGATCTAAAATCTACGTTCGAAAATTGCTCCAAAAATTTTTTAGAGCCGTAAACTAATCCATTTGAAGATATATAATTCCCTAAGGATATCAGGTTGGTCCATTTACTTCATCAGATCAGATCAGAGAAGTTTATACGTAGAGGCACTGTGATATCTTGCCCATTAGTAAGATGGTTATCCAAATTTTTTAAGAGATGAGGAACATCAGCAAAAATGAAAAGATCCTTCAAGGGAGAGACGGGAATAGGTATTTTATCCCTATTGATTTAAATTCCTAACTCCTTCTAAGCTCCTCGATTACAAGGACACATATCTGATGTTATGTGGGTGACTATCAATCCGGACTTATGAGCAGCAATTGCAATTTCCTTTAAAAGGGGTAGGCAACGACCTGCTTCCAACGAGTTTTGGCTTCAACTAATGCAAATACTAGATCATGTGTAATCAACTAATCACTTGACGGTTTAAGGTTATCGTAACTTCCTACAAATTGGTCACCGACATCATATTCGAGAGTTGATTTAATCGAAATTTCGTCCATCACAAAACTACAATACTTGTTGCTATCTTCCATGGCTTGGGTCTTCAGTTGGAGCGGGATCATTACAGTATGGAGGATTCCTGGTTGAAAATCGGTGCACTTCAGGTTTTGCTGTAGAGTCCGATTGCTTGTAAGTGGATACCCATGACTAATTAACATTTGATAGCCACTTGTCGCACAGGCTAACCTCAATTAGAGAGATTTGTTAATCATCTTATCTGACCATGTCCTCACTTTTGAGGTCAGACTCAATAGATTTATCTGGTCTGAGTTGAAAATATTTATGAGGGAATTTTTCAGATAAATAGCCACTTGTCGCACAGGCTAACCTCAATTGGAGAGATTTCTTCATCACCTTATCTAACCATGCCCTCACTTTTGAGGTTTGCCTCAATAGATTTATCTGGTCTGAGTTGAAAATATTTATGAGGGAATTTTTCAGATAAACATATTTCTCTTCGCCTTTACGGACCCTTAGTACAGCCTTAGTCTGAGCAGCCTTAAGTACAGAAAAACTATCATATTTACATTTTTTAAGTAATTAGAAATCCTACTTTGATGTTGTTCAAAATCTAAATGTTCCTACCCAATAGTTCATAAATTTTCTAGAGAGGGAAGATAGCCTTTGTTATTATCTGCTGCAGAGTCTTCCAAATGAGGATCATTACTATATGTATGATCTTGGGAACCTAATTTCATGTTGCCTAGCTCTAACAACCCAAAAAAGTATTACAAATACAATTTTTCTTATGTTAATTTACCTTCTCCTCCATCATCTGATTTTCTAGATTTCCGTGTTTCTCTTTGCACAATAGGCTTCACGTGGCTGAATAAGGCAAGAATAGCCCAAAAACAACACTTTCTTATCCGTTTGGAGTGGTCTAATCTTTGGAATTGGCTTCTTTTGAAGTGCTTTTAGCACAACTGAGAATGAGTGGAAGGCTTCCAATTGTTCTCTTCATTCGTAGTATCCATTTCCTTGATATACTCTTATCCTTTGGAAAGGAAAAAAGCGTGGCATCTTTGTCTCCAGGGTTGATCTAACCTTTAACAGCGCTACACTCTAATTTTGGGATTTCAGGTCGATTTATTGTAAAAATTACTGTGTCTCCACAGTTAATAAGATTTGAATAAGGCCACAAATTTATTTCAGGAGATTGTCAGGTCACGTCAGTCTGTTTGCTTGGTGTTGTAACTCTTCTTGTTGCGTTCTAAGAAGTACTGAACTACATAAATAGACAATTGTAGTTGGTGGGATAGCCAAATTTTTGGTTGTGTTTGATAATATGATAAACAAAGACACTTGAGGTAGTTTGACAGTTCGTTAGTTTATTTTTTAACTTATGGTTATCTCCACCAATATATTTATGTATACGTAGATAATATCAAATTAACCCCCTTCCTACATACCTAACAACAAATCAATAATCACTTTTGGATGAGTAAGCAAGTCAGTCAATGTCATTAACACATGATAAGATCCGTTATTCGTTTATTTCTAATTAAACAAGAGATCACTTAAAGAGGGATCTTATGTAGATATGTTTTATTTTTATATAATGTTCTCTGTTTCCTACTCATCTACATATTATACAGGGATTGTATAATCAAATGTGCTTATTTTTAATTATGGTCTGGGCCGTGAAGTGCCGTAGTGAATGTCTCAATTTTTGCACAAAAAGATTTTTTTAAATGTAATAGTTTATTCATTACGAAAGGTTAGTGTTGAATCGGTATAAATTAAAGTAAAAAGACTACAATCCTATCAGTCCGGTCCATATAAAGTTTGTCAGTTCTAGGATCGGTTAATATTGGTCTTTTATGATAACTTTGATGTTTGAATTGTTGTAGTTACTATAAAAGACCGATCAGGACGGCTCCTAGTGTGTTCATACCAGACGGAGGTTAAGCCTGAAGATTTTTTGCAGAGTTGTACGCCCTTGTTGGACTTGAAATAGAATTGACGATCGACATCGGAGTGATTATTTCCTTTGTCTTTGTTTATTTACATCATCCCATACCCCTCATGAGGGCTTCTTGTAGCTAATTTAATGAAAAGACATCAGAGCAAACTGTTTTTCCTCAAAAACATTTTTAAATTGTAAGGCGTATTATCATGCTTTTCGATTTTTTAATGCCTAAAATGCTATCGATGAGCATCACCTAATTGAATTGAGAACGATGAAAATGAAACTATTAATTTCGTGAGCTATGACTTGACCAAATGTATTCATCAACGATTTATTTTTGTACGACTAAAATAAACAGTGAGTAATGACGAGGCTGAATGTGACAAATACGGGAGTAAATGTAATAAAACGAAATTGACGAATTCTCAAACACCTTTAAAATCTAAATTAGTATGTTGCGTTGAGAGAAGCCACTATCCATGCTAGTCCATTACTTAGTCATGTAAATAGTCAATGTCATTATTGTCAAGTGTAACTTTGCAGTGAAAGGGTGTGAGTATTGTCGTTTCTCCGTTACGAGTCCATAAATTATATTCAGAAACGTATGAAAGAACTAGCTATAGATATAAGTCATATAACTTTGGATCCATCTCATTTGTTGTTCATAATGTTAAATAAATTATCCTCAAAATATTTTCAATAGTACTTTTATAGGCTATAAAATATATTATTGAAAAATTGTGTGTTGGGATCGGTGACATTCAAAATACTGGAGTCGGAGTCGGAAACTTTATGTAACGACTCCACAGCTCTGGTAGAAACATCCTAGTTAATAGTAAATATTGCTGGTGTACATGCAAATCGTTCTTTTAAATTTGCTTTATTTAATTTCTTTATTACAGCTCATACAATCATTGTGCTATGTTACTCTTTTCTTTTGCGTCATTGTGAGGGATGGAATTAAAAAAAAACAAAAAAACATTTTCTCCTCAAGCTCTACTAAAGTCCCATCCCTAGTCATTTTTGATCGAGGGTGTGTGAATCAGTGAGCATAATCTACATATATGTTTTTTGTTTCATTATTATTCCAACCGTCTAGTTTCCATCTTCTTTTTTGTTCAATCTAACAGAAGTAAATGAAGCTCAATTGTAGCAAATCCATACATATTCACAAATAACTGATTGATAAAAATTGGATCTTCTATCAGAGATTGACAATATTGTATTTGTTGTATATCGTATCTACATGTCTATTACCTGTGCCTTGAGGCCTTTTTCTATGTAATCAAAACATGGTAGGCATTGAAACATTAATAAATAAATAAACAAGTTTTTAACGCGTTAGTTCCAATTAAATTTAGTTAATGATATCTGTTCATTAACTATACATATACTTATATGTGTGAAACAGTTGAAAAAATAAATATAAATAATTGTGAGGAACATTTACTATAGTTATATATTAGACTGCCCCCTTTTCGGGTTAATGCTTTTCTTCAACTGTTGAAAAACCTTTTCTGCTGGGAATGATTAAATAACTGACTATGGCACAGTTTGAGGCTTCCCAGGCCATTTTTAGAGCAATAAAATAAAAGGTTTTAAAGAAATTTTAAGAGTGAGGCAACTTTCATGTGGCATAATGGGAGTTTGGGTCAAAATTGGCCATTAAAGGGGGTCCCTTGTACA
Organism: Lepeophtheirus salmonis; assembly: GCF_016086655.4. Classification (NCBI taxonomy): domain Eukaryota; kingdom Metazoa; phylum Arthropoda; class Copepoda; order Siphonostomatoida; family Caligidae; genus Lepeophtheirus; species Lepeophtheirus salmonis. The sequence continues at coordinate 46,447,798 of NC_052134.2, forward strand.
TTTACAAATATAATTATTTATGTCAAAAATGATACTTTTTATATTCGTGAATATTTGATTTATGTGTAAAATTATTGTGCACTCTTTTTTTTAATAATTTGAGGGGTCGAAGATATGCTTCATGATCTCTGGTTTCCCTGTTTTATCATACATAAACCAGCAAAATATAGTTGTTGTAGACATAATAGCTGCTTAACACAAGAGAGAAACGTTACATTATATAAAACTAAATTACTGGGAGTCAAGGTATATCAATCATCTTTTTTTTCAACGACGCCAGGGAGATCGGACGAAAAAAAAGTTAATAAGTTGATTGTATAATAGGTAAAGAAAAACTAAGTATATCGATTGTAAATTGTTGCATGTGCTCTTTCTTAATTTTGTTCAATATTTAAAAAATTTGGGGTTGTTAATATCTCCCTCTAAAAAGACAAGAGGCCCATAAATAACCAATTTTGACATAAAAATCCCATTTTTGTAATAACTACTAAAAAAAAATAAAGCAACAATTTGGCAAATTATAATAAACAAATAATATTCCAGAGGCGGAAACATTAGTGTAAATTTAAATATAACTTGTACTACGGCAATAAATAACCTATGAGACTACAAACTTTCCTGAAGTCTGTTTTTTATCATCTTTAGTAGAAAAGGTTCTATGTAAAATGCCTTTCCTATTTTGTCAAACGGAAAGTAGCCAAATTTAACTCTAGATTAAGTTATAATTGTTCAACAAAAATGAGAAATATTATCTAGTGTTATGTTTGTTAAAATAGGCATATCACAAAAATAATTAGTACACTTTTTTAATCATAAGATCATATTTGTCTGGGTACAATAGGCCTGAAGGGGCCAGTTTTGACTCTAAAATCCTTTTTTAAAATAACTATAATGCCTTGTACCACGCTAAAAATGACCTGAGAGCTTTGTACCTTTGGCAAAGTCAGCTTTTTTCGTGTTCCAAGGGAAAAGTATTTTTTGGAGAGGAAAAAAATATGTGCCCAAAAACGGGACAGTCTAACAGGCATACTACATATGCAGAAAAAAACAAAGCAGATAATCAAAATACAAACTTATATTCTATTATTATTATGTTTTTCCACATTTAGTACTCATCATTTCATATAATATAACAAATATTTGTGGTTATGCAAGAGCGATAAAGATAAACAGAGAGTTGCACATAGAGAGAAACAAAGGTACAAAGAGACACATACCATAGGAAAAACTTTTAATACCATTCTCACGTAACCACCATAATAGATTGCGGACTTGTTTGTTTGTATGAGCAAAAGAATTAAAAATTATAATCTACATATTACATAATCCATCAATAATGCATGAGTGACTCAAAATTCGTCGTATATGTATATTATTACTATAAGTTTCTTACTATCATCTCTTTTAGAGGTCGTAGTAGTTGAAAATACATCGCGCAACCTCTCTTAATTTCTTCTTATACAGGATGCACTAGCTATCTATACCTCTACTATGGCGTCCACTCTTGGGCAAACATGGGCACTTTGGCAGGCGATTTTTTTTGTTAGATAGCTTGTTCAAATCTGCACAAGTTGCAAAAAAAATAAAAAAATTGAATCAATTGACGAATTCGTTGTCCCAAATATTTGGAAAAGGTAGGGAGCCTTTCTTAGAATCAGCACCGCCGGACGGAACAACTTAACAATTGCTCGAACTTTGGAACCCAGTGGAATGCTCGTTCGCAATGTTAGGAGGAAATTTGAGGCCTGTAAAGGTGATTTTGAGACACCAGCCATGCAGGCTATGTCTCAAATAGATCTAAGACAAAGATCTAAGACTAAGATTTTTTGACGACTTCATCTTGCAGGACTTTTTGCCTCCAAACTTGCTGGATCTGAATCCGATGGATTTTTTTTTGTGTGTGGTGCGATTGAATAACAAACCAACAGGACACCCTACAACACCAAAGACGAACTTATCAGTCGAGTCGAAAAATACTTCCGGAATTTGAATAAGGATAAACTGGCAAGGGACTTTTTGCACTTTCGTCCTCATTGAAAGACCGTAATTGAGGCTAAAGGTGATTTAATTCAATAAAATAAATTATAATCCATCTAACTTTTAGAATCTGGTTTTATTTTTTGAATCTGATAACTGTTTGGAGAGAAAAATACGTTTAAAAAGGAATCCTTTTGCGTCACAGATAACTTGCACACCATGTATTAAACTAGTTAGAGTGTTTTAATGTTTATAAAAACAAACACTCTTTTTTCATTAATATTTAGGAAAATAGTGAACTATGGGATATCAAAATGGGACCAACAAATAAAAGGACTTAAACTTTATTGTCTATCAAAAATCAACTCTTCTATTGCTTAGGATTATAAAGATAGCTGATTCTTTTAATCTGGAAGAAGTTTATACCTAAATATCTTGGCAAGCCACAGATCTATGTTTGTGAATGTGTGCTGCTCATCAGATTCAGATGACACAGTTGTATTAGAAAAAATAGAAAATCTTCGAGATATCCTCCGAATACGAACACCGCATGGTCAATATTGTGTGTTTCTGTGCACCTTCAAAAACATGGCCATTTTAACTAGTAATAAATAAATAGAATACACAATTAAATGAATGGAAATATGGTCTTTTTACTCGACGGATCTGAACCCCATGGACTAATATGTGTCTTGTAGATTGTGGTTGAAGCTGAAAGTAGTTGGTTTGGTAAGAGCAAATGATATGTGAATTATTGAATAAATTCCGGGAAATAAATCATAATATAACATAGATTATCGTTACATTTTTCGGATTTAAAATCCCTACTCTGTATATCTTACCCTTAAATCATTAAAAATATGTTATTAAATTATTATCATTGTTTCCATTGTACAGTGGGTGTAAGCTATCTATGACACCAGATTGGTGCGCTCTCTTGAGTAAACGCAGGTGCTTAGGTAGCTTTTTTTATGTTTGATAGCTAGTTTAAAATTACACCAGCTGGGGAAAAAATTATAAAATTGCTTCAAGTCTGTTTCAATACATTTCTTCGTCGAAAATTTTTGGTTTGCTCTTGAAGCATTTTTTTTTGATACATTGAGTTTTTTGTTGGTGTAAATATGTTTTTTTTTTTTTAATTACTTATAAATCTAGCTATTTCTTATCAAGATTTGACATATTTACTTAATTTATTTGCTTTTAAGTAGTTCTTTTGCTTTTACTACTCCCTTTTGTTTTTCAATTTCAGCATACACATTGCTACTATTGCAACATCACGCTCAACCAAATCAAAATTTATGCTTATATAATAACAAATTATATCTTTTTGATGCTTCCAACTAATTAATCTTTAACTCATCAAAATTATTTTTGATATATATTTGAATGGATATTTACAATTCCAAATTGGATTAAATAGGTAGTTAGAAAAATATGACAAACTTAAATTGTGTAATTCTGAGTCTATATCTACCAAGCTGACTATACATAAAGATGAGGGAGCAATGAAATTCTACGCTTGTGGTTTTTTCATTATCAAGAGAAGAAGGAAAATTTAATGACGTCACTGTTGAGGCACATAACACTCTGTACTAAATAATTGTAAAGTAATAATATTAAAATCCATTTTAAGGCCATACAATTTAAGTAAATAAATATAATTAAAATTCATTTATAGTACAAAATGGTAAACTTAGTACCATGGCAAAAAGTATAAAAGGCAAAAATATTTACCTCATATTGATATTAATATCTATAAAAGTAAGTCCTTTCCAATACTTATTTCGATTGTTATGAAACTTGACGATATCCTTGCTTGATACTTTATAGAATAATAAAATCAACTTTAGAACTAATTATTTAAAAAAAAAAAAAGAAGATTAATTTGCATATTAATAGTAATGAACTATCTCTATGTAAGCTTATATTAATTTGCTTTATGTATATTGCCTAATTGGTCATTTTATTATATAATATAAGAGTGGTAAATAAAAGAATAGCAATAAGTAAAAATTATAGGATACATATTTTTTTACATACATACATGAATAATAAATATTAATTTGTAAATTGACCAATCTGTCTTAGTTTACTCAGATTATCACATGCGTTCTTCAGTTTGAGTTTTTTATTAAGGTTATTTACTTCAATTCTTGTTCTTGTTTTTACAAAGGATATGATGACTTTTTCAGGGCAGTAAGGATGATGATGACTTTTTCAGGGAAGTAAGGATAATGATGATTCAATTAGATGATTATGCAGCCTTTCAACTACGTTTGGGTTTTGTCAATTGTGTCTTCATGGTTACAATGAAAAGCCTTCAAATGTTTTTCCAGACCATGACCAAATTTTAAAAATTCAGACAAGGGATCATAAAGCCTCCTTAATAGACCAATTCATTCCAAGGGCTAGACGTTTCTTCATAAAATCCGAAGAAAATCCCTAGATTTGGATAAAGTTCTTTAATTATTTTTTTTTTGCCAAAAATCCTGCAATATAAGCCAGACCCTCATCTGAACAATCATTGGAAATTTGAGATGATTCTCTTGTATCTGCTGTAATTAATTTTTTGGGTTCAAGAGCTTTAAGAACTTCAGAATCTTCATCATGCTCATTTTCTTATATATTTGACAAAAAGTAGTTACTCGTCATTGATTAGGTAACTATTTCACCATCATCTTCATCATTTAACTCCTATTCAACAGCTGGATTTCTTAAGACAAGTTTACAACTTTTTCCAATTAAAATTACTTTTAGTCTTCTGAGGGCTGGATGAGTATTATTTCCTGTGATGGTACGGATCTGTGAGAATAAATTCTCCAGATAATCTTGATTTAGATGAGCGGTTAAAATGAATTTCATTCCATTATCCTTGATACTTTGAAATAATGATTTTGTTGAACTAATGGAGATTAAAATTCCCTTTTGAAATGGAAGCTGAAAATTTTCCCCCATCACTTTCATGGACAAAATTAACCGCTCCATTTCGATCAAAGCATTTTTTTTTTCCTGTATGATCTACTAGCATTCATACAGTCAAACCAATCATTAACTATTTGAATGATTCTAGACTGACTGAGATTTTTTCTTGTGCCCATAGATGAATAAAAATGCTTTGGACAAAAGCTACATTTCCATTACATTCAAGATGGGATTCTTTAGTAACTTTGAAGTTTATATTCAACTCACGACAATCTACTTCAAGAAGGTCTTATAAGTCATCTTTAGTCAAACTTGAAGAATTACCATGCAAATCATTGAAAATATATAAATGATTTCAAAATAATTTGAGCAAATAAGAACAGTCAGCGAAGGCATAAATTTGGCGATTTTTTACCCGTAGGATTTTCAAATGAAAAGTTGTCCGGAGAGAGCTCTAACTGGGAGATTAATGATTTATTACCTAAACCAAAAGCATTGGTTTTGATTAAAATTCCAGCTTATTGAAGTCTTTCAAAGATGGAGAGGAACAATTTCTTTTTCATAGGTGCGTCGAATTTCACATATATATCTTGCATGAAAAAACCCTCTCACCATTGAAACCTGCATTTTTTCCCCCTTGGTCCAATATTTGCTTAGGTTTAGAAGAAATTTCAAACGTCCCTCTAACTTTCATCTCATCCAAATAAAGAAATACCATACGCTCTTGATATTCTCCTGAGATACTAATTTTTTAAAGAGAGAATTTTGATGCTATCTTCGAGGAAGTCAGGGCTTTCTTGAGTCTGGCCATTGGGCAATGGTAGAAGTTTCCTGGAACGTAAATATTCATAGGGTCGAGAAGAATGGTTCGTAAGATAGGGGCAGTGGTTCCATCCTCTTTTGAGTATCCTCGATTGAAATTATTTAAGGGATCTATAATTCTACTTACTTGGATTTTGGAGTGACTCTTTTTTAGGGTGGTCCTTATTAAATTTTGTTTAAACTTCTTTGAGTTTAGTAACTTGCACTTGCCTTTGTACCGACCAAATTCACTTTTCGTCAAAGAAAGTGCTTTCCCAAAGAAAGGTCATTTGTTCCCCACACTGGGCTCAAATTTGTAAACGTGAATCTGAGTGACGTCATGTTCACAGGCTCTTTTTGGGACTCAGTGATCCGGCTACAAATTTCCATGAACCCTTCATTACCAGTCTCTGTTTCCGAGCTCATATTGATTTCCTGGACCATACTTGCTTCCAATGACTGTTTCCCAAGCTCTTTCCTTACGAATATCTCTGGAGGATTTGTGTTCATCGTAACTGGGAGAAGCAAAGGAAATATGGAGTGAGGGGACTCCATCACTTTTTAGTTTCTTCCTGGTCTTTAAGTCAAGAAGCTCAGCCTGAAGATTCCTCTCAAAATCATTGGATGTCACATGTCTATCACAAATTTTAGTATTCTTGATATTAATTGGATCTTTTCTCCAATTGTCATTGGAATAATTCTTGCAAGTGCCCATGTTTATTTTCTTCTCCACCTTTTCCCTTGTCAGAGCTGATTGTATCTGATCTAATGAAACGCCATAACAGTTAAGCTGGTCTCCTCCAAAACATTCTTCATATTGTCAGGGTAAGCATGTTGATTTTAGGTGTACTTTTTCTTAACATGCCCAAAATACACACGATTTTCATCCCAGCTCACCTGTGTCTTACACCTATAGTCCAAACACGAATCCGTTACCTTTGTGCAGAACTTAAAAACTAACACCTAATCGGACTTGAATCCAATACTAATATATAGTAGTAAATAACAGGTCCTCACCGTAATAAGAAGGAAACTTTTCATCATAAATTAGCGTGCAAAAACAGGAACAATTATCTGGTCAATCACCTCCTCCATGGCAAAAAAATACAAATCTAGTAGAACAGGTTCAAGGAGTCTTCAACGTTGTTCCATACAATTATATATGTTTTTTAATAAAATACTTACAATTTATAGAGGAAAGAAATAAGTTTTTGACGTTGGTCATCTATTTTTTAGGGGAGAAGAAGCAAGGGTTTTGAGTCTAATATAAATTAAGAGTGTTATATGAGATTATAGCTTCTTGTCACTTCTTCCCTATGTTTTTTTTTTTTGCAAAATCATAACTGTTCTTCCAACATAAAATAATATTTGCAAAAATTTACATAGCCGATGTATGCTACTGATAAAGAAGTAGTAAGCAAATGCAAAAAAAAAAAAAACCCACAGATGGTTTGCAAGGACCCAAACCTTTAGTATTAATTTGTGGCCCGTCAACACTGACGCAAGCTAAAAGGATTTTTCTCTAAAATGTGGACTGCACTTGTATTCTTAGACAAATTATCTTCAATTTATATTCCTATTAACCCTTTGGAGGCATTGTAAATTGCACGAATACTAGCCGCAATAGATTGTCACAATAAAGGAGTAGGGAATTAATAAGATGTATTGAAAAGGCCATATGTGGACCAATATAAGTCTTTATAATCAAATAAAGGATCTAAACTATAGCCAATTCTTTGTTAAATTTACTCATCTCATAATTTTGAAAACAAAGTCTATAACTGACTAAAATATTCGATAGTGTTTAAGTAAAATACATTAGGATTTTCTTCTTTTACCTATTTTTTGTTCAAGATTGCTCTTATGTTGAGGCTCCACATATTAATAAAATTAATTTTTTGGCATAATATTGTGTAGTAGGCAAGTAGAGAGTAACGCTAGGTTGGCTATACACTAGTATATGTGCACCAAAACTATAAACCAACCTGCAAAACGAGGACCACATAATACAAAATAGCTGTATACAACATACTTTTTTTTGTCCGCTGGAAGCGTTGAAGTGACATAAATATAACTAAAGTAGTAAAAAATATAACCTTAATTTAAGTATTTTTTAATTTTTTCAAAAGCTGTTATCAATACTCTTTTAATTCAGAGAGTAACACTAGAGGGTTTATGGGGGAATTACAAGGGTCAGTCCTTATTTGATTCCGTGTAGAACTGAGTAATTAACTATCTATTGCCTAACTAATTATAGTTTGGGATTTGTGTTTAGACCCTTCCGCTCGTAGCTGATCTATAAAAACATCATACCAGCTAAGTTGCTTTTCTCCTCCATAAAAATAAATAATAAATGAATAATAGTATTATATACCCCCTATATATATATGATATCAACCTTTTCTTTTTAGAGAAGTTTAGTACCTACAATATTTAGGAATAATTAATTTGTACAGGTAATAAATTATTCAAGAATAAAATATCGAAAAAAACTTGAATTAATTAATTCTATTAAAACATTTTACTATTATACCGTACCGAACCGCGTGCCGTGAAGATGTATCATGGATTTAGCGAACCGCCCATATCTCAAGATTAATGCATTGCATATCAAAAAAGCTTAAATGATGCCTAAAGGTTAAGCGTACACTTAAATAAAGTTCATTAAAGTTTTGTGTTTAGTGAAAACAGTTGTGTGTTAGAGTGTTCCAAAATTGAAGTAAAAAACACTTATTCCATTGACCAAGACCTGAAGATTAGCCAGAAAACCATTTGGAAATCATCTAAATCGATAATCCTGACTTTAATTTTATTATCAAAATAAAGTAAAAAACGCGCAGAAATTTTTAATTACATATTATTATAGTCCAGACCATCTAACTTGAGACAAGAACAATATATTTTGAAATCTGAATCAAGACTTTAAGGGATCAAGAGTAAAACTTAAAATTCATGTTAATTTCAGATAGGGAAAGTTTTAATACATTTGCTTTAGTCTGATCATAGAAGCCAAGGATTTTACATCAATATTTTGAGAGGTTGGGACTGAGATGAGAGCATGGGTCTGATACAGAGAAACACATCACTACAAGGCAGTGAGTTTGAAAAGATAGAAAATCGTTAGAAATAATGTTGAAGGGGAATATATTTTGGTTTTTTATGCTGGCCTTAGGACCTATTGACCGATGATTAAAAAACAAATCACACTTATTTATACAAATATCACTTTGAGTATCAGCTTTGACAAAAAAAACAAAATAATTGTTAAAAAAACCGTTAACTAATGTTATCAATTTGACTTCACAGTTGTTCTTTTTTCTCTTTGGAATAGTATGTCTTACATATATTGTTATTGAATAAAAAAGGCTGGAGGCTTTCATTTAAAAAATGCAAAGAATTTCACAATTGCAAATCAAAGCCATAATAAATTATGTAAAAGATATTTTTGTACTAAAGGGTTCCAATATTACATATAATAACATAGATATATTTTCCTGTTGCAAATGTGAAAATAGCAGAATAATAAAACATTGTTTTTCTTTCAATTTGCAAATAAATTAAGGCTATTATAATTAAGTATATATATACATATGAAATAAGACGGAGTTTTTGCTTTTTACATAACTAATTATTTAAAAATTCTCTACCAATTTATAGGCTTAAATAAATTACCATTTTACAATTTTTTAGTATAAAAAATACTTTCTAAAAAAAAAGTATAGATTGGATGTAATACATACAGGACTAAAAAGTGCGCACTATAAGCAGTACAACAATACTTTATATATCTTCAGGTTTTTATACAAAAAATAATCATTTTTATGAGGAAATGGTAAAAAACTTTTGAAAGACTGTTTATCTAAAATAGCTATTTATTATTAATGATTTTATTTTGCCTCTATTAGGCAGTCAGACAAAGGAAACGAAAAAAGTGACCGCTACGTTCACTTGACCGCTTACACTAGGCTAAGACAGAAATGTGGGATACACATTCATACATATTTTATTTATTAACTTTTCAAGAGATCGTTAACTCCATAATCTGTCACTTCTTCTTTGGTTTGTACAGAGCAATCTTTAAGTTTTAAAAAGTGACCGTTAAAAGTTGATTCACCTATAAACCTATGTAATAATGTGTGCAACGGCTTTCTGAAGATTGTAGAGACACACTTCATACAGTTTTTTTATCTTTTGAAATTTATCCCCGGAAACTGAAAATGGAGGCTTAAAGTGGTGACACACTTAAAACAGGTGACCGTTTGACCAGATTTGACTGTATATTTACGCTTTTCAGATAAAAATACTATTTATATTTTGAAACGTCAAAGGCTGTGAGCAACCTCTAAACTAGTGTTGTTCGGTATACAAGCTCTATAGTGGTACAGGGATACTGCCACATTTAAAACGGTATTATACAAAATTGATCGTGGAATTGGTACTTGTGTTGTCATTATAATAACAATGTTAAATCGCCATAACCCCTTAATTTCTGAACGTCATATCCCTATATATAAAATATTGTTTAAAAAAGTACGATAATGATAATTGTCCTGTATTAAAAAAAGTATTCAGATTTCTGACTCAGTGACATCTGAGTAAAAATAGGAGAGAGGCACATTCTATCGGATCTGGGTCGATTTGGATCTTAAGACGTAAATATTCGAGTAAATTTCGGGTACTTAAACTTTTGGATCCAGATTCGAAAACAAAATTAGACGGATAATTCATCTAATTTGATGATAATTTTACCCGAAGTTTGGCCATCAATAAAATTGAATCCGGACTAAGGTTACATTTTTACTGGTTATTGACGCCAAAACAATTAATATCTCTAAGTTATTATTACTAAAGCATAATTATTAGAACTATTTTAATAATATTATTGGAATACCAACCGATGGAACTGTTTATGTAAATGTCACTCAAAGCACTAATCAAGATAAATAGAGATGCTGCGTTCGGTATTAATAACATATTTTTTAACTATAATTAAGTATTAAGAAGGACTAAAACCTTTTTTTGATCCGTAAGTGTTCGATTCCCCAAAGCTTGTTCGGATCCCGGTTTTGGTATAATAAAAACGTATCTATACCGTACATTAATACTTTGGATCTAATTAAAATACCAGTCTTATCTTTATTAAGAAATACTGTAAATTTTTTCAGATCTGGAAATCCCTTTGAATCATAATTAAGATCTGTAAAAGTTCAAATATCCGAAGCCAGTTTGGGTATTCTATGTTTCGGTTAGTACAAGTTTACATATACCGTATCCGGGTACTTCAGATACGGATCCAAGGCCCTCCTATCTCTGCACTTGGAAGTGCTTATGGGTTAACCTTTTTTTAAAATATATTTTTACTCAAAAAAGTATGGAAAAGTATCGAAATATCAATAACAATATTAGTAACAGAACCGACACAAAAGTATTCATACCGTGAGAATGCTACTCTAAACCTGGATCAATATAGGTCAAATTTTATATGTACCTCAGCACGAGGATGATAGGATATTATATTTTTGCCTCAGTTTGTTTGATAGTCCCCAGTATTAAGGCAAAAGTTACGGATCGATTTTGATCAAACTTGGTAGAAAGAGATTATATGGTTACAGTAAGAGGTCATTAAATTTTAAGGATCAAGGTCAAGGTAACACAAAACGTTAAAAATGCATCATCGACCATTATTTTGGAACAAAATTAGATCATAACTTAGTTTTGGTCGGAGTTTTTGCGCTCATATGAGCGCCAATACTAGTCCTTTATATCCCATTAGAATCCCCCCCCCCAAATATTTCGACGAAAAAAAACCATTTTAAGGAGCCATGCTAATATTAAAAGAAACGAGTTTTTATTTTTTTTAATACATAGAATAGCGTTAAAAAATGTCCAGCAATTTATTGACATGAATAGATTATCGTGGAAAAAATAGTTCCACTTTAAATAGTAGTAAAATATAATAATAAAAAAGATATTTGATTAAATACAAATCGATTACATAACATTATTTGTTTATTATTTTGGTAGAAGCCATTTAAAGATTATTTCATTTATCACTGTCTTACAAAAATGGGATTGATCGATGAAATCTCCTGCCCATCTCTTGTAGGTATTTGTTTCTGCAAAAAAAAATTATATTTTTATAATTGAATTCAAATTCATGAATGTGTATGAGTCGTCCTTATAGTGAGCTTAGATAATGTTTCTACTAATTTATGCATTAGTTTTTTCGAAAAATGAATCTAATTTACAATTTAATATAAGTTTCAAAAAAAGGAAAAAAATACAGTTGAATTTTTTTTTTAGAAACTTATTCTTTTTTTATTTGCATAAAGTTGACACTTCACTTCAGGAGCAAAAATTATCTGTCAATATGGACTCGTGAGCAGCTTTAAGAACAAAATGGGTACGGTTTGTTCGCATTTAAATCTTCGATGTAACAAGACTAATATTTTAAAAACCTATAGATGGCGTCACATGGGATTTTGCTTCGAAATTTCATTGAAAGGGATTCATTTTAAGATAATATTGATATCTTTTTTATTTATCCTCAGTCTGAGATGAATTAATCCTTAAAATACTGGATAATTTGTACACACTTAATAACATTTGGGTCCAATGGACCCACATTTAGCCTATTTGTTTCTTCCCCATGGCTAAATTTGATCAATAGTTATTGGAGAAATTATCAATCTGTTCTCATTATGTTTACAAAATAACAAATAAATGTAATATAATTTTGATACTTACTAAGGCATCAAATTTTGATGGCCTAATACCTTTAAGTTAAATAGTATTATAAGTTTAAAAATATGAGTAGATGAAATATTGCCATTGGTAAATGATGGACTTAATTAAAGGCATAGTGTTTGAGTATGATTTCAATTTTAATCCATGGTCTGAAACTATTTATGATCCATCCAAATGTTGTTCTAAGAGAGTGATTTTGTGCAACACCTTCTTAAAGGCTTGAAACTAGAAGTATATCGATGCATCGGTGTCGGTAAAAATTGGCCTTTTTTGAAGTATTGGAATAGGCTCAATAATGTCGATTCCACGGATACCTATGTATAATGATTTATTTGGATAATATTACTTATTTGAGCTTTTTTTGGCGACCAACCTATGGTTACAAATCAATAAAATAGATGATCTAGACAATGTAGTTGAGACAAACTAAAAAAAAAAAAAATGATGGGCAAAAGTTCATAAAAAGGTTATACATATTTGCAGTTTTGTACTGCAAATTTATTTGAAAGTAACAATCTAGAAATAACCATATTTTTAGTGTATTGTACCATGAGTCATGAGTCGTTCCAAAAGTCTGTCCCGGTGGAAGATGGAATAAACTGTTTACTCTGAAAACATTAAGTATCTTTTTCACTAAATATTTCTTATTTTGTTTATGTTTGTTGAATAATATTGTTTATTAGAGAACTGAATTTGAGTCCATATTTTCAAAGTCAAGTTCGAGTTATCAGTATCCATTCTGGGTTCATTAAAAAATACACGAGTCCGGTCTTCAGCTCAGTTAGGAACTGTAGACAGTTCACTACCATTTGCTCTCATATGGGCCGAACCAGTAAAATATTAGAAAATAACCTTTTGTTAGTGTCGCAATTATTTGTTTTTTTTTAGCAGTGAGGCAGTTGAATTAGATCAGAGGCTCAGGTACAATTTGATTTATGTAAATATTTGTTACTTGTTTATGAAATTCCTTGCTATATAATAAGGAATCCAAATTGGAATCGTCGATAAAGGTGGTATCGGAACCGACCGGAATTGGCTGAAAATTTGATATCGGTACATTCCTACTTGATATCCAAGGGACTCCCTTCTAATAACTAATAACTTAGGACTTATCGTCTTCCTATTATCTTCTATAAAGGAGAGGGGTTTCCAACCAAAATTTCGGTTTAGACTGCAGTTTCAGGCCATGGACCCAAATTTAATACTTTTCAAATTGAGAGCCTATTTTTTAATCTCACTTTATCTTCCCCACACATTTAATTTAATATGAACTTATTGAACCGATGTTTTCAGTTCCTCTTTCAATCTTTTATCTATGAAATGAGTATCATCCAAATCTTAAATCTGCCTGATGTAGATTGATTTTGTGTGTGGGATCAATCCAGACCAAACTTAATTGAAGGCACGATTTTGTTCCATCCAATAATAGTGAGAGTTGTCACATACCCATCTAGGATCTCCAGACCGAAAATCAACACTAATATTTAAATAATAGAGTTTCTCATGTCGTGGGAAATTGTTTTTGATGCTAATTCTGTCAGTGAATAAGATATTCTTTGAAAACAAGTATTTTTTTTTATATTTAAGGAGAACTAATATATTTTAAGCTAATCTTACTCCTACACATTCTAAATTATCATGTTCTTCATTTCGATCATTATCATTAATAGTGTGCTGGCTTTTTTTTTTTTCAGCTCGTGGGACCCACTTTAATAAATGAATAATACATTTTAAACTAGTCCTATTTAAAGAGACTCTAAGGAACAAGGTAACAAACGTACGAATGTAAAAATATTATTACTTGAATAAAATTGACTAATTGCGCAATGTTCATCTATTAATTCACATTATATTAAGAGATGGGATTTTTGTAGAGAAAAATGACAATTTTATTCTCCTCGCTCTCTACAAATGTCCTAGTTCCAGCCATTTTTTGATTCAAAGTGTGTAGATCTGTACACATAATTAAGATACGTCTTTTTTGCTTAATTATTACTTCAATTGTCTTGTCTCCTCTTTTCTCAGAGTATCTTTAGTTCTATCTAGTGCTGTGTCGGGCCTTATTTAGGACCATTAATCAGTCCATTTCAGCCCCATACAGTCCAGCCCTACCTTTAAAAATGTATAATTGATCCGTCATGGTGTTATTGAGAAGTTTTTCTTTCTTTTAATTAATTTGTTACATAATAGAATAAACTATATAACCAAGTAGAAATAGGTAGAATATGTTCGTTTGATATTGCCTTAAAATGAAAACTTATTGAAAGATATGAACAATGCTCCTAATACATATTTTATATATCTAATTAGGCTTAATAATCCAACAAAATTTTAAGGGAAAATTCAAAGGACAAACAGTTAAGGACTGGTCCTAATAGACCGATTAACCGGTCCTAAGTCCGAACTGGACCGAATAATTAAGGACGGACACAGAACAGATTGGTCTCATCAAAACTTTGATGTAGCCACACTAATATTTCAATGAAATATTGATGACCTCTTTATTAATTTCTCTTCGAAACTTTACATGATGTGATTCATTTTGATATAATACCGATATAGTATTACTGATGCAGAGCCTGAACTGATGCCAAAAGTTCAGCTGATTCATATTCCATCTTTGCGAACAAGACTGATCCCTTATTATGTAAAAAGTAATTACATAAACAAATAACAAAATGTATACCTTTATTAAGTTTTAATTTTTTATCAATTAGGGCTTGACAAGAAAATAAAAAATATATCAACTCTTAAATGCTGTAATGGTATTGATCCATTGTTACTTACTTTTATTTCCATCTATATGTTTGTCGACGCCAGAATATGGCTTTGAATCATAAAAATATCATAGAAATGTGATCTTTTTCAAGACAGTAAAGGACGGGTCTGGATTTGTTAAGGGTTTTAAAGGTCGTTTGCGTGTTTTACGACTTAGAACAACATTGATAAACGTATTTTCAGTCCAAAGGCTTGTCATGGCCTAAATTTTTTGTTTACAAGTCTATCACTTATTATATTTTGAAATAAATATTATAGACAAAATAATTTTATCCGAGGCCCTATATGCAGGAGCCCTTAGCATTAAACCTAGATTATTCTTAACTGTGATCTTTACTTCCTTTGATTGTTTGACCATTTGAAATAATAAAAAAAAATATTTTTTTTGCTTTATAAATAAGTCGATGTTATTGAACCGACTCCGATACTTAAAAAAACCGATTCTTGCCGATTCCGATGCATTGGTACACCCCAAATTAGGAGAAAATTTGTTGCAATTTTTTCCAATAAATCCGGGGAAAGGAGATGCTGGGATCCTGAGAGAGAAACCCTGGTATATATACAAAGAGCTCATAAAGATGAGATCTGTGATTTCAGAGTGCCATCTGTGCCAACAAGTTTTTATACTGCTAATAAATGTTATAGTTATTTTTTATTATGTATCTCGTAACTACATATTTGATACTTAGTATTTAGCATAAGAGATGATATCATCAGAGTGTGACATATCAGTGATATTTTGCAAATATTTTTATGTTTGTAGGTACATAAATTTATTTCCACAACGCTTAAATTACAGCCGCTTGATGGGATTAAAAAAAAAAAAAAAAAACGTGTCTCATGTTTTCGTTATTCATGGTTGGCAGCAAAACGTGAACTCTAGAGCATCCTGACTTTGTCAGAAAGTGGCGTGGATACTATTGTATGAAAATAATACCCAGTCTCCCTTCACGACTCTCCTGATGGTCCTAGCAGCCACGGAGAAGCTGTTGGCTAAGCGATTTATCTATTTGGTGGGGTCCTCCTTGATTTTCTTCACCAAGGTGACAGGAATTGCGGATCCTTCTTTAAATTGGGTCCTCTACTTCCTACTTTCCTGGAGAGGTCTTCTCTATCACTCTTCATGTTGACAACCTTGAAAACCAGGATCCTAAAGCACTTCATAATGCCCATAACCCTCGCTACATCAACTTCAGCTTGAAGGAGATCTACAATGCACTGTCTTTTGACTTCTTGCTCACTTATGATGACAAGAGGACAAAATGTTTTTGCACGAACGATGGCTGAACCAGAAAGTCAAAAACCAAGCACAAAACCACCCTAAATTAATGAGAAAATTAACAGTTATTAACAACCCACTTTTGCTGCCAACCTTATTTACTTTTCTAAGCTACATTTTTGAGTCTCAACCATAAACCGTTTTAATCTCAAAAAGGTCATACGTTTCACATTGAGTTGAGGTTTGGAACCCTATATTTGATCAATTTGACAATATTGTGGCTCAAAATATTTGTGGATGCTATTTCAAACTTATAATACAATGGATTAATTATGAAATATAAAAATGTCAATTTCTGACTTATGACTAGACAAGCAAGAATCTGCAGTTTTTTGTTTAGTGTACTAGGATGCAATTCTACATGGTGTAACATGTTCAAATAATTTTTACGTTAAACTCCTGCTACATTCCTGTAATGAGTAGATTGGTTGATATCGAATGAGCTAACCGAATAAGTTAGACAGAATGAATTAAAATCCGCTAACTAAGTAAGAGTTTTAAAATATGATGTATACTGTATTTCGGAGAAAATGTGTTTTCACCTATAGTGTAAATCAACAAAATCTTGTGTTTTTTGATTGATCTATTTTAAATTAACATAAAATGGCCATTTTGTAAGTTTTTTTTCTCAAAAAATGAAACTGAGCAGCATATACAATCATTTAGAATAAATCTCATTCAATATAGTATCTGTTGGCATCAAGAACCGTCTTAGTTTGAGTCTTGAACTGCACTCAGGCTCTAAAAACTTGAGCCCCATCTAAACTCTTGCATTCGAGGACAATGGAGTCGATAAGTGACTTCACTGTGGCGTGAGGACCTTTATTGACCTTTAAATCAAGGTACACCCAGACAAAGTAATTCATAATAGGCTTGAAATCTTCAGTTGTTGACTCCATGGTAGTGATTGAGATATTATGTAAAACATTATTACTTATATTTCATCACAAAACAAGTATTGCACAATTTCGTCATCATATATGCTGGGGAAATCAGAAAATCTGAAGTGCCAGATGTCATTGTAACTCCCTTGATATCCAAATAGGTACATCGATTAGAGTGGTCATATTTTGATATCTGAAAAAGAGTACACGTAGCCCAATCAGTGTCACTTTTAGAGGGAGACGGGTGTAAATATTTAATATTAATTATTATAGCTTTAATAATTCAATTATTTTTGTCAAATAAAGCTTTGATCAATGAAAAAATTAATTCAATGTTCAACAACAAAAAAAAAAAAAAAAAACCTGGACACTTCGGGTCTTTCCAAAATACATTAGGTCAATACGTTTCAGAATTTTCATATTTTTGTATGACTAAAATCATTTATTTATAAAAGAGGATTTGTCAGTGGCAAATGAAAACAGTTTGTTACTCTAACGTACTGCGTGAGCAACAAAAATTTTGCAATAGGCGAAAACAAAACTTTTTGGTTCAAAAATTCAAAATGTTATTAACTGATTTGAAAAAAAAAAATTACAAAAATTATCGGTAAATGACAGAGGCTGTATCTTATTCGATATAACCTCTATTAGAATCAATGATAGCCTCAAAACGTTGTCTAAAGCTATTACAGGTTTTTACAATTTTGTGTACAATGGTAGACTTCAAGCCATCTGCATTGTGTTGTGGAGTTGCATTATTGATGGCCTTGATGGCCCCCATCAATAGTAAACAAAGGTTCAAGGCCATGGATGAGAAGCCATAAATCAACAAGATATTGGGCGCACAAAACAACTGTCTGTAGCCCGGTTTCTCTTTATGAACGTTCTTGGTATTGAGGGGGGTCCTCACATTAATCCTAACGATGGCGATGTTGTCTTTTTGGCATATTTTTGGGTCAAGCAAGTTGGATACACTATGCCCTTTTCCCTCCTGTTCACTCATTTGGTGGCCCATTCAAAATTAAAACTGCATCAAAACGGAGCTTATTTATAATGCAATCAAATGATCAAGAAAATTATGCAACATCTGTTCTAAAAAAATCCCATAAAATGAGATTAAACTGTTGGAAATTTTTTGCTTCCACACCTTGTAGACTAGATCATTTTGTTTTCAACTTTTTTCGAATTTCGATTACAGGTAGTGCGAAGAAGTAGTCATATGGTATAAAAATTACCTATGATAAATTTCATTTTTCTACGATATAATCTTTAGGTAGCACATCTTTTTCATAGTTAAAAAGTAGAAAAAAGTACTTTATTTCGCCAATAAGTATTAAAATACAGTATTAATCATTATTTTGCATCATTTGATTAGGATAGACATTATTCAAACAAATAAAAAATATGATTAATTTTTTTTCTAAAGCTACCCTATGTTACCAAAAGTGCAAATAATATAAAAAAATTAATTTTTCTTTTTTTAAATGTAAAAAAAGGGATGCGTGCTATACGCAGATCATCAAATTTTCCAAACTGTTTTCTCTTTTTTGGTTCCATAGAAATTGTTTAGACACAAAATTGTTTGACACTTTTTATAGGTTAAAAATGTCTTTTAAAGTTATTGAATGGAAATGAACTAAAAATATCGATATCAATATAAAAGTAACTATATTGACTAAGTAAAGAGTTATTGTCCTTTTTCTTAATTTTATCAAAATATGCCCCACAGATAACCACGTAGGACAATGCAATTTTGTATGAGTCATTTCCAAACCATATGACAACTTTTCCGCACTATCCATAATCGAAAAAAGTCGAAAAAACAAACCTCTTTACAGTACATTAATATTTTTTTCAAATATATAAGATTAAAAATTTATTCCTTTTCTATGTAGTCTCCTCAAAGTGTAGATGGAGACCTTGAAAACCCTTTGGTTGTTGCACAATACATACATAATGTATCTGTGTATAATGAAGCATTCTTTGATGTGAGCATTGGTAGGAGTGTTTCCTTGTACTAGTGAGAGAGAGAGGATCTCCCATGACAATGACATATATGCGTTACTCTGTTTGTAGAAGCAGATATATTGTGTAATTTAATAAAACACTTTTGGGAATGATGATTACATTTGTTCGTGTTCTACGTATTTGATTGTTGATATCCTATTGAATATATTTTACATAAAGCAACTCCTTAAGGCCCCTTCTGCCCATTCTATTAAGCAGCCCTAATACATTAAAGATGACGAATTGATATTTATTTAAGTATATTAGAACAGTAATTACCCGGATTACAACTGTTTTTGACTTGATGTTGTACACATTCATATCAGTGGTTAGTTAATAACAAGTCGGGATAAAGTAATATAGATGCTTTGAGGCTGATATATAAGAGGTGTGTTCAAAAAAGTTTGATGACTTTTCAAATTTTGTGGCGACGTACATTTGTTATACTCGATTTATATTACTAACATATATTTACTGTTTCAGATAATTAATATGTTTAGTTTGTTTGTGAGAGGCATAAATGTTAGAAGTCAATTGCGTGTTTGGGGATTTTTTTGCTATTGAAAAACGTGTATAAAAGAATTTGTATCAAATTTTCTGTAAAAAATGAAATTAATTACTACAAAACATTTAGAATGTTGACTATGGCATACGATAAAACTGTTCTGAGTAAAAAAAAAAAATGTCCAAACACGTCAACAACTAATGAAAATGGTGAAACTGTGAAGAAAATTGTTTCTTGAAACCGTCGAATCCCTATCAGAGATGTTGCTGAGAATATCGACATATCGGTTCAGTTGTTCAATAAATTTTTGTCGTATGTTTTGGGCATGAGACGGGTGTGAGCGAAGTTTGTTCCGAAACTGCTTGGTTTTTGAAAAAAATAATCGTCATATTTTTGGCCAAAAACAACACCATAATCATGCCTCAGCCACCAAATTCATCGGATTTGGGCCCCGAATGACTTATTCTTATTCCCAAAACTGAAGAGATCTATAAAACGACGGAGATTTGCAACTATTCAGAAGATAAAGACTGCATTGCTGGAAGAGCTCAAGTCTATACAGAAAAGTGCTTACAGGAATTCCAGTGTTATGGATAATACATTCAGAGATAAATTTGGAAAATAAGCTTAACATTGACAAGGCATTGTTTTTAATTACAAAAATTGAATATACATATTTTAGTTACACTTATTGGAATAAAGATAAGCTTGTTATATGAAATGTTTTGACCCTTTTGATTTTTAGAGAAGTGGCAAATACCCAGCGTTAAAAATGTTACGGGTATTACATTTGTGGGAAAGTGTCCTTATGAGAAGTGATTCGAAGATTAGAAAGAGCGTTGGCACAAATGTATTGTATCTGAGGGATTATTCCTTTGAAGTGGACAATATAAATATTGACGAATTAATATGTATATTTTTTCCTAAAAAAATACAAAACCCTCTTACTTTTTGAACATGTCCTATTATACGGGGTGCAAAACTTATTTCCTTATCTAAAAGGGAATAAAACAAGTTTAATAAATCAGAAAAACCTGTATTTTCGTTTTATAATGATAGTATACATTTAAAGCTTTGTTTTACTCAGTTTTGTAAATTAAATCAGATAGGTGACATCCCCTATTTTCCATACACTGGATAAAGCGAACTTTGGTATTCAAAAATCTGGGGATTTTTCCATTTTTTTGTTTGTTTAAATATAACTTTTCAAAAAGGTTTTTGAGGGACTATTATGTTATACAAAAAGATGCAACTTTAAATAGCAACATTTTTTTCAAAATCCTCCTCTAATTGGTCAGATGAAATTGCATCGATTAAGTATACATTTACTCCATCTGGCATAGGAATCTGCTTTGAAGTCCTAATACATACATATAGTATATTTCCTTCTCAATTGAAGGACACAGGCGCAAACCTACACACATTAAGTTCAAGAAAATTATTTCTCCGGGCGCGTTGTCTATTGAACAACGTCGTTCCATTGTTTAACATTGTTCATATTTCTTTCTCTAGGAACGACCGGGACGAGAACCTACGCACATTGAGCACAAAAGAATAAGCGCGTTGTCCATTGAGTTACGTCGTTTCATGCATCATTTCTTATTTTATAATTGTGGTTGATCAGTTAATTACAAATTAGTATTTGGTGATTTTGCAGAAGTCTAAAAAATGTTGGGTTTTCAAAACAAATCCAGTAGTAATCACTTGATAGGAACAAACTGCACTAATTTAACATTCTTGCATAAGACCGGATCTGATGGTACCATGTTTAACTCTCTAGCATCATTATCTGTAAATTTATTTTTGTTCAAATAATTTTGCAAATTTTAAATTATAAAATGAAGCGCAATACTGTTTTTTTTTGTGTATTAGAAATTAAAACAATTAACTGATTTTCATAAATTGCACCAACAGAAACTAAAGAGATAAAATGCAGCTAGTTTAATTTTATAAAATATTGTTTGAAACGTATTTTTGCCAAAATTTATTTTCCATGGCAAACGCACGTTCCTCACTACTCCAACATATATTAGGAACTGACTATATTCTCAACAAAACTGTAGAATCTTGTCTTTAGAATGTGACCCCGCCCATTTCGTGGCTACTTCTATACCCTGATTGCCACGCATTATAAAATAGAATGCTATGTTGTATGAATCCACTTTTCTCTGGAAAAATAATCTTTTTACACCCTGTACAGGACGATCGGGAACTTGTCCTTTTCTATTAAGAACAACTCATGGAAGTTAAAATTCGCATTAAATAGTTGGAAAAACAAACTAAAATAAAAAACAATAAAAAAAAGAAGAAGATCTAAAATAGTTTCTTACAAAGAAAAATATATATTTAAAAATATCTTTTTTTCTTAAAGCATGATCCAAAACATATTTTCTAACATAACAAAAAAATAATACATAACAATTTATTCTAAAATTGATTAATTTCAATATATTCTAAATCCCTTCTCATAACCCTAAACATTGTAGTCGACGGGGTTAAGATCTGGAATCAAGGGGCCACATAGATTTTTCCAAAAATGAATATTTGCATTAAGCCACTCTTGGCATTGAACCCTGGTATGTATTGGAGCTCCATCTTGCTAAAAGGTCAGCTTAATTTCTTTAGATGAATTGGCTTTAAGCCATGGAAGGACCACATGCTCCATAACATTTAAAATGTAGCCATCCGTCATCATATGGAGGCCCCCGTAATAAAAACCAAAGGAAGCTTATCTCCTATACTCAAAATCCCTTCCCAAACCAAAGGGGACCAACTGTTAACTCGTTTCAGAATTGTTCTTTGGTCTAAGGTTACATCTTTTGATGATGAGAACAAGATTCGGTCGTTTTGACGGTTGAATTTTTGATCCAGGCCCCATTTCATCTCATCCGAAAAGACAATATTTTCTCTTTGCGTGCAAAGTTCTAATAAAGTTTTATTTCTTTGAATCAGTTTCATCCGTGCATCTTCCGTGAGATTCTGACCGTAACGAAACTTCAGAGGAACCATCCCTAGGTCCTTACGGATGATTCGATTCATCGAAGTCCTTTACTCGTAGATCTCCTTACCAAAATTTTCTTATTGATCTGTTGGGGTGTCTGTATATTTTTAATTTAACTTTCCCTACGCTATTCGGGTTCCTAGCGGACCTTGGGCGTACACTTCTTGGTTTATCATCAACGTTTCCAGTCTCCAGAATCTTTTTAATGTTATATTTAACATTTTTACTGATTGAAAGTATCAGAATTTGATAACTTTGAAGGGATGATTTGCCAGTATGATGGAGACTCTTTACTGCTTTTCTTAGATGATGCATCTTGACTAAAAAATATCTTTAATGGTCCTTTTTTTATATCAGAAGGGAAGAATTGAACTCAGATTGCATAACAACCAATCATATTGCAGGTATTATACTCTACTGCCAAAATTTTGCTCACCAAATCAAAGATGTTTAAAACTTTTGGACACCCCTGTATGTGAGTGTTAAATAGATATCATAAAAAAGGACTGAAAAGCCAGAATATCTTAATTATTCTAGTTTTCTTTACGTTAATTGGAATTATAATAAAACCTATCAAAACACTAAATTAAAAAAATATTTGAATATTATGCGTGATTTTATCTTCCGGTCATTGCTCCTTCACAATAATAGTATAATTATTGCAGAAATTAAAGCTTATGAAATATAATTTAATATAATTGGCTTTTCCTTTTTAAATCTGATTACTGATTATTGTCAATTAAATTATAATCGGCCAAAATATATTGATAATCCCTTATAGCAAGTCATTTAAGAGAGACCAACAACCCATCTATTCTTACACTAACACACTCGAAATCATTATCGATCCAATAAACGATAATTTATTTTGAAAAAACCAAGCTTGGGGTCAGTTTTGTGTAATACACATTCCCTCCAACAGATTCAAGATTTCCAACTGAACTTGCACGCTTGAAAATTATTAAAATTAAAAACCTTTAGTGATACAGGGAGAGACCCTTACCATAATGTACAACAACCTCAAGAAAAGTAATTCTTTGAGCTGTGAAAAATATGAACACGAACGTGGGCAATACTTTTTGTAGTTGGTAATCTGAACAATGTTTTTTATTTTCTAAAACTGTTATCATTATTCTTGAATTCTTGAAGAGAAAACAAGAAAGTATAAAGTAATTACATTTGCGTGAGCTCAAGATAGACATATAGTAACGCTGAAGACTGGTTGAGAAGTTATAAGTTTAAATCTTGCTTGGACTATTAGTAGAATTGAGGATAAACAACTGAGTAATTTTTGCTCATATCTTTGCAAGACATGGAGTGTGATTTTCTTATATTTTCATTCTCTGACAACTTTTTTTGGACTTGTAATTTGAAGAATGGATCTTCTTTTCCCAAGCTGTTGTCATCATTTTTTAACTCCTGAATAGTGAACATTCTTTCCTAATACATGAAACTTCACGTGTGCTCATAAAGACATTATGATTTTTTTTGCGGAGTTATAATTCTAAGTCCTTGTTGGGCTCAGAGTAGAATTGAGGGTCGACATAGGAGTAATTCTTGCCTGTGTTCTATTTTATTTCCTTCTCTCCCTCCTCCCTTGTCACTGCTGATGATTTAATGAAACGTCATGACAGCTAAGCTGCTCTCCTTCAATATTTTCTTGAAATGATCCTTTTCGGATTTTTTGTTTAGCACACTGAGAGATCATACTTTATACAACTCGAATTATTCTCCTAAAATCAGTGTGTTTGTGTTCTAATCCTTTAAATTGCAGTATTTTCTCAGGATTTAATGGTTGTATATAAATTATCAGCATATATTTGAAATTAACATACAATATTGCAAGGAATATACTAATTTGCAAGAGAGTTAATGATTTTTTGGTGCTCAAATTCTATAGAAGGAGTTACTGAAGTATTACTTCAAGACATCAATTTTACTCTTTTATAAATATAATGAGGAAATTAGTAATACATATCTTTAATTAATCTATTAAATAATTAAATGCTCGTAAAATAAGGATCCAAATAACCATGTACTTTCATTGTACCAAACATTTCTATGCGCCCATTTATTTAATTAACTCCTCTTGAAATAGAGCGTGGGATTCTTTTGTGTATTTTTTTGTCTATAGATATCATGAGAGCTTAACATACACTGCATCAATATAGGAATATTTATCATAAAATGATTAGGACTCAATCATATTACACACCTTTTTTTTTTTGCACTGTTTATCTTCCTTTGCAAAATTTGTCACTATTCAGCCCACTCTATTTATGTTAATTTACTCAAATATTATATCCCTTATGTCTGTGAATTTAAGAAATACGTATTTTTGGCACTTTTTGTCTGATATGGAGAAACAATGGAACTAACTTTCTCTTTTTGGCACATATTATTTACAAATCACACACTTATATACATTTATTGAGAGTCATAATGTTAATGCAAAGGGCCTTCTTTATGTTTAAACATAGAGTTGTAAAAATATGACCCAAAACGAGAGGAATACTAATTGCAATTGCAACCTGAACAGTGGTTTTTTATTTTCTAAAGCTGTTAAAATTATTCCTTACATTCTTGACAAGAGAATATCCAAGTATAAAGTAATGACAAGTGCATGTGTTCACGAAAAAAAAAAGCAAAGTGTTATACTGAAGATTTGTTGGGGAGTTATAAGTAGTGATGTTCATTTTTCGCTTCTATCTACATTTTTTTGCATTTTTGACCTTTGCATATTTAGTTAAAAAATGTATATTAATGCAATCGTTCCATAATAACTAGCCCTGATTACACACTCTCTACAATTTTCCCTCTAAAATAAGAGGGATCCCCGTTAATCCTATCCATCTTTTAACCAAAGCTATGGAGGTTTTTACAATCGATTTTTCCTTTTAAATATTAAGTGCATCCAGTTTTCTTTTCATTACCAATATATTACTCTACTCGAAAATACTTTGCTTTTATACCGTATTTTATGAAATATTAAGTATTTTGATGCATTATTTGGACATCACTAGTGGCTAAGTCCTTGTTGGACTCGGTTTAGAAGGATGATTAACAACGAATTAATTTCTGCCTATGCCGTTCTACATACGCAGTGGGATACATATTTATTTCTTCATTTCATATTTGCTTGTAACTTATCTAATAAAACGTCATGATATCCCATCTTTTCTCTACCAAAACATTCTTCCAATTCTCAGGATTACCATACCGGTAGTTGCATAAATACGCTGACTATTTGTGGCAAATGACTAAATGTGTAATAAAATTCGTATGACGTATTTTTTTGGAGAATTATATAATAGACAATTTATTCTGGTATAAAATTTAATATAATTACGGAATATATACCGCCATCAGCTACTATGACACCCTCCAAGCGCCCGTGGAAGGACTTGCACACATTGGTGATGTAATGGTCTTGACGCTGACCTTCAATGAGTCCAAATTCGGGTGGCGGGTAGCACAGGCCTTCTTCTCAATTTGCCACCACACACAGTAGTCAAGGGGATTCAAATCAGGTGATTGAGGTGGCCAAATGTTTTTCTTCCAAAATGGCATGTTGGCAGGGAGTCAATCCTGTGTCATTCCAGAGGTATGGACAGGTCTTTCAGATCTTTTCCATCCTTGACAAGCTCCTGGACCTTGAACATAGTAGTCCTGGATAGTACAGTGTCCTTGATTATCTCCTTGACATACCTACCGGCGCGGAGGAGAGTGGCAACCATATGACGTTTGGCCTCCTCATTCATCGTAAACGACTTTGTTTGATGTGAGTAAGAAAAACCAAAACAAAGCCAAAAGATTTACTGAGTTACTTGGGCTGGAATTTTTTATTTCCGGTTACGGAACCTCGAGATATAAGTGTTTAAAAATTAGTCCGTGTATTTATACAACTACCCGTATCCATGCCCATGTCCATTTTCGTTTTTTTTTTTTTCAATTCTATTTATGGAGAAATATTTAGTATATGTAGTTAGAAGTCAATTGAAATCATTTCCATTGATTTTAGTCAGTTTTCATTTAATAGTATACAGATATGTGATATCCCAATATTGATCAAGCTATTATATTTTAATTTATACTTACAAATTATTACAATTACCCCTTCAAGGGCTTTCTAAATTACCTTGAAAGATCGTAAAATATTTCCTACCACAATCAAAGAAAAATGTATTTGAAAGGCTATATTAAAGCCAAATAATAAATCATAATTCCAATAGCCACTGCAACATATGCGGCTACAGTAGGCCCCGTACTTCGATAGGCATAAATTATTATTCCATCTCTTCTTGGATTTGAATTTGGACCCCGTTCAATCTGTTTGCCACAAGGTCTAGAAAAAAAATAAGGTCGGGTACGAATTTAAACATTAACTTATGTTCCTAAATATCTACATTTATTCCAGAAAATGGAATATAAAGCCCATAATAGACCTAAATATAATAATAAAATATTTGGCCAATATAATTTCCCTTATTGGTATATCAGAATTTTTTTTTATATTGACGAATCCTAAATCTAAAAGATATTTAGGAAAACAAATTTTTTTATGACCAACCTCACAACTATTATTTAGCATTAGTTTTTCTAAAAATTCTATAGATCAGTGAATCTCAAACTGTGGTACACAAAATTTCTTTTAAATAAAGGGATATTTTTCATGTGATAACACCCATAATATGTGCCCAAGTCCACACTACAGATAAAGTGAAAGGTTGTTACTGAAACGATTTTAAATACTTTTGGGAGAAAAAAAAATCCCCTCCCTTCTCACCTAATCATAGCCTCTTTGGCTTTGAAATGTGTGGTATTTTTTAGGGAGATGTCAATACAGTTTCCAGGTTCAGCAAGGACTGACTCCCTGATGGTAGCCAGATATGCCGCGTGGGCAAGAATTCTAGAAGTCTTTGTTCGTATTAGCTGTAAGGCAGTGACTAGGCGTCTCTATCAATTTATTCAGAACAAGGGGAAGCGCATTAGGAAAATATTTACCATATAAAGTCCTACGTTTCATATTTGATACACGAGTTTTGGACTCCATGATTTCAGCAGTTGTACAATTTTTTTGCTAAAAACTTCCTGCATGCAATTACCAATATTAGAGTGATTCAAAACAAGCTGTTTTTTCCCGTAGGGATTTTTTGACAGGCGCGCGCGAGTTCTGTCAAATTCATACGTCATTTTTACTCAATATTGTTTTACAATTCTTCATGGAAAGACATACGCCACAACAACGTGTACAAATTGTTCAGTTGTACTATGAAAATCAGTGTTCTCTGAAAGAAGTTGACCGCAAATTACGCCCAACTTATGGTCTACATAATCGACCTTCAGAATCTACAATTCGCAGAATAATCGAAAAATTTGAAGGGACAGGAACTTGCTTGGATGTCCCGTTGTCTGGTAGGCCTCGTTCAGCTCGCAGCGTAGAAAATATGGCGGCTGTAGCTGAGAGTGTAGCCAAAGATCGGGAAGAATCGATCGAACGTTATCGCGCTATGGTAACATACTTTTTGGTACCTCAAATTGAAGCACATGGTCTCCACGATATTTGGTTCCAATAAGACGGTGCTACTTGCCACACAGCGTGCGTAACAATGGACTTATTGGGACATCATTTTGGTAAGCAATTAATTTCACGTTTTTGCCGGTGAATTGGCCACCAAGATCGTGTGATATCACAACTTTGGACTTTTTTCTTTGGGGCTACGTAAAAGCAAAAGTCTATGTGGATAAACCAGTGACGATTGAAGCATTGGAAGCAAATATTGAGCGAGTGATTCGTGAGATTCCGGTCACAATACTCGAACGTGTTATCGAAAATTGGCGCGAAAGAATGGACCATTTAAAGGCGAGTTGCGGCCAACATATGAAGGGGATGATTTTCTAGAAATAATTGTAAAGGATTGTTTTTTCGGTTCATAATAAAGTTTTGACCATAATATAATATTTTATGTGTTTTATTTCTACAATCTAAAAACCGCTCGTTTTGAATCACCCTTTATTATAAATCGATCATTCAAGTGAAAAAAAGATGACATTCTTCCTTATAAACTTCCGGTGTTTAAACCATATTGCCATAACAACGTGATAACAGCAACTGTTTTTTGAAAAACTACAAATCCAATTTTAAAGGTTATACTAAGCAAGAACCTTTAGTCAGTTATTTTAAATAAACGAAAAATCTTACTTTCATAGCAAATTATCCAAAATGCTCATTAAAAAATATTCTACGATTTTGACCGATGTAAAGAAATGAATATATCTATTATTAGAAATGGGCAATGATTATATTCTCAAAAAATTATAACTGTGTATTAACCTTCCGGGGTTTATAGCGCAACACCTATAAAAGGTATAACTACTTTTTTACTAATTTTGAACCACTCTACAGGTTTGATTTTATCCAGCGGAACCCATCGTATTTATTAATTTTCAATTTTTCAAGAGTAAAATTTAAAGAAAATGTTTTGTGGGGACATTTATTTAAAAAAAAAACAATTTAAAAATAGAGCTTGCCACAAAAACTTTTATTCAGTATGTGAGCCTGCAGCTCTTTTAATTGCCTCAATACGAAGCCTAAATCCATTGTAGACCTTGACTATGTAGTCAGACTGAAGCTTGGCCCACTCCTTTTTGATGGAAGCCTCTATAGATTGGACACACCTGTGAGGAGTAGCACACAGCCTTATCTCCGGACGCACTTAGATATAATAGTTCTAGGGGTTCGTGTCTCGAAAGGAGGGTGGCCAAATGTTGAGGTCCTAAAAGTCCAGAAAGTTGTCTCTCAACATGGGAGGGGTTTTTGCGGCACAATTAAAAGGAGCTCTGTCTTGAGTGACAACCAAGTTGTCTCCAAACTTTTTCTGGCCCAAGGTAGCATTTCTTATCCAAAAGTTAAATTCAAGCATCTGCATTGAGGTGATACTTTCTCTACATAAAAATGAGAGAGCAAACTTCGCCTGCACTGGCCAAGGGGTTTTTTTTCTTCGGAAAAATATCTCACTGAAGCTGATACATACATTGTCTGGATATTCGGTTGTGATGTAGTGGTTGTTCTGCTTATTCAAGAAAAATTTGGCAAAATCTTTTCTTCATCAGAAAAGAGAATACATTTTGCCCAAATTTTTGTTACCCTTGAGAAAATTTGGAATCTTCTTTGCTCTTTCCAAGCATCTTAGCTTGCTCTGTTCATAGATAAGATGTTTTGTTGTACTCCTATGTGATTTTGTGCCAATGGCATTCCAGATTCAAAATAATAGAACGTATACCACTAGATAATATAATTTTAAGTGGTACGGAAAGTGGGGTTTTATTAGATGAAATACCACTCAAATTTGTAAGCCTTACAAAATATTAACTTTTCCAAACACTGTAAATTCATAGCTGTTAACATTCAGATAGAAGCTACAGACGTGTCATGAAGCACTCTCTCTATCAATGCAAACATCTAATTCCCTATAATAATCCCCTATAATATACTTAGATAATAAATTTATATCTGCATTTCAATTTGGCTAGTTATAAATATTTTAAAAAAGAAGCATGAAACCAATTATGTAGACATACAAGCAATAGGAGATCTCTTTACGAAGTGTGGGCGATACTTATGTTAAGACTTGTCCCATACTGAAATTTATTTTAAGTAATTTTTTTTTCTCTTATAAATATTCTAACGAATTTTAGTACATACTGTTCCAGACCAAAGTTGGATCGAGTTAGTTTCAATTATAACAGTCTCAGAACACTCCAGGATTTTCTTAGCAAATCACAACACTAGATGCAACAAAGATAATAATTCGTAGGTAAATATTGTCCACTAAAAATAAAAATGGGGTTATTTTTGCATTAAAAAAAAAAAAATAAAGAAATGTTTCATAAATACACGTTTGGTTCTTTTACGGTGTTTATGGGATTGATGCAGTGGATAAATATGGAGGGTCCATTAAAATCAGAACACTTTGAATTTTAAACTTTAAAAAAATATAATTAGTTAATTAACACTACTATTTTTATATTGGTGTCGGAGCTTTTGAATGTCCAAAATAGACTCAAAAGACCGTTCAAAAGGTCCTTACAACGGAGGAGATGGATTTCGGTATCTAACGCTACTTGTTCCATGACTTAGCTACACACCCTTGATGCTAATTTGCAAAACTTACGCAAGTTTTTTTATTAAAATGACTTCATTGTTATTATGAGGTCAAAAATATGTATATGATATACATCAGTGCACTTTGTATATGCGCTCAATGCTACACCTTGAGATTACATTTATATGACTACATGGTTATTTCTTAGATCAAAAATATGTATGTGATATATATCATCATTGAGCACTATGTACAGTGCGTCTTAAATACACGCTTGATGCAACATGGGAAAGCTTCTGCAAGATTTCATTTATATGACTACATTGTTATTTCTTAGATCAAAAATGTTATTATGATATAAATTAAGGAGCACTATATACCCTGTAAATTTTAAAGCGCCCTCGTTATGGTAAATTTTTTACTTTTATGAATGTAAAATACCTTAGTTTAGCTCTGCTTCCTCTGCAAGTGCCTTTTCTCGATTAAAAAATGAAGCAAATTTCCCTAAATCGACTGAATACACTTATTGAAGTCAACTCTCCGATTCAGGACAGATTAATTTCCTTGGCAATGCCCATTCAACGTATCCAAAAAAAGTAGCAATACATTGAATGCCGCCAAAATCTAAGAACTTTTCGAGATTATCCCGACAAAACGAAGAAAGACAGTTATCTAGATATCCTTGTTGCTCATCCAACAGTAATTTGGACATTAAGTTTGGATAATAAAATCTCCAGAACGTATTCATCCAGTTCTTGAATTCTATATAACTGTGGTTGACTTCTAGAGGTTCTGGTTTTAATGAAACATCTATTCAGGTTCTTTATTTGACTCTGTAGTAATATGTTAAAAATCGTTCGTCCTATTTTTAACGGTATGATTTAACCCAATAACGTTGCACAATGAATTTGAATTTATTTATGTAATTCAACATACTTTTTGTAATTTTGAGACTCTAAAATATCCTTTTGACATATCTCCCATTCTGCACATTTTCTATAAGATCCTTGTATTTATTTAATTTAGAGTCAGCTTCACTAATTCCATGTTAAAAAACAGCTAATTTAGCGAGAATACCCTGATCTTTAATTGGGATACTTATAAAATCACTACTAATTTCTTTAAGACTCGCTATTAGAGATGCCATCCATGCCCAATCTTCCGATGTAGGACATTTGATCCTCCATCCTTGACTTATTCTCTTCTTCTCCCACAATTATTATTGTTATTTAATAAATAATTAAATAGTAACACAAATTCTCTGAATTTTAATTAAAATAAGTTTCTTCCTTTTAAATACGCCATGTGATATATTATATGAATACCATTGTTATTATTTACAAATGTATTGTTACAATTAATATAAAGATGTGTCGCTCTATTTACGAATATCAAACCTATAACAGTTTATAAAAATTTAAATATCTTTCAAGTACGATAACAATTTGTCTTTATTCTGTATTTCGGCCTAATTAATGTATTTATTATTCTGATGAAAATGGGTAAAGATTAAATGATGATGTTTTATTTAGATAAATTCATTACTATGGGACAGCTTATGCGTCCGATTCGAACGCATCCTTATGATTTTGTTCGGTACCATAGGGGTAGTTAAAATTGTTGGGTCACTAAGAGTACCCCTCAAATAGGTGTCTACAGAATTTTCAATAGTTGACCAAAATTATTGACTTTTTCGAAGAATATTCTGCATTATATAAAATATAATCCGTCAAGGAGTGAGTGGGAATACGCGAAACAGATTGACAAAGGTCAATATTAGTTCTTCATAATGATTAGACCCCCCCCACCTCCCTCCACACAAATCCACAAATTGGGGCCCAATTTGAGGATGAAGGATTGCAGGATTTTTTTTTTTTTTTATTTTTTTATTTCTGCAAGAGTTCCACTTATTTTTATATTTATGTTAGTTACTTCCTTCACCTTTAATTCAACAATGCCAATTTAATTTTAATTTAACATAAAACATTGAAAATCATTGCTTTTCCTTCGTTTTACACTGATTATACCATCAAATTCAAGCTCCTGACCCCGAAAAAACTTATAATTTGATACAAAAATCATACTTCTATCATAAGTAATACCTTTAAAATCAGTGATTAAAGTTTTTCAATACGTGAACACCACGGAGTGGTTAAGATTTAAAAAAGGGCCATATCTCGCTAACTGGTTGGCATATTTTAAATTTATTTTTATGGAAGTGTAAGTTTAACTGTATACATGCTGTTTTTTAATATTTTTTAACATAATTCAACCATGGGTAAATTGCATTAGATGAAATATAATGGAAATATCCTCCAAACTTTTTTTGTGGAGAATGCATCGTTTTGAGACATTTCTTCTTAACGCTTGAAAATGGACGTTTTCCAACTTTCACTGAACTCTTATTTTTCCAATAATTTTTATTATTTTAAACAAATTTGGAAAAAGTCCTAATTCGTATTGTTGTTATTTTGAGACGCCAGTCACTTTTTGATTTTAATCTCAACCATCTATCTAGTATGTATATTTGTTCTCCAGAAAACAGTTTTTGTGTTTTGGACCTTATAGAATAAGCTTCTTTTATGAGCTCCCAAAAATATGATCCCCCTCCTAGCCTCACCAGGTTCAAAAGAAGCAACCATCCAAAATTAAAGTCTCCTAGGTTCAACGGTGTGGGTACCCATAAAAGACACACCCACAAACTCTACTTTAAATATATAAACATAATCGTTATGTATATTTTGCTTTATTGATGCTCAAGAAAAAGACCTGCTGCAACTGCCCCGGTAGCCCCTACAATTATTGTACATATTTGTTTTGCCAACATGATAGATTGTGTCTTCAAAGGAATATTATTCATTTTAATAATGCTACTTAATATATTGACGTAGTCGAATTGGTAAACTTTACCAAAATAGTATAGAAGATAACAAGTAACTACCTAAGAAATCATCAACTTTACAAACTGTGTTTCATGAGCACATACGTAGTTACTCAATACATATGTAAATGATCTCTCCATAAAAATGATATAAAAAGTATAACAACATTAAAAAAATATAACATTTTGATAGATGATCCTTTGAGTACTTTAGTCTATAGAGCGCTACATGACTTAGCTTATCTACACACGCTCGATGCAGCATGCAAAACGCCAGCAAAATTACATGGATATGACTGCATTGTTCATTTTTAGTTCATAAATGTGTATATCATATGCAAAAGGGATTACTATATACAGTGAACTCTTTATGAACGCACAATGCTAAATGCAAAAGATCTCCGAGATTTTATAAATACTAATTTGTTATTTATTAGATCAAAATATCCTTATGAATATGGTATACATAAGGGATCACTACATAAATACAATGCACTCAATATATACACTTGATGCTATATGCAAAACTCCCATGAGATTTCATTTAAACGACTAAATTGTTATTTCTTCGATCCGAAATGCCTTTTTTTCATTCCAACATACTTACATATAGACAGTCCAACTTTGTTGGATTAATATAGATATAATTGTAATGTGATTTAATGAAACTTATATTATAAAATAATATAGTGTAGGATTTCCTGGTCGTGTTAAACCCCGAGAAATTCTGGGAAAACCTTGTACTTATAGTATAAATATAAAGAAATGAACCTATTGTTGCACTATGTATCTTTGGATTCATTCTTACATCTACATATTTATCACCTGTTTGATTAATTTTCTTTTCTTTGTTGTTTTACATCATTCTATAATACCCACACAAGCAACTTGGGCCTTATCATTGTGGAATATATATATAAATATGTAATAAATCAGCTCTTCAATTGTCAAGTGTGCAATCACATATTATTATGCACCAATGTAGGTATAGGGTAAAATATATTTTGAGATCGAGAGAGTTTTAAATTTTAAGCATTTTACTGTGTGCAAGTTTTTGTGATTGGGAGTCTGAATAGTGTTGTATATTTTCTAAAGTTACAAACCAAGTAGTGAGACGACAGTAGTACCGGAACCATAGAGGTCAAGGCCTCTCCACCCACGTTTGCCAAATTTTTATATGTATCCAATATAAAATTTCCTATTTTCCAAAAAATTTAAATGTCATAATTTGTCAGAATAAACAAAATTAATTTGGCTTCTTTTTTTTTTTTTTTTTTTTTTTTTTTTGTTACTCGTTAAAATTTAGTCTCCATATAAAATTTTATCTCTAAAAATTGACCAAAACAAAATTGTCTCCTCTAACACAAATTACATGTGTCAAATTTGGCATTTATATATTAAAAAAAACAACTTTTAGTCAAAATTATCGAAAGGACCCCTCAACATTTGCCTCCGCCCCTCACTTGAAAATTCCGGTGGTGGTAACATATGACCCCTTGAGCTATATTTGTACAAATTGAGTTTGCTACTACATTTTAATTTTTTTTATGTTATTCTAAATGTTGAGTTCTGTTGCTCTGTCTAAGAGTTCTTTAATAGTGACGGAGTATCGAACCTACGCACATTGAATTCAGGAGAAAATTTTCTTCGGACCCCTTTGTCTTTTGAGCTAGGTCACTCTATCTGAACAATTATAACTCGAATACCAAGCTGATAAATAATAATTAATCCAAGTGACGGAAGATTTGGCTTACAGCTGTGAATTGATTTTGATCCTTCTGTACTTTTTTTTTTTTTTTTGGAAAAAGAAATACTTATTCTTGGAACCTGTACTCTTTTTTCCCTTACCTCTTTTATTGACCAACTTAAGGAATTTTTTCTATATGTAATTAAAAGGATGAGGTATTTGAAGTAAAAAAATCGTGTAATGAGTGTGTTAAGGACTGGAGTATAAAAAATACTTTAATTCCTCACAAAATTCATTACACGGGTTTTTTTTTATTACCTTTATTTCGATAGCAAATTTAGAAACATTAACGCTCATAAACAAAATATGCATAAAATATTAATGGAATTAAATTCAACAGTAAATAAACAAAATACATAGATGCATTATTATACTAATTTCAGTCAGCACAGACGAAAATACAAAAAAAATCACAAATAACCCACAAAAATATCCGATAAGAATTAAGAGCAAAGTCGTATTTTGACTAACAACTAGCTGGTTTGTTCAAGCTATTTCTAAAAAAAAAAATTAATATCCTCTGCAATGACAAAAAATGTATAGTTGATTTTGATGGATGATATCCAATAGTACCAGAGGCCCAGTTCCATTCACCATCAATCGCCTCATGAATCTTCATTTCGAACGTGTCGTATCTTGAAATTACCGAAACTAAAAATTGCACGAATATCTTTTCTACCTATCAGTTCTGTTATCATTCTAATTAGTGATAGGATGTATTTTAAGCATGTTTTAAAAAAAATCTATATTGTAAGACGGACAATTTGAAGAATGTTTTAGAGGTGATAATCTGAGCTGTCATGACGTTTCATTAGATCAGCTACAATCAGCTGTGAAGAGGGAAGAGGGAGAAAAGGAAATAAACAAGGACATTTGCTAGAATTACTTCAATTTTGATCCCCAATTCTACTGTGAGTCCAACAAGGAACTACAATTATAAGTCCGTAACAAGTCGTCAGAGTTACATTCCGTCTTTTATGATCACACACGAACGTTCAATCAGGGTTTGAATATAATTGAGTATAGAAGAAAAAAAAAGTCCACTATCAGGAGCTAAATAACAATGACAACAGCTAATGAAAAGAAAAGTAGTTCTACTGATTACCTATTCCAAAAAACGGGTTATCTAAAAAATACAAAAAAATTACATCACTAGTTATAATCTTTGCTAGTTAACTTCACTACTCTAAAAATTCGCCCTTAGTTGGTCAAAAAAAAAAAAGGAAGAGAAGACACAAGTGGATGGTTCATGTATAGAGTATTCCTTGAATGGAATAAATAAAACGTAGTGTTATGCCATTTCTATTAATAAATATCTTTATCTATTTCTCCCACAAGAAATCTTACAATAATATGAGCTCTTTAATCCTCATTTGTATATTAACGAGTAATCGGATTTTGAGGATTGTATGGGAGCTCGTTTTAAGGATAGGTTATTATTATTATTGTTACATATAATAAAGAAAAGATAATTTTC
Source organism: Lepeophtheirus salmonis (assembly GCF_016086655.4). Classification (NCBI taxonomy): domain Eukaryota; kingdom Metazoa; phylum Arthropoda; class Copepoda; order Siphonostomatoida; family Caligidae; genus Lepeophtheirus; species Lepeophtheirus salmonis. The sequence goes on from NC_052134.2 coordinate 46,484,909, forward strand.
CCCCCTTCATTCCCTTCTTATGTATGTAGACACTAACACCCATGAGAATGTCTTGTCAAATGGTTCCAAGAGGGGCTTAGTCCCCTTAGTGTTTTCATTTTTGAATAATATATCTTAATACCTTAAAAAATGGTAATAATATTTACAAAACTCTTTTCTAAACTACGAGTATTATTATGAAACAACTCGTAACATAACCAGTTTTATAAATCAGAGAGGATAATTACACCTGATTTGAACCTTAGAGCCGTTACTGGGATTTTTCTTGGTGGGAGCGTTAGATTATTTTTGGACAATACGACCAATTTTTGTGAATTATTAATACTGATTGTGACACAAACATTTAAAATTTTGACACTGTCCTATAAAAAAAAAACTTTCATTTTTGCAAATTTCTCAATAAAATTTAATTCATAGCATAGATGTAAAAAATATGACATTCGACGAGTGTGATACTTTTTGTAGTTCCAATCTGAGTAGTGTTTTTTATTCTTTTATTCTTGAAGAGAGAACCTCAAAGTATACAATATTAACTAGTGCATCAAAGACGAAGTGAAAACTGAGGATTGGTAACGGAGTTATATGTCTAAGTACTTGTTGGACTTGGAGTAGAATTGAGGATCGTTATTTTAATCATTCATGCCTATATTTTTGATATATATGTAGTTAGGTTAGTGTTTATTTTTTTCATCTCATAATTGTTTGCAGCTAATTGAATGAAAAGTCATGACAGCTAAGTTGCTTGTCCCCCCCAAACATTTTTCAAATTTCTATGTCTATTCCAGAATGTGATGGATACAGTCATAAGAAGATGGACTATTTATTCGTATAATTTCATAATATTAATCTTCTAAATCTTAATATTAATCAATTAAGAAACTGGACCTGGGTAAGGGTCTGAAGTGACCACGCTTAAAATTCTGCCACCGTTCTCCTATAGGTGAGTACTTGGCCTAGAGACTAAATTTTAGCTCACAATAAAGACTTGCGACTTGGTTTCAGCTCAAAAGATTGTTTATACTGATTTCAAGAAAAGCCTTAGCAAATTGGAATCTATATTATAATTCTAAACCTAAAATGAACTCAAAGGAACCCAAAGGCCTCGAACTGGACTCAATATAAGCCTTCAAGTACTGAAACTGTACTCGATGAAAATATTCAATATTAAAGCTTCACAATAACTTGCAGTATAAGGCATTTTTCCTACATCTTCTAAAAATATGTACTTAATTTAGAATCCTACTACACTAATACGTTGGATTATAATAAAAATTCTTGTCAACAAATTACTCCAGAATCAAAACCCAATAAAACATTGACAACTGATAAAAATCATTCAAATGAATTACTTTCTAATACAACATAAGCAAAATAGCAAAACATTCATAGACAATAGATGGTGCTGGGATTCTGAGCCAATAAATAAGATACCAAGTTAACAACAATCATGTACACAGGGGGTCAGTGGAGTATAAAATATGTCCTGTCGGTATATATATATAATCGTAAATTAACGTAGTAATCCTGACAATTTGAAGAATTTATGGGATAAGAGAAGGTTATCTCTCATGAAATTTTTAAAAGATCACCTGTATTGTTTCTCTATATCTTACATGAACACACACACTCGCTGTTACTTTATACTTATATGTTCCTTTCTCAAGAATTAAATAATAATGATAACTGCTTTAGAAATAAAATATCTTTATTAAGTTAGTTGATAGGACATATCACAGAGCTGTATAAGGTCAACTTACACAAATGAGACTGTATGCATAGGTCCATAAATTGAAATAACGTGGAATCATGAACAGGGCCTGGCTCTAACTAATTTGTCGCCACAAGAATAATTTTAAGTTGCATCCCTTCCACTTTAATTTGATGACCTTTTTTATAAAATACACCTTCTTTTAATATTAAAATGCATATACCTCTGGCCGGGCCTGATAATGAAAGTAAAACTACAACACTCAAAAGATTCGGATTTGGAGCATGGCTCACCAGTAGAGTAGCCTTGTTCTATTCGACAGCCATCACGAACGTACTCATCTTATCATTAAAATCTTTTTACGGTTAGATGATGACCTTTTTACAGAGTGACTAAGACAGTCTAAAGAATACTCTATACGGGGGAAATGTATTCTTTTCTCCCTTAGTTTGACCAACCAAAGGAGATTTTTAACCTGAGGCTATTATCTTTTTTTTTTCTTATTAATAGAATAGTTATGAGATAAAAGAAGGGATTGAATTAAAACAATCTTGTAATGAAGGTCTTATGAAATGAAAATATTTTGTTGGGTGGATTTATTACTTTTATGTCATCAGAATAATAATTCATACAAAAAGTTTATTTTATTCTTTAAGAAATTCATTAAATCATTGTTTTAATTCAATTCTCTCTTTCATTTTATACCTATTCAACTAATAAGAAAAAAGAGAAAATAGGCTGCTGCACTTGGTTAAAAAAGGGTAAATCTTCCATACCATCGTCTATTCCTTCGGCAAATATACCAATGCAAGAAATTGTGGTATTTTTCTGTGCCCAAGTCGCTTGCAAACTAAAAATCTTTCAGTCTAAGATTTGGTTGCATGACTTTGCTTCATCCTTAGATTAACAAATGTAACTTTTCACCCTCAGAAACCCCCAAAAATTGAGAATACTGACTAATAAGGTCTGGTGCATAAAAGAATATACACATAATATGCATATTTTATGACTCTGTAATTGGATCTGGGTAGAGTAGGGTGTTATAATTGTGGGGGTTAAGCTTTAACGTCTTTGATCACAACTTCATCCATACAATATAAAAAAAGAAAAGATACGGGTATGTGATTCTCTGGTGTAGTCTAAATATTGAGACTGTAGCAATATAAACACGATCAATTTTTTTAGTGTAGCTTCGACTAAATCAATTATCGACAAACATCAAAGTGTGAGTCGATTTTCAAATTTAAAAAAATAAAAATGAATAGACTCTTATGTTTTATGGTGTCCACTTTGTTATATTTTATCACTAAACCTCATCTTAAGATTTAAGCTTTCCGTTGCTGCTCTTAGAAAATAACATTTACATATATTTCTTTAAAAAAAAGGCAAATCCATTTGAATGGCCTTTTTATACATATTATTTCTTTGGGTGTATAAAGAGTAAGGACCCAAAACTTGCAGTATACTTTAATTACGATTATTTTCCCGTTATTTTTAATCAAGAGTTAGTATTTTTTTTTTCAGCCATGTTTCTAAGTGTAAACATGCCAGGGCAACAACACCAAAAGCAACATGTGTGAGATCTCCTTCACGCCGGTGTCAGTGCCAATTAGGTTGCAGACACATGCCCATCCAGACTGTCTATTATATGTGAAGTCAATTATAGCCCATTAATTCAAGAAGAATAAAACAAATTTGCATCAACAATATGGCTGCGCCTGGTCTGCCTTCATGTGGCCCTCTTCCAGTCCTGAGGTCAACTCCCTGGCCTTTGTAGTTTAGGACATCTTGGAGAATAATTTCTGCCGCGCCTCTTATCGAAATTTGGATTCGCTCCGAGCTACCATCATAACAGAGCGGTACGTCATGCAAGGCATTCATCGTCAAGAGCTGCCGATATGTTCGGTAGCTTGTCAAGGCTCTTATTATTTGTGAAGGAAGACATATGAAACAAAAATCATAGCCAAATATACAAGTTAAATATATCAGAAATCGGTTTTGAGGTGTCATTGATTGATTCCATAAAAATAAAGTTTTTCATAATTTAGTCATACTACTATATGTTTTAGGTCCCCATTCTGTATGTGGTGGACAAGTTGCAACTTGTATAAGCAAATTGTACCAGTTGCAAAAAATCATGAGATTTTTTAATGAAGGATTTTACAATATTCTTTTGGACTATTGATATATATTATTTATGGTTATCATTTTTGAGTATTTATTGTATTAAAATTACTAAAATATAAATATTCTTTGTTCTAAATTAATGTACAAGCGCCCTGGGTTACATTCATCATAAATATATAATAAAAAAAGTATTTTCAATAGATACTGTGCTATGATAGTATCAATTAATAGTGGGTAATCAGAATGACGCATGGTGTAATTAAATAATGGATTTTAAGACGAATAAATTGCAACTTATACAAGTTGCAACTAGCACAGCACTTGTATTTAAAAATTATATGGAGGGCAGGGACCTAATCAAGAGCAGGGCCTTGAGCCAAGTGCCTCCCTAAAACCAACTCTGAGTCTTTATGATTCCTGACTATATCCCAAGTTCGGACTCGAGTCAGGCAGTAACTGCATATACCTACCTACTTTGGTAGTATCTACCAATGGTAGTTAAGTATAATAACCCATTTAAAATTAATATTTCAACCTCGTTTCAATTCATTTGATAATGGTTTTCCCCCTAAATAATAAAAACAAGGAACTCATTTTAAATCAGCAGGGGGCTCAACCAAAGATCGTTTATAGCTACACAAACTCACAATCTATTCAATAATAATAAACATAATTATTATAATAATAATGGCCATTATTGGAGCTTACCTACGGAGACTCAACTCTTCAACTAACCAATCAGAAATGAAGAATACATCTGTCCTTTATGTAAATGTAATTATAATTACTCTGGGGCTTCTTATGATTTTTTTTAATAGGTACTTATTCTTAGATTACTACAGAGACTATGAATGGAACATTGAGCAATGCACTAGTGATGTATAGATAAAATTGCCATTTCGGGCTCAATGCAATTCTTTGTTCGAGCCGGTTCTTAATGGATCATCATCTACATACCTATATGGTGAGTAAATATGAAACCGTAGTTAATGTAGTTGCCGTCAGACAATACCATTACACCAGTTCTTATATTTTGACTTCTAGCAAAGAAGATTTTTCATTCTCCACAATACAATTTTCGTACTGCAGTACAGTTGTAATTGTGTTGATTATTTTATCCCTAGAAGCTAAGATTTGCAGACAACATTGATTATCTGTTACCATTTGAAGATAAATGCATTCAGAATCACACCGAATGCTAGTCAAAGCTTACGATGAGGATGTTCTTGCTAAATTTCAGTGGCTTGAGTAGTTTAAAAAAAATCAGAAGGGGCTATTTTAGCATGAGAAATGAAGAATGTGGAAAGCCAATGAAGAAGTTAGAAGACAAGTATGCCCCGCTAAAACCGGGCGAAACTGTTAATACTGAATGCTACCGTCAAAAAATGATCAATATGAATAGAGTTTTGTGTGAAAAACTACCAGATTATCAAAAAATGCAAGACAAACTGATTTTGCTTCATGATTATGCACCATCAGACACAGCAAAGCAGGTCAAGTAGGTGATTGTGCCATTTGTTTGGGCAATACTTTTGTATGCCGCTTGCTTACCAGAATTGGCTCCGTCCAATTACCGCCTGTTTACATAGATGGGAAATACACTTGCTCAGCAGTGCTTCAGTTCTTCGGAAAATTTGCAATAATGGCTGGTTTTCCTCAAATTTTTTTTTTTTTGATGTGGTATCCACAAATTGTAAAACAGGTGGGGAAATTTTTTAGCTAGCGATGCGCAATACTTGTGGTAAAATTTTTATTTATTTATCATTTTCATCTAATAAACATGTATTTTCTATAAAAATTCCTAATAGTTATTTACGAGTTACATGGTCGCTTAGAGTGGTATCCTCAGAGGGACAAGACAAAATCTATGTCAAGTATTTAATTTACTTTATTTTTCTACTTTTTAGAAGGTAAATTTTGAATTTTTTCTTGGGTGGCAAAAAGCCATGGGCCTTCGCTACTTTACTCTTAGATGATTGCTATCCTTTATATCTGAATGAAGGAGGAAACATTTTCAATGAGGGATGTCCAACTTTTAATATAGTGGGCCGCATTGTGACTTAAAATATTTTAATAGGCCACATAACCTATTTATTTAAATTTCATGAAAAATGGCTTCATAAAACAAAACTATAAAATACATTTTTATTTAAAATTTATGTCAAATCTAATTTTTCAAGGCCAATGGCTAAGGAGAAGCCCGGAGGATTTTTTGTAATTTTTTGATCTCTTGCATAATTTGATCGAATTACCTTTTTTTTAATAAAATAAATGCTCCAAAAAAAGTTATGTTTCCTCATTAAAGATTTTTCTCCACAGCGATGATTTTTCAAAAGAAAAAAATAATCCACAAATAGTAATTGAAGTGACAATGAGTATTTGGCCGCACCTAAGCATGAAGTGGACCGCAATGCGACCCGTGGACTACAGACTATACATCCTTGGCCTAGATGGATGAGGAAGCTTCATTCTTAATCGTTCATGAACCGCCTCATATTGAGGATTCCCAAAACCTGGCTTTTATCTGTTTAGGGGTTCGCGAAACAGTTCGGATTTGCAATTCGTGACATCACTACAGTATATATATGAATATATTTCTTTCACAGCATGCTCTCTCAACAAAGTTCTTAAAATCCTTCACGAATATAATTGATATATAAAAGAAAATTCATCATCCCTTCCCCTAGCTGACAGAAAGATTGAAGGCAATGAAAGAGTTATCATAATCCTCAGAAACGGAGTTTGAATGGGGAGGCGATGTACTGAATCATTTTTTTATATACTGATATATATATAGTATAGTCTTGTACATTTGAGTTTGAGTCCTCCTGTTCTGAGTCCTAGAATTAAACAAAATACAATCTGAGAAGAAATTTATAAAAAAGGAAGTCATATTTTTTTACCTTTTGGGAAAAATTTAATTTAAAACGTAAATTGAAAACTTCATTCAAGGAAAATGCAAACAATTTAATAAAAAAGGCTCCAAATTCAAAAAGGGTCGACTTTTTCTCAAAAAATGAGTATATTGTAAATAAGTTTGTTTTATGACACTTAATTTACAAGAAAGTTATCATTTGGAAAAAAATCCTCCATGAATTTTCGATTTTAGTTCATAAATTCAAGATTTTTGACGTGACTAGGTTGGAGACATGACTGGAATTGAGCCCATTATTTAAGTATTTTTTTTTTCACAATCACTTCAATGTTTTCCCCCGATACATCATAACTAATTCATTCATATCTATCACTCTATAATTTCTTTTAGACTCAATAAACAATTATCTAATTATGATCTTGGAAGAAATACAAAGAATTGATATAAATATTTAAAGACTTGAACTTATGAGCAAATATAAATATTTAAAGACTTGAACTTATGAGCAAATACTTGAGAATCCATTGAAGGGGTAAGCTCGAAATGAGATGTATCTGCCAATTACGGTCTGAATCCAGACCCAAAAGCAGTAGAAGGTGTTGACAGTTAGTTCCTTGGCGTGTTGGTCATTGTCTCATTGATGGAGCAATCATAAAGTCCTGGAGAGTATGATATGCTCGATTTATTTTAGATTTAACGTAGCTCCAGACCAAATAATCCATAAGATTAAATATCCAGGCTAATGGCGGAGGTGGGTAATTAATTAATTGGAGGACTTCTTAATGAAGTCATAGCAGTGCTCAATTTTTGTAACTGATGATGTATCTGGTTTTCAGAACAGCCTTACGAATATTTTGTTTTCTCTGGATCGGGATGCCAGTCAATTGAAACTTCTCGAATTGAATGCTTGTTTTGGACGAAAAACATCGTCGAGGCGTAACAGTGTTCCTCTTCTGTAAATTGAATATTCCTTATATCTGGAGCAGCAGTTGCGATGATGCCCAAGAATTAACAAAAGTTTTTGATACAACGATGTTTCTATCGTCAAAAAAAAAAAAAAAAAAAATGAGACATCAGGGAGATGCATCATAACAAAATCGCCGCCGCACCCAGGCGCCGATTTGAGCTTAAAGCATTGTATTTTATAATCAGTGAAAAAGTTGAAATGCCTTTCGACTACAAGTCAAAATATTGATTATATGATCAAGACTTAAAAATGGGAGAGTTTGAGTCGCATGTTCAATTCCTCACCTCCACTAAACAACATGAAAAAACTTTCGAGCTTATGCATTTTTGTAAAATACATGCATTTCATTTTAACTTTTTATATATTAAAAAAGTTTTAAATATCATAGTTCATTATACTTCTGCAGACGACCTCAAAAATCATGCAATCCATCATCCAAAAGTATTTAATATAATTACCTTTTTGTAAAAAGTCATTTAATTATATATTAACTTACTACAAATTATGGTATCTTTGAAGTTCAACCCAAAAAATGCTTGCATAGGATGGAGGGATGTGACTAAGAGCAAATACATAAGTCGTAGATGAAAAATATATAAGATACTCTAATAGTTAAAAACGATGTATGCATCTTTGATAGTTCTGAGTAAATTGTTGTACTTAAACTTGACTTCATCATTATACTCATCAAATGAACATTTAATTTGCTTTTTTATTTTAAACAACAACAACAACACAAAAATAAGAAGACATATAAAATATTTTATACCTAGGTACATAAAAGGTCAAAACACACCATTGTGACCTTTAACCAAAAATAAATGTATTATATGTACAATAGGGGATTAGTTTTTCATTTTAATACTATTTTTTTCCCTGTAATAATAACAGCTAAATTTATACTTACTTATAGAACGACTAAATTTTTTGAATAAAATTTAAAAAAAAAACACGCATAAATTACTTTAAGGGTCATTAATATAAATATACTAATAAAATATTAGCGTAATTTTTTAATGCGAAGCTTTTGTATTTTTTGGGCCCAAACAAGAAAAAAAATCTTCTTAATTTTTTGTTTCATAAAATAATATGTGCCCTTCACAGATAATGAGTGGGCCCTAACCCCCATTCATCCTTGTTTCCTACGTGTATATAATCTAAATTTATTATAGATATATCACATTTTTACTATGCTGAAGAAAAACGATACACAATAGGTAAGTTGTAACCCATAAGTGGGTCACAAATCTAAATAGGTAGGGCGTAAAGAGCTGATAAAAAATATAACCTATCTAATTATTATTCCCTTTGGGCTGAATATTTCAAATATTTAATTAATACAAGTTTTTTACGGATCCCGTCGTAAAAAATATGGGTCATTGAAGAGATTCATTCTATCCGATGACTCTATAAGAACTTATTTAGTTTCTTGAAGAGTCTATGGCTTCGGATTCTATTATGTATTTAACACGTCGTTACCTTCATTGTATCACGCTAGCTTATATATGAATAGAAATTGCAAAAACAGTTCGTATCTCGGTCGTTCCTAGAGTAGGAAATATTCTTTATGTATATGGACTTCAAAAAAATTCCGTCAGACCGAATAAATGTAATATTTACTTATATAGACTTAATCAGTGGCAATCCATCTGACCAATTAAAGGAACATAAAAAAAAGACCCAAAATCAGTTTATAGTTGCCTAACTCTTCCCAACTACGTAATCATTATTCAATCATGTCGGAGAATTCTTCAAGGCTTAATAAGAGTTCATTCTAATTCAACTAATCAACGTTGAGCACACGGATGGGGTGAAAAAAAAGTAGAACAGATGACAAACAAATACACTGTATTTTTTGGCGTTCGTGAGGGAAACCCGTGCTATGTGATTAATAAAGTTTTTATTCAAAAAATATAATTTTATTTGAAAAAAAAAATGATATATATTGCCAGTCAACACAAAAGCAAGTTGAAATGTTAGACACAAATTGCACTTGATGTACAGAGTAGTGCAGCAAAACGTGGACTCGAGAGATGGATTAAGAAATACATCAATAATTTTATATTTCCAATAATAGGCAAAAAAAAAAAAAAATGGTAACAAAACATGTAGACAAGGCCATACAGCAGTTGATGACAAACTCCTCCGACAAGTTGTCCCATGCAGCCACTATAGAAGACTTTACTGAGTTCACATTTGGATGTGAGGTCCTGTTGGTATCCCTCTCCAAAATGCCTCATATCGAAAAGTCTAGTGGGTTCAAATCTGGCGAGGAAAGGGCCCATATTTATTTGGATCAGAATCGAGCCATGTTGTATGGACATAACTTTTGGCACTTCGTGGACGACATGTAAGGGAGGGACAGCGTCCTGATTCCACACGTATTTACCCTCCAGTTAGTTTGTCTCGTCTTGTTCGAAATTTCTTTTCATAATTCCTCTTGAACCTCCTCCTGGCTTTCATGCCCTCTGTCAGAAGGTGGTGTGGGGTCCTTGTGAAAGAAAATAATTCTAAGTTGTTCTTTATATCCCTCCTGATGGTACTAGGAGCCACAAAGAAGTCCATGGACAGGCAATTCATCAACTTAGTAGAATCCTCCTTTATATTCTTCTCCAAACTTAACAAGAATTCCGTATTCCTCTTTAAATTATGCCCTCCACTTTCTCATATCCTGGAGAGGTCTTCTCATTTTTTTCATCTTGGCTAACTTAAAAACCAGACTGATCACTTAACAATGTACGTAATCTTCATCACATCAACTCTAGCATCTAGGAGATATGAGATCCGTTGCCTTTTTACTTTTTGCTGGCTCATGATGATGAAAGAATTAGTTTAGTTTGTTTATCAAAAAAAAGGACAACGGAAACAGAATATTAAAAAATAAAAAATAAACCTTTTCATAGTTTTGAGAAAATAAACACTAATTAAGAGTCCACGTTTTGCTGCCTACCCTGTATCCAAAATTTATCTTTACAATAACAAAGTAAGAAATTGATAGATTTGATTAAAAAAACAATATCGGGGCAATATATTTTGATTGAATCAAATAGAGGTCCTAGCTTCTACCTAAAATTTATTTTCCATCTTAAATCATCCTATCAATTTGAATATAAAGCCTAAAATTGACTCAATTTTTATGAAAGTTGGACTGTAATAAGGTTTGTAATAGGAAAGAATAAATGAGGATTTTCTCCTTTGTTTTAGATTTTTTTTATGTTGATGCATCACATTTAATCTTTTAACATAAATTATTAAATTATTTTATGCGTGACATTTTTTTGTTTTTATTACTTATACTTTCAATTAATTGATACAGTTAATTCGAACATTGTATAGGAATTTGAGATGGTAGAAAAATAAGTACCCTAATAAATATATATACCATTGTAAATAAAAACAAGTAAACCCTGGAAGGAGCATGAGTTTGCAAAGTAATTGTTTGTTTTTTTTGTTTTGTTTTATCTGTAACATAAAAAATAACCACATTTAATGATGCCCAAATCTTAATTTTCTTTTCCTTATTTTCTTCATAAGTAAAGTCTGTCATATTTGTACACAAAGGAAAATCAAATACGACTCAAATTTGATTTTTAAAAATTGTCAAAAATGTATTTAACTGCTCAATGTAATCCATAGGAATGAGAAATATTTAACAAAGAGAACGACGTTTGACCGTCACTAGATATTTTTAGTATACTCTAAAAAGTAGGTTGACCTGCTAAGCATTTCATTAATATGTAGTTGCGAGTTTCTATGACCATGGATGGGATTTGCTAGAGGCCCAGGGAAAGACTGGAATGAAACTTTTGGCTTTACTGAATTAATTACCTTGATAATATAAGCTGAATGATTTTGTTGGGAGGGGGTGCAAAAACGAATTGCTGCAATAAGAAGCCACCCTTTTTCGTTTAAATAAGGAAAAATATTTTCTTTATATTTAAATACTAGTTCAAGGACTCAGCATTGCTTGTAGTTCTTAGGCGTCGACAAACAGACACATTCTGTCGTCATAAAATAGATGCATACTCCTCTTTTTTTTTAAAATATGACATGCTGAGCTTTAGCTACAGACACTCGTTGGTGCATTGCTATTTCTTATAACCCATTAGTCACTTAGTTCTAAGGTTGACCTTTTTTTAAATATAGATAAACTTATTTCATAATTTAAATGATATTATACCACAGTTATTATTATATTGTGAATGATTTTAACGAATCTAAAATAATAATAAAAACTTCTTTTTTTACAATAACTTATTTTATTTTTTCCTTAAATATTTTAAATACTCCTTTATATTCTTTAAAATTACATTTCTACGTTATCAAGTTCCGCAAATTCGATATATATGTATATCCCCCCCACTCAAAGAGGATCGCAAAGAAGTAAATTACCTATTAAAAATTCCCAAAGATAGATAAGCAGATCAAGACAAACAAACAGCTACAACTTTACTTTGTTAATATAGAAAATATAAACATGCACAGAATGGGACGCAAAATATTTTAAACTTGATTACAAAATACGTGATTTGAATGGATTGTAGGAAAGATAACTCAAAAAAAATTTGTGATATGTTTAAACACTAGATTTAGCTATATTGTGTATTTAATATGCCCTCCTTTAGAAGCAATGACAGCCACAACACATCATGTCCGTGGTGTACCTCACTGTCGATGACAGCTCAGAGTGAATCGAAATTTGGATAAGAGGTGTGGCAGACATTCTTCTCCAAAACATTCCAATCTACAAAGTCCAGTAGGTTTATTTCATGGCTGGAGGAGGGCCAAATAGAGGCAGGATAGAAATTTATATACCTAAAATATACATTAAAAATTAAATAATCATTCAACTTATAATGTCAAAGATAATTGAACAATGACTAATACTTCAACAAAAAAAAAAAAGGTTTATGGGATAACTATTTAAAAAACTACTACGAAATAAAATAAAAGATATTACACAAATTTTAACACTTTACTTGCATTCTTTTCTGTTTCTCTCTTCCATCATTTCGGCAGTGTTCTTCAAATATATTTAATCAATATTCTATTTTCTCCCAAAAATAGCGATTGAAAAAAGAGATATTAACTGAAAAAATACAGATTAATCTAGTTTCTCTACTATAATTAACATGTGTACCCATCAAGAATATAAAAAATTACTATAAACCTATTTTTTTTTTTCAACATTCTTCATTTGGTTTATATATTATATAGAACATACATATATAAATAAACCAAAGCCATTGCGTAAAAAGTACATCAATCCACATTATAGCTTACACTTAATGCTCCAAGTTAGAATTACAACTAATATTCTAAAAATCAATCTTTAAAAAAGCAACAGTAAACACGCAAATTAACAATTATGATAAATATTTGCTAATATTTCTTAACACGCCATTTTAAAATACTTCGATGATTCCGTGAAGTTGATGGAAGGTACCGAATTTCTTCCCCTGCAAAATTCCATGACTCACATCCTGACTTAGGAATTATTTGTAAGCTGTTGATTTATCATAAAAATATAAGTTTTGAGAGGTCAAGAACATAAAAAAAAAAACTCTTTGTGATAGCGGAAACTATATTTATAATACTTATTTAATTACTTTGGAAATGAAAATGAAACCAAGATTGTTCTCGAGAGCTACATCATTACCTTTAAGAACCCAAATTACAAGCTGATATATAAAGAATATGGTATATTCCAAGGTTTGCTTACCATTTAGGGGTATTTACTTTAAAACCATCTTTTTAAGGGTTTTTTATTTGGTAGTTTTTTTCGAAAGAAGATGAGTGTATTTCATTATCAAAATGAGACTTTTTGCTCAGTAAAAACCAGATTGTATGATTAATATATAATTATCTTTTATAAGAAAAAGAAGGATTTTTTTTTACAAATACGGTAACTATACTAATCATTTTGAATATTGATACCTAAAGGTTTGCATCAATAATTTCTATAGTGTAAAAAATTATATGCCTTAAGAAAATGAGGCATATGGTCTAACTTGAGAGCCTATTCTAGTCTGCTAATTAAGTTCTGATCAGTAAAAGTATTCGAGTCAGAACTTTCGTAACTTATTCTCAAACTTTCAATGTTTAAAAAGTGGGATTTAATTAAATGAAATTTAATCCTTTATTAGGGTTAAAGATTGAATAAAAAAAGAAAAGAAAGGAAAACCCTTTACATTTGACACTCATTCTTGAGCACCTGAACGGAATAAATCTTTAAATGGCAGTCAATTAGCCGTTAATTTCTTCACTTTTTCTTTAATGTTCCTTACAATTTTTTTTTACTCAAGGACCAACAGTATCGAAATAAAGACAATATGGTCAAATTTTGTCCATATATTTTTATTCAAGCATAGATTTGGTCCGCTAGAGGCGCTAGATGTATTATGAACCCACTTACAATAATAAACTAAGCAATCTTCACGAATCCACAAAGTGAATTCTGCGAAAAAGTTACATGCGTAACAAGGAAAAATGATTAAGTGACGTCATCATGTGGCACCTTCAAAAAAAAGATTTTCGTATCCAACCAAATTTGCAAAAAAAAAAAAATGATCAAAAGGTCCTCTTTTAATTCTTCTAAAAATAACAAGAAACTGGATAGAACAAACTGAAAAGAAAAAATAAGAAATGAACGAATAAATACCTGAACGGATATTTTCCAGAAATAAACTAATGTACGGAAAAAGAGTAACAGGGTCCTATCTTGTGTTTTATCAATCGGAGTACCAATGAAGTGGGTTATTTGCCTTTGAACAAGGTAGACCCTGGAGTAAAGGTGCTTGAGTAAATGCTTATAAGATACTTAAAAGATGATAATTGCATAAGGAAGCAGCACACTGGTAATTGAATTTGGAGAAAAGGATGATAAAGTTTTTATCATTTCAAAATTGGTTTTACATAAAAAAATATATAAATTTTTCATAATGATCAAAAAAGTATTTTCTTTTATAAAAAAGATAAATACTCAATTACCATTAACTATCATATTACTGCCATCTAAAAATAAAATGCTTAATGTACATAAATAAAAGAGACTTATTTGGAGGTAGGATGCATTCCGTCCTTTATAAATGATCAGGGATTCTTAGTATGACAAACAATCTGTTTCGACTAAATGTAGGAACATTCTAAAATCATTACATTTTAGTTGACGGTATTCTGACAGTAGAACGCATATGGAGAATTTCCCCTAATATATATTTTATCTATTCATGCAACTAAGAAAAAAAAATTCAGGTCGTAGTTTGTCCATAGTCCTAATTAAGAATGTGAATAGTTTAGCTATAATATCATTGTCGTCAACATATAATTCGGAAATCCTTAATTAATTGGCTATAAATTGCAAATTAAGAAAAATACCCATAAGGAAATGTTTTCCTCATGAGTCAAGTAAGAAGAATCAATTTTTAAAAAAATGTTATGATTGAGTCATTGCATGATGTTTGAATCATTCCATGGTTATTCCCACAGTGAAAAAAGACAAAACAAAACATCATGCTTCATTACAGTTTAAAAAAAGCAAAAAAAAAACCTGTTTGTAATTTTGGAGTGGAAAATTGAATTTCAAATCTTGTATGAATGAATGAGGACACGATAGAATATTCTACAGGTGGATATATCATATTTTACCCGGGGCGTGAAAGTATTTTTTAAACTATTGATATTTGCACCAACTATTCTAATCTAAATCTTTTTAAAGGTATTCAATTCGAATAGAGGTTTTACTTTATTTCGAATATAAGGTTAGGTGGAAGGACCAATCCAAATAATACTTGGCGTTTTTCTCTACAAAATAATTTTTGAAGATACACTTTTTCTTTTTGGCTCAATTATCCCGAGTTGAATTGACTTAGATGCGTCAAGTTGTATTACAAAAAAACCTTTGCTATCTGCTATTGTTTGAATCTATTTAAATGTTACACTTTCAAAAACAAATATTTAAAGACAGCTCAATATTTGATTTTGTCCATATTCACATAAACACAACCATTAACTCACTCCAAGGATAGTAAAGATACAATGTTTTACAATAACGCATGTACGACTAATGTTTGACTTTCACCACTTTTTTAATATTGACGTCATAGTAGATGAGTGGCTACGTGTTTTGTCAAAATCTGTTTTTCTTACCGAGGAGTCAGCACGATACATTACATTGCAAATTATAGCAATAGTGACGTCATAGAGTATGAGTGGCTGTGTTTTTTGTCAAAATCTGCCTGTCTTAACCACCAGTCGGTACAATACATCAGATTGAAAATTCTAGCAAGTCAGATTACATGATGGTCTAACATTGTATTTCTATTAACCTTGAACTCACTCAAACGAGTTTGACATAATAACAACCCGTACAAAATCGCTGAAATTTGGTGAGTAACTGTCAAAAGATGCTAGATACATTTGACTAACTTTTATTTACGAGTGCTGCCATCTGCACACTGAGTTTGGAAATTTGTCATACCACCCTCGTATTACTCTAATCGGATTTCGTATCAATACGCCCCAGATATTATATGATGACCTTATTAGAGTTTATATTTTCCTGGGAAATGACACAGGATCCTGTTAGTAAATAATATCAACTATGAAATTTAAGTATATCTTTTTATCCTTTAAGAATAAAGAGTAAGTTTTAAGCAAGTCTTACCCATAAATTTTAAATGTCTACATTTTTTCATTATCACTAATATTGTAGGGATAATTTTTTTAGAGTCTGCGGATCCCATTTTGTGGAAATCCGTAGCCAGATCCAACCTGCAATAAAAAACATTAATATTAAGTAATTGACGAGGTAATTTTGTGTGTGGAGCTGTGGTTTGAAGTAAATCTACAAATACACTGCCCGACGCGCAGTCTCAATGAGTACTCGTCTATCACTAGAATATATGTAACTTTTATTATGAAAATATGAGACATCTGCATTTTCACATCTCATAAAAGCAAACATTATACTACAAATATGGATTTTTTTAAAGATATGGAAATCAATTAATATCTAGTTATGAAAATCGAATTGTATAATGGGCTTGTTAAAAAAAAACATACCAAAAATCGACATGTTTACAAATATAATTTAGAATAATGTTTTTGAGGAGATCAGCTATAATCAGCTGTCACAAAAGGAGGAGAGGGAGAAGGAAATAAACACGGCATTTGCAAACATTACTCCAATGTCGATCGAAATTCTACTTTGAGTCCAATAAGGATTAACAATTATAATTTTACAACAAATCTTCAAGGTTACACACGAATATTCAATCAGGTTTGAATATAATTATTGGGAAAAGATGATCCCTCCTCGGGAATTACATAATAATGAAAACTGTTAAGAAAAGGAAAAATTATTTTCCAAATTACCAATTCAAAAAAAAAAAAAAAAAAAAACCCGGGCCAGTTATAACATTAACAGTATATACATGCAAATGTGTGTGCCACGGCTAAACTAATAAATTGGTTGTACTTAAATTTTTCCTGTAGGTTTATTAAGGATCAAGGGATGGTTATGGTAACATTTTTTTGGCCTCCAAGGCCATGGAAGCCTTAAAATAGTATTTCTTGAAAAAAAAAAGTTTTTGACTAACAAACGATTACTTCATATAAAACAAAAAAATAAAGACCCCTAAATTGGTAGAACTATTTTTTCTGCGCGTTGGATTGTATTCTTACATACTTTTTTTAATGAAGATTATAAGGTTTAGAGAAGAACAAAATATGAGAGAATAAGACAAGGGGTTTTGACAATAATATGGAATTTGGGCTAACGATAGTTGAACGGTCGGTGCTTCAATATTTTTTCTTCACTTAACCGTATAATTTCCTTTAAAATAAAGTGTGCAAAGATCATACCAACATGCAGGGAAAATAATTCTTAAATACATAAGGTGTTATTTTTTTTTGCTTTATATGAAGCAGATAAGTTTAATATTCATTTTAATTTATAAATTACCTTGGCAACGCAGAGCAGAATTAAATAGCAGTGATCAAATAAAAACTATAATATAAAATAATATAATTGTAGATTTCTCGTAGGTGTAAACCCTCATAAATTTTAGAAAACGGGATCCCGACAGATAAATCCTAGTGATCATCTGATATATTCATTATTCTTCTATTGCTTGTAATGATGCTTTTTGTGTGTCAACAAACCATCTTTACGATACTATTTAACTATGCTTCATTCTGGTTTATAATTAAGATAGGATGAATACACATTTTCTTAGATCCAGGTCGGTTCGGATCTTTTGACGTAAATATTCGAATAAGCTTCGGATATCCAAACTTTGGGGTCCAAATTCGAATTCAAAATTAGACGAATACTTGGCTCTATCTTGATAAACATTTTACCTCATGTTCGAACCCAACTAAAATAATAAAAGAATTAAGGTTACATTTTGATTACGGATACCAAAACAAACAATAACCTTAATTAGGGCATAATTATTGGTTATCATTAGAATTATTGTTATAATAATATTGGACATGTCATTAACTTTATTGTCTGTCGGACCTTTCCTAAAAAAAAACCAGGAAAAGACCCAGATTCAGTTTGTAGCTGGCCAATTCTTCCAATTATGGAACTAAACTATTAATCAATAAAGCTTGATAACGGTTCCCAGCTTAATAAGAACTAATTTGTATCCAACCCATTAATGTTAAGAACAATAATGACAGGGAAACATGGCGTTACCTCCCTAACACAAAAATTGTCAGCTGTTAAGTTCATCATCTTGCTTTATACGTCATGCCTATTTCATAATTTATTCTTATTCATATGTAAACGAAGTAATACGTTATTCTATTCTTATGCTCCGTTTCCAAAAGAACAGGAATACCATTTCCTGTTGATCCTCATCGTTTATATAATATATATATAGGCCTTCTTATTATTTTAGCTATCATATAGTAATACAAATTAATGGATACGCTTTTAATAGAATATATCTAAGAAATATTATAATACAGTATAGGATAATATACTATGTATATTTTAATATTACGAAATATATATATATATATAATACATTTTAAAAATGGCGAATACGTAGTCTGGGAGTAATAAGAGATATAAAGAAGTTGGTATGATTAACTTATTTGGCTAACTACCATATGATTTTGGTCCTTTTTCTGCTCCTTTTAAAAAGAAAAGTTTTGTGATACAATAAAGCTAACGACATGGAAAAATTAAGATGCTCAGAGAGCTTAAAGTGTACATTTCTGTGTTTCTGAACATAGTGTTACTTCCCTGACACAAAAACATACAATGTATTTTGTTGTTAGATATAGATGTTTTTGCTTCTTTTCTGAGCGTTTATTGATTGAATTATAATTTGTTCCTTTTAAACTATGAACAATAATTCCATATTTGGGAAGAATTGGTTAAATACTCATTGAAATTAGGTCTTTTTTATATTTCTTAAAGGGAAAAAAGGTTGCATGGAACAATAAAAGTGAAAACGTGTAGAACGACCATAACAAACAACTGTTTATGTAGATATCGCTCCAATCACCATTTTATATAAATATAATATCTTATATACTATAAGCGTTTTAAAAGCTAAAAAATTTGAGGGATCTTTTTTTATGGTCCGAAACTAAATTTGAGTATCCGAATCCAATTTGAGTCTCAGATATTTTAGAATAATATAAGTGTACATATACCGTATTTAGGTACTTTGGATCATAGTTCAAGAACTCTACTATCTCTAGCTCAAATCAGAATAATTTTTCATAGACACTAGAGTAGTTTTTCCGGCGTTGCCCGGGACATAAACAAATGTAAATTAACTATAACTCTTCTCTTGACATAGAAAACCAGTATTTCTTTTAAAAATTATTCTCACTGCATGTTGGTATTTATCTTTGCACACATTATTTAAAGGATATTATAAAGTTTAGAGAAAAAAATAGCACATACCGTTGAACTGTTATTCTGTCAAATTTTATATTTTTGTCAAAAATCCTTTGTCTTATTCTTTCTTCTTTGTTTTCCTCTCTTAACCTTATAATCTCCTGTTTTTTTAAATGTGTGTCTTTACACATACCAACATGCAACGATAATAATTCTTAGAATTTTATAATTTATATTTTTGTTTTATTTAAAGTAGTAGTTTGTTTGTCGAAAAGTACGTTTTTAGAAAAATGCCATTTTAAGGCCACCATGGCCTTGAAGGCCAAAAAATTGTTATTAGAACCATATCTTGACCCTTAAAAACTTAAATTCATTTATTGGTTAAGCTATGATTTCGGTATGCACACACATGCACACCCGCAGACAGGCATTCACATTTAATATATACATTATAGCCAATAGATATTTCACAAAATATACTTTTAGATACAAGATAGATCAATGGGAGGAATTAATAAGAGGCATCATAAAGTATGATCAGATTTCAAATTAGTAGGAAAAAAAATATGTAGAGGTTAAGACAGAATTTATCTCTTATATAAAATTATTTGAGGTATAGAGATTACATTCGAAAATTATATCATATTCGTTCGTCAAAATCTACAAATGGACGTTATTCGATTTTAGCATTTTCCACTTAGATATAATTTAATATCTCTATTTAAAGCCCTTGCAAAAAAAATTGAATTAAAACTGCAAAATGGACAATAGAGTTGATTGGAATGTGGTACAACGCGTTATTGGATTAAACTTTTCTTACAAATGATAAGTACATTAAAACTTCTTGATTCTTTGTGTCACATAATAGTTAATAAAATATCTTGGACAAAGTAAATATGTAATATCTTATGTAAGTCTCAAGTCTCTGACATCAAGTGTGAGGCAAGTGTGTTGTTAGCACTTAAGTCTTTGTCATGTCTCAAGGCAATAAAGGTACATAACAAATCAAATTCGATATGCCTGATACCCAATAATAAAGGATCCTAATTCATAAAATGATGTATAAATGTATTTGATATACTTTAGTCAAAATATTTTTGCATCGATATAACCCAAATAATTATGCCAATTGTACATAGTTTAGTTAAACCAAATCATTACTATAATTTTGAAGAAGTTTTATGTGATGAAAAGTTGTGAATGAGATCAATTATTTTCAAGATTAATAGATAAATATAGTTCTGAAATAATTTCAAGGAGTGGTAATGACACTCAATATATTTTCATCCAATGTTGAAGACAAATGTTTGCTTATATGCATTACTTTTCTTGTAAGTTCTTCTGAAATAACTGACGTCCAATTCGAGGAGCATGTCTTTCAACATATTCTCAAGTTCAATCACAAGTGAAGTCATGTGACTTAAGTCTACAACTTTGGTAATTAATCATCCTTAGACAAGTCTTTTTAGGTATGCCATTTAATTATGATGAGTGATACAATTATTATCCAGGGACGGGCCAAGTACATGTAAATGCATGTGCAGACGATTTGAAGAAAGCCTTATTGCCGATATCCACCTTGATGAATGACATCTTTGACGAAGGAACACATTGCCAAAACAAAAAAATAATGAATATTTTGGATCAAAGAAGCTCGCCAAATGAAATATTGCTCAAATGAATGCACGCCAAAAAAGATGTATATGATATACATCAGGGATCGCTATATGCAATATATTCTGTATAAACAATCTAAGCTACATGCAAAACTCCTGCAAGACTTGAATAATGTGACTACATTGTTCATTCTTAAATCAAAATATGTTTTGGTTATACATCAGGGAACACTACGTACATACATTAAGCCCTACATATGCCCGATATTATATTCTTAATAACTGTGAGATCTACATTGACTCATTTGTTATGTCTAAGATCGATGGTTACCAAACTTTTTTGACACTTTGAATAATTAGTTAGGCAAGTTGCCATCCCTACACCTGTTACTGACATAGGAATATAAAATTTGAAGTTCATTTTATGCAAATAGATGGCTTACAAGAAATATCAACCATATAAAGTTAAACTCTGAAACAAAAAATTATAATAAGAGTTATTTGACTAATTGATTAATAATAAAGATTTTAATACTACATATATAGAAAAATGAAAAATAAATACTACCAAGAAATAATCGAATATATATTGTAAATATAAAAAAGCAATATATTTTTTGGAATTATGATGTATACTATAAATTCTCTTTTTTTGCGGTAAATAAAGTCAAAATCGATACTCATTAACAAATAACATTACAAGCTTACTAATAAGTTTATTTTTTGAATCAATATCTTAGTGTGACAGATGTGTACTAGTGATGTTAATCCTGTGAAATTGGTAATTTCAGGAATAAATATTCTTTTTCTTAGCAGTTGTCATTATTACTTTATTCCTGAGTAGTCAACATCTTTTCCTATATCGATTTAATTATATCCAAAACCTAATAAAGCATTCGCTTGTGCTTAATAAAGACAGAATCTAACTCTAACGATTTTTTGTTGAGTTATAATTGTAACTCCTTATTGAGCTTAGGGTAAACATGGGGATCGATATCGGAATAATTCTTGACTATTTCCTTGTGTATCTCCTTCTTCCTTTGTTACAGCTGATTATAACTGACCTCCTCAAAAATATTCCTCAAATTGTTAGGGTTTCCACGTTGATTTTTGGTTTTTTGTAAGACGCCCATTATACACACGATTTTCATCAGTAATGTGTACTGTAGATTGATCAAAACAGGTCTATGCTAGGTTTAATTTGGATCTCGCGATCCCTCTTTTGTGTCCCGCTACCCCAACAAGGTTCGTAACCCCCAACATTGGGAGCTACTCTCTTAGATAAAAAATGCTTTTATTTGGTTCAAATGTTCATATAGACATACAGATAAACTTTGCTTTATTAATATAGATTCTCATTTCCAGTACTTTGATTGTGCTATCACATGATCAATGCATATTTCATTAGGAACAGGCCCAAGTACATTGGTACTTGGCCCTGTACCTAAGCATAATTTTATTCATACTTTACTAATGGACGGTTTTAATTAATATCAAAATCTTTTCTCCCCAGTCTTAAATGCATACAGCTGCTTTATCAAGCAATTGTTTAAATCATCTATCCATTGAACATTTACTGTGTATCTATGTAGCAAGAACAAAGAAAATATATATATAGGGTGTACAAGGTATCTGTGCCCCTAAAATGATTTCTTCTTTTTTTCAAACGCAATTTTCTCTCCAACCAGTTATTAGATAAAAAAGTAACACCAAATTCTAAAATCTTGTTGGATTCTGATTTATGTTGTTTAATAAAATACCATCCAATCTAAATTACAGTCTCTATACGAGGCTGAAGGCATGAGCATGCCTTCGCCACTTGGTCCCTTGGCAAATCCTCGAATTCCTTATTGATCTGACCGATAAGTTTTTATTTGGTGTTGCAAGTGCTTTGGTCAGTTTGTCGTCCGATAAGGCTCCACAAAAAAAAATCCATCAGATTCAGATCCTATGAAATTGGAGGCCAAAAGTCCGGCGAGAGGAACTTTTAAAAATTGTCTTGGAGCCATTTGATAATTGTTTTCGAGGGTTGGCAGGGAGCCAAGTCCTTTTGAGGCCTCAAATCAAATGCTAACCTGGCTTACGAGGCCGAGAGTTTGAACAAATTGTTATGTTGTCGTTTGCGGTGGAGGATTCTAAGAAAGGTTTTTTTACCTTTTCCAAATATTAGGGATAACGAATTCGTCATTTGATCCCATTTTTTTCAACTGTTGCAGGTTTGAAGAAGCTATCTAACAGAAAAAAAATCAGATGCCTTAGTACCTATGTTTGCCCAAGATAGCTTATGCACCCTGTAAATATATATATTCGATAGAAGCCTTCGTTTCTCCATAAAGAGTTGCAAAAAAAAAAAAAAAATAGTTTGCAAATATCTTTTGTAAGTATCTATAATGATGTATCGATGCAATAATCATATTATCTACTTGCAACTATCTACGTATAATGGGACACAATTGAGACTTGCAAAATGAGATGAACGAAACAAAGGACTGTTCTACTTGTATCTATGATCGTATTTTAGTAGGAATATAGTGCATGCCTACATTCAATGATATTGTTGTTTATGACGACAAGAAATGACAAAATGTCACTCCTTATACTATATAGACTGAAAGAGGGAATACGTTTAAAAGAACATTGCAATAATTTAATATTTAAAGATTGTTATTTAATACCTTTTAATAATAATAAAAAAATCGTTTGAATTCAAAGTATTATTGAATATTCTTGTTTTTAAAATTAATGACAATACACAGAGTGCGATCGTGATTCTTTGTATTCAATCAAGTCATATTTGAAATCAACAATAGCAAAAATTCTGATAGATTCTTTGTATATTAAATATATATAAACGACTATCAGGACTAACGGGGATTGCTCAGAGTTATTAGGGATTGAAGAAGGGATAAATAGCTAGACAAAATTTCCTTTAATTACATAAATAAATAACTCCTTTTTTTTTTCTTTTAATATGACGCTCTGAGCCTCATATACACATGCTCGCTCTAAATCTCAGCTAAAGTTACTTACATCATTTTCTTTTTTAATATGTCACGTTAAGCTTTAACTACAGACACGCATATAAAAAAAAGAGTATTTCATAGACAAAGAGAAATATTTTGCTTTATTATATGAAATAAGGTTTCCTTTTCGAAAGTTTGAAGCAAACATGACGTCTTAAAATGAGTGAACAGCAAGGAAAAAGTCAAAAAATCTATGATCTTTTTTACAGAAATTCGGATAAAAAGATATTGCTAAGATTGTTTGAGAGGATGTCCGCTCCGTTTGGTATATATAAAATGTTAAAAATGCAGAATTAGAACAAGAAGAGAAATGCTAACTTTATCGGTATCCTAAAAGCCAATAAAAAATAATAATGAGACTTACTGCAAGGTATATGTCGGTTCCGACTGAAGACTGTAGTCCAGTTAAGTCTCAATCCGGTATAGTTGAGTACAAAAACTTATAAAGTTAGTTCCTTGATTAAGTCACATAACATTATTTCTTCTTTTTTCATTAGTTTTTGTACTGATAGTCTGAAGGATCGGTTCCAAGGACTAATGGGGCTGGTCGTACGCCTGGAATGGATCGAACAAATAAGGAGCGACACGACACTATTCACCACTAACCTTAATGCAACCGATAGCACAATCAAGAAAAGATAAACACGAGGGTTTTGGTCTGAGATCTTTTTTTAGATCTCCAAAACATCTAATAAAAACAACATTAAAGGAAAACATGTCAGAAAGCTACAAATAAAATCCTGATGTATCTCAAGCACAATAGATCCAACATACAAAATTCTCTAACTGTACGATATTTCCAGTGGATCAGGTGTACAACAACTTAAACGAGCGACGGCTTACAATATCAACAATAGAGGGTTCAAGGTTGATTTCGGATAAAATAACCAAAAACTGTGATGGCCCAGGGTATTTTAGACTCAGAGGGGAAGAAGCTGATCCCTCAAACAAGATACAGTATTATTGTTTCATAGATCAAGGGTAACAATCTTGAATCAAAGTATGTATGACATCAGAATGGTACTCCCTTGCACACAGCAGTAAATATTAAAAATATATGTCGGGCAATTTTGCTCACTTTTGACCCCCTTCATCATCACTTGGATTATAACTTATCCAGGGCCATTAAGAAAAAGTATAGTTCAGCATATAGCCAAATATGATATTTTTCAGGGCATGCATTACCAAAAAATGGATCAAATATTATGAAGATACGATCATAGGTCCTTGTGTCATGCTTATACTCGAAGTCGAGGCTTTGATCCAGGCAAGTGAAGTATTGTTTTTTTTTCTTCAAATATATACGTAATTTGGTTTCATATACATCAATCTTAGCGTTTTACCAATAGTATTCTAATACACCTATTAAATAAAAAGTTATAAGGCTCTGAAGTTTTGATGATAAGATTTCATTTTTTTCCCAACACACTCTGTAAATAAACATATAGGTATATATATCCCTATAAGGCCATTCACTTATTTTATTTTTTTGCAATCTATGACTCAGCATTTTATGGTTGGCTCTAAATATAATGCATAATATAATTCCAAGACGTTGAATTATGTCGCAAATGATCAATAGTTGGCAAGGAAATGGAAAAATCCCATGATAGTTGGGGATGAGTTTTAAATTACTTCCTTGAGGTAAAGTTTGGAATAATCTGTACAAAATACTTGAGAATCTATTATTTTGTCATAATTATTAAATGGATATTCATAGAGGTAATTATATAAATATCATTCATGAGTAATACATACCAAAAGTGGTGTACAGATTTGACTGTATTTATTATCTACTAGCAGGAGCTTTATGCGTCGACGAACAGATAAACATTGCTTTAATAATTTAGAAGATAGCTTCCCAATAAATTTCAAGTGTGACCCTTCGTTTTTTATGAGCATACTCACATGTAATTACTCAAATCTCA
Organism: Lepeophtheirus salmonis; assembly: GCF_016086655.4. Lineage (NCBI taxonomy): Eukaryota > Metazoa > Arthropoda > Copepoda > Siphonostomatoida > Caligidae > Lepeophtheirus > Lepeophtheirus salmonis. Next base: position 46,511,019 of record NC_052134.2, read on the forward strand.
GATGTTCTCAGCAATAAAAAAATAATAATAAGAGCTGAATAATTTAAGAAAATATATGAACTGATAAGCCAGATTAGCTTGTTGCTAAACCTAATCTAAAGTAAAATTCACTTTTGGAAAATTGATAAAAAGTACTTTCCTTCTTTTTTTTTTTTTTAAATAATGAATTGACGCATATACTCGATTGTATTTTATATCCACTCAAAAATGACGTGCTGTTTTCATATTATAAATATGTTTACGATACAACTATGTAAGGGAGGATAGGTACTTTAGAAAAATCCATAGCACGAACACAATCCTTGTTCTCTGTTCATGATGGATACCTGATGATACCTTTTTCCATTTTTTTAAATTTTAAATTAACATCAGCTGGATTTTGAAGAACATAAAGAATACATAAGTAGGACCGATTAGGTCCGAGAACGGTTCTACCTAAGAGAAATTTAAAAGTTGGACCTGAACAAGCACAAATTACCCAAAGACTGTTTAGTGTAAGTTACACAGATCTTAAATTTTTGCTTGGTTGAATCTGAATCTAATCTCTACTTTAGGACAAAACAGTTCCAGACAAGGTAGACAAAATACAAATAATAATGAAAATCAGTGTTAATTTTGTTACGTAATAAGTAAAATGCGTACAAATATGAAAGAATGAGCCTATCGAGTTCGTTGAGTATCTAATAGCTAGAGTTGAGTTGTTGGTAATGTAAAAACTTCCTTCTAAAATTATAAAAGGAAAAACGGTTGTTGATTGTGCTGTATCTTCTTTTTTGTTCATTATTGAATAAGTCATACTGGTGTTAACTGTTCCCTCTGAAGTAAGCATTATTGTTTATAATTGGTGCAAATTGTTTTCAAAATGCATAATCAAATAAATGCTTATGAGTCTAAACGTAATTATAATATTTCCCCTACATTAATGATATTTCTAATTTCTCCTCTTTATAGCAGTGATTTTTTGCCCCCCTCCTAAATCATACAAAAAGCAGCTGCTATTAACAAGGGTATAATTCAGGAGTACCATATGTTTCACACTCGACTTCTCATCGTACTATTTTTTTCATTACAAACTACTCAACTCTACCGAAATCCCCTGGTACACTCAACTTATTTATCCACTTTTCATCTGATCTGCTCAGTGCAGATCAGATAAGAATATTGATTGATATATCTCCAAGTATCTTACTCTGGACTGGAACAGAAGAAGCAATAACCAATCATTCTCTTCTGACTGAAGTTATACCTGGGCCATTGTCACAGATTGAATGTAACTACTGATGGAATCCATTGGTCTAATAATAATGACCTACAGAAATTTTTCATAGTGGTGACTAATGGAAAAAGGGCAAGATCAAAATAAACATTTTTTTTTTTTTTTTTGTAAATTTGTTGAAAATACATTTTGTAGTTAACAATATTCAGTGTTGTCAAATTTCTCATTGTAAAACAATCAAAATAAACATCGGTCAAAATTATAAAGGATTTCCCCTCTCTCTTCAAATGAAAAATCCAAATAACGACTGTGGTCCTATTGATGATGCTCTTGGGTAAGTTATTCATTACAGATACTTACTAGGGTGGTCTGAAAAGTTTCCGCTCTAATAAAGATACAAGCCATTTTTTCACGAGACACTTCTAGTTTGAGGCTCAATTACTCCGAGTTGGATTGACTTTGAGGACTCAAATTTTATATCACACCCCATTTATGTTTTAGATATTGTTTAAATCAATTTTATTGGTTATGATTTCAACAAAAAATATATAATGAGAGCTTGATACTCCGATTTGTCGTTTTTCATAAAAACACTCCTATCAACTTAATCAAACCACTGTTACATAACAATTGCACCTCAAAAACTGATGAAACTTTAGAAAATAACTGTCAACATATGCTATATAGATGTGACTAGATTTTATTTACAAATGCTGCCATCTTTACGCTGAGATCGGAAACTTTTCAGACCCCATCTCACGCGGATGTTGCATGCAATTCGAGGCATATATGTACAATAAAATACTTTAACAAATACACCTTTGTTCTTATTGTATTTTATTATTTCATTCCTTCAAAACATGAATTGAGCACTATCATTAAAAAAAAAACCCATGTAAGTAAAGAATAGTTCGTCCACATAACAATATGATACGTAATAGGTGCCACCAATGAAGATTTTTTTATATTTTATATAAAGGTACTTCATCATTTATCAATCCCAAGACATAATTCAATTATCTATTCGTTCAAAATAACTATGTACAATGATGTATTTGTGTAGATTGTAGACTAATTAGATATGCAAGTGTGGCTGGAAAGATTGTTTTGCTTGTCTACGTCAAAATGAATTGCATTGAAGTTTTTTTTTTGTTTGTAATTCTAAACCGTCTTCAAAGTTTTATAATAAATATTATTTGTCAAATTACGTCATACTTTATTATACCTATCTCTGTTGATGAATTGCTTTAATACTATGTTATTCTACTAACACAAAAATATAGGGCGTTCAGATTAAATCGGTGCTTGAATGCACCGGCGTTTCTGTTATAATGCAGCTGCCTGATAGCGTCTCTTTTTTTGCCGGAAGAAACGTTGTTGCATCAAGACATTTTTGTGAAGTTTTGGGCATCATGACGACAGTTTTTATATATATAAAGAAAATTATATTTACAGAGAAGGAACGGAGATTTTTGTCCACAACACCATGGAAATTCTGCTGCATTGGATCCAGCAAATCCCGGAGATCTCCCTTGGGTCTGGCAACAAGAATCATCAACTTGTCATGTCTCCGACAGGCCGATGAAGTGCCTGAGTGAGTATGACTTCTATGACTTCATTAAGACATAAATATGTCTCTTAACAGTCCGTATTTGATCCGTGGACTATTTTGTCTGGGGCTACGTTGAATCTAAAACAAATTGAACAGTTTATAGAATCAAAGATTATCTGATTACCTCTATCAAGGAGACAATGACCAACATGCCAAGGAACTTCCTAGTAAACGTCTTCTCCAAGCCGGAGGCTGCCCATGATTGATTTTGGAGATGGATACATCAAATCTGATTTTTTCAACTTTAATATGTACAATTCAATACAGTTTTTAAGTGCATCTGCCCAAAAATTTGGCCTTAATGACAATTTTATTAATTTTTGAAAAATCCACAGCTATGATCTTAAATCTCTGGATAAACCTTTTGGCCAAACGAAGACAAATTTATCAATATTTTTGTAAAGTAGGGATGTTATTATTTAGAAAACCGGTTAGACATGGATAATTGAATTTTGCACTCTGCTACACACCGGTATTTTAACTCTTTGTATGAGATCTATGTACAAAAGAAAAGTCAAAAATAAAATGTATTTAATTGCTCTATAAATAGTTGAACACTCATTACACAACAAGAGGGCGGGGGGATTTTGTACAAATGAATTGAAGACAATAATTGAATTTATCTTTGAGCACAAAATCGAAAACTGATCTTAGTTTTTCTCTCGCTCATCTGAATTCTAAAATATCTGGGATTATAGTAACAACCATCGTTCAGAGTCATTTTTTACCCTTAAAACAATCACAAGATTAAATTGATTTGATTCTGTATCTTGTTCTAAATTTGATATATTTCTATTTTTAGGCTGAAAATAATGAAAAACGAAACTCTTCTTTAAACCCTTATAACTTATTCATTATAGATAGTGATGAGGAATATCATAGCTTATATTATAGAACAATATTCAAGATATTATTTAAAAAAAAAACTATTTAAAAAATATGCATCTTTGAGGAATTTGGTTCCATTTTGTATTTTTAAGCAATCCCAAGCAGTGCCAAATTACAATAGTCTCAGATATTTCAGAATTCAGATGACTGAGAGTAAAACTAAGTTCAGTTTTGTATTCTACGCTCAAAGATAAATTCCTTTTGCGGCTGGAATTCATTTGTACAAAATGAGTCTTCCCCCGTGTATTAATTACGTCATTTAAATTTTCCATTATTCTTTTAAGCCTTCCATTTATTTTCCACTCATAAATATCAATGAAAATGCTAAAAATAGTTGTATGAATATAAAATATGGAATAAAATTATCTTTATTTTAAATAATCTTAACAACATGAGTTTGGGGATTAAATAAAATATATTTTACTATTTTTATAGTAAAAACATGCATTTTTTGTTTGATTAAAATATCTATGAAATAGTCCTTACTTTATGCAAATTTTAAGAATCAAAATAGTTCCCATCAGTTTTTGACAAGGTTGCCTGATACGTATAAAATAATTGCTACAATAGAATAGTTTTGTAATTGCCATTGTACGACAAAGTTCTCAATGAAAAAAAGGAGAATCTAAGAAATGAAAAGGAAAAACAAAGGAACAAATTTTAGGGAAAAATGTTAAATAAATTTACTAAACTTCGATTAAAACGATTTGAATATCCGAATAAATCATATACAAGGAATTATATATGTATATAAGGAATTAAATATTGTCAGATTTAATGTTTCAGAAGCGTACTCAAATGTTTAGGGGATAAAATATAGATTCAAAGGAATAATACGTATTTTTATCAATCTTGGGGCGAGTAATATCACAGTTTGCTAACAGGAGGTTAATACATTTGTAGCTATATACTAGGCGTAATTATGGAAATGTTTGCTCATGATTCATAGGTGCCATAACCTTTAAATCATAACCCAGGTGCCATAACCTTTTTGAAGGCCAATCAAAATGAAAAGTTGAGTTAGTATGTTGTCGTCGTTATATGACTTTTACTTTATTGAAACTGCCCTATTGATTTGATTTCTACCCCGTATGTAATGGGTCGAGTCCAGGAAAAAAAAAGACTTTATAATTATATGTGATAGGATCGTAAGCATTTCTTGCAGTGTTTTCAAGGCAATAGACGACGTCACAAAAAGCTATAAAGACGTTGTCTCCTTAGTAATCCCTTTTAAGTTGTACATTAACAATACTTGTCAATAGGGATATATATACATATATTACAAATACCATGTTAAAAACGGGTAACCGATAATAAATGAGGATCCAATTGCTTTTTTAATATGCTATCTGTGGAGGAGTAACTATCAAAACTATAAAGTATTGGTCTACAAAACCCTTTTTATTCCCGCCAGGAGCCTTGATAATAGTTTAATATTACTCTAAAACTATCTAAATGCACAATCTCCTTGAATTCCCCCTTTTAATTGCAAAGAGACGGAAAAATTGCATACAGTACAAGGGGAAATGATAGGGTAACGACATTTGTAACATCATCAGAGCCAATATTTTGCAGGAGGAAAAATATTTCGTGTAGACATGCAGTATAGATGAAAATAATATTATCCGACGTTATGTTAGAAAAAATACCAACAACGTACTCACCATATTAACTTAAGAATTGGGGAAGAGAGCAGCTAGCTGTCTTGACGTTTCATTCAGTTAGCTGCGAGTAGTTCTGAGTTGAAGTAAAGAAACACAAGCCTCACACTGTACGTAGCAATGATATAAGTGGGAATTACTCTGGTATCAACTCTCAACTCTATTCCAAGAGGGATACAATTAGCGTCATATAGTGGCTATAAGACTTTGAGGTTCTATACTTATTACTTTACATTCCCATTGGTCACTTAAAAATGTATTTAGCTCAGTCACTTTGTTATAATTTTTTTGCCAAAATCCAATTTGGCGAATGCCATTTTGCCGAACAGACACTTTGCTGAATGGAAACATTGCTGAAGGGACAGTTTGCCGAACAGACCTAAAATAATAAATTCCAATTCATATTACACCAATTTTAAAAGATAAAATAGTGCCTATGAATAAGTGTTGATTAATTGATAGCTCATTCATTGTATTATGAGGATACTTCAACACTTGGCTCAAGCCACTATTAGAACTGTCGTAACTAAAATCACGACGCTCAATAAATCACGGGATTACCTCTCTAACACAAAAATATACTTTGTATTTTGTTTTCCATTATCAATGCTTGGATTTCTTGGGTGAATATTTTTTTAATTGCTAATAATCAAGGAATTGTAATCCTTGTGTAGTCGGGGTTTCTCGTTCGATGACGAACCAATCTTGAGAATTATAGAGTGAGAGACAATAATTAATTAATGAAAACTTAATCGTTGGAATTAAACATTTTATTGTTATAAATTGGAGTAAAATTAATATAAATCTTTATTACATAGAATTACAGCATGGATCATTATCAAATATAATTATTATTTATTTCGTCAAAGTATTTTACAACCAAAATATGTGATGGGATCGAATTCATGATCTTAACTAAGGTGTGACTCGGACTAAAAAAAATAGAAGTCTATGTCTCTCTTATGATACGTTCATAAATAACAATCTCGAATAAAAGTCAAGAATTTTTTTATTACAAACTTCATAAAGATAAGCAACCCAATTTTATTTAATTGACACATTTTGGTCAATTATGGGAATTATATTCCGATTTATATGATAACTATTTGAGATACTCAAGAATGTTACCTATAATTGTAAAACCTTCATTTAATTGATAAGACTTCATTCAGCTCTGATCAAACCTTTCTAATGAAAGTGATCATATTTTTTGATTGTGATTATATGACCTTAAAGTTCAATTTGCAGCGCCTCTGAAGGATGAATGAGAATATTTTTTGATCAGAAATTGAAGATAATTTATTAGTGGAATAACATAAATGTATTCTAAAGTCAATTTTGATAAAATCATCTTGGCTTTTTTTTTTTGTCTTGATAGGCCTCATATCTTTGTGCTGTAAAAAATATTTTATAGAGTTATTCAGTCAAAAAACCAATAATTTTAACGATCAAATATAAATAATTCCTTTTTTTAAATCTTTTTTATTAATGTAGATTAGACCAGTTAGTTTTTCAACTTTTTCGAACTTACCTACTCAAAATTTCATTTTCCTACAAGGTGATCAATATTATGAGCATGCCGTTTCGAGTGGGAAACACTAACGTTTTCTGGGACGTTCTTAAGACTAACGGCCATCGATATGGTAGCCAATAGGAAGCCTTAAATGTGGCAACAGGACTGGGCTCCCTACAGCACCTCGAAAAAAAATATAAAATGGCTCCAAAATGATTTAGACGACTTCCTCTCACCGGAATTTTAGCCTTCAAACTCGCCGTATCTGAATCTGTTTGATTTTTTTTTGTGGCACACGATCAAACGATAACCCAACCGAACCACCTACACGACCAAAGACGAACTTATCAGTCAGATTAAGTTGGAATTCCAGGATTTGTGAAGAAACAAAATAGCGAAGGCTTGCTCGCACTTTTGGCCTGTTATGGAGGCTGGAAGTTGTTTTATTAAATATAATAAACATTGTATTTGCATAACATCCTTTTTGCGGAACAGATAGTTGGCGCACCCTGTATAGCTGAATCAAGTGTTTTCATTAAATAAAATTTGATTTTTTATTTATGTATGATGACACATGTGAAATGTCTTATATATACTGGGGTGGTCCCAGAAGTACCCAACCTAATAGAAAAACCCTTTTTTTTTTTTTAGAAAATAGGATCTTTATTTTTAATTTCCTTTCAGCTGTCTACACTTTTTTTTTAAATAGAAGACTTTGTGAACTTTTTTTCAAAATTTTTGCTTCGTATTATGCAAAACTTCACTAAACACTTGATTGAAATTTCTTCGCGACATTATTTTTTCTCGAGTGTGAGCAAACGCGTCACCAATCTTGCTTACATCTTTCTCATCTTCAAACTTAAGGATAATATGCGATGTACCACAATTTTTTAAATGCCTACAATATATGCTAACTCTTGTACTTTCAGTCGACGATCCACTAGTGCCGCTTTGGGGATTTTCTAAACAATTTCTGAAATCTTCACCCTAATTGGTTGACCACTGGGATGGTCGCCTTGGCAGCTCGAACAGCTACGTTTAAACTCAGGTAACTAAACATTTTTTTACATTGGGATCAGTTATCCATTTTCACAAATTCACTCACAACATTCGCTATTAATATCTCCTAAACAACTATTAAGCAATGCTCTCTCTTCAAACCTGAAACATATGCTTTGTTGTAGATTGTGGTCCTTCTGATACAGTGATTTATTTAAAAAACTACGACCATTTCTTAGTCAGATCGGGTACTTCTGGGGCTGTCTTCGTAAAAAAATTGACATTAATAACAAGATATAAACTAATTTTATCGAAAGTCTTCATTTAATTCACATATTGCATAATAAACTAACATCGAAGGTATATTAAAGACATAGTTGTTGATATATTACGTAATTAAACACAATGGACAAAAAAAAATGGAAGTTAAACTGAATCTAATGGCTTTAAATATATAGAAACAAGTATTTTTACAACTTATAAACTAATTTGATTGTTTGTGCCTCTTCCAAAATGGCCAATTACTTTCAAATTGATAACTGCATTTTCAAACTTTATATTATTACTCTGGAATAAGGGTTTTAATACAAATCGTTGTAGGAATTGTAATTTTTTCTAATAGATACAAATAATCCAGCTGTTTATGTGTAGGGATGTCAATGTCGATAATGTACCTTTATGTTGGTAACTTGCAAGATATAAGTCCTTTTATTAATTATTTCTCCCTATTTTACAAATTTTAGCAAACGATATCACTATAGTTAGTTTAATACTCTTTGTCAGTACATGTTTAATCTCTCAATGTTACCATTATATACTTTTTTAAATTTACACTGGCAAGGATTTTCATCATTTTCACATCTATATTTATGTCAACTTTAACTCTAAAAGGACCACTGGAATATAATATGTTCCATTTCAAACAAATGGGGATGTAAGCACATATAAAAAAAGTTCTATGAAACTTTTACACCTGGAGTAGTAGGATACTGAACGACTGAATCATTTTAAAACAACTGACCTATATAGCGCCTTTCATCATTGTTTATATTGCAAGGAATGGGTGTAGAGTTCAGGTGCATCTTACTCTACTAATTTGTATATTTACTCCACTTCTAGGTAAGGTATAGACATGAAAAAATTATAATAATATTTAGCCGTATTTAATTTTTTTACCCTGAGCTACTAATTGCAACGTATATGTTCCAATTGAAAGGAACATTTTTATCATCTATTCACAAATTGGTACACATATATTCCATTTCAATAACAAGTGAATGATTTTTTTTCTGCCATTTATATAATATTAACGCTAAAAAGTTTTAAAATTTGTCATCAGATAATTGAGTTTTTTTTAGAGTTAAGAAGTCCAACTTCCAGAATGATTATATGACGCATTACACTCCATTAAAGAAAAGGAAAATACATCAAAATACAAAATAAATCTTTAAAGATCCACTAATATTATGTAAAATACATTAATGAGTTAAAATTCATTATATTACCTACATATCAGTTATTTTACTTTATATTTATATACGTTTGAAAACCATTTTTTATATGTATGATATGGCAAAACCATTTTTATGTGGTTCTAAGAAGATGTTTTACCTTTAAAATCAAAAGGTAGCTATCCAATGACATTTTTTTTGGGGTATTTATAATTTTTGTGCAACTTAAAGTAAACAAATATAACATTAATATAACAGTTCTTTGTTAGGGGATAAAGGTTTCTTCAGTGGAGAAAAAAGGACATTTAAGTCAAAAAATACCTTAATCTTTGTTCAAATTTTGATAGAATCTACCCTCAGTTTGTTCATCATACCGGTACTTGACTGCACCTTTCCTATGAAATATTTTATCTCTGCAAAAGCAATATTGTTTCATTTAGCCTTAACATGATTTTGGAAAAAAACAATCTTTTTGTCATAGAAGTACTATTTCTAAACAAAGTTACATTGTTTAATATCTTTTTATGTAATTAGACAGAAAAGATAAAAACATATTTATTTAATAGGTTTTTCATGAAACATGTTATCATTAATTATTTTTTATTTTAGTATAGGTAAAAACTTTCAACATAGCCAGTAAACTTTATATTATAATAGATGTTAGATGATTTAATTTCAATTTTATTAATCAAATGATCATATCATGCGATCAATTAATAATACAGGAAGTAAGAAATGTAAATTTTTGGATGGAAAACATATTTATCAACGGTTCATTAAGGGAACCCTGTTCTTTTGTGAACAATTGAATTTTAAAAATTTCTCAAGCACAATGTATATAAATATATATAGAGTTCTTCTGTCTGAACCACAACGTCCTTAAAAAGTTTATTTATAGACGTGTTGATAATATGACTCAAATACAAGAATTGTACCAAGAGAAATTAACTTTACAGCAAGGCAATACGATATGTTAAAGAATTTGACTTGTAATGAGACACTGACGAGGAAAAAAAAATCTACAATGACATTCCTATTTCCAATTTAAATAATTAAATAAATAGAATATTATTTTATTTGATTACTTCAATATTAATTAAATTTTACTTCTGAATTTATTAAAACATTTCTAAAAACATACTAAAATTTTCAAGCCAAGCATGCAAGCAACAAACTGTTTAGTTATTTTGAAAGTTTTTAACTATCCCAAAATTCAAGTGTAACAAGTATATTGATGAGGTCATGAATCCTGTGTGGTTCCCTTTAGGGTACATGATGAAGGCTGATGAGTACGACAAAATTATGGACACCTAAGTTCTCCCATGGATCAAATCCATCGTTGGCAATTCTCCCTGGGTGTTCCAACAAGATGGGACACCTGCCCACAACGGAAATAAAACCCAAGAAGGGTTTCAGGCCAACATGCACTTCTAGGCAAAGGACTTTTGACCACTGCAGAGCCCAGACCTCAACCCCTTAGACTATTCTATCTAGGCACCCGTGTGGTCCTATTCTTGCAGGAGACGCCACAAAAGCAACTGCTCCCTTAAGACCTCCGTCAACAAGACCTGTGCCTCCATGAGTGCCGAGTACATCCAGTGGGCCTGCTCGCCATCAATTCTGAGGGCAAATGCATTAACTAAAACATGTTCTTTGGATTTCTATTAATAATAAATAAACTTCTTTCCTAATTCACTTAGGAGCCTGGCATGGACTTCAATACTTTGTGTCTCAGAATTGGCCAATAATAACGGTTGACCCGGTACGTGTCAAAATTTAATTCCATTCTCATCGTTAGTTTAGAAGTTAGAGTCGTTTTGTTACGTTTATTATTCTTACAAGAACGGCGGGTTTTTTTGTAATGTTTGCATTTATAAAAAAAAGAGATTTATCAAAGCAGGAATTAACGACGTACTATTTATTTTAATAGATGCACTTTATATTATGAGAGAGATAAATAATTTTTCTGTTTAATAATGAATAATAAATTTACTTAATAAATGTAACTACTTTTTATTTTTATGCATCTTAATTGAGTCAATTAAGAAAATGGCTTGTATGTGTATTTTTCATACATATAAACATATTATATAACGTGTGTAATAATAGGATATTTATAGCCTTTAACATCTTGAGGCTATGGATATTAGGTAAAATGAGTCTTCCGGTCATAAAGTATACTCCCCCTTATGTAATAAGAGATGCTGCCTCAAATGAATAAAAACACATAGATTGGTTGCTTAGAACGTTTTATTTTTGTAAAGTTTTATTTTTTTGAATCTGTTTCTATTGTTGTTTGAAATCATGTAAGTTAATGTATCATTGATTATATTGTCATTATTCTTGTAGTGTAGGCTTAGTGGATACTGAGCCATTTTGGTTAATTTTCAATCTGAGTTGGTTAAAGAGAATCATAAAAATGTATAAATACTAGACAGCTAAGCATAAAATCATGCTAAATTCGTAAATCATCTCATTAGTATTGAGATTCGTCTATTTATTGACAGCAGCAGCCCAGTATATGGATGCATTTACCTTCCCCCAGGGCTGGAAAGCCCCTTGCAGTGCTCATGATGATATCTGCTCGGCATGAGAGCAAAATCATTGCAGAATCGTTTGTCTGTAAAGTGAAACGTGAGCTGATTGCGTCAAATTATGGCTTTGTAGCTGTGACTTTTAGTAAGGAACATTGCAGAATGTTTGACCAGAAGCAGGACGATAAATTCATTGATAAAGTTCAGAAGATGGTGGACAAAAATACCGGTGAAGGTTAATTCCTAGATTAAAGAAAATGCTCAAAAGACGACGTTTGTTTGGGAGTAAAAGTTTGCACCCTATCACACTTCCAAAAAATCGCAAAAATGGATGTCTGACAACTTCCTTGACTTCAACCCCCCAGATGTATGGCCTCCTACCTCAAGCAACTTTAATGCCATGGACTTCTATGAGTGAACACGGGGGAGAGAGATACCTACAAAACTGATACTAAAAACTGGGACGACCTTGTCAACAGAATCAAGGCTGTCTTCAGCAACCTTCCCACGGATGTAGTCCCTAAGGCCTTATTTCGGATCGAGGCTTAGGTTAGCTTCATTGAATATAAATAATTTGTTTATACCCTTGTACAATCTGCAAAAAACTGTTTGTTACTAAATACATTATTGGCAAAGTTATTATGTTTTTAGTTTAAATTGTTTCAGGGACTTAAATAGCCTCCCCAGTCCGCACCCTGTATTTGAAACCACATAAGATATTAGCCTGTATTGAAAAGGATGACAGAATGTTGGGCGAAACTAACTTTTAAATTATAAAACTAATAGGTAACACGAACCCCTGAATTGCAATTAGAGATGAGTTCTATAAAGTTTATCAAATAACGTCTCTGAAAGAATACATAAAATGAAGCCTTGTTACTGATTTTTTTAATTAATTTTACAGTGAATATTCTTATAAAATCATTAAAGAGAGGAACAATAGGACCATTGACGCCTTTTGGATTGCATTGGAAGACATCAATAACGAACAAATTCGGCGGAGTATATCAGTAAATCCGAAAAGATAACCGAATGAGATTGTATATTATCGGTTCACTAGACTAAGTTTCTCCAAAAAACAGTCAGTGCCAATTTTATTTTTAGAGCTTTGTTTACTACAGCAAAGCAGAAGTTGCTAGGTTATCGATTTGCGACAAACATCGTCTCTATTTTTCAACAAGTATTACACTGAAGACTTTATTGTATCGTTGTTCTAAAGTAACGCGGTTAATACATCTCAGAAGTTTAAAAAAACCATAAAGTAACAAAATTTACAGTATAGTGTGTAGAGATTTCATTGCAAAAGTCAAAAGTATTGTGACTGGAGGATAGTGTCCTAACCGTCATTGCAAATGAAGTGCACTAATGGTACAAATACAGTTTTGATAACTTTTGAGAGAAAATCATTTGGCCTCTCTTTTTACCTGACCTTAAGTATCTTGTTATGATACTTATACAACTAAAAATACCATTTGAGCAGTTGAAATTCACTTAAATGAGCCTTCGGGATGGTGGAAGGGGGTTATGCCCAGAAATTTGACGACGTTATATAAGGCGAGTTTCATTATCGCTTTATTTTATAAAATACAGTGTAGGGACCTAAGCCTACAGTAGAATGCCTTAATTTGGAAAAAAATGAATTTTAAGTAAAGGAGATAAACAATTACTAAAAAAAAAAAAAATTACATCCATTGAAAATACAGTATTTTTTTCTTATGCTTATTCTAATATAAATCAAAGTCTGTGTGTAATATAATTTTTCTGATTCCAGACCACCCTGTAGACTGATATGTATGTAGACAAGTGTGGAGAAGATTTTGCAATATAGGCGGAAGAACAGGTGACTATGGTCCTGTAACATCATTGCACACACCGGCTCCAGGTAGTTGAGTGAACGTTACCTCCATATCAACAACAGCAATGTTGACGATGAATCCTCCTCGACTTACTATTATCATTAGAACGTACGTAATTGTGTCTTTAGTTTGTTACAGATTCTTTTGGAGTAAAGGTGATTTTGAAGGCAGGGAAATATTAATACGTGTTTTGACATTTTTAATAAAGTGATTTCTTTCATATTTTCAACAATGAAGAGTGTTGACGAATGCACTCTACGATAATATCAGAGTTAACCCATTAAAATATTTTGTCTAATAAAATTATTAATAAGTGACGTTACTGAATAATTGATCTGTGATTCCTTATTTGAAACTATTTGCACGGTTTGCATTGTATATGGCTCATAAAATATACAACTTTCCTATTAAATTAACGAGTGAAAACTGATTCGAATGACTTGGATCATTACGTACCTATAATAATAATTATCGATCCTGAAAGTGCATCATTAAGGGTTGTTATTTAATCACCCTACGGGTGCCATCCACTCATGCGTTTGAAATGTGGACTTGTATATATATTATAATTGAGGATCAATAATGTGCTGTTAGCACGGTGTTACTTGACTCATACAAGTATTTACATTGTATTTGGTTGTCAGCTGTGGATGTTTCTACTTTTTCCCCTCTTATCAATGCTATGAACACTGATGCACTGAATTAGAAATAATTCTTGTCAAACTTTCAACAGTCTCTAATAATTTCATAGTTGGGAAGAATTAACTTTGATTTTTGGCATGTTTTTATTTATGTTTTGGGAGGAAGGGTTGCGAGCTATAATAAATTGTTTGATAATAGTGTGCCATCATTATTAAATAGAAAAAAAAGTATATATTTTTAATAATTTATTCATATAATATCTATTTACAAATATACCTCAATTTATACAAAACAGAAAAAGGGTTGAATTTGCCTCTTGACTTTGAGCTTAGTCATCGTTAAACAATTGAGTACTAGGTGGATAAACACCCCATTTAGAGCTCAAATATCACATAGTACATATTTGTACATGGTTTTCATTATTGAAGAAGTATACTTAGGGTTGTGAGTTTTGTTGAGTTGACTGAGCACGTCCGTAATTGTTATCTGGTTCTTGGGTTTTATTCCATCAGCTATTTGTTTTTGACAATGGTATAATTTACTGGTAGAATTATCCAATAAATTTGGAATTTTATTTTCGGCAAATTATAATATTTACATAGTTATTTATATATTCAATCTAATGAAAATTTGTGAAGTTGTTGCAAGTGATCTTGTGGTTTGATTGATTCTATGTATTGTATTCTTACAGTTTTAATAACATTTGTGATCCTTAGCCTGAATCGTACTGTACCCTTGATTACATGATCAGCTGTGACCATCAAACAGTTCTTGGTGATACTAGTCTTTAGAGAGCTAACAGTGTTGTAGGAGCATTAGTTGACTTGTTCTTGAAAGATATGCCAAAGATAGTATTCGAGAATGTTAAAATCTGGATATTGCTAGCCCAGATTCAAACCTTCACGAAAAATTGGACCCTCTCAAATATGGACTGACTGAGGTGCCTTGGAGGGATGCCCCTGGCAGAGTTCTGCACATGTAATCCATTTTTTGGCTATATTTCCTCCATCCAGGGTAGCAAGACGTCCTTCAAGATCTTCAGGTACTCGGCTGTGTTGATCTTAAGTTTAGCCTCAATGAAGAATGACAAATACTTGAAAATCTCTTCTTTTTTTGGAAAATCCTACAATTAAAAAGCGTTTACGATAAATATTGAATTTTTTACCAATTTTCAATTATTTTATTTGAAATCACATTCCATAGAAGGTCTTCACGTGATGTCAGCAATATTGATATTAGTCATATAGAGTTTTAAAATAGTAAAAACACTATTTTCATTATAATTTAGCTTTTCTTATATATTAGACCTTAATAGTATCAAAAGTATGATCATCTTATACATTCATATTTTCTTAGTGTAGCCAATAAATTAAATATTCCATTTGGAAAGATGAAAAAATTTCCTCCCGAATTAATATAAAGAAAAAATTAATGGTTCTAATTTAGCCATTTCATATGGATTTTCATTTAAACCTTTTAATTTTATTTCATTCAAGTATCTCCATCTTTGACCATAAGTAGGGATTATCACGGGAATTTCAAACATGGTACATTTAAATAAAAACTTGTGATTCTATGTATTTTGAGTGATGATTGGAGAATCAGTATTTAAAAAATTGAAATTCGGTTGTAGAGGCTCTGTTTTGCACCATTCACTTTCCAGGAAAAGCTCAACATTTGAGCTTTAGTAAACATGGGAAAGTATTTAAGTTCATATAAACCGTGGTGGTGCTTTTTTGTTCTTTTAAAATATTTTATTTTTAAAAAGTTTTGTATAGGTTAACTACGTGCACCCCAAAAATCTTGCATTTGTTTTTCAGAAAAAATAAGACTTATAAATACGTCTAGACTTTCGATTTTGTCCACAGAAAACTGTAAGCGTTCAAATTTTGATATGAGACAAAAAAATTGCTAGAAACACATTGGGATCATGCTCAAACATTCAAATAACTCAGATAGCATCTCCTGAAACAAGCTAAGAATTTGGAATTTCCTCATTCTTATTCGATTTTCTTAATTGTCATCCCAAAAAACATATATCTCATGAATTTTATCAGTTTTAAGCTTCTTGATCTTAAAATTGAAGATCCTCAGACACGGAGGCGTGCTCCTGTGAGAATCCCTAACCATAAGCCATCATTTTTTTTGGGAACTTTGTCAATTTTATTAAATAATTATCTCTACTCTATGTCCATAACATGGTGTAACTTCAGATGTATGATGCAATTTGTGACTACAGTAAAAAGATCTATATTATTATAAAATCTATTTTAGAGAGGTATTGATAAAGAGGGGGATGTATAAATATGATCTGAAGCGTGTGGAAAGTTTTATTTAACTGGCAATCCAAGCAAAGTTTTTTGTTTTTTTCTAATATATTTTCTAAAGCTGCCATTCTTCCTAAATTTAATCTCATTCCGAATTATTTTGTTCTGGAAGAGAAAGCATATCGCTTGATGATTAGTTATGTAAATCTTGTGTTGTTGTTTTTTGTTTTGTTTTTGGAATTGTTAGTCTGAGGAAGGAAATTTCTTTTTCTTATCTGTTATCATTGTTATTTAACTCCTGACTAGTGAGCCTCCTTTTCTATTACATTCACAACCTGATTGAAACTTTGTGTGTGCTCATAGTGAGGGAGACTAACATTGAGAATTTATTGCTAATTATAATTGTAATTTCTTGTTAGATTTCAGAGTAAAATTGAAGATCCACATCTAAACAATTCTTGCCAATGTCCTTGTTTATTTCCTTTTTCCTCCTCCTCCTCCCTTGTCACTTTGATTGTAGCTGATTTAATGGCACGTCATGACAGCTAAGCTCCTCTCCTTCAAAACCTTTTTCAAATGGTCAGAGGTACCATGTTTACTTTCGTGGTCTTTTTTTAAAATACCCAAAATGCCCATGATTTTCATCACAATTCATGATCCAAAGGGAGTAGACCTGAGGATTGGTTAGAGATCGATAAGTAGGGGTTTAAAAGCCTAAGCATATTTTAGTGCGCAAGTTTTGTTGTTACTGGAAACATGTGCAATGTTTTTGTTTTTTACTTTCTAAGCCTATTATCATCATTCTTTCATTCTTGAGGAAGGAGCATCGAATTATGAAGTGTAATTCCAGATGTGTATGCTAATGACAGACAGAGAGTAATACTAAAGATTTGATGGGGATATATAAGTGTAGGTTTAAGGATGAGTTGGGCTCAGAGATCATGACAACTAAGCTGCTCTTTTCCCAAACATTCTTCAAATTGTCAGGGCTACCTAGTTATTTTTCCATTTATTTATTTTTATACAACTTTATTGATGAATTACGTATTTATTTCTATTACAAGAATAATTGACAAACTTTAGGATTGATTTCATTCCTTTAATGAAAATAGTTACTTGCTTATATTATAGAAATGAAGCAAACATTGAATTTAACTTAAAAAAAACATAATAAAGTATATACACATGAAGGAAGTAATGTTCTTTGAAACATAAGAATTGCAAGTCATTTGCATATTGCAAATTTCTTGTTAATAGAAGGAAACTTTTATAGAGTTAAATATTTTTTTAAAGTATTTTAAACTTACTTGTAATTCCCTCAGTATGAACGTATAATATATGCTTTTTATATTTAGCATTTAAATGGAATTCATTTGTATCTGGAATTATACATTGATAGTGAAGGCTAAATGTATATTGCAAATTAAAAATTCCATTCAATATCGTTATATATGTACTTATCACCCATTGATCAAAATCTAAACTCCCTTTCCTTTCAAACGAAATAAAAGATCAAAAATACATTTCTTCAGTCACTGCAATTCACATCCATCAACTTCACTAGATACCAGTTGAAAAAGATTAATAAATCTATGAACCCAGGGATGCTAATTAATCAAAAAACTCTTTTGTGCAAATATTTTCTACGAAGTATTAATTAATTCTTATTCTACCTAAATCCAGTCAAATATTGATTAGTATTTTAATTGATATTCTTTTTAGGTAAGGGAAACCTTTTATTATAAGCAGAAACAATAGCCAAACTACTAGGTTTTTTAATTTTTGGCTTGGAGGTGTTCACACTTTTTTGGTTCATCTGTGAAAAATTTCCATTCGGCCCCTCATTTGTTCATTTTTTTAAAGCAAACCTATTCTACGTGATCATTTTTGGACAAATTTAGTTGGCTACAAAAAAAAAAAAAAATACAGACGAGATTTTTCGGTACGAGAAATGATGAATGCAAAAAAAAAATACCGATATTTCACTTTGGGAATTATTAGAGGTTGTGTAGTTTGTAGCAGAGTAATTTATGATACCCTTGCAGACAAAACATTTTGATCATTTGTTCGTCGTTTTGCAGCTTGGTTTTATCTTTGGCCCTAAGGTAAAAAATGTTTTTAGTTAAGAATTAAAAAGGAGCAAAGTAGGGAACGGCAGCTTAAACGCCATTCCAAAAAAAAAATGTCTTCAGACACTCTAGCACTCGATAATGAACGAAAAGCATACTACATTAATCCTTCTAGTGGTCTAGCCAGATTGAAAGCTTGTTTCTCGATTTTGTGTGTGGGCTGTTTGTTATAGAGGTTTTTAGTTGATGGAGTATTTTGTTTGTTCAATTATTAAAAACGAAACAGACTCTATTTTATTAATTTTTGACTGTATCTTACTCATTGGTCAAACCAATTTCTTGTACGGGACATTGAAAATCCAGGCTTTTCCCCCTTAACTTATCTTACTTGTATTTATTCACAAGTCTTTTAATTTCTCATATCGAAGCATTTTATTTTCTATCACAGAATTGCCATATACTTAGTCTAAAGACTAATATTTCCTTTGTATAATATGAGAACGAACCAGAAAACGATTTCCAGACTAACTCATATATCAAAGAGTCTTCATTTGTGATATTTTCTTTATTTTCACAGTTTATCGATTTGGAGCCAAAAAATAAATGTAAAGTATAACAAAAAAAGATGTCAATTATATTGCAAAAAAAAAAAAAAAAAATAAGACATTTTCTAGTCATTTTTTCATAAATGACAATGACATCATTACTGTTCTAAGTTCACATAAAATCTTTTAGTTTTCCATCAAACTAATCAAGGTATCAAACAAGGAAAAAAAATATGGATGTTGTTAAACAACTAATGAAGATGTAATTAACATTTCAAATGAAAAAAGAGTCCTATGGATCCAACATCAATGGAAGGCTTAGTAATTTTTCAAACATACAAACAGTTTGCATTTAGTGACGAAAGAGACGTGAACCTTCGTAAAATTTATTATATTTATAGATACAAATGTCATTCTTGACATTGTGATAATCAAGCAACTTCAACATAACAAAAATTGGGACACGAGTAATCAATTGGTAGGAAATGGCGGGAAATATAAGCTATTTGAGCAGCTGAACGTCTTAAATTTGGTTGTAAAGTTAAATCTCTACTTATAACTTATAACATTATGAGTTTATACACACCCAAACCTGCATTAAACAGTAAGGCAAGAGAAACGGGAAAAAGCGACGGCTTTGTAGAAGATACTTCTTAAACAAAGTTTCTTATATTGTAACAGGTCAAAACAGAACAAATGGATTTGCCCACTTAGTGCAGTGACATGCTTAAAACATGTATTCCTTAGACCAATTTGACTATATTTATCTTTTTTTCTTTTCAATAAGACTTTCTAACTTATTGTTTTGGATACTGATCTTTAATTTGAAAAAAAAAAGAAATGCTGTAAAATTATTTTCTTTTAAAATTTGATCTATAATATACTAAATTCGAAATTAAGCTAAAAAAGAAAAGAGCACAATAGTGACCTTTGCCTAGGTATAGCGATTAAAAAAGGAAAAACAATTGATACGTATGCTTTTTCTTCTTTTTGTTAATTTTTTTAATGAGTTGTGGATGTGATAAAGTCCCTCTAAAAGAAGAAGCCTCTCTTTGTAGTAAATTGATTCAAGAATGCATAATAAAATAAATATATACTTATGAATTGAAACTTTTTTTACTTATATTAGTTTGTGATCCAGGTTTCAGATAGGTGCACCGTGTTGCGGGGTTATAATATAACTCAAAGAAGGATAATAGCTAATATGGGATGAGCTTAGTTGTAGCTTGACAAACACCTTTTGAATATTTATATATCGTCCTCCTCCCGTTATATCATAATGATAGGCAAATATATTAGAAGGAAAAACCTTCCTCATCAGCTGGGAACACAGATCTCGAAATTATTGTCCATTATCCATACTACGAACTCTGTTTTGCAAGTAAACAAATTGCATCCGGTTGATATTAACAAAGGTCTTAATTCAGTAAAACCATATGTCTCGCTCCCGCCTTCTCCTCGCACTCTTGCACAACTCCCTACTCAAATCCTCACTAACCTTACTTTGATTAAGTCAAAAACATGGCTGGAATATTATCAACTTAATTAATAAGTGCCAGCCTACTGAAAATATTAATGATAATTTGAACGAGCCCATTCCACCTATATAACAGCAACTTCTTCATAATTAATCATTTTAATACAACTTAATAATGCAGAACGTACATAAATTCCATGCACACTTTGCAACTCATTTGCATGAAAATAAAAATAATAAGAATATTAAAGATAATTGCATGCATTTGCTTGTAATTTGGTTTTTGGTGAAATGGCTGCGCGGGAAGATCAAATAATGCATGTAATGTACGTAAATAATAAATAAAGTAAATGAAAGTATATTTTACTGATGTTATCTTCGTGATGGTGTGAGAGAAGGTGGGTCATTAACTTTTTTGTTGCACATTTGACAACAGCTCAATGGACCGTGATTTCCATATATGAAAATAATATTATATATAGAGGTAACAACTAAAATATGCTTCTTGTTGTTGCTACCTGAATATATATTGGATATTTTCTAAAGCTGTTACCATTATTCTGGTGTTACTGAAGAGATAATATATGTTTATTAATAAAACAAACTTTATCCATGTGTGGGTTTTTTTTCTGTATGTCTCTCTGGACGATGTCATTTTTATGATATATAGCAGGCTTTTTTGATTGCAGCATCGAACATGTATACAGGGTACACTGTATAAAGGGTTATTTGATGTATATATTTGTTAAAGTTGTATAAAATATCAATATTGACATCTCACATGCGTTTTCCATCTTACATCGAGTGTGTATACAGAAAATACTTATATAGTGATCCCGGATGTATATCTTAATTGACATACATTTATAGTATATGTTAAGAGCTGCTTAAATTAAGTATGAAACGCTGGTATGACAAAATGAGTAAAATCTAGCTTGCATTTTCTTCAATTCATATTTAAAAGAAAAAGAAATGGGAATACTTTCTATAAAAATTTCAAAAATGAATGTGATTTTAAATGAGGCTTGACAACGAGCTAAAGTATTCCCTGACTCGTCAAATCATATTTTTTTAAATTCTAGCTGTCATTATTACTCTTGAGAAGATTAAATATTTGTAGAGTTGAGTGGTTCATAGATAAAGTTATTTTATTCTTCAGAAACAACATTTAAAAATGAAGAAAATATTCAATTCATTGAATATCTCAACCTTTTCTTCCAAAAGTGGATGCTACTCTTTGTAATTCATGAGTACAAACTCGTGGTAACACTCTGAAGGATGAAGAATAAGGATAACATCCTTACAAAAATAAAACGTAATATTCAAGTTTCGAGCAACAATAAAACTAGCTCTCTAAAAACTGCAACAATTCTTGTAATCACAAATGCTACTCCGTCATTAAAGACGGAGATGAATACTGAGGATTTGTTGGTGAGTTATAATTGTAAGTGCCTGTTGGAACAGAGTACAATGGAGAATCAACATGGGAATAATTTATACCTTTTCCCCTACTAGACATCAGTGAGTGGGATTTGTGTTTAGTGTGTCCCTTTCATAGTTGCTGGCAGCTAATCCAAGGAACGTCATGACAGCTAAGTTTCTCTTCTTGCAAACATTCCTCAAATTGTCCGGGTTACTATGGCAAATTTTTGGCTTTAGTACATCGAAATATGTGTGTATCTTATGTAACTTTATACATATGACTGACTGTCAAGTGTACTCTAAGATAAATTACTGTATGTGACAACCATTAAAATATAGTGTTCATCTAGCGAAAAATACGAACACATTCCTTTCAGATGATCTTCATTAAGGACTAAAAAGATATATAAATAAGTATGAAGTTTATAAAAATATTAAAATATTTTATAGCCTTATAAAGTCAAAAATGGTATGATCGGACACTCCTATAAACCAATATAACTGACCGAAGATTTTAAAGCCATTAAGTTGTAGGCAAGACCAAGGACAATTACAACACTTTTTGTGCTTGGCTCAATTACTATTAGTTAGTTTAACATAAGGACGTAAAATTTAAAAAAACGTAAATGTTTACAGTTGTTTAAGCTTCCTAAAAGGTTTTAGCAGTCAATATTTTTTTTTCATAAATTGTATTTGAATGTAATCCGTCAAATGTTGCAACTGGCCTTGTAGTCAAAGAAGGTTGCAAATAGTAGGATGTTTGTTCAGTTCAGTCTTAGAACCTGTCCTTCTGGCCTTTGGTAAAAGTCCTTAAGATTCTTTGTCCTTAGGTATGTTGGTAATAAAACTGATTCAATAAAGAAGAAGTGAAGTTGAGGAACGTCATCAAGGTCCAAACTTTATGAACTGGACCGGACTGAGGCTGAACTGGAAGGGACTGTATTCTTGAGACCTAAATATGGACAGTCACATCACTATTTGCAACAGTAAAAATATACAATTATAGTTAGAAATTTAAAAAATTAGACTGATTATTTTATTTTTTGAAGTGAAGGGAAGTTATTTAAAAAAATCCTAAACATTAGGAGGAAAATTGATCACTTTTTTGCAACTGTTACCTTGGTACAAAATGTTGCGAAGTTATTTCTAAATTTTGTTAAAATTATATCAAACTAATAGTAAATTAATCAATAATTCAAATATTAGCTAGAGGAACAACAACAAAAAACTGACGCATTATTATAAATATTTTTGATTTTTTTCCAAAATAATTTGTATTCTATTATAAAATTGGCATGTAAATTTTGAAGCCCGGTACTGTTGCCTTCAATTTTTTTGACTAAAGACATTTTATAATAAACTATTTAACTTTAGGTTATTTCGTAGTAAAACCATTTTGCATAAATATATATATAAATGATGTTTATAGGTCGTTATTCTATATTTTTTGTTGAAATTGCTATTCCCTTTTAATTTAAAAAAAAAAATGTTATTTGTTACTATAAAAGGCATTAAATTGTTGTTTAGATGACACGAGGTTTTAGTATCGTATAATGTTTATTTGTAAAACCATGAGTATTTTCCAATATGAATACAACATCATGTGTAATGATAATTTATAAATGAGAGGGGATTAGCATTTCTTATATTCGTATCATCTAGTGTTTTTTATTATACTAATTTTGTTACCTAATTTATCCCTGGATAAACATTACGCGTTTTGATTTAAAAAAATCAAAGAGAGCATAAAGTTCAATAAAGGTAAAAAATGGAACGACGTAGCTCAATGGACAACACTCTCCTGGAAAATTATTATTTTGAATTAAATGTATGTTGGTTCGCGCCCCGGTCGTCCCTATAGAAGGAAATATACATTATGCATATGGATTTAAGACAAGATTCCTTGGCCAGTTGAAGAAAAAGTAATACTGTAATATTTACTTATACTTAATCAGTGTAACTCCATCCGACCAATTAGAGGAACATTTAACAAACAACACATTCATAAAAAGGGAAAATGGCTTTAAGGTGAAATGGTATCAGGCGAAAATGACTACCCCCGTTAATTTCTTTGCTGTAGCTTTTGGATGTTCGAGAAGAGACGGTGATAGCAGAAAGTTGGAAGTTCAATTATTGCAAACTTTTAATAATAAAGGAATAACTATAGGAGATAGTAAGTTTGTCGTTGATGAGGAATTCGGGAGCGGGAAGAATTGAACATGGAGTCAATCCGTGGACTGAGGGATGAGGGGAAGTTAAAATAAAAGCATGTAGTGCCTCACATAATAAGATGTGATCTCGTTCGGCTTCATCCCTTAGTCCACAGATTCACTCCTTGTCCCTCCACCCTGTTATTCCAAAATAAAAAATCTCACAACCTCTTCCACATACTAAGATCTTCCATCTACTTTATTTATCCTCCAAGGTGCTAATTGTCCGAATATGTCAAAAAAAGTATCTCTCCTTTTACTCCAATAAGTTATTAAGGAAAGTTATTTCCTTATTATATTACGATAATTGAATTTGGACTTTAGGCTATCGCTGAGTCCAATTTCGAGATAGAAAGAGAAAGTATGACGTGCAGAAAAACTGATACGATGTAGCCTAAAAGGGACTGTTGCAAACACCCGGATCTACCCTGCCTTTTCATATATCTACAACTAATATGCTTTTAAAATCAATACAAATACCTATATGTCTAGGCTAATGAGTCCTTCAAATGATGTAGTTTCATCATAATAATAGTAACTTCATCAAAATATTGGATTTCGTCTGTTAATGTCTTTTATATATATACATAAATATAACGGTTCTAAGGCAAAATATCATGGGGTCTTTTTTATTAATCACATAGAAAACTTCATTTAAATTAGCAAAATTTGAAAATATATTGTGTTCATAATACATATATTAAAGCCATTCATATATTATCTTTTTTATTATATTCTTTTATGGGTTTCAGAGCTGTGTTATACCTACCTATACACCGTATGTGCAAATATTCTATTATAGTGCTTGAATAGTCAAGCCTTCTACCTAACTATGTATGTATTAAGAAATAAAATATCTTTTTATATTCACGACTATTTTAGTAAAAAAAATATTTACATATTTATTTTTAGTACGTTTTATACTAGGGCAAATATCCTCAAAAAAGGGGAGAAATTTTTGCAGATTTTACATGTATTCATTCACTTGCCTTCATAGGTGGATATTATAATCCACATATGTATGTAGTTACACTGCCCATCCCTTAAAAGCTTTATACTAGCCTTGTTGTATGTCGAAGGTAAATACATACCATAGGGTTTGAAGTCTCTGACAACCATAATATACATTACAGTAAAGAGCCATTTTTATCGTAATACTCTTGACCGGCGCCACCATTCTATGATCAATTTGGGGAAAAGGTATTTCAAAAGGATGGAATGGAATAAGTCCACCTCTTTTCTACCTAAATATGGATCTTAGTTAAGGGGCGATGTCCAGAGTTATAATTTCTAAGCTAATTTGGTATATAAAAAGAAGAAACCGATAATCAACCTGGCAATGCTTATGATTGGAAGGAGAGCTGCTTAGCTGGCATGCCTTTTTATTATACTATCTACAAACAGTTATGAGATAAAGGGGAAAAATCTGTATCTAGCAACAATAAAGACACGAACTACTCTAATATCGATCCTTAATTCTACTCTTTGTCCAAACAGGACTTACATTTGTAACTCCCAATAAATCCTAGGAGTGGGATTTGTATTTATTTCTATCATTTCAAAGCTACTGGCAGCTAATTAAATTAAATGTCATGACAGTTAAGCTGCTCTCTTCCCGAACATACCTCACATTGTGAGAGTGACCACATTAATTTTTTTAACATACAGATGGATTATATTATTTTCATTTATGGTCATGGCGCTTTATCACATCAGCTACAAGTAGCTGTGAGAGGAAGGACGAAAACACAAATCCTAATCCCTATATGGAAAGAAAAATAGGCTAGAACTACTCCAATATCGAATATATAAGTGTGATAATATGAGACGCTTTTTCAAAATCAAAAATCAAAATATGAAACTAAATTGTTTTTATTTAGCTACTAATTAGGTAATAATAAATCAGCAGTATTCTATGTTTGATAAAATTATCATAATTTACTACATTGTATTCTATGTTTACTATTTAATTTGGGTTAACACAACAATTTTAATCCACTATAAAGCTCAATTAAAAAAATAATTTGTCCGTAGAAAAGGTAAAAAAATCAAATGAGTTGAACAATTAGACTGAATTTAATATGGCTCAAAGATGACGTCACATGTACAAAAGTAGTAATTCTAGAATGAATAGTAAATTGTGTATATTATTCATGGCCTCACATTACTTCAGTTACCCCACCTACTTTTCAGAGGTACATTTATTGCAAAGAAAAAGTGCGATATTTTAAGTGAAACTAATCTATGCTGAATTTTTCATTGATTAAATAGAGTTTTTATTATTTTTAGTACAATTTAAGTTCTAGAATTTTGTTTGATTAATTGTTATTATTCACCATTTTCTTCAATCAAAACGAAGTATAGTTTCTATTCTTATAAAAATAGGTTCTTTATGGTTGACTACATCCAAAATGATGACATTATGTAAAAATGGTCTATCAATTAGGTTTTTGATTGACATTATTGAAGATATTTAACCAAATTGAAAACAGTGGTCATGTAGCTCAAATTATTATTGTATGTTGGAAAGACAAAAAAACTTCAACCTATTTCAAAATATGGTCTGATACTAAAGCTAATAAGTATAGCTATTACATATACCTCTATAGCTCATGCAATTTTTCAGTCTCCTTTAGTGAATAACTTTTTTATAACTGGGTGAACTGGATAAAAAAGAAACCTAAAAAATAAAATGTATTTAATTAGATTTCCAAAAGTTTGTCAGAGTGGCGCCCCCTTGGCTTCAATATAAGATTCTAGCGCCCCCCTCTCGCCTAAAAAAATGTAATTTTTTGATCCAAAGTGAAAATAATGGGATGGGTGTATTTGGCCGTTCTACCAAATATGATAATGGAAAACAATAAATATAATTTAACCTTAATTAACAATACTGGACAGAGATCAACTCAATGTAGTTTTTCGTTAAATCGTTAAAACTGTTCAATATTATAAATGCAAAGCTGTCGAAACACTCTGGAATTGAGGAAATGTGCTATGTACCATGATAACAGTATTAACTGATTTGTGACGTTGACAACTCAGATATTTATGCTTTCAGATGCTGTGGATGGCAAAAAGTACTGCAAGTATACCAGGTACTGATTTTCAAGAAACTAATGAAGCAACAATGACAACCCATCATGGATGGTGCACCGCAATAATATGAGCAAGTGGCATGTTTTTCTCCTCGAAAAAGTTATCGGTGATATCAAATAACAACTCTCCTTTACTATTTATTATAAGATTTCTTACAAATATGATTTCTTGAATCAAATTTTCATCTTTGACAAGAACAAACATGAGCGAGAAACACATATTCATTTCCAAGTAAAATGGCCTCATTTAACTGCAATATAAATGATTTTGCAACAAGAATGCTTCACAATTTATTTTCTATCTTTTCAGCCATTTAATCTATTATTCCTTGAATGGAGTTATGAGTCAGAGGTATAAACTTAATTATTTGGCCTGGTGACTTATGTAGAACTGTGTACATAATCTTTCCTACAGCCAATCATGTAAGCCTTACTAGATCTAGCCATCAGCAAATATACGTTGTAGGAAGTATGCAATCTGTTAGTGGATTGTTGTGAACTGATAAGAACCATATTTCGAATAGTTTTTCGTTCCTATAACTTTTGTCGAAGCAGCAGACAAATAGGTTTCATACTATCTTAATACAATTCTATAATGAATGGACGTCCTTTGAGTACTTGCTTGATATTTTAGAGTAGATAAATTGGATTTTAGTTGATGGATCTAACAAATTTTTTAAACAAATTCGTTTTTTAAACAATTTACATTACTTTTCACAAATTTTGGGAATCAAATTAATGCCACTCAGTTTCGATGAGGTTGCGTGTATTATATAAAATAGTAACAACAATATTACCATTTGTGTAACTACTTTTTAACTCTCAGTCAATGAGTATATAGGTATGTAAAACAAAAAGGTCAATGCAGGCAGTTTAAATGAATTGGCAGGCTTCTTTTGTAGTGCGTTAAATAGCTGAAATTCAAGTCAACTTCGGATGATAAAATATGAATAAATATGGACCAAAATATTTACTCTTATGTATAGTATTCTTCATATTTTTCTGGCTCACTCCTTCCAATCAGGTGACGTGTTGCTCTTCTAGTTCTTTATATATCTTCTGTTACCTCATCCCTCACATAAAAAAAAAATTATAAATCCAAGAAATCAAAAATTAAAAACAAAGGAACGACTTTTAAGTAGTGTTGAATTGGTCTAAAAATAGAAAGACCGCAGTCTTATCAGACCTAAGACTGTTCCTTATCGTTTTTTTCTGGAAACTAAAATAGTTGAAACTACGTAGTCACTACTTACGAGTAACTACGTCGTTTGAGTGGCGGAAGTTCCATTATAATTCTTCTTTCAAAGAGAAAAGATACCTGAACTTAAAAGTGGGGAGTTGTTACTAAAACGTATGATTATACGTTTTAGCTATCATTCCTTAGTACTGATACATGTTAAAAAATATCAGACTGATAAAAAAAACACAGAAAAGGGAGAAAGAAAACTGATTAGGATATTTGTCATCGGACCAATCCAACTCTACTTTTAAGCAACACAGTTAATTAAATTCCCCGACCCTCCATTAAAAAGCCAATATAGGATTCAAGCATAAACAAGGCATTATCAAGATAAATAACGATTTGCATATAATCCTTTAAATAATTTAGAAGTATAGCGAAAAGTATTGGTAGGCAAATGTGGATTCAAAAGAATAAAAAGTTTTTTGTTTTTTTTTAATGTCGGGGTGTAAATTATTCCAATTCACTAAACAAGCTTTAATATGATTTCATAGTATTATAAAATAAATGTACTATAAAATCTCAAATAAGTGTATATTTGATGCAACGGCTTCCAGGATAAGAAGTACTCAATAACTCAATAAACCTATAAATATACACCCATCCCACAACTAATTGAAGGGAACCATAAAAATGGATTCATAAAGGATATGCACGTTCATGGTGTGTGTATATTGTATATCCATTTGTGTATTATGAGTGTAAAATTGTATTCTATACATTTGTTTATCTATTTTATGGTTGTTGTTTTTAAAAAAAAGAGGTGTATGAGTGATCAGTTATGGCTTTATCCCCTTCGTTATTTCATTTGAACGTGTTGTTTTATGAGTATGGGTTATTGCTGTTGTTTAGCGTTAGGAACATTTGTTGTTGGTTTTTTACACTAATGGCTTTTTTTATTATATGGGATTTGAAGGTTTGTGCTAGCTGTTAAGGACATTTATTTTATTATATAGACTCTTACTATCAAACCACTCGCTCAAAAGTAACAACAACTTTTTTGCTTCTTCGAAAATGGAATTACATTGATTTGTTAAAATCTAATGATAAAACCCTTCCATTTACAAGCAACATTTAGTTAAAAAAATTATAGCTCAATAAAAATCAAATTGTTATAATAATATTGACCAATTGATCAGGTAGTATACCCAATTTATTCTTCCCCTCATCCAAAAGAAAGTTGTTTTTTTGCTATTTACGACCCCAAAAAACGGTTCTAGAACACTTTGCCAAACGGACACATTTCCGAATGACTGTTTTACCAAATGCACATTTTAGCAAAAATATCAACAGATATATTTTATGCTGCAATGGGAATATGATTTCCATTCGTGTACTCCAATTTTGAAAAATATATAAATTATTTGCTACGAATTACAATGAATAAGGGATTATTAATTAATTACCGTCTCCGTTTGTCATTGGAGAATAAAATTATACGACACAAGGGGAACAAGTCCCATTAAAAATATTACGAAAAATATTCATCCAAGAAATTCAAACATGGATAGCGAACTAAAATACACTGTATATTTATTCTGCTAGAGAGGTAACGCCGTGGTTTATTGGGTGATTGTCATAAATTTTGTTACAATGGCTATGAAATCAGTTCGAGGCAACTATTGAAGCATCTTCATAATGAAATGACTCAATTAATTATAATTAATGAACACTTAATTATTATAATTCATGGGAAATAGTTGAAAATTTGAGTAACATGAATGGAAATCATAATTACATTAGATATATTTATTATTTTTTTGGGCAAAGTGTCTGAGCACGCATAAAAACCTTGTAAGTGCTAGTAAATTTCTCGTAACAGCATTGTTATTTGATTTGTTTTTTTCGAAAAAGTATCAAAAAGTACCCTTGCAATACCAAACCGGTTCGAAAATTTGGGTATTACGGCAACACTATTTACAAACAATTGATAGTAAGGATAAAAATGTCTTTAAATGAGAAAAACCTGAATGGTTCTAGAATCAAGTGCCATGTAAAGGATAATGGTTGCCCTTTTTGAAGGAGTAACTAAAACAAAAATCGTTAGCCAAATTAAAAAACGAGTTTCTTAATCTAAAATGTCATTAAAACATACCCAGAGCTTCTTTTTGTTTTTAAAAATAGGTGTATAAATATTTTGTCCATTCCTAAATGTCATTGAAATTAAAACGAAGACTCCTTATTCAACTACTGTACATAATTTTTTTTCAATTCGAAGAACAAATACTGTTCATTGATGTACGGTCCTCTAAAGATATTGCCACCCTTCTGTTTCCTTCATTTCTAGCCCTAGAGATACTGCTGAAAGAAAATATATTTGGGTACAAAATTGGTGAGTCAACATAAAATCAATTTTGAGCAAAAATCAAGACAAGGAGAAAATTCCAATTATTTTTTTACTTTCTATATAATTAAAACCCAATATTTCATTTGTATATTTAAGTCAATTATAGGCTATGCATTCAAATTTTTGGTATGAGTTAAGATACTCAATAGTTTTAAATCTAGTTTACATTCTTTATTTGATTTAAGAGACTTATAATGGGCTCAATGTGGTTTTTCAATTAAAATGTATGAAAATCTACTTTTTTTTTTATTGGGACGATCAATTTTGGCTACTTTAAGTGCAATTTGTGAGTTGTCCAAAGGCTTAAAAACAATCAAGTGATAGGAATTCACGATAATTTTTCGAAGAAGAAAAACGAAATTTACCTAATATTAACTAAAAAAAATTATTTTAATAAATATAAAATGATCTAAAATATTCATACATATAGTCGAAACATATATTTCGTAGTAATATGTATACTTGATCATTGCTAAATACTCGATCGTATCTCACTTCCATATCAGTTTTTTGTATGTATATCAATATTAATTGTTATATGTTTAGTTGACAGTACGGGTTGGTGCATTGAAATTTGAAGACTTACTAATTGAATAATTATTGGTTGAGTGATTGAAATGAATTCATATTTGGATATACAAAAGTATAAACAATTAGTAACAATAAGAAACAACCTGGTGGTCTGAAGCTTAAGTACAATTCGAGAAAATGGCCCAATTACGTGATGGACGAATTTCCATTTATGCACTCCAACCAAATGGGAGTATCTAGGACCACCATCCGAAGTCCGAAGCAAGTCCGAAACGTTGGAGAGGAAGGAGGACTCTTTCAAAAAGGCCCAGCTGGACCCGGATTAGTTACAGAAAATAGCCCTGGTAAATCCCTCAACTCCATGAGGGGCACCCAAGAGATCGCAAGGTTTCACGATGTTTCCCTCACTATCCAGAGAGTTATAAAAAAGTCGTTGGAATGAGCCTTATGAGGGTGAAGAGGCCACTTTTGACACCAGCAATGAAATAAACCCATCTCCCCCGTTCCAAAACTCTTTACTGAGTATTTTGAGTTGTTAGAACACTTTTGGGCCACTAAAGCCCTGATGCCATTCCCATCGAAAATAAGTTTTGGGCCATGTTAAGGGGGAGGCCTGCAGTGTCCCTTATCCAAACTCCGAGGCCCTCAAAGTCAATGTCAGCCAGTAATGGGACGTCATGACGGAAGACTACTTCCGCAGCGAATGTCATTCCTTCCGTCGATCCTGAAAGCCATCATTTCTGCTCAAACACACATCTATTTATTGTATTAATTTTGTTGAAATTATAGAGTTAATTATATCTTGTTGAAGTTTAAAATTTGAAGTGTTCAGACTTAATGCACCACTCTGTATTATAATAGTTTTTGATATCTAATGGTAATTTAGTATTTACCATATTAATTTTCTCACATACTATTAACGTCTTTGTTAATTTCTCTCTGTTCTTTGCCTACCTCAAAAATATAGACATTGAAATTTCAAGAAATATTCTTCTCAATCAGCCATAATGTTAATTTATGTATACAATACATATATATAATTTACTATCAAAAAATGGTATCCAACACTATTTTTTTTAGCCTTGAAGTGCTGTAGGATGAAAAAATGAGAGGATTATTACACTTTTATATAAGAATGTGAAGAAATCAGTTGCCCTAACTGACTCAAATCCATATGTATCACCAAAAAAAAAATTTCACAGGCCTTCTTTTATGTTTCCATGTCAAGTCTGAAGTCGCAATTATTTAGTTTTCAAGTGTGACTCGAGTCAAAGTCACAAGTATGGATAGGTGAACACTTAACACTTGGAATCGAGACTTGACTTGGACACAAATTTATATGATAAAGAGTAGCGGTGCTACTGATCACATAACTAAAGACTATTTCAATTGTTTCACTTGATATTAAATATCTTTAGAGTATCCTTTATTTTTGAAGACGTGAACTGTACTCTATGAAAATATTAAAGTACTAGGACTTGTAAGCAAAGACTTGAGACTCGACTCGGGCTTTCAATATAAGCACTTTTTCCAACTTCGTGAAGTAAGAACCCTCTTCTCTGGGCTGCTCTTTACGAGTAAAATTTTTATTAGATCTGTGAGTCAAGTATCTGGTATTTCAGTTAGTCCCAAGTACTGTTGTCTGCATAATTAAATATACACACAAAATATGCAATTTTATTTTTAATCTATTGATTTGGATTTTTTTTTTTGGTATTATATATGTATTTCAACACGCCCTACCACACACGCAAAAAAAAAACTAAAAATTTCTTGATAGACAACATGCATTGTTTTTAAGAATGAACCCGTTGGACTTCTCCATGTAAATACAAGTTAAGAGATCTGCCTTCAATAAACCTCACTAATCAACTACATTCTTTAAAGCTCGCTATCAAGGCTGCATGTGCAAAATTGGATAAGTACTACAACGAAAGGATTTAAAAGGATGTCAGAAAAAGGTAAGAGGGCATAGTGAAGGTTAAAAATGGCTATATTGATTGAATTTACCAGTTTTATGCTCTCTACAAATTACAAAAATTATTTTTATCTAGTGTTATTCAAGAGTTCGTTATTGACAAAGTTCCACTAGGTGTATATTTCATTACTCTGGATACGGTAAAATCTCAAACTTTTCACTTCGAGCCTGAGTTGGTTGGCAGCAGATTGAGACTTTAGTGCACCTCGAATCCGATTCCACAGCTTTACAACCAATGCATAATACATTAAGTTAATCCTTTCAGAAGCACCTCAGATAATGACTGTTTCAAAGTAAAATGTAAGTTGATAAGTACTTTTTGCAATGGCTTTAAGTGAATGACTTTTTCTTCTAATAGAGTTATGTCAGTTGAGCCATCATTGTTATTTTTATTATTAAAAAAATCTACACAAAAAGATTGCTGTCTCATGCTTGCAAGGGTAATAATTCATTTGAAGAAGAAATAAAAGAACGACAACAGTACATCATCAAACCAGGGAACCACAAAAATTAACGATTTTTTTTTTTTGATATATTCACATTGATAGTAATAAATAATGATTCTATTCATTTTAGAAGACTTTAGGTGTTTTTTTGGCTTGTATCCATTACTAATTTTAATGGTAATAGGATCAAGCGTGAACAACATTTAAAAAATTGCTTGAAGTCATTCACTGTAATTTATAAGCAGAAGAGGTTATTAACCCTTGAAACCAATATGGTTTTTTTAACAAGTGAGTGATAAAAAAATATATTAAAAAAACTGTTAGTAAGTTATTATCAACATTTGACTTTTTTAACCTTTAGCGTGTCCCAGGGCATATAAAGTAGTTATTATGACCTCAAAATAAAACATGTTCTACATAATTGAGCTCAGTAACAAAAAAATGAAAAAATGTGTGCTCTAGAACATTGTTGTCCAAGCGTGGGAGGGGATTCCCTTCCAGTGAAGAAATTGGGATGCTGTGTAGGGGGTGGTGGGAATTGAGTACCTCGTATACATGCCACCGGTGTAAAAACAAGAAATTAATATATTTTCTAAAAGAAAGCTCATAATTGTTTTGAAAAAACACGTCCAATTGATGAAGTTTTTTTTTTTTAAATATCTTTTTTTTTTAAAGTCATTATAAAAATGTCAAAAAATATATTAGCGAAAAATCCTAAGGGAATGGCTTAAAGGAGGTTCTAAAATAGTTTAATGGAGATAAACCGGTTAAGAACCACTGCTACATAACCTGGGATTCACACATAGATGGTGCTATTTTTTTTAGTTAGTTAGTTATTGTTATAAGTAATTGAAGACAACAAAACCTTGAAATTTGAAATTATATTTTTATTTTGCTCGCTATAAAAATTCTACAAAAGTGGGAGGGGGGGGGGGCAAGGGCCCTTTGGCTCCTATGGTTCTTTTACCAATGACTTAAGCATTAGTTGTCGAGATATGTCATACTTCAATCTAAATTTTAGACGAAAGTGCTAATCATTAATGTCTTTTCATTAGTTTGACTTTTATTACGGGGATGTAAATTTATTGTATAATAATTTGGTTTTTGTCCAATCCGAAAAATATTTTAGTATTTGAACAAATGAGTAGGTGAACATTTCATCATTGTCTTTCCTCCAGTGTTATTTAGAAATATTTTTGAGTTTTTTTCTTTCTTTTTGAATATATTCCAACAAGTCTTTAATTCTAGAACCTGTTTTAAAACAGAAAAGTTTCAAATCAAGTTTTTTAATCTAATTTATGCTGTACTAATTAATTATCTTATAATAATACTTATTATTACTTGTGTGATTTTACTTTCTACCTTCCAGTTATTTTTGATGACAGTTGGACATTGAAGGGCTACACGTCTTCTTGACTACACTCGTAAATCTCGGATAGAAGAATATATCAGCTTATAAAAATAATTTTGAATATTAAGTTTGGACTACACAATTATTATTATTTTTTTTTTACATCAGTAGAGTCATAGAATTGAGTCATGGAATAATAAGACACGCAGCTTCGTTTGTCTTTCTGAATTCCCCCTCTTGTAGGAATGTAGTAAAAACTGAAGTCGACTCTTTTTTTCTTTTTTTCAACTAATCACTCCTTTTATATTACCCTCATGTGGGAAAAAAAAAATCTGAGTGATAATTCCAGTTAATTTAATTGAATGGAATAAATAATTAGCCAAAGCAATCTCCTAAAAGGAATAAAAAAAAAACTCTCAACGGCTACGGTTAAATCGTTAATACTGTGACTGTCTTCTCTTTTCTAACTCTTTTTTTACTCCTTAAATTATATACTACATCCCTGTTTGCCAGCAGCTGAAATTTAGATAAATTTATTTTCTAACTTTTTGCCTCTATATATTTCTTTTTTTTATGCTCCGTATAAGCAATTCAACCAAAAAATACTTATTGTGATTACATATGAAGACCAGTAGTATCGCTAGCCCCTTTTTTGGGGGGAGGGAGGTGACCCCCGGCCAAAATAAATTCACCAAACCCCTTTCCCCTGAAGTAATTACCTATATTGTTGCGTCGATAATTCTTTAGGCCTAGCAAAACCCCTGATAAAGGTAAAAAACAAATTATTGATGCATCTTATGTTGGCAATTTTAAAGAATCATTATAGTCCCGAGTAGATTAAAAGGCAACCCTAATATAAGAAATGTATAATAGTTTACACGTACCACTTACTTAGAAACACAATATTTCAATTGGGAGCTACCCAACCACGTTATACTGGCCTCAAAATAAACCACAAGAAGAGTTTAATGTGTTATCTTAATTTTAATAAAAATCTTTTTTTTCTATTTATGTATTATTATTTAATTGTTAGAACTTATTTCAAAACTTAAGAGCAAAGTTTACCCACGTATAGTAAAAATCTCCTATCGAAATGAGTTCTAACTCCAACGCTCTAGCCATGGTTAAAGTTAGTGTTGTCACGATGATACAAATATTTGCTTAGCCGTACTGTCTCAGAAATAGGTAATTTTTGATACTTTTTCGGCTAAAAAAATAGTAAAAATGTCATTAAGGGCACTTACAGGGCCTTCGAAGGGCTTTTGTTAGAGGGGGGATTAAGGTTTTTTTATAACTGGAAGTTTGTATTCTTCAGTTTGCTATGGTCAGAAATAGAGGGTTTATATCAACAAAGGAAGAATGTTATTGTATGACGTAATGGAACAGAAATTACCTTTTCCAATACCAGTTTAGAATTGTACTATTTTAAGAGTAATAGTCCACGGGTAAGACTATAGCACCAGTGCATCGAACTACAACACTGTTTAAAGTCAAGTATTCCTAGTTCTAAATGAATATTTGTGTAATTGAGTTCAAATAGTGGACACCCTAACGCACAAATGCAATTAATGTATTTTACTTTTTTTTAAATAGGCATTTGTTCACGAAAAGATACTAGGAAGTTTTTTAAATAGTACACATCCAATTTATTCAATCTCATCAATTAATAGAGTCTTCCCACAAAAGTGCATTTTTGAAAGGCATGACAAATTCCCTCATGCTTAATTGTGTAATATGCATAGTGCTTATGTTAGCTGCATATTGATTATCTAAAAGTAATAGACTGGTTCATATTTTACTCTTTTTCGACATATTAGAGGGGCATAATCCAAAGCTATTCCTTTTCGTAAAGAAATGAAGAAAGACAAAGTGTGAGCCATATTTGTGAATGCTTAGAACTTTTTTCTAGGCTTTCATTAGTGAACAGGGATTTTCTGTACCCCAAAACTACATTTTATCTCCATAACTTTTATGAATGTTCATGTAACATCCAGTGAAATTATACTCAACTTGGTCTTTTTGTAGTAACTTGGTATCTAGAGTTTATTCGTGATTTTTGACATTTTTAATCAAGATTTTGGTCAATTTAATTTATTTATTAGCTTTTAAGGGTTTCTTTAGTACTTATATTTTTTAAATTGTAAGACTTCCACATTGCTAATTTGTTAAGTAAGGTGTTATTTTATACCAATATAATACACTACTTTGTCCAAAATTCGTTTAAAATAATTAGTATTTCATACCGTTAACGGACTTTCGGTTGAAAATAAAATGAATAAAATATAATTTGCCTATGGCCATTTAGCCGAATTGACATTTCGTCAAAAGAAACTTTGGCCGAAAAAGGATATTTATTATATTGATAAATACAATTGTATATTTCAATACAATTTAAAATAATAGTATGATAAATAGAAATTGTTCATATACTGTGTATACAAATTAATAAACTCTAATAAATTATAACTACCGGTAGAACCCAGCATTATCCAAAGTAACCAGGCGTCGGCTAAAAGACAAATTTTGTATAAATAATATAGATAATAATGCCCGAAGAAAATCTCAGTCTTACTTTCCGTTCCTTATGAACACACTCACACGTAACTACTCAATACTTATATCAATTTATATGACGTGTTCTCTCCACAAAAATGAAAGAATAATAAAAAGAGTTTGATAACTATTTTTTAACGTAATGGGATAAGTGATGAGTACTTCAGTCTCTAGAGTACTCACTAACAGAAACACACAACCAGTCATCCCCTTATGCTAAATACAAACTGCCGAAGGGAGTTAATTTATTTTTAGATAGCGTTTATATTATACTCAAATATTAACATAAAATCCCAATGAATATGAAGTGTGATATTCATAACAGAGCGATGACAAAAAAAACAAAAACTGAAACAGTGGTACAGATTCGATGCTACATTTTCCTGGGACACACCTGCAATATTTCATAATTGCGACTACAGTGTTATTTTTTTGATCAAAAATGTGTATATGATTTACCGTGCATCATATACAGAAACAGTGCTACAGATTCGATGCTACATTTTCGTGGCACACACCTGCAATATGACATAATTACGACTATAGTGTTATTTTGTAGATCAAAAATGTGTATATGATTTACGGTGCGTCCTGTATACACGTTCGATACCATATGCACGTGCCTGCAAGATTTCATTAAAACGACTACATTGTTACCTCTTAGATCAAAATATATGTATCACATACATCAGGGAGCACCATATACAGTGCACCCCGTGACTACTTTTCATACATTCAGATATTCATACAGAACGATTACTTTTAATTATATAGTGTACTCTATACTGACTCTTTACGGGTAAAAATGCTATTTTTTTTTTAAAAAATATGAAATTTAGGATGGAATCGCCGTACCTGATGGACAACGCGCTCGGGAGAAGTTATTCTCTTTAATTCAATGTGCGTTTGCGCCCAACTATTCCTAGAAAAAGATATGTACTTTATGTATATGGACTTCAAACAAGATTCCTAGGTCAAATGGAGTAAATGTAATACTATAATGTGTACTTATACTTAATCAATGCAACTCCATCTAACCAATTAAAAAAAGAAAAAAAAATAGAAATTGAATAGGCTCTACACAACCTTTAAACATTAATTAATATGGCTTAAATTATATATTTCTTTATTTTTTAAACCATGTCCCTCAAACATTTTGAGAGGGAAACAATATGAAACAGTCTAAGAGGTATGTGCTTAAAATGTCCGTTCCCAAAAAAGATCTTCTTCCAAAAACAAAAAGGATATATTTATGACAAGAAAAGACAGTATTATAAAGTACTTAACTAATGGATGGACGTAAAATGCAATTAACTGGCGAATGTGAGCAATAAGAGAGGTGTAATTATCCATCCATAAAGAAAGAATTATGAGCTTGGGAAAGATTAGTTATTTTATGAATTCATTCCTTTGTGGAAGATTGTTAAGGGTTATACATTATGCAGCCAAATTTGAATAAGACATTTAGAGTGTCAAAATTAAATCTCCCTTTCAATATGTAGATGAAAGGGAGATTTAATTTTGACAGAAAAAAGATATTTTGCTTGTTAACGGCGTTGTCCGATTCTTCCAAATTGGAAGCAATTTCTCAAAAAATCTCGTTTTAAGTGAAACTTCGTGTAGATGCATGCCCAAAATGTATAAATATTTTCCTTTTTTTCTTCAAAAAAACGTTTTCGTGTGGACTTAAGAGATGAGTAGTTCGGAAGACCGGCTGTAAACAGTGGTCCGCTATGTATGAGATTCAGATCTATAGAAATATTCAAGAAAAATAACGCTAATTTTTTTTAAAAATGGACACCCAAAATATCAAAATTAAGTAATTTGAAGTTAAAAAAAATACAGTTTCACAAGGATAATTTAAAGTAATTACTGATGATATATATTTATAAATTTGTAATATTATATCGACAAATCAAGATTTTAGAAGGATTTTCTTCTGTTAATTTTGGCTTTTGATCTGTATTAGACGTGAAAGAACGATTAACCTCCATATTAGTAGTTGGGGGAAATTTGAAGTGGGGAGATCTTCAGGAGTCTTTATAGAAGGAAAGCATCTCATCATCACTACTACTGATGATAAGTCCAACCTTTATCATAAATGAAAGATCAGGATTTCGTAGTTAAGTTAAAAATATTTTTCCCTTGTTGCAAGATTCAAGAGGCATTATTCAATAGTCAATTGTGCGCTCAATTTTCGCTTCCTCGAGTTGGTTGTTATGGGAATTCGGGTCCCTCACATATCCGATCATGTAATCATAACTCTGATTGTATCATATATATATTTTTACCTCCAAAAAGCGAACCTAATGAAGGATATATCTTATCGAAATCTTATTATTAGAGAAGGGAAAATGAGTGTATTCGGCGTGTAAAAACTACTAATAGGTATAATTTGCTTGTAAAATTTATTTTTAGGAATTTTCTTCTATGGAATCCGTTTTCAAAAAAATATCGTTATACGTTAAACAGAACGCGGCTTCGTGTGGTTACAAGTACAAAACGTATAAGTATTTTACATTTTCTTCAAAAGACTTTTCCTTGTGAACGGAGACTTCAGATACCGGTGGTTGTTGGAGCTCAATAAA
This sequence comes from Lepeophtheirus salmonis, assembly GCF_016086655.4. Lineage (NCBI taxonomy): Eukaryota > Metazoa > Arthropoda > Copepoda > Siphonostomatoida > Caligidae > Lepeophtheirus > Lepeophtheirus salmonis. Next base: position 46,551,510 of record NC_052134.2, read on the forward strand.
AAAATAGCCTGCTGTGTAGGAGCCCCGGATCTATAGAAAGGCATGATGACGTGGGATTGAACAGAGTTTTGTGTGTATTTTATAAGTTTTTTGGAGGAGATTTGCAAGGTCAAAAAAAGGTCGAGGGTATACATTTCTCTTCTTTTTATTATATTTCATGAACAAATAAAATTTTACAGATCTTATTTGACCTTTGAAGATGGAAAAACACCCCAATATTCAAATAAATGAAACAAGAATATTTCTTAAGAGCTTTCAATTACCTTACATAAAATTGATTCTGACTTTTGAGATATGTTACATTTGTATGGCTAAAATAATGTATGACCAAGTATCCTTTCCTCATAGTCTTCAATTAATATTTATAACAATCAGCTGTTTATTACATAGGAAACCATAAACCTCATTATAAAAAGTAATTCAATAATTAATCAAAGATAAAAGCAATAAACTTTATTTATATAGGAGTTACAACATTTGGTGTTGCGTTATGGAGTTAGTAAGATGTGGGAAATATATTCACCTGTCTTCACAAGAGTTTTACACCATCACTTAGATAATTCGTACGATTAAATTCTGTGTTTATATATATATAGGGATAATTGAAATCACTTTAAGAAAAATGATTTAATAGAAATAAATTGAAATTCAGTGTGTGAAAAAGTTTAATTGAAAGCTCAATTTTAGTACTCTTTATGCTATAGAATCTTCTCACAAATAAAAACATCTAATTAAACAGTTATCATCAACTCGTACGATATACAGATAATCTTGCTTAAAACTAACACTGAACAACTTAACGGTGGCCCCTAAATACTTTAAGTATAGTGAATAATCGTGTATAACTTTTTTATTTCAATAATTACAAACCTAAATTTGGGCATGTTTACTATTAGATATATATATATATATCATGATGAGTCTTCAGTCTTGAAATTAATGGGAATGCCGTCTCATTCTCTAATTAGGGGCACTGAAAATGCATCAAAGTTTTTCCTGGAGCTCTAGCAGACTCTGTTCTCGAAAATGGAGCGAATTACAAAATCTATCAGATTCAAATCCGATGAAGACTAATATTGCTGTATCAAAAATTAAGGAGACGAGTCTCGCTCCACCCTTGGTTTGCGAGTATATTGAGCATGACCCTATAATTGAAAGGCATAAGCCTATTCTCTGAAGAGGCTAATGGCTCAGGGAAAAATAAGTTTTTACAGGATGGTGCTCATGTACTTAATTTTATTAACTTTGACCCCCACCCTCCCAGGGGACCAAAGATAAAGAAGGCCTTACATTACTTACAGATAAGTAGCCATGTTTCTCAAGCACCTTCTGCTTTTTGAATTTTTTTAAAAAAGGCCAGAAATGTCATCGCAAAGGTGGCCAGGCTGACAGGAATGGCTTGTAAGACCATCTACAAAGTTAAGAAGAGTCTACACCACAACGAAAACGTAGAGAGGATGGAGGGGCTGGAGAAATAACCCTTCACTAATGCAGAAACACTAAAGGAGGTCCCTGGTATGGTTTCTGGAAGGTTATAGGCTCAAGGCAGCCATGTACATCGACGTTTTCAAAGGAAACCTACTCCCATAGGTCTAAGCGAATTTCCCAGGCGCCAACCTCGTCTTTCAGCAAGATGGGGCCCAAGCTCACACTGTAGAAATTACTCGGACCTTTATAGCTAACAACATTGCATTCTGGGACAAGAGAATGTGGCCACCATACAGTCCATACTTCAATCCACTCTACTTTTCTTTCTGGCCGCACATCGAGAGGAGGGCCAGTGGCATCTGTCATCAGAACTCTAGTTTGTACTTTCAATAGATCCTAAGAGGCAAATGAGATCATTTTTTGACAAAACCCGATCAACTTGTGAATTAAATATGACCTCAACAGAAAAAAAATTATCAGAATTTAAAAAAAATGTTGGCTATGAACCATACTTTAACAAATTAAAGAATTTCTTGCTTCAAATTACTCTCTTTTCTCTCGTAAATGAAGGATCACGAAATAATGTTATAAAAAAACTTTAATGACAATAGATTAATAGTCCATCAGGAAATATTTTTATACTGATATCTCCAAGCCTCCATGATTTATATCAGTTTAGCATTAAGCTGAAACCTGTAGATAAAAAGGAGTTCAATATTTCAAAGGCTCTGGATAGTTAATACTAACACGTAATTAATTTTTGAATATGATAGGGTACGACAACATAACTCTCTTATTTATAATGCGTGGCAATCAGCCTATAGAAGTAGCAACGGGGTGGACGAAGTGTCTTCCAGAGACAAGATTCTAAAGTTGTTTTGGATATACAGTCAGTCGCTATCATGGTTGAAGTAGTGATAAAATTGTAATTTGCCGTTGCTAATAATATTGCCGAAAAATGGTTCGACAGAATATTAATATTAAAACTAATTTAATTAATTTTAATTTAGCTCCTGCATTCTTATTATTGTAATTTATAAAAAAAATTTATTCTGCAATTTTTAATATACAATTTTTTTTTTTTTCAATTCATTTTCATAATGTAGTATTTGCAAAATTCTTTCAATTTTACAGATAATTATAGTGAAGAGCTAAAATGGAAATATTAAATCCAGTGTCACGAAAGGATTTTAACTTAGTGCAATTAGTTCAAATTTAGTAATTGTAACTGGATTTATTATAGAAAAACCAACAATTTTAGGATCTTTGTGGAACTCCAAATAACGTATTAGTATATCAACTATTTGTACTAAACTATAAAATAAGATATATTGTAAATTAAGTTTTGCATCTTTTTGAATAACACAACTATTTCTATAAAGTATCTAAATGAAAAGTTATTTTTAGAGAAACAAAAAAATGAAAAAATTACAGAGTATCTAAATACCAAAGTTCCGTTTATTCAGTGTATGGGCAATGTGAGACTGTTATGATTTTCAAAACTATGTACAACAATACTTTAAACATGTACTATCATTTTGAACCCAAAATAACACATGTGTGTGACCTATAAAGTTTGTTTTGTTCTCTTTTGAATAAGGAACGTGTGCTGCCGCACCGGTACGATTGACAAGTGTTTACTTGAATAATTTTTCTAACTATTCTATATACTCAAGTTGTAGGTACAAATTGTTATTTAATAGAATCCCTCAGCTTTGCTGTGATTGTTTTTTTGTACTGGCAAGAAGGGTTGTTGCTGTAATTAGTTAATTATTTATGTTTCATAATTAGAGTGCAAACATTGATCCTTATCAATCAATTTAAAATAATGATAAAAATATAATCATAACAAAGGCTTCTTTCCCTCTCTTTTCTTTCAATGTAGCATACTACTAATGTGCATTTCTTTTTTAATTAGACTTATATCTATATATTATAAATGTATTGCACCAACTAAGAATCAAATTAGCGTCGTGAAATAAGTATGGAGCGTTTATACGTAAAATATATAGAGTGTGGACACAAAACTTGCAATATCATTTAATAACCATTTAATTACTAGATTCCAGACGCAACTAAACAACAGCTGAAACCAAAATACTGAGGTTTTGTCTTTATCTCATCCCTTTAATTGTAAAACTATTGGAGCGTATTTAACGCATTTGCGAATGTTTGATGGTTTGGGTATTTCAAAGAATTGGAGCCTTAAGTCCCCCTCCTCTGGGTATGTCTCTACAATATACATAAAAGATTCAACAACCATAACAATGTCTACATTTTATTAAAGACAGTGAGGATCTTCCACGTCATTGTGAAGTAAGTCGGAGTCACTCGAGAGGATAACTCCCCCATAGTGAACAGCAGCGAGGAATGGAGGGTCTTCTGTCTGATTACACTTAAATCAATTAGAGAAATGAAATGGAAGGCTTATTCTGTATTAACTCTTTAGCCTTGTCATCATTAATTCATCCAATCATTCAATCAAAGACCATAATACAATTTGGGGAAAATGTATATAGATTAAGTTATAAGTGAAAAGTAAGTGACGCATGATACCACTGAAAGTTGGATTTAAAAAGGCCTTATTATCTAAGCAAGGAATTAGTTTTATCAGTGTATAGTTTAAAACACATTTACACTTAGAGGAACAATATATATCAATTTAGGTTAATTTAAAGGATCTTGCCTGGAAGAAATAGACATTAACTGGAGAATCAAACTTTTCAATCCTTAAAAATGGTCAGAAATTAAAATTTGGGCTTTAATGTCTCTTAATAATATATATAAATAATTTTAGAAATAGATATGCCAAATTTTGCAACTTATGAACAAATGACGTAAATAGTTTCATCAATCATAGGTCATGACCAAAGGTTATCCAGTGTAGAATAGGCATGTTAAAAAAAATCAACAGGGCAACCCTAACATTTTGAAGAATGTTTTGGAAGAGAGAAAGAATAATGCTCATGACGTTTCATTAGATCAGCTACAATCAGCTGTGACAAGAGAGGAAGGAGAAAATCATATAAACAAGGACATTGGCTAGAATTACTCCGATGTTGATCCCCAATTTTACTCTGAGTCCAACAAGAACTAACAATTATATCTCTACAACAAATCCTCAGAGGTGCGCTCCGCTCTGTATTTTATAAGTACACACGAACGTTCAAACAGATTTTGAATATTATTAAATATATTTAGGAAATGATCTTTAATACTCAGGAATTAAATAATAATGGCAACAGCTAAGTAAAATAAAATTTGTTCTTTATACTACCAATTACAAATTACCGTCTAGCTAAAAAACACACCGGATTTACATGAATGGTCAGGACCCTAAATTTCAGATAGAAAAAATTCATTCATTTCATTACCAACCAAAATGTGATATTTTCATGTAACAATTCATTTGTAAGTCTTACTAGATATTTATACATATGTGGTATGTCAACATAATAGCAGTCTTATCCAGTAATGGAACAATTATGGACTTTATTTTAACCAAAAATGTTATCTATAGTCTCTAGAACCTTCGTTTGACTTTATTTCGCATTGATATGGTCTTTCAAATAAATGTTGAAAATAAATTGATTTCCTTTTCTGTAATTGGATTTAGAAATTCTTGAGATTGCTTCAAAAGATTAGTTAGGCAATTAATGCAATCTCCACTCATTTTTGAGAAAGATAATCCTTTGTGTGGACGAGCAACATAAATGATATAAAAGGACTTTTTTCATATTTAGGAGTGTTGTGCGAAAATCTTAATTACTGCATTTTGAACAACAACAGGAGAAAAGAAGACAAGAGATTTCCGTTAATTTAAGGCAAGTAACGTATTGACCTTGCCATTAATGACTTCATCAGAAACGTCACGAACCCTTTTTTAAGAAACCAACAGTAAATATAATGGTATCTCCAGTCTTCACAACATCAATGATTATTCTTATATATTTTTTGTGCACAGTCGATTTTTTATAATTCATATTAGTTTTCTGAACATTACTTCAATTATTTTCAACTAATCTTCGAATATATCTACTATTAAAAAGATAACTGTCCTACAGTTAGTGAAAATGTTGTGTGAGGTATGGACAATATTCTGGTAGATTGCAATAACTTTAGAACTTGCAAATAATCGTAAATATCCTTTTTTTGGTATTTATAGGCTATAATTGATATTGAATACAAAAAACTGGTTTTTGTGGATAATTATATTTTTGCTATTTTTTCAAAGATATGTAAACAATGGGTATTAATTTGCATACATTAAGAATAATAAATCCTTAATTACAATTGGATTACATAAGCCAGTTTGTGTTTAAATTTGATAATAAAAGATGCTTTAAGTTTAAAATTTTATTTAATTTGGAGTCAAATATTACTCAAACTCGAAAAAAACTCGACATCACTAGTGACGACAATTTTTCGAAATTTTGTTACCCAAATATTTGGAAAAAAACCTCGATTAAACTGAATGATGAAGGCTAAAAATATTAAAGTATAGATCAATCTCAACTCTAATTGTTTCTATATTTTTATTGAGTTTTAATTATAAACTTCGTTGTCATATTTTTGGCTTGAGATTTTTTCTTTTGTCTAGCTGGCGCAATTTTTATTACTGCCTTATTAAGGTGGTCAAAACGTCTTGAGTGTTGAACATGAGGTATTCATCAGTTCAATGATATGTTTCTGTGTTTGATGTCTTTACTCGATATCATACTCGATTAGACTCAATGCTCAAAAAATCAAGTTCAAATCGACTCAATATTTAATTACTCGAACTCAATAATTATTACCACTTATTCTAATCTGGAGCATTCTGGGCATGTTGAAAAAAAAAAAAACACCAAAAATCAAGATAGCAACTTTGAGAATTTGAATGATGTTTTGGAGGATAGGTGTTTAGCTGTCTTGACGTTTATTAGACCAACTACAATCATTTGTAACAGGAGAAAAAATAATGATAACAGGTTAGGAAAAGACCATTTGCTCTTCAGTTGGTCTGCTCCAAGAAAACGGGGCAGCTAAAAAAGGTACCCAATTTTCATCACTAGTTATAACCACAGATGAAAATAATACTAAAATGAAAGAAAAAGTTGCTTTTTGTATTTAGACCCGGATTATATTTATATTTATTTCCTGAAGCTGTTCTGATTACTCTTTCATTATTCAAGAGATAATATATAAAGGGATGAGGTTTGTATTGCAAAGGTTATTATCGACTCGAAAATGGTGTCAGCTGATATCTGAGTATTTACAAGGGTGGTCTTAAAAGTTTCCGTCCTCAACTTGAAGATGACATCACTCGTAAATAAAAGGTAGTTACATTTATATACCATCTCTTGACGGGTACGCGCCATAGTTTCAGCCATTTTGAATGGCAGTTGTTATGTAACAGTGGTTTTCAAGTGAGTTGATGTGAATGTTGATGTGAAAATGAAAAAAAAAAAATGGAGTACGAATCTGTCTTTAAATATTTGTTATCCAAAATGGCAGAAACTTTGGTGAGTAACTCTCAACAGACACCAAGTAGATGTGACTAGCTGTTTCAGCTATTTTGAACAACAAATATTTAATGAGAGCTTGATATTCGAGTAAGACCATTTTCACAAAAGGATCCTTAAGACTGTTGATCTATAGGACTCTCAGTTCTAGAACTGATAAAATAAAAAAGAAATACGGTTGAGTGATGTTATCAAGGATAAACCATAATAAGTTTTTATGACTGAACTGTAAGGGACTATAGCCTTCAGTCCTAAGTAAGTACAGACACAACACTAATTTTTGCATGGCTATAACTCGACCCAAACCTAGTATATATTATTTTCAAGCTGAGTTGTATTATTTGGAAAATATCATTTCATTTGATAAAATGTCAAACAGTTATTTTTGATATCATTCAACTAATTTTAATGTTTTTTGAAAGGAAAGTAGATGAAACTCAAAAATCACAAGATTAAGCCAAAAAAATACCAACATGGCTAACCAAAGAGCTCTCAAGTGATGAACTAAATTTATATACCGTTTTTGATAATTCCATCTTTTTAAAAGCTAAAATAATATCCAGTTAAAATTAGTTATTTATAATTTATTCCCCATGAACTATTATTAAAATATAGGTGTCTTACAATTTTTGGTAATGTTGAGAAGGAAATAAGAGTAAAAAAAAACTTATCACCTCAAAATTAGAATTAACTGTTTCTAAGTGAACTTGGATTTTCTTTACCACAAATCTTTTGAAATTGTTTCAAATCTGTTTAAAATAGATTTCATTCTAGAAATTTGTTTCATGCTTCTAAAATATCCTTCATAATAAATGCAACATTTTATTGTTGCAAAAATGTGTTATATTCAAAATATTCAAAATTCTTACAATTTTTGATCAAGGTTTGGTGAATTTGATTAATTTGTTCACTATTAAGTCGTTCTTTTGCTATGTCTATTTTCTTTTTTTATTTAATTTAAAGTATATGCATTACTATAAATGTAATATCAGCTGTTATTCTATATATTACATTCAGTCTCATTAAAATGAATACTATATTTTTAGTACCAAAAGTTTTTTAAATGTAATATATTTTATAAATTTTTTATCGAAAATAAAATTAAAATGTTTTATATATATCAATCACAAATTATATGCCGCCAAGATTAATTAGCGTACTCTTGAGTGTATGTCGTATGTGTATCACGATTTAAAATTTGCTTATTTTTGGGTTAACGTTTAACACTACTTTATTAAAAACGCCCCTAATGGGGGCTAATAATTACGTATCAGAACAATGAAAGTGGAAAACAAAGACAGCTGGTAATATTTCAGCTGATCTTATATAATAGAAAGGAAGAGATAGGATTCAAAATAGAAGGAAAGATAATTTTTATTGTTCCCGAATACATTTAAACTACTGTTGCCTTAGTTTTGTTTTGTAAGGCATATTATAATGATTGTGTGAAAACTGACTTTGATATATCCCCTCATTGTTGTTGATGAATCCCACAGTAACCCCTCTCCCCCCCCATCCCTCCACTGCAAGACTAAAACTCTTCAGTCCTATGGATATACAAAGAAAAAGTGACGAAAAGACGCTTGTTAACTGAAGTAGATTCCCTATCACAATAATGTCATTTTTCCCTGTGCAAAATGTCCCTTTTTACGATAGCACACATGACGTTACTTTATCATTTTCCCTTCTTTCCTCCTCATGACGTATTCAACTCTTTCTTCCTTTTGCGGAATTAACATTGTTTAATTGGTTTAATAAGTTAATTCATGGAGGTTGCAATGTTATTTATAAAGTAATATTAGGGGCTGCGATTTTTGTTGAGAAAAAGTTGAGTTTAAGGAAGAAAATGAAAAGAAAACATTTGGTACGAGTATCCGTTCATAAGTAGAGTCCATTATTTATGGTCCATGAAAAATAGCTTATAAAAGGAAGCAAAAGGACAAAAAAATCATCCCCTTATTGGACAAATACTGATCATGTGGCCTTTGCTTTGCCACTTGGCTTATAAATTTGTCTTGGCCAAGGTAACAAATAGATTTCCAAATATTGCCAAATATTTAGATCAATAATTTCAAAGATTATATATTCTATGAAAAAATTTAATTTCGTCAGCTAAATGTTTCTCTTCTTGATGAAATAAAGACAAGATTGAACGTGAAACAAAGACGGGACAAAATGTACCAAAAGGAATCGAAATGCATCAAGACGACATGTTACGAAACAAGACGAATATACACTTAAATTAAATAGGAGTAAAACAACTAAGTTGTCCTTTTTATGAAAAAATAAGAAATATAATACAATAATAAGTTATTAATTTTTTTTAACCTTTTGGATGAAAAACTAATTAAACGAGACGAAATTTGTAAGCCATCTAACGGATCTCTGAATACTTGCTCTAGAGTGAAATAATATTGAACAAGACACCAGTTTATGTAGATATTAATTAATGTTGAGACTCGGTCCAGGATTGATTTTTTTTCCAGTTTGGTAATTAGTGATTTCCGTTCAGACCGCACTGTGAAACTGTGAACACAAAATTTAAATCATAGACCGATTGAAAAACAAAATTATAATAATACGGTCATTTATAACAATTGTTTTTTCAAATTTCTTTAATACAAAAAACCTCATTTTTTTCTGGGGTCAATGCCTTTTCTGTTGTGATTTTTACTTCAGAACCCACCCAGCTCAAAGTTGTAACGGATTAGTTAAAATTATAACCATCTCATACCGGTATAGGATTTATAGACCAAAAACCAGCAATTATATTTACCATAGTTTAAACACACTTAAAACTAATCGATCCTTATTTATTCGGTCCAGCCTAGTCTTTGGGACTGGTCCTTATGACTGTCAGTCCTTTAGATTGTCAGTAATAGAACTGATTTAAGAAAGAAGAAATAAAACTGAGTAACGTCATTAAGAACCGACCCTTATATATTTTAAGACTGAATTAGACCAGGCCACGACTAAAGTAGAAGAGACAGCATCCTCTAGTCCTAAATAAGGACCACCAAAATCAGGGATTTCCTACTCAACCAATCTCAATTTGGTATGTGCTTACTTCTTATTAAAACTTTAAAGTTTACTTAACAACATAAATGCTCAAATTATACCATATACATAAACCGTTTATGTTATAAGCTTGTTTACCGTCTAAATAACATTTATTAGTTAGTATTAATTTAACAATATTGATCATGCTATATGTATTTTTTTTTTTGTATCATCGTTAGTAGGAAATTTAAGCGAATAAAATGTGTGTACCTTATATACAGAATGCATAAATGCAGGGTGGGTCTTACACATAATATATGCATACCTATGTTAAGCTATTATGATGGGGAAAGGGAGTTCCTTGAAATAATAAAAATGTATTTGTAACTTAGATTGTCACGTTTTTCGGGTTAATATTTTTCTCCTCCCGCACAATGGCCTTTTTTTCTGGGGACAATCAAAAAACACACTTTGACAAAGTCCCAAGCTATTAAAGATATTTTTGTCACAATAACGGTCATTTTAGTATGAATAAAATTGTATTTTTGGGTCAAAATTGCCCATTTTTAGACCTCAATGATTGACAGTTTTTCTACTTTATCAAATATAACATATCATATTTTTATAACCCATTAAGTGCCATGATTAACTGGTTTTTACCGTACAATTAAAATACTACGACCCAAGAAAACCTAAGTTTTATTTAGATGTACCAATTTTCAAAAAATATGCTAGTAAATGTCCATTGGTCAGAAGGAGTTGCACTGATGAAGTATAAGTAAACATTATTGTATTAGGGTTACTCCATCTGATCTAAGAATTGTCATTGAAGTCAATATACAATAAGTAAATTACTTTCCGTAGGAACGACCCAATATCGAACCTACGCACCGAGCGAGTTGTCCATTGAGCTACGAGGTTCCATAAAAGTTTAACCCGTGTTGAATTGATAGTGGTTGGACAAAAAGTAGTACATTTTCTTTGTGTCTAAAAATGTCTAATATTGACTCAAGGAGTCAACTTTTTCCAATCAGAAATGGCCTTTCACTACCAAAAATGGCATAACAGGCTTCAAACTTTGCAAAAGTCATTTTTTTATTGTCTCTAGCAGAAAAGGTTGTTATGCTAGGGCAGAAACATATTTATCAGAAAACGGGACAGTCTAATTTACATTTATTACTAAATTATCCACATTAGCAAATATATGGTTATCTATAAAATCTTTGAGTCACATAGCAATGTCAATTGCGTCCCCTTAACGGAAAGAAGGAAAAAAATACCTAATATTAACAAGGGGTTAACCATTTAATATGTTTCATTTGATAATTGGAAAATGTTTAAAGGTTAATGAGAAATAGGATGCTCAGAACACTAAACAGTAAGCCAAATGTGACACATTGACAGTGGACAAAAATCTATTACCCACAGTGTTTTTGATGGGTAATAGGAATTCAGGGTACGATTATGGAAAGGGATACTGAGAAACAGCAACCATTTCTAAGGGAAGCAATAGTGAGAAAATCACCCAATGGTCTGAAAATAAGGTAGTCACGAAAAATAATGAAGCTGGAATGAAAAAATTTCATGATTTTAGAGGACAATTTTGTCATAAACATTTTGCTGCAATGACATTTCGCCAAAAAGGAGAGGAGAGCGCCTGTAGTTAGTAGAAGTTCCCTTTTTTGCATTTTCATGAGTCTGTAGAAGTGATATTAACGCTGGATAATTTTTGGCACTGTTCAAAACAGTATGTAACTTTGTCGCCAATTTCCTAACATCGTTCATGGTAGATTAGCCATAGATGAGGAAAGTTGGGACAGAGGTGTTTATCGATAATTAATGGTAGTATTTATCAGTATAATTGAAATTCAGTTAAACCAAAATATATATATTATTTGATTTGGGATCCACATATCCTTTACAGCCATTTCAACAATTTATACTCTTCTCAACTCCTAAAAATTAATAAAAATAAAATATTATTCCTTTATAACAGGGATTCTCTACATGGGGGACGCAGGTCCAAGTCCAGCCTGCCAATGGATTTTATACGCCTCCGAAAATTATTTAAGAACAATAATAAAATAAAAATAAATGGATTTGATGGTGGTATATTTGGAACTAAATTGTATTTATTTTTATTGCAAGACTGACATGCACAACACACTAATCTGGGGAGTGGGTAAATCAAACGACAGTTCAACTTGAAAAAAATTTTTTCTCTAAACAAATTTCCTTTATAAAAAAGTGTGCAAAGATATATACCAATATACAGCAATCATAATTCTTAAAATTGTACGGTCTTTATTATTTTTTATATTAAGCAGCATAATTCTTTATTAATTATAATTTCTTAATGTCCCAGCTATCGTTGGGCAAACATACTCTAGTATGTATTAAGGATACAAGTCTGTTTTTTGTGAGGGGAATGTGGTGAGAAATATCGTAGACTGTACTAAACGAGCAAATTACAGTCACTTCAGTTATATCATGGATAGTTAAAAATGATAAAACCTCAATGATTTTCATTCTACTTATATTATTTACTGTCCAATTAAAATTAATCTCTCCATAACCCAAAAACTGTTGAGAACCCCTGCTTTATTAAATATGTCTCAATGTGCCCAAACTTGTGTATGTCAATCTTCAGCTTTTCTTTTACTTAAAATACTAATATCTTGCGGAATATTAAGCTTATTAACTCTAGTAATTCTGAAAATGCGTCATAGCTCAGGATTGTATTTAGACGCTACCCTCAATGAGCTGTAGCAAATGAAATACTTGTAAAAGGTTATTCCAAGAAACTCCTGGAGCACAGAACGTAAATACTTGCATTAAAATGAAAGATTACCAACTTACCTGCAGTCCTTCTTTGAATATAATTCAATTTCACGTACCTCCGATCCTGTCGGAGTGATAACTTATACTTGTTTGACATATGTTATCAACATTGATTGGCCATTTTTGATAATTTCATCAAATATAAGAGTTATTCTATTTTATGAATAAATTTGTGATGTTTAATTAATGATTAGGATGCTATAAAGATTGAAGTGTACTTTATCTATGGTTCTTTGAAAAAATGAAACGATATGAGAGAAATTGTGTTAAAAATGGTTTAAAATCCAATAAAGTAAAGGCAAGTCAAGTCTTAAGGAGCAAGATCTTAAAAAATAGAGTCAATTCCAAGTCCAGTTGTAAATCTCTACTTTAAGTCTATGTTTCTGCTTAATAGTTCTGAGTATATTGAGTAATAATGAATGATGGATGAGTAAAAAATATCTTCGATGAAAAATTGAATATAGATCATATATATATTTATTTAATTGGTACTTATTTGGTCAATTGCCCGCGTACGGATTGTGGGAAAATGCGATACTTTTCAATAATAAAATTGAGTAATTGGTAATGAAAAAACTACCTTGAAAAATTAGAAAAGGAAAAACGGTTGTTGAGTGTCCTTTTTCTTCTTTTTTCCACATTACTTAGTCGGTCGTCGTAGTGTTAACTTCTCTCGCTGAAGTATGCATTATCCCCTATCCTTGGTTTAAATTAATTTGAAAATGCATAATAAAATAAAAATATATGAATTTTAATATAATTATAATATCTCAACTTTTTACTCCATCAAAATCATCATATAGCAGGAAACTTATATTAACAAGGGTCTTAATTCAGGTGTGCCATATGTCTCTCTTTCACCTTCTCCTCGGCCTATTTTTTTCATTTCAAACTACTAAACTCTAGTCATTACATCTCTCAAACTATTGCTCAAAAAGAAGACGATAAAAGTCAATAAATTAACTGATACCAATAAGTGAATGAACTATACCGAGTGCTCTAAATGAACGCTTTGAATTTTAAACTTCAACAAGATATAATTTATCAATTAACAATAAAATTTTAACAAAATTAATACTATAAATGGATGTGTGGGGGGAGCTCTCTTAATCATGAATGTAGCCGTATTTAACGACAATTATGACTTCCAGGAGACAGCAGATGTTGTCCTCTATCATGGCTCTAAATGCTGGCTGACAGTAGATTTTAGGGACTCGGTGTTTGGATGACAATGATTGCAAACCTTCCCTTTGACATGCATCCAAAAGGTGTAGTCGAGGGGGTTGTCATCAAGGCTGAAGGGGGGGGGGCAAATGTCAACAAGAGTTCAAAAGATTTTTTCAACAGAGAGGATGGGTTTCTTTCGTTGCTGGTGTCAAAAGTGGCCACTCTACCCTCAGAAGGTTCTTTCCACCCATTTTTTTATATCTCTCTGGACAATAGGGTGTGAAACCCCTAGATCTCTTGCATGGGCTCTTATAGACATGAGGTAATTGGACTGGGTTGTACTCTTTAGGGTCCAGTTTGACCTTTTTGACTGAGGCCTTCTTCCTCTACAACGTTTCGGACTTGTTGACGGCGTATACGGCGCCCCTAGAGACGTCCAACTGCTTAGAGTGTGCGAATGGAAATTTGCCAATCACGTTCAAGTGTCATTTTCTCGACTTGTTCGTAAGCTAGAGCTCTCAGGTTGCTTAACATCTATATTAACTAAGTGAATAGTTTTTGCCTTTTTTTCATAATTAGATTCAAATGTGCAACCTAAAATTAACTTCGTAGGACCATGCAATTTTGTATAGGTCATTTTCATACCACATGTCTTCACTAACACAATCGAAATTTAAAAAAAAGTTGAAAATAAAGCCGCTCTAATATTTATGATGGGATTATAGAATTCGACTGTGAAACATAATATTCTTCATTAGAAAAACTTCAAGAGAAGGTGTTCCCTCTTTTTACTCAGAAGAATTAACAAATTAGAAAGATAAATTCTAACCACAACAAATCAAGAATTTGATAAAATCAATGATGATATTTTGGTCATTACACCTCGGTACTTCATAACTTATCAACATGTTGACGAATTTATAGATACAAATGACACAGTACCAAGTTTCTTAACTCTATACAGCTACCTGGAATGCATCCACATAAGTTGGCATTGAAACATGGTGTTTCAATAATTTTGTTAAAAATATAAGTTCTCCTAAACTTTGTATTGCAACAAGATTGATTGTCAAGGAGTTGATGTCTAATTTTTTAGAAGCAACTACCAACAAAAGGACCTTTGGAGGAGAATAAATTCAAAGACACATTGTTCATTCCAGTGAATTTGAGTTTTATTATGAACATTAATAAGGGCCAATGTTTCCCATTTAAAGTGGTTGGTCTAGATTTGCAGAAAATATATCTTCATCATAGTTAATTATACGTTGGATACTAAAGAGTTGATAGTTATTTTGCTTAAAATATGTCTTTTAGTATCTGTATTTCTAATTTCAAATAACTTGTGTATTTTATAAAAAAATATTTTTAGTCAAATAATTACAATTTTTACATACATGCTTAAATTTAATCTTGGGCATAATTGTTCATCCATATAAAAAAGTGAAAATTTTCAAACTGAATACAAGATGAATGAGGGCAAGAAAGGCGTTGAAAAACTTAGTGATATAGTTTAACAAAAACTATGCTCCCGTTAGTTTATTTACAAATAGAGTTAATATCTTTCCAATGAAAATAAAAAAAAAAGTGAGACGAGAAGGTGGAAGTTAAACGATTAAATATTAGCTGTCTCTTATATTATTTTTGTTGGGAGAAAATGAATTACTGATATAAAAAGGAGAACTTTCTACATTTAAAATAGTATTAGTGTAGAAAAAATAATGGAATTATATATTATTTAAATTCATATAAATTAATTTAATTATGGATTTTAAAAACAATTTTCATCAAAGATAGACGAGAATTCCTCCTTCAGAGGGAGACACTAAGCGTGAGTGGAGTGTTAGTCTATTTTGTTTTTACTGAAGGACAATTTGTCGAATGACATTTCGCTGAATTTTATTCTGGTAAATATGAAAAATCCATCATGTCCAATGATAATCAATTGATAACGAAAAAGGGATTAGCACTTCTTCCATTGGAAGTGCTGTAGTATTTGTTTTGTTTTTTACTTAGCACGTTATTTAAAGTACAATAATGATAAAAGTTCGAACCACATACTACTGTATTGTGTTTATATAATGATCATTAATTAAATAAATTAATACAAAATATAGAAAATGGTCCTTACAAAATGTTTATTCAGAAAAAAATTTCATTCTGCAAAAAAATGTTTCGTCCATTTGTCCTAAAACTGATGTTAAATCCACAACGACCGATTAAATAATGAATGAATGCAACAAGCAATCTTCCTTTTTTAATTTTTGAAGGTATTTTTTTCATTCCAAGCTACTCAACTCCATGACTAACTCAGAAACTAAAAATATCCTTAAAAAAATAGATAGAAGCAGGCATATAGTAAAAATTTGATATCCACTAGACATTATTAAAAAATAGATAGAAGCAGGCATATAGTAAAAATTTGATATCCACTAGACATTATTTCTATGGGGGTGAATAAAACTCCCTAATGTAGAAATGGATATTAACTAGAGTTGTAAAAAAATATGAACTTTTACCTGTGTGATATTCTAAGAGTTTTTTTTTAATTTTTGTGGAGAAACAATCTAAGTATGAAGTTCGTGTGCTCATGAAATATCTTTTTGCCGAGTTTTGCGTGGGGGTATAAAAAGTTTCTGACCTGAACGTGAAAAAGGCAGGACTCGTAAATAAAAAGCTAGTCACATCTATTTAGCATCTGTTGACATTTATTCACCCAAGTGGCAACCTTTTGGAGGTGCAGTTGCTAATTAACACTCGTTTGACTGAGTTGATGTGAAAATGGACAAAATTAAGTATCGAGTTGTTATTCAATATGCGTAATTGAGTGGGTAACTAATAAATAGCAGGCCTATAAAGACTTGTTATGTTAAAATTTGACGCGTTTAACTCGGTGTAATTGAGCCAAAAGCAAAAAGTGTTTTGCAAACAATTATTTTCTAAAGAAAAATCTGAGAACTATTTGGACAGGTAACAGAAATAGGGGCATCGCTGGGGGAAGTGTGTAAAGTTAAAAGGAGACTATGTCGGATAAAAAAATAAACAATCCATAAAAAATATTTTGTGTCTTTGTTAGGTTGGAAATTTTTTAGAGGACCCTCTTAAATAAAAGTCCTTGTTGGATATAGAGTATAATTGAAGATCCACATCAAAGTAAGCTATGCTAATCTGCTTTTCTCCATCAAAATTATTTAAGTAGTTCTGGGTGACCCATATGTCATCCATGTTTTTTTTCTTTACCCAGCCGAGCAATCAAATGATTTATCATACTATTAATAATGTTTAGTAGAGATTGCGTTATACACATTATTGAATTTCTTTGATGTGAGGAAATAAAGAAATGATTTTTATGGCCATGCATGCACTTTGTCTATAATATTAATAATTTTACTCAAAGAAGTCATATTAAGTAGTAGTATAAAAAAAGTATAACAATGGCACTAGTAAAAAACTCTGTGATTAAAATGTAATTATAGCCCTTTGAAAATAATGATTTCATAATTGCGGTGGTAATATGTTATTACTACATATTAGGAACTAGAAACAAAATATTTATTATATTTGCAAAAAAAAAAAATATAAGGCTCTTTCAAAAAAACAGACTCGCAAAATATTATATTGATTTATAGACAGTGATGCATTTAAAATGTGTCCTGTCGGCATTTAAAAATAAAAGAAACCAAAAATGATCGTTGTAATCCTGACAATTTGAAGATTGTTTGGGAAAAGAGCAGTTTAGCTGCATTGGCGCTAGAACCATAGGGGTGGGTCCTCTTTTTTAAATAAATATATTGTGTAAACTATTCAAATTGAATATCTTCCAAAAAAATTAACATTGCAAATTTGACATCAAAATTACCAAAACAAAATAGACGAAAATTGCGTGTGATTGGCTGTTAGAGTATCAAGACCTTAAACACAATGTACATATTCAGCAGTCTGCCCTGCATTTTCGCCTTAATTGAAAAAAAGACTGAAAAAATGGCCTATTTCTTTTTGCTATTGTCCATCTTTGACGCACACTCAAACAATACTGAGTAAACAATCCCTAAACTCCCCATTTCTAAAATAATCTTTTTTTCATTAATATATATTTATACATATTATACAACTTGAGCGTCTGTTGTGACAGAATCATAGAGGCCATTTTTTAAGATTTTTGTTTTAGTTTTAGCAATAAACCTTTTCGAATTAAAAAAAAAAGTTATTCAATCAAATTTTATCCTTTTAAGAAAAATTTTACGATCAAATTTAAAAAAAGTAATGTTTTACAAACAATTTGGCAATTACAAAAAAAAGAAAATATATATTCTGTCAAACCCATGATCTTTCACGACAATAGCGCTATCCATACTTATCCATGTACAAATCCCACCCCGTATATAGGTAGGGAATATATTTATAGACTGGAATTACTACATTGTCGATACTCAATTCTTCACCGAGTCCAACAAGGCTCCAAATCAAACTCTTATTATTACTCTCCGTTTTTATGAGCAAACACACTATTGATTACTAAATTAAAATGAATACCCCAAATCAGATTCCTACTTGAAAAAACCGGTCCCCCTCTCAAGGGCATAATATATACACATTTACTTACACATCTTTAAATGAAAAGTTAATCATTTGCTTAATTTTATCTACGAGTATTATGTATGAGACGCAGACAGAATTGCAAATGCAAGGTAGACATAGAGACGGCCATTAAATGATAATACCCTTTGTATTTATTTATATTTCAGGGATAGTAAAGTTTAAAGACAGAAGTGTCCGCAGGATTATAGTTTTAGGGGGAGGGGGACTGTGTTTTTGGATTTTTTTAAAATCCAAAAACTTAATGTTTTTAAAAATAATTTCAAAAATTCATAATTATTCACAAAAAATTCAAAAGTTAATTTATTTTGCAAAAAAAATCAAAAATCCCCATCTGTTCACAAAAACTTAATTATAAATATGAAATTTTTAGATACAATACATCTAAAACTAATTGTTATTTTTAATATTTAAAAAAAAAAAATCAATAATCTATAGCTATTCACGAAAAATTAAATTTTTCAGAAAAAAAATTCAATAATTATATTAAGAATATTATATTTGTAGGAAAAAATTTTAAAAAATCCTACTAATTTAGAGGAAATTTTATTTTCTGGAAAAAAATTTGCAAAAACTACATGTTTTGGAACAAAAAATTAAAGAAGGATATTTTTTTGGAAATTTATATACTTCAGTCCTCCATCCCACCCACTGTGGACGCCTCTGAAAGATGAATGAATATTACTTTAGTTCTTATTGCTAACTTATTTTTAAGAAATACTTAAAATTATCTCAAAGTGCTCTTGAAATGACCTTTGCAATAAGGGTTCTCTCCTGAGAATCTATTTTCCAGAATTTATCCAGGTTTTTGACAATGAGAAATGATATTTTCAATTGGACTCTTCCTTATACATTTTTTTTACAATATTTATCAAATGACATTTTTTAAACTGATATTTCAGATTTAAGTGCCTTTAAATTGAAGTTCATTCCTTTCTTCAACGAAGATTAACATAGCTATAGAGCGAACAAAACAGCCAACCCATCCCCCCCCCCAATGGGCCACATGGTTTGTAAATAGCCCTTGTTTTGTTTTTCAAAATTATACAACCACAACTTTACCAGGAATTAATATATTTATTTGCTTATTACTAAAGTTTTACTTGTTGCAGGTCCAACAGTGTACCAAAGTTCAAAAAGTCAGACCAGAGGGCTCTAAAAAATAACCTCTGCACTATGAGTGATCATGATACATATGAAAAACATGAGAATTGTTAATATATAGGATTGGGCTGCAAAATGTGAACTCGAGATGTTCCTGGGCTTCATTAATACCCACTCTCCTAATGGTCCTAACAACCACGGAGAGTGGTTGGCGAGACGATTCATCGATTTGGTGGGGTCCAGATCCCTTTTTAAATTATTTTCTCCACTTTTTTTTCGTTCTTCATCTTGTCCACCTTGAAAACCAGCCATGAAAAAAGGCAGAAGAATGCAAAAAAAAAAAAAAAGAAGTTTATGTTACTCACGTAGGATGTAGTAAAAATTCTTATTAGCATGCACAATTTTTTTTTAAATAATAGTTTTAACAACAAACTATAGACTGTTACACCACCTTGCGGATAGTATATTTTATTAGCCTGTTTATACCCTAATATTTCTACTGAAAATGTAAAAAGAAATATTTATATTTGTTATTTACTAACAGGACCCTGATATTTCCCGGAGCATTCATTTGGTTGAATGATCCTCCTTCAAAATGGCCGACTTTTAGAATGATGACGTCATATTAAAAGGCTCTGAAGGTAAATTTAAAAAAAAATATTTCTCAAGATGTCACACAAAGACAATATCCCGGGAAATGAGAAACCTTATTTCGCACATTGTAGACATACATATCTTATAACATGGACGTATATGACCCAGACATATGCACATATAACTCGCTCCATGGCAAGAGGCCAGACAGTCATGATAAGATACTAAAAATGCAGACGTTAGAAATGTGACAAATTTTATTTGTCCATCGAAAAAGCTCTTATTGAATTAATGAATAAATAAATTTAGGAAATATCTATTTACCATAATTAAAAAGAAGGATAATTTCAGTTTGAGAAAGTTTTTTTATGATATACTTTTTTTTTTTGTTGATCGTTAAGGATTTTTAATGACAATTTATTTATGTATTTTTTTACTACTCGAAGTTACTGTCGTAAATAGTTGATTTATGAATTTCATGATGTGAAGGTTTTGTTAATTATTACAAAAAAAAAATATTTTTTGCATGACGTTACTGATCGCATAATATACATAAAATGAAGTCATATATATATGTTAGTTATTAAAAAAGAAGGACACATTTCCTAATAAAAATCTCAAGAAACTTCATTTAAAATTGCTTTTAAAATTATATATAAAAAACAAAACTATTCGTTTTGAGGAAAAGTTTTTGTTTTGATCAACTATGGCTATTTATAGTTCCATTTAAGATGGCTGAGCGATATCTGGATTGGCTGTTTGCATAGTAAGACTACAATGGTAGATTAGATCTTCAGTCCGTTGCAAGGGTTATTAAACTATTTTGTAGTTTTGACGTCATCTTAACGAAATAAGTTAATTAGTTAGCTTAAAATTAAATACGTTGTTACCTTTATTGTATCTCACAACCTTTCCTCTTTAAATAATAAAAAAGGAAAAATGATCCAATTTTATTTTTTGTTTTTTTAATGTTCCTTTAATTGGCTAGATGAAGTTGCACTGATTAAGTATAAGTAAACGTTATTGTATTACATTTACTCCATCTAACCGAAGAATAAAGTTAGGGAGAAGAAAAAACAAACAGCCCCCCTCCCTCCCTGTCCCAAATTAATAAGTTTTTGCTTTTTACTAAAAAAATTCAATTTTTGAAATTTAGTAAAAATTTAATAATTTTTTTTTCAATTTTATTATTTGTGTTTTTTTTTGAAATTTTTTTAAATAAATATATATTAGTAGTTAAGCTTTTGAAAAAAAAAAATCCAAAAATTTATTTTTTGAGAACGACAGGGGATTTTTTGTGAATAGAAGTGGATTTTTAAATTTTTTCAATATCAAATTTTATATATTTCTTTTAATTGTATTCTTATTTTACAGTAAACTTCAACAAAGGATCCAACAACGGAAAAAACTAGATAGTTTTTATATACCATCTAGAAGCAAAATGATTGATTTTACTATAACACAACATTCAGAATGATGACGTCAGGTGAAGACGATCTATAGGAGATTCATTCAAGTGGTCCTATTGATGGTACCCTTAAAAACCAATGATCATTCGTACATCCCTTTATATAATTAATAATTCTGAATAAACCATGATATAAAATATCACAAGAACTCCACGAGGATTTTATTTTAATTATTACATATCAATGAACCAGTATTTATATTTATCTAATTTGATGTTTTTAAATTTACAGCAACTTATTCTTCCTCATTCATTTCAGTCGAATTAGTTAGTCATAAAATTATATATTAAATGGATAAAGAGACAAAAAAAAGTGCTTGTAGTAACAGGAGATTTTCAAAAATAAAGGGAAGGCATGGGTTGTTTTTTATGAGAAAATATGTTCTGAGAAAAAATACCAGGCACATATATTTTCTCACATTATATTAGGAATATATTAATCCAATCGTATACCTTATAGATACCTCCGAATCATACAATCAAACCATCCATGTACATTGTATATGTTTGTCTATACGTCATTTTTTATCTTCCTATCTCAAAATTGGAGACGGAATGTTGAAATTCAATTATTGCAATCCTTTAATATTAAGGCAATAAGCAATAACTAGAGGATATCGTGAGTTTGTTTCTTATAGATAATTCTGGAGGGGAAGGAGATACTCGGAGTCGATCCGTGGTCTGGGGATGAAGCCAAAATAGAAGAAAAACTAAGGCCTTACATAATGAGATATAATCTCCTAAGGCCTCGTACCACAATCCCCTTTGCTCCGAGTCCTGATGACCCCTGCAAATACTTCATAATAGACAAATCCAAAAATTTCCTCCACATAGTAAGATCTTCCATCTACTTCCACGATCCTCTAAAGTACGAATTGTCCGGACATCTTGAAAAAGTCCAGATCCTTTACTTCCAAATCCGTTAATATATTCTTCTAGCGAAATTATTTCTTTTTTATTAAAAAAAAGTTCTGATTTCTAATGAAATCTGTATTGTCTGTAAAATACTTTCTAAATATATGTATTTATTTTTTTCAAATCTGAAATTCTGCGACCTGGCTATTCTTGGTGTGTGTTATTAAACACTGGTGGTCAGTTTAAGAAACAGTACTTCAAAAAGCCTTTACTTGATTTATGAGACATTATTTTTCTCCCGATATGGTTTTTAAAATACATCATATAAAAATATATTTTAGACTTTAATTGTAACAAAGCATTTTGCAATTATTATATGCAATTGTGCGGCATCTTTGAAGGATTAATCAGAGTTATCTATTGTTGAAAATGGACGATAATTTATACAAACTCATTTTTGGAGAAAAATTAGGCTGGCTTGCTTTTGTGTTATAGGGCTGTTTGAATAGGGGGCAGATTGGAAATTGTTTATTGGACATTTATTTTATTCTGATCCACACAGGAAGTTTTCCACACGAAGAAATGTTCATTCAATAAGTGTGGAAACGACTAATGTATATTGGCAAAGGATAGATATTTCGTATAGAGTGAGGAGAAAACGGGAACAAGACTTATGATTCTACCGAATTAAGACCCTTGATAAGGTCAGCTGCATGTTATATGATTTTAAAAGGAGAAATTCCTTTACTACTAAAGAGAACCTTTAACATCTAAAATAACATTAATGCATGGAAAATATTGTAAAATAATATTTTAAATATATATTTTATTATGCATTAAAGAAAAAAAATTCAACAAGCATAAACCGTTTTTCCTTTTCAATTTTTTCTTATTATTCTCTACGTTTTTTGACCTTCCTACAAGAGATGTATGCATTGTTGACAGGTCAAATATTATTTAGGTAAATGTCAAATTATACTTCCGTCTCCTCCTTTGAGGTTCTTCTTGCTACTATTAAATAAATAAAAACAGGGTTGGTTATTTATTGTAAGAAGAACAAACATAAAAGTAGATTTTACTCCATTTTTTGTGTGTGGCCAACGAATCATACTTTCTCTTTCTATCTTGAAATTGGAGACAACAACAGTTGATAGTGGAAATGCAATTATTGCAACCTTTTAATAAGAATTAAATAACTGTGCTAGAAGAATATATTATTGCAGTAGGAGAAGAAAGATCTTGAGTTTTTCTTGTTATTCCGACAATTAGCACTTTGGAGGATGATGAAAGTAGATTGAAGATCTTATTATATGGAGGAAATTGTGGATTTGTCTCTTATGGAGTATATAGAGGGTGGATAATGAATAGGAGTCCATTTGGAATGAAGATGAGCCTAGAGGAGATCATATCTCATTATGTAATGTACTTCGACGTAGTTTTTCTTGAATCTTGGCCTCATCCCTAGTCCACGAATTGAGTCCCACTCCCTCTTCTCCACCCTACCGAATTTCTCAATCAGAGACAAACCCAGAATCTCTTCTAGTTATTTCCTTATTATTAAAAGGTTGTGCTATTTAATATTGTCTGAGTTCTTTTGGTTTGATTCCTAGTCCTGAAACTTTCAACTGAGGGATTCCTGAATATGTATATAACGTTATATTTAATGATTTATATATACAAATATACCTGTACTCAGTGGTGGGTCAAAAGAAAATGAAAAAGCGACCACTTAGTTCAGGCAACCTCTTACACCATCTTTCCTATTTTGTAACAATTATAAATGTGAAAACTGAATATGGATGCTTAGTGAGGTGACATGCTTGAAACAGGGGGCTGTCGGACCAGGTTAGACTGATATTAAATTAACCTTATACTATTAAATAATTAAATTCGGGATATTTTTGGAATTTGCTGAGGGTGTAAAACTCGGGAAGATAACCCCTACTACTAATTTTCTTTATTTTCTTATGAATATGAAGAAATTGTAACTATATCAAACATATTTATTCATATTTTTAAAGAATAAGAATAGACAATACATTTTACATATAAATGAGATTATCATTTCCTTGATAGATAGCGGATGTATCAAGGGATATTTTCTGGTTGACTGAGTCCTCATCACCTATGCAACATATTACTACTACTACCTATACAACTTCTTCTCAGGAAGACGTTCTTATTTAATTAGTACTGATATGAATCTCTCTGTATTTTTTTTTTTTTTTTAGAATGTTAAATGTATTATGAATGTAAAATATACATAATACTGAGGCATTATTTATTATTTTGTCTGCCTTCTAAGAACTATTAAAAATATTTAGTAATATACATATATATTACAACTTTTTTCTGACAATTAAAAATTACACTAATAATCAGAGCTCGTGATGTGTTAATTCATAGAAAATTTGAGCTAATATCAGCAGTCAAACCTTTATTAAGTGGACAGGCAAGGGTAAGGAGAAAATTGATCGCTTAGTGGAGCTGACCTCTTATATAGTATTGTGTGGGTCATTATTTAGGACTAAAAACTTTAGTCACATGGAGTAAAATCTCGGTTCAATCCTAAAGCTTATAATCCTTGATGAGGTAGTTTAACATTATTTCTTCTGTTGTTTATCAGACCTACTACTGACAGTCCGAAGTACCAAGGGTCTTAAGGACTAGTCCCAAGTACTGATAGGAAAGTCCTAAGACTGAACCAGATTAATAAGGAGTGACACAACAATACTTTGATACCAGGTTTGGTATTTTAGAACAATTCAAAATTTGAGCACAATGTATAAATGGATACAACCCTTGTCTGGACAATAATGTAAATAAATTAATTCTCAGATGGAGAGGGTAAGGGAAGATAGAAATGTTGTACAAATCTTAATTTATATTAATGCAACCATACTTTATTGACTAGCTCATCATGAGTGGGTCTATAAGTCTTTAGCTGGTCATTTCTTATTTGTTTTGCAATCAACAGTTTATGTAAGTTTTGAAAGAGCTACCGTCAAATGGAGGGGCATCTTTTGAGCTATCTAATAGCTATGTAAAAATAAAAAAAAATTGTACATCTAAATATTGATAAATAAAGACCTTGCCGTTAAGAAAAAAAAGTTATGTGACCACTTGCTGGGGATTGCAGGGGCACGCTTAATGCAGATTTTTTTTATGTTTCACTAATCTAGTGTGGGAAAGGACTATAGCAGACCAAGTTGACTGTATAGTTATATGTACAGATTAGTATTGTTTGGCACACTGGTACTATAGTGCTTGCGCGGCACTGACACATTTAAACAGTACTATACCATATTGATATTGACACCGGTACTTGTAGCATAATTACTAGATAATAATAATTAATTGCTGATCATGACGTAACCTTCAAACTTCTGAACTAAACTCCCTCCCCCCTCCCAAAAAAAAGAATATTATGAAAATTGTCTTTTATTACAAAAGTTTTCAAATTTCGAAACTAAGTCATACCCAAAACAAAAATGCAAAGGACACCCCTATGAGTGCATGGAAATTAATCTTTTTTGTCTTACTTCTTTAGTAAAAAAAGTAAGTATCCAAATACTAATTTTTGTACCAGAACATATTAAGTTCATGAAATACGAATTTCTTGGTAATTTATAAGTCTAAGCCCATGTTCGACACTAAGTCACATGCGCCAGAATATATTTGCAAGTGAGGAGAGGGGCTTTAAATAATTCTGACTTCATCAAGACCATGTCTAGGATTTTTCTTTGAAGGGGTGGGGTGAAAGTGTGTTGAGATTTTTGGACAATTTTAAATGCTTTAGTTTTCTAGATAAATACCAGATTTGGCAATTTTTAGAGTATAAGAAAGTATGGACATCAGTGTCATTCTTGCCTCTGTCCTTGCAAGATAAAGAGTAGGATTTGGATTTATTTCCTGTTCCTCATAGTTGCTTCTAGCTAATCCAATAAAACTTTATGACAGATAGGCTGTTTCCCTCCTAAATATTCTTCAAACTGCTAGAATTACCGACTTATTTTTTTTTTTTTTCACATACCAGGAGGTCATATTTTTTACAACTCTATATATAAGTGTGAACGAATTAACGCCCTGAGATAAAAAAAAGATGATCAGACTCATCATTTATGATAGTTATTTAAATCATGCCATGAAATGGAAATGAACAACCCACTCTCGGCCTGATCTAAGAAGAAATAAACGAGAAAAAAGATTCAATTTGAATATTTAAAATAAAATCAATAATACAAAATCGGATCTTTTCATTTTCATATTTCTTTGAAACTTTTTGTGATATGAAAGACACAAAATACAACTTCGTGATAAGGTCATTTTAACATATGTGCATAGGTACATTCATGCATTTGGTTGTAGGTACATTTTATCAATCAAAATCTGCAATCACACTTAATATACTTATTTTACTGGGTGAGTAGTTGAAATCTTGGCACTTAAAAAAAAGAGGAATATAAAACACATCTGAGGGAGTGATCATCATTTCACCCATCAGTTGACAAACTGTGTCTGTTGACACCCCCGCCCCCTCCGATAATATTCGCATAATTAATTAAAAAATAGACTACCAGTGAGCCAAAAGAATTCGTTTCTAATACATCAATAAAGATCAGAAACTTGACTTAGGTAAGCAGGCAAATATTTACCCAGGCTTTACATTAACACTTGTCCGACTGTCCTGGACATTCAAATTGTTCTGTCGGACAGGTTAATGAAGTGTACATGCTGTCCGAACGGACATATGGTCCTTCATACAAACTGACTTCGTTTTGACATGTGACACAATTGTATTATTCTATAATCATTGGATTCTTCTTTATTTTAATCTATTTACATTGACAGACCTTATTCTGGTTATAACTCTTGCACATGCGTAAAGCACAAACTTAAACATCCTGCGCATGCACAAGGCGTAACAGAAGTGTATACTGTGTCCGAAATTGTAGCATTGATAAAAAATTATAATTTGTACTGTAAGACAGAGATTAGGGTAAAAAGTAATGCGTACAACATATAAAATGTCATTAATGACGGTATTGACACCAAAACGCGCTATAACAAGATGGCGTACCGGCAAAGACAGCAAAGGTTACACAGTTCTTTTTGAAGGCAAACCTTCCATTCTGGCCAAAAGCAATGTACACCATACACATCAGATGCCAACCCGCTCGACTTTTCCTTCAGGCCATAAGGGGCCCTGAATCTTGAAGCTCTCAATGCTTCTGTTGATGACCATTGGACCATGAACCCCAATTACACTCTTTCCACCTGTAAGAGCTTCCAACAGCGCATCAATGCCATTATCAAAGTCGATAGAAGCTACATTGAAGATTAGATAGAAATGGCAACACATGTTCCAACATCTGTACAAAGTTTAAATAATGTAGTTTCTCTAGATTTATGCAGTTAAATTTCAAAAAGTCTAGTTTTCAGTTACACACCTGGTATGTGTATACAATGATACAAGTAAGATAAAATAATATTTTAAAGAAAGATGGAGTCGTAAAATAAGACGGCGGTGCTCTGTAGCAAGAAGAAATGAATTCCCTGAAAAGGAATGCAAAAATTTATGATCATTTCACATCATATTTAATATTATTATTGTTATGAGGCTTTTGGATTGTTCGTATTACAGGATTTGATGCAAATAAATAAATACAAAAATTGGACGTGCTACTTATTTAAATATAAACCTACATTCAAATTTCCGATAAATTAACACATCACGAATTCTGTTTGTAGTGTATATATTAGTGCTGAGAGTCAGTTCGAGAGCGAACTCTTTTTTTCGGTTCGGTCATAATTAATTGAAAAAAATGCTTTTAATTCCTGTGAATCTATATTTTATTGCCAATAATTTTCAAAAGGTTTCTAAAACGTCATATTATGCAATTCTTTATTATTCGTATATTTGGTCACTTTAATCGAGATGTAGTGCATTCAATTTACTGTTTGCTTAAAAGTAGTTTCTGAGATTTTCCTCAAGATCTATTGCATTTTTTTTTTACACTGTACACTTTGTTACCTCCTTAACACAAAAAAAAAACCTTTATACTTTGTTGATAGCTGTCGTTTCCCCCGTCTCACTTGATATGTCGCAGCTATTTAATAATTTATCATTTTTGATAGATAAACGAAGTAATCAGTTATACTATTCATATGCTCCGTTTCCAAAAGGACAGAAATACAATTTCTTGATGATCCGTTGTTGTATATATAAATGTTGCAGACAATATTAAAAATGTCTGTTAGAGCGGGCAATGTGAAAAATGCCTGGGCTGGTTGAAAAGGTGGGGCATTAGCCACTGCCAACGCTTTATTGAGCATCTAGACTTTGCTATTCACACAACTCAAGGGATTTAACTTTTTTTCGTATTATACTTAGTGGGCTCTGTTAAGGTATGTGTAATGTTCATTGAAGTCGTCCTTTCACCTCAGTAGAAAAACTATCCTCAAAATATAATGTTTCCACCTACATGAATGACGGTGGGAATGATGTTTTAGGGTTATACACAGAATTTTTAATCTTCTAAACCCTTTTTTTTTGTTCATATACTAAACCTTAACTAATTAGAAAAGCCTCTTACCCCTAATTATTTATAATATGATTGGCATTAATCTATGATGAGCTCCCAAATTTAAAAAAATTCCCTTTATACAACCCTTGGCGAAATTTATACATTGATAATGTATTAATCTGATATAAAACTCTTTACTCCAAATCTAGGAAAGTTAAAACATACAATACTTCTTTTGGAGAAAATAATTTTCTTTCATTCATTTGTATTTTGAAATATCTGGGATTAAAATAATTCTGCACTATTATCGTTTAGAGTCATTACTAGTCTATACTAGCAACTACTCAACATTATTATCCTTCTTTTTCAACTTCAATGTCATGACATCATGTTTCGTAAAAGGAAGATTGAAGCAATCCAAGGAAGATACTTCTAATTTGATCATCCATCTCAAAAGATGTTCGGATTCCAAATTTCAGGAAGAACGACGGGAGGTGAATTCATCCGAGAAAAACTACCAGTCATCATAAGGGAGTAGAGTGGACTCCTTTCTTGAGAATGATATAGTACAAGGATCAAAACAATAAATCGATCCTTTTAAGATGAGTAGAGTATTTTAATATTTCAAAATGGGGCACATAAAAAATACAAAATGGAACAAAAATCCTTGGACATGCATTTTTTTAAATTATACATTGAATATTTTCAATAATATAAGCTATGATATTCCTCATAACTATTTATTATGAATAAGTTATAAGGGTCTAAAGAAGAGGATCCTTTTTCATTATTTTTTAGCCTAAAAATAGAAAAATATATCAACTTTAGAACAAGATACAGAATCAATACACACACTTTTACATAAGTTTTATTTTTCCTACTTTTAACTTGGGGATTGTTGTAAGGGTACAAAATTACTCTGAACGATAATAGTCCCAATTAATATGATCCCAGATTTGTCAGAATTCAGAAGACTGAGAGAACAACTGTGATCAGTTTCGGATTCTGCGCTCAAAGATAAATTTCTTTTTTGAGTTGAATTTATTTGTAAAAATGATTGTTCCTCTGCGCAATGGGCGTCCCACTTTTAAAATAAAACTGATATTAAAATAATAAAATATTCTTCTTTTTTTTTCTTTTTTTTGTCAGTGGACAAACTTATAAAGTCGGCAAAAGAATCATATAATTATTTTCTCCACTGTATTGATTGGTATGTAAATTATTCAGAAGAAACAAACTCAGTTTACGACCCCTTCATCCACACTGCTCGTAATTCAAGGTATACCTGTATATATATCCTCTACGCTTCACCTTGTATAAACTATTTATGACCTTTTTATTTAGGTCAAATGTTTCCTATTCTTATAACTCATGTCAAACTCATAACTTAAATTGGTAGATGTAATAAATTGAGGCCCTCAATTTATTTAAAAAAAAAAGTGTTTTGCAAAGTACTCAAAAATCTATGTAGCCGCCACATACTACTCAAATATAAGTACATAAATAAAGTAAAACCATCTGTTTTGATTGGGTCAAATCTGTCCCCCTGCTTCTGAAGAGGGATTTTTTTTTTTTTGTTTTAAAAATAATTGAATCAACACCTGGTGTGAGTTCCCTTTTTTTATTATCATTATTTTTTCATACACCTTTTTAGCCAAGTTATTTTAGGAATTTATTTTTAACTGACGTTATCTCCTAGGATCTCTTTCCGAATGAAAGCTTCATTTTCTATTAATATATTAATACAAAAAGGGGGGAGAAAGAGAGGGAGAGAGATTAGAAGGGATCAATCACTTTGATTTGACTACAAAGTTGTTTGCTATTTCTGAAGGGAAATCCCTTTTATTATACTATTAACTATATATAGTCCGTTAACACAAAATCAGACTTGGGTCAAAAATGAGAATTGATATATATATATATTCCCAACTATTTTTTTACTTTATATTAATAAAGGATCACATATTTCACCAACACATATTTCGGTTATCCTTGATTCTAATTTCTACAATGAGTTCACAGAGTAAGGACTCAAACTTTGCAGTAGCAATAAATTAGGATTCTATCCCCGTAATTTTTAAGTATGAGGCTTAATTACACAATCAAACGACTGCTGAAATAAAACTAAACAAAAATAAAAATATCCAAGCCACAACAAAATAAAGAATGCGTGGGTTATCTTCTTCCCGCCGGTATCAGTGCCGAGAAGGCTGCAGAGGCCGTTGGCATTTCCATCTGCATCTAAGTCCATTACAGCCAAGATGAACTGAAAATTCTGCAACAACAATATGAATCACTTCTGCCCTGTCTCAATTGACTTTTCACTTTGTGGGAGTCTTGGGGAAGAATTTCTTCTCCAAGCTACCATAATGACAGCGCGCTACGCCATGGAAACAGCCTTCATCGTAAGAACTACCAATTTTTTGTCCGTCGTGTCGTTTTTTGTCCGAGCTTCTGTCATTGGGGTGGATAAATACCCAAGGAAATATTTATTTTTGAATAAATCAAGAGAACCAATTGCCTTCTGTCTATGGTATCATGCACATTCACGTTGTTCACTCTAGTAGACAATAATTTTATGCGGGAAATTTATTGACCCTCCGTCATCCACCCCAATGACAGAAGCTTTCTTCTAATGTGTATCATATTTCTGCTCCATTTTTCAATATAAATTCTTAATTTATCATTCACTTTTTGGACTAATTTTTTTAAAAATCGTACTTCATTAGTTTTTGAATTTTGAACCAATTCTGAAATTTATTAGTGCAGTTTCAAAAAATGTTTTTTATGGTTTCTCATGATTAATCTACCCCCAAGGACATATAGGCATAAATTACTTTGACGTCAATCCTCAATTCTACTCCGAGTACTACAGAGACTTACACTTATAACTCCTCAGGAAACCCTCAGTGTTACTCTTTGTCTTTTATGAGCACACATCCTAGTTCTTACCTTATATCTAGATGTTCCGTCTTCAAAAATTAAATAAAAATGACAATTGCTTCGAAATTTAAAAAATCCTGCCCATATTACTAACTAGAAAAAGCCGCTTCGGCATTTTATTTACTTTTACTACTAACGAAAGAGGGCTTTGATGTTAAAAAAAAAAAAAAACTAATTTTGTGGATTAGAGAAGGAAAAAAGGTTGATGCAGTGATCTTCCTTCTTTTTTTTTGTTCATTAATTAATAAGTCATGGGTGTTTTAACATCTTCCTCTGCAAACCGAATTTTCGCCTTTTTTTGTGATGCATTTATTTTAAAATGTATAATAAAATAAATTAATTTAGGTACATGAATTTTAAATATAATTAGAATATTTCCCTGCACTAATGCTAATTTAAATATAGAAGGTTACTTTTTTTAACAGCAATTCTTTTTTTTTCCCCTAAATCATATAACAGCTGATATTAACAATTATCTTAATTCAGTAATACCATATGTCTCACTCCTGCCTTATCCCCGCACTCTTATAGAAATCTCATATTTACTACCTAAACATATGTCTGCTTCATTATTATTTTTGCCGGTTTTTTTTTTTTGAATTTTTAGAAAACTTCTAATAAATTTCTCTTTTACTTTTCATTAAAAAAATTCTTACAAAACGGTCATTTTTCAAAAATTCCTTCATTTGGGGAATGAGATAGAGACCCAATTAGAGCACCCCCTGCCGACGTCCCTGCTAAATGGTGTTACTCCATCTGACATCTGGAGAAGAAAAAAAATGAAATATTTGTGCTTTGTAAACTAACTGATGAACAAGCATCATTTTGGCCTCCTAGTGCCCCAACGTGTTCTAACAACACCGCTTAGTTGGATAGTGTAATTCAGGGGCGTTCACAGGGGATGAGCTGGAGAAGGTGTAGCCCCCACACCACAAAATTAAGGAAGTTATGCTTTTGACTATAATTTATTTTGTCAGTATGAAAAAATTTTACTCGATAAATAGGGGTAAATATTTTTTCCTTCATGCAAATTATACAGCAGGATGTTTGAATGGATTTTTGAAATTTGTTTCGGAAAACTTTAATTTTTAAACTTTTTTTTTCGAAAAGCTGTAATATTTGAGATTTTTTTCCAAAAAATTTAATTTTTCAAATTTTTTGTGAATAGCATTGGATTTTTGAAATTTTTTTCACACAAAATTTAATTAGTAAAACCAAAGAAATATATATATAATCCTACGACGCCCCTGTAATTATATAATAGCCTACTCGAAGAAATCAAATGTAGTCAAAGTAATTTTAGAGAAATATCCTCATTGCTAACCTTTGTGTTGAAGGGCCACACATCATTTATTTTATGGCTATTGTATGCCTGGCGTGGTAGCTCTCGTGCTTATATTCTCTTCATGCTTATACCTATGTATGTATTTGCTGCTACAATGGTTCGTTAAGTCTCCATTGTATGCAGCATATAAAAAGGGGTATTCTAAATAAGTAAGGAAACCCATATTGTTACGATCTGTTTTGATTTTTTATGTTCATGTTCTTTCATTATTGCTGTTGTTATTTTTTTACGATTTGCAATCTATATTTTCTATACTCATAAAGTTTTACTAAAAAAGGAAATATGAAATTAACTAGATTTTATGCGAGAATGATAAAGTTGAAGGATATAGTTATTTATTTATGAGGCAAAGGGGATTTTATACTAATATTTATGTATTTAAATGTATAAATCACTTCTTCTTTTTTTCCCTAAGGGAGAAGGGTCCTTTTATTTTTAGGGAGTTTGGACTCTCTTATCTATCTTTGGACTTTTCTTTTTGCATTGTTTTAAATAAAATTGAGTTATCTCTAGTGTGTAGTGTCTGTATTTATATTTCAATGAGAATATACTTCGTTAAGGACCAGTACTCGAAACCCAAGTAATAAAAATATTGATTTTTCTCAAAAGTAGAGGCTATCATGGCCTAATTACTTTTATTTAGGCAGATAATAGTCCCTGTTATATGATTTTGTAAAGAGACCGATGTCTGACTGTAAAAAAAAAAAGATCAAATCATTCAGGAGAAGTACGTGGATAACTCTCCAAGGGGAACTGACTCGTAGTCACTCGTTTCTGTTGAATGACCAATTAGAATGGAGAGGCAAAGGTCAAAGGGTCATTTTGACAGCTTGCACAAAAAAGTCACCTATCGGTTGTAGTATCATAAAGGTTGTAAATCCTAAGATTTTTTTTTTAGATGCAAGTTTTATTTGTTTGAAACATGAACAGTGTTGTTGATCCATTTTCTGAAGCTGCTATCCTTATTATTTTTTCTTGAGGAGAGATCAACTAAGAGTAAAATATAAGACATGATTTTGTGCTCTCATGAAGAATAGGAGTATTTTTGAGTATTTTTTGGGGAGTCCATGTTGGACTCTGAGTACAATTAAGAATTGACAACTGAGTTGTTATTATATCTTCCTTTGCTTCATACGGAGAGGGACTTGTGTTTAGCTGCTTCGCAGCTAATCTAATCAAATACCATGACAGCTAAGCTTCTCTCTTCCAAAGTATTATTACTACCATGTCCATTTCCGCTTTAGTTTTTAACAAACCGACAATGATTACGAATTCACAACACAAAGTATCACTTTTTTACTGAAAAAAATGATTTGGGACGTGTCGATCTCTTCACGAAGACTCCTCAAATCCATTTATTATTCACATTTTTTAAGTTACTTTTGTCAAACCAAATAATACGATAAAAGCTTTACACTTTTAGTCTAGAATTTTATCAAGATGTATTTCAGCAACCAATTGTAATAGGATATGTTAATAAAATAGAAATAAATAATATGATGCCTTGGCTATCCTATCGATGTAGTCCCCCTTGGAAGCAATGATGGCTTCCATGTGGCTTCCATGTGGTCATGGAAGGACTTGCACCCATTAAGGATGTAGTCCTCAGACATAAAGTCCCAGTGCTAGTTGACAGTGTCCCTGAGGTTGTTGATATTTGGGTGAGGGACGGTGCAGGCCTGGGACTCAACATGCATCCAAAAAGTGATGCCCAATGGATTGGCATCTGGTGAGTATGGGGGCCACATTTTATTTAGCTAAAAATGCAAGTTGTCCTCCAAACACTTCTGAGCCTTTTTGGACGTGGGTGTAGGCGCACCATTCTGCTGGAACACCACGTTCGTGCTAGGGTAGTTGGTCTCGACCCATGGTAACAATGCAATCTCCATTGGTTTCTTGCAGCGTCTGAAAGTGCACGGACCGTAATTCGTTGATCACGTTCAGACGGCATTTTGTCGGCTTCTAAGATACTTAAGAAGATCTAAGTAGTTTCTTTTGTTCATTTTTAGTATTTCACGGAACAATTTTACTACATTCACATAAACATTTATTTATGACATAGTGAAAAAAAATTGCCGCACCCGGTATAAGACGTACAACTGTTTTTATTTATTTTAAGTGACATACAAATATGCTTGAGTAAATATTAGTATTTCATATAGTTAATTCAGTTTGAGCAATAAATGATTAAATTTGACTCAAATTTGGAACCATTCAAACTTGAATCTAACTCAGAACAATAGGTGTAAGCAATATGTGAATACATTTTTCCAAGTCTGAGTCCATTAGGTTTCGAGTGCATACAAATATGACTCGAGTCCAAGTCCGAACTCAAGTGCAACAGTTCTATCATATGGACTCAGAATAACGTTAATTCTCCAGTATTAGTTTTTGGAAAATTCTTTAGCTAAATGAAAAATAAAGCTGAAAGAATACTGAAAAACGGAGTGGATTTCAACCTATTTTTATGTAAATAAAATCATATTTATATGATACTTTTTGAGAATCATTTAATCAAATTATGTATAAACTGTCTTTTTAACACTTTATTTAATTTTATATTCAGAAATTAATTTATATTAACTTTGATTGAGTTAGTGTATCTTCATGACTATATTTTTGGACTTGCATAAGTGAAAAATCCTGTGTAATATACTACAATTTATCATTTAACCGAAAGACTATTGGTTGATATTCAATTTGTATTGAGTTGACTCATAGGTCCCTAGCATTACGATGACCCAGCACAAAAGCAGCATACTCACTGCGAAATATTAAAAAAATGATTCGAAAATTTTTTCTGGGAAAACCAAAAATGGAGATGTTGGATTCTACATTTTTTTTTCTTTTTTCAGAAGCGACAATATGCTAGCTGTAATTTGCTATGCATATATTATACATACATATTCAGTGAAAATACTGTGTGCCTTGAACAATCTTATCTGCAATGTAGAATCGCATTCATTCAGATAAATTGAGACTATTTGAGACTGACTATTAGTTGCAGTCGTGTATAATCCATATTTTTAGCTTTTGATAAATATAACTATAGCCATATTTTATTACAATCGCTGCAAATACTATTATACAACAACCTTTAAGTAAAGTGTATCATCTCTTAGTTTAATAAAACAGTTATATATCCTTCAAATGTAAGCTTTTTTATACAATCCAAACCAGATAGCAGAGTCTAACACTGAATTTAAGATATTTTGCCTACAAAAATGTACTATTTGGTAATGTATTTTAAAATTTTGGATTTATAGTAGACATAAATAGTTAAAAAACTTATAATACTAAGAAAATTTGAATATCATAGCTTCAAAATTGGGGAAGATATAGTCACCGTAGTATTGAAAGTTAAAAGTCTTAGTTCAAGCTTATGTCCAGATGGCATACTTTTTTGCTAAGTTCACGATTAGTTATTTTATAATTCTGTTGCTAAGATCCTCTAAGCAATGATTCCCAAACTCTGGGCCGTCGACCAATCAGTACCGGGTGCACAAGAATGAATATTAAATGTATATGCAAATTACAAAAGATAATTGCTCCTGCAAGGAAGTTGTTTATTATTTTTGAAGTTGATAATTTTAATCGAATCGTTGGAGTTGACTGGCAAAAGCTGAAATGCCTCCTAAATCTTCTGTAAGGTTGTTTTTTTATTGTTATGGGACAATTTCATTGCAACGAAAAAAACTCAGGAATCCCATTGATTTAGCGTTCACAGTGGATTCAGGTTTATGCGTATTATTATTTCAAAACCCTCCCTCCTCCCCCTGTCTCGCATTAAAATTGTCAAGTGTTGACCAATCCGCAGTTAGAAAAAGATTAAGGACCTTAAAATTTTTGTTTATCTAATATAGATTTGAAGTAATTCTAGTACACAAATGGTGTTCGTACTATAAGCTAGGTCTGCATTATCGTATATTCATATGAATGTATACAAATTATAACAAACGAATCTGAAACGTATGCTGATAGTGAATTTTAATAACTTTCCTACTAATTGATTATATGTGTTTATATTTTATAGGTATTTCTTGCTTAGGTTGGCAAAAATAAAACATACTCAATGAGTTTGTGAAAGAGCGTTTATTGACTTGTCAACAGAATATTCCCTTAAGATGATGTGCTTTAAATTGGGGACTTGATTGATTATGAAGAGATAACTTTATTCTATAAAGTTTATTAAAGCTGAGACTCGTATGTCGAACTAGAGTCACACTGAAGACTTAATAAACTCCAACTTTAAGTCTAAAATTAGACTTAAAATGAATAAACTAGTGACTTGACTAGGATTGAAGTGAAAAATATCAGACTTAAATAATAATGGACGAATCTTTAGACTTACAAACCTACCCCTATTTCACATTAGGATTAATATTTAATAACTATTTCAATTTTTATTGATGATAGTCCTGTGGTTAAGACATTCATACTTGAGAGACAACTTTGATGAAAATTTGGTGTAGACAACAAGGACCAGACTTGAAAGAGTCGAGAATGAGACAAAGCCTAGACTTGGAGATTTCAGAAAGCAACCAAAACCTTCAAAAATTGAGCTCAAGAGTAGATACCAAATTTTGATTTCACATCACAAGTTGATTCTGACTTATTCACTGCTTGAAAGACAAAAGGAATGAAAAGTTGTGTAATTATGTTATTATCAATATACGGCGCCTTTTTTTTTTTTTTTTTTAATAAAAC
Organism: Lepeophtheirus salmonis; assembly: GCF_016086655.4. Classification (NCBI taxonomy): domain Eukaryota; kingdom Metazoa; phylum Arthropoda; class Copepoda; order Siphonostomatoida; family Caligidae; genus Lepeophtheirus; species Lepeophtheirus salmonis. Next base: position 46,589,586 of record NC_052134.2, read on the forward strand.
TGGCCCCTTACTTTTGAATTGATTCCAACGCTCCCATGATGAATGAGAGAGCGGGTAACAAACTATGTTTAATTATGTATATGTGATGTAATCGATGGCATTTCTTGATTATTAAACTGCAACGTGAGACTCGACTTGGATTATTTGTGAAAAAACTTAATAAATGCGCGTAGCTCAGTTGACAACAAGCTCGGGATGAATTATTCACTAGAACTCTATGTGTCTACATGGTCTATCTACGGTCGCTCAGAGTAAAGGAAATGTATATTACGTATACGGATAGAGATGTGAAAATTATCTAAATACTTGTGAGTGTAAATCAAAAAAAAAAAAAAAAAATTGTTGGCAACATTGAAAGGCAACATATCAGATAACAGAGATCATTACAAAAACTATAGCTCTCCTTGTTCCCTAATACGTTTGAATTTTCAAAAAAGGAAGAAAAATTAATAAAGCAAAGTTTGTCGTTATGTCTGTCTGACTGAATGTGTGTATGAATATAGGAAAACTAGTCATCGGGTACTCTGTGTAATGTGTTCCATGATGTCCATCATAAAACATATTTTGATTTTAAAAATAACAATGTAGTTGTAATAATCGAATATTGCAGGCGTGTGCATATAGTAGTGAACGTATACTGTATAAAGTGCTCCCTGTTTGAAACCATATAAATATTTTTGATATAATAAATAATATTGTTGTCGTATTAATGAAATATTGCAGGCGTATGCATGCATACAAAGAGCACTGTTTCTGTTTGTTTTTGTTATTGGTCTAATCTGTATATTATCATAATTCATGTACATTTTCAGTTAAGATTTGAATGAAATAAAAAAACTCGTATGTTAGAATGAACTGAGTTTGTTTTCATAAGTGAGCGTTCTCTTATTGAGGACAGAACATATAAGTATTGTGAAATTACTTGTGACTGTGCATATGACAAACGGAGAGTAACACTAAGGATTTCTTGGGGAGTCATCTTCAATATTATTAAAGCAAAAATTATCTTTTAGGTAACGCTTAATTACTCTGTCCATTTTCACATCCATATATATGGGCTTCAAAGACAATTAGGAACATTGAAAACAAAAGTGACGGAGGAGTTAAGAGTAAGATTGCAAATCCAAGGTATTTTTTAGTGTGCAAGTTTTTTGTTGTTTGAAACAAGAATATACATTTTTATTTTATAATGATTTCAACATTATGATTTCATTCTTGAGGGGAAAAAATCTAAAGTGTAACCAGGAGCGTGTGTGTCTATAAATGTCTGAGAGTAACGCCTTGGAGCAGTGATGTAAATCTGGGAAATTTTGAAGCTGCCCGGTTTTGTTTTGTTTTTGAATTGGTAATCTGAAGAATGAATTTTCTTTTCCTTTGCAGTTCTCGTTAGTATTTCATTCTTGAGTAGTGAACATTCTTTCCTAATTAGATTCAATTAGTTTTATTCAAAATCTGATCAAACATTCGTGTGTGCCCATAAAAGACGAAGAGTAACCTTGAGGATTGGTTACGGAGTTATAGTTGTTGGTCCATGTTGGACTCAGAGTAGAGTTGGGGATTGACGTCGGAGTAGTTTTAGCAAATGTCCTTGTTTATTTCATTTTCTCCCTTTTCACAGCTGATTTTAGCTGATTTAATGAAACGTCATTATTATTTCTTTCCTAAAAGATATTCTTCAAATTGTCAGGGTTACCATGTTGATTTTTTATTTGCCCATAGTGCACAGGATTTTCATCACCACTGGGGAGTTACAATTGTAAGTCCTTGTTGGACTGAGAGTAGTATTAAAGATAAAAATGGGAATAATTCCTCTTTTTTATTCTTACTTGATACGGAGTGGGACTTGTGTGTATTTTTGTCATCTTGTAGCTTGTAATTTAATCGAACATCGTGAAAGCTAAGCTACTTTTCTCACAAAAATTATTTTAATTGTCAGGGGTACCATGTTAATTTTTGGGTTATTTTTTTACATTCCAAAAATACTTACAATTTACAGCACTAATTAGAATGTTTACTCACTTAATCAGTGCAATTTCATCCCACCAATTAGGAAATTTTTTTAAAAAAGCTCGCGGTATGACACAGGCTCGTAAAAGTTGACTCGTGTTTTTTTTTTTTTTTTCCAAAAATAAAGAAGCAAAAACCTTTTTACACAGCATGCATTTCCTTTTGCACACGCAAAAAAAAGTCCCGTTTGACGTCTTTAACGATGTAATCCGAGTTACAATCAACACCCTTAAAGATACATAATTGTGTCTAAGTGGCTTATACTTAAAATACCTTTTTTCTAATTTATATCGCAATTTAGATGCATTTATTTATGGTAATGAGCTTTAAGCGACTCATTAAACGCTTAGATTGTGCTCAAATCGTTATACCTATACATATAGGTAGAGATTATGAGTTTACTTGTTTTTGTTTTTTTTAAAGTTAATTATGTCGCAATTTGGACAAATTGTCATTTATGTATACGTATAGGCCTCTTTTTCAGGCATTTATTTGCATGAGTATAATTGAAAATACCATCTAGACATTTATCAATCTAATTAATTTGTCTTGGAACTGTAATAATGCTCATATTCATCTGTTTGCCTCCATTTATATGTGAGAGAAAAAGTTCAGGAGCATTTAATTCTGAAATATAATTATATTAAAATATTTTTTTTATACAAAATAAATTTCTAGAATAAATAAAATACAGCGACAAAAAAAGGGTGATTCAAGTCTAGGATTGTCATGCTCAGTTTACCCTCATGGTATCAGTAAAATTATAATTGAAATATTATGGACTTCTGAAGTCATTATAGATTAGGGACTCAAAAATTTGCCGTAGCATTTAATTACCTTTATTTCCAGTTTCGTTACGCAACTAAACTACAACTGAAACATAAATCAAAAAGATTTGCTTTTATAGCATGTATTTAAGTGTTAAAATGTTGGAGACACAGAAAAAAAGGTAACATGTGTGTCCGTTTGCATCTCAGTCCAGGCTATCTACGTCATCAAGAAGTCCATTATATCCCCACACAGTCCAGAGAACGATAAATTTACAGCAAAAATATGGATGCCTATTAGCAAGCCTTCATGTGGCCCTCCTACAACCCTGACCTCAACCCGCCAGACTTTTCAGTTTGGGAGAGTCTTGTAGATGAATGTATGTCACAACTCTCATCCAAATTTTGATTCGCTCCGAGATGCCATCATCTGTTTGCCGGCGTATCCAGGCTGTTATTGCTTCTGAAGGAAGACATAATGAGTAAAAAGTATAGGGAAATATACTATTTCAAGATTTCATAAATTGGTTTTGAGTCCTTTTTTTTATTGAAAATGCACGTTTTTCGTAATTTAGTCACGTTACTCCCAGTTTTAAGTCCCCACGATGTAGTATTTGAAATGAATCAAAATTTGAGGGGCCGCCAAATGGTAATAAAATTATAATGTTTATAATTTACTGCTTAAGGATAAAATGTCCTATCAGGCAAAGTGAAAATATATTTACTACCTATAACTAGGAATACAACTTTTGTAAAGAAAAAATACAATTTTATTATATGAAAAAACATGATTGGTACTACTTTTTTTTTTTAATTATGTTCCACATTTGTTAAATTGTTGTGATGAAAAAATCTCTTGCAATGGGAAGAATTAAAAAATAACACAACTACCTTTGTTATTGTACTATTTTTTTTCTTTTAGAAGTAAAATTATAATATACAAACTAAAATATAATTATAATATTAGTCCAGAACTAATGTTAATTTAAATGTATAAAGTTCTTCTTCCTAAGACAGTAACACATTTTCTCCCTTTTATTAATAGACAACTCATGTAAATAAATGGTCCGAAGATAAAGGGTATCATATGTAGAGATATGATTTTTTTAAGAGCTGGAGGAGAAGGCGGAGTAAGGCATTTGGTATTACTGAATTAACATCCTTGATAATAACAACTAACTGTTTGATGATTTTGGTGGAGGAAAGAAAATAAATTACTACTATAAAGAGGAGAACCTTCTACATTTAAAATAGCATTAGTGCAAAGTAAATATTATAATTAAATTTAAATTCATAATTATTTATTTTATTATAGAATTTTAAACAATTAAAACCAAAGATAGGCAAGAATGCGTACTTCAGAGGGAGATGTTAACAGCACGACAACCTATTAAATAATGGACAAAAAAAGAAAAGAGAGCACTCGCAACAATTGCATTTCCTATTCTAATCGCTAAACTTAGTTTATCCTTTCCATAGATCCCTTCTTTAACCATAAGTATTCCTCCAATTTTCTCCTCACATTCTACTCAAATCGTATCCCCTAGCCATAAAAAAAATTTAATTTATCTTCATCCCTCCGTTGAGTGTACGATGATTGGCAGTATATATATATATATATTTTAATTTATGTATTTCTAACGTCACGAAATTGGGCATGCGTTTCAACTTTTGTTTCATGAAAACAGTGTCACATATAGATATTGTAAGTATCTGAGCAAAAAGTAGAAATGAGGGGAAGAAAATTAACTTAAATCCCATTCGGTATTTAGTCAAGAACATTCATCATAACTACGCTGTTGATCCTTAAGTCTACTCTGGGTCTAACAAGTTCGTACACTTATAACTTTTTCAGAATTTAATACTTCTTTAACGATTTTACTTACACTCAGTGGTGTCCCTCCTCTTAAAATAATTCAAAATTGTACTTTCATATTGGGAATTACGTCTGATATTGGGACTCAAACCAACTACATGTTATTTCATATGACATGTAGGACATTCACATTTTGCGATTTTGCGATAACCAGACCTTGGGGAGGACGTTACTTTCGACTTAAATTGTAGCTCAATCTATGGGCTTCTCTTCTTGGAAAAAGAAAAATGCTGAGTATAACCCTAAAAATATCATTCCCTCAGTCAAGCATAGGGGGAGGGGGGGACATTATGTACGACTTCAGCGCATCGAACGGAGGATTGACGAGGCATGTTCACTGGAAATCTTGGAAGACAACCTCATTTCCTCTAGGAAGGGCACTGAAAATAGGTATTGTAATGGGTCTCCCAGCACAACATGTGACCGAAGTAACAAAGGAGTAGTTCAGGAAGAAACATGTCAAGGTCATGGAGTAGCCCAGGCAGTCTCCCGACCTCAATCCCATATAAAATCTTCATCAATAATCAAATTTAAAAAATCTATAGGGATCAAATACTTGTTCTCTCTACTGTATGTATTCAAACGATCAGCTGTTAGTAGCTTTATCATAAACATTTGATGATTTTCTTTCATACCCACATACTAAGCCATATGTAGTCATGTCTTTGTTTAATTTGTTTTGTACGAGATTATACACTCAAATCATGTCTAACAATTAAGGGAAACAATATTTAGAAAAAAAAAAGAAATATTTTTGGAATTACCTCATAATTAATTGATAGTTGACAAAATAGAGAATGGTGTTGTCTCTGAGATTGATTATTTTTTTGTAATATTTGAATGTGTTTTGTAAAAGTAGGAGTGTGTATAAGCCGATCGTGCATGTTGCAGCCAATGAAAAATTTAAGGCAGTTTTTGAAAAGTATTATGCGAGTAGGTATAGACATATATATATTATGACACAATTGTATGGTTCGATGTGTAAGTCTCTGGAAACATCTTGAGAAAAAGTTTGACAAGCCCCATATCGAAATTAATAACTGTATTGATGCTTTTTCATACATAAGAAATATTCTAAAGGTTTCTACTGGTGAGTTTTTATGCAATATTAAAATACGTGTTCAATTTAAAAAATATACTCTACTTAGAGATAAGCTAAAATATATTTTTGTCAGGTTTAATGTGACTTTGAGCACCATGTACAGTACTATTAAGTCCTATGATGAAACATGAGGCTACGATGACAGCTGTTAGTGAATAAATTGATGTTGAAGTTTGGTTTAGTATTATTAATTAGAAAAGTTGATCTTAGGACCGGTTGTAAACAAAGGGAGATCTTTTTTCAGTTAAGAACGGGTTTGGGCAGCAAAACGTGGACTGGAGAGGTTTCTTTAAAAATACTTCAATAATGATTTAGTTTCAATAATAACAAATAAAAAATATTTCAACAAAATTTGTAAACAAGACATTTGTAAACTTGGTTACTCAATATACGGAAGGCCTCGCAAGGAGTTGACTCCTTAGACAAACTGTCCCACGCAGCCACTATGGTGGCCTTCAGTGAGTCCGCATTTGGGTGTGGAGTTTTTTTTTTTTTTTGGTTTCCCTTTCCAAAGTATCTATCACAGCAAAGTCCAGCGGGTTTAAATCTGGCAAGGAATGTGTTCACATCTCTTTGCCTCTTAAGCTTCCTAGCCTTCATGACATCTGTAAGAAGATGGTGTGGCGTCTTCATGTATGAAGACAATCCCAAACTCCCTTCACGGGCCTTCTGAATGCCCTAGCAGCCACGGTGATGTCGTTGGCGAAATGATTCATCGATTTAGTAGGGGTTTCCTAGATCTTCTTCTCCAAACTGGACATGCACTCTGTACCCCTCTTTAAATTATGCCGTCCACTTCCTGTTTTCCGGGGAAAAGTCTTCTCCATCATTCTTCAAATTGGCCACCTTGAAAACCAGGCTCCTGAAGCATTTCACAATGTCCATAATCCTTGCCACTTCAAATTCAGCATTTAGGAGATCTTAGATGCTCTGAAAATAGTATTTTTATCCACTCGTGACGACAAGATGACTAAATGTTTATGCACAAAGGATGGCTATATTAACGAGAAAATTAACAGTGTACGTTTTTGCATCCCAAACCTGTATATGAAATGTCCATAATGTTTTTAGAAACCCGGTACAGTATGTATTTTTTTATCATTTCGATGAAAATAACGAATTATATGTATTCATTCTGTCTTATGTTAAATACTAAAATAGACAACAATTCCAGCCTTTTTTTTTGATCAAATGTCAAGTTGTTGGATTAAGCAACTTTATTATATCCTAATTAGTTAATTATAGGTAATATACTATTTATCCTTGTATAATAAATTTATAAAGGGTTATAGATAATTTATAATCTATTCACATTGACGATAAAACTTTTGCAAATATAGATATAGTATAATAAAAAAGTATTTCCAATGGAGCAAAATGAAATAATAGCTTTAATACATGTACCAATAGTTGATAGTTTAAATGTGACGTAGTGAGACGTGGGTTACAGCGGTTTCAGTTTTTTTTTTTTTTATTTGACTACAACAAGTGCAGAAAAGCTGTCATGTGGTCCTACGAAGTTATTTTTAGGTCGCCGTACATCATGATCAAAGTTCGAAAAAAGGCAAATAAAAAATTATTTAGTCAATAAAGATTCAAATAGAGCATTATAATTTCGGTAAATAGACAATTTTTGTGATCCGTATAAGACCATTTTTTTAAAACATTTTCAATGTTCATAATATCCTTACGTTATTTTATCTTTTTGTTCGATACGACGACTTTAGAAGAAAAATTTACTTTTATTTAGATATAAGTTAGATAAATGTCAATCAAAATTGGTCTTGATACGAAATAACAAAATACGTTGTTTTTTGTAGAAACCGTTTTAACTGAATAAATAATGTTTTCCCTTTTTAAATTTTTAAACTTGAATTGAAATGAACGACGACCTAAAGATGATAGCGTAGAAAGAACAATGGAATTTTGCAATCTAAGAGATTTTTTACAACTTTTTGGCAATAGCCCTTAATCACAAATTGAAAAAAGATGAAAAACAAACTGTTCTAACGTAGAAATTGCATAATGACCAATGTACTTAGAGAACCAGTTATAATTTGTACAAAATCAGGGGTGTTTGTAGTGTTATATTTAGAGGGAACTATTTTTTGTTCATTTGTAGCATGGAATTTTAGACACATGGAATAATAACGCAGGAAGCTTATTTTATTTGTCTTTATTTCCCCTCATGAAGGAATGGAGTAAAAAAATAACGTTGGCTCTTTTTTTCAAATCAACCACTCCTTTTACTGGGTGTGCAAGCTATCTATGCTGCCACTTTGGCTCGCTCTCTTGGTAAACGCAGGCACATAGGAAAGTGATTTTTTTTGTTCGATAGCTTTTTTAAACTTGCACCAGTTGGAAAAAAAGGGAATCAGTTAACGAATTTGTTGTCCAAATATATGAAAAAGGCACTGTGGCCTACCTTGGAATCCGCAACGGGAGCGGCAACATGGCAAACAGTCTAACTTTGGGACTCAGGGATACGTTCATTTGTAAGGTTAGGAGGGAATTCGTCAATGCAGACAAACTTCCCACCCCACGTCATGGCGTTTGGTGGTTATCTCTGAAGGCCGCGTAATGCCTCTACATGTGTTCCCCCAAGGCCTCAGAGTCAACGTCGATGCCCATCTGGACGTGCTAGAGACCAAGGTGATGCCTTGGATCGACATGATTGCCAATGGAAGGCCTTACATGAGGCGGAAGATCTTTTCTCCCTGCCACACCTAAGAAAAAAAAGTATCGAATGGCTCCAAGACAATTTTGACAACTTCACCTGTTCGGTTTTTTGCCTCCAAAGTCCCCAGATCTGAATCCAATGGTTTTTTTTTTTTTTTTTTTTTTTGTATGTGGAGCAAGATTGAACGAAAAACCAAGCAAACTCTCACCAACATCAAAGAGGAACCTATCATACAATCAAGAATTAATTCTAGGATTTGTGAAGGGACCAAGTGACGAAGGTCAGTTAGCGCTTTAGGCCTCGTATAGAGACTGTAACTGAAACTGGAGTTGATTTTATTGAATAAAGTAAATAAGATTACATCAAATTTTCAGAATCTGATTTTTTTATTTTCTTAATCTGATTAGTGGTTGGAGAGAACAATGAGTTTGAAATAAAATCCTTTTCGTAAAACAGATAGCTTGTGCCTCCCCCCTTGATATTCCCTTCACTCAAGTGGGAATAAAAATTATGTACGATTATTACAGGTCTTTCGAATTACATGAGTCGTACATATATACATAACTAAGTAAACTTACTTAATTAATATACTTGAACTAATTATAAATATTGGTGTTTTATAAAGGAAAACTTCTAGACGGTCCAGTAAATTAACCCCAACATTCATTCATAATTTTATTCATTGCAAATAGTCTATATACATACATATTCTTCATTTGCAACTTTTTTTTTTTTTGTTTTGTTTTGCACAAGAAGTAATTTATTTATTCAAATAATAATAATATTTCGTAATGGACTAATTATAGTTGAGATCTCGTCTTTACGTTTTGAAGCTTTTTGATAAATAATGAGGGAAAATTATGAACTTATATTATAGCCTCATCATCAATTGAGGCTAAAATGGGACTCTAATACTATAAATTAGACAATATAGGTAATATTTACATAAAATTTAACAAATACTCAAGTATGTACGATCAAAAATGGTGTGTTGCAGGAAGTGGGTTTTGTATATTTCAAGAGATACGAGGTTGAGTAATACAAATGAAAATAAGTCTTGTTTATAAAGTGTCATTTTGTTTTTAATTTAAAGATAATGGGTACCAAAAACACACTGCAAAAAGATAATTAATTATACGTTTATGCTCTTCTTGAAGCCCAAAATAATTTAAATTTTGATTAAGATGATTTTAAATCCGGAGCAATTTTAGATCTCAATACTTTAGCAATTTTGCTCATCAAATTTAACTGACAAAATTGTACAGGGTACTCCATATAAATTAGGAAACACTTTAAAGGGTTTATAATGAACAAACTAGAAATGGTAAAACCATATATTTTTTTAAATATTAAAGCTTTGGTAGGGCTGGCATCCTCGTGCATTGCCTTTGTACTGGTTCTGCACTTTTAGTTTACATTCCCTGGACGGATGGAGTAGCCCAAGGAAAGAGTTACACCTTCCATCAAGACAGTGCACTGGCCCACTAGGCTGAAAAGTGCAATACCTCTTGGGTAAATAATATCCTCGCTTTTAGAGCCCGTATTTTGGGCCTGCAAACAGCTTATACCTTAAACCATGCGATTTCTATCTCTGAGTGGGGGTTGAGCATGAGGCCATGTTAATATAATTTGTAACGAGGAATTAAATTCATCAGTGATACTGTAAATTGGACATTTGGCAAGTATATAATTTTTTCGTAGACAACTAAATTTGCAAAAAAATTGATTAGGCAGTGGTCCTTTCGTTTAAAATAATGAACGAATGAATGTAAATAAATGAGCGATTGAATGGAAATTCTTCAAAAACTAACAGATGAATAAAAAAAAAAACCCCACCAAATGATTGTTTAAACGGAATTTTTTCAAATGAACTGGAAAAGGATGAACGAACCGAAGCTTGTTTTGGTAAATAACTACGTCTGTCTCGAGCACATTGATGACTTCGATTGAATATACAATCTGTAGAAGTGCAAAAAAGTCCTTATCTTATAAGTCCGGTTCGAGTCCTAAGTCTTTACTTACAAGTCTAGCCCTTGAATATTATCATCAAGCCAATAAAACTTTTAAAGTCCAGTTCAAGTCTTCAAATTTCATTTGAGCTCATTTCATGTCCATAATTATAATATAGGATCTATTGTGTTAAGGCTTTTCTTGAGTTCAGTACAAGCTAGCTTTTCAGTCCAAGTCGAGTCGCAAATTTTAGCTACTAAGCCTAAGTCAAGTCTCCAGTCTTTGATTGAAAGATGAAGTCGAGCCACAAGTCTTCAAAATACGGACACAAGCTGGAATCGATTTGCAAGACTCGAGACCAATTATCTACCTCTTGCAATAAGTGACGTCAGTGAAAACGCTTTATTACCCATGAAATATGCTTATTTTATAATAATAAAGGACCTCACAGTAGCAACATTATCATAAGCTCCATATTTAATGTAATCATAATAAAAATTAATTTATGTGTCCCAAACACCCACCCACCATCATGGCCAGACACGACCCTCCTGACTTTAATTGAATTTTTATTAATACAGTGATACCTAATAGATACATATTTTTCTTTATTTCAATGTTGATATGATCGTATGTAAAGGCTTCCCTGTTTTTTGATGAAGGAGAAAAGAAGAAGAAAATCATGAATATTTATGGGGATTTTATTTTTTTTAAAGATGGTGGATTACGTCTCTTTAAATTTATAATGAGAAATAAAAATATCGTTTATAGGTCAAAGCTTCTGGTCAAATCACTTTCTAATTCGTCCTACTAAAATAACTAAGTATTTTGATTGAAACCAGGAATACAAAAACTTGACGAATATTTATACTATTTTTACACTTCATTTTAAAATCAATTGTTTACCCAAAAGATCATCCTTCTTCAGTATTTTTTTGTCAATCTAGTAGGCTCGGATAATTGCACTTTGGACTAGCATAGAATCAAGTATTTTAATACTCGCAGGTAATTTGTAACTATGTATATTCCCTTAATTACCAGTGTTCGATAGTAACGCGTTATTTTATTATGTATTACTGTAATCATATTCTTTATTTTTTTTTGTAACTAAAAGTAGAACAATATAACTTTACTAAAGAAGTAATTGTTAAATTACAAAAATTATTTTTACTTGAATAATATGTAATAACTTATTATAAATTTATTCATTGAATCTGTTTTTATTCAAGTTATCAATAAAATGTCTTACTCAGATCGGAAGAAGGGCAACCAAAAATTCAAATATTGCCACAACATTATTTTTAGGAGCTATAAGTTTATGTCTGAGATAATAAGAAAGTCTTAAATTTGAAAAATAAAAAGACCAGGACTAGGTTTTATTATTTACTAGCCGTAGTACCCGGCATTGGCCAGAGTAATTAGGTGTCAGATGAAAGGAAAATTTAGCTCTAATTATTTATCTCTCCCAACAAGGCCTTTGTGTTACTTTCTGTTTTTTATGTGCACACTCACACGTAACTACTCAATACTTGAATCAATGCATATGTGTTCGGTCCTCAAGAATGAAAAAATGATAACAAGAAAAAAAAGTGAAAAGAAAGTTTAAAAATCGTAGCACAGAAGGAGATCTCTCTTTGGACTTGTGGGCCTGTGACGATTCCTGCTACCACACCCATAGACTGCCAACAGCCACCACATTGCACCAGGGAATCCCTATATTCTTCAACAAGTCCAGATACCCTTTGGTATTGACTCTCAAGCTTACGTCAAAGATGTGAGGTGGTATGATGTGGTGTTCATTTGAAATCACAATAAAGACCATAACGACAGTCTTCAATTTTATTTTTATCACCCTGAGCTGTTTCCTCAAGCGTTGAATTGTCTGGATTAGCGTTTTTAGGGGGCTGGCAATGGTCCTGTTGCCATAACTTGAATCGTTGGATAGCATGAAGTCTACAGCGGTGCATCTCCGATCGCACTCGTTGAACATTTTGTCACATTCAGACACGATGAAAGGATCATATCGCCCTTGGAAGTCGTACACAGCTAGTAAATGGTCTGCTAAATAAATAAAACTGATTTTCATCAAGCGGAAATGGAATTATGTCGTCTTGTAGTTATGTCTTTAAATTTTTTTTGAGTTTATTTATTTGTTTTTCTACATATTCTCCTTGTAACACTACATACTTCTTCCTGTAATCTCTGTAACCTGTCCCAATAGTTCTCGGCGTTTTTATCGGGAAAATAATTATACAAGAGACGCTTTTTGTTTTCAGTTCAATTACTTTGAGTTGGATTCACTTAGGTGGGTCAAATTTTAACTCAACAAGCCTTTATATGCCTGCTATTGTTTGAATATATTTAAAAGTTACTTTAAAAAAAAAAAAAAAAAAAATACTCTAAACAATGCCCATTTATATCGCTCACATCAACTAACTTAAACGACTGTTAGATAACAACTACAAGTTCAAAATAGCTGAAAATCTGTTGAGTAACTGCCGACAAATGCTATATAAAAGGGACCAGCTCTAACTTAAGAGTCCCGTCATATTCACAATGAGGTTGGATTTTTTTTCAAATCACAATCGTAGATGCACACGCCTGTAATGCATAATAAATACCAGTACATTGTTATTTCTTGGATCAAAATATGTTTATGATTTAAAATATAGAGAGTGAACCCGCTTACTTTTTTTGTACAGACAGACAGACAAACTTTGTTGTATTAATATAGATTCAAATACTTAATTATAAACAGTCTGTGAAGCAGATACTAAACCGTTTTGGAATTATTAGTGAAGAATACGCTAAAATTATAAATTCAATTTTACAAAATTAGAAACTGCTGTTTCATATTTAATACTTTATTAATGTTTGTTAGTAACATTAAAAACATACATATTTTGCTATTGTATAAAAGTATCTCAGACCAAAAATGAGGAATGGTTTAAAAAAATACTAATGCAGAAAATGAACAAGAAATTAGTTTGTGAACTTTACGTATTAATTTAAAAAAATTCACCTAATCATTATTCAATGTCAGAAACTCATATCATAAAAAGAATATCCAAAAATAAATAATTTAAAGTCATATAATGTTACTACTCTTTATTCTAAGTAATATAACTAAATTACTTTTCGATGGAATAACATGTTATGAGTAACGTATTACTCAGCTAAGTAATATTACCCTACACTGGTCTTTATATAAGTAATTACAAAGAAACCATTTTCTGTAATAAAATGTATGAGTATATTTATTGTACCTCAAGTATGTATAGATCAAAGGTTATTTAACTTTAATACTAATTTAACTAATTTGTTTAAGGGAGCAGGTTTACGTAATCTGTGTGACCAAGGGTATTGAAACGAAAGATAGCTAAAATATTTCAACATTATATACCTACACATAAAGCTTAGAACCAAATAGCGAAACAAGGACCCACGCAATCAATAGTCCGCTAAAGGCACTGTTTAGTTATTATTCAGAGGGATAATTAGGAGTTATGATATTACCGAAAATATTTTACTTTTTAAAAGATCCTCCAATGATAATAAATAAATTATTTAAACAATATAACGACATTTGGCAATTTTTATTTATTTTTTAAGTGGTTACTAATAAGCTGTTTTTCTTTAGTTTTATTAACATGGATATCTTGTGTATCACTATTTAGTAATTACTGAGTGTAATTGGAATATATACAGAGTGTCCACGATCGATTGGAACTATCTCAAAATTCAACTTGCTTGATAAAAATGGAATTTGGAGTGTATTTGTTAATATGAAAAAGTTAGACATGATATTAAACAATAAATTTATTCAACATGTCCTCCCTCAGCAGCCGCCATCTTCTCCATCCTGCCCCTAAAGAATTTGCATGCCCTGATGACTTCCGTGGAATTGACAGCATTCCACTCCCTCGTAATGGAGCCCTTCAGGGCCGCGATGCTCTTGTGGCTGACCTTGCACATCTCCCTCTCCAACTTCCCCTACCAGTAGTAATCACACGAATTGAGGTCGGGTGAGTTGGAGGGCCAGGTGTTGCGATCCCAGAAAGTGATATCGTAGGAGTTGAAAAGGTTAGTGGTCCTCATGGCGATGTGTGCGGGTGCTGAGTCTTGTTGATATATGAACTCCCTCCCAGCGGCCGTATCCTTCATCACGGGGATGACGAACTCCTTGCAGTACCTTATCACGTTAATCCTTTCCTTGGGATTGAAGAAGAAAGGAGGCATCACCTCACTGGTGCTGCAGATGACACCCAGGGTCATCAAGGAGACCGGTAACTTTGTGGTGAAGACCGCAGGGGCCTCTTCTCTCTCCTTGGCAGGCCACCTGTCATTCTGGACGTTGTAGCTTCTGTCGACAGTCCAGTTCTTCTCGTTGGAGAAGAAGATGATTTTTCCTCCATGGCCTTCAGGTCATTGAGGAGACGCTTAACATTGGTGAGCCTGGTGGCCTTCATGGATGCCGTAAGGATATGTTGTTTGGCCATTCGGTATTACCTGTACCTGAGGTCCTCATTCACAGCCTTGGAGACCAGCTGCGTGCTCACTCCACGGTTCTTGGCCAACCTGGACAAGGAAGTCCCCGGCGAAGCCTTGATGGACTTCTGGAGGCCTTCAAGGAAGCGGGGAGTGCGGATTCGGTCACTTCTCATGTTGTGGGCCTTGCGGCAGGCCTTCCCCTCAACCTCCCAGGCATTGAAGACCCGGTACACCGTGGTCTTGGGGTAGTTAAGAAGTTTGTAGATAGCAGAGGGCTTGTATCCCGCACGAGCCAATTCGAGGATGGCGTTTCTCCTTGCTTGTTCCATGCTGACTATTGCTTGTTGTCAAAGCAATTGTGGTGGAAGTTATAGTTCACGCAACCTTATATGTTAGTATGATTTAACCCCGAATATCCACATTAGGGATCTGGATGAATTTTAAAGTAGTTCCAATTTATCGTGGACACCCTGTACATATTAAAACATTATACGGTCATATCATTTATCGTAAGTTACTGGTATAATAGCGTATTTAAGATCAAATTTCCCTGAAAAAAATTCATTATATGTAGTCTCCAAGGGAAACTTTAAGTTAATCTCTAATCCAATTCTATGGAATGACTTGATACCGAAAACAAAGATCAAGAAGATATATATTGGCAGAAAATGGTACCAAGAAGCCCATTCCAAGGAAACACGATGACCATAATTTACTTATCTAAGGAGATACGAAGGAACACACTCTACAATACCGATAATGAAGTGGTCTTTTCATCTCTCGTTAAACCTGACTAAAAGATCTAAGTTCATAAATGTGGTTATGAATTTTCCAAATCATTATATTCTATCAAAAATAACTTGTGCAGGCAATATCCAAATCCGGAGGAAATCCACATTTTTATTTAGGCTACAAAGAATTATGAAAAGATGGAAGATTATTTTCTAACAATATATTTATTATCCATGTCAGTATGAAAAATAACTAAGTGACGTCATATGAAAAGCAAAATCTTGCAAAAAAATATTAAAATTATATCTCCTCAAGCTAACGGTTGCGTTTCGTTACTTTATTTTAATGGTTTACCTGCATAGTACATATCTACAATATAAATAAATAATTACCATAAATACAAATCCAGGGAAATTATTTTTTTGATTAATAGTTAGGGGATACCAGAATAGTTGCACAATGGGACGGTTGCAACATGCCTTTTTCATAATGTTATTTAGTTTATTTTATAACTCAAATTTTTTTGTTCTTTTGTTGTAACTACTCCTGGTTGAAAACTACTGACTGGCAGAATCTCTTAAATAAATTTATAGATAAGCAGATACATGTTCTTATGGTGTGATAAATTTTGACGTATCTGAGTAAAAAAACAATTACAAGTATTTGAGCCAAAGCAAAAAGTGTTGAAATGGAAACCTGATCTCCACTATTTAGTTGAACAATTATCTGGATATTCAGTATCTATTTGAATAGACTGGTGATTGTTGAGTATTTTTCTCAGAGTATAACACTAATGCCAGATTTTTTTTTTATTTTTGCAAACTACTTAACTAATTTGCTGACCCTGGCCATGTAAAGGTAACTATATGTAAATATAAAAGGCATTATTGATACATTTCACAAATCAAATTTCAAGGCTCAATCTCTGATAATAATCACTTAAAACAGTATTCATATTTATAAAAGATTCATAAATTCTAAAATTGACCAAGAGAATAATAATTCAATATATTTAGACTATAATTGTTAAATGTTTGACTTGACTTGAGACCAATTTTGGATCAACTTTCCTGCAATGTATATATTTTTTTCTTATATTAAGAAGTAAACATTAGAAAATGAGAGTTCTTACAGGTAATAAGATATGACAAATCCCCATTTTCTCAGATCCGGGTCAGTTCAGATTTTTAGACATATATATTTGAGTAAATTACGGGAACATGAACTTTCGGATCTAAATCCGAAACCAAAATTAGACAGATACTTCTCTCAAATTTTATGAGAATTTTACACGAATTTTGGGCGTAAATGAAATTGGATCACGATTAAAGTTACAATATCACTGTTTATCAATGCCGAAACAATGAATAACTCATTGTTATTATATTACAACATGATTATTAGAATTATTTTTACATATATAACATTGGAATAATCACACGATGCAACTGTTTATGTAAATATCGCTCGAAGCACGAATAAAGATAAGTAAAAATTCTACGTTGGATATAGAGCATATCTTTTTTTTTAAACTAGTCTGAAGCAGTACTATAAGCTTTTTAAGATTCGAAAAAAATCCCTCAGATCTTTTATAAGATCCGTAAAACTTCGAGTATCCGAACCCTATTCGGATACCTGATCTCAGATAATATACTTTTACCCATAGTGTACATGAGTACTTTTGATCCAAGACCCGTCCTACCCCTATTAAGCAATACTTTTAAAAATCCAGAAAAATTATTAGGACATTTTTAAAATCCGAAAACACCATTAGGATATTTTAAGATCAGTAAAAGTTTGAATATCCAAGGCCGTCTCGGGTCTTGAACCTTTTCGGAGTTTTCAAATTTACTTTTACTATATCCAGGTACTTCGGATCTGGGTTCCTCGATCCGTCCTATCTCTAGTTACAGACCATATTAATTTGAAATGAAGGGATTTTCTAGTCGAAATTGGCCGTTTTTAGGCCTTTTGTACCGTCTGAAATAAGATAATATGAGGTATTTTGTGTAAAATACTATGCACCTTGTTCCTAATAATTTAAGAAGTCTAAAATGTACTGAGTAAGTACTGAGATGTACCAATTTTATCAAGAATAACCTGGAGCAAATTTTAACTCTAATTGAAGTAATAGTTTTTGAAATAAATTCACAATCTTTCATTGAAGAGGATTACTGCAAATCATACTTTTTCTAAATCCAAAAACGGGACAGTCTACTAGTGTACAGAGTGTGACAGCTATCTGTGCCACAAAAGATTATTTTTTAACACCATTTTCTCTCTAACAAGTTGTCAGATTGAAAAAGTAAAATCAGATTATCAAATCTTGATGGATTCTGATTTAATTTATTCAACAAATCACATCCAACCTCAACAACAGCTCTACATATATCCCACCCTTTCAAGCGCAAGTAGGCCTTAGCCACTTTGTTCCTTGGCAAATCTTGAAATCCATTCTTGATCCAACTAATAAGTTCATCTTTGGTGTTTCAGGGAGTTCGGTTGTTTTGTCGTTTGATCGCACCCAATACAAAAAAAAAATCAATCTAATGGAAATCTGTCGAGTTTGGAGACCAAATGTCCGGCGAAATGAAGTCGTCCAAATTGTCATGAAGCCATCTAACACTTTTTTTTTCAGAATGGCGTATGTATCCTGAGTCCTGCTGCCACATGTAAGGCTCCCATTGGAAACCATATCGATCAAAATCTTCACATTGGTCTCTCGCACGTCCTGGCATGGATTCCAAGGAGGCGGCCGTACCTTTTACTAATATTTTGGACAACGAATTCGTCAATGGATTCATTTTTTTCAACTGGTGCAAGTTTCAACAAGCCATGTAACAAACAAAAATCAGCTCCCTAAGTACCCCCATTTTCCCAAGAGAGTGCACCATAGTAGCGGCATTGATACCTTGCACAGCCTGTACAGTGTACATGGAGAAAGTTTGATGTTCAATTGAATATTCGGTCCTTTATACATCTATGTTGTAATGATGAAATAATGTGTAATAACTTACCAATAA
Source organism: Lepeophtheirus salmonis (assembly GCF_016086655.4). Classification (NCBI taxonomy): domain Eukaryota; kingdom Metazoa; phylum Arthropoda; class Copepoda; order Siphonostomatoida; family Caligidae; genus Lepeophtheirus; species Lepeophtheirus salmonis. The sequence continues at coordinate 46,608,214 of NC_052134.2, forward strand.
TGAATTTGATGAAACTCTGTAAGTATTGCGCAAGTTTTGTATATTTTTTAAAGCTATGCGAGTAAAATTTAATGGATTTAATTGGCAACTTTGTTTATTCAAGGCTAATCTTCTGCTTAATTGGAATAGTCGTTTTATGGTAATTCATTTTTATTTTTGCATTGGCTTAATAAAAGAGTACCTCTGTGTAAAATATCGGTCTCCAGCTGATATGTAGTAAATAAATGAATGGAAGTAGGTATAAATGGGATGCCGTTGGATAGTTATAGTCACAGATGGTATTTTGTTTTTTTTTGAAAATGTGTTAATTAGAGCCAGAGTGGAGGATACCATTATTTTAAATATTATTATTACTAGTTCAATATCCTTTATTGATATTATAGATCACTCAAATATACTTTTAAATGAGGCAATTGAAAGGGTAGAATATGGGGACGTATGTTTTTGGGTACGGTTTTGGGTCATACGTCACACTTTCTCCTTATATCCCAGTTTTGCACAATTCTTTGACTAATAAAAATCATATATTTATAGATCAATGGCCCTAACAAATTAGAAAGAAAGAGGATAAAGCTGTACCAGTCAAAATCATAAATCAATATTAAGTCATGGAGAAAGATTGTGACTTTTCAGAGGTGGGAACCCTAAATACTGTAAAATAAATGATCACATATAACGTTTTTATTTCTATAATGAGTAACATAAAATTTTGTATGAATACTACAGAATATCATATCAATAATTGGCACAAAAAAGGCCAAAGTCGTCCCCTCTGCAGAAACTACAGCCTTGAGTCTGTTATGTGACACATCACAGTAGGCAGGGGGTATCTCCATGGGAATATTGCCCCATTCCCTAAATATGGTAGCTTTCAGTGCATCCAATTTTGTATGGGGCCTCTTGCAGACTCTTGATCTAAAGTGGATGTAGGCTAAAAGTTGTTGGTCTAAAAATGGTCTTAGTAATATAATTCAAGTAAAATATCAAACAATAAATGTAACCATATTTGATGTTATTATGAGCGGATCAATCTCTATTAAGATCAATCCAAATTATATCCCCGAAGTCTAAAATTATTGAATCCGATGAATTACTCATTAAAAAATACCAATATCCAATTTGCTAGTTTCTTAATCAATGTAAAAATACATTTTATTTAATGTCTCGTAGGTATTTATATATCTACAGAGTAAAAATCAAGCTCAAAAAGTAACTACTGATTTAAAAAATATATATTTCTGAAAACATTATTTTTATGACTTCATTAAATAATAAAAAAATCTTGAATCTGAGTCGTGAGTACGAATTCAGATTTGGATGATATCAAGATCTTCAAAAATTGCTGTCAACCCTTCAACACTGAATCTTTTTATCTAATAGATTATGTATGTACACTGCCAAACCTATTGTATCAGTCACCTGTTTTAAGTGTGTCACTGCACTAAGTGGCTTTATCCAGATCCCAAACAGGAATTTCATTGCATCAAAAAATATTCTAAGCCTTCCACTCCAATCCCCGGCAAGCAGTGACACATGGCTGCTACATAGGTTGATAGATGAACCTGTTTTTCACGATCAAATGCTCAAAATTACATAAAATGCTATGGACAACACAAGGGAGGAGTTATCGGTTACATTCTTTTAAACCGTCTGTTGACGAGTTAATAAATAAAATAGGGTAATATGCTATAAATAGTGAATTTCCCCAAAAGTAACAAAACTTGGTATAAATGGTCACTTGCGTAATATGGTCACTTTTGAAGTGTTCCTTACCTGACCAATTAATATAGGTTTGACTCTATATGTACAGAGTGGGGACCACCCAAAACTTGCACTAGCATGTCTAAATTATGAAAAACGTGATTTTGATTAAATCAAAACTCAAAAAAGCTCAAAACCATTGGGGATATGTTTTAATATTATAATACTATTATTACTATATTTTTTTATTAAATACGTACTTCTTTTCAAGCCTCAACACGCCCGTAAACAGATGGGAAGCTCTCGGCGATGAAGGTGATGGAAATGGCGCACCACACTGTCATGATGGTAGCTTGGAACGAATCCAAATTTGGAAGAGAGGTGTGGCAGACATTCTTCTCCAAGACACTTCAAACAGCAAAGTCGAGGGGATTGAGGTCAGTGCTGGAGCAGGGACACATGGAGGCAGGTCAGAAGTCAAACATGAACTTGTTGCAGAAGATTTGGTTTTTCTTGGTCAAATTGGAGGGGATGCTCCCTTATAGAATTGTTGATGTTGTAGGCAGTCCGGATGGAGATACAACGGTCTCTACAACCTTCTCGGCACTCACACTGGCGCAGAGGGTATTGCACAGATGTAGGTTTTTTTGATGTTGCTCCAACATTTTTACAGTTTGAGACATATAATTAAAGCTAAACTCGTTAGTTTTTGTTTCAGCTATCGTTTGGTTGCGTAATGAAACCATGTAATTCAAAGTAACCGGAATATAATCGTAAATAAATGCTACCACAAGTTTTGGGATCACACTTTCTATTCACATAAAAAAGACCATAGTTTTGAGTCTTTCTCTGTTTATTCAATACCAATTCAATTCCCTATTCCTCAATAAAAATCAGATAACATACTACATTGAGACGTTATAACCCATTCTTTGTATTTATTGTCCTCAGTTTTTTCTTACCTTGTATCAATATAATATATGTATATGTACAATATAAAAGTGTGTATACATATGTGAGTCAATATTTAAATAACTGCACAGTGCCCCCCTCTCCCCTCTCCCAAACGCTTTCCCTTGAGTCCACGTAAAAAAAACCTGGCATACTTGAATCAATATTTGCTTATACTTTCAGATCAGGTGTTTTTATTTAATTAAAATGACACTAATGGCATACTATGTACATAATTATTTTTTATGGAGATGTGAAAATGTGTGCCTTTTTAAGCGTGTGAAGATAGAATTCTACAAGTTAAGGGGCGGAGTTAATTTTTACACGCCGGATGCGTTCATTGTCCTTTCTCTGAATGAATATTTTCGGTACATTTATTATTAAGTACAACTAATTATAATAAGAATAAATACGCTTGTTTATTTTTTATTAAGGAAGATGGTGAATTATTGCAATGTTTTTGGATCTCATAAAAAATAGGACTTATACATTTACCATTTTTCCTTGCTCGATACAAAGTGCGATTTTTTTATTGATCCTTCCTTACATAACTTATTGCAGCTTATAACACATTGACTAAAAATCCCGGGCTTAACAAGAAAATGCCTTTTTTTACCTATTTATTTACTTTATGGAGCGGTGTCCCCATAACACTTATCTAGCCATTGTTTATCTTGAATGGTATTTTTTCTCATCAAGAAGCAGTGTAAAATTAAAATATGAAGTTGTTTTTGATCCATTGTTTTTTAAATAACTTAAGTAGTGTCACTTTTTAGCATAATAACTCACAAATTAAAGAATAGATTATCATTAAATTTTGACAGTTATGATTTGAAGGTTGGTACTAATTGAAAATGAAGTAAATCAATAAACCAAGGACATCTATCTGTAAAGTCTGGGACTTTTCTGGGATGTAGAACGTCATGACAGCTAAGTTACTCTTCTCCAAACCATTGTACAATAGGTCATGAGGATTGTTTACTTATATTGCCTTGTAAACCCAGCAACAGAAAGGAACGCCATCTTGCGACAAAAAATTACAACAAATAATTTTATTTTATATAAAATATAGGTGTATATAAGATGGAGCTCCAATATAAAGTGATTTATATTCTTTCATTTGTATAGTTTTTATCAACGTGCAACACCGACTTATAATTCGAATAAAACTTGTAATTAAAGGCGTAAATAGAGGTTACACTGTATTTTTAAGATTTGTTTAATAAATGTGTATTATTTACATGGAAATGGATGTACCTATCTGTATTCATCGCTTCCTGCAAAACAAACATAAGTAAATTAATATTTTTGTTTTCAGTTTGTTTATTTTTTGCATTCGGCCTTTTTTCTCAAACCAATTAGAGGAATGTAGATAAATACATTCCTGATTTGTTGATACAAACAAACAGATCTATTTATATATTAGTCAAAATAAAAATTTGATTGAATTAATGACTAAATATATATTTATGTACAATTTTTGATTGGCAATGAGAGATTCACTCAGGAAATCAAAGACAAAAATCTCAAAAATGTTTGCTCTGGGGGTAAAAAAAAAGAGAAAACAGCGGCTATTTCACTCTGTATTCAACTATGAGCTATATATAGACAGTAGAAAAAGAGATTATAAATTCACGATAAGAGTGGATTAGGGATATGTTCAAAATATCGACTACGATGGATACATAATAAAGGAGTGGTGATGAGAACATATTTCGTTTCTATTTTTTGAAATATTTGTTACGTCACTATGACGTCATATTTGATAAAGTAACAAAACCATCATTCTTGATTATCATAGTTTAAAATCATATATTAAAATAAAAAGAAATCGAAAATTTTCTAGAACGGTTTGGACCGATTATTTGGTCCAGACCGCAGTCTCAGATCATGGACCCATTTTTTTCGGTCTCACTTTGTGGAACATTTTTCTTGATCAACTGTTCTAGATTTTTTCAAAAAAATCTCTAAAATACATTATATTTTTTAGAAAAAAGACTATTTACCTATAATATAAATTTATTCATTCGATTATTCAATCGGATCAGTTGAGTAATACGTGTTAATTCGTATAAGTAATAAGAATCCGTTTCCTAACACATTAGTTTGTTTTGTTTTTTATTATCTAGTGGATTTCTATGTTCTCCAAGAGTTAGGAACAAAGGAAGATGGACGGAATGGGAGGAAGATACTTCTAGCTTTATCATCTATCTCAAGAGATGCTCGGATTCAGAATTATGTATTCCACAAGAGACGACGGAATTAAAAATCATCCGAGCTATCTCTGTTGAAACTTTTCATGACGTTATTGTACTTGAAAATTCAAATGATGTAATGTTATAAATAATTTATATATAAAATCGGTTTAGACCGATATTTTGGAAACGAACTAGACCGAACTTTTACTTTGGAACGATCTGCACTGAATTTTTCCTTTAGACAGATCCAGACCGAACTTTTCCTTTGGACCCATCAACACTGAATTTTTTTATGTGAACGGTTCAGACTGAGCTTTTTAGTTGGACCAAATTAATTCGGTCTAACAAAAAATATAACGGTTTCAGACCGGTCTAGGATTTCCAGACCGAAAAAAAACACCACTAGTTGTCACTCTGATCATTTAAATGAAATGGAGAACATCCAAGAATAAAGTAACTACTAGTTATGAAAGAAACGAGAGGAAGTACCATGAAAGACAGAGAGTTTCATTGAAGATTTATTGGAAAAGTTATAAGTGTAAGATCTTGTTGGACTGGGATTGAAACAGAGGATCAACATCAGAGGAATTCTTGTCTATGTCATGGCTAGATACAGAGTTGGGTCTCTGTTTATTTCCTTCATTTCATAACTGGATTTTGGAGACCCAATAAAAGGATGACAGCTAAGCCGCCAGGGATGTCCTCAGGGTTATATTTTTTGAGGAGCTTGCTTTGATATTAAGTAATATTTTTTGAAAAAAATTCATTTATTATTAAATATTAACGATGTACAAAAAAATTTGAAATAGTCATTTTTTTGGAAAAAACAATTCAAAAATCCATAGCCATTCATAAAAATTGGAATTTTTTGGAAAAAAATTCCAAAAATGAAATTTCAAATATGAAAAAATTAAACTTTTTGGGGAAAAAAAATCCAAAATTATTCCAAAAAATAGAATTTTTTGACAAAAAAGTTCAAAAATAGACAGTTGTTCACAAAAATTTAGGAAATTAAAAAATCTACAGCTGTAAAATAATTTTTTTACAAAATTGCTAAAATGAAAAAAAGTTTAACGACAGCCTAAAGATCCCTGAGCATAAAAAAATAGCCTATGTTTCACACAGAGTGTCTTATCTCTCAAAAATTAGTTATATTAAGCTATTTGGAGTCTACGAGTATATATACAAAATATTTAATACTGCAAATGTACAGGGTGCAGAAATATTTCTTCCTTTTTCCAAAAGGAAATAAAACAAGAGGTATAAAGGAAAAAACTTTTATTTTAGTTTCATACGGATGGTTCATATTTAAAATTTTGTTTTACACAGTTTTAAAAATCACATAAGATAGGTAACGTCCCCCATGAATAAACGTACTTCTTTTTTTATACCTGGTCATTTTTATTTTCTTTCTTCCTCTGAAAATAACTTTTCATTTAAACGCTTTAAATGGATAATTATTGCAAACATAAATATACAATAATTTAATTAACAACGTATTTTGTCTGATAACTGTAAAATACTAGTTTATTGGATAATTAGTTATTGACAATTACGTAAATATCTCAAAAACGTTTATTTTTCTATAAATAAATAAAACCAGTTTCAATAGCCTGACATTAATTTAGACATCAAATCTTATTGATCTAGCATTTATATTTGTGGACTTACTCGCGTTCCATGAGTTAAGCTATTTTCAAAATATTCAAATGAATGGAAAAATAATTTTTTGTACAGTAAAAATAGAAGCAGCTAACTGATGTTTATCAATCACAGCAGCTAAATTAAAATTAGATTAATTTTATAAAATATTATAGGTAAAGACTCGAAAAATATAATCCTCCTCGAGGCCGTCTAGCCTCAGTTTTAAAAGTATGACAATTTTGTACTTGGCGCCATTGGAAAGAGCTGAAAAATATAATTTGCTGTGTTTTTTTTTTTTGTTTTTTTTTGCAATCAAGAATTTCCTAGCAACATGCAAAACAGCAATGGGTATGCAATCTCCACCAGGAATAAGATTTACTCCGGCAAGAAGATCTTCACATTGGACCCTGTTCTGAACCGGACAAATGATTGCTTCTTGGCTAAATCAAGAGCTAAGGTCGGGGGAGCCTTCAGGACCAAACATCCCGCTAAGATAATAGTCTTCAGTGTCGTGGTGTGAAACGGCAGCAATATCCCTCCCTACTTATTCAAGGCCAATGAGAAAGTTAACACAAACGTCTACTAGAAGGTCCTCAGGTACCATATCTTATCATTGTTGGAGAGCACTTTCCCCAGGGACAACTATGTCTTTACCAAAGACGGAGCCACGGTACACAACGCCATGAAGATGCACCATTTCTGCAGAGAGAACCCTCTGGACTTTGCTGTTTGGAGCATCTTGGAGGGAAAGACGAACTAGACTTCTTTCGCGAATGTTGATGCCTAAAGGCCGTGATCACGGAGGACTAGAATAACTTGTCCTTGGACTTCATCAAGTCCAGCTCTGATTCTATCCGTCCCCCTTTTGATGTCATCATTTAGAATGTAAGGAAACATATTGCATAAAAAGTGTAGAAAATTGTTAAATTATCAACTTTTGCTACAAAAGCCTGTCATAAAAATGGCACAAAATAAAAATATGGAGTAGTAAAAACTGCTTTTAAATTTTTATAATTTTTGAGTCCTCACCCTGAATACTGAAACATTTTTGCCGATATTTGTTATCATCGGCAAATGCAATTACAGCCAATCGCTATCATTTTACTGTATTTCCAAGGAAAATTTTAAATCTTGCCACTGGCATTTTACAACGCCAATTCTACTACTTCTTCAACAGCCTGATGTCATATTTAGTTATATTTTAGCACCCTATATAAAAAAAAACGTTATACAAATATGCACTGAAGTTTTTTGGGATTTTTAAAAAACATCATGGATTTTTAAAAATTTTATGGTAAAATTTTAGTATTTTAATTTTTTTAAATTTTATATTTGAATATAATTTTTGAGATTTTTTTCCAAAAAATTTAACTTTTTGTAAACTAAGATTTTTGAAATTTAATTTTTGTGGGAATACCTATAGATTTTTGAAAAATTTTCTAAAAAATTAAATTGTTGCAATTTTTTTCCCAATAATTAATTTTTGAAACTATAATTTATTTTTTAGTTTTAATTTTTGAAATTTTTTTCCCAAAAATTAATTTTTTTTAAATTATAATTTTTTTTTAATCTTAATTTTTTCGTTCTTTTTTCATTTTAATTTTTCGAATTTTTTTTCAAAAAAATTGTAAAAATGTAACATTTTAATTTTTTTCCAAAAAATTTAATATTTGAAATTTTTTTCTCAGAAATTTTTTTTTTTTAATGTTTTAGATTATTTTTGGATTTTCAAAAAAAAAAATATAATCCTGACGACGTCCCCGTCGAATTTGCTGCTTTTGAAAAAGTTTGTAATTCCCTAGGTTTTAGATTATCACAAATCTCTATAGCATTATAATTATTCTTATATTAATCAAATATAATGGCATTCTTAAAATATTTTTATTCTTAATTTCTTCAAGTCATGTGAAAAAAAACCTTATCTACTATCCATTACATAATCCGAGTGTACATCATACAAATATTTGTATGATGTATATATGTATTCTAGATGGGTCTGGGTAATACCTCCACTCCTGGGTTTGTACCCGAAACATCAATTTAAAAATACCTGCATATTACCCCTTTGACGGTTAAAAACTAATAACAGTATTTTACCCATTTTTACCTGTTAATCGGTCACGTATTGATGATTAATTTCGATTAATTGAGATTTTAAGAGGTCAAGGTCACGAAAAACTTTAAAAACGCATAATCGACTATAACTTTTGAACAAATTGAGATTTTTAGTATTATATACACAAATGATGAGTCATTACTTGTGTAAGACATACGGTACTACTGAATTAAGATCATTGTTAATATCAAATCCCTGTTATGTATATGACTTATGTGGTAGAAAATTAATGACTTCTATAAAAAGGAGAAAGTTCAAATTCGTATATATTTATTTTATTATGCTGTTTTAAACAATTTACTCCAAATATGAGCAAGAATGCTTACTTTAGAGGGATAAGTTAGCACCACGAAATCCTATTAAAGTATGAAAAGTACGAAGAAAGAGCCCACGCAGTAACGGTTATACATTTGATAATTTATAAACTTACTTTTTCCTTACAAAAATACAAACTCCACACATACATAATGTACATTTCCTTCTCTATGAGAACCTGTGAATCGAACCTTGAGTTCAAAAGAAGAGTTTATCCCACGTGCATGGTCCAAAGAGCTACGTTGCACCATCTTCCATTATAAATGCAAGATTTCCCATGATTTTACAATTGGTGTAAAACCCCGAGAAATCCAGGGGAAACAGGATCTCCAGATCCCGAATTTGAAACACTGGAAGTTAAAAATTATTTATTGGTTTTAAAATACTTGGATAAATATCCAGTTCTACCCGATTCCAAAGTTCAATTACCCATATCTACTCATTACCAAAAATATATATATTCGAAATACAGTGATCGGAAGATTCGACCCAGGATTTTTGACATGAGAACTTTCGACTTATTATATGTATTATAGCATTAATGAATTTGTGTGCTTACTTTTTTGGCCTTAAATGTGTCTTTTTTCACTTGAAGTCCTTTGTAATTAAATTTTTTACGTATATAATCATTTGAAATGAGGACATTTTAATTCTATTTGGGTGTACATATTGCATTCATGTTAAATGAATGTTGTTTCTTACTATGATGAATTCGAACTATTATTTTACCGGTGTACTTTCACTAAGGGAAAAGTTGAAGAAAGAACACAAAAAAGTTATATTACCTAGCTTGGACACTACGTCCCTTTCACCATCGTGGATCCACTTTGAGGGTAAAGTTCCAAATGTTAAAATATATTATTGTAGCTCCTTTCTGGTAGGGGCCATTTCCGATCAGTGAACTTTTAGATAATGGGATAAGACTTCAACTTTAGCCACAGAGAAAACTATTCTCCCCTACATCTTTAAACCCAAGTTTCTAGAGAGCATCAAGACATTTGGGGTCATTGGAAGCAACGGCATCTTATTTCATCCAAAGTAGAGGGTGGCTGCAGACAGGTGCTGTGAACCCATGTCTCACCAAGGGATACATTGGATAAAGGCTGAGGATAATAGTGTCGAGTTCCTGTTTCAACAAGACTCGGTCCTCTCTCACACAAGGCACGCAAGACCCAAAACTCAAAACTTATTTAAATAAGAGAAGGTTTCCTTTTTGAAAAGCCCACACCTGGCCCTCAAACTCCCTCTATAAAATCCCATAGATTACTTCTTTTAGGGGGAGTTAGAGAGGAAGGTCTCTCCAAATTCACGCAACAGCATCGACTCCTTAAAGGATCCTAGCTTCCAGTACTAGAACAAATTATTCCCGTGAACGTGGCCAAGGTCTGCAAATCCTTTAGGCCTCGTATCGACCGAATAATTGGCGAAAATGGCTTATTTTGTAATATAATAACTTCTAAATAAAATTTCAAACCTCTACTTGCTTCCCTTATTGATCAGAATGCCGTTAAAAGAAGTCCGGATTTACATGAACGACCCTGTAAAATGTTACAGAAAGTGAAAATACTATATCTTAGTACTAAGGTCCATACTGTTATGTCCAAGATACATCGTTTTGAGGCCTTTCTTTTAAAAATTGATATTGAAAAGAAAAAAACACCAATTTGTATGTGTCAAATTTATATGCAAACGAATCCCCAGATAAATTTCAACCAACTTTATCTACAAATCAAATATTCTATTCAATTTCCATTTTTTTGGCCTAAAAAACGAAACTGCAATTTTCTTTTTTTACCCATAACTCAAAAGAGTCACTCATGCAAAGTGTCAGCCTCCTGAGCCCAACGGTATGGGCCCCCATAAAAGATACATACACAAACTCTAGATCAGTGGTTCTTAAATGGGGGTACGCATACCTCTTTGGGGTACTTGGAGGCACACCAAGGTGTACTTGATATTTTAAAAGAATATTTTACAAGTTAAACATAACTCAGGGGCGTCCGCAGGAGGTGGGGTGGAGGGTGCTGTAGCCTCGCCCCTCCCAAATTAAGGTACTTTTGATTTTTTTTACTAAATAATGTAATGTTTCAAAAAAAAATTCAAAAAATTTAATATTTTAAATTTAATTTAATTTTCTGTGAATAGCTATGGATTTTTAAATTTTTTTCCAAAAAAAAATAATATTTGAAATTTTTCTCCGGAAAATTTAATATTAGAAATCTTTTTTCTAATAATTTTATAATTGTGAACAGCATTGGGTTTCTAATTTTTACCCAAAAAAGCTTAATTTTTCAGAATAGATATGGATTTTTGAAATTTTTTTGTAACAAAACTTAATTACTATGGATTTAGTAAAAAAAAATTGAAAAAATTCTATATTTGGAATTTTTTTTTTTTAATTTTATTTTTCACATTTTTTTCCAGAAAATTTTAGTTTTTGGATTTATTTTCAAGAAAATTCCAGAAACCAAGCCCCCCCCCAAAAAAAAAAATATAATCTTGCGGACGCCTCTGTCATTGAAGTTAAAAATGCTTTGTGCTGGTAAGGGGGTACTCGGGTGAAATAAATATTTTACAAGGGGCACATCACTAAAAAAAAAAGGTTGAGAATCCCTGCTCTAGATTATATATACAACGTCAACATATTATAATTTATATAATCCAACATAATCTGCCTACAATTTATAGAAATCTTCTAAATGATAAACGGACCTCTAGTAACAACTCATACTGGACTTCATAAATCCACGGATTACAAAGATGTCTCATAAACAAACTAAATCAAAGGGACTAAAATAGTTAAATATGATATAAATATTTACAGTTTCTTCTTAAATATTGCTTCAATATTGTCTGGATATATATAGATTTACGCACGTGTTAATGTTTGAGTACGCATGTTGTGAAGTCTCCCCTTCACGCATTATAGACTACGCCACACTTACGGATAACAGCTCACAAACACAAATCGTACTACAAGAGCCATAGCTTTATAGCTACATACATAAAGACATAATTTATATCTCTGTGTTTCTCACTCATTCACTCTATTGCTCTCATTCTATGAATGCCTTTTTCATTCACCTAGCTGCTACTAAGTATGATTATAATATAATGATAAATATATGACGTCAAACAAAACATCTGTTCAATTATATATTTATTTGTTATATGTATATTTTTGATGGGGTAAACAATACATGGGCGTGCAAAAATTGTTGTAGTCCAAATATATATAATATTAATATCTAATTTATTATGAAAATGACAACTTAAATGAGAAGGGTGATTAACATCAATAGCACATTAACAACAAGGACTGTTGTTCACTTAATTGGATACCCTTACAGACTCAAATGATTCTAAACCCTTTTCATATTTATTCATTTGCTAGGGTCTTCATGAGACTTTACTCCAATGTATAAATATACATATGGTTTCGAAGATATATGTCCTGTGAATTCAAAAACAAGCTAGAATTGAGACATTTTGTATTTTTGAGAAATTTACCTCGATTTATATCAAGAAAGTATACTTCTTAATTCTGTGGAGGACCTGCTAATTGCACTTAAAGACGACAAAATTGATCGACACAATAACAGAATTAGAAATTGATGGATTTTATTTGAAAACTGATATCGGGGACAATATAAGTATTTTCAATACAAATAAAGGTTCTAAACTATAGTTATAATTCTTGGGTATCTTAACTCATCCAATAAATTTGAATATAAAGGCTTTAATTGACATCAAATATGTCTATGAAATATTGGACTGTATATTTAAAAATATATGAAAAAAAAACTGATTTGGGATTTTTTACTTGATTTTATTTTTGTTCAAGTTGGTTTTTATGTTTATTCAGCAAGTATATATGATTAAATAAGCCTCGAGGCTCTTTAAAGCAGGGAATTTACGAATACTTTTTAAGTAACTTCTGAAGTCGAGTCGCAGTTTAATAGGGCCTGAGTGTTTTTTACTTATTAGTAATTTGTTTACATATCCGAGGAATGTGACGTCATGTTGGATCTTGTGGACATTAAGGTTTTTTTAGTTTGTTAATGCCCCATTAAACTTAAGTGTCATTCCAGCTGATTTAAATATTGATTGCTTGAAGGCACTGCTATTGCATCATTTCATGTCAGATATTGCAGAAAGTATTATATATATATACATAAATAACCTTGAAAAATATATATGTACGATAAATTTATCCTTCATCAGCTGATACCAAATCATATATTAACTGCGCTCTTAAGTAAACTTTGTCACTCTACATATTATCTATATACATGAAGCAAAGTTTGTCTGTAAATATGTTGATACCTCCTTTTTGAGTGTGCACTTAAAATCTTATAACTGAGTCACTACGTGATCTAATAAATAGCAATGTAGCAACGAGCGTGTGACGAAAGCTCAGCGTGTCATACTAAAAAAGAAAAGAAAAAGGGAATATATTTAAATTATTAAAGCCCATCTGTCTGTATTTTTCTCCATTTGTCTACACTTTATAATTCCGGACTTCTGCCAGTGTGTAATATATACAGTCTCCTCCCCCCGTTTTTGAGAGTGGTGGGGGCAATAACTAAAATGAATAAAAATCTAATTTTTTTGCTGCTGTTTGTTATTATCGTCAATTATCGAAAAGTGGGTAGGCAATTGTCCCCTGTTGTGCAGAACCTGATATTTACAATATATATATATATGTATTATCTATTTATTCGAGTTACAAATAAGAATTCAATGATTTACTGTTCATGAATCAAGGCTTGAGTCTTTGAGCTGGGGCTCAGGTCGAACCTAATAGTTTTAACCACGAGTGTCTACTCTAAGGTCAAAGTTAAATTTGACTTCAATACAACTCGAGTTCAAGTCAATCTTTTGCAACCCATTTATAAGATCTTTTCGACTCACTTTTGAGTCACAAACTTAAAAGTTGAAAAATACTTATAAATATATTTTTTTGGATCATCATCAATAACAATATGCAACAACATTTTAGCCCACTGGGTAACCCCACTTTTATTAATTATTGTTATTTAAACAATTGAACTTGAAAATGACTATTACAATTTTCAACAGTAGTAGGGTTTCCCTTCACACGAATTTTAAAAATATCATGTTTTAAGAGTATAATTTCGACTTTGAGCTATATTTTGAAGTTAAATACCAAAACAACATAAATTAAAAGTATTAACAATTGTTCAAAAACATTCCAGCATTTTACTTCATTTTTAAGTGATTAGACACTTTTTGTCGAATATGTTCAAGATACCTAGATAAATAATACAGGGGAACAATTAGGGGGGAGGGGATTTTGTACAAATGATGATTGAAAGAGAATAATTGAATTTATCTATGAGTGCAAAATCCAAAACAGATCTTAATTTTTCTCTATGCCATCTTAATTCTGAAATATCTAGGATTATAGTAATTAAGGACTATTATCGTTCAGTCATTTTTTTACTCTGAAAACAATCCCCAAATTAAAAATAGGATGAATAAAACTTATATAAAAGTGTTTCTGTATATTGTTCTGAACTCGACATATGCCTATTTTTAGACTGAAAAATGATGAAAAACGACCATCTTCTTTAGACCCTTATAACTTATACATAGTGCATGGTGATGAGGAATATCATAGCGTATATTTTAGGAAAAAAAAGTCAATAGATAATTTCTTTTCTTAAATCTATTTAAAAAATTTGCATCTTCTTGGGTTTTTGTTCCATTTTGTAGTAATCGAGGCAAACGAAGTAAAATACTTCTAACTTGATCATCAATCTTAAGAGATGTTCGAATTTGGATATTGAATTTCACGAGGGACGACAGGAGGAGAACCCCTCTGAGAAAAACTATCAGACCTCATAAGGGAGTAGAGTGAACTCCTTCCTGAGATATCAGGATTGAAACAATAAAGCGATCCATTCACGATGAGTAGATACTTTTTTATATTTCAAAATGGGATCACTTTACTACAAAATAGAAGAAAAGTCATCGGAGATGCATATGTTTTAAATAGATCTTTTTTTTTTTAATTTTTCATTGAATATTTTTCGAATATATTAGGTATGATATTTGTCATCTCGTTGTATTATGAATAAGTTATAAGGGTCTAAAAAAAGAGATTCATTTTTCAGCCTAAAAAATGAAATATATTGAGTTCAGAACTAGATATAGTAAAAAATAAAACACTGGTACATAAGTTTTATTAATCCTACTTTAAATTTTAGGATTATTTTAATGGTAAAAAATGATTTTGAACGGTAATAGTCCCAAATCACTATAATCCCTGATATTTCAGAATTCCGATGACTGAGAGAAAAACTGAGATCAATTTTGGATTTTTGCGCTGAAAGATAAATTTATTTTTTGGCTTGAATTCATTTGGACAAAGTAAGTTTTCCCTGTGTAACTAATCATTCAAATACTAAAATGTTTTTATCAATTTTTATTACCTTTAATTAACTACGTATACTATATAAACGTGACTTTATAAAAAAAGGCTCTAAAGGCCAACCATTGAAGTTGAAAGTTCTAAAGATCTCTTTTTTTTGTGTAAATGACAATATAATAAATATGTTTATTTCTTCCAAGACTTAAATTTGGTTGCATAGTGTAATAATCACTGAAAAAACTGCATTTCAATTTACCACTTTAAAAGGCTTTTAATTTATATTAAAAATCTTTCAATTATCATCAACTTTCAAGAATTCACATTCGACCTATAATCTTACATTGTTGACCTTAGTAATAAAAGTATGTACCTGTATTTTGTAGGTACATATTTATATGCTTGCATCAAATATTTGGTAACTATTTGGATCCTTCAACACAAATATCTTAAAAAAGATTTTTTTTTTTTTGCAAATAACAAGCTTTAAAAACCATTGCATAATATGCCATACTTTTCTGTTATTTTTAAAACTTATTTTTTCAGTATATGAAATGGACATGTTTCTAGTTGCAATTCACAAACAAAGAGTAGGGAAGACGGTAAAAAGCAATTCTAACACGGGACTCTTGCGACAGACTCTTATTCTCGACCATCGAGAAAAAAGAAAACTGCACCCTCAAAATTTACATTAAAAGATTATAATATACTGTAGAAGATTCACTTTAGTGAAATTTTCATAGATATTTTATGGAAAAAACTGATTTGGAGGAATACAGGGTCTACCATAAGTCTCCTAGCTCGAAGACCTTATCCATCTCGCACTCACTCTAACCCAAATTGGCCTTTAGGGCCCTGATGACCTTCTGAATCCTCTTCACATGGTACCCGATAGACTTGGTGATCTGGCAGGTCACTATTTCTAGCCTCATTTATGGTCTTGATGGCTGCACAGCTGGTCAGACTTTAGCTGGGGTCATAGGTGCCATACTCCAAATGACCAAAATCAATAAAATGATTGCCATGGCCGTAATTTTGGTCATAGAGAGGCCTGCTAGGGCAACTTTGAAAGCTATTTATTTTTCTTTCAAATTTATGGTACTTACATTTGCATAAGTCATTTTTGTCAACCAAGACCGGTCCTAGAGTACTTTTGGCTGCCGATTTGACCTAACTCATTAATGTTTCAGTGTTGCAGTACAGCAAAATTTCTTTTTTGTATGGGCTTCATTATTATATATGCAATATCTCCAGTACAAATATAAATTGTTGTGGAATGGGAGTTATGGTGGACCCTATAAAGTAATTTTTTTGGCAAAACAAACCTTTTCTAATAATCTTAAATCCGTTGTTATTGATGTAATGAATGTCTTTTGAATAATTGATTATTTTTCTATTAGTTTATACATTTCTAACGACAATACATTATTGAAAGAAAAAAATAATGAGTAATTGTAACTCTCGCCGCAAGAGGTCAGTTACAACAAGTTTTGCAAGTTTCTTTGTATTGTTTATTTTCTTTACAATTCTTTCTTTTTACAAAGTAAGCATGTTTGTTAGCAGGGTAGAACCTTAAAGAGAATAATAGCAGTGAATTTCAACAACTTGATAAGTTTATTGAGTATTCCTAAATAAATATTATTTTGTCTAAAATGTTAAATTTCATGGTTACAAGTCACATTCAAATGTATTTTATGCAAAAACTTTTTGAATGATATATATACATATTTAATCAATCGGGATAGTTAATTAACCTAGCACAGAAAGTGTTGCAACTCTAACCGGTCTACCTTATAACAGAGGGCCCTCTTTGTAAATTCATTTAACAATATTATCATTAATTTAAAGTACAAGGTACCGTTACTTTTTTTTTTCCCTCGTAATTAAAGCACTACAAAGTTCACTCTGAAAAACTCTGTTTTTTTAATTATCATTAGTGTTAATAAATTATAAAAAGAGACCCATTGGGTACTCGTGGCCTTTAATTATTGTATACATCTATCTAATATAAGCAATAAGGAATTTACAGTCCCCCCTAACGGAATTATTTTGATAAATGATTTCTTTAACTACCTAAGTAGCGAGGTTACCCTGTAAATGAATGGTTTGGCTTCTATTCATTTATTGTTATAACTAATATTTTTTTATTATTGACAAAATCCCAAGGTCATCCACATTTATCTTGACTTTAAATCTGACCAAAATAATGTGAGTGTTTGGATGATGTTATTCTTCTTTATCAAAGCATTCAAAATATACTAAGAATGAACGCTTAATTTGTGTAGTATTATCGTCATTATTATAGATGGATGAAAGAGGATTATTTTCATCACGCTTAGCTTTTAAATGAAAATCCAATTAAGTCCACGTTGTGAGTGGAACGTTAATGAAGTCTTATAAGGCTAGAAAAAGGCATTTATTTACCTAGAGTAGTGTATAGAATGAACTTTGTAAATATTATATTTATTTAGTTTGAAGCCCTCCACGTCGTTTCCAAAGAAAGGATGATTGTTATCCACTTTGTTAGCTTTCTTGTAGCCTTTCATCCCCCATAAAGAGAAAGAAAAAAAGGCCCAAATCATATGGTGGTAGGCCAAATAAGTCAGCTATACTCTTTATATCTAAAGTGGTATACTAACCGTGCGATTAATAACGTGAGGTATTTTGCAATGAATAGAAGATATCAATTATGCTTCAATATTAAGAACCAAGTCCAAATGACGTTCAAACAAACGAAAATAAACGAGTTGTGAGGATCAATATTTCAAAAATAGGAATAATGGCCAAGATTATCTAAAAGGAATAATCAGAGTAAATATAACAACAGCTAATTTTAGTTCAACCATGAAACGGTCAGAATACTAATAAGAGGCAAGCAGAGCGTCACTTCCCTACGAAAAAATATTCACTTTTCTACCCACTCCCTCATCAGAGTTCTGAACAATCATTGATTTAATTTGAACTAGCTCTTGTTAAGCTGCGGATAATTCTAAATAATATTTCAATAGATGGGGTTTTGGGGTCTTTTTATGGGGTTTTTTGGGAGAAGAGGTTGAGATATACTAAGGAGTGGTTAATTAATATTTTAGAGTGTACTAGGTACTTTAGCCTTAAACTATTTTGCCTCTGGACATTTTGACTTAAACCATTTTGCTTCAAGGATATTTCGCGTTAATATATAAGTAAATGAGATTTATACGTCTTTATTGTTTATTTTTCATTAAAATTGATGTTCCTTTTGAATTTTTAAATCAAAATATGTAATATATATTCCTATAAAACCCAATTGAATAGTTGCTTTTTGTTGGAAAAATAATGGAATAATGCCCCAAAATTTCAATACAAATACCAACAAAATCTTACTATTTAATAAATTAGAACTAGACAGAAAATAGGTTCGAATCGAACAAGTGATAATCACTTTTCCATTATTAATTCTCATAAGACATGATGGATTGTTCATATTGGAAATGGCTCACTGATTGACGAAGAAGTATAATATGAGGTCAGAGCAGAATTCCATGATTATTCCAACAGAAAAACAAAAAGTTAATGCCTTTTATAGTAATAAACGTTAGATATTTGATTAAAACATTCAAAGGAAAAATCAATTTCAACCAAAAATAAACAATAACGCCGTACAAACCTAATGTATTTGTATATTAGGTTGAAATATCTATGAGGAAAAATAGTTTAGGGCAAATATAGCCAGTATAGTTTCAGAGATACCATTTCTGCTATATAATATTCACAGCTTAACAAGGAATAATACAAGTTTATATCACCAATATTTAGAAATGATAAGACTGGGGAGGAATATATATAAATCAACAGCTGACAATGATATTTAAGATATATATTGTGATTGTAAGCTTCATCTTCATAAAGCAAGCTGGGACGACTCCTAATTGGCGTTTTTGTGGACTCCAGTATTTAAGGATCATTTATCTACAGCCATTGTCTCCTCTTGACAGTAAAGTCTAATGCAAGATCCATATCGGTGCTTGAATATCATTTTCTCTACATACATAATAATAAATCAGAGATCCCTTGCTTCGAATACATATCATTAAAAAGGCAGTGTAAATCAATATCCTAAACCCATCAATCAAGGGATCCCGGGGTTCCTTACATATTATGCACTATGTACTCATTTGTAGATACTAGAAATCTAATATGTTACTCTGACAGTCAAGGAGCAACCCATAATTCAGGTTTCACATATTACCAAGTATTTTTAGAAGGTATATTATTATTCATGGTATTTCCAGCAATGGAATAGGAAAAAGATAAACGTGAGTATAGAATGTCCTTTTTCTCTCAAAATGGTATATTTATGACGTATTAAATGCGTTTATGTTTATTATGTCGAAATCCTGCAAAAAGGGGTTTTCAACTATTTAACTCATTTCCGTTTTGATCAAATTTGTGTAGAATTTCCTCAATTAAGTGATAATCTGATTCATTAAGGATTGATGGTAATACAACACTATTCTAAATAGACTGGGAAATATATTCCCCGAATATTCCTATTTGATTTGGATCAGGACTGTGTGTCTTTATTATTCTCATTCCTTAAATTGGTCAGATGGAGTTGCACATATTAAGTATAAGTAAACATTATAGTATTATAATTACTCATCTGACCTAAGAATCTTCTTTGAAGTGCACATTATAGGATATAATATGTATATATTTATTTCACTAGGAATGACTTAGTATCGGACCTACACAAATTGAGTTGAAAAGAATCATCTCTCCCGAGAGCGTTGTCCATTCTGCTACGTCTGATCTGGACGGTCCAAGACATAAAACGTGTATCAGTGTTACAAACTCACTTTTTGTTATATTTTACCTAATAAATCTTTGATGTTATTCTCTATAAAGGGGTCTTCTTATGTAAAACAGTACAATAGCAAAGGCCTGACAAAACAAGATATCTAATAATGTAAGCAGGTCAAGTGCAACAGAGGGGTGACACCTCCCATGGATATCGGAGTGACATAAAATGGGATATCATAGGATTAGTTATTTATTAACTTAAAAATAATTGTAAGCAAGTTTATGGGGTCCGCTTGAAAAAATATAATATACCGTCATTCACTATAATATTGCCACAGTTTAGCAAAAGGGGTCCAAAAAAGGCTGAACCTTTTACAAAAAAGATCATTAAGAAGTCAAAACATTATTGAAAGTATCTTAGTATATTTCGAATGCTTTGATAAAGAAGAATAATATCATTAATATATAATAGTGACGTCATTTGTGGGTTTTTGTAGGTGGGGCAGGGTCGTGACAAGGATATTTCTTTGAAGGAGGGGGTGTTGGGCCTTTTTACTATTTTAATAAAATATTTTTGTTAATTTTATAAATGCCAATTTGACTTATAACTTAAAAAAATTATCCTAAAATAAAAAAGTTTAAAATTTTTTAAGATATAGAAACAAACTTTTAAGAAGGGTGTGTTTATTATTTTTGCAGAAATGAACAGCTTATTGTTTAGTCGGAAAAATAAAATGTCAGAGAAATTCGATTGCAGTCGTAAAAATGCGGAAAATTGCACCGCATTAGGAACTGGACCTCTATTAAAGTATTCCGATTTTGTATTTTTTTTTTTTTTTTTTTACTGAGCTCTAGCCTTTTCGACCCGTAAGACATTAACAAAATATTATCTGTAATACTGTAAGTCCCTCATGCCAATTTTTGGATAGTTTTGTCACTTTAAAGATTTAAAAAATGGGCCTTTTTGAAACGTCTTGTACAATTTCAATTTTAAAGCTAGGAATCAAATATTGTATTGCATTAATCTGCTAGGAAATATATGCGTAAATAACACATCTCTACTTGGAAAAAGACGTTTGAAAAGGATTCTATACTTCCAGACTAATCTGTTGTTTCTACATCAAAATCTTCATAAATGCACAAAATATATATTTTTTTTAAATCACAAAACCCATTATGGACGAACAGAGTCAGTTCTTCATATGATGGATGAGAGAACATTTAATTCCCTGCACTGACGTACAATGTATATTGTAAACACATAAATTGCTCTATGATTTTTAACTATTGCGTCATGGGAGATACACTTTTTGAGATAGATTTCAATCTATGATTACATCGATCAGTATATGTACAACGTACAATATATTTTCAGGGATGTAATGCCTGAAATAAAGCCCATTGTAAACCTAACAAAGGCACACACACCAGTAATGATGTCACGGATCATATGTCCCAGCCGTTTTGCGAACAGTTATCTACAAACTAAAAGTAAAATAAACCAGTTCAGGAATATAAAATCATTGATACCAGCCACAGAATGTGTTTGTAAGTAGAGGAGGGGCAAATTATATAATGGTGACGTCATCTGTGTGGTTTTGTAGGTGGGGTAGGGTCGTGACAAGGGTATTTCATTTGAAGGAGGGGTGTTGGGCCTTTTTACTATTTTGATAAAATATTTTTGTTAATTTTTATAAACACCAATTTGACTTATAACTTTTAAAATTAAAAAAATTATCCTAACTTAAAAAAGTTTAAAATTTTTTAAGTGATACAAAAAAAAAATTATTGTGATAGCTCCCCCATTTGCCCTAGGGGTTTGTCGCAAATAATTCATGAATATCTCCTGATAGTGTCTGTAAGTCGTTCTTTTAAAATGATCTGATAGTCAATGATTCATAAAATATGTCTACCTCCCCGATATCTAATGGTAAAGAAATGAAATTGATAATTTGAAGAATGTTAGGGAGGCAAGCAGTTTAGCTCTCATGACCTTTTATTAGGTCAGTTGTCAGAAGTTGTGAGATGAAGAAAATTAACACAAATCCTACTCCTTATATTGTAAGAACCAATTATAGGTTGAAATTACTCCGATGTCGATCTTTAATTCGACTCCGTGCCAACAAGTACTTACACTTGTTGGCCAGAAACAAACCATCATTGTTACTCTCAGCCTTTTGTTAGCCCACTCACAAGGGATTATTTTTTACTTAGATGTTCTGTCTCCAATAATTGAATTTAATGATGACAGGTTTGGAAAATAAAAAATTCTGTTCAGATTACCAAATATAAAAACTGCTCCACTTTCTATGACGTATGTTATATATCTCTGCAGCTATCACATAAAAAATACTACCTTCGACCATTTCAAAAAATTAGTGAGGCCGTTCGAAAAAGTAAACAATTAGTGGCTTTTGATTTTTTAAATAGGCTGTAATAAATAAATAAGTTACTTTCCTGCAGACAAGAATGAACTAATTCAGACAACCTCTACTCTGTGGTGGCCCACGGCTTTTTGCCAAATTAGGCGAAATATATAATTAGAGAAAAATTATAATATCTTTAATTAACAAAGATTTTTTATAGTTTCATATAATTAAATTAAGATGTACAACATTAAGATGAGCATGAGGACAACACAATTTTGCATAGGTAATTTTTATACGATATGACAACTTTTTCCACACTAACTGTAATCGAAATTCGTAAAAAAGATGAAAATAAAACCGTTCTAATAGACACCCCTATAATATTATTTTTGTATAATACCATCTTGGTCTTCCCTGGAATTGCATAGTTACTATTTTTACAAAAAATAGGCTAAGAAACAACTTGATCTACAGCATAATCGAGAAACCGAATCAAACCCGAAAAAGAACTTCTAAAGTTTATATAATTATCGGTTAAGAACCGGGAACTGTTAGAAAAAAGAATCATATAGAACTCGGAACCGCAATTTAAGAATCTATTTCCTCACTATACTTCACCTACAGATCCTGAAATAAGTAACTTATCACATAACGAGGCTCTACGAATATACAAAAAAATATTAAAATCACTTGTGAAAAATACATTACTTTTTCACCAATATAATAAGCTTATGTTAGGTCTTAAATAATTAAAGTTATGTGCTTGTATGTTCATGAGGACTCACTTCGACGATTCATATCATTTCAACAGGGTTTAATAACAGTTATAAAGTCCAAATATAACAAATGAATATCTTTTTATCTTCTACAAAGCCATTGCTCTATCTTCGTGATGAATGAATGCAATTAAAAGTAGCATCAGCTATTCTTTTATATTCAAACACTCTTCTTCTCATCCAATCAAAATGGTTTAATTAACTCAATCATTAATTGCTTTACGATTTGCAGTTGTTATGATGAGACACTATTTTTATGCTATTTATTCATCTAACTCTTAAAAAAACATAATATTTATAGTTAACTGTATATTTTGATAGACTCCATAAATCAAAATGATGACTATATAGATCGGTGACATTTGGAGTCTTTATACGACAAAAAAATAAACAAATAAGCAGTTCTAAGACACAAAATATTCAATCTTATTTTATTAAGGCAGTTGTTCTCAAACTGTGAAAAAAATTGAAATTAGTAATGTGGAGTGTTGGTTGTGTTGCAAGTTGATTTGCAAGTCTTCAAAATATGGTCTTGAGTCCCCATACTTACAAAATGATGGTACCTTTAGATATCTTGGTATTTTATCAAGTGATGCTAAAAGTAAAAAGCATGAACACCTCTGTATTAAGGAATACATCTATAAATTAGTGTTTTTCAAAAACATCTCTTAATTGGATAGAGTCCTATTTGAAATTAATGGAACTACGGCAATCCTACTCGATATATTTTAACTAATTGGTTTTGGGGATAGGCCGAACTGTTTCGGTATATCTATGGCTACTAGTGGTGTTTGGGACTAGCCCTTAAGGCTGTCGGTCCGTCGGACTGACAGTATTAGAACTGATTTAAAAAAAAATAATAATAAAGTTGAGTGACGTTATCCACGAGCGAACTTTATAAGTTTGAGGACTGATATGTAGGACTAAACGGTCCTAAATAAGGATCGATAAAACACTAGTCAAGGACTCCTATCTGAGACTAAGACAATAGTAAGAAATTGATGGATCCAGACAAAGTCAGATCAAAACATTTCAAACAAGGTGGTTAAACACACCATATAGCTTGAGAAGATTTTCTTAGCTACATGAAAACTATCTATACTCCCCTCCGCAAGATGTGTCCTTTTGTGATACTACAGATGACGTTAATTTATCATTTTTCCCAGTGACGTAAACATTTTTTTCTTCCTTGTGCAGAATTCACCTTGATAATTCAATCAAAAGAGCTAACTCATGGAGGTTACGTAGTTAATTATAGAGTAATATGTATGGCATCCTCTACAGTCCCAATGTGGACAAAAGTTGTGGAGTAACCAATTATATTTGGAAAAATATTGATCACGTAGTCTTCGTTTCACCTCTTGGTACTTAGATGTTAGTTCTGGTCAAACCTACAAAACAAAATTGGGGTTTTGTTTTTTTAGAAAAATAAAGAATTCTATTTGTTTGGGTCAAGATATTAAAGGGTCGAGACCGATTCTACTCCAAGACAATTTCGAGAACCACAATTTCGTTCATTAAAAATTAATTAATCTAAGACCATAAAAAGTACCGGAACCTATATTTTGAGTTGCTAGATTCAGCCTTTTCCCATCCAATTTCTTTGTTAATGGCAACTCTCCTATTATGATTTGCTTTCTCTTTATAAAAAGTTATATAAATTCCATATTTTGAGATGCACAGGCTGAGAATACTACTGTAATAAATTTAAGATGAAAAAAAAAAAAGAGAATACAGTCATAGGTAATCTGAACGGTCAGAGTAATTCGTAATGCTATGATACTGAATTGTTTGAGGCTCCTAGTGATACCAACTAATCTTTCATTTATTTTTTTCCCATATAAATGGTGAATCATATTACTAAAATAATTTTTGTTTGAAAGAACGTTCTTTGTGACATCTGGATACACAAAACTGTTTCTGGAAATTCATTTAATAAACACTTGAATGCAAAACCGGCGTTAGAATTATTTTTAAAGCCATTTATATATATATTTTTTATTGTCCATGGAAGGTGTAACCCCACACCACCATGGCACTATCCAATATTGTATGCCCCCCTCCCTTCTCTTCATCGATTTCGATATTAATGAGAAACCAATTCCTTCGGATTAATAATTATTACCAATAATAAAAGTAACTTTTTATCTCATTCTTGAGATCATAAAATTGTTTCTTGTCTATCTATTTTTTTATAGCAAGAGAAACTTCTTGACCCAATCGACAAATCAAATAATATGATACGATGAGTCCAGTTTTTGATAAAACAGTGTTTCCCAATCGGGACTCCTCGAAGCCCAGTGGCATCTGCAGGATAATATCGGGCGGAGGAAGGGGGGTCTCGGTTTTGGAATTTTGAAAAAAAATGAAAAAATTCATTTTTTTTAGAAGAAAATTTGAGAAATTAAATTTCTTTGAAAAAAAAAAAATGAATAATTAATTTTTTGAAAACAAATTCATAAATCCACACACAAACAATAAATTTTTTTAGAAAAATATTTAAAAATCAAAGCTGTACACAAAAAATTTGACTTTATTGAAAAAAATGTCAAAAATTGTATTTTAAATGTAAAAGTTTTTGAAAATACATTATTTCAAAAATTAAATTTATAAGAGAAAAATTTCAAAAAAAATGAAAAGTTAATTTTTTTGGAAAGAAAATTTGAGTAATTAAATTAAATACTACATATTTTAGTCAAAAGCAAAAATTCCTTTATTTGGGGCCCCTCCAGCCCATCCCCTGCAGACGCCTCTCCAGCCATTATGCTCCCCAGTGCACTCTATGATAATTTGTATACATATGGAATAAAGGATTTGGTTAAACATACTTTATATTTTACAACTCCACCGTTATTAATAAATTTGGAAATCGGTACGCTATAGGTAATAGGGTTCTTATGGTAAAAATAGCCAAAATAGCACTGTCAGTCTCAAACCGTTGTTCTTATTTAAGTTTGTTTGTAAGACGATCCATTCTATTAAAAAAAACTGTTCAAGTAAAAAAATCCTCGTTTTTATTTTATTTATGGGTTCGTTTATAGAACAAATAACGTCTTGGTTTTTCATCGGCTCAATAAAAAAGTAACTATTTTGTAGTAAAAGTACATATCTTACATTATCTTTTATTTTTTAGAGTATTGGGTTCTGGAGCTCTAGTTTTGAGTTAATAATAATTTGATTGCAATTATAATCGATTATATTTCTTATTATACTTAATAGTAATCAATGTTACACGGACAAAAAGATCAAAACATTCATTCTCTTGGAGTCGATTTATTCAATAACAAGAGTGTAATTGTTGAACCTTTTGTACAAAAAAGTAAAGAAAAATTGGCTGAAATTAAATAGTAGTTATGCAATTCTGCCAAAATGAGGAACCATTCTTCGATTATAGTATTTTATTTATTTTTACAGCTGAGTAGTTGCAAATTATCGACGTTCTAATCGGAAATAAGTGAGGAATTGAACTGATGAATCTACCAACAAATAATAAAAATTTTGTACCAAATTACAAAATCCTGATCTTCCATTAATTCAAAAAGTTAGACGTATTATCAGTGGAAGTGATGATGAGATGTCTCAATCTAACAAGACTTCTGAAGATCACTTCAACTTGAAATTTACTCCGACTACTAATGGTTTAAAGGGTTTTTTTGTACGTTTAAAACTAACAATACCAAAATCAACAGAAAAAAAACTTTCTAAATTCTCTATCTGTCGATATAATATAGCAAAATTTATGATTAAATTACGATAAATATGGCCAACAGTAATTACCTTAAATTAACTCTATAAAACTGTATTTTTCTTTAAATACAAATAGCTCAATTTTGACACCTTGGGTTCCCTTTTTTCTTTATTTTAACAATCTTTTTTTTGCTTATTTTCACCAAAAAAAAAGCAAGCTTATAAGTCCTAATCCTAGTTATTACATTGTTACACAGTCTTCTTTCCGCGTTGTAGATACTAATTAACTAAAACAATGGAAATAATTAGATATCCTACTTTTCTCGTCCTTAATCGATCAAAAACTTGACACAAATTGTGCAAACCTAGGTATTTTTAGGAATACTCAGTACATATTACTTAAATCACATTAAGTGTTTTCATTGATATCAATTAATATTCAATGCAGGTGCTAAGTCTTTTTTATTTTTAATGACTTTGAATGAGATTTATCCATTTTACGTATTAAAAATACCAACTATGAGCCCCCCCCCAAGACGGCATCCCCTTCAATTATGATGCAATTTATGGCGTTAGTGAAAATGTTTAACAGACTAATGAAAACTAGGAAGTCAGCTACGGTGGGAGCAAAAACCTCATGGATTTTTTTATTTGTTCGATTTTCGTTTCGTCCAACAAATTAATAATAATAATTAAAAAAATAATTATATGGAAAAAAATATATATATACTAAGTAGTTGATTAAGATAATATATATATATATATAAAATAATGCAATAATATGGAAAATTGTTGTTTAAAAAAATACAACTTGAGAGAGAGAGAGAGTATAATAATATCATAATATAATAGGTTGAAACCTATTATCTTTCTTGAATCAAAGAAAAGGAAATTATATAAGGGAGACAGAAAAAAAAAACAATAACAGCGAATATAATAAACTTATATACAAAAAAAATCATCAATTGAAATCGGAGCTCAATTTCACTTATTGCATAGAATTATTGGGAGGATAGAAGAAAGATTTAATAAATAATTATAGTAGAAAATAATAATAATTAAAGTCATAACAGAAATTCACAAATTATTTAAAGAATATGTATCATTTTTGAATAAGGAAATTTTTTACCTGACAATATTATACGATTATATAGCAATGATTTTTTTAAGTATATAACAGAATAAATTTGATTTGGGGAGAGGGGAGGGGGAATTTAGTTAATTTATTCGATCCATAGATATATAAATATATGATTACAAAATGTATATATAAATATATATAATTTCAATAAGGACGGAATATAATTTTACTGCAAGGGGTTTAATGTACATAGGAAAATATTGAATTTAGAATAATAATAACTTAGGCTGCGAAGGGTCCCCATTTTAAGCTCAGGACACCTTGCGATTGTGGGATATGTATATACATACATTCTTTAAGAGGGAGAGTGTGTGTCTACAAATGATAAGACGACTACTACTAATAAGATATAATTAAAAAGGGATAATTATGTAATAAGCAAAATGAATTAAACTAAGTACAATAATATTAATAATTATTTTTTTATATAATATAAAATGATGTCTATAAATAAGCCAAATAATTGAGATAATTTTTTTCGATATTTTTTAAGTGTTTTTCATTCAGGGTGGGTGGGGATTGGGGCTTTTTTTTATAACTTTTTCTCAAAGAAACAAAAAAAAAATATTGAAATAGTAGAATATAATATTGAGCATATTTATATATAGTTTTTAAATGTGTCACAACATTAAGGAAGTCTCTTTCTGTATTCTGTTATTTTGAGTGTGTGTTAAATGAGAAAAAGTATTAGGAAATCTTTGGGCTTCGAAGTGTGTGTTTGTTTATATTTTAAACATCTTATATAACAGTATGCAGTCACGTTCTGAGGATCATTTGGAAGATCCCATTATTTTGTTTTTTTATCTAAGGAGATTCTGTTTTATTGTTTTAGGTACTTTCAGATGGAGAAGAGAAGGATCGCATTGGAATGCATGCGTTGCGAAGGAATGTGTGTCATCGTTTGATTTTTTTTGTCTTCATTTTTTGTTTGGAGTTTTTTTGAAGTCATTTTTTTAAAGCATACAAAAATCAAGTTGGCGTTCTCTAACGTCTGGTACGGAGGCTGAGGCGGTTGTAGCATATAAATAATCATCAATATGATCAATGGAAGCGGCTGTATAAGTCCCGTCTGCAGTTTCGATATAAGCTACAGAATTATTAGACTCCAGAACAACGGTTGGAAGCGAACCCGCTGCTCCCGAGCCCCACATGACTTCTCCATTTTCTACAGTAGGGGAGTGATCTAAATGACATGTTGCCAGTGATATGGGTGTAGTAATGGAAGATACCACAGAAGCTGCTGCTTGGTCTACTGCAGAGAGAGACGATGTGGTCGTGACGTAGGAATTACCCGGTAACATATCTAATGGGACTTGTGAGACAATGGTGCGTATACTTGGAAGAGGGATTTTTTCGTTGGGTGGATGCTGAATCTGTTGTAAAACACGTTGAGAAGGGTTGAGTACAAGGGAAGGGGCTTTGGGAGAAGCCGCTAGTAGAGCTGGAAGAGTAATTGCATCCAAACCCAAATTGGGTTCCACAATACTCTGATGTAGAGTATCTTCAGCAGGTGGTGAATCAGGGAGTATACAAGTGACCGAGTCGTGTAGAATAGGTTGTGACGACGAGGTGGAGAGCATGGTGGAAGTGGGTGGGAGCCCGCTATGGTAAGGTGATCTATGATGAGGCGAGGGATCTTGAGGAGGAGTATGTGTCGTCACAGGATGATCCTGCGGCGGCGAGGCACCTGATGAGAAGAGGACGACTTGCGAAGGCTCAACAGGTTGAAAAGTGGCCATCATTGCCTCCACTTCTTTTTTGAGCTCTTCTGTATTGGGGCGGGATTGGAGGATGATGGAATTATTATGATGATCGTTGGGTACGGAAGCAGGAATAAAGAGAGTAGTAGGAACGGAGGAGGTGGAGGGGTGGACTGGCGGCGAGAGGCGCGCATGTTTGGACTTGTCCACATTGTTATTCGTGTGGTGATGCTTCCTCTTGGAGGACTCGTGCGAGTAATTGATGCCCTTTTCAGCCAGTGCCTCTCTCAGATACTTGTCCAGTATGCCGTGCTTCCCCGTGTAGTGCCGCAGCAGAGCCTGCTTGTCCTTCCCCGTAAAGGGACAGTCTCCCGTGGGGCATGCGTAGGGGCGGCAGTGAGGGAAGATCTTGTCAATCTTCTCCTTAAAGTGCTTCATCACTAAGTGATCCTGCTTCTCGCGGTACTTGTTCTTCGTTTTAGGCTCAAATCCACACAACTCACACGTGTGGGTCGTGCGGAACCCGTTCACGTTCTTTGGTAGACCCACGAGGTCCAACATGATGTGTCCTCGGCACACTCACACAAACAGAAGGTCAAGAGCCGCTACCCGGCTCGGATCAAGAGCGTAAGAAATCACAAATAACTTATGAGAGAATCCCTCAGTTCCAAGCTGTGTGCCGATGCTCCGAATCTCAACTCAGTTTACCACTACTCTATCAATGGCTATCAATGACTATCAATGGGATCAAACTCTTTTTCTTCTTTTCTTTTCTTTCGAATTGTAAATACTAGTACAAGGAAATGTATATAAATGTAAATATGAAAAAGGCCTGACGAATCGGGGACGTCACTGACCCAAACACAGAACGAGACTCAAACAACAACTAAACTCAATTCAATTCCCACCGAGTGCAGAAAGAGAAAGAGAGAAGAAGCTAAAGAAGAAGCAGAAGAACAAGAAATAATAATAGTACGTATGTAGTGAAGAAGCAGGACCGAGGGGACCTTTCAGTACCCAACAGCAGCTATAGACCGAAAATGCATAGGGGAGCTAGAGGAAGGCGTGAGAGAACACTATTCCTACACGCCAAAAGAGCGTGCGAGTCAGGGTTTAAACGAACAAGCGCACCCACTCCTAAATCAACAACTTACATAGGTGGATTCACACACTTATACGCACCCGCGCACGCACTCATCAACATAGGAACTTTCTGTATTTCTAAATCGTTGTTTTAAATTAATATTAATAATATATTGTTCTATAATAGACGTTATTATAAAGTAAAATATACATAAGTAAAATCCATCATGAATTCGTTTATGTGCTGACCTCCTTTATGGGATAGAGGAGGCTTCTATCCCCAGAATACTCTATGTAGAAAGGAGGTGGGGGGAGGGAATGTCGCGCAAGTTAGTGTTTTACACACGCTAGCGTAATAAAAATAAGGGGGGGTGGAGGGTAACAAGTGGTTTGAAGGCCGGCTTTTGATTCGTTGTATTTAACAGTTCTTTCTTTATAGAATCTACCCTTATACAGTTTTTATGCTGATACATAATAACAAATACATATGAGTCCATGCTCGTATTACGCCTATGATTTTATATTTCTTTTAACCAGAATTCACAAAAATGTATATATATAAGACTCAACAGTAGAATTGTTGTTAAAAGAGAAGAAGAAATACCGATGCACTTGTTGAAGGCGGGCAGGCACCGGTTTCCTTCTCTTGCAGAGTAGGCCGGTGTAGGCGTTCGTAGATGAATATTATTGTTGTTATTATTATCGTTGTTGTTGTTGTTGTTCCAAGAAAAACCATCCCATTTAAATACCCCTTGAGGCGTCGGGAAAGAGAGGGAGAGAAAGAAAGAAAGGAAGAGAAAGAGGGGAAAAATACAAAATAAAGTCAATTTTGACAGATAAGAAAGAGAATTAAAAACAGAGATTTTTAAAAACATAAAAAAAGGAAAGAGAAGAGAAGAGAAGAAACATGAAAATCAACATGGAGGAAGAAGCCTTTGAAGCATGGAATAAAAAAGGGGCTTTGACAATTTATTATTTTATATATATTGTATATATAAAAATATAAATAACACTCTGAGTCCATTCTCTTAAAAAGATATATAATGAATCGTTATTTCGTTGGTTTTTCCTCTTTTTTTCCTTTTTTTTTATCTATATACTAATCATAAAAACCGTTGTCTGGATTTTTTTCATTTTTAATGGTAGAGTTAAGAAGAAGAAGAAGACAACTCTGTTGGTTTTTTTTATTATTCTCATTTATTTAGTATTGACAACAAAAATTTATTTTATATCAAATATAAAATTGTCAAAATGCATTAGCTTCTTCCTCGTAAATAAAAGCAAACATTCCAAATTTTAAAAGACAAATTATATGACGTATATATGGATTATACGTTAACCGTTTTCTAAGGAGTACTTTGATGACGTAATAAAAGGTCGTCGCACTTCGATCAATTATAATATTATCCTAGTAAAATATATATACGTTACGTCAACATTAAAGCAATCTTGTTGAAATGTGAGAAGTTAGATAGTTTCTGTTTAAAATCTGCATATTAATTATGTTGTCGTGCAATTATGGATCTTATATTCAGAGTTCTGGAATGGGTGAAGATGCCCAGATGGTTTGTTGACAATCAACATATACAATTAAGAAAAACCAAGCCAGAGTTGTTTACGAGTCTGAAACTAACCTAAAATTACAGTTTCATTCGAGTATCAAGTATTTTGAGATAAGTCATCCAAGCTTGCTTTTCTATTAACAGTACACATATATGATAAATAAAAATCAAGCCTGAGCTGTAGACAAGTGTAAGACTTGTCAATATAATTCTTTAGTTGTAGGTTAATGGTGAATTATTAGCGAAATTTTTTTCAAAAAAATCTAAAATCTAAGCGTCCCCCTACCCAAAAGAAAAAAAATATATAATCCCGCGGACACCCCTGCTAGTAGTTTGGCAACATATCCGAGGATAGTAGCGCCATCTTGGATTGTTTACTAGTAGTTTGTCTATATATTGCGCCATCTTTCGGATATCGATGTATTTTTTTTGTTTTTCTCATACTATATTAGACTTGATGTGAAGTTTTTTGAGAAAAAAGTCATCCTAGCTTGTTTTTATGTTGACAGTCGACATTTATGTATAAGAAAGAACAACCAAGGGACCTGTTGCCTCTTCAGCAACCATTTTTTTTTATTTCTCCCTCTCTTTTTTTGAAAGGGGTGAAAAGAATCCGAGGGATTTTCAAATCTGGGGAAGGGGGTTGGGGGAAGAGAGAGAAAGAACCTGTTGTTGTTTTGTTGTTGTTGTTACTGAAGGGAGGGTGGGGTGAAGGGGGGTGAGTGAGAGGGACGTAAATCATCTTCATCAACAACAATAAACCTTTTGTATTGTTGTTCAATCTCCCTTCAACTCAACTCAACTCAACTCTAGTAGTATAGACGAAAAAGAAGAATTAGGGTGTGGCTACAAAAAACATCAACATTGAAACTCTCGTAGGCTACAAATGAGCAAAAAAATATCTTTTATTAAATATACATTTTGTCAATTCCTTCCCACAACGACTACTTTAGTATTATTTAAAATAAATCATTCTCTATCTATAGCAACATAAGAAAGGGGCCCTCTTAAGGAGTTTGACCCTCTCTTTCAAACGGTACTTTATTTTATAAATCACGCAAAAAGTTTTTTTTTTTTATTGTTTGTGAGTTTATTTTTTAGGCATGGCACGTAACAAGAGAAATTGTTGCCAAATGAGGATAGTAATTCTTTATATATGTATATTATTATTTAGAAATAAAGTTGGAGCAAATTTCCACGTTTGAACCTTAAGTGAAAAGAATATGTCAAGTAATCATTGATAAAAGTCCAATCGTAATAATGCGGGGGGAAAAAAAGATGTGGATATTAGGGTTAAAACTCAGTTCGAGACCGAAATTATATTTGAAAACACCCGGATTAAGATCCTTTTTTTAAACTGAGTTTTACTATAAGACCGGTACGGACGGAGGCTGTACCGAATTATTTAAAATTATAGTGGTATCAGAAAAATAAAAATCTTTAAAAAAACAGATCAAGGCCAAATTAGACAAGGTTAGACCATCATGTAATCGGGATTGCTAGAAATTTCAGTCTGATGTTTTGGACCGACTGCTGGGCAAGACAGACAGATTTTGACAAAACACGCAACCACTTATAGTCTATGACGTCACTATTGCTATAATTTTCAATTTAATGTATTGTACCGAAGAACAGAATTTGACGACAAAACACGCAACCACTCATCTACTATGACGTCAATATGAAAAGCGTCGTGGAAGTCAACCATCAGTCGTACACGCGTTATGTTATAACCTTGTATTACTATTAACGTTGGTCCTGTACAATAAAAACTATTTTAATACAAATTACTAAAATATATGTATAATGTCAGACATTATGTTGCTCAAATGCCCAGGGTTATATTACTCTTAAATACATAATCACCATGTGATTTGTAATTAAAATGACAAACTTTGCTATTATACAATATGTTTTAGGACAAAAAAAAAAAAGACTCTTGTACAAGTTGCAACTTGTACACGATATTTTATATTAACAGCCATTAATTGTGGATATTAACATGTAGTTAGTTACAGTTTCACCCTCGCGTGGATGGAGCCGGGCTTCTTAATAATAATAAAGTCGTTTGCTCCCCCTGTGTTGTATAGACATATATTTTTTTTTTGAAGAGATCTCATCAATAATAAAAATAATATTTTTTAATGTTTCTTTGTTATCTGTTCCTTAATCCTTTTATATTTCTTGGAAAATTTAATAGTCGGTAATAGCTCTCTGGAAAAACCATTTTGAGGAACGAGAAAAACGGAAGAAACAAGTTGTCTATAGTCATTGATTCTGCAAATTATAATTTACTAACGGTGTTACCTCCCTTTTGTTGTCAGCTGTCGATAGGGGTACAGAAGGGCTTTATTAGCCCCCAAGAAATTAATGGATCTTTACTATAAAATTTAATATTTAATTTTTTTTTCAAACAATTTAATATAAGAAATTGAAAATTTCAAAATTTTAATTTTCTTTTAATATTTAGAATTTTTGATTTTTTTTCCAAAAAAATATAATATTATAATTTTTTTTTCAAAAAACTTTATATTTGAAAATTAGTTTTTGAAAAAAAAATTAATATTTTGTGAAAAGATGTGGATTTTTGGATTTTTTTTCCAAAAAATTTAATAATTTGAATTTAGTTTTTGAAATTTTTTTCCTAAAAACTTAATATTTTAATTTCTGATTTCTTTCCCGATAAATTTACTTTTTTTATAAATAGCGGTGGATTATTTCAAAATTAATTTTTTGAATTTTTTTTCTATATTTTGTGAAAAGCCGTGGGTTTTTGAATTTTTTTTACAAAAAATTTAATAAATTAACATTCATTTCTGATTTTTTTTTTCAAAAATTTAATTTCTTGTGAATAGCTGTGAATTTTTGAAATTTCTTCCAAACAATTTCATATTTTTTTCTATAAATTTAATATTTGAAATTTAGTTTATGGATTTTTTTTCCAAAAAAATTCTAAAAACCAAGCCCTCTCCAAAATATAATCCTTGTGAATGAACATAAAATTTACTTAACAGAATTGAGTGTGCCCCAAATCCCCTGACTCTACTTCAACTTACCCTCTTTAGTTTTGATTAAAGACGTTTTTGTTTTACATTCTAATGTGGGCTCAAATGTTATCAATCAGTAAAATAATATATGTATATGTCCAATCAACCGAAAAGCAAGCTAGAATATATTTTCTCAATTGAAGTCTGACTCACTAATAATCTTTGATTTCTATCATCAAGGGTTATTCTAATTAATCCTTTGTAGACTTTGTAAATCGTGCTTAAAGTAGCAAAAATTTATAATTGATAGATTTTATTTAAAAAGAACCATATCGGGGTCAAAGTAAGTACCTTCAACTAAATGAAGGCTTTAAATTATAGCTAATAATATTTTTTATTTCGACTCAGGCCAGAAGTTTCCATATAAAGGCTATAATTTACGGAAATGTGAAATATTGGGCTGTTGGTATATACGCGTATAAAGTGACAAAAATCTATTGAAATATTGTGTTTTTGTAAAAAAAATTTTTTTTTATGTTGGCGTACAATATACAAAAAAACTTATCGAATTTCTTAATAACCAGCTCAAAATAAAGTAAATACTTATTTATTATATATACCTAAAGGTTTTGTTCAGGAGGAAACACTGATAATGCACAAGTTAATATTCATTTTTCTTTCATTCGTCAGTTTTTTCGTGTATGTTTATTTATTTCTCAGAGAAATTCTTGTGATAAATTATGGTTTTTTTGAATATTTATTAGTAAAGTACCTATTTATAGCCAACTTTTTTTTCAGATGGTATCACTTATTTTATAAAAAGAAAAGACAAGAAAAAAAAGGAAATTTCCTTCATCCTTCCATTAATAAATCAAACTCAATCTCATTTATAATCTTTATACAAAAAAGAAAAAGAATAATAATAATACTCAAAAATATCGTTTGCGGTCATCTTATATATGTACATTATACAGTATATACAACTGTCCCTCGGCTCAAATAGAAGCAGCCATCTTTCTTATATAAATACACCAATAGAAAATAAAAATGATTGAGGAATAAAACTTGTTTTATTAAATGAAACATTAAATGTATTCTTTTTTTTTTTTTTTCTTCTTTTCTGATATAATACAAAACGCCCTCTAGTGTAAAATGTATGATGATACAAAGGGAAAATAATTGCTCCTGAGATGTAGGGGGCGCACGTACAGTGTAACGATATATACCACCATCAACTTAAAAAGAACTAGTAAGGTTTTTCTTAAAATTGAGTCTGGATCACAGTTGTATTTTTGATTTTCTGATTAATCCTTTAAAAGCACTGCAAATTGCAGTTGTAGGTGCAACAATGGATGGACTTTGTTTGAAAGGAGTCAAATCTAATCTTACAATTCAAATGAGGGTTCTCAAACTATAGTTAACATTCTTAAGTAGTATCTCAACTCATAAGGCCCATAACTGACCGAAATATGTCTATGGCCATATGCTGTAACTATATATATTGGGCATATTTTCTTGATATTTCTTCAAGATTGGGTTTGTGTTGACGCACCACATATATGAAATGCAAATTAAACAATGGAATTCTCTTCTGGTTTCAACAACCCATGGTACATCGTCTCCTCTACTATTATTTTACAACCATTACCTACCAACCAATCAGAACACGTAGGAGAAGAGGGCATTAACCTACCCCGGAGATATACTCGCACGCCTTTACCACCAGCACTACAATTGATGGTAGAAGAAGAAGACGACCAAAAACCAAATAATCTGCTCCTTCGCTTACAATATTTTTCTCATATCATTATATTTAATATTATAACAATAAATAAATAAATAACAATACTAACTCGGGAGAAAGAAGAGTCGTTTTTATGAGTAAATATATATATAGAAGCAACAGCAACGTTTTTGCTTCTAAATTATATTCATTATAACATACACGTCTTCTAGTTTGATTAATGAATAACACTCTGTGTAAGTTCCATAAAAAGAAGGGCTTGTTTTTATGCGAATAGTTCATTAACACATCGTTAACGTTGTTGTATCTCGAAACCTTTCATACTTTTTGAAAAGAAACAGAAAAAATGAATCAAAATCATTTCGTTTTACATGTTAATCATGTTACATGTTTTGTTAAACTTTGAACACTTATCAACAATTAATGAATAGTAATTCCTCATTTGGGAAGAATTGGCTAACTACCAACCGGTTTTGGGCCAATGTTCTCTGTTTCTTTTCGTACGAAAGATTGTGGTGGAATTATTATTCAGTAGTTAAAGATTGTTCAGAGCTTACTAAGAGTTATTTCGAGTTATTCAACCAATGAACAACTAATCAACAACACCAATAATTAGTGATGGGACGATTAATTGGAACCGGAGAATCAGGTATTTTTTCTGGAATCGGAATGAGATCCGCATGGGGAAAATGTTATTTAATTTGTAATTCCGATTCTTAATTATTACTGATATTGAACTAATTATTACTTTTCTAAGTTATAAAAAAAATGAATCCCCCCCTAAATTAAGGAACTTTTGCTATATAAAAGAAAATTTAATATTTTATTTAATTTTTCAAATCTTTTTCAAAAAATTTAATTTTTTGAGAATAACTAATTTTTTTTTTTAATTTTTCTCCAAAATATGTAATATTTTAATTTTTTTACAAAAAAAAATTTTTTTTTTTGTCAACAACTATGAGTTTAATAAATTTTGCTCAAAAAATTTATTTTTTGTGTAAATAGCAGTACATTTTGTAAATTTTTTTCTTGCATTTAAAAAAAAAATCAATGTCAAATTGTATATTTGAATTTAATTTTTCCAAAAAATTTGAATTTTTTTTTAAATAATTTAATTTTTCATATTCAAAAAAAAAAAAAAAAATTCTCAAAAACCAAGTTCCTCCTAAAAAATATATATACATATAATCCTGTGGATGTCTCTAATTGCAAAATTATTTTTTTAACTGTTATTTAAAATATTGAAGAATCTCAATTGTTATCTGGAATTTTTTTTTGAATCGTCTCATCACTACTAATAATGGCAAAATAAATATTCACTTCTGACAACCAAATACACTGTGAAATTTTGTGTTACTGAGGCAACGCCGTGTTAAGGGAAAAATCATGGATCCACATGGTTCTTTCTCATCTAAATTGTATTCGATTTCAAGTATGGAAAAAAATGGTTATAAATAAATATAAGATTGCTTAAACACACATAAGAGATTTTTAAATAAATATTGTACGTCTTATAATCCAAAACAATTAACTATTTTTAATCTTAGAGTTGATCATGTGTTTTTTGACGTCAATAAAATATTATTAATTTGAAAAAAAAGGTGTTCAGAGTACGTACATATTGTTATAACTATATATATTCATACTACATTTATATTGTCTCTGACGATAGAAAGAAACTTTCAACAAGAATTAAAGTAATTTCTGCTTGCAGATAAACTAAGTATTTACGAGCAACTTGTTACTTTTATACAAACATTATACAGCGTTATCCCACGTCATGTGTGTTTCTTGTCAGCTGTCAATTTTTCTACTACGCATTTCCTTAATTATATATGTATATTTAAGAACGTCATCAGGCAATGGGCTGTAGGGCAGTAACACCCCCCAAATTAAGGAATTTTTGCTTTTTAATAGGAAATTTAATATTTGAATTGTTATTTCAAAAAATTTACAATTTGGATTGTTTTTTCAAAAAATTTACAATTAGAATTTTTGTACAAAAAATATAATATTAGAAATTTAATTTTTGAAATTTTGAGTGAACAACTGCGATATTTTGAATTTTTTTTTCGAAAAAATTAATTTTTAAAAATAGATATCGATTTTTAAAGTTTTTTACGGTTAACTATTGAATTTTAAAATTATTTTTCCTAACAAATTAATTTTTTGAAAATAGCTATCGATTTTTGAGTTTTTTTTAGAATAACAATAGATTTTTAAATTTTTTTCTCAAAAAATGTATTTTTTTGAAAATAACTGGATTGTTTGAATTTTTTTCCCAAAATTTTCTAATTTCATATGAATAACTATAGATTTTGAATTTTTTATTGAAAGAATTGAATTTTTGAAAAGTTTTTTTTTGTAATTTTGTGTGAATAGCTGTGTATTCAAAAACTGGGCGCCCCTGATATAAGTGTCTTAAACATGGATCCACTGTTCTTGAAGTAACTCTAATTGTTCTGCGCATATTATGAATAATTCACGAACAATTATTATTGAATAAAAATTCCATAGTTGGGAATAAATGGACGACTGCGAAACTAATATTGGGTCTTTTTTTTAAATCTCTTTTTGGAGGGAAGGTTGCGAAATACACTGAAGATAATTTCATAATACATAAAGTTTCATTTGTTGTAGTCATTAAAGTATAGTATACTCGTATTATATTGTATCTTGTGTATATGTCCTCCCAAAAGGAATATAAAAAAAGGCCCAAAATCAGTTGGTTTTAGTTAGTCAATTTTTCACATCTATTGAATAATATTGTAACAGTTGTTAGAATTGTCATAGGTAATAAATATGTAAAGTGACAAAGTTTTACTTGATTGTGCTGTTAATGCATGATTTCATGTCAGCTGTTGATATGAGGGTCGTTAGAAAAGTATGTGGAAAGTCCGAGTGATGGCACTAAGGACGGGTATAGATGTAATGTTTAGTTAGTGGCATCTCTTGGAAGAATACACCATGTTTCAGACGGATCGGTCTATTTCTTTTTGTTTGGCATTCGTTTGAATCGAGAAAGTGATATAACTTTAAAAAAATGGACGAAAATAATCTTGTTTGTTGATTAAGCTTTACTTTGTGAATGGCAAAGCGCCTCTCTAGACTAAAAAAAAAGCTCAATCAACGTTATGAGTACTCTGGACCTTCGATTAAATCAGTTGATAAATGGTTTCAATTTTTTTGGAGTGGATATATGGCTATAAGTGACCCTGAACGTTCTGGACGCCCTGTTGTGGTTACTACTCCAGAAATCATTGATTAAATCCATGATAAGGTGAAGGATGACAGAAGAGTGAAGTTGAGTGAGAATGCTAATACTGTATCCATCTCGAGTTGGAACTCTATTTCCATTAATTTTGTTACCACAATTGATGAGGGGTGAGCTACTGAATTGCCGTGATGGAAAATGACTGTTTCTGGGGGAATTGTGACCGTTTTTCCTGCAGCTAGGTTTTCAAAGGGTCTAATAACGATGAATAATTTGCACCTCTAATAATTTTACCCTTTTTGGGTTAGTGGATTATTCCTTACGAATCCAAAAGACAGCCGCCTTAATCTTTCCGGCCAATTCTTCGATTCAAACAAATGTCAAACAGAAATAAATTGCCAGATCTGGTTGAAAATGTGTGAGTGTTCTTCCAAGGGATGCTACTAGCTAAACATAACTTTATACGTACCAGTGGTGCCATCTATCATACTTTAACCATCAATTTGATCCCTGTTGTCTTTATTTACAAGGCATGATTATGCAACCAAACGACAGGTGATATATAAAAAAGTTTTGTTCATACCTCATGTTTCTAAGTATAAAATTTTATAAGCAACATAGAAAAAGACACCTCAACGCCGATATCAGTGCCGAAACACTGCAAAAACCGTTGGCATCTTCATTTGGACTGATTACACGATCAAAAGTCTATTACAGCTCCATACAACCAAGAAGAAACAAACCATCAGTAACAACGATATTGGTGACTTCTGGCCCGTCTTCATGTGCCCCTCTTATAGCCTTTAACTAAAATCCCTGTATTTTGTAGTTTGCGGTGAGTTAAGAGAAGAACCTTTTGGATTTCACTCGGAGGTGCCATATGAGAGCGTGGTACACCATGGACACGGCCTTCATCGTAGTTTATAAACATTTAGCAAATTGGTTTTGAGTTGTTTTTTCTTGATTCCATAAAAATCACTTTATTCGCTATTTGTTCATACTACTACAAGTTTTGGGTCCACACATTGTATGCTTTATATCTTTTTTTCCCGTAAGTACATCAGTAAGATTTTCAAGTTTATATATGTATATCATAAAGCCCCCCCCCCTCTTACAACAGCTACCATTAGTTCATGCGGTAACAAGGTTTGCAAGTAATCTATATTTATTTATCACGTTTTGACCTCACCAACATAAATTTTTACACTGTATTTTGTTATTAGCTGTTGATGTTTCGACTTTTTTTACTCTTATCAGTGTTGTAAACTTTGATTTGTGAATTGGAATTATCTATTGTTAAGCTGTGAACATAATCGACCTCTTTTGAATAATCATTTCATAGGTGGGAAGAATTATGTAAGTACCAACTGAATTTGGGATTTTTTTAAATATTTCTTTTTTTTTGCAATATACAACTCTGATTCAACCAATCAACATTCAAACCCTAATATATGGAAAAGATGCAGAAAAATTGAGGAAACGTCGAGTATAGTACTTGAAGAATCAACTATTGATAAATATGAATCTAACATTTAAGTTGGCATTAATGGTATTAAGTTTGAGCTATAATAGATTAACAAAGAAAAAAGTAGATGACATCAACCGATGAGGAGCTAAGATTAAAAATATTATACAATTTTCAAATAATAATAATGGTTGCATATATGCAGGTAAAGTATAATTAGCAACTTAAAGGCGCAGTAGTAGTAGCTTTGATGATGAATACATTGGCTATATTGGCATTATAATCAAGAGGAGATTAATAACCAATAAGAGGTGAATATTATAAATATTCTGAAGTGACGTCATATCCCATGGGAGTAGAATTAGAAAAGAATGGAGACCATTTGTAATAATGAACTATGTAAGAATGGAATAGAGGGAACGACTTTGTATGTAATAAATAAGTTAAAAATCATTCAGGTATGCGTAATTATTCAATATTCAAGATATTTTATTTTAATATTTTTTTCAGCTGCTCTCGTTTGGTACTCGAGAAGAGAGGGGGGGAACTACGTTCATACACAATAATAAATTACGTGGAAAATTTATTAATAAAAAACGTGGAGTGGTTGTTGTGGAATAATGAGACTCTGTAGAACATCCAAATGATGGTTTCACCAAATTGATTAATATATATTATATAAGTTAGGGTGGGCATATTTTAATTTAAAAAAATGAGGACACATGGTCCAATCAATATGGACTAGAGAGAGTTAATATTTCGAAGTTTGTTAAATGAAAGAATACCTTATCAACACATTTTGATTCTTGTTTAGTATCTTGGGACTAATGAATAATTTCTGTAAGGAAAAGCTACATATTCTTTGTCGAGCTTGAACAAAAATCAAATTGATATATGTATCTCAATTTATTCCAAGTTATGGTTGATTATGTCTTTTTTACGTTCTATTTTACCCCGACATTGACCTTTGAGTTTGAACTCTCAAAATCTAATGAGCTTTAAGTGCAATCATTTATAATCTTCGTACCAAGTTTTGATCTAAATTGATCTGTAACTTCTGCTGTAATTCTAGTGACTAGCCGACAGGGCAAAAACATTACCACCTTCAACTTCGATGGCTGAGATAATAATTTAGAAAAATAAATCACTTAGAGAAACGTCATAATATTCCAAACAAAAACATTCTGTCTCGGGGAAATAATAGAAGGAAACTGATTGTGTGAGATGACATACCATCTATTCCATGAAGTTCACTTACATCTTATTCACGATTCATTTCTCTCTCCAGGTTATACTAATACCAATTAAGGATCGTATGGAGTCTCTCCGTGTCCAAAAAGCTTTAAAAAATCATCGACTTAACCTATCAAATCCTTTGCATTTTATAAAATATATCAAAAAGTCGCTAAACTCTCTGAACATGATGTATAAAGAGTCCACATTCGAGAAAAAGAGAATGGTTACTCACCCTAGTATGAGTATAACTTTTTAGCAGTGCCTATTTGATAAATATACTAGAGTAAATAAGTATAAACTTAACATTCATTTGATTTATAAAATTTCATTGGGCTTCGATATGGCCTTTCAAGTATCAATTTTTGATTTTTTAAGTGGTGCAATTTGCGTCGTCTCCAAAAGGTTAATCAGAATAGTTGCTTGACAAAAGAATTGTTTATTGTTATTGTTATTATTCAATTAAGAATACAAATATAAGTTGAAGTAAAAATAAATTGAAAATTTTTTTAATGCATTTTTCTTTCCAGAAATATTTGTCTCCAGAACAATCAAAACAGTTCTTTCAGGACAGTTGAACTCGATAATTTTCATTATTTTGTCCACATTTCGGAGATTAGACTTCCAGAGCGTGGTGAATCTTTGAAATTAAAATAACCGGACAAGAATCCGCGAAACTCTAACTGTGCGTAATTAGCTTTTACAGTATCCGACCCATAAACATTATTCACATTTTCAGCCGCTTGGTTTGAAGAAAAACTGTAAAATATGGCGTATTGTATTTTGCTGGCGTCCATCTCTGACAAATGCACAAACAAATCTGAGTGAAACATTTAGAAAACTGTCTTCAAAGTTCTTAAAGAATTAAATCTACTCTTCCTAACACTAACTATTGTAAATCGATTGCACTTATAAAGGATTATATATATATATATATTTTTTTTTTTTTTGGGGGGCTTGGATATTAAAATATTACATTTTTTCGAATAAAATTGCAAAAAAATCACAGCTGTTTACAAAAAACTAAATTTTACATAAAAAAAAAAAAATTCAAAAATTATATTTCAACAATGAACTT
The DNA here is from genome assembly GCF_016086655.4 of Lepeophtheirus salmonis. Taxonomy (NCBI): domain Eukaryota; kingdom Metazoa; phylum Arthropoda; class Copepoda; order Siphonostomatoida; family Caligidae; genus Lepeophtheirus; species Lepeophtheirus salmonis. Next base: position 46,652,354 of record NC_052134.2, read on the forward strand.
TTCCACTTAAATTTTAAATACCAATATATTTAGAGAAACATTTTAAAAGTCCATAGCTATTCTCAAAAAATTAAATTTTTGGAAAAAAATTTCAAAAATCCTCAGCTGTCAAATTAAATTTGAAAAAAAAAATCCAAATATTACATTTTCTAGTAATAAGCAAAAATTATATAATTTCGTAGGGGCTTTAGCCCCTCAAACTCAACCCTTACTGACGCCCCGCCCCTGCTTTTGTAGCGCAAGATACAGATGATTGAAGCCATCGATTGGAGAAATAATGGATTATTTACCTTTAAAATTTATAATCTCAAATCATTCTACTTTGGTTTTATGTTGACGGGCCACATATAGCAGTATACATAGTTTCAGAAGAAAAAGAGAAGTGAAGAAGAGGGGGAGGGGAGCAGTTTTTCTTATAATTTTCTTCTTCGTATTTAAAAACGTATGCTGTAATCCAAACGCTTATTGAACGTGGGAAAATTCTGATATCTTCCCCTTCCCCCCCCCTTCCCCCTCTCATACAATTCCTTAACAGATATATTGTACATATTTTAAGTGTACAATTTATATACTAAGGTTTCTCACTTCCCGGGAAATTATCTTAGAATGAAATTCCGGGATACAAATTTTAGAATTACGAGAACCTGTTCAGAAAAAATAAATCCAATAAAATTAAATAATATATTTTTAGAAAAAATAAAATATTTGTGGCTAGGCATAGCCATATTTCTCCTATTCTCATCAATAAAAGAGCTCGAGTTGTTATTTTAGAGCCTGCCGGTCCTAGCAACGCCGTCACACGGATTTTCTTTATTTTTTGGTATTTTTGAAAGAATGTGTTTGTGTTCAGTCCAATTTAAAAATTAAATTTTAGGAAAATGACAAATTATCTTTCTTATATATTTTTTTGACAATAACCTATTGTTAAAAATTAATAGATAAAATTTTAGAATAATGACAATTAACCTTTTTATAGGAAAAATAACAAAAACTTTTTTTCTTGCAAAATTTGAAAAATAAAACGAAAAAAATGACAATAAATCTATTTCCAAAATTTGACGCATAAAATTTGAAGAAAAGTTAGAATTAACTTTTCTTTTGGAAAAAACAAATTTGAGATATAAAATTTTAGAAAAATGACAAATAACCTTTTTTTGAATAGAAAGGACAAATGTGCAATAAATCATTTTTTGAAAAATTTGACAAACAATTTCTTTTTAGAAAAAAAATTGCAATTAATGAAAATTGTTCATTGCAAGCTTATATTATGAAATAATTAAATATGCCATATACTGGGAACATAAATATTTACTGGCAAGTTTCCGTAAGAGTAAAATCCTGCGTAATCCCGGGGAAACGGGATGTGTGTACTGAGCATATTATTATATACTAAATAATAATATAATTTTTATTTTTTTGCGCAGACGAATTATGATTATTCTTAAAATATTAATATTTAAGAAGGCGTTTTATTTGATAATATCCACACACTCAGAGAGAAAAAATGTTTTTTGTTTTGTTTTCGTTGTTGTAGGTGGCCCACAATTATTATAAACTATTATTACTAATTTTGAACCATTGATCATCTTTGTCCGTTGCTTTTTTTATTCCTTCCCAGTTCTAAATGTATGTGGCAATTGTTTTGATTTATTATATTAGTTATTTTATGACCTGGCAACAAATGATTCTAATTTTCGTGTACATTTCACACTTGTTGCTAATTTGTCTTGTTAATTTATTTTGGATGAAGGAAATTTTTTTACCTATTGATTGATAAAGATAAAATTATTACTATTTAAGTTATTTTCGCTCTGAGACATGTCAAGCCTTAATTATTACGGAACCCCAAGCAAAACGGACTACAATTGGTCAATATCACAATCTAGTAAAGGGATAAGAAGATAATACTAATTCAAAATACAGTTGTGTATTAGGGAAAAATACCTTCTGGGTCCAAGTGTCATTGGGGTCAGACCCTAGGTGCCAAGAATGTAACAATTACTAGAATCTCGACTAAATTTTCAGCCGGGTATATCCTAGGATATGATTACACAATTTTGAATCTTTTAATAATACAAAATTAGCTTGATCCTGGTTTTAAAGCCAGCCAGTATTCTGATACCAATTAATATGCCATCATTTGAAAGATCTATTTATGTTCTTATAAAAGAACTATTAATATGTCCTGTATGTCTATGCGTTATCAAGAAATGGCCAATTTTTGGAGGGAGGTAAATTTTGCGGTTTTTTATTTTTTAAATGCATTGTAACTGAATTTTTGTGGAAGAGGGGTTAGTGTCATTTTTAGTGTCACCGAGGCCTGGGTCAATTATAAATATCCAGGGCCTTTTGAATTATTTTTCCTTTTTAAATTTAATTTTGTTATAATATAACATTTCGTATTTTCTTTAAATGCCCCTCTAAAACTAACACTAGTGCAGCATAGAAAAATTTAATATGGATCGATCTAACTTGAAATTCGGTCTAGAACGATACTATGGATGAATGGTTGATTACGTCATATGTTTTTTAAATGGTGAACATCGGCACAATAACGTCCAATGAAGTTAAATGTGTTGCATTATTCCATTGTACAGCCCAGAAATTAGGATAGGTGGGAAAATCGGTCGATAGATTATGTCTGAAAAATTGTTATACGATTGAAAAACAATTAAATTTCGGCCTATAGTCTCAGTTTGCGGTCTGGACCGAAATATTGGTCTTCAGTCAAGCAAAAATCACTTAATCGAAGGACGTAGCTCAATGCACAACGCGCTCGGGATAAACCATTATCTTAGGCTTAATGTGTGTAAATTCGATAGAGAAAGAAATATAGTTGAAGTATATGGACTTCAAAGATAATTCCTATGTCAGATGGAGTATTTTAATGTTGTAATGTTTACTAATAAATAATTAGTCCAACATCATTTGACCAACTAAGTGAAAACTAATTCAAGTGTTGTTAACATCGGTAAAGTTACGTCATAATAAGTTTAATGAATTTTATATATTTATTTACAACTAGCATATTTTTTTTAAGGGAGACAAGGAAAGGTTTTCACAAGCTCTATATTGAGGAAAAGTGGCCTTTTAAGCCATATAGATATGGTTATCATCTATATCGATAAACTAAATTTGTCTGTTCGCCGACGCATAATAACTCTGGGGACTACCACTAGTAATATGTATAAAATATAAAACAATTGCTTCAGAATGATTAAATTCAATGTGTATCTACAAAATACCTACTTATACGGCGAGAGAGAGAGAGTTATTGAATCTAACGAAGCAATTATGTATGATTATCAGTTAATTACTTTGACTCTCTTAATGGTTGTGTGCTCCCCAACAAATTAACCCTTTTGAAGAAGCTTTTTTTCATTGGATAGTAATCTTTTATAAAGTCATTATTGTACATATGCGCAAAGGCCTTTGTTCTATACATATACTGTACCTACCCACTTGGGTTTCACAGGATGTTGTCTAGTAGATTGAGTTGTAAATTCTAAGCATTTTCGGTATGTAAAAATGTCAACATTGTAACTCTTACACTTTGAAGAGTGTTTGTGAGGTGAACAGCTCAGCTGGTTTTTAAGTAGATCAGCTTCAAGCAGCTATGTCGGGAGTAAGGAAATATTCGGTGACATACATAGACAGGATAAAGTCAACTCTACTCTAAGTAGGGCTTTTACAATGTTATTTTATGTGTGTTTTGGTTACTTTTTTTGAAAAAAAAACAACTTTTTTTATTTGAAAAAAGAATAGATATTCGTTTTCTTTTTAAAAAAAGACGTAAAAAAATTTATAACAAAGAATTCTCTATTGCAAATTGTGACCAAAAGAAACACATCACAATATTCACACCTCCCCATCCCCCGTAATAACATACCTGCCACAATTTACTTATAAACTAGGGATGATATTATTGGCTAAATTGCATTGCGTAAAAAAAACGTTCGTGGGAATATCTTCAAAAATATGATAACATTGAGAGACGACATATCTGCTCACAGGGATCACCAATCCCATACCGAATATTGCAAGGACATATGTATAGGGTGGAATTGATTCTACTTATGACTCCTCAAAAAATGCTTATTGTTACTCTCTGTCCTTCAGTTATACTGTATACCTATGTATCTCTCTCCTTCTCTCTGAAAATATCAGATCATATGTCAATTAAGCTCTGTTTTGAAATAACAACAAACCCTCCCCTTCCATCTAAGAATCCCTTCGCAACAATGTTGTCGTTTTGAAAATTGTTTACAAATAATACACAGATACAATATAATATTCGAAGATAAACATAGAGAAAAACCCAACGGGAAAGAGTATATATTATGTAGATAACGAATAAAGTGCTAAAAAGGGTGGAGACGCTTTGAGAGACTGAAAGCTTCAGATAATATCAAATCACATCAATTACAACTTGACTAATGTCAAACGCAAGAAGGATTAGTAATGAAAAATAAGGGAGACTTGCTACACCGTTACTTCACATAAATACAAATGTGGACTGTATCTAGTTGGAAGCTGTTGATTTTCGGCTTCTTATCTCCTATATCAGAGTTCTGAATATTGATTAGTTGAACATTTCAAATTATCTCTGGTTAACTATGAACAAATCCCAATAATATATATTGAAAAATTAGCTAACTCAAAATGCCAAGTATGTACTTATGACTAGGGATGGTATTTTTGTAGAGAAAACCTAATTAAAAGGTTAAAAAAGAAAACACGGTTTGGGCTAGGAATCTTTGTTCTTTTTTGGTTGATTGTCGAAGTGTTAACATCCATCTGTAAAGATGATTTTATGTTTATCTTTGTTTTATTTAAAAAAAGCATAATAATATGTATAAACCAGGACGTACCCATATTTTCTATTTTATTTCAATTATTTTATTTATGCTTTAAATAACTCCGGATTTGAGTAAAACTTGTCGATAGACAACATAATAGTTAAAAATATGTTTCTCCTTCAACCGCAATGAATATACATTCTAAGACTAACTCGCTAATCCTCTTCCTAACTTTCCTTTTACGTTTTTGTATAATAATTCGTTTTTTTGGATTTTTTTTTTATCATTTTCGAATCAACAACCCATACCTTATAAAAACTTAGAGACACAAGAATCGATCTTGTGTTATGAAAGTTATCAGTTTATTAGCAAAAAAAAAAAAAACTTGCCCTCCAGACCCCAGGAATCTGGTTTGATCAGAATGAAATAATATTGCCTAAGGTACGTAACTCAGAATTTTGAACAACTTTCATCTAATAACTAATGAATATCTGTCACTGTTTTTGAAAAAAATATCCAATGTTTTTTTTTATCAGTGGACATACGACTATAATATTATATTATGGTAGATTTAATTATAACTCTAATATTTTCTTTGCACTAATGCTATTTTAAATGTAGAGGGTTATCATCGTTATAGCATTAATTCAAAATCCCCCCCCACCCCCTCAATCCTATAAAAGGTAGTTGATGTTAACAAGGGCCATAATTTAGTAATACGACATGTCTCCTTTGCCGCCACCAAAAATCCAACTCCTAACTCATGTTCGATTTGCATTTAGGTATCATGGTTAAACTTCGACATCATGCATGTTAATCGGTTGCATTTTTAGCTCACCCGTGTTTTTTTTTAGTTGACAACTTGAAAAAGGGTATTTTCTTTTCCTAAACTGCTATAATTATTGAGAAGTGGATCAACTACATACAAGATATCAATTATTTATACGAAACCACATTGAACATTTGCGTATGCTCATAAAAAACGGGGAGTAACCTTGAGGATTTGTTCCCGAGTTAGATTTGTAGATCTTTCTCCGATTCAGAGTAGATTTGAGGAGCGGATCGACATCAGAAATTATTTCCTTCTCTGCCTTATCACAGCTACTTGTAGCTGATCTTATCAAACGTCATGACAGCTTAAGTGCTCCCCTTTAAAATATTCTACAAATTATTAGAGTTACCATGTTAAACTTTGTTTTTTTTAGCAAGCCTAAAATGCTATTTATTATCCACTGAATAAATCAGTTCTTCTGGCTATGGTTAGTTCAGTCTAAAACAGGGGTCTGCAACCTATGGCACGCGCAAATTAGAACATATTGCCGTAGTTTGTGTGTGTTTTTTTACCATTATTGTTTTGATAGTATCCCACTCATTGATTAAAAATATAAAAGTTGGCCCTCCATGTCTCAAAAGTTGCCTAGGCCTGGTATTAGATATATCCTCAAAACGGGAGCAACTCTTTTAAATTGCAATCTGAACAGGATTTGTTATGTTTTTATCATTATTTTTTAACTTTGACGAAAAAATATTTAATATAAGGTAATAAATAGTACAAGTGCTCATGACAGACGAAGAGTAACTTTGAGGGTTGCTCTAGGAGAGTTAGAAGGCCTTGTTGGACTCGGCAATTGGAACATATATATATATATTTTTCCAACACTGAAATCATTATAATTTAATTCTTGAAGACAGAACATCTTACAAAGACAAAGACTAATGTGTAAGTCTTTGTTGGACTTGGAGAAGAATTGAAGATCCACATTGGAGTATTTAAAGCCTATATCATGTCTTTGCTATACCGGTAGTTGCATAAATACGCGGACTATTTGTGGCAAATAATTAAATGTGTAATAAAACTCGTATGACATATTTTTTTTGAGCATTATATAATAGATAATTGATTCTGGTATAAAATTTAATATAATTACTGAATATAACCGCCATCAGCTGCTATGGCACCCTCCAAGTGCCCGCTGAAGGCCTTGTACGCATCGATGATGTAATGGTCTTCCATGGCGGCCCATTGCTCATTGATGCTGGCCTTCAATGAGTCCAAATTCGTGTGGCGAGTAGCACAGGCCTTTTCTCAATTTGCCACCACACACTGTAGTCAAGAGGATTCAAATCAGGCGATTGAGGTGGCCAAATGTTTTTCTTCCAAAATGGCATGTTGGCAGGGAGTCAATCCTGAGTCATTCCAGAGGTATGGGAAGGTCTTTCAGATCTTTTTCCTCCTTGACAAGCTTCTGGACCCTGAACACAGTAGTCCTCGATAGTACAGTGTCCTTGATTATCTCCTTGACAGACCTACCGGCGCGGAGGAGAGTGGCAACCATATGACGTTTGGCCTCGTCATTCATCGTAAACGACTTTGTTTGATGCGAGTAAGAAAAACAAAAACAAAGCCAAAAGATTTACCGGGTTCCTTGTGCAGGATTTTTTTATTTCCGGTAACGTAACCTCGAGATATAAGCGTTTAAAAATTAGTCCACGTATTTATGCAACTACCGGTATAAGGTGTGGGATTTGTGTTTATTTCCTTCCTCTCATAGCTGTGTGCAGCTAATCTAATAAAACATCATGACAGCTAAGCTACTTTCCTCTAAAACATTCTTCAAATTGTCTGAGTCATCATGTTGACTTTTGATTTCTTTTTTTTTTGCACGCCCAAAATGCTATCCATTAGCATCTCTGTATATACACAAACAGGGGTTTCGGAGTAGAGTGGGTATTTGTCCGCCCACCCTCATGAATGCTAACATTTAAGGTGCATAGTTAAATTTCTTAGTTTGTTTATACTCCTTAAACAATTGCAATTGCCCCTACAAAGTTTAAAAGATCTTCCACCTCTCTCAAACTCCTAAACTACATATATAGTGGGAAATATACTCTTCTCATCATCTTTGATTATAATTATACTGACATATATACTATGATAATATATAGTAGGTATTCATTATCCGCCATGTTTGTTTCTCAATGAAAAATAAAAGAAGAGGATTTAAGCTCCTCTGAAAACATTAGACAGCTAATCCCATAATAGCTCCATATATATTTATTTTATTGTTAGTAGTTGTTTTTTTATCAATCCATTAATTCCTATGGTTTGTCACGTGATGTTTTCTTTAGAAAAAGCACAATTCTTTTATTTTTATTCTTCTTCTAATAGTTATTATGTATAATCTAATAATAGCCTCGAATAGAATAGAGCCCTCTCTACTTCTACCCCTCAAGAAGACGCCCACTGTTTTCACATCTATGTTTAATGTACCGTGTACATTACGTATATACCATACATATTTTGCAGTATGTAGTAGGCAAGACCGGGGATTGTTGCAACACAGCACGGTTGCAATAACAGTCTCTTTTTATTGATAATCAAAAAGCTACAGGAATGAAATGGGCATCATAATGGGGCAAGAGTCTTGTTTGCTTATTAGCAATAAACTACAAATTGATAATTATAAATGAAATATGAAATAAATATATTATATTGCGAAATGATGAATAAAAATATCAAATACGCAATTTGCATCTCCTCATCCTCTTTCTTTTTAAAAAGCAAGTCCAAGTCTCCTCTCATAGAAATTAGATTTTCAAAATTGTCAAAACGTAAAATCTATTTAAATTAAACTTGGTGCGAAGATTATATATGTTCACAGTAATAGGGCATTATATTTTGAGTTGTCAAAGTAACCGACAACGTAAACAATGCATAATCGACCATAACTTTGGATCAAGTTGAGATGATTAACTTAATTTGATTTTCGGCAGAGGGTTTGCACGAGAGCCCATTCTAGATCTATTATATAGCAGAATAATAAAGAAAGGGTTAAAAACCATCAATGACGTCACAAAGGATCGATTTTATCTTCTTAAAGGACTGGGCATGGACTGTATAGGATCAGACTAGGCTGGATCTCTGTCCTCTGGATCAGAGCAACCGGGATAATGATAAGAAAGAAGAACTTGATAATTTAGTATAAATTTATGGGTTAGATTAGTGTTGGGTTCTGTTCTGTCTCAGGATTGTCTGCATGGGTTAGGGTGGAGGGGGTGTAGCCCACGCCCCAAAGTAAGGATATTTGGCTTTTAACTATAATTTTTTTTTGTCAGGATGAAAAAATTTACGCAAAAATAAAGAAAACATCTAATAGGTCAATTTGAATTTTAATATTTTTTTTCCAAAAATGTAATTCTTTGTGAATAACTGTGGATTTTGAAAAAAAAAAATTATACTTAAAATTTAGTTTTTGAAATTTTTACCCAAAAAATTAAATTTTTCAGAATATTTTTCCAAGAAATTTAATTATTTTTTGTTAATGATTGTGGATATTTGAAATTTAAAAAAAAAAAAATATTTGAAATTTTATTCGAAAAAATTAATTTTTCGAACTTTTTTTCCAAGAAGTTTAATTTTCCGTGAAAAGTGATTAATCTTTTAAATTTAAAAAAATTAATGTAATATTTAAAATTTAATTTTAGAGTTTTATTTTCAAAAGAAAAAAATTTTGAGTTTATTTCCCAAAAAATCAATTTTTTAGGGGTTTTCCAATTTTTTTCAAAAAAAAAACAAAACCAGTAGCCTACCCAACAAAAAAAATAGAAAAAAATGGAATGTTGCGGACGCTCCTTAGTCAAGCTCAAAGAGTGTACCAATCATTCCCACACTCCCTAACTACATGATATGATAAAACCCTGTTGCGTAATCCCTCTATTCATTTTTTTGATAATTATTATATTATGTAGTTATTTATTTATTATATGTATTTTAGTTGTAAGAGGATCCTTTTTTATTTTTGGTTTTCACTCTGATTCATACTCTGTGGAACATAATAGATTTGTATATAGTATACTTATCCGTACATAATTATTTTGTCTTACCTATTGTAGAATAAAAGAATTCCTTTATAAATAGTATAGAATGCCATTTCTCAATTTAAAATATACTCTTATTCAATCTATTTCTAAATATAAATAAAAAAAGTGCATTGGTTGTACATTGATATTAATTGGTGATGGGACGAATTAAAAAAAAAGTCCTGATTCCGATGCAATTCTAGTAAAAATTCCGAATGCCGATTTCGATTCTTTAATATTTTCATTAGTAGCTAAAAAATACCATTTTGCTATCTGGGGCGCCCATAGGATTACATTTTAAGGGAGGCTGGGTTCTTGGAAGAAAAAAAAATTTCAAAAAATTAAACTTGAAATATTTATTTTATTGATTTTTTTTTTCAAATGTACCATTTGATGTTTCATTACGCAATCAAATACAACTTCATCAAAAATCAACAAGCTTTGATTTTATCCTTGTTCTCTAACTTTTATAATGTCGGAGCCAACGTTGCAATCTCCTCTTGCTGTTGTTAGTGCTTAACAGACTGTTTAGACCATTGGCATTGCTATCCAGATTCCTTACAGCATGAATTAAATCCCCACACAGTCAAGAAAAACTAAAAAATCTACAGTAACAATATGGCTGACCTCTGGCTAAATCAATCTGGCCCTCCTCCATCCCTGACTTCAAGCCCCTGGATTTTGGAGGTTGGATTGTCTTAGAGAAAAATATCTGCTCCATCTATCTTCCAAATTTGGATTTTTTGTGACATGTTTTTATGACAGCGTGGTTAATGTTGTATTCGTCCTCATTTATGACTGAAGACTGCAGTCTCTTCCAGTTCTAAAGAATAGTTTTGTGAATTCGGTCTGAACCAGTCTCGTAGCAAAATTTGGTTTGAATACCAATTTGATAAAAATAAACAAACTTATTTTTGTTATCTATTTTTAGAAAAGAAAATTCAACCTAAATATCAGTTCACGGTTTCATTGTGTAGTTTGACTCGAAATATAGGAAAATTTCAACATAGATGATCTGAGCTATCAACACGGAGTCCTCACTCAACCATGTCAAATTTACACAGTATTTTTTGTCAACTGTCGATGTTTCTGCTTATTTATCCGTGTTCTGAACCTTGATTGGTCGAATTCGAAGTAGCTCAAGTTGTGAACAAATAGGATTGAATAATTATTCAGTAGCCGGAAAGAAAGGTCTAACTACCAACTGATTTCGGCCCTTTTTTGTTTCTTTTCGGCGAAAATTTCGCAAGATAACCAAACAGTTAAGAAAATAAGTTTCAGACTGTGTCTCAACACTAGTGAGTATATGTTTCAATTCATATTATTTTGCTTTATTAATTATCTCACCAATTAACATTGCTATTATTAATATTATTTACCAATCTACGGGAGTGTGTGGACTATGAGCTTATGGTGTTCATATCATCCCACGCTCTCTAATAATACATTTCAAAAATTGGATACAGAAAATATGTGGCCCCTCAACACAAAATCAAGCTAGAATTCTTCTTCCGAAAATTGAGTGTGGATTATATTTTTATTCTTTGTACAAATTATTCATATGAACCCTCTATGCGTGCTACAAATTGCAGTTAAAGTAGCTAAAATTTATCGACACAGCTGGCCTTGATAAAGTCCAAGGACAAGGTGCTCCACTCCTCCGTAATTGTGGCTTTCAGGGCATCGACATTCGGGTGCCAAGTCGTTCGTCTTGCCCTCCAAAACGCACCTAACAGCGAAGTCTATGGGGTTTACGTTGAGTGAGGACGGCTCATATCTTACTAATTGAAATGGTACCAGATGTCTAAAAATGGCCAAATTTTACACCAAAAAATACCCATTTTCCGTCTAGAAAAAGATATGAAATGTTAGTATGCCGTGAGAGACCAAGAATTTTGTAAATAGAGTTTTCTTGACGTTCTTTAGTAGAAAGGGGATAGTTCATGTAAAAAAAAATATTTAGGCTAAAGACAGGACACTAATGTTGTAGAAACACTGATTATTAACTATTTGACCCCAATAGTAGAGGTTTTCTTTTAGGATTTATCAGGGCCTTAGACTCCATGAAAATTTCCAAGAAATCCTAAATTTGTGTGTAATTTATGTGTTAGTAAGCGTATTATTTTTTCTAACATGTCTATGAAACTGGGTTTCAAATTAATTTGGACATACTTTAAATTTATGAAGTATTTTTGTAGTTATCTTTTTCACAATTATTTTACTAGACACTTAATATTTTGATATAACGCTGTGAATAACCTAATTCTCATAATTTTAATTAATATGAAGCCTTTTGTCCTCAAAAATCCACTTCAACCGGGCACTAAGTGTCGGAGTATACTTGAAAATATATGCTTGGTACAGAGATACACTCTTTGCTTTAATATCATAGACTAACAGTAAACACCGGTAAACATTATCCAGAACTATTAGGGGTCGACGAACATCCAAATTTTACTATAATAATACATATATAAGATAACTCCCTAACAAATCCTTAGTGTCCCTCTCCGTTTTTTATGAATACACTCACACGAAGCTTCTCACTCAATACTAAGACGTTCTCTCCTCAAGAAAAAAAAATTAATAAAAGCTTAACAAAAAAGAAAAAACATTTGATGAGCCAGTGAGTACTTTACCTCATTGCTTAGCCTCAACTAAAGTCAGATTCATTTTTTAGATTTGTTATGTATAGTACTTACCTAATTTTCTTTTTCAATATGAGTTAAACTAAACCCCTTGCGACTTTTTAATCATTTTATACAGTGATCCCAAGGTTAATAGAAATACAAGATTATACCATAGCGCGTGTACGACTTATGTTTGACTTACACTATGCTTTTTAATATTGACGTCATAGTGTATTAGTCGTTGCTTGTTTTTCTTGCCCAGCAGTCGGTAGGATACATCAAAGTAGGAATTCTAGCAATAGTGACGTCATAGACTTTGAATGGGCGTGTGTTTCGTCAAAATCTGCCTATCTTGCCCAGCAGTCGGTACGATACATCAAATTGAAAATTATAGCAAGCCCGATTACATGATGGTCTAACCTTGTACTTCTATTAACTTTGGACTGATCCCAGTATATTTTAGTCGCTTTTTTTAAATTTTGTATTGGTATACGACCACTTAATATATTGTACCCTGTATACACACTCTATACTACATGCAAAACGCCTGAGTTACTTCAGTAATATGACTAAAATGTCATCCTTTAGATCAAAAGAATATATGTGATATACATCGGAGAGCACGATATACAATGCACTCTGCATACACGCTCATTGCTACATGCAAAACACTTCGAGATTCTATTAGCATCTCTTAGTTGTTATTTCTTATTCCCTTTTTTTTCAAACATCCAAACATAAATTGATACATACAGATCAACTTTGTTCTATTAATATAGACATCCATTTTTTTTTTCATATGACGGGCTGAGCTTTAGCTACAAATGTTCGTTGCTACATTATTATTTCTTAGATCAAGTGTTGACGCAGGTTTAAGATTTTAAGTGCACACTCAAAATAGTGACCTCGGCAGATAGACAGAAAAACTTTGCTTTATTAATATGATATATATATAACATGCTGATAATGCCCGTGTTGCAGGGTTGAATAGTAAAGAATAACAACACAGAAAGAAGGTAGAGGAAAAGAGACAAAGAAAGAGACAGGAGGAGATGAGAAGAGGGTGGGGGAGGGGGGGGTTCAAAGAGAGCAAAGATAAATGAGGTTTCTATTTCGGTCAAAAACAGACTCTTAATAACCACGGATATACAAAAAAGTAACATAGGAGCATGTTGGGGTATTTCATACTTCCACTTACTAAATATCAGACTCATATGTGCGACTGCTTTGCATATTAAGTGCGCACACTCATAAATAAGACGTTGACAGACAAACTTTGCTTTATTAATATAGAAGATAACGGGATCCCGTTTAAAGACAATTTTCTTGGAAATGAGAAATTCTAGTATATACATAATTTAAAATCAAGAGTTTGACAATCTTGATTGATTAATTATAATTGCAAAAAGTACCATTTGGAGTACTGTAAGAGTCTATTTTAATGGGAATGAATCGCTGGAATTTTAAACGTGATATAAACATCATTTCAAATATATTTGTTTTAGTTTTAAAAAGTTAATCTTTCTCTTTTCCTTTCCACAGATTGATTATTATTTATTTATTTGACGAATTTAATATATATTTCCTAATACATACATACGTACAATTGGAATTCCTATCCCATTTTATAACAATATTTTGTACAATCAAATTATTTAAATTTTGTTCTTTTAGTTGGTAGTGATTAAATTTGATATTTGAGTAGTATTGATTTTATCTCTATCTATATAAGTTATTTATTTTATACAAATGTTAGGATGGTTGGTATTTTTCACCTTTTTGGAATTTCGATGGAGCTGGTGTGAAAAGTTGTGATGTGGTACTATAATAGCCTGTTCAAAATTAAGTTGTTTCACAATGTCATTTGAAGGTCACTGCAAATCTGGATGAAAAAAAAATAAAAGGAAGAAATTATTTATTTAGTCAATAAAGATTCATGTAAGGTGTCTACATACCTCCATTAATGTTAATTTCCTAGGCAATCAAAACAGTGTTGACATGACGGTCAAACTAGAGGATTTACAATCATTTTATCCACATGTTTGACAATGGGCCTTCCTGAGCGGGGTGCATCTTTAACATCAAAATTATCAGACAGGAATAAACAAATCATAATTGCTCTGGATTGGCTGTTATTGTATCAAGACCATCAATACAGTTTCACATTTTCAGCCACCTGGCTTGCATTTTCTCTTTATTGAGTAAAAGTAGTGAATTATAAAGTATTTTTTCTTTGCTAATTCCCATTTTTGACACACGTTCAAACAAACCTAAGTGAAACAATCACAAGCTAGGAAAAATAGCTATACTATATTACTATATATACTATATTTAGCTATATTTTTTTATTCTCCTTCACAAGTAAAAATAGTCTTGGCATAATGGCAAACATATTAGCTGCTTATGACGAGGAAGGTTGTGTCCATGGCGTACCTCGGCGTGAGCTCGGAGCGAATACAAATTAGGAGTAAAGGTTCTTCTATAAGACCATCCCAAACATTCGAAATGCAGGGGGTTGAATTCAGGACTGGAGAAGGGCCAACTGGTGGCAGGACAGAAGTCAGCCATAGTGTAGCTGCAGAAGTTTTGGTTTTTATTGGTGGTATCGATCTGTAATGGAATTTTTGATGTTGTAAGGAGTTTTGATAGAGATGCCAAGAGTCTTTGCAGCCTTTTTGGCACTGACACAGGAACAGAGAAGATCGCACGCCCTTTGCCTTTTTTCTTATGCTTCAAATTTTTACTATTCTAGACATGGGACAAAAACACAACTTTTTTACTAATATTTCAGCTGTCGTTTAGTTGTGTAATTATACATTATAATTAAAAACCACGGGATCAAAATCGTAATTAAGTGCTACTAAAAGTTTTCTTAAATATTACACTCCCTTTTGGTTCTATAGGATGACTTTTGAAAAAAAGCTTTAAAAATATGTTTTGTAGGTTAGATAAATATCTATCAAAGTAATTTTTTGAAATTTTTTATAGCAACACTTTATTTGACTAAATAAATGATTTTTTTTTTTCAAACTTACACCAAGATGTGTGCTCTGAAGTTGACATTGAAGATAAAGAGATTTGACATGTGGATATTGTTTTACAGAAAGATAACTTTCCCCTAATTAAAATTCGAAAAAAGTTAAAATACCAACCACCCTAATATACAAATATATTCCATCCTTTGCAGAAATGGTTGTTGTATCATCATTTCTCCTGTCAAATAGGAATTACTCACGTCTTAAAAACTCTGTGAATCAACAACAACAAAATTCACTTGATACTTTACATATTTGTCTTCAAATTCTAAGGAATTTTCATTCCGTCTTCCATCACCCCTCTCCCAGTTCCTCTATCTCTCTCTCTCTTCATGAATTTCTTTTCAAAAAGTCAAGAAAAACTATTACTCATGTAATATGTTATTATCGTTTTTATATTATTTAAGAAGAAGAAGAAGACGCGATCCCACGCAGAAAAAAAAATGCAAAAGAACTATGTAGAATGTTTTTTCCCTAAAATATTCTTATCAACGTCACATATTTTTGGGTTTTCATTTTGGATGACACATCTCGATTCTATTTATTATTTATTTGTATGATAAATAATTATAGAAATATTTCCATACATACTTTTCTCAGAGGTTTCTTGAGTGTGTTCCTTCTTACAAATTATTGATTGTACTACCTACATAGGGTCAATCTGTAGCTTTGCTAGCTTTCATCCTTGGAAGGAGGAGGGCTTAGCCCCCAAAATTATTAACACCATAATACGATTACTTAACACATGGCATATTGGAATTAAAAAAAAAAAATCAAAACATTAATTTCAAATATTAAATTTTTAGGAAGAAAATTTCAAAAATGCGCAACTGTTCACAATAATTAAATTTTTTGAAAAAAAAATTCAAAAATCCATAATTTTTCTCAAAAAATTACCCAGAAAGTGAAAAAATTTAGGAAAAAAAATTTAAAAATTAAATTAAAATATTTTTTTTGTGGAAAAAAATAAAAATATTAATTTTTTTAGTAAAAAATTTCAAAAAACAAATTTTAATTATTAAATCATGTGGAGACAAATTTCAAAAGTTCATCATAGTCATGGTAACAAATTTAATTTTTTTTCAAAAATTGACAGCTATTCACAATAAGTTAATTATTTGTGGAAAAAAAGTTTAAAACTAAAATTTGAAGTATTAAATTTTTTGGAAAAAATTTCAAAAATTACATTTCAAATATTAAATTTTTTAGAAAAAATTGTATGAATATATTTTCTAGTAAGAAGTAACAATTCCCAGGCCTAGCAAAGAAAACACGTTTTTTTCGTGCAACAAGGACATTTTTAAATTATTATTCATATTTACTAATATTTTATTTAACCTTTTTATCCGCTCTATTGAGCAGAGTCCCCGTAGCCTTTTTAAGCAATTGCACAGCTCGAACAGTATTTTTTCCCATCAAGAAGCAGTGTAAAATTAAAACACAATTTTTGTTTTTGACCCATTGTTTTGGAAATATCGAAAGTAGCGTCAGTATTAGCACAATAACACACATACTAAAGAATAGATTGACAGGAAATGTTGACGACTCCTGTATTTTGAAGGTTGCTACGAACTGAAAATGAGGGGAATTAAAATAAAATAGCGTCAACTATGTGTGAAGCCCAGGACTTTTCAGCCTATGTGTCATATAAATTGGTTTGTTGTAAAAGTTGTGTACACGTTGAGATGTTGTTTATGTACAAGTTGAGATTTTGTGTATGTACAATTTGCAACCATAAAATGAGGCTAATATTTTTAAATAGAAGATTGACAGTACTTCAGATGGGGATCATGCCATAATTGAATATTTCATGAATCATCCATATATTAATGCCGCCATTTTGAATATTTTAATGCAAATTCCAAAAATGTAAGTATTATGTTGCACAATATAAAGTTCAAATTCCCACAATTACATATCTCATAAATACATAATAACCATGACATTTTAATAGATTATAATGTAATGATAGGTTCAATGTAGAGTTGATAAAAAGAATGTCCAATTTTGAAATTAAATAATGCATTTTAAAATGAAGAAATTGTCACTTTTACAATTTGCAACTTGTACAGACATCGAAACCCGTAAACAGCATATATTAAGGGGATAAGGACACGCCTGGAATCTATTGTAAATATTTTTGTTGTTATACATTTAACTTTTCACATAAACTTAAATACCATTCCAAAAGTCTGTCATATTTTTGGATAACTAAGCAAACCATATTTATAAAAAACCATTGTAGTATTGTTCGATACTCCGGTACAATAGCGAAACCGGAGTAATAACAAATTTAACACAGTGCTATACTTGCTTGATATAAAAACCGGTTCTTACAACCACATGACGTCCTCCAAAAAATGAACCCACTAAATTTTGAACTGGAAAATGGTCCTTTATAAAGTATAGCAGGGGTCAAATTTGATTTTTATTATGTCATCAAATTTTGGGTCTAGACATCTGACACCCCTTCCAACAAAAATCCTATGGACGCCATTGTAAAGTGTATGTGAATTGGTCTTGACTGAACATTAGTATCGTGACAACACTAACACGCTGTTATTTATAAAATGCATAGGTATATAGCTGTTGCCAAGACCACTTTATCCCAGACAATAACATTATTTAAACTAGTGGTCCCCAACCTTTTAAAAACCGCGGAGCGGTTTTAACATTTTTTAATATTTTGAGCATAAAAATATATTCAATCATAATTTTTATATGTTACTTATGTAATATCTCGCAGAGCTACTGACGATACACCGTGGAGCACTAAACCATATTAGAGCTTTAAATGGGAAACTCTGCATTGAAGGATAGAGGCCATGAGAAGTACCTAAAGTTGAGCATTTTTTTAGAAAACCAAAGTTATAAATACGTTTCTTTGCACTTAGTCTTGACACCGAGATCAAAACTTGGAAGCTTCGAGGCCGAGAGTGGACAAAGATAAAATAAATAATATTTTAATCAAATTTTAATTGCTTGTTTTGAGTCCACAACTTTTGAGGGGTATTGAAGCCAAATGTGATTTAGAACCACATCACTACTAAAATATCAATAGCTTCTTTCTATGTTTTTGTATGTCAGCTGATAATTATTTCCCTTATAAGAAACAGCGCTGAATTAGAAATCTGTTGATTTTTAGCTAATTTCAGCTGACTTTGGAACAGTGAGATATTCTTCTATTTTAGTAGAAATTTTTTTGCAGTTATGTTTGAAGAAATTTGAACCAAACCAATCAACTTGTACAGAATACTACTTTAGATGTCACGAGTCGTAAACAGCTGCTAATAAAATAATAATTTTAAAGATAACACCCTTCAATAGGCTCAAATAAAATTAGCAATTGCTTTAAGCATCCTCATATCTATTTATAGCCGATTTTCCCAATAGCTATCTGGTAACACTGTATGAAAGGTACTGTTTACATATACAACATATATGAGTTGCAATTCTTTTTCACACTCACACAAAATGCCCATTTATAGTGGTGGTATGTATACACACTTTTAAAAATAATAATACCGGTTCCTGTATTGTTGAGGCTTTTTCAAATACGGGTTCCTTTTAAAAAGTAGTTCAATACACCTTCAAATCACGGGATCCCTCGCATTATGTAATTTTCTTTGTACAATCTTCACGAAGGAATATGTATAACGACATATATATATAATACGTTACTTCATGAATACCGTTACTACTACATTTGGTGAAACAATTGAGCAATAATTATTTTACACCTACTGGGCGTACGTAGGATTATATGTATTTGGGGTGGGGAGGGGTGTTGAATTTTTAAAAACAAAAATCCCTAAATTAAATTTCAAATATTACATTTTCTTGAAAAAAATTTAAAAAAAAATCCATAGCTCTTCACAGAAAAATATTTTTTTTGGAAAAAAATTTGAAAAATCTATAGCTATTTACAAAAAGTTGAATTTTTTTGGAAAATATTTCAAAGATTAAATTTTTTACTATGTTACATTATTTTCCTGAATGAACTTTCCTTTAAGAAAATTTATCTTTTAAAGAAAAATTTTTACCTCTATTTTCCTGTAAAAAATTTTCATGCTGACCAAAAAAAATTTTAGTAAAAAATGTACAGATATCAATGGAATGAGCAACAAGGATACATTTAGGAGATACAAAATGTGTGAGTCATGTTATACTCTGCTTTATATGAGGATTTCATCTTTTCATCATAGTCATCATGTCCTGTCAAACTCAAAGAAAGAACACGTCATTCGGGATTCCCTCTATTCTTGAGTAACGAGATAATAGGTATGTATAATTTTCTTAGTTATGAAATAATAAGCCAATATTATTTCCTCTTCTTATTTTTATTCTCTTCTTCAACTAGAAGAATGACCCTTTTGATAAGGGGTATTTTCTTCATATCCAAGTTGCCAAACTGATTTACAAGGAGATACCACGACTTTATCAACACTCAACTATATAACAGTTCTATATACGGAAATAAAAACAATTTCAATATATTTGTCCGTAGGTCGCCAAGGTTTCGTGATATCTGGTTAATCTTATGTGTGCTCACTCATAATACACCAGTTGATCTCTTTAAGTCATGAAAACACTATTTCACCAACATGAGCCTGACTGAGAACCAGCGGGAAGTGATCGTTCTGTTAATTTCTAAACAGAAAATCCCATGCTGACACTTTTTATAATTTAAATGAAACAGAAAATTGACAACTTGAAGAATGTTTGGAAGGAGAGCAGCTTAGTTGTCATTACATTTTGATAGATCAACTACAAGGAGGCGTTCGAGGAAGAAAATAAACACAAATGAATTTATAACTACTCGATTTTGTATGCTATGAGTACATTTTATGGTACACTCATGAAAAAAAGGCATATGCGAAGCCTTATAAGAATGTTTATCAAACCAAATCGGTTCTGTAGTTGTCCGTATCGGCGTCAAGAACTTTCTTCGCTTGTGACCGCAACTGTGAAGGCTGAGCTTGGCCATTTTGAAGGAATTTTGTATAGACTACAGACTATTTAATTAAAATTATGTGTCGTAATTTGAAAAATAAACTTGCTATTAAAGTTTTTCTTGATTACCTTAATTTACGTACACCCTGTATATTAATAAAAATTAAATTAATTAATTAATTCCTTTTTTAAAATTTAGCCCATGAACCTCATTATTTCGAGGAACAATTTTTTTCAGATGTCACAAATGATGTCAATCTTTTAAATATATGAAAAAACTTCCTCCTTTCAGAAGATTTTAAAATTCCTTTTTCATAACATAGGTAATAGTTGCTATGACGACGTTTGCACAAAAAATATTTATGTTTTCAAATATGTACTTCACTAATTTAGTGAAGTACATTTTTTTGCGCAAATATTCCGATGGTTCTGGAAAAAAAATCTTGGTATCTGTTGTGAAAAAGTCTTTAAAGATTAAAATTCATTCTATGTACATAAAATTCATCTAGTATGTAAAAAATAAGATGGATGTGTATTATCAATACAGTCATTTTGATTTAAGAAATAACATTCGGTTCATATTAATTGACATATTATAACACCGCTTACAATAGTGATTTTATTGAATAAATTCAATCAGAGTACATCAAGCTTTTAAAATTTGGTTTTATTTTTTGAATTTGATAACTGGTTGGAGAAAAAAATTACGTTTAAAAAAAATCATTTTTCCGGCACAGATAGCTTGCAAATCCTGTATATTATGTGAGGTAAAAATTAATATGTAATCCTAATATATCCTTGTAAATGAAAAAATAGAGAAATGGTTTTTATATTGTATATATTTTTGTCCTTTTAACTTTATTCATCGGGAATACAAAATTAAGCCCTATAAGAGCGTTTTTTTTTTTTTAAAACCATTAAATATGAAAATTAATAGTTGTGGTTTATTTCGAATTCTGTATTAAATAAATTGATGTACTGTCTAAAGTGTAGCTTGACTTTTAATTAAACAGGAGTCGGTATTATTTTTCTGAACAGAGTATAAAAATAATAACAAAAATGGTCATATTTGTGTACAAACACAGAAACTCAGTAAATGTTGCCCGAAAGCTATTTGGAAATGTGACGATGAATAAATGAGAATACACATATATACTTAATTTTAATGCCTACATTAACTAAATTGACGCACTGTCTACGGCAGTGGTTCTTAATATTTTTACCTCTATTAATAATCTCAATAAAGCAATTCAATTGTTAAAAAATGTATTGAATTTTTATAAATAATTAGGACAATCTTTAATTATTTTATTTATATAAAATATGATACGTGATGGACGTCTACACGTCTAGAGTATAACAGGTCTTTCAATGTGATGATTAGTAGTATCGTTAATGTATATTGATCGGGATGTTACTCCAGTGTTTATAAACCTCTAACAACACTAGTTCACATAATTTAATTTTTTCCCCACCTGGATTGAGAGTGTGTGTTCCCGATTACTTTTACACCCGATAAACGTAAATTGGTCTATATTATCAAAAATTTCAGCTTTTGTGTTCTACATAATATTTTTTCTAATATCTCTATGGTTAAGGTCGTGTTTCTTTTTCGATGTGAAAAATCTAAATAAAGAAATCAACACAAGATTTAGCTTGTAGGCACACGTTTCCAGATTTTTTTAATTTTTTATTTCTGTATATTATTTTGAATCCGAGAAAATACCTTGTAAGTATAAAAAAAAATGAGGTAAAATTTACCCTTTCTTATTAATATCTAATAAATTCCTCATTTTTGATTAAAATGACAAAAATCAAAGTTTGTCGTAAAATGAAGACATACAATTTTATATTAATAGAAAAGAACATAACAAATAAATTTATAATTTAAACGTTATTTAAGATGATTTAATTAGAAAAAAAATATTTTTGTATATTTATCAAGCTATCATGGATTATTGATAGAAAAACATGCGTCAAGTCCAATCCTCGTGGAAGCTGCAGGAGTTGTGGTAGCAAAAAATCTACATATTCAACTTTTATTTCTCAAAATGTCCACTTTCTCCCTGAACTATTGATTCAATTCTGTCCCTGTAGGCACTGCAGACCCTCACAATATAGTCGTCCATCATGACCGCAAATTGCTCCTCAAAATTAGCTTTCAGGAGATTGACAGACTAGTGGGGATTGTCACAGGCTCTTGTTTCCATATAACCCCAAATACCATAATCTAGGAGAGCGCAGTCAGAGGATGATGGGAGCCAAATGTTGGATGGAGAATTTACGACACATCTCACCTTATTCAATTTGCTGATTTTGGCCGATTCAATAAGTAACTACCGTTTCCTTCATACATATGAGGTCATACCAAGGTCCCCCATTGCTCTGCATACTGTGGCTTATGAGACACTCAACTTTCACCATCCTTGATCTTTTTCTTGACCTCATAAATAAGTGTCTTTCCGCAAGGGACAATCTCATAAATGGATGACACGGGTATTCTGGCGCAGAGCAAGTTAGCAACTTGTTGTATTTTTGCTTCCATTTCAAACACTTTTTGTTGTCAGATTGGATCAAAACAAATATCATTTGGAAGATGAAATTCGGAACTTTAAGACCTCTGTTCTACAATACCTCAAAAATTGACAATTAAAATCTTTCTACGATTTCCTAACGCACAGTGATTATAAAAGGTTGCTATTTGAATACTCGAAAATCAGAAAGCTTAAGCTATAAAGGTCATCATCATCACTATCCAAGAGCAACAATTATTATTGGTTATTGTAATCTGAGCTAGAATAGATTAATCAAAAGATGTCTGTGATAAGAATGAAAGAACTAAGGTCAAATAATAAGAGGAAGGAACCATAAGAAATTATAACTTTTTTAAACTTTTTAATCATATATACTGGTTTGTGAAGAAAGTCCCTCTAATATTAGCCCAACGATAGTCAAAAGTCTTTAATTTCAAGTCTTTGCACATTAGTTTAAGTGCACATAAATATTTTTATCTAGTCCAATAGGAGTCTCAAATTTTTTTAATAGCTCATTTCATATATTTATTATCTTTTTGTTTTGTTGATTTGAGTCTTAAGGCTATTCTTGAGTCTAGTATAAATTAGTTATAATAAATCAAAAGTAATGGCCACATCCGAACGAAATCTCAATAGTTAAATATTATATTAGCCATCGTTAATATTTTGATATTTATCTTGGACTGGAATTGAGTTTTTTCCTTTAAAAAAGTAAATTTGAAAATTACTATTGAAAAATTAAAATGATTGAAGGGAAATTTGTTATGAAATAGTCTTAAGTTAAGTAAAGTCTCAATTCTTTAAAATGCAGTAGTGTTGGATCGGTGTAAAAAACTAAACAAATTACAGTCATATCAGTCCAGACTTAATAAAATTTGTTGGTGCTAGGACCGGTCCTAATTGGTCTTTTTTTAAAACTACAACACCTGAAACTAAGTGGTTAATAAAAATTAAATTAAAGTTTTTGAAAAAATATTTTCAAATATGAAATTTTTCCGTGTAAAAAGCAAAAGATTTATTAATACTTTTTTAGGGGGGGGGGGCTATACCTCATCCCCTGTGGACACCCCTATGAATAAAAAGAAAGGAAAGGTAGGACTGAAAAGCCGATTTATAAGTCCTTAAGACCATTGAATGGTAAAATTAAATCTGCCTGATTAAAGAAAAGACTGATATGACAAATCAGTACTAGGACTGATCCAACACTAAAAAACAGTCTTGTGTGCAAGTCTTGAGTCAAAATACCTCTTTATGTGTCTATATTGAAGAAGTTTTCTTCCGAAAAAACAGTGCTTCAACTTCCACGTAATATTAGTCATAATCAAACAGAACTGTTTACACGTCGTTACCTGTATAGTATCTCGTAAACTTTTCTTAAAAAATAAACCGAAAACAGACTCCCAATCAGTTTGTAATTAGTCAATTCTTTTAAACTATGATACTTACTTTTCAATAATTGTTAGGACTGTTGACAGCTTAACATGACCTAATTTGCATTCAAAAGGATAAGAGGAAAAGAAAAAGATATACTGACAGCTGAGTACAACATACACGAAAAAATTGTATGTTAGTCATTTAATGCCGTGTTATACTTGTAGAATTAAAGTTGTATAAACAAATAAGTAAAAAAAAACAAAAACAAACGCGTTTTCAAGTTAGCTGTCGCTGGTAGGTCATCACATGTCACAATAAACAAAAATTAATATTGATACAACAAATAAACTTATCCAGAAAATAGATTATCAAATATATCTTATTATAAGTTGTCTATATTAAGGGTGCAAATCCTGCGCATTTTTAGCGTGTGAGTTTTTTTTTAGTTGGGATCATGAACAGTGTATTTTTTAAATTTCTAAAGCAGTTATCTTTAATATTTAACTATTGAGTGACTTGTCTACAGGGTGTCCACGATAAATTGGAACTATCTTAAGATTCAACCTGCTTGATAAAAATGGAATTTGGAGTGTACTTGTTAATAACAAAAACTTAGACATGATATTAAACAATAAATTTATTCAACATGTCTCCCTCAGCAGCCACCATCTTCTCCATCCTACCCCTAAAGGATTTGCATGCCCTGATTACTTCTGCGGAATCGACAGCATTCCACTTCCTCGTAATGGAACCCTTCAGGGCCGCGATCCTCTTGTGGCTGACCTTGCACACCTCCTTCTCCAACTTCCCCTACCAGTAGTAATCACAAGGATTGAGGTCAGGTGAGTTGGAGGGCCAGGTGTTGCAATCCCAGAAAGTGCTGTCGTGGGAGTTGAAGAGGTTAGTGGTCCTCATGGCGATGTATGCGGGCACTGAGTCTTGTTGAAATATGAACTCCCTCCCAGCGGCCGTATCCTTCATCCAGGGGATGCCAAACTCCTCCATGACTTCGCAGTACCTTATCACGTTAACCCTTTCCGTAGGATTGAAGAAGAGGTGAGGCATTACCTCACCGGTGCTGCATATGACACCCAGGATCATCACAGAGGCTGGGAACTTTGTGGTGAATACCGCTGGGACCTCTTCTCTCTCCTTGGCAAGCCACCTGTCATTCTGGACCTTGTAGCTTCTGTCGACAGTCCAGTTCTTCTAGTCGGAGAAGAAGATGATTCTTCCTCCATGGCTCTTCATGTCATTGAGGAGACGCTTACCGTTGGTGAGCCTGGTGGCCTTCATGGATTCGGTCACTTCTCATGTTGTGGGCCTTGCGGCAGACCTTCCCCTCAACCTCCCAGGCATTGAAGACCCGATACACCGTGATCTTGGGGTAGTTAAGAAGCTAAGGGAGGGAGGAGGGGGGTAGATAGCAGAGGGCTTGTGTCCCGCGCGAGCCAATTTGAGGATGGCGTCTCTCCTTCCTTGTTCCATGATGACTATTGTTTGTTGTCAAAACAATTGTGGTGGAAGTTATAGTGTATTGTTTACGCAACCTTTTATATTAGTATGATTTAACCCCGAATATCCAAATTATGGATCTGGATGAAGTTTAAAGTAGTTCCAATTTATCGTGGACACCCTGTAGTTAGTTTAGTTTGTTTTTGAGAGGCATTACAGGTGGAAGTATTTTGCTTGTTCGGTGGTTTTTTGCTATTAAAAATATGGATAGAAGAATTTGCATCCAATTATATGTAAAAAATAAAATTAAATCCTCCAAAACACTTGAAATGTTGACAGTGGCATACTGTGAAAGTCATCTGAGTGAAGAAAAAAAAATGTTTACAAGGGGTACAAACTCTTCCGAGATGTCCGGGAAGATGCCAATAACACGCCTCTCTCTAGTCGCCCATGCACGTTATCTACAGGTGAAAACGTTAGTGAATAGTGATAGTGAATAAGGAGTTCTTACCATATGGTCATATTATCTTAAAGCTATGCACAGCTTGCAAGAAGCAATACAAAAAATGTCCAGAATTGTTGAAAAACAATTCACAGCTATTGCATCACAATAATCCCTTGCTCACTCATCTTTGCGTGTGAGAGATTTTTGGGCAAAAACAACACCACAACCATACCTCGCCCACCAAACTGACCGAATTTGTGCATTGAGACTTTTTCTTGTTCCCAATGCATAAAATACCTTTGAAAGGGCGGAGATTTACCGCGATTGATGAGATAAAGACTGCATCACTGGAAGAGCTTCAGCCTATAGTGATAAGTGCTTCGAGGATTGGAAAAAGTGTTGGCAGGAGTGTACTGCATCTGAGGGGGATTACCTTGAAAGGAACAACATAAGTATTGATGAATAAATAAATGTTTTTCCCTGTAAATATAAAGTCACCTTACTCTTTGAACACACCTCTTAAAATGTAATCACGAGTTTGAACTCATTAGTGACGTAGAGTAACACTGTTGACTAGTTGGGGAGTTATAAATAGAGGTATAAATCCATAGCATGTATAGTGTGCGAGTATTTTCCAAGTTGGCAATATGAACAGTGTTTATTTCTGAATTTTCTAAAGCAGTGACAAATATTCTTTAACTCTTGAGGAGATAACGTATAAGTATACATAAGGTATATCAAAGATTAAATTTTTGGACATTTATTCTAAAAATCTATAGCTATTCAAAAAAAAAAATTTAAAAATCCATGTCTATTCAGAGAAAATTAAATTTTTTTCAGAAAAAAACAAAAAAAATTATTTAGAAAAAAATTTCAAAAATCCCTAGTTACTCATGGAAAATATAATTTGTTGAAAATTATTTTAAGAAGACAAGAAATTTAAATAATAAATTTTGTATAATTTTTTTTTAAATTCACAGATATTCACATATAATTAATTTTTTTGGGAAAAAAAAATTAAAAAATCCAGAGAAAATTTAATTTTATGAAAAATTTCAAATATTAAATTCACAGCATAATTTGCTAAAATGACGATTTTTTTTTTAATAAAAAGCAAACTAGTTCTTTTGTTTTGGGGGCTAAAATCCCTCCAACCTACCCGTTGTGGACTGTTGTTAGACTTAAAGTAGTGTTGAGGATCGATAACAGAGTAATTCTAGCCTTTGTTATATAAAGAGTGGTTCTTGTGTTTATTTAATTTCTTTATATGCTGCTTGCAACTAATCTAATAAATGAAACGCTATGACAGCTAATTTCCTCTCCTCTCAAACACTCATCAAATTGTCAGGGTTACCACGTAATTTTACTGTTTTATTACTTTCACATACCAAAAATACTTAGGATCTACAGGGGATTGCACAGGGGAGTTACAGCACTAAAGGCCTATAGCTCCCCCCCCCCCTAATTAAAGAATGTTTGGTTTTTTCTAGAAAATTAAATATATAAAATTTTTTTTGCAAAAAAGAAACATTTAAAATTTAATTTGATTTTTCAATTTTCTTGTCCAAAATATCATTTTTTTGAGAGCAGCTGTGGAATTAAAAAAATCCCAAAAAATTAAATATTTTGCGAATTATTTTTGATTTTTGAAATTTTTTTCTTAAAAATTTAATTTTTTCGTGAGTAGCTGTGGATTTTGATTTTTTTTTTCCGAAAAAACTAATTTTTTATTTGAATAACTGTGGAATTTTGATTTTTTGTTCGAAAAAGTTTAGTATTTGGAATCTAAATTTTGAAATTTTTCAATATTTTTCCATAAAAATTTTAATAAAAATTATATGTAAAAACCAAGTTCCCCCCCTTAAAATATTATCATCCTTATGCCCCTAATCTACAGCCCTTGTTTTAGTTAGGACAACTCCAATTATTTGCAATGTAAATATATCAAAATATAAAATTGCAAGGTGGAAAAATATCGATCCTTTTTTTTAATGATAGTAATGAATAATGAGGAAAATAAGGGGTTGAACGTACAACTAAATATACTTATATATCTTCTTCTTCTTCTTTTTATTTCTTCTTCTTGCGTCTTCTTACTGTACGAATGGTGGCCAAATACATCTACCATTATAAAGCAAAAAGAGAAAGTTTTTATTTTTGTTTTTTTCGTTATTATTTTTCAACTTGAAGCAAAATTTGGTTTTATGTCTCTTTTTATATATATCTACATCTATTTTGCTATATTCCTTTAAAGCCTTAATTTGTACATAATATTTTATGTATAATATCAATATTGAATAGATATATCTTAATATACATACATTTATCATATTTCCAAAGTTCCATAATAGATGGCGCAGATACATACATGTTATGTTGTTAAAAATATTGACAGTCTTGACGTATTCCATCAAATATACAGGGTGCACGAGCTATCTATTACGCAACTTTGGTTTGCTCTTTGGGGCAAATACGGGCAATTATGCAGCGGATTTTTGTTTGTTAGGTAGCTTATTCAAACATGCAACACATGTAAAAAAAATGGATTCAGTTGACAAATTCGTTGTTCCAAATATTTGGAAAAGGCATGGACTCCACGCCAGGAGGTACAACACAACAATTGCTCCGTAGTAGGTCAAAACATCGAAAGACAAAACGTTGACTGACTGAACGTCGACCGACAATATGTCGAATGGACTCAATGTCGACCGTAAAAAACGTCGAACAATAGAACGTCGAACGGAAAATATTACGTTTCAAAATATGAAAAACTGTTTCTACGACATTTCCCTCCATACATTTCCATCCCGAGATATTTAACCCACCACCCCTACATAAAATAACTGTAAGGAACCCTCAGAAAACCCCATTCATACCTCGAAATTTGGGACTACTTCTGGTAATGTCAGGCCTCAAAATGAGATGAAACACGAAACAGTCTCAAATTTTGGGGTCCTTCGGGGTGTAAATGGAAGTGGTAGTTAAATAGTGACGTTGGGTTTAATCTCATTTTAGGGTCAATACGTACCCGAAAACAGTTTAAACATTTGGAGGGGCACATAAGGGTTATGAGGACCTCTTAGTAGTTGTTTAAATAGTTGCAATGGGTTTCATCTCATTTTGGGACACGGTGGTGACTGAAAACAGCCCCTACATGTATAAGGGGCCCCTTACTGGTAGTTTATATAGGAATAGTACTGCTGGGTTATATTTCAGGCGGGAAATGTCTGAATGGGATATATTGCACCATCATTTGGAGTAGCTCTTTATTTATATACTACGGAGTCGACGTTTTATCTGGTCGACCTTTTGTCTATTCGACGTTTAGTCCATTTGACGCTTTGTCAGAGGACGTTTTGACGGTCGACTTTTTGTCCACATGCCCAATTGCTCGAACTCTGGGACTCAGTGCGACGTTCGTTCCGCAGGTTAGAGGGAGTCCGGGGTCTCTAAAGGTAATTTAGAGGCAACATCAATACAGGTTGATGTGAAATGGCTTCAAGACATTCTTTACGACTCGATCTTGCTGGACTTTTAACCTTCAAACTCGCCAAATCTGAATCTAATAGATCTTTTTGTGTGGATGCGATCCAATGATAAACCAACCGAACCTCCTGCCACACTAAAGTCGAACTTATCAGTCGAACCAAGAAAGAACTCTAGGATTTGCCAATGGACCAATTGGTGAGGGCGTTCTTGCGCTTTCGGCCTCGTATAGAAAATGTAATTGAGGCTAGAGATGATTTTATAGAATAAAATAAAATTAAAATTAGACAAGCTTTCAGAATCTGGTTTTATTTTTTTATTTGGTACCTGTTCGGAGAGAAAAGCAAATTTATAAAAAAGTCCTTTTCGTGGCACAGTGCATCTTGTATATACAGGGACCGGGGACGAAATTAACGGAAAAATTTAATCAATAATATTTTATTAATAGCAAATACTAGAAATCTGGTCAATATGCCATTAAAAAGTCTAGAATACTTAGAATCTAAAGAATATATTTTAAGATACAAGTTTTTCTAAATACAAGGTAAATTCAGAGCAAAAATTTGCATTGTTATACGAGATTTAATTTAGATACGAATGTCGTCGAGATTTGGCAACGGAACAGGATATTCAATTAATACTTTATAGTCTTACTCACGAGTATCTTGACTTTCGAGCTTGGTCTAGGATATAATTAAAGTCCTATCACAAGATATTACTGTATTCAGTTCGTCAAGAAGATAACACGGGTATATGAAGAGCTAAAGGAAGTTCAAATCATTGAACAAGAACGTAAATCCACCATGATCATTATTTTGTCTGGTACACAAGAAAGGCAAAATATATGAGCTCACATCAGGTCTCCTCCGAACCATACAGAGAAAGCCAAACAGTAAGGCACAACAAATCCACACGGAGTGATTAATAGGGAGCTAAAACCATTATTAGGAAGCACAAATGACGGCCTAATAGTCCGGATCTGTGTCCTATAAACTATTTTGTGCGGGGCTATCTTGAATTTCATTTCATTCGACATAAGTTGAACTTGGACTCAAAACTTGCGACTCGACTTGATTTCATATTTTGAAGACTTTCAACTCGACTTGATGTCACAAGTCAACGATCTTATACTTGAGGTCCTTGAACTACTAATGCCTCTTTGGTAAAGCCCATCATTGATGGAATTGCCAAAACAGAAAGGATTTTCTTGAAGAAAAATAAATGTGCTGCTTCTTTCAGAAACTGGATTAAGATTGGCATTGAGTCTGAAGGCAATTATTCCAATTGAATCGATGCAGGACATCATTCATTATCTGTCAATTGTTTTGATTTTTTAAATAAAAGTATTTAAATATAACGACTTTTTTGCATTTTTCTGTGAGTGGGTTTTTGCACCAATTTCGTCGCAGTAACATCTATTTTTATGTATATGATGTAGGTATAATATTTCAAATGCAGAAATGAAACGTTTAAAGGAGTGACTTAATGTTTGTACATACAAATATATTATTAGTCGAAAATAAGAACTAAATCACAGTGTTTACATGATATTTCTACTAATATTACCACCTCCCTCTCCTCTGGATCATTTCTCATTTAACAAACCATGTTTCCTTTTCAAAAATAACAATAATAAAAAAATAGGAAACTTATGTTTATATTTGTTTTATTGTTGTTTCTACAACTCTCACTCTGTACGGATGTAATTGGTGTTAAAACACATTTTCTTCTTCTTTTATTCCTTATAATAGTCAATGTCCGTTGGATTAATTTGAGGATTGAATTGAATTATATGAATACGCATGAGATACTCGGATAATACTTGCTCAAGAGATATGAATATAAAAATACCTGCAAACTATTTGCCAAAATATGTATCCTGCAGGTATTTTAGTAAAAAAAAATTTGGATCTATACTTATCAGCAAACATCTGTTTTTAGCCGTCATCTATAGAATTGTAAATTCTAAGCACTTTCTGTGTATTAAAAGAAAGAAACCAAAAATTGATATGATAACCTTGAGAATTTAAAGAGGTTTTTTTTGGGAGAGAAGCAGCTTAGTTGTCATGCCATTTTATAAGTTTGGCTGTGAACATCTATAAACGGAATAAAATCAACAGAAATCCCACTTCGTTTCAAATAATGACAAACACTGTGAGGACCCAAAATTTGCAGTAACTCGGCTAAGTTACAAAAAACGTCATTTTTATGGAATAAAGAAATGAAACCTCAAAACCAATATATAGAGTGAATACATTTAAATACTATATTTAGCCATAGTTTTTATTCAAAATGTCAACATTCACAAGCAAAACAGACTCGACAATTCAGCCAACAGATTAAAGGACGTGTCTATTTACTACCAGACTCTCATGATGAAAGCTTCGAGCAAGTCCAAATTTGGATGAGAGGTATGCCTGACATTCTTCTTCAAGACACCCACACTGCAAAGTCCAGGGGGCTGATGTTAGGGCTGGACGAGGGTCATACTGAAGCAGGCCAGATGTCAGACATACTATTGCTGATTAATTTTTTGTTTTTCTTTGCTGCATGGGGCTGTAATTGACTTCTTGATGTTGTAGGGAGTTTGGATGTAGATGCCAACGGTTTCTGTAGCCTTCTTGGCATTGACACCGGAGTGTAGGACATCGGGCACGTGTTTCCTTTTTTATTATTCCTCTTACTTTTTTTATAAACATATAGACATGGGATAAAAACACAACTTGTTTTATTTTCCTTTAGCTCTGATTTGGTTGCGGAATGAAACCTTTCAATGAAAAATAACAGATTTAAAATAGTAATTAAATATTACGACAATTTTTGGGTTCCCGCTCTGTATGTTGGAGTTGACTACTTTTATCTTTTTAACTTGCCTAAAATATACAAGATTTTCATCACTATACAGAGTGGGCCTTGTGTTCATTTCCAATATCATATAGCTGCTAGCAGTTGATCTTATAAAACACCATGACAGCTAATCTGCTGTTCTCCCAAACATTATTTAAATTGTCAAATTTACTTTGTGTGTTTCTTTTTCACATACCGGGAATGATTCGAATTTACAACTCTGGATATGGGTGTAAAAAAGGTGATGTTTGATTAAAATGTATTTAACAGAAAGAGAATGAAATGCAATTCATGCTAGGAGTATTGTACCTCCTAGTACCTACATATATTAATTTTCCCATCCTTTCGATCACAACGAAATCTCTGTGCCTACAAAGCTAGAGACAATAAAGAGTTCTATTCATGCATACGCAATGTAGAAATGACTTTATTGCAGTCTGTATTGTTTAATTATGACTTGTCATTTTTAAGTATTATTATTTTTATTTTCTGTTTCAAACATATGTACACACTGTACATATGTTTATTGTTGCTTCAGTTACGCCTTTGTTGACGTTTCATTTCATTTTTACAACAATGGTGACTATAGTGTTGAGCTTCAGTCTGTAAATTCTAGTTCGGTCCAACACAAATTTTGTGAGGTTCAGACCGAATTAGGTTTTAGAGACTGAAAGTCAACCGTATTTACTGGGCGTCCGTAGGATTTTTTTTTTCAAAATCCACAGCTATTCACATAGCACATTAATTTTTTCCGGAAATTTCATATATAAAACTTTTTAATTTTTTTTTCTAAAATCCACAAGTATTCACATAAAATTTAAAAAATCCATAAGTATTTACTACAAATACAATTTTTTTGGAAATTTTGATTCAAAAATCCATAGCTATTGACAGAAAAAAAAATTTTTGAGAAAAAATTTCAAATATTTAATTTTTGGGGAAAAATTTCAGATAATTAATTTTTGGCAAAAAAATTCAAGTATTTCGTTTTTTGAAAAAACATTTCAAATATTTAATTTTGGGAAATTCTTTTAAAAATCCACAGCTATTCCCAAAAAATTAATTTTTTTTACAAAATCCTTTAAAAAATCCATAGCTATTCATATAAAAATTTCATTTATTGGAAAAAAAGTTCAAATATTAAATTTTGGGAAAAAAAATTTCAAATACAAAATTTTTGGGGAAAAAAATTCAAAAATTCACAGTTATTCACAAAAAAAATTTACGTTTTGGAAAAAGACATTTCAAAATCAATAGCTATTTCCAAAAAATTAAATTTTTCGAAATTTTTTTCAAAAATCTATAGATATACATAAGTAATTAATTTTTTGGAATTTTTTTTTTTCTAAAACCCACAGCTATTGATAAAAAATTTCAAAATTTTAAGTATTTACTAAAATTTAAATTTTTGGAAAATAATTTTTAAAATCTACAGATTTTTACAAAATTTAAATATTTAGAAAAAAAAATCAAGAATGCAATATTATTTGCAGAAAATTTCATTTCTTGTAAAAAAAATTCAATTTTTAATTTTTTGTCAAATGAAATTCAAAAATCCACAGCTATTCACAAAAAATTGAATGTTTTTGAAAGAAAACCTCTTTCTTTCCCGCAAATTACCTCTCTATATTTTTTCTGTGGAGCGAATTTTAAAAAACGAGCAGTCCGTACCAACTTGTGCCAAAATTATTTTTCTATACAGTAACGTTTTCAAAAGACAGCTGTATTTAATTTATTTTAGACCAATAAGTTTCGTGTTCATATGAAGAAGAAATCTCCTTAATCTGATCCGGTTAAGAAAGTATATATATAGAATCGTATTATTACTTATAGAAGAAGGAAAAATGAGCGCA
The DNA here is from genome assembly GCF_016086655.4 of Lepeophtheirus salmonis. Lineage (NCBI taxonomy): Eukaryota > Metazoa > Arthropoda > Copepoda > Siphonostomatoida > Caligidae > Lepeophtheirus > Lepeophtheirus salmonis. The sequence continues at coordinate 46,686,625 of NC_052134.2, forward strand.
TTATAAGAGTAAAAATTAGGTCATCCTCTTATTTTGCACAATTTGCAGATATAAATTAAAACTTTTTACACGAACAATGTAAGAGTTATTCTATGCATAAACGGCGTTGTCTCATTCTTTCACTCCAAAAGCCGTTTTCAAATAATCTTGTTTGATATTCAACAGAACACTGACCTCGTGTTGCCCTCAACAAATAAATATTTTTGCTTTTTACTCTGTGAGCACGAGGCCTCAAAATGATCTAAGCCCCCATCTCATTTGTAGCATTTGTATGTGTATTTCAAACATGATTTTACACCAATCATTCATATTTATGTATGCTGTTATCATTATTTGGTTTGTTACTAATCAATATACTTTGGATGTAGGTATATTAATATTAGGAAAACAAAATACGACGCCCAAATAATGCAGTTTGTGAGGAGGGATTGTGGTGTAAACCAGTCACTGCGGGATTCCCTTTTTCTTTGCAACCATTCTTCTTGGAGATTAGATTATGTATATGGTATACGCATGCTGCATATTCTGTACATAATATTATACCAATTCAATTTGAGTATCTTTGGAAATAATGATTTTGCAAAGAAAGTAATTCATTTTCATTCCTAGTTCATCATGACTTTGAAATTGAAATTATTTTTCCATTGTATGCCTTAGCGTTATTCTGTAATCCGGTGCTATTGTGGTGCCGGAACATTTCTGATAGTATTAGTAGCACCGGAACCATAGGTACCAATGACCGCCACGTTGTTAGACTAAGTTTTATATTCATATAATAACATTTCTACCCCCCACTCAAAACATTCCTGCGAGACTAAATAGTAATCGAGGGGTCCGCATGAAGGATTATGTTTTTTTTTGGTTGGGAGTTGAAAATTTCAAAAGCTAAAGATTTTTAAAACAACTTTTACAGCTGTTTTCCCATTTAATTGTTTTCTTCGAAAAAGAAATTGTTTTCTTTATCAAGATAACAAACCCTTCATTTTGGGGGAAGGAGCTACAACACGTCACGCCCTCACCCCTGTAGACACCCTTGGTGCAATACTAAATTGATTTTTAAACCGTGATTTTGTGTGCACCATTACGCCATAACAATATTGAACTGCCCATGCCATATTGCCGAATTTCTGAACCACCAAAAAATAGGTTCTTTATAAAAATAAATAATGTTTTTTTCTTATAAAAACTCTAACAAATTTATGGCTGACCAACCGCTCCCACCCTTACTACCCAAAAGAAAAAGCAGCCAGACACCATTAGGAGTCCATGTGAGTAACCAAACCCATTATTACAACTCAAAAAATCACGAGTGCGCTCCCACTTCTGCTCACTGCTCCATTTTGTGAGCACGCTCCCGCTTTGTAGGACCTTTTTTCAAATTTTAATGAATGACAAAGCGAATTATTTTCTAGCTCATAAAAAACCAAAAGCCCACTAGTACGCATGAATCTGGAGCCCCGCTCACAAATGTTTTCTTAATTACCTCTTTTTGTTATATATGTACATGGTTATGACAAATTTACAAGAAGAAACTGATTTATAAAAATCATAATTTCATTTATATAGTAAAAAACTAAAAAAAACTGACATCAAACATACACTTTTATATCAATAGGGTAATTTTTAGATTATGTGGTTGAAATAAAAAATCAAAGACCATTGACTTTGAAAAATTTAGGGTCAAAAACTAATATAACTGATGTATTATAAAAGAGCTTTAGTTTAAGATATATTGCCAATCAAAATGCTCATTTCTTTGTCTTTAAGGCCTCAGAACTCAGAGTTGGAATGAGTTACCGATCCTAATTTTCATTTCTGAGCTGGTCTACTTCCATTTATACCAAATAGTAAATTTTAGTTAAATCTGTTTCCTTGTGAAAACTTTTGATGTATTTTTTCTTCCATGGATCAGATGGAGTTGCACGTATTCGGTATAAATATACATTTTGGTTCTACCATTAGTCCATAAAACCTAAGAAATTGAAGTCAATTTATATTAAATGTATAGATACTTATCTAGGAGCAACCGGGTGTCGAAGTTAAGCACGTTAATTTCAGGAGAATACCTTGTTTCAAGTGCGTTGTGACTAGACTACGTCACTTTATTTTTAGTCAAAAAGTATAAAAAATCCCATACCAATATTGGTACTGGAGCCCGTACAAAAGTATTCGTATTCTCCCAACATTAGTATACGTATATTGTAAATGCATTATGCATACAATTATTTATATTAAATGTTGTTCCTACTGCAACACAAACAGTTTGTTCCATCATTAAGAAGAATCTCAAGGTTAAAAAATCAAGTTTGTTGACCAAACACATCATTAAATAGAATCTCATGGATTATTATTATTTATTTATTTGAAAAAGAGGATAATTCATTAACCCAGAGGGCCTCATCGGAAAGAGAACTCATAATGACCACAAAGAGCAAACTTAAAAAAACAAACAAGTCAATATAATTGAATTCCTCCATGGCCAAAGAGAAGAAAGAGGGGATTATTATGTACTTTTGAAAGAATAAAAGATTTTCTTTCTAGGAGTTGAGTCGTTGTAGTTGTGTAAGTGAGTTGAACTTTTCCATTCAAGTTGCTCTGGTGTTTGTTTAATATTTAATTGGTTTAAAGTCATATAACGGTAAAGATTCGAACTATATTTGAACCACATAGTATTGTGTTGTGTTTATATAATGATCACTAATGAATAAAATTAATAAAACAATATAGTTTTCTCCAAAAAAAGAAAATAATTAACTTACCTTATACGACATATATAGCATATGAACAATACTTATTAATCATATTACCATTTTAAATTGAATTAAAATTTACAATAGTGTATATCAATAAATTATATATTATTTTTCGGCTAAATATCCCAAATTGTCCTTCGGCAAAAAAAATTATGTCAAAAGTCTGCTCACAGTTTTTTTATCTTTATCCCTCCAGTTAATTACATTGGAGCCAAGATACTAAGAGCGGAACTAGTTAGGATGAATACTCACTATTAAGAGAGAGAAAAAAAATGAATCACGTCATTATTAACTTAAAGTTGGGACTACTATTAAATACTTTTTTTGAATTACATTTCAAAAACACGATCATTTTTTGAAATCCCCAGCCCATGCTTTTACCAAGCTGTTCAAGTTATTTGACCAGCCACGCCAAAGGAAAGGCCTGTTTACAATGATAATTTTATGAGAGATAATCCTGCAAACAGAAGCTGTTCCTATCAATGGTCAAAGTTGGGTAGTTGCCTTTGGTTTTGGCCAGTTAATGGTATCGTTTATATTATATAGGTAATTGTAGAGTATTTTTGTGCAGAATACCTGTACTATGATGATACCGGGATAATTACACAAGTTGTGAAGTTGTCCTGGTCAATTAAGGGCTTCATTTATATTGTATGAGTATGTAAAGTAGTGTTGTTCGGAACCTATACCTGTACTGTAGGGGAATCGGGATACTTACAGATTTAAGGAACTTGCAGCGTCATTACAGAGTGGGGCCCAAAACATTGCATGACTAAATTACAAAAAAATTGATTTTTATGGAATCAAGAAAAAACCACACAAAACAATTAGTGATATGTTGAAATACTATATTTAGCTTTATTTTTTCTGTAGGATGTCCTAATTCACAAGCAATAACTACAATGCCTGTACACGCCGGCGAACAGATTGATAGCTCTTGACGATGAAGGCCGGGTTAATCGCAAAGTGCAAAGTCCAGGGGGTTGAAGTCAGGACTAAAGGAGGCAAAATGGAGGGAGACCAGAAGTCAGCCATATTGTTGCTGCAGAAGTATTGGTTCTTCTTAGCTGTATGGGGTTGTAATAGACTTCTTGATGTTGTGAGCAGTCTAGATAGAGATGCCAAGATCTTTTGCAGACTTCTCAGAACTATTGCAGATAAAATCGTACCCTGTTGCCTTTTTTGTTGTTGCTTCGACATTTTTACACTTAGAGACATGGGATATAAACAAAACCTCTGTATTATTTTTTCAGCTGTCATTTGGTTGCGTAGAGAAACCTTGTAATCAAAAATAAAGGAAATATAATTGTAAATAAATGTGTTTCACTTCTTTAAAGAAATTTCTTTGTACAAATGATTTGATAGTTGTTTGTGTTTCTTTCACGATAATAATCTTTTTTAAGTGCAAAAATTGGAAAATGCGTCATCTTCTGAAACTTGAGGTTTATTATGGGAAAAACAGTCCATGGACCAACTTTCAAGCTGCAACTGGCTATAAGTCAGATAGCTTGTCAATACTATCTTTATATCTATAGTGGCATAAACTACAAACTGTCAATAGACTTACAAAAAGAAACCAAGCCATATAATTATAGATGTAATAATATGAAATCCACCATTTTGTTCCTCCATTCCATCCAACCATTCAACAACGACCTAGCCAAACCCATGATGGCAACAGGAATTTCATGTTGATTCCATGGATAAAGAGATTTAGGTCAGATCACACACATGTTTTCCAAAGATTTTTCAGAGATTATCTTTGTCTACTTATTGATTAGAGAGAGAGAGAGAAAAGTCAGAGTGTTAAATCCAATGGCCCTAAAAAAATTATCTTTTTCCTTCTTCTTTTTCTTCACTCTTGAAGAAGATGTACTCTGTATGTAGTAACACCTCCATTTAAGAAAAAAAAATAATAAGTGTATTTCATTAGCACTCACTAATACAACAATATGTATATATATATATAATACATAGTAATGACAAATGAAACCAAGGTCATCATCATCAACACTCACACATTATGTGTTTTTATATTTTTTTCTTTTAAAAAAGTGATTCATTAATATTTGAAGAAATAAGGAAAAAACGAATATGTATGTAGTACGTATAATTAAAATCTCGGGTTTCTTGAAAACAGTAGGAAATTAGTCCAAAAAACAACAAGTGTTCATATGTAAATTGGGGGGAGTGAACACGGCACATACAACAGACAACTCTCTCTAGAAAGTAACTATTATAGCACTAATTTGAGGCCCTGGTTATGCTTTGTTATTTTGTAATGGAAATCAAATATACTGGGTGCGCATTCTCTTGGGGAAAAACAACACTTAGGCAGCTTATTTTTTTGGATAAGTTGTTCAAAGCTGCACCAGTTGGAAAAAATGGAATCAATTGACAAATTTGTTGTTCCAAATATTTGGAAAAGACACGAAGCCCTCCTTGGAATATACGTGGGAGCGAAAACATAATAATTGCTCGAACTCTGGGACTCAGTGAGTCGTTCCTTCACAAGGATAGTTAGGAATTTGAAGCCCCTATATGTAATTTGTAAGGCAACAGAAATGCATACTGAGGTCAAAGATCATCTGTTTGTGTTCCCCCAAGGCCTCAGTGTCAACACGGATGCTACTTGGACGTGCTAGAGACCAAGGTGAATCCCTGGATTGACGTTGTTGCCAATGGCATGCCTTTGATCTGACAGTAGGACTTTATATCTGCCTCACCTCGAAAAAAAGTCTCAAATGGATCCAAGACAGTTTTGAAGACTTTATCTCGCTGGACTTTTGGCCTCCAAACTCACCAGATCTAAATTAAATGGATTTTTTTTGTGTGCGGTGCGATCAAACACTCGTACACCCGCAAAGACAAACTTATTAGTAGGATCAATAAATAATTCAAGGATTTGCTAAGGGACTAAGTGGCGAAAGCCTGCTCAATATAGAGACTGTAATAGAGAATAGAAGGTGAATTTATTGAACAGAATAAATCAGAATTCATCAAGCTTTCAGAATCTAGTTCGATTTTTTAAAATCTGATAGCAGGTTGGAGAGAAAATTACGTTTGAAAAAAATCCTTTTGCGGCAGAGATTTCGGATATTTATGTTTAAAAATAGTGTGCTCATCAGATTCAACTAACAAAACTGCATTTGAATAAAATGCTAAATCCTTTAGTTGTATTCCAAATACAAACTCTCTCCATCCATTATAGTGTACCTACATTCAAGATGCACCCCCAAGGAGATCATTGAGCTTACAATGCTCTTTAAGATTGAGTTCAGGCTTTCAAGGAGTCTGATAGGTCGAAAACACCAAAAAGGAAGACTCCTAGTCGGTTTTTAGTAATAACTAATAATAAATTAATGGAATACTCAATTAGAATGAAGGACATGTGCCCTCTCAACTCACTTTATCTTAACCCCTTGGACTATTATGTGTCTTAGAAAGAGAGAGAGAGCCAAAAACGTAACCATTACACATTGGACTACTTCAGGACATCAATTTTCGAAGCAATTACCAAAATGGACAAAAAGTTCCTCATCAAGGCATTGTGCTAGGTTCAGGCCCAGACTCAAGGCTGCGGTTGAGGCTGGAGGTGGTTGGTTAGAGTTATTGACTTCACTATGTAACCTTACATGTAACAGCAACAGATTTGTCAATTGCTGAATTAATTTTGGGAAATAAATTGTAAAATAGATTATCCTAAAATTTTCTGTATTTAAAATCCACATCCTGTATATGCCACTCTTGTCTTATGGGAATTTTTCTAAGTAAAAATTAATAAATTTTTCAAAAAACTCTGGATTATCTTTTAATTACTTTTAATTGTTTATGGGAAATTTACTTTCTTTTAAAAAGAGAGATTTTGTTATGATAACCAAATAATACAAAGACTCTTTCTTGACTCGCTCAACTTTCATAAAAAATCATAAGATTTTATTTCTCAACAATTCGGGTTTTTTCCACCATAGGGCATTGAGACTTTTTCCTTTACTAGTCAGTAAACACTTTGTTGGCATATAGCAAGCCTCACAAAGAGGATCCAAATTTTGCAGTAATACTTAAATATAATTTTATACCATTTTTTTTCATCACGAGGGTTAATCAACCAATTGACAGATAAAAGAAAAATAAACAAGTTTTGTTTATATCACATGTTACTAAGTGTAAAAATGTCTGACCAACAACAAAAAGGCAACATGTCTGCAAACTTCTCTATGGCTGTGTTAGTGCCAAGAAGGGCGTAAATACCCTTGGCATCTCTACACAGACTGCAACTGATATGAAGTACATTACAGCGCCATACAGCCAAGGAAAACCAAAACTTCTGCAGCAACAATATGTCTGAAACTGGCGTGCCTCCAGCTCTTACCTTAGCCCCCTGAACTTTGGAGTTTGAAGAGTCTTGGAGGAGACTGTATGTCTCACATTTAATCCAAATTTGGATTTGCTCAGAGCTGCCATCATGACAGAGTGGTATGCCAGAGACGCGGGTTTCATCATTAAGAGCTCTCAATTTATTCACAGTCGTGTTGGAACTATTATTGTTTATGATGTAGTACATGCTCCATTAAAAATGAAGTATTTAAACATAGCACAAATAGATTTTGAATTGTTTTTCCTTGATTTTAGTAATGTTACTGCAAGTTTGGAATAACTCAAGGACAGTAATAGTCATACTTGATCTTCTTTGCCAAAGTTAACCCATGTGGCCCACTGTTTCCAATTACGTTTGGTCGAATTGTACTGTTTCTTTGAATAAAATATCCCCGAGTCCAGTGATTCTTAACCAAAATTATTTTTTTTTGTATGTTTTAGGCAAGAAATGTTATAATCTATTCTAAAAAAGTACATTAGAAGTCATTTTATACATACATTGCGTTTAAGTTTATACCTTGTAGAAATTGTAAATTTGTTCTTCGTAAAGTACCTCAATTAATTACTAATTCATTAATTTTAATTATAAATTATTAGAGAATTTAAAATGCATGCAAAGGATACAATTTGTTTTTACAAGTTGTTATATCCCACTGAAAAATGCACGTAATTTGACATCCCCACTCATTGCTATTATATCACGTATTTCATATTTGTGGTGTATTCACGAAAAATATAACTGTGAACATTTTTGATTTTTAATGTGACACTGAGTACTTATAAACGAGTCATTTTAATTTTTTTAAACGTTTAAACATTTATCCATTAGTATATTAACCATGTATGGAATATTCAATTATTGCTTATACTTACTGTACTCTTGATGCTTCATTTAAAGTTATTCATCTCTGAATAAAAATCATCTTTAGCAACGCATATATTTCAAAATGATTACAATTTCAAAGATCTAATTAGACTATTTAGTAATAATTTAATTTTATAATTTTGTAAACAAAGTTACAAAAAAACTCAACCTTCATCAGAATCCTTTTTTCTCTTCCAAATGCTTGCAGAGAACCAAGATTAAGTTATATAACTCTTTAATCTAATTTTTTTGGTTGAAACAATTTGCGTGTAAAAGTTACAAATTGTACAAAATCATTACTTTTACAAGGATATATACATATACTAATAATTTTGAAAATGGTCTTTTATATGTAAATAAAAATCATAACATTTCTAAGTTACAAAAAATCTGCTGATTTATTTTCCTGATTGAACTATTTTAACCAATTGGTTAGGTAATTAAAATTATTGATATTATTAACAACATAATAACGAATAATTTTGAATATTATACTTTAATATTTAATTCAGTAGATACGCTTTAGTTGATGAAAAATTTATAATTGATTGTTGTATTTGATGACAATATTTCTAGTATACTAGAATGGGCTCTCTGTAGAGCTATGGTCATTTTTTTTTTCGGAATTGCATTTTTTTATATATGAAACATCTTCATTAAACCTTTATTTTTCTTTCAATATGTTCCAAAGTTATGGTCGATTTGCATTTTGTACTACACTGACATTTTTGATATTTTAATGAAACATCTTCATTTTTTCAAAAACAACTTAAAAGATTTAATTTTTGGAAAATTATTTAAAAAATCTACAACTATTCACAAGAAATTAAATTAAAAAAAAAAACAATTTAAAAAACCCATACAATTAATTTTTTTCAAAAGGAATTAAAAAAATTAATTTTTTTTGGAAATAAATTTCAAAAACCCATACCAATTATCAAAAAATAAATTTTTTGTACAACTATTTCGAAAATCTATAACTATTGACAGACAATGAAATTTTTCGGAAAAAATTTACAAAATCTACATTTATTCACAAAATTTTAATTTTTTGAAAAAACATTTAATCTTTGTAATTCCTTTTGAAAAAACTATTTTTTGATGAATGGTTATGGATTTTTGCTATTCAAAAAAAATTTGAAATATAAATTTTCTTAGTAATTTTTTTCAAATATTAAATTTTAAAATTTTTTTTTTAATATTTAATTTTCTAGTAAAAAGCCAAAATTCCTTCTGTTTGTTTAACTTTGCTGGCTGAGTAAATAAATAAAAATATTCAGCTAATTATAACTTTTACTACTTAATTATGAAATTAGTCACTTTTAAAGCTATTTATTATCTATTTTTTAAATAGTCATTTGGTAACACTGTGAGTTGGGTTGTTAAGACTCAAAATAATAAAACTATTCAATCTACATATACTATAGGGATTTAAAAAGAAGTTTCTTTGAGATTTCTTGACAAATCCCTCATCAACGACAATAACAAAAAAAATAGGAAAACTATACATATATATCTATCATTTTTAGCTACAATTTTTGACATTGATTCATGAGGACAGTGGAGCTGTAATCTGATGGGGGAACGTGTGTGTCGTCTTAAAACACACCCAATAATTCTTTTATTTAAAAGAAAAATAGCAAATTTTTTACTTTCTTTTCTTAGACGACTAATTGAAATATACTAAATGATCTTTTTATCCAGCTCCACCCAAAGGGGCTACAAATACTAACAGATTATTCATCAAAATACTATGCATAAGGTAAATCCTCTTTAAAATATCTAACTATTTCAAAAAATAAAACCACAGACCTCGAAATTAATATGTTTTACTTGAATACTACTCATGTAATATAACTGCGCAAGTTTGAGATCAATTGCCAGCGGTGGAAACTTGGACTCAATGTTTGTGATTGTGATGGGATTTGAGACTACATTTTGAAGATTAGTACCTCCACTTGATCTTAGAATCAAAGACTCCTGAATTTACTTATATTGAACTTAAGTAAATCAGCAAAACTACGAACACTATATAATAATTATGTGGTAGAAATTAGCTCTAAAGAAATTCGAGGAAATATTTACAGATTGATATTGACTAGGACTTGTGAGTAAAGAATAGATACTTTAAATGGACTCGTAGTATACATACTTTTCCCTGCATCTGTTAATTTCACATATGTTGGTCTCTAAAGCTAGCAACTTTTTTTTTTTTTTTCAAATTCAACTACGTTCTCACTTAACCTAGAGGGAGATCGGCTAGAAAATATCGTGCTCTGGGATAAATCCGGCTACGAGGTGTCAGGTTTAGGGACAACACACAGACTTTCGTTCCCAAATATGTGAATTTATACAATAAAGGCAATCCAATATATACTAATAAGAGCTAAATATTTAAACGACAGCAGGTAATAACTAATTCATTAAATCAAATACCTCACAATCAATTGAATAAAAAGGCATTAATTTTGAAGCTTTACATTACGATAAACTTATTTCAATGTATGATGACTTTTCGATCTTAGAAACACCCCTATTTATTTTATTTTTTATAAATATTGGAGGTTGGTTGATTAAACATTTTAGGTGTTTAATGTATGCCACTACGAAATCAATCATAAACATACGATCTAAAAAAGATATTACATTTAATTGTAACAATTAAAAATAATCAATAACGTCCTTTTCAGCTATTTTGTACAAGGTGTCAAATCGAGAATGACGTTAGTTGTAAAAGAATTATTTAACATTATAAATAAATGTCGGCGTGGAAGGTTTGGGACACGGGCCTTTTCCTTTGACAATATATAATATTCGCACAAAGTTTAATTTAAATCGATCCGTAACTTCTACCGTAATCCTGGTGACTAACAAACAAACAGAGACAAAAAGAAAACCTCTGTTCAACTTCTTTGTATGAGGTAAATATGGAAATTCAAAGTTTAATATTAGAATAAAACTTATTCTAGGTATAATGAAAAGTCTTAGTGATTTTAACAATAAATATAAAAATAATATGTCAAATATGTGGTTTAAAAAAAAAAGTTATGCCTTTTGTTATAAGAGTAAGGAATTTTATTTGACATTAAATAAATGACCCCTATAGCAGATAAAATATGAGCTTTAATAATTATCATGTCACATATTTCTGGAGACATGTTTAGAGATGGAGGAGGCTTATCAATAGGTATACGTAACTCCATATAAAGCCTCTCATGTTTCATCCATGTTCCTTCTCTACTCAAGTTTCATGAACCAAGCACGTGCTGTTATATTTATGAAGACATTACTTAATCCACTCCATGATTTTGTGATCCATTGCAAAGGAGAGGGGGAACGAAAGTCATCCATGAGTGGAAATAGTCTGTCTTTTAGAGAGAGTTTCGTACCCTGAGGCAAAGGATTATTTGTTGCTCTGACTAATGCTATTATTATTTGTTGTTGGTGGGGGAGAGTGCATACGTATACACTCAAGCAATTGTTTGGATTACGAGGAATATCCATGTAGGATAATTTATACACATTCAAAATGCAAAATGTTTATCTGCTTTGGGCTTGCATCCACAAGAAGCCGTTGTTCCGTTTCAACTATTTCTTTTTCAAACGTCTTCTATACCATTTATAATTCCAAATGAGAATAGTCCAATTCGAAAAGGAATAGTCTTGTTCAAAATGATGGGAATACTCCAATTCAAAATGGAGTAGTCCAATTCAAAATGGCAATAGTCCAGTAAAGAATGAACTAGTTTAATTCAAAAAGGGAATCGTTCATTTACAAAAGGGAAAAACCCAATTTCAAAAATGCAATAGTTAAATTCAAAATGGAGGAGTCGAATTCCATAGGGTAATAGTTCAATTCAAATTGGTTTATTGAAAATGGGAAAAACCAAATTCAAAATACGAATGTTTGGACGCAAAAAATTTTTTGAATCTGAATAAAATAAATGCACATTTTTTTTAAAACGTTGCCACATGGACCCCTTAGGGGCGGTTTCTTATATTTTTTCGGTGTTAGCCAATATGAAATCATCTCGAGTGCTATACCAATGAAACATTGGTATTAATTTTAATTCGGTGGTAAATAATATAATCATCATAAAAGTCAATGACGTTTGTATATTTTTAATTAAACATATTATCACGTGAATTCACATCCAGACTGGTTGTGGCAATCTTCATAGTTCATAAGTGATTTTAGTAAGATATTTATTTTTCAACACATTCATCTCAAAGACTTACATAGCCGTGTTGATCAGATCATTCCACTGGCATGAAGACCCAATTTTTTTTAGAAGCCCAAATCCTGGTAATCATCAATCCAAAGTCATCATCAGTAGAAGATGATGACTTGAACAATTTCTTTATTTTATTGCAGGTCAATCAACTTGATTTGCAGTCCAGCATCATTTGGATCTTTAAACAAATTGATGAAGTCGTCCTCCTACTATAAAAAAAAAAAATTATACGGACGCCTCTGTAAGTGTATGTGAAACACACTTAATGACGTTTATATTTTATATTTTTTGTCTAATAAGTATCGAAATACTGATACTAGTTTTGGTACACGAATTGCTACAAGAATATTGATATTGGGGCAAAAAACTTTGGAACAGTTCTCATATCAGTGTCTTTCTTTTGGGTTAAATGGGTTGTGGGTAGTCTTATGTTGGTACTTATGTATTCTGTCACGTCCTGTTTTCCTTATAATGTAATATAATATGAACATATAATATTTTTGCATTGTAAAATAACCCCTCAATGAAGTCACGAGGGATCGATTTTACCTTCTTTAAGGATTAAAAAGTGGGACTCGGTCCTTAATAAGGATCGAAATAATGCAACTTGTGAGCTTTTTTGGATAGTGACAGAGAAACTCCCTACCCATACCTCTAGACATCCCTTGTTACCATCCTACCTAATTAAGAAAGGGACAGTATGTACTCACAATCCGAGGTATGACTCTCTAATATATATTTATAACCAAAAGCTTCTCCACCCCGAGTTACTAATAAAATAAAATAATTTCTTTGGAAGAAATTATGGTGGGGAGTCGTCTGTAATTACAATTTTTTTTGTTAAAAACAGTGCTCCTTTTCTGTAGAATGGTTTCCCTATACTATGTATTACTACTAGATATATATATGTATGTACGAACCCTACTACATACACCGTCTACCACCCCCTAATACATAGTTAGTCGTGGAAATAATAAGTAAAAACTGTTGATGAACGAAGCTTGCTTGAGGGGAAAAAAAATGATAATAACACAAAAAAGATATATAGACAGAGTGTTTCAAAATGGTTGGGGGAGAATGGTAGTTGGAGGAGGAGGAGGAGGGAGAGGGGGGAGAAGAAGAAGAAAAGTTAAATAAAATACCAAAATATGTTTTTTTTCCACTTCGAAGGGCTCTTAATCTTGATTTTTTTTCTTCTTTTGATTTCTGTTGAGGAAGAGCCAAGATAGTAATAACAATAATAAAAAGAATAATGAAGGGGAGAAGAGAGAAAAAGAAAAAGATTAGAGGATTGTTATTCCATTTGTGACGTCATTTATCATCAGCTTGACTCCTGATTTGTAAAAAGGTACTTTTCCATCTCTATACTCCCTGAAAGGATCTATTTCAATCCGCTTATTTCTTTTGGTCAAGGATAGTGTTTTCAAAAGATTCCACAAGGGATGGGGTGGAGGGACTTTAGCCCCACAGCACAAGTAAGGAATTATGGCATGTTACAAGATTTTTTCCTTGTAATTCGAGTAAATTAGGGAGAATAGCAAAAAAAAAAATATTTGAAATTGGCCTACTGTATGGTTCATTGAAATCTGAACACTTACTAATTAAATAATTAATGAAGGTTGAATTATTGTAATATATTCATATTTTGATGTATCAAAGCATCAACAATTAGTTACATAACAAAACCAAAATATGCCTCATCTATTACAAGTCCAGAAAATTAAACTTGAACGTGATCGACGAATTTCCATTCCCGCACTCCAAGAGTTTGGAGTCTCTAGGATTACTATCTATGACATCAGCAAGTCCCAAACGCTGGAGAGGTAGAAAATGAATGGCCCTGATGCATTCCCATTGACTACAACTTCTGTTTGCATGTCTAGAGGAAGGCCTGCAGTATTCAGATGTTAATGGATCACTTGGTAATGTTTACCGTGATCACCTCACAGTTTATTGACTCATGAAATTAGAATAGAGGGTAGTGTTGTTCAGTTTACCAGTGTTATAGAATTACCGGGGATATATTTAAAACTGTACTATATGCGCTAAATTGATATTGGAATCAGTATTTGCAACCCTATTACCTAATAAAAATATATGACAGATCCAACCAAGTTTCTGACCTAGCCAAAAAAAAAAAAAAAACATTTATTAGCTATCTACTAGAGCAACCAACAATTTTGCGAACAACCCATTAAGTGCTTGACATTCTTGTTCTATATTTAAATAAAAACACCGTCAAAAATAGTCAAGTTCTCTTTCAGTCTGTTCATCTTTCAGTATTGTATCGTGAATACTAAATTTAAATGGTTATCCTAATTTACAAGCTAATATCAAAAGAAATCTCTAGAAATTCCTGGAACAGCTAGAAGATACGCAGAGTTTTACAACTCCCATTTAAATATAATCTTCATATTATCTTCATTAATTTGTTTTGTCAGATATTGGCGACCCATAAAATCACAATATTTTATTATTGATGAAACGCTTTAGATAATAAATTCATAAAAAAAAGTTCACCTTATTTTTAAAAAAAAATATTGTCAAATTTTTATTTGCAAAATTTTATATAGAAAATTGCGTATGATGCCATAGACACAGCTCTTATGATAAAAATGTGGGTAAAACTTTAAGTTTGAATAAAATGTACTAATATATTGAGTAAATTTTTTTTTTGTATATTTATCAAAAACCATGAACATTTCTGGGATTGATTGAGGCATATTAGTATTGGCTATCGGTCTGGAAATCTTAAGCCGATCGGAGACCATTATAATTTTAATTAATTCAATACAAAAATCGGTCTGGATCAGTCTCGTTGTAAAATCTAAAAAGGTTATTGATTTGAAAATGAATTTATATTCAGGTACTGAACTGAAATATCGGTGCATATTAGAGGGGATTGGGTCTAGACCAGATCCCGAAAGCTTGCTGTCCGAATCTCATTTTGCCAATCCCGTGGATCGAACTTCCCCATCCAGACATATATTTCTAGTGTAAAATAATTTATTTATAACTAAATGATGATGAGCTTTTCGATTTGACAGCCTCCCAAGTGAAGAAATTTTTGTTTTGGATAAGAATATTTTTTTCTCGGGAGGAAAAAAAATTAACTCCCCCACCCCCAGAAAAAAAGGTATATATGATGATCTAAAGTAATTAGCGTCGTTTTATATTTGTCATAATTTATTCATAAAATTAAAAGTACAAAATGACTGTTCAACCATTACCACGGTATGACCGTTACCACATTAGTAGTTGGAACAAAATTGAAGTTGGCAAAGTCTGTATGAATCTTGTTAAAAGGAGGGATCTAATCATGACCAACACTGAAAATTGATAAACTTCGCAATTGAAGTATTTCTCCTTTGTTGCAAGATTCAAGAGGGTTTACTCCACAGTCAATTTTGGTCTAATTGTCCTCTTCCTCTAATTGGTTGTTGGTCAAATCTGGCTTATTCACATATCTGATAATTTAATCATAACCCTGATTGCATGATATAAATAGTTTTCCTTCAAAAAAGAGAACCAAATGATGGAAGGGTTTTTGTTAGGGGATTTTCCCTCGAAAAATGCCATCGAAGAATCATCAAAAGCTGTTCTGTAATCTAATTAGAATCCAAAAAAATTATATTTATTTATTACCAGTTAGAAAAATGAGCAATTTTTACACAAAGAAGGAAAAATGAGCAATTTTTCACAAAAAGGTCTAAGTGAGGAATTTTTAGCGATTGCAAACAAATCTTAAGTCTAGTTATTGCAGTCTGATGTTTTGAATGTATTTAGTTTTCATGAGTATATAAATTGGAATACTTTCATTGTATAGATACTCATATTTTGGCACACAAGCTGGCCTGAAACCCGACAATTCTGAGTCCGCCGTAGACCAAAACCTGATATTTTCTAGCTCTATCCATCTCTTGTCCTGATTAGTCTATAAGAAACCCTTAAGACCGAACTGAAATAAATAAAATTTCGCCTTGGAACAAGTCTCACGCTCTGAGATACCAAAGAATGTTTACTAATGTAGTTTAGAATCTTAATTGGATTTATGAGACATAATGCAAGCCCGATATATACCCTTTCAAATAACATAAGTATTAATCAGATACCCCTTGTTGAAATTGCCCACAAAAATTTGTTAAAGAATTCAATATATGTAATCCAGACTCCATTTTAGCTTGCTTTTGTGTTTACAGGCAACATATATAACTTTTTATGCGTCTTTTGAAATCTGTACAACTTTTTCAAATTATACTAACTTCAGGAAAACAATCAATTTTGCTAATAAATTAAAGGAATCCACCTATAAATATATCCCCAGGACGTCGTCGTTGTTTATTTTTCCTTTTCGCAAAATGAATTTTACACCCTGTATTTTACGACCAATTTCTTCTTTCATGAAGTTTCTAGCATACAAAATTATAAATAGGGAAATATTTATTCAGTTTGGGAAATCCATGAAGATTCATAGAAAACAACTTATGTTTTCAGGGAGTTTTGTCGCCGTACTTAAAATTATTATTATTATTATTATTTTTCTAAAAAGTCGTAAAAGAAAAAAAAAAGAATTGTTTAAAAACCGTCTTGAGTTTAAATCCCAGTGGTGATCATTAGTAAAATGGATATTTTTTTCTTTTTGAAAGAAAAATAAGGAAATAAAAGTGAAGACAACGTGTGTCTTCCTTTTTATGGTTGTTACTAAGAAGAAAGTCATTTTTATTTTTGTAGTTTCACAAAAAATAAAAAATATAATCGAGAAAAACTTTTTACAAATTTTTACTAAAGATTACGTTTATTTGATGTTATAATATTCTATTCCATAGGAGGCCACTCCACAGGTGGGTATTGAGCTATCCTTGCCTCATGTTCCTCCTAGTGATGGTTTGAATAACGTTATTAAAAAATAAAGAATTTTGATGTTTTTAGTTATTATTAGACTGGTTCAGGTTTTGGAAAACGTGACTCATTCATTGAGTCTCAAAAACTGTCACGGTTAGGTTGGGGAAAATATCATTTAACAAATCATTTCTGGGGTTAACTCATCTATTTTATGGAATATGGACCAAAACTGTACACGTCTCATCATTTGTAAGGCTACCTTTCTCTACTCCATGGATAATAATTCGAGTTGTATAAAACATAACCCCGTTATTTTATAATAAAAAACGTAAAGGGGCGTGATATCCTGCACAATTTGAAGAATTTTGGCTGAAGAGCATCTTAACAGTTGATAAGTTTTGTTTTGAGCTATGAGAGGCTGGATATAGTATATACAAGATCCTAATTCCTATCTAGCAATAACATAAATGTACAGGATTTTCAAAGAATTACTATTATAACTTCTCAACAAATCTTCAGCATTACTCTCTATCTTTCATGAGTAAAGGAATAAGTGATTACTTTGTACTGAGATATTTTCACTTTAATAATTATTTGATAAGGATAACAGCTTTTGTATATATAAAAAAAAAAACATTGTTCAGATACTAAGTTAAAAAAATATCGCACGTTTCTAAATAATATTTTCTACAATTCTAATGCTACTTATCAAATACATAAACCAATCTATTTGGTTCTTTTATAATAATGGAGAAATATATGAAAAAAGGGTTCAAAAACTATGCTAAGGATGTTTTCACATAATCCCATTATTCTGAAAGTTGTAGGCCATCATCTAGAAGGAAGTTCAACCAAATTATATTTATAGCCTTTAGATGAAGTTTTATCTATAATTTATATAGGAAAAGTGTCCACTTTGTTTAAAGCCAAATTATAACACAATTATATCTCCTCTAACATGGTGTTGGCTTATTAGTTACAATTTGTGACGCCTGTGAAAAAACACATTAAAATCATGTGTCTATAAGATCAAGTCCTTATCCTTATGACATCATAATGGCGGTATAATTAATCAACTAGATAAAAATCTGCTGTATTTGAAATATATTTAAATATGTTAGATGAAAAAGAAACTACTACTTGTGCAAGTGAGTAAATAATGACAAACTGACTCCATAACCATTTACTTAAAAAATTAACCGGAAATACCAGTCAAATGCAGTAGGAGTTAATAAAATTGTGACCAAATCATTGCTATGTCTTATCAGATATATTGAATATCAAACAGTATTATAAATCAGTTATATTTTTCGTTGGAAATATTTAAATAAAGAATATATCTAAAATCGAACCTTGTAGTATAGAATTGACTAACAAATCTTATGTTTATAAGCAACATATTGATTGGTACAAAAATCATCTCTATTTTTCAGATAACTAAAGTTATTAGTAAAATTATTGTAAAGTGAGATATAAATTAGCTAAGACAAATCAAAGACTATGTTTACTGAATATACTCACTAATACTGTGATTTAAGAACCATTTGTATTACAAAAATCAAGTGTTTTGCTGAAAACGCTATAATTTGCTACTGAGACCAGACCAAGGGATTGGTTTTTAAAGGGTTCGTTTTCTTATACAAAAATGCAAAAAATGATTAGTTGATTAAATAATAAGTTATTGGCAATTTTGAAAAGGTCTTAAAATTGTTGGTTTCTTTCTCCGGAATGAAACTATGTTTTATTATCTGATTTGGACGAATTGTATTAGCTTAAAATTATTGCATGACAGGAAATCTGATTGGACCAATTTTAGCTCCACATTTTAGATGTAAAAATAATTATCGAACAACAGTGCTTGTTGTTTCACTTGTCATGATTGCAAATTTTGCTACAATGAGTGCTTATGAATCGATTTTTAAAAACTGGTAAAAAATAACCAGTTGTACTCAAACCACAAAAAAAAAAAAAAAAAAAAAAAAAAAAAATAGGAGCAGGTATTAAAATTGAAAAGTGGCCGATTAATCGATTTAATCCTTATACAAGAATGTTAAAAAGTCAACTTATCGTTGATTAATTTAATTAACAATGTTATTAACTCTTCCATAAAATCAGTGGCTTTCTATCTGTCTTTAATATTATGATCTACTTTGAAACTATTTGTTTATCAAATAAAAAGCTTAATCTATTTGTACGCCTTTTTATTTATTTTTGTCTGTATTGCAAACCGATTTTATATCATTCGTGCTTAGATTATTTTATAGCGTTATTTGTGAATAGATATTTAGTATTTGATATTTTGGTCTTTATAAGGGAATTCATGCTACAAATTTTTTCCTTACTTTTGACATAATTAGTAATTACAGAAGTATCAGTCCTTAAATATTTTTTATCTAATACACAAATAAAAACCTTGCTGTTGATAAAATAAAAAGAAGATTTTTTAGTTGTTTTCAGAAAATCATATTTTGATATATTCAATTGCCTTGATTTAAACTTCTTAATCATGTGGGGGAAAAAATACAATGATTATATTAGGGCTCATTTTGATCCGTATTGTAGAAATCCACTCAAAAAATGAAAACCAACTATTAAAAAAATCTGAGTCTTCACTCAAATTGTTTTCATGACCAAATAGATCTTAAATCTCTTCCTCTGCATCACTATTAATAAGTTTCTTCAACTGATAACTTTATAGAGGTCATTTTTTGTGCGGTTGGCTAATGAATTAAATGCAAAGTGATAACAAATAGGGAATATAGGCTCTTCAATTTATTTATGTGATTGGTTGGCAGTCAAAATGTAAAACAATAGATACAAAATAAACATCATTAAATAAGTTTATTCGAGGTCTGAACATAATATGAGGGAATATTAATCATATTTGGGTTAAAATGAGACGTAACAACATCTTTGTATACAAACCCTGCACAATCAATTTACAACTTTTAAAAGTGTAAAAAAATTGCAAAATTGTCCTTGATTCTATGAGGAAATGGTTTTTATAATCCATCCAAGTAGTCCACAGAATTAGTCTAGAAACACTTTGAAGGAACCATAACCCGAAGTGTTGTAGAAGAAAAGATTCTGAATTGTAATGAAAGTTGAGCCAGTCAAGAAAGAGTTTTTATATTTGACGATCATAAAAAAACTTATTTTTGTTAAAAGAAAATAAATTTCCCATAAACAATTGGTAGTAATAAAAAGACAATCAAGAGTTTTTTGGAAGAATTTGTGAGTTTTAACTTAGAAGAATTTTCATCAGATAAAAGTGGCATATACAGGCCTTAGAATTATTACAATTTATTTCTCAAAATTAATTCAGCAATTGAATATCTGTATCTCTTAAATGTAAAATTCCATAGTGAAGTCAATCCCTCAAATGTGTTACCTCCAGCTTCAATCATAGCTCCAATCTGGTCCTGAACCTTGTAAATGCCTTGATGAGGAACTCCTTTTCTATATTGGCTACTGCCTCGAGAATGGAAGTCCAGAAGGAGTGAGACGTGTTGTATGCACGTTTTTGTATTTTTTCTACTGTTTTTGTCAGCTGAATCTTCCATAAACACATGTATTGGGGTTTTAAAGATTTGAAGTTCTAAAATTGTTCTGGATTTAAAATCCTCACCCTGTATTTACAAGATGCACAAGCTATCTGTAAACAGAAAAGGATTTTTATATACACCTTTTTCTCTCCAACCAGTTATTAGCCTGAAACAATTATGAGTCTTAATTGCAGGTGCTCCTACCCCATCAGACTTCTCGGAAACAGTAGATTTGGGCAGCTTCGTAAAGTCAATATGCACACAGCAATGGCCGCACTGTTTTCGTTATTCAAAGGACATCTCAAGGATTTTTTTATTTTTTCTTAAACAGTTTTGTCAGCTGAATATGAAGACAATTATTTCCTACATATAACTAATAGCTACCTATAGCTATAAATTAAATCTATACATATAGTCTCTAGACTCAAATGACTCAATAGTACTTGTATAGGCTATAAAATTTTTTATTAATAAATTGTGTGTTGTAATCGGAGTCGGGCATTTTATTTACGGACTCCACAGCCCTGCCGATAAGAAAAGTCTGGGCCAATCTTAGAAAGTCCTATGTGATTTGTTTTTTGACCTTATCAGTAAATATTTGATTAGATTTGTAATCATTGGACAAGTGTTTACAGCCTGATGGATTAATGAAGTTCGATATTAAAAAAAAAAGTATTTGGGGTCAAAAGTGGAAAATGAAGAAAAAAGAGCCTTAAGGCCATACATATCATAACTTGGTACATAATTAAATGTGATAATACATACATAGGTACATAAGTGTTTTTTTTCTTCGGTGGTTCTTGTTGAAATTATAGCCTCGTAAGTAAGGCTAATTCTTGTGTTATTTTTTTTTTTTTTGTTCTTTTTGTAATCTTTCCTTCCAGCTACTTTATGTTCCTTCTTTTATTTTTTGAAGAAAATAATTTTTACATGAAGTTTAATTAAATTATTACTTCACTTAAAAAAAAATTATTCCTGGGATTACAGATGAGTCGTCTACCAAGTTATGTTTATGCATTGCAACTTAACTCTGGTTGCAAATACGAGTACATATTTATTCTGTTTAGCTATTTAGTTGAGAACAGCTGTTCTTCCCCTCTCCTCCCCACTTTGTAAATAAATTATTCCTAAAATTATACATCCCCTTCTCATTAATATTTTCTTTCTTTTTTTGCATAAATTCTCTTTGAAGTAAAATTTATAAAGGGTTACAAAATTTATTTAGTTCCTTCATTTCAAGACGCAGGGTAGAGTATAGTGTTGATTTGTGAAGGACGTTAGATAGATATAGCTATTTGTGAAAATCGTGTGTATTTTTAGCATGTTAAACAAAAAGAAACCGAAAATTAATGTGGTAACCCTGACAATTTCAAGAATGGTTTGAAGGAGAGCAGATCAGCTATAATGACGTCTCATTACATCACGTACAATCAGCTGTGGAAAGGAAAGAGGAGGAAAAGTAAATAAAAAAGGGCATTAGCAAGAATTACTCCGATGTCGATCTTTACTTCTATTCCGAGACCAACAAGGACTTACAATTATCAATTAGGAATAAATTCTCAATTTTACTCTCCCTCATTATGAGCCACACAAAGGTTCAATCAGGTTTTGAATATAATTGAATATAGTAGGAAATTAAGTTTACTACTTAGGACTTAAAAAATAATGACAACATCTAAGGAAAAATAAGTCATTTTTCAGATGATCAATTCAAAAAAAGCGTGCTAGCCTAAAAATACACATAATTGACATAGTTATTCATTTATTAAGGGAAGTACCCGGTATTATCTGGAGTTATTAGGTCGAACATACAAACTTTAAACAAAAAAATATAGGAAATGCATACACAAGAAAATATCAGTGTTACGCACTGTTTTTCATGGGCACACTCATAGGTAGATACTCATTACATAGATGTTTTCTCCTCACAAACGAAGGGATAATAATAAGAGATTGAGAAAAAAAAGGTATTAATATAACGTTATGACTGATGAGCCATAGAATACTTTAGTCTCAAGAACCACTACCTGGCTGAGCAAGGACTATAACTACATATTAATTCTGAAAACAAAAATAAGTATACGATATACACAAGGGATCACAACATACCGTGCACAGTGTACAAATGCCAGATGGCATTAGTATGACTACATTGTTATTTCTTAGATCAAAAATATGTATATAATAATGATATACATATGTGTGCATCATATACACTGCATCTTGTTGTATACGCTCGATCCTACATGCAAAACACACACTAAATATCATTAATATGATTATAATGGTATTTCTTAGATGAAAAATTAGTGTTGTAATTCAAACATACAGACAAGCTTTGCTTTATTAATATAGATTATGAACGCATAATTAATATCAGCATTGCTTAATATGGTCTTTTTTGACATGATTTCAAAGCAATTAGATAATGAGCTGTCTGATCCCTCATGAAACTACTTCGTTAAATACCTCAAATAAATTACCAATAGTTAATTTAATTCATTTTTAATCAATTTTATTTATTTACCGAACATTAATGACAAAATCTAACGGCCTGTCATTGCGTTGCCGAAAAAATTAAAGAAATTCATCGATGAATACACTAAATAAGTTCATAGTTTGACAAATTAAATTCATGCTCTATAATTTACATAACAAGTAATTTCAAAAACGTTTTGTTACCAAATAAAAAGCCGTAGGCCATAAAATAACACATTTTCACATTGTTTTTACAGCCATATCTCAGCATTACTGAGCTATTATTAGCTGACTCGTGTTTGTACTCTTCGTTTTTTATGTTCGACATTCAATTGTTACAAAATGGGTGGTTGTTTTTGCTACGTGTAGGTTCCAAACACTCTTAATGTCTAACGCCATTGAAAAATAAAAAATGGGGGTTGTGAAAGATATAAAATTTTAAAATAATGCTATATCAACAAAGGCAAAAGATTCAAAATTGTTTCCCCCATTGTACTTATTTATGTTTCAACTCAATTTCAATTCCGAATAATTAACTCTTTGTGGTGGTTTGACAAAAAAAGTATTATATAAAAAATGAAAAACGTCATATAATTAACTCCTAATTAGAGAAAATTAAAGAAAAGATACAGATTATCCAGCAAAAATGTATTTGGGATTTAAAATGACCTTTTCTTTTCAAAGAGCCACTCACAATATACTCCAATTTTTTTGTGGGGCATGTATAAATATTAAAATTTGTTCAAATTTTTAAATTTCGCATGGCTCACTAGACTCAGAAGTAATTCAGATTTTTGAGCAAAAATGCGTGAAAAAGACAAGTTTAAAAAGGAATACAGGGTTACCCATTTGACGAAAGAATTTTTATGGGTCCTGCAGAACAGTAGAAGTCTTCTGGTTTTTCTATTTTTCTTCTCTTTTTATCAGCTGAATCTGATGATCACACTTCCATAAACATAAATATCAGGATTTCAAAGATATTTAAGTATAAATTTGTTTCGGATTTCAAATCCTTATATACCCTTTTTTCTCTCCAACAGGTTATTAGTCCAACACGAGTATTCGTCTTAATTCCAGGTGCTACCAAAGAATGTATTATGTGTATAAATAAACTCTCAATCTTCACTTATTGTAGTAACTTCCGGCGGGGGAGTTTTGAAGATATTAAAGGCGTCAACAATGATACATTGGGGTTTTTTCCCTCTAAAGACATCTTTGCAACTAACTTCAGAGAACTTTACAAAGTAGAATAAAAACGAACCAAAACAAGAGTATCAATCAGTTGACAGAAGTTTAATTTGAGTAGTAAAAATATGGTTTTTCTAAAACATATGGTGAACCCTGTATATATAAACTGCTGGTTTAATGAATGTATTAGAAAAATTAGTATTATAGCAATTGGAAAATCCTTACGTAAAAACTGGCTGAATTAGTTAAAAGCCTTTATATTTAGTGATAAAAATACTTTTACTTATTAAGTATATTTATAGTATTAATACTACATAGACTCTCCCGCTTTCGGATTAATATTTTTTTCTCTGTACAAACACTTTTTATATCAGAGATAGTTTAAAAAAAACTTTTCCGTATTTTTAGTCCTCTCAGACAATTTTTGCCGTTTTATAAGTCCTTTTAATTTGGTTGAAATGGGATTTTTGGCTCGAAATTGTCTATTTTAAGCCTTTTGTACTGTCACAAATACATATAATTAGTGTTGTGTCCGTCCTTATTTAAGAATGCAGTCCCTTAAAGCTCAGTCCGGTCTGGTTCGGTTCAGTCCTGCATATTCATTCTAAAAACTTATGAAGTTCGGTAATTGATGACGGCAATCAATATTATTTCTTCTTTGTTTCATCTGACAGTCATAACGAGTAACTGGATCTAACTGGACCGAATAAATAGGGATCCACATAACACTACTTATAATCCATTGAATAAAAAATTATATTTATTTGTAGTAGGAGTATCAGTAAAAAATATTATAGAAGTTGTATTAAATAATTTTAGGGACATAAGATGTACCCAATGATTTGGCTGTGTCCCTGCTTTACCAAATACGACACAGTAAAATGTAATCCAAGTTGAAGTTGAAGGATAATTGTTGAATAGAAGGAGGAACATTATTTAAGATAAAATAAGTAAATAGTATAAGATGCCAAGAGGATTTTTCGAAAAGAAAACTGAACTCCTTGGTTCAGTTTACCACTGAGCATTGTCTCCTACACCTACACTATCACCTTATACAACATGAAGTTAGCCCACTATGTCATGGGTGTGGTTTAAGAGTTGAAAAACCACTATCTCTGGTTTAGGAATGTCCTAAATTTTTAATTGAGCGAATACAGCTTTTGGACAATTTTTGAACTTTTCAAGGACATACGGTCTTCAGCCTTTCCAGTTTTTTAATGAATTCTGAGGTAGAGTTCGGGCTGAACAATGCATCATCCCTAGAATACGTTCAGAACGGACTGCAGTAGGAGACCTAAGCGGTAAACTTTTGTGAGGGCACCACAAGTTAAAGTTTTTTTTGCAAGTGCCCGTACTGATTGTATGTTTTTATATGACGTATAGGTATAAATTCCGAGTTCCGTTCAGTCTCGTTATGGTCTCGTTCAGTCCTGAATATCAGGCTTAAAACTTTTATAATTCGGTCCTTGAGGACATCAATCAACTTGTTTTTTAATTCAGTTTTAGTACTGACTGTCCGAAAGACCGTTCCTAAGACTTGACTGAACTAGACGGAATAAATAAGGACTAACGCAACACTAGTCTAAGGTACATATGTTAACACAATAGACAGCTCACATGATTTTTCTCATATTTAAAGTGGATTACATTTTGATTATTTCATGAATTATCGTCAATTTCTACCGACAAACTCTTCTTATTAATCCTTTGGGTGCGTGCAGCGAACTGCACTATTAAAATGGCCAAAATTGATCTTTACAATAAAAGAAGGATAAATTGACAGATTTTATTTGAAAGACCATATCGGGGTAATATATGTTTCTTTAAACAAGCCATAGTTAAAATTTTGCCGTATCTAAACTCATCCAAGAAATTTGAATATAAAGCCTATAATTGACTCAAATATGTCCATGAAGTATTGAGCTGTATGTAAATATAAAGTAAAGTAATGTATTGTTTCTATGTTGAAGCACCACTTATATCAAGGCAAGAGTTTAGGATTAACTACGATTTATTATATATATGTACATATGTATACGATATCCTATTATAGCCTCTCTGAATATTCTTCTGCTCAATTAAATACTACAAATGGGTTTGAGGTTCACCTGAATAAGCTCTTTTTGAGTGCATATATAAAGGGGGAGATGAAAGGAAATCTCATTTATCTCCCCCCCCCAGTATTCAGCTCCCCATTTCTATTCTCTTCACTCTTTATCATTATTTTTTCTTCTTTAGGAGTATCACTAAAACCATCAAGCAAGCAACTAACTACGCAAGGCAGCAAAGTACGTGACTTAGAGTGCAGAAGGGAGCAATGACGTTATTTGACGCATGCATGCATGTCTGGTTTTTATCTAACAAGAGAAGTCAGTAGTAGTGCAATGATTATTTCCTATGTATTATTTTTTTGATGGACTCATCACTAGGTAAGTACAGGGTCAAATTAGGGTTATGAGCACAAGAAACGGAGCCAAAAGTCATTACAGGTTCCACATAAAATATACTGGATATTCTCACGAGAAATGGGGAAATCTAACCGCAAATTATATGTACAGTATACATATAATATATGTCTGGTGTGTTAACATAAAAACTATCTTGAACAAAAATTAAGAACAATGGAAAATCCCAATTTTTATATACATTTCATACATACATCATATTTGAGCCAATGATGGCTATGTATTCAAATTTGTGGGATGAGTGAAGATAGGCCCTTATTTTAGCTATAACCTGTATTAGAACCTGTATTTGATTTGAGAGACTAATAATAACTCCGATATGACTTTTCAAATAAAATATATCCTTTTCTCCTTCTATTATTGTGACAATCAATTTTGGGCAACTTTAATGAAAAAAAAAATATTCAATCTTCCTTTTGTGTTGATGGACCAGATATATTGTGTACAAATTGTAATGTATTTAAGCTGCACCTTATAAATAAAACAAAATTCAATATTTAGAGTTGAGACCCTGGACTGTCGAAGTACTAGACATATTCAAAGTTCAGGGCCAATAGCAAGAAAACCACTTTCCTTCTCAGCTCAAACAAAACTTTGACATCTAAGTCGACATACATTTTTTGCATTTTCAAACTGCAGATTCAATTAAAAGTACCTATTTAAGTATGCACGCTAATAAAAATAATTAGTCATGTATTCATGTTATAATTGTCAAGTTGAAAATATTGAGTCAAGTCGAGTTCGAGTAAAGGTTTCAAGGAAATATTGTGTTTTATTAATTAAAGCGATACAATCTAACTTTAATTATTAATTCAGTTTGAATGACTACCTCAATAAGACAGTCAATTATTTATCAAAGAATTGAAGAAAATTATTTAATGGTAGAATATAAAGTTATTTCCAAACAGTTTCATATATAACATCACAACACAGCATAAACGAAGTTAATGTAGATGCCTAAAATGAACATTTGAGATGTATAACTACCAAATATATTTCTTAACTGGAGATGAATATTACTACTCGAATATTTAGTATTCTGATGTATCGAGTTTTTCAATTAATATGTTAATTGAATTAGAGTAATTTTTGGATTATTACTAACTTTACTAAATTGAAGGGGTTTTTCCCCCAAGTGTTTCTAATACTTATCAGATATCGTTAATCTGAAATAGCAAATTATTCAATATATCACTAACATACATTTAAAATTTGGAGGAGAACTAATCAAATATCCAGGCATGAATTACGCTAGTCAAAACAATATGCCCTTGGATTGAGATATTGGTCCCCTGATTTAAGGAACATCAAACTAACCTAGCCAAAATTTGTGCTAATGGAATGCTTACATAGTGCAATATTTTATTTACTATCAATAAATCTCTTTAGTTTCATAAATATATACAAAAATATTTTTCAATGTAACAAATCTTAAACAACTTTTACTATATTAATTTTCTTTATCTATTCTTTAATATATTTTACAGCGGTATGTCTTCACTTTATGACAAACTATAATTTTTGTCATTGTAATCTAAAATGAGGAATTTATTACACCTCAATCGAAAGGGTCCATTTTGTCATTTTTTATTTTTTTTTGTTGTATTTACAAGGTATTTTCTCTAATTCAGAAATAGATACATAAATAGTTAGAATATTTTTGTAAATCTAAAAAATTGTAGAGTGATACCGCAGCATACGAGTATAATTAGTTCCTGGACTAGTTCTTTAGTCAAAGAAATTTTCCACATGAAAAAAATCTTCTAAAAACTTGTACTGGAAGGAGCACTTGTATTTCGTTGCAAACTCTCGACGAGCTTGTATTTATAAGACAACTCATATGTAAATTCTGCAATTAAATTCAAATTACTTCTCAAAACCCAACTCTTTTGTTGTGTCACTCGTATTTGAAATTGCACTTGCAAACTTTATTTTATTAAATGTTTTTTGTTTGTTTTCAGATCTTTTCAATGCAAAAATTACACTAAATTATGTAAATGCAGTGAAAATATATTTAAGAAAAAAAGCAAAAACTTTTTAGCCTCCAAAAGTAGAAATTTTGAGTTATAAAGTTCATTTTCAAATTTCTAAACATAATCAGAAGCACAACATGTCAATCCAAGGGCAAAATAATGTCGAAATTCTGTTGATTTGTGTTATCTAACTCCAGATATTCGTACCAGAGCCGATTTAAGTGTGAGAAGGGCGTGAAACAAAGATAAGTGTACAGGGTCCTTGGCTTGATTTCTTATTTTAAATGTTCTATAGGTTCTACAATATATTTAGAATGACTTTTTTAAAAATAAGGCCTAGTCTTCTTTGGCCTTTTTTTAATAACTTATATAGATCTTTCTTTTGTTAACTTTTTTATTACCAAAATATTAAAACGTTTTTTATTTTTATTGTTAAAATGCTTTTGTCAAGCTGTTTAATGTAAAGAAATCTTTGTTCATATAGTTGAAAACCTGGTCTAACGAACACCTGTTTTAAGCGTGTCACTGTACTAAGAGGGAACATCCAGTTTTCAAATTGTTATAAATCAGAACCTGGTTTAAGAGGTCACCTACTCTATGGAGTCACTTTTTTTAGTTTTCCATGCATGACCGCTTAATACAGGTTCTACTATATTCAGTGTGTCCTTACAAATCGTGAACAAATATTCCCAAGCTCAAATTTATCAAGATTCTCAAAAAGCATAAGTAGTACTTTGTATAAACAATTAAAACTCAATTTGGTCGTCCTTGGTCTCTAACATGGGCATAATCTTAGGCCTGAAGGTTTTTCAGGTCTTATTTACGTATTCTGCTGAAATGCAAGACCACTCCTTTCCCACAGCCGCCTTTAGGGTATCTGCATGCACAGATGTGACAGACCTTCATCTCAATGATACTCCAGATCCCATAGTGAGGAAGGTTGTTGTCTGGTGAGAACAGAGGCCACATTGACAAGGGGCATAAACTCGCCACGTTGTCTTCAAATCACTTTTGAACATTTTTTGGCCTTGTGGCTTCCACCCCTATCCTCCAGTCAAGTCTTCAATATAGGCCTTTCAGGTGTTCTTCACGTATTTCTCCGATATTTCCACCCACTCCTTCTCCACGAAAGTCTTTAAGACATACGCATTCATATGAGAGGCGGCAGGCATTCATCTTCTTTTTTTTCCTCCTCTAGGAACAACTGAGACGCGAGCATATGCACATTGAGTTCCAGATAATAGTTACTCCTGAGCGCGTTGTTCATTGAGCTACGTCGTTCCATCTATATTCCACTTAATGGCGCTCCAGATCTTATTATCAATATGATTGTAGTCTGGTGAGAACGAAGGCCACATTGGCCAGGCCAAAGATTCACCAAGTTGTCTTAACACCATTTTTTTTTGTTTTTTTTTGCCATGGGGCATTCTCTAAGGCCCTTATTGTCGTCCATCAGCCTTTTAATCTTAGTAATGGGACCGTAGGAGTAGGAGACGATGCGAGACTCGTCGTGACTAAAAGCACGTCAAGATGCGTTGATACAGGATTGCTTTTGAGCATTAACATCAGTTGTCCTTGATCTGGACAGAAAATTTGTTTTATTGATTTGTTTTTTCGCTCTACAAGATGATATTATGAAAAAAAAACTTGCAAATTATTTAGTAAGTCATTAAAACCTTTCCAAAATTTCATTGACAATTTCATTGGATAGGCTGTATATACAAATTATATTCAGCACAGCTCACCATAAAAAACGTAGCAAGCGCTAAGGTGCCATCCCTTAAAACCAATCTTGATCCTTACACAGCGCAACCTCTATATCAAAGCCAAACAGAATGACATTCAAAATAATATGTAGTAGGTTTGTGAAAAAGGTATGAAAGGACGTTTTAAAGTACAATCCATGTATTGTAAGTACAGGAATAACTAAGCAACGCGTATGAAATCAACAAGGGAGTGAATCAACAACCCTCTGTAGCTATTTTTATTATTATCATTTTTGACAAAGGGTGTGAACAAGGAAAAGTAAAAAGTACATACGTACGGTCTATAATATAATATATAAAATAAAAAATTGGAAAAACAGAATAATGATTTTAATGGAAAAAAAAGAAGGGAAAGATGATGCGAAGAGAGGAAGAAGGGAGGGAGAAAAACAGAGATAGAGAGAGAAAGAGACAGAGAGAGTTAGAACAGAACAGAAGAGAAAGAAGAACAAACGTACGTACGTACATGGTAACAGGGATTCTACGCATTTGTTATTTTTGAGTCGTTGTTGTTGTTACTTGTTGTAGTTGTAGAATTCCTCGGAAAAAGAAAGAAAGAAAAAATAATAAGGGAAGAACAATAGGGAAAGAGAGAAGAAAAAAGAAAAAGGAAAAGACGAATATAAAGTGAATAAATTTCTCTCTAGTAAAAAAATATACTTTTTTTTTTGTCAATTGGAGAACTCTTTTTTTAATAATAAAAAAATCGCCATTTTAGAAAAATAGAAAGAAAGAGTCTATTATTTCACTTAATAGGTGCACTTAAGAAAACTAAAAATAGAGTTTAGAGACTCTCAAGTATAAAAACGACTTAAATCCACTTTTTGAGACAATACATGAAGACTTTCAATTATGAGAGGGGCTTTTAGATTATTTAAAGTTGGTGATAGAGCAAAGTTCAATCCAATCATGACTTATATAGAATCTTACTTTAGAATTGGAGACTATAAAATTAAATTAAATGCAATGATATACATCCGAAACCAGATATTCAATTTATCTAAAAAACAAGGTGACAATAGTTGACATTAAATAAATGTACTAATTGCTAATTTTTTTAAAATTTTTTTGAACTGAACTATATAAGTAAAAAATTGGAGAGTTTTATGTCCGTTTTCCTTTATGTTTGTAACTAGTGTTGTGTCAGTCCATATTTATTCAGTTCAATCCAGTCTTAGGACTGGTCCTATGGTCATAATATCCTCTATACCGTTGGTTTTTTCGACTGTCAATACTAAAACTCTCCAAAAGAATAATGACAACAGCATTAGAATATTATTTTTGATATGACGTGATGAGCCAGAATGTACTTTAGTCTCCAGAGCTCTCCCTGGCTAAGCTAGATGCTAAACTTAATTTAAATTAATTTACATTATTTGTTATTTTATATAATGTACTACACACATTTTTTTACAATTATTTTTGCAGAAATGTTTATGTTTAAATTTTTGGTCCAGTCTGAATTTTTTCGTAACGTTTAGCCATTTTTAATGTATCACAGAACGTAATAATTTTTTCTCTAAATTTAAACTGAGTCCTTAAATATTTATATTGGCTCAAAATTTGAGTACTCAGATATATTTTAAGGTGATTTATAGTCCATATAAAATTAAAATATAGAGTCTGTAGTGATAAGGTTTTTCTTTAGATAAAAAATAAATTAGCTTTTGAGTCCAATTTGAGTCGCAATACTTTAATTATGAGATCAAGTCTAGTCGCAAGTCTTTAAAATAAGAATTCAATTCCAAGTTCAGTTGCAAGTCCCAACCTCTGGGGATAATTTACTGATCAAATAATAATTTGGACCTTCACAGAGTTTCAATTATGGTGGGTACGAAGTTGGATTTATGATTTATCCGTCTCTTCTAATATATCACGAGATCTCTTCAAATATGACCTAATTCATGACTCTGTTTCACTTTATTTAAGTTAGCCAAAAATCACTTTTCCATATATTTGTCTTGTTGTCTATGATCCTTCAATAATGGATCCTTAAATTCATTGTTTCAAATAACCAACTAAATCTTACTGTTGTGTCAATTTCTTAAAATGGGATTATCTAAAAAAATTATTGAAGAGTAGAGATCATGTACAGGATTGTGTAGTAAAATGTTGACTCTCGAGCCTCATGGCCTTCATTGACCCCTGTTAGAAGGTGGAATGAGGTCCTCATGTATTAAGACAATCCCAAGTCGCCCTTCACAGCCCTTCTAATAGTTCTAGCAGCTAAAGAGAAGTCCTTTGCAAGGAGATTCATCGCTTTGGTGGATCCTCAGCTATCTTCATCTCCAAGCTGGACAGGAACTTCGGATCCCTCTTTTTAACTTTTGCCTCAACTTCCTGTATTCCTGGAGAGGTCTTTAACATCTTGACCATCTTAAAAACCAGGCTCCTAAAGCACTTTAAATGTCTATAATCCTCGCGACTTTAACTTCAACATCTAGGAGATCTGGGATTTGCTGCCTTTTGGCTTTTTGCTCACTCTTAAAGACTAGATGACGAAATGTGTGTGATAGTTTGTGTATGCTCAAAGGATGCCTGAACAAGAATGTTAAAAAAATATCAATAAAGCTTCTTATATTAATGAGAAAAATTGAGAAATATTCTATTTTAGTATTAAAGGGATGGGCAATGATTTATTGAAGAAGAAAATAAATGCTATATATCGACTAAAAATCTACAACTTTATTTTTTTCTTAAAATGAAACTTATACCAACGATGAGGTTGCAAAGTCTGAGCTGACGCCACTCCAGATATTTATAGAACTCATTCGTAATTCCTTCTCCATGCTGCTACTACGTAATTGAACAAGAAACGAAAGGTTGTGTTAATGTTTCTATAAAAATATGTATAACAATAATATTATCTTCTTCTTTTTTTTTCTTTCTGTCTTTGTTTCATTGTTGATGTTGCGTTCTCCTCGCGATGGAATCTCTTTTTTTTCCGTATACATATACAATATGAAGTTGTGATGTGTCGCCCAAAGTTCAAACTCTGATTATGCATACTCCTTCATATGGCTATTTATTAAATAATGATGACTATGGCTTTCAAACTATTGTGTTGGCCTTGCTTGTCAACTATATAATGGTTTGCAAGCCAAGAGCATCACTAAAGACGCCTTCTCTCTCCTTTTCCCTTCTTTAAAAAAATACATTTCTAAACAAAAAAATGGAAAGATTTTCGACAACAACAACAATAAAAAATCATGATCCCCCCCTTTGCGTGTCATTAATCGAGACCCTATTTTTTTGAGGAGGAGGGGGGGGGGTCCCCTTTTATATATGTACATTGTACCCTTAGTTCGTTCTCTCTTCATCCAATCAATTAGCTTATTGTCTTACAATCTATTTATAGGTCTTTTATGAGTGGCTATTAATTTCTTTGTTACTCCTGAGGACAAATATTGTCCTTTGTTCGCGGGACTCATAAACGCAGTGCTATAATGTCCACTCTCTCTCTCTATATATATATACTGTAGATTGTACTCGGTGCAGATTGACCGTTTCAATTCGTGTACAAATTTCGCCCTTACAAAGTTAATCAACCAACACAAGTAAACAATTTTAACAGATTTAAGTGGAGGGTATAGTTCTAGCGAGTAAAGAATTGAAACTCCTAGAACCTCCTGATCAATATAGCTACAAGTTTGTGTATATTCGTTTGTACATCCATACATTCTCATCACGTACCCCGTTAGGTTCAGATTTGATCCGACCGGATGTTGCAATACTGGGTTTTTCAATGTAATCAGATGGCGTGTAAAAAAATCGGTTACAGGTTGATTTCTACACAACTAACCTAAATCAATAAAGTAATTGAAGTGAAACAACTTGTTATCGGACTTCATCAAGGCTAGTTGTGCTTCTGTTCGTCAGAATGGAGGGGGACATATTGAATAAAAAGTGTTGAAAGTTGTTGAATTACCAACTTTTGCTTCAAAAGTTTGTCATAAAAATGGCACAAAATTAAAATATGGAGCAGTGAAAAAGGCTTTTAGAACTTTTGAGTCCTCACCCTGTATCCATTCAATAAGAAGAATATTTCATTTGTAAAATTTATTTTAATTCAAATAATTTGTAGGAAACACACTTACAATCCTTTTTTGGTCTGCCAAAAACAGTTTAAAAGGGACCCACAATTCTTCCTTTAACTAGATCTTGGATATTCTAAAAGGGATAGTACTCAGGTTAATAGTTGTTGTTTTTTTCAAATCATAAATGGTTTGACTTACTGTTGTATCTATTCGACTCATACCCCATTAAGCATATTCGCTTTTGTCATGTTGTAATACAATACGTCCCTAACTAAAAATCAAAGATCTGTAAACAAGATTAAAAAGGGGTTGTTCTGCAGATATATACTAATGTTCATATATTATATTATCCTTTAAGAACCGAACATAAGCAACAATCTATTAAAAATATAATGTCTCTTATGAACAACTTGTTGAGTCTTAAAACTTTTTTTACGAATTACAAATGTTTCTGATTTGACAGTAAATCGAGGCGTTTGTCCGAGTTCTAATTGGTTGTCATTATCTAAGCCATACTCAATCAAAATGTCTGTACTTATATATATTTTAATATGTTCTCCATTGCTATGATCATTTTAAGGCTTGTTATTGCCATGATTTTAAATTCATTTTATCCAGGATTAAACTTAAATTAACCATTAACTTTCTTAAATAAAATACTACTTTTGAATCGATGATATTTATCAACCAAACTAATTAGTTGTCAAAATCAATACCCTAGTATAAGGATTAAGGACTAAAAGCGTAAGGTTTTAGATAATTTTGGATAATGAGACATTTCTGTGATTGGTTGCAGATGTGGATTTGGACTTCCGACTCGGCATGATCTCACAATCAAAGACTTAGGACATGACTTGCACTTGATAGCTTAGACTAGCGACTCGACATGGACTCAAAAGCTATTTAACGGTAGCACCGGAACTGAGGGAGCCAAAGGGCTATTGGCCCCCACTTTATTTGAATATTTAGAATATTTGTATATTAAAATTGTAATTTTGTGTGACTATGATATGGCCACTACTTACATTAGATCCCACACTTTCTGCTTAAAGACTTTATCTCATTTTGTCTGGAGCAACCTTGAGTCAAATATGAACAAAAGTCATTATAGCCCAAAATGTCACAAATAGACTACATCGTTCTGGAATGCAAAAATTGAGATCATACTCTAGTGACTAGAGGCTGCACGCGGCTCAAGACCCGAATCGACGCCGCTATTGACACAAACGGTGGCAAAATTGAGCAAGATATATTCTCACTTATTGTAAGTCAAGCTCACTTTTTTTTTATAATAAATTTTAAAATATGACCATATTATGTTAATTTAAATTAGATAGATCAAAAGCGCTGGATATCGTTGTTTTAACCTAATGCTTCTCCCTTCTGATTACCACGGTCGCAACTGTTATGACTATTTATTTCCCAAAATAAATTATTTAGCTCAAATATATTTTACTCCTCCAGTAAAGACATTCACTCACACCAACGACCTTCAGCTGTAACCACACTGGCCCTGAACCTGGCACAGGTCTGGATGAAGAATTCCTTGTTTATGTTGCCCCCTGCCTCAACAATGGAAGCCTGCAAGAAGTCAACAGTGGTACGTGCACATTTATTGGTCTTTCTCTGGAAGACGCCTCACATAGTAGTCCGAGGGGTTCAGAACCAAAGAGCTAGGAGGCCGCATTTCTTTTCCCTGTAACATAAAGGTCTTAAAAATGTTGGGGTTTCCGGAATAAATCAGGTTCCATTTAACCAATTTGGACAAACTGCACCAATTTATAATTCTATCATGACACCAGATCTACTAACATCAAGTTAAGCTCTTTTGTATAACTATTTATGTAGTTATTTGCGTCCTTGGGCTTGCAACCGGGATAGACGCATACAATAATAGCCGCACTGCCCTCGTATTCGGAGGACAAATCCATGATTTTAGTATTTTTTCTTAATCAATTTTGTGGGCTGAATCTAATAAGTTTACTTTTATAAACTTAGATCTTTAGTTTCCCTCGATATGAAGGTCTAAACTTGTTCAGGATTTAAAACAGTGTACATACTAATTTACAAAGAATAAGTTTTATTCAACCTCAAACTAAGGCAATTTAATTCCCCTCTTTTTATATACAAAAGTGGCGGAAGGAACAAGGAAGAAAGAGCCTTTTCCACCTGTATCCCTGGATATACTCGTATAGCGGACTACTGCTATTAATTCTATTTGCATAGGAATGTCTATCCACCCTCCCAAATAACAAGAATAAAAACAAAATACATGAGAGGATACATCCACTGCTATTCCCGTCATAGAACATAAATACATAGTTGATATCCATCAGTACTGAAAAATGGGGGGATAGAGAGACATACAAAGACAGAGACGATGAGAGAGAGAAAGAGAAAGAAAAACGTAGACAACGCCATTTATAAATGTATATTGTGTACTATCATTATTTTCCCAGGTGTGGGATCCATTAATAGATCTAAAAATAACAATAAAAATAATGGAGAAAGATTAAATTCAGAAATGATAAACGAAACTCGGGGATGAGAATTACATATATATATTTTTCAATTAATGAAATGTATATAGGTACTCCTCGTTAGAAGAGTTCCCATGGGAGGAGACGAATGACTCTTTCAAATGAATTAGAAATGGTGAGGGGGGAGAGAAGATTGGAGGTGAAAGGGGGAATATAAAGCCGCATCATTCATAGGTGGGACTTTATTTTACACAGACACATACAAAAGGCTTTTCTATTCATTGTAAAAGCCACGTGTGCGCGTCCCTATAAAATTAAACAAAACTTTACAATTTATTTCAGAGCTTTATTAAGCCCCTTTTTGGGACCTCTACGAGGGTGGTCAAAAAAGTTACCGACATGAACGTATAGATGGCAGCACTTGTGAATAAAAGCTAGTTATATCTATTTAGCATATGTTGACAGTTACTCACATAAGTTTGCCGTTTTGGACAAGCAGTTTTTATATAATAGTCTTTTTAGTGAGTAGATGTGAGGGTTTTTGTGAAAAAAAATATTATGATTTGTTTTCCTTCAACATGGTACAACTCCACAGACTTCTCCCAGGGATGCTCCCATCTCTGTAACCTGTTCAATCCAAAACTTTGCTTGGATAAGTGAGTAAAGTTAGAAGGATAATATGTTGAAAAATAAAAAATAATAATTCATAATTTTTATCCATATAAACACTACATTTACTCACTGAAACAACTGTTCCCTAACAACTGCACGTCCAAAATGTTTGAAACTTTGGTCAGTAACTGTCAACAGATGCTAAACAGATGTGACTAGCTATTATTCACGAGTGCTGCCATATTTACACTTCGTTTTTGCTTCATAAATCAAGGTTTTTGTGAATGCAGTGTTATTGTTCCGGCCAAAACAAAAAAATAAACTATATCTTCCTAACTGTCTTAGAATCTGAGAAAATGACATCTGAACATTACCAACTAATTTCAGTCCGCGCACTTTTGGACGCTGGCAAGTAACCAACGGAGATTACATTGTTACCATGGGTCAATACCAACTACCCACACATGAACATGGTGTTCCAGTAGGGTGGTGCGCCTGCACACACGTCCAAAAAGGCCCAGAAGTGATTATAGGACAACTTGTCTTTCTGGGCCAAAGAAAATGCGCCCCCTATTCACCAGATGCCAAACCCATTGGACTTCACTTTTTGAGTGTATATTGAGTCCAAGGACTGCAACGTCCGTCAGCCAATTATTAACAACCACAAGGACACTGTCAACCAGCACTGGGATGCCATGTCTGAGAACTAGATCTACAATGGATACAAGGCCTTCCGTGGCCGCCTGGAAGCCATCATTGCTGCCTGGAGCTACTGATAGTGATAGGCAAAGATCATATAATTGGTATTAGTGAAAAGTGGGTATTTAAGAAATTTATTGACCTTTTTAAACAATTTATGTTTTTTATACGGATACTGAAAGTGATTCCTAAGTTACCTTTTTAACAAGATCTAAATTTACTCCAAGGAAAGTACTCTCCGAGTAAGAAACATTAATCTTCCGTTAGGGTTTAATATCAACCCTAAATTGTATAAGTGGTAGGATTTAACGATACGGAATGAACCATAGTTCAGTATTGACGATTCACGGTACGGTGCATATTCATAATAGAATATTTAATTGGTGGTCTTAAAAGAAATTAGAAAATACTTAAGTAGTCTTTTTTATATTTAATAATACCTCAATATTTTGTACTTTTCTGTAATAATAAAATATTTAAAAATATCCTTTGCCTACAATAAAAAACTCATAAAACTATTCATTATAAAGATTTAAAGGGTAATCATATTTTAAATATTTTATTATACTAAATAATCCCCACGCCGTAGAATAATGCGTATTTGAGTCCATATTTTGGAAATTTACGACTTGACGTGATTTCATATTCAAAAATTGCTACTGGACTAATAGGTCTCGATGACTAAAACTTGCGACACGTCTTTCACTGGAAAGCTATTTTATACTGATAAAAAGAAAAACATTAACACTATGGATCATAATTTATAATTAACTCACAAGAAATATGAGAATTTGAACTTGACTCATAACAATATTCTAAGATTTGGCTGGGACTTGTTTAAGGGTTACTATAGTTTGGAACATCTTTATATATATAGAATACAGGATCTTGGAATAATGCGTAACAGAGGAAGGGTACTAGATACTTGAAATTTAATTTGTCAGATGAAATTCCATCCATGATACATTTTTGTACAACGTTTAATCTATTTGGCCTATGAAATTGAAACGAAATATGTATATCCCATTCTCTAGGAGCTAGGTGCTTTTTATTTTTCATACCTGTTATCATTATTATTCTATTCTTGAGAGAGAACAGATAGGTATAAAATAGTCACCAGAATTTTCATTATCTCATAGCTGCTCGCAGTTAATTTAATGAAACGTGTTAACATCTATACTTCTCTTCTTCAAAATATTCTCCAAATTGTCAGTGTGACCACGTGAATCTTCCTGTATAGTATGTTGGTAGATCATATTATTTCTTCGCATCCTACAAAATTGGCATAGAAATTTATCAAATGATTTGAATGGTGTTTGGAGTTCAAGTGGATCCTATGATTTTCTCTGTAGTCAATTGCAGTAGATGTTATGTAGATATATACAAGATAGATGTACATTATTCGATTGAAAACCTGCCAAAATGCACATTCCATCATCAGTAATAATAATAACACTACAAAATAATCTACATACATCACATGTGCGTCTAACTATGAATGGCTTGAATAGTTGTTTATTCCTTTCAAGATGGAGGGAGTACAAAAGACTCTGATTGATGTACTACTTATATTGCCTGCTAACATGCACAAACATAAATAGATAAGCAGTCATCTATGTAATATACAGTCTATATTAATAAAACAAAGTTTGTCTGTCTGTTGGTAATCCATAGAGTCGTTTTTGATTTGAGGAATCACAATTTAGTCCTAATTAGTGTTATGTCGGTCCTTATTTAGGATCGAGGATCAAGTTCCAGTCCAGACCCATCAATTGGAGTCCCACTCGTCATTCCTTAACAAGGTGAAATTGTGGTTTCGTTGAGGTTTTTTTTCTTTATTTTGTTATATAATAGAATATATTTTATAACTAAGTAAAAATATAATATGTTAGTTTGATATTGCATTATAATTAAAACATGAGTAATTCTTGTAAGATATCTGCAAAGATTTTAATTCATACATTGCATATTTTATTTGGCTAAATAAACAATCGATATTTTTAGGAAAAATTCCAAGGAACGATGAAATCGGTCGTAAACTGAAGTGGATTGAATAAATATTGGACGGACACAACCCCAGTTATAGCACAGAAATCTTGCATGCGTTTCACATGAAGCATTGAGCGTGTGCGTCATATTAAAAAAGAAAAGAAAAGGAAGTACATTTGTATAGAGTTGCATAAAAACGGTATTTAAAAATGAATAAAATCTTGTAGGAGTTTCGACCATCTCATATTTTTTACAACTATAAAGTATAGGCTGATAGCTCATTTTTAAGAACGAGCTTGTGTTGCTAAAGCTCATTTTAAAAAGAAAAGGGAAATACACTATACAACATAAAAAATAATAAATGTGACTCAGATGATGTTTAGCAACAAGTGTGTGTAGCTAAAACTCAGTCAGGTAGCGCTTTAGATACCTTAGTACTCCCTGGCTCATTAAGTCTATTATTATTTTTTCCTCAAGCTTTTATTACTATTCTTTCAAACTTAAGGAGAGACCAACTAAATATTATATAACTACGAATGATTATGCACATGAAAACAAAGAGAAACACTAAAAAATTCAGAGGGAGTTATTTTCTATTTTGTGAAAGCAATGTGTGTCTAATAACTTTGTGCAATGCTGGGTACTAGCATACAAGTGCATGTAATTTTATATGCAAGCCCATTCTTTTTTCCCTTCCCTTTTTTACCAACTAAAGGAAATTTTTCTAATTGTAGAGTAATTATGAAATGAAAGAACTACATACGTAAGAACTATTTTGCACAGATTAATCGGCAACTAATCGTTAATTGGCCTAATCAGCCATATAGTAGATCAATCTTTAATCAGTCAAACGCTGCTAATTAAGTTTGGACGTTCAATATTGCTTAGGATTTGCAGAATTAACAAAATTAATACTCAAATAGCTACATGAGTAAATATAGTAATTCAGCTTCTCCAGTTCCTAGTATTTTCTTATTTTCTTTAAAAAAACAACAACAAATAAGTAGCTGATTGAGATACTTTCCTCGTGATGCGGTACTGCCAATGATACTTTATAATGTTATAAGTACTGATTAAGATCTGGTGTGTTGTATATTTTGCCCGTATTTTTCTGGCATCGGTCATCTCTGGAATTATTTTTCTTTTCTTCAGCTGTTGTCATTATTATTTACTCCTGAGTAGTGAACTTCCTTTTCTCCTTTATTAAATTATATTTAAAACATGATTGAACATTTTTGTGTGCTCATAAAAGATGGTAACAAACGTTACAGCTGCATGTAGCTAATATAACAAAAAGTCGTGACTGCTAAAATCCTCCAAAAGCATTATACAAATTTTTCAGAGTTACTATGCTGATTTTCACTTTCTAATTATTTTAACATAACCAAAATACTCCCGATTGACATCACTAGTTATAAACGTTACTGTCATTGGTAGGCCTTGTTTTAACTGTATTTAGTATTTACTGGTAAAGTAATAATTAATGAGCCGATTAACAATTGCCGATTGATCATTAACGGGCTAAACTGTTGTTCGGTGCATTTATAATTAAAAATAACAGTTTTATGGAATTAAAAGAACTTATGAAATTAATTATTATTATGATAATATTAAATAAATAGATCAGAAACGACCAACTTATTTATTGATTTAGTTTGGTGTTACACAAAATTACAATTTTTATTTTCAATTCGGAGAAACGAAAATATAAATAATCGTAAATAAACAAGAAAACTGAGGTAAGGAGACAAAAAGATGGATTCCTCTTGGAAAACGAATGTTTCTCATGAATACACGAGTTAATTTTCTATATATGAAGTAGTTTGGTCCAGTAATGAATTCAATCACTACCCATAGTCATAATCAGATGAAATCAAAGAGTCTTTTTGCAGCGTAGAAATAATCACATTAAATTTTAATCGAATTGAATAATCAGTATTTTTTTTGTTTTTCTTCTCTATTTATTATATGACGTAACGGAGGGTAATTGTATTTAATTGCCTTATAATTATATGATTTGAACTTTTATTTAAATTAGACCGATGACGCCGTTCGAATTTCATCCGCACCTTCTCTTTTTTCTGATATCCATACATTTTTTTTTGAAGGAGAAGAAATCATTAGAAAATACTTTAAATTATTGAAAAGAATGTATTTTTAATATCTTTAATTCAGTATATTTTTAATATTACTTTTTATCATTGACATCAAGTAGTAATCAATTAATCAATGCAGGAGTGAAGGCTGTTTTAAAATTTTAAAGCTATTTGAGGAAGTTTAATAAATTTGTATTGGTATTATTGAGCTGATTCCTAAACTACAAAAAATGTCAATCCTTGCCAATTCTGATGCATAGGTATAACCCTAATTAATAACGCCCTGAAGTAAAATATTGTTATTCAGTAGAGTATTTTAATTGACGTCATAAATTGCATCATAATGAAAGGAGACGTCATTTAAGGGACTCAAAGTTGATACTTTTACAACAAAAATAGACAAATTTGCAATAAATCTTGATGAACCTTCATCAAATGGCGTAAAAATAAGAAAAACTTAACATCTGCATTAAATACTAATGGATGCCAATTATATTTTAATTAAATCAAAGTAGTATGTACTAAAAATCCCTAAAAATGGCTGGATTTGCACAATCATTATTATTTATTTGTTAAATTAGGGACAAGAAAATTAAGATATTTGTAGAAAATGTCGTATTCTTTCAATTGTGATGGATAATTTGTATCTACAATATTGGAACAATAAGCGTAAAAACTCTTCCAGATAGGAAAGAAATCTTAAGTTGGTGCAAAAAAAAATAAGTGAAGACAACTAATACTATTCCGCTAAAATTGCGTATAAAGGTTTGACCCTTAAGAATACTTTGACAACCATGATTGGAAATCAATGGGAAGCTCTCATTTCTTTATATCAAGAAGGAAATAATCTTTCTAAAATTTTTAAAGCGAGTTGGGCAATTCGTGACGAAAAGATTTTCACTGTGAAGGCTATTAAAAATTATCAAGGAAACGGAATCCTAGCCAAAGATACCTCTAAGGTTCTTAAAAATAATAACTAGACGTGTTAATCTTCCATTTCACATGGCCTTGATAGCAATTTAGTTCAAAGGGAATATATTTCCACGAATTTTTCTCGATCAAGGAGTAAAAATCCATTGGCAAGCCTATATTGACACCATACTGCAGTCAGTAGTAAAGCTCTGCTTCGATTGAAAATGGAACAATGAA
Source organism: Lepeophtheirus salmonis (assembly GCF_016086655.4). NCBI lineage: Eukaryota > Metazoa > Arthropoda > Copepoda > Siphonostomatoida > Caligidae > Lepeophtheirus > Lepeophtheirus salmonis. The sequence goes on from NC_052134.2 coordinate 46,730,174, forward strand.
TAAACTGTAAGTTTTTGTACAAGTTTCTGCACCTAGTCATGCCTCCGAAAAAACACAGCAATGGTTGGCATCGAATATACGATTTTGCTTAGGGAAGTTTGTCCACCATGCTCACCAGATTTAAATTCTATGGATTATTTTACATAGTTGGTTAATTAATTTAGCTATCATAATTTCAGGTCTTTAAAACGTGTTATTGTACGGGAACTGAACAAAATTCTCAAAAAATATATTCGTAATTCCTTCGTTTGGAGACTTTAATTCAAAAGCACGGTAGACATATTGAATAGATTTATAATATTTCTTATTTACATACATACAATGAATGCAAAGCAAAAAAATAACTTTTTTGACAGACTTTAAATTTGGGCTTCATATTTAATAATCTGCTTAATGTTTAAATACTGTACAATATGGAAATATGATTGTTTAACGATCTAATTACGTATTTCGTATAGATATTAGGGTTAAACTAAACAAGAAAATATTAAAATTTTTATTGAAAATAAGGTTTAAGTTCTTTTATTTGTTGATCCCATTTTGACATTCAATTGTTCACTATTTTCCTTCATATAAATTTAAGAAAAATGTGCTGAGCGTTTTTTGCAAGATATCTTTAGTGAGCTATACCTCACGATTAATGCATTGTATAAAAAAAAGGGGTCAAGTATGCTTAAAGATTAAGTGTAAACTTTAAAAGAAGTTCATTTACAGTTTTTTTTTTTTTTTTGGTGAAGACAGTTGCGTGTTCCAGCGTTCCAAAATGGAACTAAAAAAGAAAAAAATAGATACATTCTTTAGTATCACTACGACTTAGGTGAAAAGGCGGAGTAGGCGGCCGATTTTTTTTTTTTTTTGTGTGCTGTTTATTGACTTAATTCAGTATCGAATGCAACAACAAAGCGTTTGTTCCAACTATTCCATTTTGGTCATATAGACGTCGAAAATGTCGATAAAATAATGACAATCCTCGAGTTGGATCGGCATGTGAGCACTTATTCCATTGCCCAGGAACTGAAGATTAGCCCAAAAAACATGTGGAACCATTTCAATCGGATAATCCTAACTATGTTAATTTCATTGTAAAAATAAAGCGAAAAAACGCTCAGAACTTTTTACTTTACCTATTATTAATTATAAAAGGTTTTTTTTTTTTGTTATAAAACATAATTGCTCCTAAAATGGCCGACATGAACAATCCTGACATCTCGTGAAAAGGATTTATAGTGTATTTGGTCGGACATAAATGACTTTTTTATGTGTCCCCTTTTCATTTTTATAAATATGAGTATACAATGTATATTGTATGTACATATAAATCTTGTTATTTATTTAAAGGGAGCAGCAGTAGTCGGACTTGAGAAATTCCTTCACGGTGACCAAGATTCATCGTATGTACAATTTATGATTAACTACAAATGTACCTACTTATAAAGTACATAGAATTTTCATACAAAATGGACTCTCTTTACTTCGTCCTCATTCGTCCTTCAAGAGGGAGTTGATTAATGTTTCATATTAAGAATCTCTCTCTTTTTCTTTATGTAAGGGTTTGTGCGTTTATTTAGTGGGGTGAGGGGTATCAAATAACCTTCCATTGGGATCAGGGATATTATTTGATTTATGGGATTCTTACGGCGGCTACTACTATACTCATAGTACAAAAAGTAGGAACATTGCTTGTAAAAAAGCATAAAAAACTCCATCATTCGTAGAACTATGTATTTGATGTACATATTATGTTCTTGTGATAAAAAGGTCCAAAATGTCGTTTTCTCCTAAGTCTAAAGGATGAGTCCCGTAGAAAAATCTTTACTTAAAGACGTCATTATACTAGGTGTGTTCAAAAAGTAAGGGGACTTAATATTTTGTTAGGAAAATTATCTATTTATTGATCCATATTTATGTTGTCTCCTTCAAAGTAATCCCCCTCAGATTCAATACACCTTTGCCAACACTTTTTCCAATCATCGAAGCAATTTTCATAAACCCTTTTCGGTATAGCCTTGATCTCTTCGAGCGATGCAGTCTCCTCAACTGTTGCAAATCTCCGTCCTTTCATATGGTTCTTAAGTTTTGAGAACAACGAAAAGTCACATGGGGCCAAATCAGGGGAATATGGTGCCTGAGGAATGATTGTACGCTGTTGTTTTTGACCCAAAAATACGACCATTCTTTGGTTAAAGTTAAAACAGTTTCAGAAAAAACTTTACTGACACTCATCTCATGTCAAAAACGTTCGAAAAAATGTATCTGACATATATCTGTTATTTATGTGCTTGGGCGTTCAGAGCGAGGCTCGTCATTGGCATCTTCCTGGGGATCTTGGAAGAGTTTTTACCACTTGTAAACATTAAAAAAAACAAAAACAGTTTCCCCATTTACCACTGCCAACATTTCAAGTGTATTGGAGGAATTAATTTCATTGTTTACAAAAAATTTGATACAAATTTTTTTATCCCTGTTTTTCAATAGCAAAAAATCGCCTTATACGAAATATACTTCTAACCCGTTATGCCTCTCACAAACAAACTAAGCATACTATATAGCTGAAACAGTAAATATATGTTCGTGGTGAGTGTACTAACATAAAAATATAAAGTACAGGAATTGTACCTTGCCCGCGAAATTTGAAAAATCATCTTACTTGTTGAACACACCTCGTATGTAGGTATTCACACATGACGTCATCATCAATCAATCTTAACTAGTGTTGGATCGGTCCTAGGATTGATTTCCTAATCAGTCTCGCCCCCTACCCCCTTTTCACTCTTTTTTATATATGGGTCCGATCTTTTTTATACCATCTTTCAGTCCTATGGTACTAGCTACATGACTCTAGGCAAAGAGTGGACACTCAAGGCAAGGAAGATGGGATTTAGTAGTTCTCGACAATTCTGATTGGCTTAAAATAAGAAGCTGCTACATGTTCCTCCAGCTAGGTACGCGTCCATTGGGGAGGGGGGTGAACTAGTGAGGTTCCCCCCTAGTGAAAAGAGAAGAATAAGGAAAACTACGTTAGGAACATATTCTTCCCTGTGTTTTAGATTGAATTGTTTATTTCCCTTTCGCCAATCATTCCCTATAGTCCTTTAGGACTAGCTATATTTTTATTTTAGGATTTAGTTACTTATATTGTACGGTGTTTTGCCAGTCCTTATTTGTTCGATTCAGTCTAGTTCAGTCTGTTAACCGGTCCTAAGACTGCCGTTCCTTTGGACTGCCAGTACTATAACTTATTAAAAAATAAAGTTGAGGGACGTCATCAAGGTTCGAAATTTATAAGTTTTAGGACTGATATGCAGTACTGAGCTGTACCAGACCAAGACTGAACTGGATGTGACTGCAGTCTTCACTCATAAATAAGGATCGACACAACACTAATGCTGGGTATTGAAATAATTATCGCATCAAATACTTAGGTTCGAAATCAACATATACCACTAATTTTGACTAAAGCATGGGGGAAATATCCAATGAATGTTTCTGAAAAAATACACCATGATGTCTTGTGTAAGCTCCGAATGTTGTACCAGTAGGGGAGATCAAACAAGAGTAGATAGATGTCTGCAGACCGTACTTGACTCATCATCATTGATGAAAATATCACGAATCGATGGGACGACCGACTCGTTCTTACTATACTAAGTATTAAGGCATTTTTTCTATCGAAGCCAGAAAAAAAAGAACATAATGTCAACCAATGTTGCTCAAGAAATTGTTCATAATATTTTTAATTGATTGTTGCTTAAAAATGAAGAACTTGTTCTAAAAGATGAACATAAAATATTGGCAGATTAATTGCTTGATATAGACAACAACGATTGAACATTTAAAATATATCTTGATAGGATCCTCATTAAAAGGTACTTCTTGTCATCTATAAATCGTTGAGCACTCCTATTAAAATAACATTGAGTTGTCATAAATTACATCGTTAATAATTTTGATAAAATCTGTGGACTTGAGTCATGAGTCTTATGAATGTCTTCATACTCGATCCGTCAGCATTTTGAGAGATTTGATTGTGATTGGATCTCTTTTACTTGAAAAGACTACAGGAAAATTATTGCATGTTAAGAGCTATCTTATTTAAAAACTAAAAAAAAAGTATTTTGTTTTTTCAAATTACTATGATTCTGGTATTTTCAAGGAGTAAAACCTGGTTATAGAAAAAATATATATAAAAAAATAAGTTCCTGTGGTAGAAATAGAGGTGTCTCAATTTTTGAGGTTCTGTTCTAAATCTTGAGGATGCGTCGTAATCGAATGAAATGCATGTAACAATCTTTTCAAAATGATGTGATCTTATCAGTCAGTGACGTCATCATCTATAAATCTTCATTTTTATAAGAGTAGTATCTATCTCAATTAGACCTAGAAAATAATTATGACAAACTTAGCTTTTGCTGGGAAGATACTTAGTGTTTACTTAAATAAGGAAGACGGAGACTTGAAACTTGCAGAAAAACGGACCTCTGTTCTGTTAGGAATAGGGCACCCCTCGCCCGCGAGGGATTTTTGTGTGTTTGAATTTTTGTCCTTTTCGGGACGGGGCCTTAATCATGGTTCCCTAAACAGGGATTGCTTGTAAACCATGTTCCCCATAGATATTTCCTCTCTGGCTCCCTTTGTATATTCTGTTCTAATACTTATAATATTTACATTTACATAAAAATTTTTTAAAAGTTGAGGCATATAAATATATGAAAAAAAAACGAAAACAATGTAAATTTTAATGTAAAATATATCAAAGGGATAATCAGAAAGCATTTTTAGAAGAGTTTAATATAAAAATAATTTAAAACGGTATTGGCTCTGACTTGTCCATCATGTTATTAAGCTACAGATGGTGATCCGATTAAAACCCTTGAAGAATGTTTGAAAATGTATAATTTCTCCATTGTTTAAAATCTTAGAAACTTGTCCATATTGCAATTCCATAAACCAATTGCCACCCAGTATTTAATTAGAGGTTAAATATATTGGGTTTGTAGATATATAATTTATGCCAAGTATTTTTTTAAATGAATGAATTAAACTTAATCATTCATCCACTTGACCGAAGCTAATTGAACTGGTAAACTGGGGTAGTAGTATTTGTGAAACAGTGTCATACTTAAAGAAGAAGGGGAGGACTGATATACACTACCAAATAATCTTCGAAGTGGGCAAATCAGTTGCCACCATTTGTATCCACTGGTAGAAGGTAATATCCTTATTTTTTCCTCCAACGTCTTTAAATCAGTCAACATTAGTTCCATGCTAAGTTATTCAATAGTTAAATTGATCCAGTGACAGATTTCAGTGTTCCCTGGTTTGATACTATATTAATATTTATTAAGGATGCTATTTTGTTTTCTCTGAGATGGATCTGATGAAAAATAAGTATTGCAATAAACTCACTCATGAGGACTAAAATCCGATAATGAGGATTGTCACAACCAATCTTGATGCCAAATGTAAAAAGATAGTTCATTATTCACGAGTAAATAACAGTTATATGCAAACGTATAATTATTCAATCGTCAATGACATTTATCATGTTTATATTTAATACTGTCCAATTAAAATTAGAGCCAATGCTTCATTAGTGTGGCCCAAAGATGATATCTCCATCCCATTTTGGCTAACACATTTTAACTGTTGAGAACATCTGCTTTAAGGAGCTTGACATTTTTCTGTATCATACAATCCCTTGCTGATTCAACTTATAAGCGTTCCAATAAATTGTATGCTCATATGATGAGTCTTTGTGAATGGGAAGGCATTTTTCAAGTTATACTCATCATTTATTTAGAGGCTTAATTTTAGGAATCTCTCACTGATTTTAGAACACACCACATAATGTCAAACAGTATATGGCGTTATACTTTGGATTACAAGCAGTATATGATAAGTATTCATTGTTCCTATTCTCCAACATACTGAAATATTGCTAACTATGAATAAATTAAATTATCATTTAATCGATGACAATGATCTATAAGTGTAGATATTATTCAGACAATAAAATATGAATGGTTATTCTTGATCACTGGGTTAGTCTAATAATAAATGGATTTATAATTGAGGGTCTTTAATTGCAAAGAAAGATGTCTACGGATCATACTTGTAGACATGGTCTAAGTTGAAAATTGTCACTCAATGTACAAGTCTTTCGTTATATAACTATCGGGCAATGGAAGAGTTTATTGTGGATGTTCGGGAAAATAGATTATCTCTATGGATATAATCAGTATTTTATCATAAAGCAGATAAGGGTGTTGAAATTTAGGACAAGGAGCCGCTCCAGATAACAATTGTCAATTGGGTTCTTTGAAAATTTACGAAGGTTCAATAAAATGATTAAATGCTTGATAAGTTGGAGCTATTTTGCTTTGTACTCCTAACTGATGGTCCTATACGTTCCTGACTTTCGGCTTTTTTTAGACTGGTGATTAACAAAATTGAAAATGGAGTCGGCTAATCAAAAACTAAACATAAATATAATTTATCTGTGAAATAAATGAATCATGTGTCAATAACGTCAGGATTAGCTAAATTGTCCTACATAGTCCAAAAGTAGATGCGTTCGAGGCCTTTTTCGGGAATGTAACAATATTAAGGAAACTACAGCTACCAATAACATATGTGACGTCTTAGCCAAATATCTTACTGTACAAAGGTGCATTACATTGTACATTTCACAATTACTTTCAAATAGGATGTATTGACCTATTGGAAGTAGTGATTAAATCCAGATGTGGAGTAGTATGATCAGCGGGATCAAGCCTCCCCTGCAATGGATATTTTAATGGGTACCAAATTATTTATAAAAAGAAGAAAATGCTGCATATTTTCTAAAAGCAAAGATTTGGAGAACCATAAATTCTCCTTGCAAAAAATTTAAAATAAGTCGCCTAGGAACGTCAAAATATGTTTTGAACAGATCACAATAATCTGGGGGCACCTAATTGAAAGAAGATCTGAAAATTCATTTCTAAAAAAAGAGATATACAAGATTCAAAATTACTTTAACACGGAGATACTTTTTTTTTCTTCTAAATCGACTTTTCAAAGTCCAGAGTGGATGGAAACTAAAATTTATACATGACCGCCCCTATGAAAGTTGCACCACTGGCTAAAAAAGCAAGATTCTCACCAATTAAAGTCTCCATTGTGCAAATCGAAATTATATATGTATTGCGTCAACATAAAAACAATCTTGAAGACAAATCAAGAAAGGAATAAATATTTTTACATCTCATTTATACAAATATAACATATGGCCTGAAAAGGCTTAATAAAGAAAAAGCTTGTTTTTTTAAATTCCATTTATATTCTTTGCTTTATGAAGTAAAGTCCCCAAAACACTTTCCAAGCCAATGCTTAGCTTGAAAGGTATTTTTTCCCGTCAAGAAGTGGTGTAAAATCAAGACACGACATTATTTTTGATTCATTGTTTTGGAAATATCAAAAGTAGCGTCACACTTAGCCCAATAACTCACATGCTAAACAACAGATTGTCATGATATTTTTACAGGTTGTTACTAACTGAAAATGAGGTGATTTAAAAAAATAGCGCCATCAATGTGCGGAGCCCAGAACTTTTCAGTCTATATGTTATACATACAGCCCAATGTTTCATAGAATTATTTGATTCAATTTTAGGATTTCTATTCAAATTTGTGCGATGAATTAAGATTTTATCTGTCCTTTACAAGATTTATTTGTATTAAAGGTACTTATATTGACTATGGTAGGGCCTTACAAATAAACTCTGTCAATTTCCCATTCTCTTATTTTGACAATCAATTTTGTCTACTTAAATGGTGCAATTTTCTATACATTTTAAGGGTTAATAAGCCGGAATTTGATAAATTATATTTTTAGTAAAAAAATGAAAAGTTAAATTTTTCTGAAGAAAAAAAATCAATCAAATATTAAACTTTTTTGAAAAAAACTTCAAAAATACACAGCTGTTCACAAAAAATTTCAAATACACAGGGGTTTTTAGAAAAAATTAAATTAAATTTTAAATATTCTAAAAAAAAATTCAAAAATCTATAGCCGTTCACAAAAAATGAGAAAATTTAAAATAACTGTCAAATATTGAATTTTCTAGTAAAAAGTAATAATTCCTTAATTTGAGGGGTGGGGATTCTACAGCCCTTCCAGGCCACCCCTGCGTACGCCGCTGTCATAAGAATATTTTTTTGATTGAAACTTAGGATAATTTGTCGAAGACAACAAACGAAATCCACACACCATTTTGAGACAAATAATTCTATCTTCCTTTTGTGTTGATGACCTACATATGGTTACTCCAAAAGTAACCCGCAATCTGCAGCTCTACTGTATGTAATTTATATTCTTTTGAATGAGGATTTTGCACCATGTGGTACCCCCCTAAAGTGTATTCTTTTCCACCTCTTTTAATTTCATAGCCCTTATTGTACCAATCTACGACTTAATTCCATTTAAAAAGTAACAAAAAAAAAAAAAAAAATACATTTTCTACGAAAATAAGTTGTTTGAAAAAAGTAAGTATCTAATGTCAAGTTTCCTCATTGAATAATGACATTCTTTTCAATGTACCTATGTACTCAAATGTCACAGACTCTCTTCTCTGACATTTAATTCTCCAACATGCCAACCATGGCCCACTTATTATTATTATTGTCTATTCAGCTGGGTTCTTCATCTAATCATAAAAAGAACATTTTCACATTTTTTTGTATTGTCTGTCGTTTTTTTTTAACATCTTTATGTAGGGCTCATAAATTTTTCTTCTTCTAGGAAGAAAAATATTTTTTTTTTGTGCAAAGGACCTACCTACATGGTTTTTCTATCTTTTCTTTCATGACATTACCAACATCTTAAAATCTGAGTAATTTCTTTTCAGTGCTAAGTCGAGATGTATGTAAGTAAACGAGAGATCCTACATATAATGGGAGGTCGCAATTTATGAAACTTACTGGCTATAATCGTATTTGTCACATAACCCCATATAACATATATTTGAACTTAAAAAAAATTACTCATTTGTTTAGTAAAACCATGGGGAAATATACGTTAAGTCATACTCTCATTGTCCTATTATTCAATTAGCCATGGTCACGTCATTTCGGTTTCTCACAAAAAGTAATTATATTATATACAAGTTGTAACTCTTGTATATCTTCTCCCAGAAATACTTCGTTAGCATATAGTGAGTTATACAGAATGTGAACATAAAACTTGTGGTAACACTTTTAATACTTTTTTTTTATAATCATAAGGGTGCATTCACCAACCACTTGACAGATAAAATAAATATTTACAAATTGGGCTTTTATCCCATGTCCCTTTGTACAAATGTCGGACCAACAACGAAAAAAGCAAAGTGTGAGTATTCTCCTCCACGCCGCTGTACGTGCTGAAAAGGCTGCAGATCTTGCTGATATCTCCATTTGCACTACCTACAACATGAAGAAGTCCATTAAAATCCCATACAGTTAAAAATAACCCTTACTTCTGTAGGAACAATATGACTGACTTCTGGCCTGCCACGATGTGACCCTCCTCAATCACTGAACTCAACTCCCTGGACTTTGTTGTTTAAAGCAACTTGAAGAACAATGGTACACACTTTTCATCCAAATTTAGATTCGCTCCGAGCGGACATCATGACAGCGTAGTACGTTAAGGGCACGTCCTTCATTGTCAAGAGCTCCCAATCTGTTTGCCAGCGTACTGAGACTGTTATTACTTGTGAAGAAAAATATATGCAATACAGAATATACCTAAATGTAGTATTTAAACCTATCACAAATTGGTTTTGAGTTTTCTTTTCTTGTTTGAATGAAAGTAAGGTTTTTCGTGATTTAGTCATGCTACTGCTAGTTTTGGGTACCCATTCTGTATATAATTAAACACCAGTATATTGTTGGCTATAAGCTAGTATTTTTACAGCTATATAAAAGTATTATTTATTCGTAAGCTCTTATTTGTACTAATGATCTATGGTTGGCATTCAATTGTTAACATATATATAAAAGGTTTTTGAGTAGCCTTTGTCACAAAGTTGGGGTCATGGACTCGAGACTTACGTTTCGACTTGATCAGACTATCAAAGACTCACTACTCAACTTGGACTCCAAAGTCATTTCCATTTTTCATTAGGTATAAAGTATTTTCTGCAGTATTTTTATATTTATATGGGCTTGAACTGTACTCTATGAAAATATTTAAGGAATTGGATATGATTTGTCAACAAAGACTTCAGACTCGACGGGGACAATCAGTATGGTATGATTGGTCAATATTTTTTCATCAAGACTTTAACAAAAGAAAATAGATATCAATATACTATCACTTTAGACTTACACTTTACTAAAATATATGCTAGTGTTTATCATTGAAATATTTGTTGGGATGTATTAAAAATCCATTTTAAATATCAACTATCAATTAATATTACTTACTTCAGTTGTGTGGTTAGGAGTTATGTCACCAATCATGCTCATAACTTTCCCCATACGTCATAGTTAATCATCTTATTTCATTTTTTGTGAACAGTGTTGAGTTTTGAAAACGGAAAATTAAAATTCAATGATGGTAAACTCATAAATAACTATATATTGAAAGAAAGTATGTATTACAAAAATAAAAAAATATTTAAGAAGTAGGGATACACCAATACTAAACTTTCAACTGATTCCGATCCTTATTATATTTAAAGTAATTATTTAAACAAACAACATATTTGTTATCTTTTTTTAATGGTTAACTTTTTATTAATTTCGAATAGGAAAAAAATACATTTTATCATTCTGTCCATATATTTATCAGTCATAATTAGCTGTGAATAAATTTAATAAAGTTAATTAGACTCCGGTTCTTAATCGGGATAGATAATGTGGATCTTTTTTTTTTAAATGTACTGTATGAAACTAGAATTGGCACTTGGTAGAGCACAAACCTTCAACCATGGCCATTTGTCCTAAATTTCACTTTTTTGTTTATTTAATCTACATAAAGAGACTAATTTGAGCTCTTTATCATAACTGATCCAAAGTTACCTCTGGAAATGTAATGCCTTTTAGTGTGACCATATATAAACTTTGTAACAAGTTAGATGAAATTCGATCCGTAACTTTTGCCATAATCCTGGAGACCAAGAGAGAAACAAACAGAGGCAAAATAAATCTCTGTTCAACTTCGTTGACGGAGATAATGATAAAGAATGTCGTTTTAAGAGGAAACCCATTTAATTTCTTAGCATAAAATAATCTGATGAGTAGAGGAAGAAAAGGTTCTATTGAGAATCTGAATTATGAGTTAAAAAGATATACTGTACATCATTGGTATATATGAATATCAGAAATTGAGGATGAACAACGATTTCAACCTTTAGTTGGTTGACCACGCAAATTAAATTAGCAAACCATATTCTTATGGACTTGTGAACACTTTTTAATATGCCATAGAATACGTACACAGAGGAACACTCATTTTGTACAAATTAATTCTACCCAAATAAGAGTTTATCATTGAGCGCAGAATCCAAAACTGATCTCAGTTTTTCTCTCAGTCATCTAAATTCTGAAATATCTGGGATTATAACTATTCGGAACTATTATCGTTCAGAGTCATTTTTTACCCTTAAAATAATCCCCAAATTAAAATTGGGATTAATAAAACTTATATAATAGTGTTTTTATGATTAAAAAGTGTTTTTATTGATTCTTTATTTCGTTCTGAACTCGATATACCTAGTTCCATTTTTAGGTTGAAAAATGATAAAAAACAAAAGTCGTCTTTAGAACCTTATAACTTATTCATAATACATGGTGATGATCTATTTAAAAAATAAGTATCTTCAAGGATTTTTAATTGTCTACAATACATTTGTACAAAATCCCCCCCCCCTAATTGTTCTCTTGTGTTATTAATTAGTAATTTTAATAAGAAAAATCAAATATTATATTATATAGCAATCATTGCATTATTCTGATCACAAATGGTAAGAAATCTGTAAGTTCCTTAATATAAATGCAATAATTAAATATTCCTTAGTTAGTCGATATATTATTTATGAAGTATTCACATTTGACATGTTTATTGTTTATTTAAAATTATAAATTGCTTAGTAATATTTTATCGCAAATCTCGATACTTCAAGTATCCACGGTTCAATCCATCGTAGTTAAATAATAAATAAAAGTTACAACTTGTACACAGCATATATAAACATTAGACTGTAGCATAATGACAAAATTTGGGAATTTGTATTGCTGGATATTATTTATTTTGCATTCTATTCCTATAAATAAGCAAATCCATAGTTTATTTTTGAATGGTTATCGGAAAAAAAAAAAAAAAAAAAAAATCATAATAAGTGAAAAATAACAATCTCATAGGATAAAAAAGAAAAATATGCTTAAATAAAAACAAATCAAGCCTAGAAATTAAAGAATAAAAAATAATAGGTGATATTTTTAAGAGTATAATAGACAGTTTTTGTAGTCCAAAATTATAAATTAGTAAAATATGGTGTCCTATTTGGCATAAATGAACAATGAAAGTATATTAGATAATAATATATTAGACACTTGGTATTAAAAAGTGATATTTGAGTAGTAAAAAGGAAAATAAAAGTCAAAATAAATGCACGTTATACGCGGTACCAAATGAGAATAAATATATTTATTGGAAACATGTTTGGAAAAAATATTCATGCTATGAGGCAAGTTAGATAAATAATGTTAAATTATTGTCGTTGAATATATGTTTAATCTAGAATACTTAATACAATAAAAATCCTATAACTGGATTTAAATCCATAATTTTAAAGAAACTACATTAAAATTCCATTTTTTCGATATTTCATAGATTTTTAAATCAAAATGCAAACTTGAAGGACCATTTTTTTGGACGTTTAATTGTAATTTTCTTGTTTAAAAGAATAAAATTCCAAATAAAAAATTCCCAAAATATTTCCTTTAGGTACACCCTAATGTATATATATTACAATTATAGAGAAACTATTGCATTTAATATTTAATTATTAAAGGAAACTAATTGCTTTTGCCAAACGATATTTTCATAATCAATTAAGTTTAATATTGTATCTATTTCATATCCAAAACCATTTAGTTAATATAACTTATAATAATGGTATTAAGAGGAGTGTACGCAGGATTATATCTATATATAGTTTGGGAGGGGGCTTGGTTTTTGGAATTTTTATGAAAAAAAAATCCCAAATAATATTTTTTGTATAAAAAGTTTGAAAAATTAAATTTATTGGAATTTTTTTTTTGAATATTAAATTATTTCATAACAAAAATTAAAATATTAAATTATTTCATAACAAAAATTAAAATATTAAATTATTTCATAACAAAAATTAAAATATTAAATTATTTCATAACAAAAATTAAAATATTAAATTATTTCATAACAAAAATTAAAATATTAAATTATTTCAGAACAAAAATTAAAATATTAAATTATTTCATAACAAAAATTAAATTATTTTCATAACAAAAATTAAAATATTAAATTATTTGGAAAAAATATCAAAAATTAAATTTTAATAAGTAAATTTTTTGGAAATAAATTTCAAAAATCCATAGTTATTCTCAAAAATCATAAAAATCAACAGCTATTTGTAAAATAGTTAAAAATTTAAAAAAAATATTTCAAAAATCAACAGTTATTCTCAAAAAATTATAAAAATCCATAGTTATTTGCAAAATGTTAAATTTTTTGTAAAAAAATTTCAAAAGTTTAATTTAAGAATTATAAATTTTCGGAGAAAAATTTCAAAAATTTAATTTAAGAATTATAAATTTTCGGAGAAAAATTTCAAAAATTCACAGAAGGATTCACAGAAGCTCCTATTTTTGGGAAAAAAATTTAAAATTTTTTATTAAAGTTCAAATATTATTTAATATATATCAAATCTTTTATTTTCTATTAGAAAATCCAGCCACTGCTCATAAAAATCCTTCACTGCTCCTTTAAAGACTCAACATTTGGTTATCCGATTCTGCAGTCCTTGGACTCTTCTTGCCAGAGAATATTATAATCCAGGGGATTCAAATCTGGTGATTGAGGAGGCCACGAACTCAGCCAAAAACTTGAACTGAACTAATAGTTGACTTTTTTACCATTTCTGCTGTCAGGAATGTTACTTTTTGGACTTGTAAAGATCCACCATCAGTCACTTTGAAGTACCTTGACACGGTGAACCTTGAGACATTGACGTCCAAGGAGAAATCCGGCTGTTCTTTAAAGTCTTTTACTACAGCTTCAGTAGTCAACTTTCTTGTGCGACCCCTTCTGGAGGCTTATATGATTTGTTCCCCCTTATCCATGGGTTCTTTGATACGGTAGACCGTTACCGATGAACTATATTTGTCTGCTATAACTGCTTTTTGTTTCGGGTTCGGTGGCAAGCAAGGTAGCATCGGTTTCCTTTGTTCTTCTTGCGACATGATAATACACTCTTATGTGGTGAATTTAACGTGAACAATTAAAAAAGACTTTGGAATCTCTGTAGAAGGGGAACAAATCAAATTTATGTCGTATACACTGAGTAATTAAGTATTAAAAATCGTCTCAAAACTTTTGCACGACCCGTTATACTTAATTGTCGTTAAAATTGAGGTCTACATATATGTAGATATTATATAAGTACATAACTAGGGAGATGATAGGTTGTTTAACAATGTACATAATATATGTAGATCCAATGAGAGTATAAATAATGTATCTTATCAAATGATGGATGACAAAAATTGAGTGAGTTGATCTTTCTTCATTCACTGGTCTCATATATTAATCAAAGTCATAAGATGAGAGAAAAAGAGATATATATATTTAAAGAGAAGAAAAAAAGTTCAAACCAATATTTTATATTACATAGGCATATCCAAAAAATAATGCTAATTCCAAATTGAAAAGACTCAAAATATTTGACAATATTATTTCACAAATAAAAAATAAAAAGTACAAGCTTAACTTGGATTACTAAAATAAGGAAACTCGCCCATCTTTTTCCGAGTCAAGCCCTAATAATCATATCCGAGTCCATGTGGCAGAATTGTAGTACTTTAATGTAAAATTAGACTTGAAACAGGCTTTTATGATCTTGTCTTAGAAGAAAATGAAGTCGGACTTGACTTTGACTCGAAATATAATGGAATCGAAATCCAATTGAATCAAATGTACTCAGAAAATACGGATTCTAATACATAATATTCGTCATTCTGATTATTAGGTAAGTCCGAGTCTAGGTGGTTTTAAGAATAAAGAAGGGACCGATTATATATGGCTCTGTGCCTCAGCTCATAAAAATAAGACTCGATTACATGTAAAATGTCTATGTAATCACAAATAGTGTTGTGTCGGTCCTTATCAGGACTGAAGACGGCAGTATCGTCTAGTTAAGTCTTCGTTCGGTCTAGTTCAGTCCTACATATCAGTCCTAAAACTTATAATACTCGGCCCTTGATGACTTAAATCAACTTTACTCTTCTTTTTTAAATCAGTTCTAGAACTGACAGTCCGACGGTCTTAAAGACCGGTCCTAAGACTGGACTGGGCCGAATAAGTAAGGACTTAGATACCAATAGTCACAAGAGGCTGACAGGTTCTCGTTGATAAGTAGTATTGCCTTAGTCCTTATTTTGAACTAAAGACTGTAATCCCGTCCAGTTCAGTCTCTGTCCGGTCCAGTTTAGTCCTAAAACTTATTTAGTTCCGTCTTTTACTCAACTATATATATTTTTTTAAATCAGTTATTGTACTAACAGTCTGAGGGCCTGACAATCATTAGGACCGGTCCTAACAATGGAATTGATTAAACCGAATAAATAAGGACTGACACAACACAGCTGACAAGTTTTCCAGTCTAAGAGATGTAAGGATTTGTTGTATGATGATGAAAGCAAATAAACTAGGCATGTACTCCCCAACCATAGACACACACCAATTGGAAAACAGGCATTTTTAGTCAAATCAAATGATTTAACTAGACTTTGTAATTGCGAAAAGGAATGAATTCAAATCAATTAACCTTTAAATGTCAGACATTTAAATCATATTTTAAATCTAATTTCAATTATTATTATTAAAGAAAACGGATATCATAAATAAGAACTGACTCAGAGGTTGTTTTTGTAAAATCATGAATCATGTACTTTTCAACAGTAATAAATGACGTGTCTTTGGTTCTTCTATTTCTGTCCAATTTGGGGGATATATGTGTCCCCTTAACAAAAAAGTAAGCCCAATGAATTTTTCAAAATTTAATGTGGATTACATTTGTATTCTTATACGAATTATCGTCCATTTTATCAATAAAATATTTTCATTAACTCTTTGGAGTTGCCGCATATTGCACTTTCAGTAGTTACAACTGATTGATTTTATTTAAAAGACCATATCGGGGCCAAAATAAGTGTATTCAATCAAATAAATGTTCTAAATTCTAGCTAATAGTTTAGAGTATATGTTATCAGGCCAATAATTTCAATACAAGGTAACAAAGTAACTTAAATATTTATTTGAAACATTGGGTTGTAAGGATATATTAGTAAAGAATTTACTGGTATTTTTTTTTTACTCTACTTGATCTTTGTTCAAGATTGTTATTATGTTGATAATACTAGTTTTTTGTAGGATTACCAACTATATTTACCAATCACGGGTATGAAAAAAATTTGTAATAATCAAAAATAAGGTTTTTTGCAAGGGATTACTGTATAAATTATAGTTTAATTTTTGAAATAGTTGTCAAGATAATGTAAGTTTACAAGAGCTTGACAACATTTTATGCGGATTAATATCCTACAATTGTATATTATAAAAAATTTAAAAAAAAAACATAATATATTGTCTGTAGAACATACTTAATAACTTGTATAATTTTCCAAGTCAACCACGTAGAACCTGATCAGTAACCCCTCATTAATTGCCCCTTCCAAACATTTTTTTATCAATTGTATAAATCATTTTTGTTCCTTCTTTATGAAATGAATCTTTTCCTTTTTTTTTTTTTTACAAAGTCATGGCTCATTTGATGATGGAGGAAGAAGATAGTTGAGAAAGAGGGGTGATTCATCACATTATGGACATCATATCTAGTACTATGAATGCTATGAGATGAGAAGAGCAGAGGGGGAGGACCTCATCATTGTACATTTATAAATGAATACCCACCGCAGTACCTTTCGTGTTTTGTGTATTTAGTACGAGATTTTCTCTGCTGTTTCATCTATACAAACAAGGAAAGTTTGTTTAGCTGTTCTTCTTCAAATACATGTAACCGTAGGTTGAAAAAAAGAAGTCTATTTCAAGGACATAAAGGCCAGTGATAAATAGCATAGAGTAGGACCCATTACTTACAGTAGCATTTAAATTAGGATCTTATTACTGTTATTAAATTAACTACAAGGTTCCATTAAATAATCAATGGACAGATGAAACAGAAATTAAAAAGATATATTCAGGGACATCCGCAGTATTTTATTAGTATTTATTCAAAAAATTATAATATTAAATGTTTTGGATAAAAATTTCAAAAAAATATCAAATATTTTCGAATAAAATTTCAAAAATTAAATGTTTTGGATTAAAATTTCAAATATTAAATGTTTTGAATTAAAATTTAAAATAATAAATGTTTTGGATTAAAATTTCAAAAATTCATAGCTATTCAGAAAAATTGAAATAGTTATGGAAAAAAATTTGAAAAATGAAATTTTTTTGAGAAAAAAATAGTTTTTTTTTTCTTACAAAATTTTCCAAAATTAAATTTTAAATATATAAGCCTTACATACATAATTTTTTTTGATAATACATTAAGTATTTAATTTACACATAGACATATTACATTGATCTGAAATATCGTGTAAGGAGATTTTTTTTTTTTTCAAAAACAGTCATAATAATCATAACTAAAAAACATTTTTTTGTAATTTAATACCTGGTTGAAATTATTCTACACCTGAAATAATTATTTATTTATATGCTCAGGGTTTTGCATTATTAGTTTATTTTTTTTTTCTTTCGATGACGCAAAATTATTAATTTTTTTGCTTTACTGCATAATTTCTCCAAACTACCTTTTTTTGGGGGGGGGGGGGCGTATAGTCCTTCAAATTATCCCCTGTGGGGCTCCTGATATATATGTATTTCCCCTGTCTCTAAGTGTAAAAATGTTGGACCGACGTGTGCAAACTCCATCTCGCTGGTATCATTGCTGAGAAGGCTTAAGAGACCGTTAACATCTTCATTCGGACTGTCTATATCATCAAGAAGTCCATTAAGGACACGCCTTTTCCCGCACAACCAAGAAGAAACAAAGCTTCTGCAACAACAAACTTACTGACTTTTTGCCTACGTCCTCCTTTAGTCCTGACCTCCAATCCCTGGACTTTGCAGTTTATGGCGTCTTGGAGAAGAAAGTCTGCCCCACCTTTCATTCAAATTTTGATTCGCTCCGATCAGCCATCAAGAAAACGTGGTATGCCATGGACACGACCTTCATCGTTAAGAGCTGCTAATCTGTTTACCAGTCTGTCGAGGCTATTATTGCTTGTGAAGGTGGGCATATTGAATAAAAAATAAAGCTAAATATACTATTTAAACATTTCACAAATAGTCTTTGAGTTGCCATTGCTTGATTTAAAAAAATTAGGTTTTTCGTAATTTGGTCATGCTATTGCAATTTTTGGGTTCCCACTCTGTATATAGAGAGTTTGCATGTGATGTTGAGCATTTTTGAGGTCTAAGCATCCAAGTTTAATATCAATGAAAACTCTTTTGTACAATCATTAAGCAAAATACCAAACTATAAGATGTCAGAATGAGACAAAGAAATATAAGGACTTAAACATACTCATTCTAAAAAACTTATAATGTCTTTTTCCTGGTTTTATTGAATGTAGGTATGCATATAATGCATGTATAAATATTTTCTAATGACATCGTTATAATTCTTTATTTTCATATTGTTAATAATAAATTACCGATTGTTCTGAAAATAATTAGATATTTTTCTATAAGTATCCTAATTTTTTTGTCTTTAATCGATAAAAAAAACCTAACAATTGTACAAATCTAGATTTTTTAGGGATTTTTGTAGATATTTATTTTAATTAATTCAAATACAACTGTTTATCATTGGCATCAAGTAGTATTCAAGGTAAGGGATAAGTTTTATTTATTAGCAAATTCATTTGATGGCATTTAATCAAGATTTATTGGAATTTTTTTCATTTTATGTAGTAAAAATGTCAACTTGAGCCCCTAAAATGGCGTCTTTTTCAATAACGATGCAATTTATAACGTCAGTGAAAAAACTCTATAACTAAAAAATATTTTTTGCTAAAAATAACGATTTGAAATGATATAATCTTCACATATGTAATAACGATGTCTACATTTAGTTCATTAAAGTCTCTTTTTAAAATAATAAAATATTAACAATATTCTAACAAAAAATATAAGTAAATCTCTATGTGTATTTTACAAAAAAATCCAACTTTTTTTTTTCCTTTTTAATATTGTATGTGTGTATTTAATAATACATCATTTGACAATTTTAATTTTGATTTTTAGCAAAAATGAACAAAGCATTTGATCCTTCGTTCGTTCAAGTCTCTTTTTTTTAGCGGAGTAAAAATATATTAATCTATAGAAACAGAGGTAAAAATAACTTAATGAATTAGTAAGTAAGTGATAATAAAGGGATTGCCCCCTCTTCAATTACGTAACTTATATAATATTCATAATATGTACGGCCGTGAAAAATATTGTCAAACTTACTTAAGTATTACATGCTAATTAATCATTTGACACTTTTAATTTATTATTCATTGACAAAAAGATCCACACAATTTTTGTGCGTTTGTTAAAGACTCTTTTTTTCCCCTCAAAAGATAAAATAACTTATTAATTTATAGACAAAGATAAAAGCCATGAAATAAGTGGCGAAACGAAGACCCTTTACTCAATATTCATCCAAATAGAGTTGTCTAGTTGATATATTTTCTGTCCGTTAGGGACGTCAGTATATTACTATGACTAACTGTTCAACCTCTATTAATTCATATTATAAAAGTACAAGTTTGGTTTGGGTCAATTTTTTCCGTCATTGGGAGATAACGACAACCATCCCTACAAAATCAAAAGACTTTGACGTTACCAATCTGTTTCATTTAAGATGTTATTACGGTCGTCCAAATTTTAAACAAAAATATAAACTTACAACCTTTACCCTGAACACTAAACATAGGCTACCTCTTCAACGAAACAAGACTCTCTGATCACAACACCTCTACCCCCCAAAACCAATTATATAGATTTTGAAGCATAATTTTCATTATTGATCGTTTAGTCTCTGGAATTCTATACCTCAATGCGTTTGTCCAGCGAATTGTTAGTTAAGAATTTTTATATTTGATAAATACTAACTATAGGTCGACTGTTATTGGCTTTGATTATCGCCGTTGGAAGAATTAACTAGGGAAATTCTGCCAAGGCAAGAAAAAGTTGCTTATATAATAAGGGGAAATGATATAGTAACCTCTTATATGCTATCATAAAAGCAAAATCTTGTCTTGTGAAAATATTTATTCATAAGACAATGAGTCTAATCAAAGTGTTTAGCCCCTTTTTTTTTATACTTAAATAGTGATGGGAGGGGGGGGGAAATATATTAATTAGTAAGAGAGTGTGAATAAAGGGGTTGTCCCCCTCCCCCTGTTATACATGATCCATCCCCCCAAAGTAACGTTACTTTTATAAATAAGTTATTTCATAAAACAAACCAAACAACGGTTTGGGAAGGGGGTGTCTAGGGAAACATTCGTTGTCTCATTTTTCTTCTCTCTTCATGGTTTGTTTGTTTTTAATGATGCTGCTTGGTTTTACTTACTTACTCGGTGTTATTATTATTATTCGTTTGAGCAGGAGGAGAGTGTACCAGGTGGAAACTAAAATATGTACACACTCATACAATCCAAAATTGTGATGTTGTAAGTGACCGATTTAAAAAACCCTGAGCTACATTGATTCTATCAAATATAAGTTTTTGTGAACAATCATCATTTTTTAATTAGAATGTACACTAGACTCACAAAGTCACAAATTTAATTCGTGTGGGTCGTTGGAGTGATCAGTAAGACTGTTTATAATATAAGAGTAGAATCGGGACTCGATAGAGGGTAAACCTCTGCCCTGGGTCATTTTTCCTTATTTGGACTTTTTGCTATATAAAGCATATTTATTTAAACTTCATAAATATACCAATTTGAGCTATGTACTTCAATATGTTCTAAAGTTATGGTCGATTATACAATTTTAACGTTTTGTGTCACCTTAACCTCTTACATTGACCATATTTAATCTTTGAACCTGGATAGATCTGTAACTTTTGCCGTAATCCTTGTAAAAATACGGATAAAACCGATTCAAAGAAAGAATGTATTGATAGGAGAAACACTCTCAATTCAAATCACCTGAAATACATTACAGAGATAAGTCTCCCAATATTCCATTGGCCAATCCTCTTGATTATTCATTCTACCCACATGTTGAGATGAAGAGTTCTTTTGAAGATCATGGAAGTTTGGAGTAAATATAGGCGGTTGTTGATCAAGCATGGATTTAAACTACATCTGTAGTATTACTGTATCATGATTACTGCCGTACCAACGGCCGAAGGTCACATAATTGAATAAAAAAATAGCTCACAGTACTATTGGGGATAGCTTTGTGTAAATAATAGGAACATTTTGAGTGTCCACCCAGTATGTAGGCTGTTGCTCTTGGAACAGAAGAAAAAGAAGGAGCAACATGGGTTGACTCTCGTTCAAAAAGAACTGCTTAAAAAACAAAAATAAAGGAAAAAGAATTTCAAACTCTTAATGGTTTTGTCTGAGAAAAGATTCCTTATTATAAACATAGATTTATTGACCTTTTCACTGGAGAAGAAGAAAAAGTTTGACTTTTCTCTAATGGATTCAATCAACGTTGCATAGAAAAAAATAAGAAGAAGAAGAATGGAGCCCCCCTTCTTCAATCCCCCCTCACCCCAACCCATTAAATAGAAAAAGCCTTTTGAAATGCTACTACGGGATCTTTTTTAATGGCAACGTGAATAATTTTTTTCCATCTCCCTCTGTGAGTCTTTTATATCAATCATAAACATATATATATATCTAATTTAAAATAATTTGTTAAAAATACTTATAGAAGTTTATGGGTGTACTGACCTCCCTTTAAAATAAATAACAAATGATTTGAGGCTATAGATGTATCATATTTTATACAAGTATTTGCAAATCGCCAATAAGCACATACACACCATGACCTTCATGCAGAGCTTGGAACTGATATGCGCGGCTCGAAGTTCAGTAGCAAGTAATTAAACTGTGAATTCAGACTCAATTCGAAATAGAAGTAAAAATACTTACACATATAATTTGTATTTCCATGGCCGTCCGCAGGAGGTGGTCTGGAGCCCTCCCCAAATTAAGGATTTTTGCTTTTACAAGAAAATTAAATATATGATATTTTTTTTCAAAAAGTTTAATACTTGAAATTTAATTAAAGCAATTTTTTTCTACTAAATTTAATATTTGATATTTAATTAAAAAATTTTTTGTCATATAAGTTTACTTTTTTGTAAATACCTATAGATTTTTGAATTTTTTTTTAACAATTTAAAATTTGATTTTTTCAAAAAAAATAATTATTTCTCAATTTTTTTCCCAAAAACCAAATTCGGGTTTCATATTTACACATCTAAAAGACTCAATGTATCTCTTGATCTCGTCCCTAATGACTCATTTGTGAACTTATCTGTTTTTATGTAGGTAACAAGATCGTGTCAGACTCTAATTCCGCCTTGAATTCTCAATCCTGTCGACTCTGATAAGCCTAATTTGTAATAAGTTTTTTTTTTTGAGACTGTTGGCATTCTTTCCAATATGACATAAGTATGTTCGTTTAAATGGAAAATAGTTACCTAAAGATTATGGTATTTAATGCGTCAATGCAAGTAAGAATCTTGAATATATTAAAAACTGCCCAATCATTCAGTAACATATTTCGTCCAAATATTTGGATTCAGTTTCAAATTTTCTGGAATGTGTTGTAAATTGGTTCGTAGAAATACTAGATTTACATTCTTTGGTTCATGGATTCTCAAAAAAAATTCAGTTAAGTACTCCAAGCCAGCCCGAATAATTTTTAGTGGAAAAAATAACATATAACACTGTGTCAACACTATCTGTTTTATTAAAAGTAACTCAATGTTAGTCTTTCCTTGACTCCCATTTCCCCAATAGATGGCAGAAGAGTCTTCTATCTTCAGATCCTAAATCTGAGGACAGAAGACTTTTGAATTGATGAAACTGTAGGTCCTCTGAATTTGTCATAAAAACATCAATTGTTTATAAAGCCAAATAAGATATATACGATATATATTAAAAACATTGTACATATGTTGCAAAAAATATTATTTTTTTCATTAATTTGCAATATATATATAAGATATTAAATTTTCACTTGATATATAATTTTTTTATAATATATAATAGAGTAATAAAAAAATGAAAAATACTCTAATGGCGTCCTAAGGAATCGAGTTTACTTTTTTTTAGTACCGACAAGAAGGAGTGGACAGGATGGGAACGGAGTGGACTGTAGTAAATAAGGTCTGAGACAACACTAATTCTGACCGGATACCTTTATTAACAAGCAGTCAGAATTATCAGATTTAAAAAAATTAAAACAATGTTTATTTGTAAAAAAAAAAATCGGTCACGGTCAGAATCGATGATTTTTGAGTTGGAAATTGAGAACTATTTTATTTTTTAATTTAACTGACTGACTGTCTTAGCTTATGTTTATTATAAAAAAGAGAATTTTTTCTATATAACACCTCAAAAAATTTGATATGTAAATTTTCAAAAACCACGTAGTTTTTACACTTTTTCGATGAAACAATAAGTTTTCAACACTCTAAGGTCATAAGTAATAAATTAGCATTTTTTTCTCATGTTTAATAATCAATTGCTTATATATTCGCTATTGTATCCATGAAGTTTTTGATGCAAAAAATTGTTAAACTGCCCAAATAGAGGATTCAAAAACTCATTTATCAAATATACACCTATGGTGTTATAGTGCTAAATGCAATTTGTATAGCCTTCGATAAGATTAATTAGTATAATTTATTGATAGAAATTGAAAATAATTATTATTTGAAAATACGAATATAATTCAGATAAGTCCGACAACTGTTATAGAAAATCAATAAAAAAATGATTAGAGATTATTATAAAAAATATTCATCCTCAAAAAAATCATTTTATGGTGGGTTACCACATATATCAAGCGTGTACACGTACATATATACGTACAGGCAGTGTTTTTCGAAAAACTTTGCATATTGTAATCTTTAAGCCATGGCAAATCTCCCTATCAAAATTATGAGGTTTTGATATTTAGATTTTGTATTTAAGAGTGAAAATACTATGATAAATTAAATTTTGAAAACACAAAAATTACTAACGCGCCATTTTCTCTCCCCAGACAAGAAACATTAAAAATGAAAAAAAACCTCTTAATTTTGACAGGGAAAGTTGTTGAAGTTTGAAGATTATAATATATAAAGTTCATAGAAATAAATTCTGTTTTTAGACGCATGATAGACGGGATAACACAATTTTTCCTCTAAAAATCCATTTTTATGCTATATATAGAAGAAAATTGGATAAAATCATAGATTTTTGTCCTCTAAAATTTGAATATAGAGACATCCAACCATTTTTTATTTGACAGTAAAATAATGACTAATAAATGGTACCACTTAACCAGGATTTTTTTTTTTTTAGTTTAACTTGGTTTTAAGAACAAAAGATATCTGTTTTATTTAATTTCGTCTGGGGTCGGAAAAAATAAATTTCATTGTTTAGCAAAATTCAGCATATTTTATATACATATATGAAGTTGTACAGGAGCCCCTCTGCCTCTCTGTTTGTTAATGCGTTTATTTAACATGATTGAAGTTTGTATTAATAGATGTATGAGTAATGTTTAAGTAGACATAGTTGTATTGTTGTACAAAAAAAAAATATATAAATATATCTAAGTAAATTGGTCACTAATCCTTGATGTTTGTCCCATAAAATTTGCACTATATTAGACAATTTTAGGGAATATTTTAGGGTGTAGGTTTTTATAAAGAGCCCATTGTTATCATAGAGAATATATGAAATAACCAAGTTTTATTTCAGGTTGTTATCATTGCGTGATATGAAGTGAGTTGTTGGTGGGTGAATTTATTAAGTAACTTCTTTTTCTTTTTTTTTTGCCTTTTGTACTATTGTAAGATTTTCAAGTTTAATATATATACCATAAAGTTCCCCCTAAATAACGGACATGAAATCATGCGATAACTGCGCCCTAAAGCAATATACTGGGTCTGGATTTTCAATCCTTACAAATGAATGGAATAATTTCAATCAGATGTAATTCTGAGACAACATTTCCAAAATAACTAATTGACTTAATGTAACATCTTTCAGCCTCAATGACAACCGTTAGTCTCTTCCTTAAGGAATGACAGCATTTCTTTATGGAGTTGACTTCCATGGTAGCCCAGCACTCGTCAACGGGAGCACTCAAGGCGTTGATATTGGGGTGAAGAATCTTACATGATTGTACTCAGTATACAGCCAGAAGCCACAGTCCCATGGATTCCGATCGGAACCGTATGGGGGTCACATATCCTTGCACCAGAATTCCGTGTTATTCTTGAGAAAGTTCTGGATAGCTTTTGCCGTGTGGGGAGAGGCTCTGCCCTACTGTAGCGCCACATTTCTTCCAAGATTATTCATCATGTTCCTCACTGCCTTCTCATCATCACCAAGATCTTTTGCATGAGTTCTAATTATCTTAATTGAGTCTGTCTCTTGGTCAATTCAAGATCAAAAAAATTCTTCCTGCCGCCTTCTAGTTCATTTTCTGTGCTGTTGTCGCCTCCATCCTCCTCTGGACAGCATACACAGTGGGTCTACATACGCCCACTTAACGGGCCGGCACTGCCACACTCATTACCTCACGAAGAAGTGCTGAGATATAAATTCTGTTGTCTCTTTCCGTGCTCATCGTAGACTGGTGAGAAAAATGAAAATAATATAAACTGTCACTAATTCATCAAACAATCCTTTGTATTGTATACTTTTAGAAATAAGTGTCACAAAACACCTCAAGAAAAAAAGTTAACTTTTTGAAAATATTAAGAATCTGCAACAGGTTCACTATTTATCTAAAGTCGCAAATATACCGTGTTCCAACTACCCAAGGTTTCTCAAAATATCGAAAATATTCCCTAGGGTTCTTTATAAATTGCACCAGTTCTCTCAATTAGGTTATCATCCATTTATTCTCAAACCAAATGCCAATCAGTCTTTAACAATTCCAAAAACCACAGACTTGTTTTCTTTTTTTTAGGTCTCAAACTATTTTGTTAATGGAATGACAAAAGAATAACAAAAAATGCACTTTTATAAATAATTTTGACAATGCAACAACCTTTCAAGTGAAAATTTTTCTCTCTTCTCAGAAATTCCTACATAAGTATTAACAATTGGTGATGGCTTTTGTGGTTCTCCAGCCAATATTATTAATAATAAAAACATGAAATAATGAGACTCTAATGGTTGAATCACGTAAAAGCAATTATAAAACATTTGTTTATAAGATGGGTGGGGGGAGCAAGTGAATGGTGGTGAGAAGAACATTTGGGCTACCCAAAAAAATATCCTGAATGCAATTATTATAATTTATGATAATAAAAACACAAGTTAAATTATGTAATTATACGAATATATTTCTATATGCCTTTATATACATAAGTGGTTGTCGGCTGTCTTTTTTCTTCTTTACAGGCCCTACTTAACATTCTTTTCTTTTGATTTGTTGTAATATGTTCATAGTCAATGAAATCTCTACTTAAATAAAGTGCCACTATTAAATAAGAAAACCGTTGAGATATACAATAATAGCATTTTATTTTGAATTTGATCAATCCGGGATTCTTCTTTTCATCATGGGACAGAGGAGACGAGGGAGCAATTGCCCGTTCCCAATTCTGAAGCCACTATAAATATTAACTCATTATTTATAATATTTTTTCCCACTAATGTACATGTCTTTGGCAATCAAAAAAGTGCTCACATGATGGTCAGACTTGATCGTCATGTATGGTATTGCATCCATTTTTTGGAAATTATTCTTCCAGAGCGTGGTGCATCTTTGACATCAAAAATTACGGGAACAGAATCGACAAAAACAATGGGGCTCTCCTCCAGCCCTGACCTCAAACTCCTATTTGTAGTTTAAGGCATTTGGTAGAAGAATGTTTGCCGCACTTCTCATTCAAATTTGGTTTCGGTCCGATCTTCTATCACGACAGCGTTGTACACCATATATACGACCTCACCTTCAAGAACCGCCAAACTGATTGCCGGCGCGTCGAAGATGTTATTGCTAGTGAAGTGGGCCGTCATCATATGAGGAGATAAAGAGCTATAAGTGGAACGAGGAACTTTCGAGGTCATCTGTAGTCATGGCATTTGTTAATAATGGAGGTGAAATCTCCAATTCAACGATTGCTTCAACCTTAGGAGTGAATTTACGGACTGTTCAGCGTATCCGTAAGAAGCTAGAGGACACCTGGGATGTTGATGCCACCATAAAGAGGGCACCCAAGGAGGAGGGCGCCGACAGGAAGGTCAGGGACACTGACTTTGTCGACAAGGTAAAGAAGATGGGTGAGGATTACCCTAACAGGTCCATGAAGGCCATGGCGAGGGATCTGGGCTGCCATGAGATGTGGAAACATGACTCAGCACCCTGCCATGTGTCCAAAATCTCCATGCAGTGGTTAACCGAGAACTGTTATGACGTCGTAACCAAGGATTTGTGGCCTCCTAACTCTCCCGACCTTAATCCTTTGGACTATTTTGTCTGGGGCTATGTCCAGAGACATACCAACAGACATCCCCATAGCACCAAGGCCAGCCAGATGGACTCCATCAAGAAGGTATTCGGCAACATGGACAATGAGATGGTAAGAAGAGCCAACGGTGATTATATCGAATGAATGGCTACTCTATCCCAATATGCTCGTCATAGTTTTGATTTTCAATAAAAAAGTTAGAAAATGTATATTTTGTGTTGTTTTTTGTAGAAAAATATTTGGGCGACATTTTGATCCCCGCTCCCTGTAGAAGATTATTTCCTCGGGAATGGTCGTAGGTGTAAAACACCGGTTCATGCCGGTAAAAAGGGATTCAGATACATAAACCCTTAATATACGTGTATAATTTATATGCCACTCAAAAGTACAATCGAGCCTTCATATCACAAATCTTACAAAGAATGAGTAAGCAACTCTTTGTAATAATTTTGCATTTTCTCTCCCTCTATTCCATTTGCATAAAAAACACCTTTTTTCCCATCCTTTATTAAAGCATATGCATTTATGATAATGCATGAAATTTATTCGTAGGAGTTCAAAAATTCCCTTCAATCAAAATAAACACACACCTCTTTTCAAAGCATTCACAGAGAGTTGAATAATAATTAATCCATGATGGATCCTATTTATTGTTTATGATTTGATCTATAGCTCATAGTAAGGAATATTCTATTCATGAAAAATGTACTCATTCAAATGTTGGTTAATTAAGGATGATTTTTTAGAGTAGAATAGATATGAATAATGATGAAAATTTCGTGTTTAATGTGCATTATTTTTTTTGGGATGATTGTGTCATGGCCACGAATCTGAATCTTCCTATGGCTATTAAGGAGGAGACCATCATCAGTAATGTGCAGAATATAATTTATTTTTGTAGATTCAACAAGAAACCCATTACAACAAATTTGGACGTTTTTGCAAATTTCTTCGACAACGGTGGTTAATTCGGACTTTTTAATATTTGAATTTAAAAAAAACTGTGGGTTTCAGTGTCGTTTTGTCTTGTTTTTTTTATTATTTTTTGCTCATATCCTATTTGTTTAGGGATTGTATTTTCTTTAGTTAAATTTTTGTTTATGACATTCTTAAAAATGAAGACTTTCCAATTAGCCTTTTAAAATATAAATAAATATCACTGTTTATCATTGTCTTTAATGACGTCAGTGAACATGCTCAATACAAATTTCTTATTTGAATAAAGCCTTGTCCTCTGTCGTCATAAATTGCATCACAATTGAAGGAGACAACATTTCAAGGGCACAAATTTGATGTTTTTACAACAAAAAATGTGCGAATTTCAAATAAATCTGTATAAAACATTATCAAATGGCTTCAAGAATAAATAAAAAACTCCATATCTGCATTGAATACCATTTGATACCACAATAATTATTACTGATATTTGAATTAAATCAAAGTAATATGCACTAAAAATGCCTATATTTGTATTTCTATTTATTTTTTTGATCAATAAGAGACGAGAAAAGTTGTTTAATTTATGTAAATATCTTACTATTTTAATGTAATAGTTAATTTCCATCTACAATTGAAAAAAAAAGATTTTATAGGTAACATATATATTTTGAATAGATAATATTGATTAGGTAAGGTATAGAGTAAACCTAAGGAATAAAAAGCTATAATTATGATTTCTAGGATAATTGCAGGAGTGTCCACAAGGGCTGGGCTGGAGGAGCTGTACCCCCAATCCAAATATCCCAATTTCCAAAAAATTGAAAGCTTCCTTTTTTTCCCCCGAAAAGTAGAATTTTCTTTGAATAGCTGTGGATTTTTTAATATTTATAGTTTAATTTTTCAAATTTTTTTGAACACCTGTAGATTTTCAAAAAAAAGTTCTAACCCTTTAATACTTGAAATTTTATTTTGCCAATTTCTTTCAAAAAATTTAATATTTGAAATTATTTCAATTTCTTTTCCAAAAATTTGATTTTTCAATATTTTTTTCCAAAAATTTGATGTTTTAAATTTTTTCCCAAAAAATTAATTTTTTGTAATATTTTTTTATATTAAATATTAAATTTTTTGGCAAATATTCCGCTTACGATAATTTTGATCGTAAGTAAGGCCTTAGTCTTTTATTTGTTGGTCCAATTTTGATATCTAATCCATCTCTATTGTTATTTTGAGAAAATACTTAAAGCATATCCTTTTTGATGAGGTTATGTGTATTACATAAAATAATATTATAATTTTCTAACTACTGTTGCATATCTTAGTCATTGAAATAAAGAAGAATTCAATAAATCAAAACGAAAAACAAAGGAAGGAATGTCTTTTAAGCAATTTAGTCAATTAAATTCGCAATACCTCAAACGAAAATGGCTTAATAAACAAATTAATCCTACACAAAACATTATTAAGATAAATACAGAGTTGCATATAATCAGATTAATGAAAAAAACAAGTTTTCAAAGTTATAAAACTTGGTTGTTTAAGCACCCAGAATGACCAATATCAACAAACCATACATCAACGCTTTATTAAACCCATCTTGTAATTAATATTGGCTGGATTTATTTATTTAATGTCATCGGAAAAATAATCAATGTTATTTTACTTTCTGAAGACGTTCATTAAATGATTGATTTAATTCAATTCTCTCTTTTATTTCATAACTATTGTTCAACTAGAAAAGTAGCCTAAAGTCGGTCAAAAAAAGGGAAAAAAAAACCCAATAACTTTCCATATATAGTATCAAAATTATAAAAAAAAAAAT
Source organism: Lepeophtheirus salmonis (assembly GCF_016086655.4). Classification (NCBI taxonomy): domain Eukaryota; kingdom Metazoa; phylum Arthropoda; class Copepoda; order Siphonostomatoida; family Caligidae; genus Lepeophtheirus; species Lepeophtheirus salmonis. The sequence goes on from NC_052134.2 coordinate 46,760,950, forward strand.
CCTCTCAGCAAATATTCAATTATTATGTGCAAATTTACTTAAAGAACAACGTTAAAAAGAGAAATAAAATTAATAGAAGAGTCATAGTGGTTTCAACCTGTCATCCTCAATAATTATACAGCAGCCATAAGAGTGTTGGAGAGCACAAAGGGCCTAATATAATAATAATAACAATACAGTAATTATTACTGAGGCACTAATAGAAGAGATTATGAAGAACAAATATTAAGCCCATATTAATAGTATAAATAAAAGTTGCAAGAGGTATTTTTAATTGCGTAGGCATTTTATAATTATTGTTGTTAAGAGGATGATTAAACATTGCATATTTTTCTTTCTTCTGATTAGAGTTGGAATGATATTTTCAAGTCAATGTGATCTTTCACTTAAAAGGCAGTATGAGAATAGTCGTACATAGAATCAGCCGATAACTACGACATGAGTAGAAGAATCCAGAGCTTAACAAAAAAACAATTCACATTGCCTTTTTTTAAATTATTATATTTTTTTATTCAGTTTATGGAGCAAAGTCCCCTTTGCAATTTTCAAGCCATTGATGAGATTGATGGGTATTTGTTTCCATCAAGAAGTACTGTAGAATTGTTACAAAGTCCAAAGGAACTGAATGGTTTTAACTAGTGATGGGACGATTTCAAAATAAATAAATTTTTATGGCAATTCCGATTCTTTAATATTTTAAATAATAGATAAAAATACAATTTGCTATCAGGGCCGTCAACAGGATTATATTATATATATAGTATTTTGAAAATAAAATTTTTTATAAAAAATTTCAAATATACAATTTGATATTTTTTTTTTTTCAAAAATCCACAACTATTTAAAAAAAGTTAAATTTCTGTAAAAAAAAAACTCAAAAACCCATCACTATCCTTAAAAAAAAAAAAAAAATCAAAAATCCACAGCTGTTTTCTAAAAAAATATTCGGAAAACAAGTTGGAAAATTATATTTCTAATATAATATTTTATGAAAAAAAATTAAAATATTAAATTTTTCGGAAAAAAATTTCAAAATTTAAATTAAATTTCAAATACTAACTCTTTTGTATAAAAATTTAATTTAATTTCATATACTACATTTTTGGATAAAAATTTGGAAAATTAAATTAAATTTCAATTATTAAATTTAAAAAAATAAAACAATACAAAATTTTCTTTTAGAAAACTAATAAGTAGTTACATACCAGTAATAAATATGAATCAGAATTGCAAATTATTTATTATTATATTCGGATTAAGGAAACTGCTATTTTTCCCATAAAAAGTTGATTATATCTGGATTTGTGATATATCCGGAGAATATTAAGAAACCCACAATATTTGGACACTTATTTAAATAAAGATCCCTCCCTATCTTTTGAGGTAACTAGAGTTTGATTAAACTCTTTTTTTGACAGATCATTGAGAGTATTTCGCTCAGAGGCGTCCGCAGGATTAAATTAGGGGGAGGGGGCGTGTGACTTGGCTTTTTGAATTTTTTTTCAAAATATTCAAAAATCCTATTTTTAAAAAATTAAAAAAAAAACAATAGTTATTTACAGTTATTTTTGGAAAAAAACATTATAAATTAAATTTAAAAAATCCACATCTAATAACAGAAAATAAAATTTTTTGGATAAAAATTTGAAAAATTAATTTTTTGGAAAAAAATAGGAAAAATTACATTTCAAAAATCCATACCTACTTACAGAAAATTAATTTTTTTGGAAAAAAAAAATGAAAAATTAGTTGTTTTTTTGAAAAAAAATTCAAAAATTTAACTTCAAATATTAAATTTTTTTTTTTTTTTAAATTTCAAATATTTAATTTCCTTTTTTTTGGAAGCAAATTTAAAAATTCCATAGCTATTAATAAAAATTAAAATTTTGGGGAAACAAATTTGAAAAACTAAATGAAATATCAACTATTAAACTTTTTGAAAAAAAAAAATCAATATTATATTTTCTAGTAAAAATCAACCTTTTATTTGGTTGTGGGGCTACAGCCCCTCCATCCGTCCCCCTGCGGATACCTCTGTACCTTATTCTTAAGTTACAGTTGTTTTCAGGGGGCATTCATGATATGTATCCGTATTGGTTGAAAAGTAATGTGATGTGAATTTATAAAGAAGTATGCCGAACAAAAATATTAGTACCCATAAAAAAGAAAAAAATCCTTTTAGGAATTTTTCATTTTCATAAATTCCAATGACCTTGATATTAAAATAGGGACGAAAAAGCTGACCTTATGCAATTCTTTTACTCTGTGTTTTTTCTATTCAAAGTATTTTATGTCGCAAAAAATTACGATCATGGAGAGAACTTAGACTATAAGCTATACTATTCAAATTAATTCTCGTTAAAATGTTTTATAACAATGCTATACGTACAAAAGACATGACAACTTCTGCCTTAGTCATTCAATCAAGAGATATATTGACTTTGGTATGCAATAAATATCCCCCCACCAACCTCCCCCCCCCCCACCTAAAATGTTGTCTTTTTTTTAATGAAGTGCAGACATTAACTATGCTTGGAATTTAACTTATCCGTGGGGTAAAATCTACCATCTGTTCTCATACTTCCTTTCATAGTGACTTTATAATAAATATATATTATCTATCTATAAAAAATCCATTAGTGATAGCGTCACAACCAATCAGTGCAAAAAAAAAAAAAGATCCTGGAACCAACTGCTCCCATATTCTGATATATCTTATATTTCTATCTTAATTATTCTAAAAGATATTTAAGCTTTATTTTATATTTTCCATTTCTGTTTGCTCACAATGGAAGGGACTTCTCTATGTGTTTATCATTTCCAATTCAATCCATGCCAATTACATTTTCCTCTCTCTCTTTAATTCATTTTCATTGTTGTCAAGAGACAGAGAGAGAGATTGGTAAAAGTACCCGTAGAATGGTAAATCAAATACTCATCCTTTTCTTCTACATCAATTTTGCCAATCATTTTGGTAGACATTTTAGAAAATTGTCGTCATTGAATGACGATTCTACTATCATCAGTGGGTTTATTTACTTAACTTCATTTCTCTTTTCTTTTTTAAATACTTCATTGTTATGTGAAAAAAGGAGCCCCAGTTCGTTGTGTGAGTGCAAATGACGTAATGGATTTTTTGTGCCATGTTGTACGTACATACAATGTATATGAAGGAATGCCTGGGATTTGTAGATAATTGATTAGCAAGTAGCTTAGATTAAAATAGGACAGATCCACATTTACTCGGATTTGGGTCAGTTTGTATCTTTAGGCGTAAATATTCGAGAAAACTTCAGGTACCCAAACTTTAGGATCCGAAACAAAAAATAAACGTGTAGTTGTCTCCAATTTTATGAGCCTTTTATCTGAAGTTTGGATTAAATAAAATATAATCCGGATTAAGGTTACATTTTTCCTTCTTAACTTCTGATGTCGAAACAATTGATAGCCCAATAGTATTATTATTAGACCACAAAGGTTGGATCTATTGTTATAATGACACTAGACAATTCATTAACTTTATTGTATCTCGAAATCTCTCCAGAAGAAAAAAGGCCGAAAATCAGTAGCCATTTCTTCCTAATATAGAATAATTATTTAATAATCGTTCATATCTAAACAAAAACTAGCTAGAATCTAACCAATCAAAGTAAAAACACAGATTAAGCGAAAAGAAACATCGACTGCTAAAAACCAAATACACAGTACACTTTAATAATAGTGATGTAACACTTTGAAAAATATTTATATAGATGAACCTCCCAGCACTTAACCAAGTTAAAAATTGAGTGTACGTTTGATAAAGATAATCTTTGTTTATTACTAGGATTAAATATTAAGCAATATTATAAGCTTTTTAAAAGTAAGAAAATCCCTCAGATCTTTTTAAGATAAGTCAAAGTTCCAGTATCTGAAGCCTGTTTGGATCCCGAATAGTACAAATTTACCTTTATCGTAGACGAGTTCTTCGTATTCGGATCAAAGATCCGTGCTATCTTTATTAAAAAATAATATTAGTTTTTTTATTGGCAATCTGATTTTTTGTTTCTTTTTTCAAAAGTGTTATAATTATGATTTAATTCTTGAAGATTAATTAATAATACTTGTGTGTCTTCATGCAAGACGCAAATTAACAATGAGGGTTTGCTCAGGAGTTAAAAGTGTAAGTCTTTATCGGACTGGGAGTTGAATTGAGTATCAAGTTTGGCTTAATTCCAGCCTATATGCCCTTTCTATATACGGAGTGCATTTTGTATTAATTTCCTTCATCCCACAGCTGCTTGCAACTGATCTAATAAAGCGTAACGGTAGCTAAACTTCTCTTTCTTCCAAACATTCTTCAAATTTTCAGGGGGTGACCTCCTTTAATTTTTTATTTACAACATACCGGAAGGACATATTTTATACATCACTGGTCATAACCTATTAAAACTACTAACTGCAGAGACACACAGATCTATAGTTATTTTTTATGGAATCTGACTTGCATCAGAATTGAAATATTTCGGCTTGGACTTAACTTGGAATCACAAAAAGTGAATTCCAATACATTTTCTTATCATGAAAAATAGCAAGTTTTTTTAAAGAAGGAAGCTTTGGATCATTTTTGGACAAAATGACCCTGTTTTTTTATTAATATAATGTTGGTCATTAATTGGTATTTTCCATAGCTTAGTCACTCTTCCAAAAAAGCGAACTAATCAGAAATAAAAAGATGTTAACGTGATAATTCTTTAGTCTCTTAAAATCAGAATCAATTTGTAGAATCACAGGATTTAGTAACCATTTCACTATAGGCAATAGTCATTGTACCGTAATACTAGGACAATGATATTAGAACTATTCAGATTTTTATTACTTTATAGACACAAAATTTGTAGTAAGTTTATGATTAAGAAAATAAGCTCGAGTTCGTTTCTCCAATGTTTGCATGCGATATAAGAACAACTCTGATTCGAATGTTTCTCATAATCTAATATACGCTATTAATTTTTGTAGAACTTAATTAATTCTAAAGCGATCTTGAACTAACCGAACATATGAATGTATATGAAATGCACATATTCATGTACAAATAGACATAAATTATATTTTAATGTAAAAATAAAATAAAAGCATTAATATTGAGTTTTATAAACAAGTTGCTTTATACAAAACGTAAAACCAAACATACTAGTATAATATAGTACAAAAAACCATCTTATTTAATACTCATTGACACATACTATTACAAATGAATTTTGATTGTATGGAATGTGACGTAACTATTGTCCATGGTCATTAAAATCAATTACTCTCTCCAAAAGTTGTCATTTACCAATAGTTTATCTTATAAAAGGATCCAAGTCAAGACATATGATGCAAAAACAAGTTCAATAGATGGCACAGATATGATAAATTATTTCAACTGTAGATGGTTGATTTTCTTTTTTTTGCAAAAGGGTTTGTTTTTTAAATTCAATCGAGATGAACTTACATTAATGACAATTCGGGGGACAACTGGGCTTAAGAAATATTTGTAGATAAGTTAGAACTGAGCATCCTTGATTTGACAAAATGTTACAAGACAAAGAAATGATTCAAAACAAACATTTTTTTGTAAAAAAAGAAGCCAAAAATCAGTGCTGACCATATATGTACAATATAATCAATCTTCCCGTTAAAAAAAATACTTTTGACATTTTTTCCCCTCTCTATAAAATGTTTGAGCCTCACTGCAATAACGTAAAACTGTTAAGGATATAAAAAATATATAATATATAAATCTGCGAATAAGATCAAAAAAATGAAACCCAAGATGATACCCATTTGAGCACATTCCTTTAAAAGAAAAATAATGAAGAAGAAGAAAAAGCCGCTTTGTTTGAGTTTGCCGTGAGGCATCTTTTAATAAAAATGTTACGCAATAAGTCGGCCCATTTAATAGGTATGGCCCATATGTTATAGGTATATGTATATATATATATATGTACATATAACAAACCAAATCAAATTTCATTATGGAAAGAGATGAGTCCAAAACGAATGATTGTGACAAATGTATAAGAAAATAAGTGACGAGTAGGTTTAAACTGTTTGTTGTGTGCATAAATGATGGGTGTTTTATGCCCATAATATGTAGGTAATATATGCGGAAAAGAAATAATAAGCGTGATTCACCATTTTCCATTGTTGTGAGCCAATAAGTTTGGAGAAATGAAGGGTATAAACACGGGTTAAATAGACGATTTGTGTTGAGGTTGTCGAATGAGACTAGGTTTTTGTTGACGTGAGTCGATTGAGCCAAGTCATGAAGGAAGGACTCGAGTCGAAAAAATAGAAAAGGCAAAATAAAGATTAAAAAAATGATCAAGTGTGCATGTTCATTTATTGATTTACTAGCGGTAGTAAACTGGCATTTCCCGGAGCTATTAGGCATCGACAAAATTAAAAATTTTGCCTTAATAATATAAAAGTTAACTCCCCAACAAACCCTGGCGTTACTCTTCGTTTTTCATGAGTTTACTCACATGTACCTGCCCACTCAATCCTTTGACGTTTTCTCTCAAAAAATAGGTTCAGAAAAAAATTTAGTATGATGGATGAGCTCGTTGTTAGACTTCATACAAAGGTACATTTATTTTTTTAGAATTTTATATAAAGTAATTACTTTTATTTCTTTTTTTCAGTGTCCTTTCGCAAGTTTTAGGATCTGAGTCCTAGTCAGGTCTCGAGGGTTTGGTTGGGGGATCAAGTCGAAACGCAAGTAGGGAATGAGCAAACTAAAAAACTATATATCATCTGCAAGGTGGTGTGACAGTATGTAACTTGTTTTTTAAACTCGTTGTTTTAAAAGAAATAGTGCATGTTGAGAAGAATTTACGCCGCACCCTCTATGTGAGTTACATATAATCATATTTTTTTATTAAATAGTATTATCATTTAAGGAGTTGTAGTATTTTACCGCATGACGGCGCCACACCATGTTGTTTTGTTTACAAACTAATATACGTCGTAAGTAAACAACGTTCACATTCCTTTGAAAGTTGTTGTTTTTGTAAAGAAAGGTCGGATCCACATTTTCTCAGATCCGTTCAGATCTCTAAAGGTATGTACTCGAGTAAATTAAAAATATCCGAACTAATAGATCCAGATCTGAACAGAAAATTACGCGGATAATTTATCGAATTTTATGGGCATATTTCCCGATATTCGGACATCATAAAATACATTCTGGTAACATGTTACATTTTTATTGATTACGGATACTTAAACTATATTATTTTATTTTCTAGATTATTGTTATAATAGCATTAGACCAGTTGTAACCTTTAGTGTATCTTACAATATATTTTCAATATAAAAAGAAACAGAAAAAACGCCCAAAATCTGTTTATAGTTAGATACTTTTTGCAACTATAAAATTATTTTTCAATAATGGTTTATAATTGTTTATAGCTTAAAATGTACTAATTCGCATCCAACTGATGAATGTTACGGGCTATAGGAAAATAAGATGAAATATCGACAGGTGACAACCAAATGCAGTATACATTTTTGTAAAATAACCACGCGATGCAACTGTTTATGTCGATGTGGCTCCAAGCACTAACCAAGATAAAAATAGATGCTACGTACAATGTAGGTAATACCTTTTTTCCATATAACAAGGTTATAGTATTAAACAAGGTTGTGCCCGCTTCAGGTCCTGCAGTTCCTTTCATTTCAACACTTTCGGTCTTAGTCTTAGTCTGTTTTATAGAGGCTCAGTTTGGTAACAGGCATTTAAGACAAGGGGGATTGCTAACAAAATTGGGCCCATGAAATGATATTAGACACAAACCGGGTTGCAGTTAACTGATACGTAGTCCCCCAAGTTCCAGAAGGGACCCCAAAAACTGAGGTTGCTTAAGAAAATAGTCTACACATACATAGTACACATGTTTCTTATAGAGGGGGCTTCAGCAAAAAATGTATAAGTTGTGGGTTGTCTCGGTGTAGTAAAGTTTGGGTGGGAAACCCTAGCTTAGGAAATGTTATAGTTATCATATTTTAGGGCCCTGACAAGCTTAGTATCGGACCTGGATCCATACACTACCCCGTCCCTTCCCTCTTTTATTTACACCGTGTGGTGTGTAAACCCACTTTTTCAGATCCATAAGAATCCCTTAGCTATTCGGAATTCAGATATAACTGTATCCCCCTGGTGGAGTAAAAAAAAATCACTTGACACCGGTGTAATTGAACATTAAAAAACTCAGAAAATACTCATTTATTATAGTTTATTTATTTTTATAATATATATTATATTTTATTTATATATTCTATATAGGAACAAGAGCACCAGAACTGAGACCGATAAGCAATATATTGCGGTCTTGGTTCAACTTTGTCGGATCCGGTTGTAGCAGCTCAAGAACCGGAACCGCTATAAATAAATTTGAAAAATTACATTTTCTGGAAAAAATTGAAAAATTATATATTTTGGAAAAAAATGTAAAATTATATTTCAAATATTAAATTTTTTGAAAAAAAATTCAAAGATTAAATTGTCTAGTTATAAGCAAAAAAATTCTTAATTGGGAGTGGGGGATACAGCCCCTCCAGCCCAACCCCTGCGGATGTTCTTGCAGCTCAAAAACGTTCTTCAAATTGTCAGGATTTCCATGTTGATTTTCGGTTTCTATTATTTAACATGCCCAAAATAAACACAATTATCATCCCTATTAATACTTCTCCATATGTAATAGAAGTAACTCATATTCTAATAAAATTCCAGATTTTTACATATTTCACAGGCTCAAAAAAAAAAAAAAAAAAAACAACAAACAAATTATTTTTCATGACAAGAGTGAGAATTATGAATGTGTAATATGATTTCTCAAAGCTGTTTATACTTTGTGAATCGTCTTACAAAATATAATGTATAGCATGTATTTGATAAAAAAATATGAGGGTTCAAGAATGGAAGATAAAAAACAACTCAATTAGAAGAATATCTCAGAGCTTAATTATCATTTTCTCCAATTGTGAAAAAGAAAAAGTGAAAAATGGAACAAAAATTTTCTTCGTTCGTTTCATCAAGATTTTCGTTCACTTTTTTTTTCACACACAAGACCAATAAAAAATCCAATAAAATATTATTATTTAATCTCTATAAATAAAGTCGGAAGGAACAAAGCCTCAATAGACGTAATAAACGGGCATATTACATACACAAAAAGAAAATAAGGAAAGAAACTTCTTCAGGGGGGCAGAGTAATATTCTTTGAACTAATATATATGTATTTGCTTTTATTTTTAGGTTGTTCATTCCAAGTCTTTAGAAATCTATACTTACAAAGGTGTACCCATAAAGACCCTCTTCTTTTGATCAAAGAGACCCATAAATTCATGTGTAATATGTACATATATGACTTTAAATAAGTGCAAGAATATGAATCTGGCTTGGATATTGAGTGGAGAATGAGCGTCTTGAGCTATTATGTGTCGATAAACAGACAAACTCTCCTATACATATAAGATCAAATTGTTTGAGTTTTTGGTAAGAAATTGAGAATTTTTTGGATTAATGTTTTCATAACTTTTTCGATGAGGCAATTCGCATTTGCAACATTGTAATGATATATATAAAAAAGTTTAGCCTACAAACTCGCCCGAACGGATTTTTTTTTTTTTGCATGGGGCACGATCGAACGACAAACCAACCGACCCCCTAACAGCACCAAATACGAACTTATCAGAACAGTCAAAAAAGAATTGCAGGATCTGCCAAGGGACCAAGTGGCGAGGGCCTGCTTGTGCTTTCGCCCTCGTATAGAGACTGTAATTGAGGTGGAGGTCAATTAATTGAATAAAATAATTCAAAATCCATCAAGCTTTTATATTCTTGTTTTATTTTTTTTAATCTGATAACGTTTTGGAGAGAAAATTGTGGATAGCTTGCGCACCCTGTAAAGCTATGCGGTGAAACGACACCCACTGGATCATTTTTTTGTCCAAATTAAATTAGCTACAATAATACTTTTTTGTCTCCCAGGGGCACTAAGTGTAAAATGAAATACTCCCAAACTACTTATGATGTTAAATGATCAAGCGTATCTATGAAAATCTCTGAATTTCTGGAATACAGTTACTTTTGGAAAATTCATCTTACCGAATTTTTAAAGCTAAACCAAATGGTTCAACTGAGCCAATGTTCAGGACTGTCAAATGTATTTATAGTATGTTGATGGTGCTATTAAAATAACAAGAAAATTTGAACTATCTTTACGATGGAAGATGTCAACTAAATGTTGTGTGTACTCTAAACTCAGATATTGCTCCACTTGTTAACAAATCAGATTGCCTGACGAATAAAATGGCGTGTGTATTCTATTAATCTTTTTTCGGAACAAACAGTAAAACGTCCTTTCATCTCTTTTAGATAAAAAGTATACTATACAAGTACTTTCTACCTGCGAAAATGTATGCATACACCCACCTTAACACTTTTAACGCATATTTGGAACGACACAACTTTTAAAATGGTTACCAAGAAAGCCTTAAGGGAATTATAAATAGGTTTTTTACGTAAAAGCGAAAGATGGTTTAAATACAGAATATTATTTAGGACGCTCAAAGTTGCTGAACATGATGAACGTGGGATTTGCTCCTTCTGTCAATGTATAGAGGAAACAACCAATTACATTTTCTGGGAGTGCAAATGTTAATCAAAAACTTATGAGGTATGTTATTAAAATAGTTTGTCACTTATTCAATCAACAGCTTGGCAAAGAAGACTTCCTCTCAATTACGATTAATGAAAAAGTTTATGCAATTATTATAATAAACAAAAAAAAACATATTGTCTATGAATTACGTATTATAAAAGAAAACACATTATATGGAAGTTTACAAACTATTAATCGCTAAGCGAATGTTCTTATTAAAATTTTGTCTATTTTTTAAATCAACACCAATATTATTTATACTTATTATATTTATTTTTAAATATTCCTAATCGTTATATATTCCATAATAGTTTTTTTTCGTTTGTTTCTACGATTTGATACAATAAATATTAAGTTACGTAATCTGTTGTACTTCAAAATTAACGTCTTGTGAGAAAAAAAGTACGTTATATCTTACTAAATTCGGACAAAAATTAATACGTTGTCGTCATTTTGTTTAAAAAAATGGAGAAATAAGTGGATTCGTTTTCCAAAAATGAATGACCGAACAAAAAAAGTGTGCTTCGGTTCAAGCCTGATCTGAACTAACATTCCATTTAAATAAATGTATTTATGGATTCTCAGACAAGGGTGTTAGTCTGTTTGGGTCAAACTTAGAGCCTCAAATCTCTTAAATGAGTCTTCAGAAATCTTTAAGCTAGTGGCTCCCAACATTTCAAATATAGCTACCCATTTTATATTAATTCTTAAATATAAATTTAATTTTGTACAAAAAAACTACTATATTGAATAATAGATTACTTATTCATGAAATAACTACAAACATCGTCACCATAATGTTGCAGGTCATTAAAAAGACTCATACCTTACTTCATACAGAATTGTTGATGTTTATAAGTCAAGAATGACCATCATGGGAACAGTATTTTTAATATTCGTACAAAATCTAGTCACTAAGTGGAAAAAATTTCCCCAAATGCTGCTAAATTTGTCTAAATCTTGCCAGAAATCGGCTAATTTGACAATACTGGTGGGAAGAGGAAATCAAAAAAATATATAAATGTTACATGTTCAATACTGGCTCAGGCGTTCTATTAAATGAAGTTATTACATTTAGTGTAATTTATATAACTGTCGTAATACCGGGTGAAAAATTGTAACCTACTTACTTGGACAAAAAAAAAAGGTACCCCGCCATTCTTAAATAATAGATTTACAAAAAATTTAGTCATCTTTTTCTGATACACAGTTTCAATAGTAGAAAATCGCAGACTACATCAATGAACGTACAAAAAACTTGTTATTTGCAAAAAAACAAACCAACAATGCAAACGTTGTGCAAGCTATCTGTGCCGCAAAAAATGATTTTTTAATACGCAATTTTTTTCTCCAACCAGTAAACAAATTGAAAAAATGCCACCAAATTCTGAGAACTTGTTGGATTTTGATTTATTTTATCTAATAAAATCACCTCCAGCCTCTATTACAATCAAAAGTGCAAGCAGGCCTTCGCCACATGGTTCCTTGACTAATCCCGGAATTCTTTTTGGATCCAACTAATTATTTTGTCTTTGGTTTTTAGGGGGTTCGGTTGGTTGTCGTTCGATCTTTCCCCACGCAAAAAAAATCCATCGAATGCAGTTCCAGTGAGTTTTGAGGCCAATGTATTCGAGCCATATGATACTTTTTTTTTAGGTGTAGCATGGAGCAGATACCTGCTGCTACATTTGCGGCGATCTATTGGTAGCCATGCCGATCCAGGACTCCACATGGTATCTAACGGGTCTAGGTCCATCAGTTTTGACTTGGAGAACACATGAGGAGGGATGACTTTGATTTGGTAGCAAACCAACTCAAACGGCATACCATAGCATTGCTGTTGCCTCAAAATCACAATTAGAGTACTCAAATTCCCACCTAACTAACTGAACAACTTACCACCATTTCCCAGAGTTCGATAGTTTTATGTTACAATAAAGAGTGCTCCGTACCTTTTCCAAATATTTATGACGACGAATTCGTCAATTTGTTCCATTTTTTGGACTAGTGTAAGTTTGAACTATCTATTTAACAAAACAAAAATAGATGCTTAAGTGCCTGCGTTTGCGCGAGATAGCACCATAAAGTGGTGGCATGGATAGCTTCTGCAACCTGTGTATATATATACTTTTTTTCTGCATACAAATCTATATATTTTGTGTATCCTTTCCTTCTGATTCCTAGTCCAATTAATCACCATCATCATCCTTTAAGAAGAGGGAGGGAAGTTTTCTGCACAGATTCCAAAAATATATTTTTGCAAATAAATATAGCAAACTCGGCTTCCTTTAATGCATATACAAAGTCTAATATGTAATGTATACCTAAATAACTATTGATAGTATGTCTTGGCAATCATGTAATTACTGCATGATGTTTGCTTTGATTATTCTTATCGTCCTCATCATAGTAACATACATTCAAAGACATCATCAGGGTTTTTCTTTTTGTTTGCAATCTGATACTAGAATCAAATTGCACGTGATTACTTTTTTTCAAATCAATTATAGTTGGTAGTCATTACAATTTCTTCCTTGTGGTTATAGTCGTTATAGAAAAAAACTGGGGTTGCTTCTCTTGGTTCAACAAGCAGGAGTAATGGCTCTTGACTTGAGACTGAATGTAAACTCGTGTACATAGTTTGAAGTTTCTAAATTTACTAAGACTCTACAATAGAGTTTCTTCACAGCTTTTGGGTGTACACGTATACACAATAAAAGTCACTGACGTTTGAATAATTTTATTTTAACATATTATAACTATAATTAATGTTATTTTATCTTGAATTCAGAGTTATCTTTTAATATTTCACATCCATATTGGTTGTGACTATCCTCATTATCTGATCAAAGGGTCTATGAGTGAGTCAAGACTTTGCTTCAGATAATTCAATCATAAATTCATCTACCATTAGACTAAGATAGTGATCCAGAATATCCATTCAGCATTTATTGTCTGCATAATATGTAGATGTATTAATAATTGTCATCAATTTAATGATAATTCAATAAAATATAGTAATAATTAGCAATAATTCAGTCGGTTTCAGAATATGAACATTGACCACTTCCTCAATTATATATTTTAAGTTGCATCCATGATGTTTTTTATCTAAAAAAATTTCAAACTGCTCAAATCAAGCATTCAAAATCTAAGCTATCAAATATGGGACGTATGACGTTACAGACTTAAAAATGTATTTCTAATTTGACAAAAAAAAATTGGTGATAAGTTTTGTATCACAACCCTGCACTTTAATTACGCCTGAGTTAGTGTACCACAGAGTGAGAACCAATGATCTATCTTACTTTCAGTATAGTAAGGTTTGATTGGTCTTTAATACTAGAAAAAAAAATCTGTCCCATCTCTGTTGTCGTTTTTGTGAAATTAATAAATCCATTATTCTTATATAAATTTGTGAAGATTGATTAATGATGACGTGATAGGCTAATATCTTACTATGACAACTTAGCAAAGTCAATCTGTATGGTACGGCTTTGTATACGATCCAGACACTTCCTTACAAATAGTACCGAACGAGTCGTCAAACTTTTGGAACGGAGACATCCTTAGTAATGTTGTTAGGTATACTGGTACTATAATAGTATTGGGATATCAATAAATTTAAAATGATACTATACATATTTGGTACCATAGCTGGTACTTATACTGTAATTACGTCTTTAAAAAATGGCATACCAATGACGTAATCCATCTATCCTTCACTCCAAACAAAGTTGTCCGTTATAAAATAAGCAATATGGAAAATTGTTTGTTATAAAAAGATCATCAAATTTCAGAATTAGCTCTCAACCGAACAAAAACTCTCCTGACTTCCTTGTTAAAGTATTTAAATAGGTAATAAGGAAATTTTTTGTTTAATATTATTCGTCTATAAAACAGTACCACTTTATTTTGGTACATAAACCGGTATGAAAATATGGTTATCCTGACAGCTAGTCTTGAGTCGGTACTTTTTAATTTGGACCAGTCCAGTCTTTGTACTGTCAGTACCTAGAACTGATTAAACATAGAAGAAATAAAGTTGAGTAACATTATGAAAGACCGATCTTTATACGTTTTAGGACTGATATGAAGGACTGAACTGGACCGGGTCCAGACTAAACTGTACGGGACTGAAGTCTTGCTTCCAAAATAAGGATCCGCACAACACTCGAGATAACATTCAGCCTTATGGAATATGGGGTACACTGTATAAATTTGTTCAGTTTGTTCCATCTCGAAATTGGAGACTGTATAAGCGGAAAAGTGAAAAGAATGTTACCACAACCTTTTCACAATAAGGAAATAACTTTTTTATATTATTAGAGTAGGAGGAGAGGACTTTTTCGAGATATTCGGTCAATTAGCACTTTGGAGGATCATTATGTGGAATAGGTTGTATCTTATGAAAGTATTTGAAGGGGGAAGGGGATAATGACTAGATGTCAATCATTAGAATGAGTGATGGGACCATAGGAAATCACATCTAATTTTGTAAGTCACTACGATTTATTTTTTATTTACTTGTCCACAATTCGACGACTCCCCCAAGTATCAATAAGAGACCAACACTCACAATTTACTCCAATCATTTACATATTATTAAAAAGTTCCGCTTATTGAATTTCAATTTTTCGCTGTTGCGGTCTACAATTTCGAGATAGAAAGAGAAAGTACAACGAGCGGTCAAACTTATACAGTTTACCCCAGAATAAGAAACCAATTTCATAAATTGCAGAAACTTCCAGTAGGTTTTTTTTTCTTCACTTTTTTACCTCACATAATAAATTATAGACACAGAAAGAGAGAGATAGAAAGAGAAAATGCTTTGACACTTTTAGTAATCACTTAAGTAGTAGTATTCAACCGCCCTTCAAGGTCAGTCTCATTATCTATTATATACAGGGGGAGGGGGGAGGTTGAAGAAGAGAAATGATCTGAGGGTTCGATATTAGTATGTACAGTTAGTGTGTAGTAGTCCTAAAATTCTTCTTATTCTTTATTGATTTTTTTCTTTAGAGATGTTTATCAAAATCGGAGCTTTATGTTACAGGTTGGACATCATATATACAAGAGTGGTCTGAGATGTTTCCGACCTCACATAGATACAAGACATTTTTTTTACATTTTTATTTAATGTTTGAGCATATTCTCTTTGTAAAAACTGGGTCTGCGATACTCATTTTTTTGTCTATTTTCAGAAAAACACTCACATTAACTGTTAACGACTGGTACATACCAACTGCACGTCTAAATTGGTTGAAACTTTGGTGATTAACTGTCAACAGATGCTGAATAAATATGACAAGCTATTATTTACGAGTGCTCCCATGTTCATGTTGAGGTCGGAAACTTTTCATTCCCCCCCTGATCCATACAATCTTTTAAAAGTGATACTTTTAAGCACTAATGAGTCACAAAAGAATACACAATAATTAATGTATATTAATTATTCGTTTTATGAGATTTTTATATTTATTTCGGGATTCTACAAAGCTAATATTTTCGTACGGGTTCCTCCACCAAATTTGGTAAAGGTATTTTGATACTTTTTTACAATAAAAAGAATATATAAAATGTCGTCAAGGACCATTCTCACGAACATAAAGATGATTCCACAGATTTTTTGATTAGGGTTCTTAATCGATCAGTGTTAGTGCTGAGAAGGCTGCAGAGTCCCTTGACATCTCCATTCGGATTGCCTATAACATCAATAAGCCCATTACAGTATCCCCACACTTATCATCTAAGTTTGGTTTCGCGCCAACATGGCATCGTCACTGCTAGGTACGCCATGGACACTGCCTTTGTCGTAAAAAGCTCATAATCTGTTCGCCACCATGTCGGGGCTGTTATTAATTGTGAAAGAGGACATATTGAATAAAAAATATAGCTAAATATAGTATTTAAGTATATCACAAGTTGGTTTTAAGATCTCTTTTCTTGATTCCATAAAAGTACGTATTTAGTAATTTACTCAAGCTACTGCGAGTTTTTGGTATCCAATCTGTACAATTATTATTTTTGCTTTTTAAGGCAGTTTATAAAGTCCATGTCCACGTTTTTTTGCATATCCCTCCCCCCCTTTTTTTCCCATTTAGCACACGTGAACAACACAGGATGATCTTTTCTGCTAGATGACATAAAAAACATTATTTGCAAAATTATAGATCCTTTCTGTCATTTTTATTCTTGTATCTAATAGTATTAACTCAATATCCATATTTTTGTAGAGGTTAAAGTACTAAAAAAGGTATTAGTATATCAATACTTTTGAATTAAAAAGATAACACAAAAATGTAATAACAAAGTAATTATGATAAAGTCTTTCTGATGGACACCATTTTGAAAAACAACAAACCCACATTATGAAACACTAACATTTTTATAGGGCTCGAAACTATAAAAAATATTTTACAGCAACGTTAAAAAAATAAAAGTTATAAAGTTTTAACTGTTGATATAAGCTGATTATTTTCTGATTCGTTGGGAATGGGCTGACTCAGGGTTTTTTTTTACAATGTTTTTATTATATAATGTCGTAACATAGACAACCGTTTTATATGCGTCAGTATTTTGATATCACTGGAGATGTAAAAAAATACGTCATAGAAAGGGAGAACAACTTTTTTAGTTGCCAATAAAGACAACAACACATGCCAATCCCCTCATCTCCATGAGGACTTACTTTGCAAGACTCAATTGAATGAGTTTTGAATGAGTCTATTGAACTCTTTTTTACACTTTTTCCCCTCCTACAGCAGCCCTAATGGTAATTGTTTGTCTTTGAGTCTTTAGGTAGGTTCTTGGTGGAATAGTGGGCAAAGACTCAAAGTAGAACCCTGAAATCATACTCCACAAATCCACAAAAACGATACAGACAATAGGGAAGGGTCCATAGGGTAATGCGGCATAGTTCTACTTGTTCGTTGCTCTACTAAAAATCGAGGTATTGTATTTTTAATTAGTTATTAGAATACTTTTCATACTATATAATGGAATAATTAAAAACATCCTCAATGACGTCACATTTTACCTTTATTAAGGATCGAAAAGTGGGACTGAACAACGGTCCTCGGTCTTATATTAGGACCAACCCAACACTACAGTGAAGTATCAAGTCCTCAAAAATTTTAATGGATGGAGTAATGACACATATATAGGCAGGTCTATGTGATGAGTGATGTCCTCAAAGAAGAACTGGACTTTTAAAATAAATGTCCACATTACATAATTTGATTGAAATTCTTATTTTTCTAAAAATGAAATAAAAGGAATAACGTACTGAATAAAAGAGTGTATTATTTAGAAACATCTTTATAATTATACTTAAAAGTACTATTGTAAGCGTATCGAACCCAAGTACATAGATGAATTTACTTCCATAAAAAAGTAAGTATGAAGCAGTGGTATGTACTACCAACAACCTTAAGGCTTTATAAATCAACACCACTATTTCTTCACTACACACAACACTCCTTAAAATGGGTTTGCGTGCCAATGTTTTAATATTTGATTTAATAACCAAGAGAGTGAAGAAGAAGGATTTCACTTTTGTATGGTTGTGTACATACAGACACAGAACCATGGTTGAGAAAAATACGTCACATTGTACATATTTTTGTTCATATCCCACTGTTATATGTTACATACCCAAGTGCATTTTTACTTACATTAAGAGTGAGTTTCTTAGTCTCACCCCATACATTTTCCTTAATGGTGTGTTAGAAATGAATTATAATCTTTTATAAAAGATGTATGAAATGTCTACTTTCAATGTGTACAGATATACATATTAGTGACTAGCAGAGGGTACCCACGTTGCAGGACTGAATAGAGGGGAATAGAAACAAAGAATGAAGGCAGAAGCAAAGAGAAAGAGAGAGGGATGTAGAAAGAGACAGAGGGAGAAAAGAAGAGAGAAGGGAAATAAGGCTTTATTTCAGTTAAAAATACCGATTTAATGACCTCACAGGCCGCCAAAAATATCAAAAATTCATGCTGGACTATTTATACGTCTACTTATTAAATTTCAGAAGGATCTATTCGATCGTTTGTGATTCTATGTTTGATAACATAAAAAACAGACTTATAAATATATATAAGATTTTTAAATAATTTTTCGGTTCAGTGTTTAGTTATTGTTTCTAAGGTTATCTGACCCATTGTTAATTTCGTTTGTTATGTCGGGACGGAATGTATTCGTCAACAAATGATTTTTTACTTTTACAATACCGAGACAAAGACGTGACGAAAAGTAATTAAACAAATTTTGACAGAACATGAAAAAGTTGATACTGATCGGAAACGATATTTTGCATCAGCCATTGGCTCTGGAATGTAGTTGTATTTACAAAGTTAAGCTTGGAAACTTCATTTTTCCATTAGAAATAACAGCGTTTTCTATTTTTTTTTACAATCAAATGGATCTGAGAAATAATTTAAACAGTCTGAATTTATCTGATTTTGAGTGATAACATTGAATATTATACTTTAAGAATGACATATGGACTATTAATATTTGTAATTTTTGAGTTATGACAATTTGACTCTTAACCCTCGAAATAACAAAAATATCAATAAATTTTTGGAAATAATTGAGCAACATGGATCTTTTTATTGCTCCTAACATAATAACCTCAGAATTCGGAAACCAATAGCACTTTTGCCCTGGTTTTGGCGCCTCGGGCTTCAAAGAGCAATATGCACAAGACCACGGAGGGGGGTGCTACATCCTCTCTGCCAAAAATGTTGTAGTCAAAATCTCGAAAAGACAACATTTTTATTCAAAACATGAAGGTTTGCTTTTGAAATTTTAAAAAATAACAATATTCATTGTTTTTAAATTTACTTTATCTTAAAAAAAAGTAAGGCCAAAATATTGCCTAAGTTTTATCAAAAAGCCACTGAAAATGCTTACAATTTACAACTCCCACATCTCCATTCCCTTGGGGGGAAAAATCCTAGTAACAGCCTTACATAAATTGCAATGATAGATCGAAATTTATACCGTGGATCAAAGTTTTTTTTTTTTAAAAAAAAGGCAAATATAACAGTTTTCTTATAACAGTCTTAGAAGAATTATAATTGTCTCAGACCGGTCTATGATTTTTTTTCGATGTCGACAAACAGACATACAAACTTTATTTTAATAATATGAATATGTACTCCCTTTTTTTCAATATGATACGATGAGCTTTTACTACACACTCACGTTGATACAATGTTATTTCTTAGACCAAGTAGTTGTAGAGCTCTAAAATTTCAACTCTACACTAAAAAATGAGAGGTTGACAAACAAACAGATGTCCTTCATGCCCATTTATTTTAACGTCTGTGAGCAGTCATTTCCTTTAATACTATGATACATATAGGTAGAATTGTAATTTATAAGCAATTTTTGTAGATAAGAAGAAATTAAAAGTTGACATGGTTACTCTTGGAGCTTGAATAATTTTTTGGGGGAAGAGCAGCTCAGACGTCATGACGTTTAATTAGATTAGCTATATTTAACGTCATGACGTAACTCCACAACAAACCCTTGATGTCATTTTTCGTTTTTGATGAATGTATGTACTTGTTGTTACACTTTATACTTCGACATTCTCTCCTCAAGAATGGAGGAATAATGTGAGTATATTTGGGAATTTCAATGTACTTGACTCTGTTTTTCATATATTCGTGTCACGTAAAAGTAAATACTTCGAATTTACAGCTCAACATAAAATTATACTAGCTGTACCCGTTAATTTTGCTCGTCTTATGTTATTTTTCGACAAAATTTCCATTCGAAAATGTTTATGGGGAATTTTCTTTCAACCAAGGTCATAATGACCTTACTTAGAGTTAGCAAATCTTTGACAATGAAACTATAAAACTAAAACTATCTTTTGTGAAAAAATGGTATATGAAGACTTTTTGCCATTACTTGTTTTATCCCTTAAATTTAAAGGCACAATCATAAATAAAGAGTTTGAGTTGTCACATATGTATCTTGGTTATTTGTGAAAGCAGTTAGCATTCAGATTGCAAGTGATTGTAAGGTGTAGATACTCTTCTTCAATTTGGTTAATGTAAACGATTGATTGGAAGTGTCCTTTCTTAAACTACTCCTCGAAAAGGACCAGCAACCTACTTTTAGTTGAACTATATCTCTGATCACTAAAAATTATTGACCTTACTCAGACTGCAGAATTTTTTTGATCAATATTATGAATTAATGCAATTTCAAGCTCTGAATCAGTCTTGGATGAAAAGTTTTCGAAACTTGAAAAGATTGTCGGTAAAAATTTCATGTCAATCTGTAATTTAATTTGTGAGTTATTGTGCTAAGTGTGCCGCTACTTTTGTTATTTCCAAGACAATGGATCCAAAAAAAATCGTGTTTTAATCATAAGCTGAGAAACTGAAATATCCTTGTCAGTCACAGTTAATCAGCATGGCTAACAAATACTCACCTAAGAGGCTAATCAGCGAAGATAATATTTTACTCTGCTTCTTGATGGAAAAAAGAACATTCAAGCTAAGTAATGGCTTGAAATGTTTGAGGGGGACTCTGTTCCATACAGATAATAATAAAAAATATTATAAAAACCAATTTTGAATGACAAAAACAACATTTTTTCTTTGTTAAGCCTGGGACTTTTCAACACATGGGTTATGATACCCAATTTTCAATTATTTCTATCATTGATAATAAAGCCTGTCATTTGCTTAAGTAGATCTTCCAAAATATACAACAATCCATTCACTCTTAGACTATAACAGTGATTGTCAAACTTTTCATCACTCCGGAGACAAATAAGTTGTTCTTCCAAAAATTTTATTCGTTATCTATGTAATCTCTTGTGAAGCCCTAATTGGGGGAATATGGGTCTAAGAATCATACAAAATATTCAGCTTATTAAGATCACTATTACATATTGAAGACTATGATCGATTGATTGATATATAGCACATTTATTTTACAGAAAGAAGCACTTCTCAATAATGTTTTGGCCCGCCTTACTCGAGACCAAGACAAGATCAGTATGTTAAGGGTGATCAAGACCATAGAAGATCAAAACTTTGAGTGCCATAGAGACGAAGATGGATATTCAAATAGGTTTGGCCTTGCTTTTGACATCGAAATCATAGATTTTAAGGATTACAAGACCATTAAAAATGCATTTTGCAGAGTCCAAGACCATTAAAAATTCATTTCGCGGAGTCCAAGACCTTCAAAAATGGATTTGGAGTTTGATACCTTCAAAAATGGACCTCGAGTCCAATACTGGGCTCAGAAACCACGTCATCAATACCTACTACTAGCGTAATTAGATTCCAATGGTATTGAAATAATCTGTTGCAGCCATTGTTTGTTAAGCCCCATTCCTAGGTAGAAAGGAAGCCCTCCCCACTCAAATGAAAATAGGGAGTGACTTCCTATTTGATGAGAGAGTTTCTCATGCAAATCACATGCTGATTTTATTAACAAGAACAAATAATTTGGAAATGCATTTAAAGAATATTAATAATATGTGGAGTCGATCCTTGACCGTAAAGCACTGTTTGTATTTGTTTGTTTGAGAGTGAAATGCATTCCTGCTTCCCCGATCCATACCTAAGAATGCCAATGATCATAAATTATAACTATGTACAATATACATAAGAAGAAACGAACACACCTTGATTCTACTCTTTCTATTCATTCTTTATCATGAAGAGTTCTTCATATGTAGTACTTATTTAAGTATATGAAGAACCCTACTTTGATTGATTGATTCATCAAATCATCATCATTTTTCATTGTTTGGCAGAGGTTCATTGACCAATAAAAAAGAAGGAGAAGAAAACATTACATGCAAAAACTCACCAACCATGTAAGTAAAAGAAATTTAACAAATTTTTGAAATCAAAAGTTGCATTGGTTTTAGAAACATACAAAGGATTGTTTCTCTCTTGGGATCCCGTTTACTCGGGGTTTTACACTTACAGGAAAATTCTGGGAAATATGTCTTGCATATACGACATTTTAAAAAAAATGGCCCGTCAACACAAACGCAGGATAGAAGGATTTTTTGGAGTAAATTATCATTCATTTATATCATCATTTTACTCTTATTAACCCTATGGGTGTGTTACAAGTTGGACTTAAAGTAGCCAAAGATTGATAACCACAATAATAAAGGATACATTTATAGATAGTTCGGTTCAAAGGGGCCATATTGGAAGAAATATACGCCTTTTAAATCAAATAACGGTTCTAAATTATACCTAAAAAATTTGGTTATCGTAAGTTATCCCCTAGGTTCAAATAGTAAGCTAATAATTGAGACAAATATCTCTATGAATTATTAAACTGTATGTAACACATGGACTGAAAAGTTCCAGGCTTCATACATAGATGACGCTATTGTTTTTAATTCACCTCATTTTCAGTAAGTGCCAACCTTTAAAAAACAGGCATATTAAATTTCATGACAATCTGTTCTTTAGTGTGTGAGTTTCTGTCCTAAAGTGACGTTGCTTTGTTATTTAAAAAAAAAAGAAACAGGAACACAATGTTGTGTTTTAATTTTAGACTGTTTCTTGATGGGAGAAATCGCCGTACAAGCTGCAGTAATGTCTTGTAAAGTATTATGAGGGCTCCATAAAGGTTTTTTTCTTTATTCAAACGTGTAGATTTTTAGCACATTTGTTTATAAATGTCCTTTAATTATGCTAATTAAAACTCCGTTAGTGACCTGTCATCATATTTTTGAGGTAAAACCACCAAAATTCTGGAGACATTTTGTAATACATGTCCAAGTTTTCAATTTTTGAATCATGGAACTTTCAAAAAATCAGAGATACAATTAAGTCTAAATCTATTTATATTAAAATGACATACACTGATTCTATGAGTATATATATTAAGGAAGATCGAGGGAGAAAAAATAACTATTAAAAGTGGTATGCTTGGGTTTGTATTGATTAAGAAACTTCCAAACTTATATATTTAAAGTACTACAACGTTAAAGATTCAAACCACATACCTTTGTGTTGTGTTTCAATAATGATCATTAATGAATAGCTATTTATTGTAATATTGCTTTGCTTTAAATTGAATTCAAATGTACATTCGTATATATCAAGAAATTAAATATCATTGTTCGGCCAAATAACCAAAATAGTGCTTGGGCGAAATAATCTTCGACAAATTGTACTTCAAAAAAAAAAAAAAAATTACCCACAAATCTGCTCATGGAGAAGTCCATATAGATAAGATATATTTCCTTTTTTTAGGAGCGACTGAATATCAAATTTAAGCACATTGAGTTCAAGAGAATAATTTATCCCTCATGTTTTTTTCATTGAGCTACGCAACTCCATAAAAATATCAATAAAGATTGATAAGCTATGGCTGATTGCAAATTATTCTCAAACTGCCTATAATTAGTTTATTTACTAATTCTTTTGATCGTGCTTTAGACGATTTAATTTGAAAAATGAACTCAATTGTCTTGTCACACATGACTGTTGATGTAAAACGGTGAACGAACAAAAAATAATAATAATAAATTTGCAATGCTATGCCACTTTTTAAAAAACTCATTTCCGGAGTTTTTAGCTGAGAAGAATTAGGTGAACCCGAAATTTAAAACTCTACAATAATCATAGATTATCTTTGAGATAAAAAATCAGAACTTTGAACATATACGAAGCCTAATTAAAAAGCTTAGATCCTTAACTATCATACAAATAAGTTGATTAAAGATATTTTGCAAATATAAATGCGCATAATGGCCTGTAAAAAATACTATGCTCGTTTCTTATAAAGTCTAAATAATTCCCCCTTCTATTTTATCATTTTCTTCCGAGTCTTTTTTATGTTGACATGTCACATTTATGTATCCATCCAGAGGAGGGTTTTTACATCCTTTGCAAAGTATGTTGAAATAAATATATATATATTTTTTTTTGCAAAAAAATATAACATTTTAATAACTCATTTTTCTAAGAAACAAAAATATAAAATTATGGTCGATGAGTCATTAATTTAATACCATAAAAAAAGGCAGGGAAATGTTGATGACCTTAAATACATGAATGAACAAATGAATGAGGTCAATTAAAAAAACTGGGATGCAGAGAAAAATTGGAGGCTGTTGGTTTACTTGTACAAAATGTTGTTTAATATACTCGTGTAGTAACGAAAAACTTGAGTATTTGAGTATATAGAAAAAAAACACCCCAAAAAACAGCATGGCAACTCTGATAATTAGAAAAATGTTTTGTAGGAGAGCAGTTTATCTGTCATGATGTTTCATTATATCAGCTACGATCAGCTGTGACAAGAGAGGAGGAAATAAACAAGGAGATTGATAATAATTAATCCAATATCGACCCTCAATTCTATTCTTAAGTCCAACAAGGACTTACAATTACAACTATTCAATCAGGTTTTGGATATGATTGAATGTCGTAGAAAAGGAAGTTAATTATTTTTCCAATATATTCAATTTTTCAAATTTTTTTCAAAAATTTAATTTTCTGTGAATAACTATAGATTTTGACCAAAAAAAAATTTACTATTTGAAATTTTTTTTTGAAATTCTTTTTACAAAAAATTAAATATTTAAAATATAATTTTTGAAATTTTTTTGAATAGTTATGGGTTTTTTTTTTTTTTTAAAGTTTTATTTTAGGATTATTTCAAAAAAATTACAAAAATCAAGCTAAAATTATGGAACTTGCGTTCTACTTAAAAAATTACTTGTCAAAAAACTTCTACCATTTGCTGGAACACACCATATAATGGAATAAGTTATAGGAACTGTCTTCCAAGAGTGTATGGGTGCTAACATCGTCACCAAATGTTCCTTTATAAAAAAAATTCAATGAATATATGTCATCAATCAACAAAACTAACTATAATCCTGGAATTGCAGATGAAGATGTGACCAGTCTTTTGGAAGGCATAAGAGATAGTACTATTGAAATTGCAAAAGATAATCTTTAAAAAATATTCAAGAGACGAAATAGAGAATTATTAAAACTATTAATTATATTTCTTGGCGATGCCCCTGAGCGTGGAGTTAAATTCATGTCACCTGGTGTAATGCACCATGTCAGTTAGCATTCAAAAGTGATATATAGTCTCAAGATTTGGATATTTAGATTATAAATCAAAATGACTCCAATGGAAGAAAAAGGATTACGTGATGTTTGTGTTTTTACTGTAAAATTATACATCAAAACTTGGGCCAATACTTTTAATTATCAATTGAACAATCTCAGTCTAATGAAGTTGTTAATCGAATATTTTTTAATTAATAGACATATTTCCAAATCCGTTACTAACAAATTTTCCAAATATTTATGGTATTTGTCAGAGGAACTCGTTGGACTCACTTTCTTCGATGCTAAAGTAAGTTTAACTACAACATCAAAAAAAAAAAAACTTAGCTCTCTCAATGCTAAGTATAGAAGGCAAAAAAAAAAACCTTAGCAATGATTTATGCATACAAATATTAAAGATTTTGTCATGAAGAAGTCTAAAAAAATTCTGGAAATTTAGAAGCTGCCTGATAGTTTTTTAGCAGTTGACCCACCACTTTGGAATGGTAGGGAAAACTTCATGGATGCATCACAAAAAGTTGCTTCAATGATATTTTGCTGAAAGAAGAGAGGCACTCATCACAGAATATAGTGGGCTAATAACAAATGACGAGTCACAACTAGCGATTCATTTTTCTGAATATATTATTAGACAACGTCTTCTACAAATCGTGGAAGAACATCGACGGATTTACCCCAAAACAAATAAGAAAATACTTACCATAGGTCATTAGCATTTGTCAAAAACTTACTATAAGTAATTAAAAATTGTTTATATTTATGATATCATAAAAAAATATAAATATACTGGTTTAAAAATATATTTATTTTCAAAAATTAAATAATTTGAACTGGATACGTCTTCTGTCTAAATATGTGAATACAAATAAAATAAGTACTTGTTCATTTATTTGATATATCATCAAGCAAAATAAAAAAAACCCCAAGAATGTATCTAAATGATAACTTTTTTTATAGGTAACATAAATTTTAAGTATTCTACTAAGGTGACCTGGATTTTTATTGCTCGTTTTATGTGTTAAAATTGAATGAAAATGGTTATTTTCAGTGAAAAGGTAATTAAAAGGTAAAGAGCCATGGTCATCAAAAATTTAATTTTTTCCCTGAATTTAATGTGAATTAAACGTAATTGGAAATTTTCATATTTAAAAGTCCAACAGTTAGGTTGGAATATGTTAAAAACATAAAAAAGGGGCATGAACTTAATTCAATCAACTTCTATTAACGTTATTTTGAATATATAAATATTAGTTTTTCAAAAATAATTCTTAATATATTTCTTTGTTAATTTAGTACGCTCAATTTATTGTTTCTACAAAAATCTTTAATTTGAAGTGTATAAGCAGTATTCAAAAAAATTATCAGTTTTTTCTGTAAAAGTGTAAATTTTCAAAGCCTTAGGGGTGTTCAGCTACCTCTAAATATTTTTCTAAACTTTTGAAATTTTCTGGTAATGTGTTTGGTACAATTAGGAACCATTTTTTAACCTATACCATTTACTTGTCCCAAAAAAAAGAAATTTTTTTTATTGTCAGCCTAATCTCATAGTTTCATGATATCCCTGAAGCTCTCCGTGAAGAAGAACATGCCCCGCTTCAACAAAAAAGATGTAATAAAGACATATTCAGCCTTTATGTCCCGTTTACAGTTGGTGATCAATCGCAAGGGTGATCATATGGAATTATAGAACATTGTCCACATATTATAAATGTTGTGTTAAAATGTCATTAATTATACTTACTTGAAAATATTGTCCGGATACTTTTGTCCACTTCCTTAACTCCATTGAGTTATTGGGTGTTTTCCTACCAACAGGGAGAGTTGCAACATTTGACTGGGTGTGGAATTTGTGGAAAAACAACTCACTGATAAAATCCATTGATATATCTGAAAAAAAACCCAGATAAATTAGCTCTGAGTCATTCATCCAAGAGAAAATAGTGTTGCAATTGCCCCCATGTCTCTCTTACAAAATTTGATTGCAACTGATTTTAAAAAAAACACGGATTTTTCATCAATTTGTCCCTAGTCCCTTCAGACAAGATACAAAAATATAACATAAAGTGCATACTAGACATGGGCTAATATATAGGATCAAAATCAGAAAACTGATATATCGGCAAAATATTCTATATCTGCTCGTATCGGGATCCGATAAAATTCTTAGAAATTTCCATATGTACTCTAATAATATGTTATTTATGCAATAAAAAATAGTGAACTGAAAAATATACTAATGATCAATTTCTGTAGCATGGGAATGCTTCAAACAAGAAATACTCACAATTAGTTAGATGAATGAATAAATACAAGAATTTTGTATAACTGAAGTACTTCTTTAAATAGTGTGATAAATAGTTTACTTCCTTTGTCATTACATTATGTAAAAAACCAAATATAAAATTGATTTTATTATCACGGCTTCTCAAGTTTGTATTCCGTTAAATTCTATCTTATTGTTTTAAAAGGTCTTATACTGAACACCACATCAACTACACCGGAATCAAATTGATGTATAAAACTTATTACTAAAATATTTTTTATTCAAATAATTTTTTTTTCCTTAATCAGCTTTTTAGATAAAGTAAAATATTAACCAATAAGGGGAAAAACATGGTGATTGAGCAATACATTATTAAATTATTACAACTATAAAATAACCAGTCAGATTCCACACACCAATAAAAAAAATTTAAATGAAAACCTGCTGATAAATGTTTAGATTTGATTTTTTTCCCGAATATTGTATTGTTAGGGTATTAATCTGATGGCTAACGAAAAAATACCTTCATGGATATGAGAACATCTAATCATTTGTAAAATATTAGAATATTAGATCGAAAAATATTTTGAAATCACCCCATGTCTAGTATATACTAACGTAATTATTTCCTATAAATAGCTAAGTTTGATATTGTAAGTAATATGTGTACTTCAGGCGAGCTTAAGTTTCTCAAAAGATATATGTGTTAAAATAAAAGCTAAAAAATGACTCGAGTACTACAGGGTGTCCACGATAAATTGGAACTATCTTAAAATTCAACCTGCTTGATAAAAATGGAATTTGGAGTGTATTTGTGAATATGAAAAAGTTAGACATGATGTTAAACATTAAATTTATTCAACATGTTCTACCTCAGCAGCCACCATCTTCTCCATCCTGCCCCTAAAGGATTTGCATGCCCTGATGACTTCTGCGGAATCGACATCATTCCACACCCTCGTAATGGAGCCCTTCAGGGCCGCAATGCTCTTGTGGTGACCTTGCACACCTTCCCTCCAGCTTCCCCTACCAGTAGTTATCCCACGGGTTGAGGTCAGGCGAATTGGAGGGGCAGGTGTTGCAATACAAGAAAGTGATGTCGTGGGAGTTGAAGAGATTAGTGGTCCTCATGGCAATGTGTGCGCACGCTGATTCTTGTTGAGAATATGAACTCCCTCACGGAGGCCAGAACTTTTTGGTGAAGGCCGTATCCTTCATCCACCTGTTATTCTGGGATGACAAAGTCCCTTTCTTCCTCCATGACTCTTCAGGTCATTGAGGAGACGCTTACTGTTGGTGAGCCTGGTGGCCTTCATGGATGCCGTGAGGATGTCTTGTTTGGCCATTCGGTATGACCTGTACCCGAGGTCCTCATTCACAGCCTTGGAGACCAGCTGCTTGCTCACTCCACAGTTCTTGGTCAACCTTGACAAGGAAGTCCCCGACGAAGCCTTGATGGACTTCCGGAGGCCTTCAAGGAAGCGGGGAGTGCAGATTCGGTCAATTCTCATGTTGTGGGCCTTGCAGCAGACCTTTTTCAACCTCCCAGGCATTGAAGACCCGGTACACTGTGGTCTTGGGGTAGTTAAGAAGATTTTAGACAGCAGAGGGCTTGTGTCCGTGCGAGCCAATTCGAGGATGGCATCTCTCCTTGCTTGTTCCATGATGACTATTGTTTGTTGTCAAAACAATTGTGGTGGAAGTTATAGTGTATTGTTCAGGCAACCTTTTATATTAGTATGATTTAACCCCGAATATCCACATTATGGATTTGGATGACGTTTAAAGTAGTTCCAATTTATCCTGGACACCCTGTATAAATCTGTAATCAGTGTAATTATTTTTTTAAATATATATTGGCCCTGATTCCAGCTCGGAACGCCTCCAAGTTGGGAGGAGAGATGCAGCATATATTATTCTCCAAGACACCGTAAAGTATAGAGGGTTGAAGTCAAGGCTGGAAGAGGGCCATATGGAGGCAGGCAGAAGTCACCCATATTGTTGGTTAGAAAAATACAAGATAATTCGACTCAAAATGGAAATTTCAACAGCAGTCTTATCCTTAATTGACTTTTTGAAGTTGTCGGAAGTCCGAATTGAGATATTAACGATATTGGCATCATTTTGGGCATTGACGCCAGAGTTGGAGGATCGCACACGCGTTACCTTTTATGTTTACTCCTCTATTTTTTTTTAATTACAGACATATGGATAAAAACAGAACTCGTTTTTTTTGTTTTGTTTCAGCTGTATTTTGGTTTCTTAATGAAACCTCGTAATGAAAAATCACAGAGATTAAATCTTAATTTAATTCCCATTCTTTACAAACATCTCAATGATTCATATACATATTTGAGTCAACTATTGGCTTTATATTCAAATTTATTGGATGAGTTAAGATATCCATTAATTTCTGCTATATTATACAAATTTTATTTTATTTAAGAGGCTTTTATTGATCCTGATATGACCCCTTTCAAATATCATCTATCAATTTTCCATTTTTTATGAAGATCAATTTGCACCCGAAGTGTGAATTCAGAATACTTTGTTTCTAGAAGCTGACGAATATTCGTCCAAGAGTGAAAAAGTAGTACGCACTCAATTATGTAAAAAGTCGTTTAGTTTCTTTTTATGTTGACGGCCCACACTTGTAGAAAATATATTTATTTTCATTACCTTACTATATGAACATTGTATTACATTCCATTTATTAGAAGTTTCCATTTTTTTTTTCATACTTTGTACTTTGTAAAGAATATTCATATTTTGCTTGCATGATATGTTTTATGAGAGAAAAGCTTTTTGTGACTGACTGTTTGTGTATATATATGTATTTATATATTCCATAGAAACGGTTATTTCATTTGAAATAACATGCAAATATTCATGCTGACAAAACTTATAATAATACTATCATTTTCCTACATATATTTACATATGTGGTAGACGTAACCATATTTGGAAAAGGATTTAATCAACCATGATCAACTAGTGTGTGTGTGTCACGATGTTACGAATATTTTCGTAATAATTCCTGTATCAAAATTGATATCGGTATTTACTAGTGTTGGGTAACGGTCTGGGTAGCCTAACCCAGTCTGAGACCGGAATGATTTTTGTTAGACCGAACTAATTCCATCCTTTAAAAAATATAAGTATATACCGGTCATATAGAAAAATTAAATCTAGATCTGTTGAAAGCAAAAAATCTGTCTAGATTGCTCCAAAAGGATAATTCGGTCTAGGTTGGTCCCATTAAAATCATTCATATTCAAAATTTGGTCTAAACTTATTTTACATATAAATTGTATACTACGTCATATCTGTTATCAACTAATGAACACGTTACGATGATATTATACAAAGTTTAAACAGAGATAGCTTGGAACAATTGTCATCCCGCCGTCTTTCCTGGAACCCTGAATTCGAGCATCTCTAGATCAAGTTAAAAGTATATTCCTTTGGTTCTAACTCTTGGAAAATATAAAAACCAACTTGAACCGGTCTTAATGAACTAAAAATGATCGTTAGCCTTAGGAACGGTGAAATTAAAAGCATGCCTTAATTTCAAATCTTTATATATTTTAGTTTTTTGATTATAGTTTCATATTGTAATATAATGAAAACATCGATGACGGTTGATTTAGAAGAAAAAATCGGTCTTTCATATGATACCCAAAAAAAAAATGTTTTAACAGAATATATAAAGTAAAAATAAGTGTTGTGTCGATATAAGTCGATGGTGTCGAGTTAATAAATCAGAAAATGAAAAAGGAGTAACTCCCTATAGTGAAGGAATTGCTACTCAGATTTTTATGAAAGAGATGACGTTTTTGAAATTAAATAAGAAAAAATATATACCATTGAATATAATTCAATGATTCTCTTAAATGGGGCAGCATTTCCGTCATACATTTTTTTTTGTTTTATGAAAATCTCTCAACTCCTACTGTATATGGCAACTTTGGACGGAAGGACATTTTTAGAGTGCTTAACTCTCAATTTCTTTAAAGAACAGTTATCCAAATGACAAAGGTCTTGCATACAAAAAAAGTAAACAACATACTCAGAAAGGATGCAAAGAATATTGAGGGAACCAATGATATCTTCTACTCTTTTGAGATGTCATTTAGATGAAATTTTTTTAGCAGATGGTATTTTTCTGTAATAGAGGTCCGAACGAGTTGAGTCAATTTTTCAGGTGACACTGCAAATTCGAATAAACTCATCAACAAAATGACCTTCAAAATATACACGGTAACTTTTGAGGCTATCTACCTATCTTGATTTGGACTCCCTAGGTAACACTTGATACTCAACTTGGGCTCATAAGGAGTAATGAAAATTCTATGTGTAATAGGGATGTACATTGCACTCAATAAAAATATGTGAGGACTTCTTAGTAAAGACTTTGAGCCTCTATATGGACATGCAGAAGGACGGTTTGTTTTTTTATGCACTTCTGATTATTAATATGGTGAGGATATAATTTCTTTTTTTTAGGTTAATTCTTCCTTCTTTTTTATTCGGCCAATTATTTGTGTATGTATTAATTATGCCGAAACAGCTATAAATTTAATAGGCTGATTCGGCATAATTAATACATACACATTTAATATTCATACATGTAAATGGAATTATGCTGATTATTAGAGTATTTATAGATGTGTGCATTTAGATTCAGTGAACTAAAATTCAATTTTTTCGCTTCGTATTATAACATATGTACAATTAAATTAAATACAACAGCTGTATCAAAGATTGCAAGGTCAGAATATATATTCTGTGTCTGCCTAACTAAACCAAGCAGACAATTAAAGATCTTTGTCATATATATTTATTTATCTATACAATTCTTACATATAGACTCAGAGGCCAGAGTATGAGGAGTGTGGAGAATGACTTGACTCCAAGTCATGCTGAATTCATAAAAATGATTTGAGTCTGTTCATATTCGGATTTGAGTCATTTTCTTGATTCGAGGTATTTCTTTATATAAATCATTCGTTTGATGAACCACATGCAATCCATTTAATCAGAAAAGGTTTATGACGTCATATTCTAAGAAAACTAGGTAGAAAACTCATATATATGTACCTACAGAGGCAAGTAATAAAATATTTAATTGCCCTCCCAAAAAATTATATTTCCTTCCTTATTTAAAAAGGTCAATCAAAATGCCTTCTAAAAAAAAGAAAATGTCCAAGCATTTTCTCTTCATTGGGTGCTTATACTTATTTCAAAGTAAACATTAATAATTAAATATTTTGAGGAGTAGACCCTCAAAAAACATGATCAATTATATGTACAGGGTTAGAATTTGAGCATCAGTACACGAGAAGGAATTCATAGTATGTTGGATCATTTATGAAATTTAATGAGAGAAAACTCTTTCTTCCAAGGGATTTTTGTTTTTTGAGAGGCACATAACTTCTTGTTAAAAGTGATTTCTCATTTAAAATCATTATTGAATTTAAAGCACATCAATTAAAATATCAATTTTTAAAGGAAAAAGATTTCATTGAAAGTAATAGATCCATGGAAACAATTTGTAATGGCCATTTTACCAAATAAGTAAGTACATACATTTATGCCACACAGGCAGTCGGATATTTGATTTAGCAAACAATTCAGTTGTTCAATAACCTCCGCTCTACTACTTAGAGGTAAGGAGTTTTTTAAGCCTATAGGGTGCTCAAAAAATCTTGAAATGTTATTAAAATGAAAGCAGAAGCACGTCGTTACCTTTATATTATCACGCAATCTTTCCTCCAAAAAGAAACAGAAAAAATGCTCGAAATCATTTCGTAGTTAGCCAAATACGTCAATCATACCAACTGCCATTTATCTCTTATATCCTCCCAGACTATTACAGTGATATTATTTCTTCACAATTTTTAAAGTGAATTACATATTATTAAAATCTACAGAGTATTTTATTCGATACTGTGTTATAATATTGCTTGGTAATATTTTATTAAAAGAGTAGTTATTTTATTATTTCTATGAAGAAATATCCAAAATTTCTACATAAAAATAATAAGACGGCCAATATATATATTATATAAACGACGAGGGATCAACAAGAAATGGTATTCCTGTTCTTTTGGAAACGGAGCAAAAGGTTTAATAATAACGTATTGCTCTGTTTATTTATTAAATATAAAAAATTATGAAATAGCCTTGAAGTTTTAGTTCAACCTTGAACGCCGTGTAAAAGGTTTCGTAGACATTTCTTTGTACACACGCAGTTCAAACTTTTTGGCACAATAGTCTTAGAAGTAAGATCAGCTGTTTAGCTCAGATTAGATATTCTTAAATAGACAAAGGAAGCCGAAATAAAGGAGGTGTAGTTCAGGGTTGTCTAACCCGTGACCTGTTTTATGTTTAAGTGCGACCCACTACTCATTCCCACTTTAAGTAGTATTTTTTTGCAAAACTGTCAAAACATCCTCAAAATGCGTATAACGCGCCTAATAAATTTTGTGATTATTGAAAAATTATCGCTCTAATGAAAAAATAAATTTTACGAAAACAGAGGGAATTTTTATTTTCTTAGGATTTATTTTCTAAAAGAAAAAGGTCATTTGATCAAATTATTTAGCAGAACAAGAAATTATTTTTTTTCAAAAAATTCACATAAAAAAAAATCATAATCTTGCAGATGCCCCTGAACAGGGTTTCCAAACTTTGAAACAGTTTGGCCTCCTAAAGTTAGATTTGACCATTTTATGTATTTGGCCTAAATTTGAAATAAAAATGTATTCAGTAGTTTTTTTTTATGAAGCCATTTTTCATGAAATTAATTTAATAGGTTCTATGGTCCATTAAAATATATCAAATGGCAATGCAGGTAATTATACATAAAGGTTGGACATCCTTGTTCTTGTCCATGTTTGTCCCATGAATATCATAAATATGATCTCAATGAACAACCAGACGGTTTAGAGGGTTAGAAAACGGGATTTTCTTTCGAAATACAGTTTTCCCATGATTTATCAAGGGGTTTGTCATTTTTATCATTTTGCTTGTTAATAACAGGAGCTACAGTAAAGGTTTTTTCATCAATGAAGAAAATGTTTCTACGATATTTTGGATTATTTAAGATGCATTTGTACCGCTAGAGACGAGTTATTTTTGTCCCTCACAATTGTAAAGTCGTTTCTAAAACATTAGGGACTGATTAAGAGTAATTTTTACTGTGGAATTGGCAATTGCTCGTTTAAGTTTTTTTTTTAAATCCTTCCAAGCCTATTAAATTGTCATTTTAATAACATTCTAAGACTTTTCAAACTCTCACTATAAAAAAACCAAATTTTTCGTTGAAGTTTGAATCTCCAGACGTGTATTGACATTTGTAATTCCTTTAGTCCTGTACAAGGCATCAGCTCTACCATTATTGGCAAATTTGGCAATCAAAGATGAGAGCAAATGGCTATTGCGTCCCTTTCACAATCCTTATATTCCGGCTCTTAAAAAACTTAGAAAACTTCATGGTGGTGGATTGTTACTCTTGAGTTGAGTTTTATTAAAGAAAATTTAAATAAAAAATTAATTGATATGCCCAATAAACGCCATTTTGAATGGAGATTGACTATATGTAATTCGACTATATATTCTTGAATGATGCGCAGTTCTCACCAATCAAATAGTTTTTTGGAGTCCATTTATAAAACTTGGTTAGCTGTAAATAGCACGGGTAATGGGGATCCCGTCTTTGATTCTATGTCGACAGTGGATATCGTGCGAGTATAGGAAATCCTAGGGACTTGGAAATAGAAGCAATAACTTATAATATATTTACTGTTCATGACTTGAACCGCACCTCAAATTTCCTGTTAAATAATAGAAAATATCGGTTTCTTTTACAAAATCTGTAAAACATCATTTAGATCCAGGGCCCTGGCATTTAAAGATGAGGATTTTGCATTTATGTGCTGATATATCGTACAAAATATGTTAAAATTTCATCAGAAAATTGAAACTATCAGAGTATTGGGCTAATACTAACCGGTAATTCTTTGTGTGGAGTTATCCAAGTAAAAATATTTACGTCTCAATTCCAGATTTTCACAGACTGTATTGTTTACTACGATCCCTCTGTAAAGACTATGAATGTTTTTTAACTTTAATATGTATGCGTTTTTCGAGTCCCCTATGGTGTCTTTTTTAATTGAATTTGTTTCTCTACATAAGTGACGACTTAATTAAGGTTATTCAATTTATCTCGAATTACATAAGGAAGTTTATATGTAGTCACACTTAACATTGGCTTATTTTATGTGACTCCACATGAATTGTGTCATCTTAATTAGGACCTTAGACTCAAGCTCACACCTCTGCCACATAAGAATCTTTATTATTAAAAAAACCCTTTTATGTACATATAGAGTAAATACAACCATTTATAATAATAGTTTGTTCGTATTGAAATATAGTTATTTTCTATGAAATACCTTAAGCACCAAAATATTCATTATTCAGTCTCCAAAAAATACTCAATTTTAAAGAACCATTTCATTTTGTTATCCCTTTTGAATGATTTACACGCAAAGTTTATTTTTAGAACATGTCCACAAGTGCCTCAAGGATTTTTGTGTATTGGAGTTAAGTGAATAATAAGTGTATTGTATTTTTATTTTTTTGGTTCGATGGAACGTAAGGGTTTTTTATTATTTATTGAAATATGTCCATAAATTTTTTTAGAAGAATAAACAAATACCAATTTATTGGTTGAAGAAAAACATTTTTATAACTTTATTGTTTTTATATATTATACAAATATATATTTATTATTCCTGCTTTAAATAAATATAGTTCATGCTTCAACGCCTCTTAATGACTCAGGCTTTGTTCTATTTTCTCTTTCATCTTAGATCATTTCATTTCCCCCCTTGGTAACCCGTCATTTTTTTTCTTTTAAAAAGACGTTCATAAAGAACCAAATACCAAAAATATATTAGCAACATGTTGAAAAATAAAAATAAATATTAATAACTCAACGAACATCTATTTTTAGAAACAAAAAATATATCTCTATAATTAGTACCAATTATATATTACAAACTTTCCTTCTTTTTTTTTGTTTGAAGTCAAAATAACTTTAATTTTCTAAATACATATCTTTAAACAATTTTCCTTTATTCACGGAGTACATAATGATCATTTATAGGAAATAACTGGATCCTTCTAGAATTGGAAACAATGAGAGATGGTTGAATTGACTTCTTGAAAAGTGATGGTAGGTCTTTGTTTTGGGCCTTAACAAAGAATTGAGTACATTTTTGTTTAAAAGGAAAAAGTTGAGTGACCTTGCTAATGTGTTATTAAATAAGTGGTTAGTCAAATATAGGTCAATATTCATTACGTGTAGAAATATTTACTCTACAGTCTCTGATCGTGATGAAATCAGTGTGCAGGCGACTTGGACTAGGATATTGTACATGATTGATAGTGTTTGGTTTCAATCTGGAAATCCTCCACAGCCCGTAAACTGGTTTAATTTTTGTAGAACCGGACTAATTCGGGCTTGATCGGTACTAAAAAAATCATCATTCAAAATTCAGTCTATAATATTGATTTTAGTCATCAATTGTACCTAGATGACGTCATGTGTATTTCCGAATTGTGAACATTGGTACGAAATTGATTTTGGACCAAGTTTCTACTCAAGGTTTTTTTTTACATTTGTGTCTTTTCCAAAATGTCTTACTGCCCAAATTTCTGAACACACTGATGCATGAACCATTAAGTTTCTTAAAAGCGAAAAATTGATTTTTCTTAAGAACCACCGTGCCATATGTAAAAAATGGGATATAATAAAATATTATGATACATTAACATTTCAATCCCATGCTGGCAGTTCAAAACATTTTCCTATCCATATGAAATTTCCAACGTTTGATTATTTTTAGGCACAGCGTTGAAATATAACTAGCTATTTTCTAACTTTTTGGTTTTCCTTTCTTCCTAATGGGCATGGAGTTCCACATCCAGGCCCTTTGCTAGGTTCAGGGCCAGGTTGGAGGCAGTGGTTAAAGCTTGAGGTAGTTAATTTGAGTGATTTACTTCACTATTACGTACCTCGTCATGTAAGAACAAAAGATTTGTGAATTGCTGAATAAATTTTGGAAAATGTATACTGTAATATACAATATTGTTAAATTTTTCTGATTTACATATCTTTTTAAACCCTGTTACACAATATACATACATGGATTCTATACCATGTATTATGTGGGGCCCTAAAAGACACACTTATAGGTGGGTATTCCTACATTCATTAGGAGTAATTATACACCCTAATGAAGAGTTGAAACAAAAAAAATGATAATAATAGAAGAAAAAAGAATACCAAATCATAAGTAATGGGTATTAATAATGAGCTAGCCAGTATAAAAAACGAAATAAACCGAATTTCAATATCAGAATCGTGATTGTATTTTTGTTGTTAAATCATTTATTAATTTTCGTTTTGTGTGTTCGAAAATCGTGGGAATTAAAGGCTTTGTACATAAGAATGTATGTTTTTTTGTAAATAGGTTAATAATGAAAAAAAATATATTTTTTTTTTCGGATGTTCATATCCCCTTCTAACCCTTTTCAAAAAGAAAAGGGTTAGAAGGAACCATTTATTAAAACACCGACGGGACATGGTTTAATAAGTAATTAAAAGAAATATTATATTACTCTATAATATAACAATGCTGACCCATATCTGTATACGTGATGCATCAACAATAAAGCAATTTCTATCACTAATCAATAAATTCGATAAGAAAGAAACAATTCATTCATTAAAAAATTTCCAACGTTCAAAGTTGTTTACTAAAAATTACAAAAATTAATTTTTTGAAAAAAATTCATACGTAAAAAATCTAAAAATCCACTTTTTTATCAAAAAATTAAATTTTAATTTTTAATGATGAAATTTAAATGATAATAATAGAAGAAAAAAGAATACCAAATCATAAGTAATGGGTATTAATAATGAGCTAGACAGTATAAAAAACGAAATAAACCGAATTTCAATATCAGAATCGTGATTGTATTTTTGTTGTTAAATCATTTATTAAAAAAATTTTAATATTCGTTAACTCGTGTTTTAATATAATAATAAATTTCAAAAATTAAATTATAAATTTTAATTTTTAGAAAAAAAAAATTAAAACATGAAATATAAACATTAAATTTTGTGAGAAGAAATTTCAAAAATTCATAGCTATTTACAAAAAAATCATTTTATTGGAAGAAAAATTGAAGAATTTAAATTTTTCGGAAATTTTGATAATGGGGGGCTACAGCCCACCAGCTCACTTCCTGTTGACTCCCTTGTACATTCGTACTCGACAGTAACAAATTAGTAGTGGTGAAGAAGATATTGCACTTTCTGTATGTTGGATATTGAAAATTCAGAACACCTCTTCTTTTCATGTCTGTCCGTTGCCCAATTAATTAACAGAGTGGTGGAGATGTTAAAGAAACAATGGAACTGCAGAATCAATAAGGGGGATTGACTACTGCCAATGGCGTCAAGTTATATATAAAATTCAAAATAGAAGCCTTGATAACAAAAAAACAGTTAGTCATCTACACAGCAAGAACTAATAAAAAGGTAATACCTCGAGGGATGGAGGAGATGCTCAAGAAGTGGATCAGTAATGGAGAGTTTTGCTCAAAAGGGATTACTGATAAAATATAAATAGTATAAATGACTAGAAGGGGATCACGGGGAGAGCATCAGAAAACAATCCAATAAGTAAAGTGTTGAAATTTGTTTATTAAACTTTTTTTGAAACTTCATTATAATTTTTTTTAATAGTGATACTATTAAAATCTTTATTAGTTGAAGTGTTAATCATTGTTTAATTATCTATAACATTAATGTTTTAGGATTATGTAATAAGTACTGCTTTTAGTTTACAATGTTTATTTTACGTTCATAAATAAAGGTTTTTGGCAGAAAAAAAGATAAGAAAAGATAAAACCTCAAATAGTTTTTCTTACTTAATATCTAGATACGAGTATAAGCCTCATGGACACAGATATCAGTATACTCAAGGTTAATAGAAATACAAGGTTAGACCATTATGTAATAGTACTTGCTAAAATTTTCAATCTGATGTATTGTACCGACTGCTAGGCAAGACAGGCAGATTTTGAATAAACACCCAACCACTCATAGTCAATGACGTTATTTTTACTATAATTTTCAATTTAATGTATCGTACAAACTGCTGGTCAAGAAAAAAAGATTTTGACCAAACACGCAAACACTCATCTACTATGACGTCAATATTAAAAGCGTGGTGGAAGTCAAACATTAGTCGTACATGCGTTATGGGACAACCTTGTATTTCTATTGTATACTCACATTTGTGTGATAGTTTGAGACATCTTGGATTGTTAGCTAGATATATTATAAAAACAGTCATGGACTTTATAGGTTTATTTTCCGAATTTAGAGAGGGCATTGCGATCATTTGTATTTGTCCTGCGCTTAATTGTAAATGACATTTTTCAAAGTTTATCTTCTAGAACGAAAAATAACAGATTGGAAATTAAATTAAATTTTTTTTAAAGAAAAGACAAGGGCCCGGCATATGTATATTTTCCCTAAGCCCACTCACGGTAAGACCGGCCCTATTCATTATCCTTCATAATATTACATATATACTAGCGGCAGTTCCCTGTATTTCTCGGAATAATTAGGCATTGGCTAAATGACAAATTTTGCTTTATTAATGTAAAGGATAACTCCATAACAAACCTTCATTGTTACTTTACGTTTTTCATGAGCAGACTCACGTGTAGCTACTCAATACTAATATTAATTAGTATGTCGTGTTCTATCTTCAATAATGAAAGAATAATAATAAGGATTTTAGGAAATCAAATTTTATAAATAAAAAATTATTTTAACATACCAGCATTTCTTTTTTTCAGTATCTTAAAATATACTGAAAATGCACATAACTTATTACCATTTATATAAAATACCAATTAAAAAAAAGGCAGTCTTCTTGTTATATCCGTACAGGCCTGAAATATTTCATTAATACGACTACATTATTATTTCATATATAAAAACTATTTATATGATTTACATCAGAGAGCAATATTTACATTACACCCTGTATATACGTTTGATGCTATATGCATATGCCAGCAATATTTCATTAATACGACAACATTATTACCTATTATATCAAAATATGCTGATGATATATATCATAGACCACTATATACAGTGCACCCGGTAACTTGTTTTCAAATATCTATTCAGACATCCATACGAACAGAAGAACAAACCATGTCTGATTAATATTGACTATATTATTGAAATATGTCCAATTTA
Organism: Lepeophtheirus salmonis; assembly: GCF_016086655.4. Taxonomy (NCBI): domain Eukaryota; kingdom Metazoa; phylum Arthropoda; class Copepoda; order Siphonostomatoida; family Caligidae; genus Lepeophtheirus; species Lepeophtheirus salmonis. Next base: position 46,802,369 of record NC_052134.2, read on the forward strand.
TATACGGATCACATGCGGCCTATGGACCATTAGTTACCAACTTCTGGTCTAGAACAAGCGTTTTCATATGTTCTTCAAGGAATATTCACATATCTCTATAGTGACATAACTACTGCTCCTTTTTATTGATATTTAAGCCTAGCCAAAAAAAAAAAAAAATTATAGATTTTGATATCGACTGTCTTTCAGTCGGACTTGACTCTGGAATTTTGAAGACTATCAGTATCACCTGACAGCACAAAGGTTGAGAACTGGCTTATCCCTGAGCCTCCATTTTGTTTAAGAGACTCTATACTGATCCAATATGGCCATTCTAACATACTTTAATACATTATTTTTCTTTGATTGTGACCGAATGCCTTTAACTGTAATTAGCAGAGTCTTAAGGACTTATTATAATAATTTATTGATTGAAAGGAAGGATAATTAAATTCTTTTAAAACCCCCACCAATGATGTTCAAATTAACCTTTTCTTTAAGCTTTTGTGTCGATATGCCCTATAAAACGTATTGCTGGACAATACATCATATGACTTGAAGGAACTCTTTATTCTCCCCCTTCCTGAATCATTCCTCCTTCAAGGTATCTTAAAATCTGTCAAATATATGACATGAAAAAAAAAATGTTTATCAATATTAAAGATAATACGAAAACAAAACCAATTATTTCCAAATAACAAACCATTTTTTTTGGTTCTTTCAAAAACGAATATACAATTATGCTTTTGTTATATACGTCATTTCACACCCGTGTAAGCATGTTTTGAGAAGCATTTGAAGAAGAAGAAAAAATATATTCCAATATCTCTAGAGGCTAATTGAAAAAAAATAAAATATATATCTTGTTAAAAAAATGATCTAATATTTTGTTAAAAACATATATTTTTCATACCAATTTTTATATATAAGTACAATGAACATAGATAAACAGGGGAGAAAATAAAGTTTCACTCTTAACCACATCAGCAACTTAATTTACACCTTGTGGAACAAGCTGTACAATGTAAAAAACCCTTGCAAAAAACAAAACACAATCACATAATGAATAATTATACATATACGCAAGCTATTTGCACCGCGAAATTTATTTTTTTTAAGCGCCAATTTCTCTCCAACAATTTATCAGATAAAAAAATAAAACCAGATTCTGTTAGCTTGATGGACTTTAGTTTATTTTATATAATAAAATACCTCCAGCCTCAATTAAAGTCTTTATACGAGGCCGAAAATGTGAGAAGGCTTCGCCACTTGGTCCATTGGCATGTTCCGGAATACTTCTTGATCTGACCGATGAGGTCGTCTTTGAATAGTCAAAATTATCTTTGAGCCATTTAATACTTGTTTTCGAGTTTTGAAGTGAGCCGAGTCCTTTAGAGGCCTCAAATTGTCTCCTAACTTTGCAAACAAACGTATCACTTAGTCACAGAGAGACGTGAAATTGTTATTATATTACTCCGGGCACGGATTCCAAGAAGGGTTCCGTACCTTTTCCAAATATTTGAGACAACGAATTCGTCAATTGAATCTTTTTCCCCCAACTTATTATATATATAAACTAGCTATCTAAAAAAAAAAAAATCAGCTACCTAAGTGCCCTCATTTGCCAATAGAGCGCGCCAAAATGGTAACATAGATAGTTTGCGCACCTTGTACATATACTGATAAAGGCACGCAACCTCGAAGAGGAGATATTTATGATCTATTCTTCAATATAAACTGGAGGAAGTTGTTATAATAATAACGATAATCATAATAATAATTTCTACCATTGGTTTGTTCCCCTTTTCCAAAGCACCGGATATACTATGTATAAGAATGAGAGGGGGGAAATAAGGTGGGAACTGACGTTTGGAGTATGGAGTAGGGGGCTTTTCTTTCCTTTTCATTTCGATAATGTTTCCCTTCTTTAAATAAGTTGTACAAACATCTGTTGACTCCTTGACATAATTTACCGGGTGTTTGAAAAGTCGATGCCTCTTTTGGTTGTCCTAAAAATAACCTTGTGACACAGATCAGAATGAAGTTGTACAGGAAAATCCTGAAAATATTATTTTATTTACATATTAGGAAGATTATTATTTATTTATTTGATTACCACGAGCTTCAATGATAGCCTCCAGAGATGAGATCGGAAGGCAATAAATACATACATAAGACTTTACCAAAATGACAAAAGTTGGGAAGTTGATATTGCAGGATATATTTTAATTTGCATTTTATGCATTTAAACAAGAAAATAATCATCTAACGTCCGAAAGAAAGTCATTTATGGACGCAATTTGATTTGGAAATCTGTAAATGAAATTTTAATGTTGTTTCTCTAAAGTTATCGATTTCATTCAAGTAACAAAATTTTTATTATTTTAAGTATTGTAGATGAAACATATGTTTTTTAACACTATTTTGCCAACCTTTCTCTAACTTATCTAAAGGTATAATTATCTTAGGTGCCAATAAATAAACATTATCTATTAATACCGCGTAAAACGTAATATAATTTTTTTTAAACATGAGTCCAATGTATGAGCTTAGGGTTATTTGTCCCATACAACCACTAAGGAAGACTTCAGTGAGTCCACATTTGGGTGTGACGTCCAGTTGGTTTTCTTTTTCAAAGTGCCCCATATAGAAAAGCCCAGTGGTTTCAAATCTGGTAAGGAAGGGGGTTATATCCCTTTGGACCAGAATCGAGCCGTGTTATCTGCGCAGAACTTTTGGCACTAAGCCGACGGGTCAGAGGGGGTGCCGTCCTTAGTCCTAATGTAGTTACCCTCCAGGTAGTAGGTCTTCAGCCATTGCAAGATGGTGTATCTAAGCGACGAAAAAGCCCTCTTGGCAAATTTTCTGTCCAACCTTGAAAAAGAACAGAGGCATCTGCATTCCATCAGAGACAACAACACTGAGGACCATTTTTTGGACGGTATATTTGGTGTGGTTAAGCCCTAGTACATCTTCTTTTGTTTCTGCAAGCTAGCTGTTGTTACGTGGACAAGAAGAATTGGTCAACTGTGAAATTCTTCTTGTTCCAGAAAATTTTCACAATTTACCCATTTGAATTGATCCATGGGAGGATTTTCTTGCACCCCTCGAGCCTCCTGGCTTTCATGCCCTCTGTCAGAAGATGGTGTGGGTCCTTGGGAAAGAAACTAATATCAAGTTGTGCTTTATACCACTCCTGATGGTCTTAAGAGCCACCGAGAAGTCATTGGCGGTGCGAATCATCCTCTTTATATTCTTATCCAAACTTAACGAGAACTTTGTATCCCTCTTTAAATTATACCCTCCACTTCCTGACATCCTGAAGAGGTCTTCTCTTTTTTTTTATCTCGGCCAACATACAAACAAGGTCCCTAGAATACTTAACAATGTCCGTAATCTTCATCACATCAACTCCAGCATCTAGGAGATCTGAGATGCGCTGCCTTTTTGCTTCTTGCTCACTCATGATGATGAAATTATTAAGCTATTAGTATAATATGCTTATGTAAAAAGAGCCGTAGAAACAGAATATCAAAAAATAATCCCTAACCCTTTTGATAGTAATGATGAAATAAACCATAATATAGAGTTCACATTTTGCTCTATTTTGTACTATTATCAAATATACTTTCATTGTTCATTTATGTCAAATAAGACACCTTATAATACCTATTTATATTTTTGGACTACGAAAACTGTCTATTAAACTCTTAAAATGTGATCTTTTATTTATTATCCTTTAATTTCTAGCGTTGATTGCTCTTTGTTGAAGATTATTTATGTTTACTTATATTATAAAAGTTTGTCTATTTTCATTTATTATGATTTTTTTCCCGATATGCTTTCAAAAAAAAACTATGAATGAATAATTGTTTCTACCTTTTTTTTTTGTTTCATTAATATGAAAAATCAAACACGATTTTAATTTTTGGTCAAATATAACCTCTCTTTTCTATAAACTTGAGCTGAACCGGTGGTTACTGCTTGTTCAGATCTTTGTGTGTGTCATGTTATGTTGAGAAGGCAAAGTGATGAAGAGACAAAACTAAACAATTGAATTTGAGGAATGACTACCACGATAATGGTGTTGTTGTAATCCTGGATATTAATAATTGACGTAACATCCTAATATTTCCATACTCCAGACGTTTTTCTGACCGTGTCCTCTATAGGAAAGTTGAAATTCACCCTATTAACAATTTCGGAGTTCCTATGGCCGTTGTGGGCTAGATAACAAAACCTTCTATTAACAATTAACATACAATAATGTTACACCACTTTTTTGTTATCTAAGAAATCCAGCTTCAAATGATATAATTGGAAAAAATGACTTTATAAAACCTCTTAAATCGTCCTCATATAGGTGGTCAAAGACTTGTCAAACGTCTGGCATATTCAATTATTTGCATATTTTTTAAAAAGCCTGTGACAATTAAGTATCCAATATTAACCTATTTGTGATTGGAAAAAATAAGTCAAATTTACAAATGTAAATATTTTTTTGAGCAGTACCAGTCGTTAATATGAGCCTTAAAATTTGATTAAACTTTTAAACAACTAGTTAAATCAACTAGCTACATACTGTTACACAACCTTTCCTTTCGAAGAATATATTTTTTAGTTTGCTCAGGTCTTATTCAATTAGTTTATTAAAACTTAAAGTATTTTTCATGCACGAGAATAGTCTGTCATTGTTCCTAACCTAGACCTAATTTAACTTTGATGATGATGTCATTGGTTGATATCTGTTATGGCGTCATTTAGAAAGGATTGTTCCCTGGGACGATTTTTACATGCAATTCAGACTTGTTCTTAAAAGCACAACGGTGTCAAACGGGACGTATAAACTTTGGAACAACTAAATTCTTATTTTTATTTCTAAACTATAACCATAATTATCAATCATTTTAATGAAATAATTCTTCAAATGCATCATAAATTGGGCTTAAAGGCTGCCAGGTGCCAATTAAAGGGGATTGCAAATTTTATGTATTTACTAGGCTTTATTTGCAAAGTCAAATACAGTCTCATAAATCAAATGAAGGCTATAAACTTCTATTCTCGACTGGAGGCCATAAACAAGTCTGTAATAAATTCAATACAGCAATGGTGTTTATCTTTCTATATTTTATTTTTATTACTTTTAAAGATTTTGGAAGAAAATGAAGGAGAGTCAAAGGAAATTTATGAAATGGGATGAAAAGTTTGAGAACCACTGCACTACTCTATAGACCAGGGATCGGCAATTATTTTTTCCTATATGGCAATCTCCTACTAATATGTGTACAATCTCTATTTAGATATTAATGGCCGAAAATGAAGTTGCAAAAATAATCCTTCGAGAAATAATGTAAAGGTAATAACATATGTGTGGCTTGTCAACACAAAAGCAAGCTAAAAGATTTTTCTCAAATTTGAGTCTTAATTACATTTGTATTCTTCGACGAATTATCGTCAATTTCTATCAAAAAATTATTCGTATTAACTCTTTGGAAGTCCGTGAATTACACTTGAAGTATCAAAAATTGATTGTCGTAATAAAAGAATGAAAAATTAATAAATTTTATTTGAAAGTCCAAGTCGAGTCAAATTTTCTTAAATCAAATTAAAGTTCTAACAATCGCAAAAAATTCATTGGCATCATTAATCATCCCACAATTTTGAATACAATATAAAGTCAAGAAAAATTAAGATTTTATCAATTGTTGTTCAATTTTAATTGAATATTTAATACGTTATTTGTCTCAAATACCGCTTAGCATTTCATCAGTTTAAAAAAAAATGCAGACGTACCTAAAAGAATGTCCAAACACTATTGAACTATTGGGCACCTTTCTTAATAAGTATAACTGAATGAATAACTGAAGTGCCAATTATTATGTGCTTGTAGACTTGTTAAGAATCGTAATACGAATAACAAGTGGAAAGAGCCTGGAATAACCTATGGAGAGTGCCAGTCAAAATCAATTTCGGAACAGAAATTACCATCCCTGTTCTTTACTATAGCTAAAACCGATGTATCTCAAATTACACCAGAATGTGAGTAAAAAGTTCATAATTGACCAAATATGTTTCTGAAATTTTAATTTGATAGTAATTATGAAAAAAAAATAAAAAAATCAAGAACCCATCAAAGTTACATGGTTAGACCTTTATGAAATTTGTCTTCTTTTAATTTTTAGTTTGATGTATGGCACCGACTGTTGGGCAAGACAGATAGATTGTCACAAAACAAGCAACCAATCATAGTCTATGATGTCATTATTGCTGGAATTTTCAATTTGATGCATTGCACCAATTGCTGGGCAAGAAAGACTCATTTTGACAAAACACGTCACCACCCATAAACTATGACGTCAATATGCAAAGGTCGTACACGTGTTATGGTATAAGCTTGTATATCCCTGTAAAATGACGTTCAATGGGTCCCAGCATTTGGATTTTTTACATCTCCACACTAACATAAAAATTTACCTTATAATGAATGCCTTCAAATTATCTATTTTTCACTTGAATTGAAGTTGCAATACGTGGTTCTTCATTCAACCTACATATAAATGTAAGATTATTGACATTTTTGATTAACTCTCCAATACTCACCATTTGAGAAACACTGCTCTATAATAGAATTGGATAAATGTCCTGCTCCATAAGCAAGAATTTTAATCAAATTTACCAAAATATTGCACTTAGGTATGCAAAAAAATTGTATTTGTTAGTACTATCACGAAACCAATATTTTTGAGCCGGTTATGGTACAAAAGTAGGTATTGGTATTTCGATACTTTTTCGAGTAAAAATATGAAACAAAAATGTCGTTCAATGCAACATTTGATAGATAGATGTGACTAGCCTTTATTTACTAGTGCTGTCATCCTCACGTGGCGGTCAGAAACATTTCAGAAGATCCTCGTATAGGAGTAACATTAGGATTGTTGTTTGAAGCGGGAACTACCTCAGAAACTTGTGGATTCTTATTTATATGTGATGTGTCACGATAATAGCAGGCTTTTATTATTTTTGTAACCAGTCAGCTAGAATCATCGATTAAGGTCCCTTCTTTAAGTAATATTAATAATAATTGTTTTTGAATCTTTGGGTGGAAGCCGCGATTTGAAATCTTTTTTTACGTGTGAACAAAATACTATTTTAAACAAAAAGATATATTGACTTTGATTAAAAAAATGCAACTTCTAAGGCCTTATTTTTTTAAAGGCTCAAAGTCTTTCCCAATATGTCTCCATACCGGTAAATAATATTTTGCTCATATCAGAGTGTATAAGGGTATGTAAAAAGTCATATGTTTTTTTTTATATGGTATATAAAATATTAAAGAATCGGAATCGGATTTGGAATTTTTACTATAATCGTCCCATCACTTATAATAATATACAGCAATAATTATATTAGACAGAGGTTAATGCTCAACAAAGTGTCCATTCTAATTATTCTTGCTTTTGTTTAAAAAACAATTTTTGTAGCAAAGGAAGGGGCTCAGAAATATGGAGAATTATGTGAGGGCAATTTTTTTCATGACACAGGGGCATAGCAAGTGCTTGTTCCATTTTAGACATTACCTTTTTAAATACATTGGTGCCACCCCAATACAATGACAATACAACTGTTATGTTTTCTCCACGGGTTCGTTTGTTTGTAAGCAAGATTATATTTATATTAAAAGTAGACATTTTGAGAGGTCAAAGTAACACAAAATGTCAAAAGATGCATCACTGCCCCGGTAGCAATATAATACCGGTATACCGAACAACGCATCAAGGTATTTTTCGCTATCTCCTCATCAAAACAAAATAAGGAGTTAAAGTAAATTAATTACGAATCATGACCTTGAAGGTGTGTTTTATATTGTTATTTGATTATTATTACTAAAGACCATTAATTATGCTGTTATTGATTTGTAAGGAGGGTTCTTCCTTTTCTTTTTGACTAACTATATACCTACATAAAAAAGGAAGGCTTCCGAAGTAATTATGTATTTCTTATATGTAATATGTAGTTACACTCATTATGTTCAATTAGTCTTTATGGCTATTTCCTGCCATGGAAAGAGGAACGGTTGGTAAACGAGCGACGTACTTGTTCTTCATAATCTATAAAGATGGTATGTATACGATTTTGAAGTGTGATGATGAATCAAGAAATACTCTATATATGAAATATACATTTTTTATCCCCTACTTTTTTTTTTTTGACAAATTTAAGGCTGTTTTTTCTATTAGTTGACTAGTTATGTAATGAATTAGAGAATTAAATTAAAAGAATCGTGTAAGTAATTAAAATAAGTTTATACTCGAATTACTAGCGGTAGTAGCCGGCATTGCCATTGTAGTTTGCTTTAATATTATAGAAGATAACTCCCGAAGAAATCTTCAGTGTTACTCTCTGTTTTTTATGAGTACATTCAGATGTAACTACTTAATAATTATATTAACTCTGTTCTATCCACGAGAATAAAAGAAAATAATAAGAATAAAAAAATGTTATAAATATATTTTTTTATTTGATTGATGAGTACTCTATTCTTTAGAGAGATCACCAATAATAACAAACAAAATACATTTTAATATACCAGCTTTTTTGTACAAATGAATTGAAGACAATAATCGAATTCATCTGTAAGTGCAGAATCCCAGATTGATTTCACTTTTTCTTTCCGTCATCTGAATTCTGAAATACCTGAGATTCTAGCAATTTTATAATAAAAACCCTTTTATACATATAAGTTTTATTAATTTTACATTTAATTTGGTGATGATTTTAAGGGTAAAAAAGACCCCTGATTGAAAATAGTCCCGAATTACAATAATTTCAGATGATTGAGAAAAAAACTGAGATTAATTTTGGATTCTACGCTCAAAGATAAATTCCTTTTTGGGCTTGAATTCATTTGTACAAAATGAGTGATCCCTTTTGTTATCATATACATAAGAGACCAATGACAAAAACAACAGAAAATTCATCTTTTTAACATGCCCACGCCTACAATATTTGAATAATACGGCTACATTATTATTTCTTCGATCAAAATATGTTTATGAAATACATCATCGAACGTTATCTACAGTGTTCCCTGTGCATTAGATGTTCGACGCTCCAAACACACATCTCCAATATTCCATTAATAAGACTACATTGCTATTTCTTTGATTAAAATATTTTTATGATATACATGAGGGAGCACTATATACAGTACTCCCGGTGACTGATATATTTAGCCATTCATACAGATAAAATTTGGTTTATTAATATAGATTACTCTGACGACATAAAATAAAGCAATCTGGAAAAAGTTATTTTAATTCATAAAGATATTCAATTACATTTTTCATTTCATAACTAGTTAGAGTTGTACAAAATATGACCTACGAGTTTAAAAAAAAAGAAAATAATCAAGAATTAAGTTGATAGTCCTTACAATTGGAAGGAGTGTAGGTTAGCTGTTTTAACATTTTATTAGATCAGCTATAAACAGGCATGAGAACAAGGGAATAGCAAATCCATCTCCGTACATAGCAGGAGATATTTGCAATTTGGTAATACGGTGTCCTTGATCAGAGGCATCCAATGGAGCATATATATATATATTTTTTTTTTTTTGGGGGGGAAGAGAGTATTGTTTTGGGAATTTTATGAAAAAAAGTCCGAAAAATAATTTAAAAAAAGTTAACTTTTCTATAATCAAATTTAAAATACTAATTTTTTGTAAAAAATTACAAAAATTCATAACTATTCTCAAAAAATAAAATTTATTGAAAAAATAATTAAAAAATTACACTAGTTGACAAAAAATAAATTAATTTCGAATATTAAATTTTTCGAATTTAAATTTTTAATTTATAAGCAAAAAAAACGCTTAATTTGGGCTGAAGGGTCTATAATTTTACGTTATACTTTTTCAGGGAAGAGGCAATGGTTAATATGGCATAATATGAGTTTATTTTATAAGTTTTCGTGCACGCCATATTTTCTCTTTCTATCTTGAGATTAGAGAAAAGTTTTAGAGAAAAATTGAAATTAAATGATTGTAACCTCTTAATAATTGAAAAAAGTCGTAGTGCCTTCCATAATCCTTCCTACGACCTCATCCCATAGCCCACAAATCCCCCCTCCGACATACTCCATAAGAGGCAAACTCACAACTTCTTTCACATAATAAACCTTCCATCTACTTTCATGATCCTTGAAAGTGCTCATTGTCCAAATATTTTGAAAAAAACTATTGAAACAAATATGTATCATTATTAATAACTTGTTAGACAGTTTTTCAGTGATTTAATATTGCATTTGACTCTTTAAAAAATCCTTTTCCTTTTTCATTGAAGTCGAAACTTAAAATGTGTTTTTCTCTCCTTATCATAAAAAAAAATCCCAGCTTGCTTTTATGTTATCACCACACACATATCTTCCAAAAAATATTCCTACTTATATTGCAATACAATATAATAAGAAAATATTAGATTTTTAATTAGTTACGTATAATTAGTTATATTATAATCGAATAATTTTAAAAAATGGAAAGAGTCCCTCATTGACGCCAATCGAGTTTACCTTCTGTAACTACCGACAAGTGGGACTGGGCTTTGGTTCTGGGTCCTATATCAGGACCGATACAACACTAATTATAAGAAAGTAAACTCAAATCGTAAGCCATAATTTAAATTATAATCTTAGTCCAATACGGACTTTAACCCCCAAACAAATAATCAGTGTAATTCACCTTCATTCATCAATATACACATTTTATGCTATGATATTCTGGACTCAAGGATGAGGGAATAATATTAACAGCTTTCCAAATTCAAAAAAAAAAAAAACAATGTTCAGGTTACAACTACAAAATGTATCGCACTCTCTTTTTGTCGTATATTTTTACAACTCCATGCCAAATTATTCTACTATAAAAAATCTCCCTGAGTTACTTTGAAAAAAGTGCGTGTTCCATTTATGGAGTAGATATTCCTTGGATATGTTGTACACATAAATAAATAATTATTTAATAATTGTTTAAAATCAAATACGGAAGATTTTTATCAAGGGAGTGGAGGGATATTTATTTGTTTGTTAGTTCGATGGTTGTTTTGGCTACTCCTGATTCTGCGCATGCATCATCTTCAAAGGTAGATAATGTAAGGGAGTAATCATCATAAAGGAAATGTAAAAAAACATGTTTGATAAGCAGTGACTTACTTAGGAGCTTCTTGGGAGGAGTTTAAACTAATTGTACAATGATCCATTGTCCAGCTATGACAGTACTTAAACATCATTTTTTGGTGTGCCATCTAAAAAATATTTGTATGTATGTAGATTGGGTCTAAAGTTTGTTTTTCTTTTAAAGAAAGATTGAGAGACATAGTTATTTTCCTTACCTTTATTGTATCTCACATCCTTTACTCCAAAAAAGAAGCTTCGAAATCATCTCGTAGTTAGCCAAATACGTCAATCATACCAACTGTTATTTATCTCTAAAGTACTCCCAGTCTATCATTCCTCCTATTAATATTAAAATCCTACAGAGTATTTTATTGGATACTGTGTATAATATTGCTTGGAAATATTTTATTATAAGGGTATCTACACCGTTTTATTTGTACAAAATAGTGTAAAGTTATTCATAAAATTCATAGAAAAATAAGATGGCCAATATATATATACCACGATTTTGATGTCAATAGGTTATGAATGTTCTAAATTTATGATTTTTGAACAATATTCCACCTTTTCAAGGACATTCCGTCTCCAGCCTCTCCAGTTTTTTTAATGAATTATCTGATATCGGGGTATAGTTGAATAATGCTCTATCCCTACAACACGTTCAGGATGGACTGCAGTAGGATACCTAATCCGGCAAACTATTGCGAGGGCACAAAAACTTAAAATTAGTTTTACATGTGCCCGTGCTGATTGTATGTTTTATTTGAAGTAAAAGAATAAATATTTATTATTATTAAGCCAAATAAGATATATGAGCTACGTATTAAATCATTACATATATCTTGCAAAAAATATATTCTTATAATAAATACAAAATAATGCGAAGATATTATTTTTGATTCATTTATATAATTTATTTCATTACATAACGGAATAACAGAAAGAGAAAAACACTCTTAACGACGTCCAAAGGGATTTATTTTAACTTCTTTAAGGACCGAAAAGTGGGAACGACAGGATTGCACCACGGTCCTTGAGACCGTGGTCCAGACTTAAGGATGTCGGTTCTTTGGACTGTTTGGGCCGAAACTGGACTGGACAGGATTTTAGTCTTCAATCATAAATTAGAATCGACACAAAAGTAATTGTACAATCCTTATGTTAAAGATAGATAATAATGCAGAGTCTTACTCTGTTCGAGGATTGAACAAGATGTAAAAAAACTTGTTCTTGACGCCTGGGTACTTTTGTATAGATTTATAAATAAAAAAACCAGTTTTACTTGAGATAAGTAGCGCGCAAATTGAAAATCTACCAAGCATAAAAATATAAAATGATTCATAATATTTTTTCCTAAAAAAACCCCAAGAATTATAATTTGTTATTATTTTATTATTAAATTGATTAATTTTAATAAATTAACCACAAACACTGATTAGTGTCATCTTTTTTGGATATATAAATATGATCACCTTGAAAATATTGCAATTTTATAGTTAATGTGCATCCTGTCTTCAATTATTTAATGGGTCTATGAAGTGTATGACATTGATTTCAACTAAATTTTTTTATTTTTCTATTTATGTCAAATCTAACTATTATTTTATTTTTCCAAACTAAAAGTGAAATGGTTGATATTGATCGATCCCGCAACTTTTTTGAAAGTGGAAAGGCCAATAACTGTAATTTATTCCTGCTATATGTTTGATGAACAACCGTCCTCCAATACCTAAATATGATTTCTAATTTGTATCCTATCCTGAGAGTCTTTGAAATTTTTTTATAAATTCAGGAAATATCCAGTTATTAACGGGGTAGTCATTTTTTCAGGATATAAAAAGAGGACGGTTAGTCTCCCAAATTTAATATCTACATAATAAAAAATACATAATAAAAGTCAATATAACAATAAAGAATGATAAAAATCATAACAAGATTTAAAAAGAATCAAAATTTAACTTTAATTTTGATCTAATTTCATAATATTTACTCTCTCCCCCCTAAAACCGACATTAAGTGTGGTGTTTCCTTCATGTTATCTAGGAGAAAAACCCACAGTTTAAAAAAACGTACTTACTCTAATGATGTGACATCCTACCGAACATGAAACAAATCCTACGAAGCCAAATTGCTAAATTAATGTCTTAGTCATAGGGTAGAAGTGTTATTAGTAGGTTTTTTTTTTTGTAGTGTAGTTATTAAAGCCAGAGATTGGAGACATTCATATGTACTTATAAGAAGCTAAATTGTTCTCTCTAAAGAAAAGACGGATTGAGGTCGATTAGGAACTTTAGAAGAAAATATTCTATTAAATTTCGGGTACTCGAAATTTTGGATCCATATTTGAAACCAAAATTATATGGATACTTTTATCGAATTTTATAAACATTTTTACTAATTACGGATGCCAAAAAATATTATTACTATTCGAATATAATTACTAGTTATTATTAGAATTACTTTTATAATAGCATTGGAATAACCACACGATCCATCTATTTTTGTAGATGTTGCTCCAAGTACTCATCTGATAAATCGATATGCTTAATCTATTTAGATAATATTATATTTCAGGAAATTAGGATTAAGTATTGAGCAATACCATTAGCCTTTTAAGATCCGTAAAAGTTTGAACACCCAAAGTCTGTTTGGATCTCGGATAATACAAACTTACACCTTACTCGAGTACTTCGGATTCGGATCCAAGACCCGTCTTATCTTATTGAAGCATCTCTATAGGCTTTTAAGATTCTGAAAATCCATCAAACTTTTTTTTAAGATCTGGAAAATCCATCAGTTGCTTTTTAAGATCCGTAAATGTTCGAGTACCCGAATCTGGGTATTGTTATGTAACAATCGTTTGTGTGAGTGTTTCTTTAAAAATAGAAAAAGTCGAATATTGAGCTGTCATTAAATATTTGTTATACAAAATGGCTGAAACTTTGATTAGTAACGGTCACCAGATACTAGATCTATGTGACTAGTTTTTATTTACGAGTCTGTCATCTTCACATTGAGGTCGGAACTTTTGAGACAAGCCTTGTATTTATTTTTTGATTTGATTTGAGTCAAGTACAAATTAGTAATAATAACTCTAAAGTAACGGATGCCTCTCTACTTAAATGTCTCGCAATCTAAGGTAGAACTGTACATTGCCTTATATAACCATAGATAAAATTGATGGTTATAACTTAAAATTAAATAATTTATAAACTCAAAGGTGTATTGAACCGAAGGATTAGTACTGTTAGTCGGTCATCGTTGGGATTCCCACGCGCGTTTCTTAATTAGTAGTATGACTACATGATATGTTATTATGTATGTATATGAATCTATAAAACATCTTCAATTAAATATTACGTCACATATCATTTCCCAGTATTTAAATTCTTATTTTTTATGGCGTAGTATTTGTATGTATATTTTATTTTAGAAAGGAGATAGATTTTCATTTCCATAGTTTGTTATTGCGGGTATTTTTTTGCAAATCCAATACTTTTGTACTATGCTTTATTTTTATTAACTAAGGGATCAGAAGTCACTGCCGTTGATTATTTCAAAAAATTGTAATATTTGTCGCATGGCTTTAAAACTTTATTTCTTCCCCCCCCCCCACCTCGCTAAAGTAATGATGTCTCAATTCTTATTTAGGATTGAAAACTGCAGTTCGTTTCAGTTCAGTCTAGATACGGTCCAGTTCAGTCCAGCATATCAGTCCTAAAATTGATAAAGTTCAGTCCTTTATGACGTTACTCAACTTTATTTCTTCTTCTTTTTAATTAGTTCTAGTACTGATAGTCTGCAGGGCCGTCAGTCTTAATGACTGGTGCCAAATACGGATAGGATCGGTCCTAAGACTGGAATGGACTGAATAAGTAAAGACTCACACAACACTATTCTAAAGTACTATGTATTAGGCATACAAGGATTTCTCATTTCCCAGGAAGTTGTACTATATCCAAATTCGTAGAAATATTTTTTTGAAGTATTGGAGTCCAGGAAATAGCGGAATTTATTTTCTTAATTTCATCATTATCACTAATAGTCCGTCTTATGACAGTCCTGATTTATTCGGTACAATCCAGTCTTAGGGCCGGTCCTGTCGGTCTTTACGACTGTCAGTCCTTCGTAATGGTTCTTAACGGTCTGTCCTTGGATTTATTTTTCTAAAAGTATCGAGTATTAAGCCAAATAAGATATGAATTAAGATCGTTGCACATTGGGCCGGATTTTTTTATTTTTTACAAATTTCGACTACAGCTAGTTAGAAAAGTTTTGATATGGAAAGAAAATCATTTTTGTAAAATTTCATTGTCCTATCACCTCATCATTAAGTGGCACATATAATTCAGATTTTAAAAAGAGACACAAGATATTTACTTCGTCAATAAAGATTAAAATACAGCAAAAGTCCTTACTGTTTATTTATTAATGATGATAGACATTATTCTAACCTTTAATAAATAACGATAAAGTTTTTTTCTAAAGCTACCCTATAAAACAAAAAAGTGTATGAGATAAGAAAAAAAATTATTCACACTATACGCAGATTCTCAAATTTTCCTGAATTTTTTCTTCTTTTTTTCTCAGTATTTTCGAAAAAAAAATATTTGAAATAGTTTTTATTTGTAAGAAAATGTATATCTAAATAATTTTATATTAAATAACTAAACATATATTTTTGGTATCTATATTTACTAAGTAAAGAGTTTTTGCCTTTTTTTATCTAATTATCGAGATATTGAATCGAACGATTACCTCTTAGGATAATGCTACTTGACATAAGTTACTCATTCTAATACTATATATCCACATTTCCACACTGACCATAATCGAAATTCGAAAAAAGTTGAAAAAAACAACTTGTATATTTTACATATCAAGCAAAAAAATATTCATATTTTCATTATATTTTATTATTATTTAGTTACACAATTTACTAACAGAGAGTGGTTGTGTTGCAGGGCCAAATAGAGGGGAATAAAAACAAAAAATGAAGGTAGAAGAAAAGAGACAGAGAGAAAGGAATTTAGGAAGAGACATGTGGGAGAAATGGATAGAAAGAAACATGCATATATATAGAAAGAAAAGGAGATTTATTTGTTGTAAAAAACAGACTTTTAATCACCTCGGATGCCCAAAAAAATATCATAGGAACATGCTTGGTTATTTCATACGTCTACTTGCTAAATTTCAGAATGATCTGTTCGACTGTTTAGGATTATATGTGAAATAAAAACAAAAACAGACTTATGTGTATATATATATGTAAGATATGCTTATTATACGGAATAATTAAAAATAGGAAACACACTGACGTCACAAGAGATCGATTTTACCTTATTGAAAGGGTTGTGTAATTGTAAAATACATTACCTTACCTGCGGTATAAAAGTCTACTTCCACATTACTACAGGAAATGCAACGCTAGCTTATAAAAATAACTGACATCTACAATGCTGCATCTCATACTGCTTTAAAATAAGGAACTTTTGTGCAGATATGGAACAGTTTACAAATAATTTTTTGAATGAATAAATAATATGTAAGTTTATCGGAAGGATTCCTAATTAGTATTTCTTTTTAATAAATACCAAACTTATATTAAATTATAGGCATATTTAAAAAATATATATAAAAATGAATTTTACTGAATGTATGGCTTGGAAAAGGTAAACAGAACATATAAGATGAAGGTTGTTCTAAGATTAATTCGGTCTTTTAAAGTAGTTTGGTTTATATCGGTCCAGAAGAAAAATTATATCTAGGTCAGTCCGAAAGAAAAAATATGTCTTATTTAAATTATATAAATTGGCGAAGCCAAGTATAAAGTAGCCACCTGCATGGCCTATTTGGTGGACCCTGTCTAGAAGTATTGGGTTTCTGTCTTGAAATCCATTACGATTTTTTCCATACCGATTTGGACTAATATTTCAGTCCAGATTGCAGTCTCAGACAGTAGGCCAAAATTTAATTGTTTTCAAATTCAGAACAGATTTTTTTATTTCAATATATCGATTGATATTTTTTTCGGTTTCATTCTCAAACAACGCCTTCTACGTGAGTAGCATAAAAAAATAGAGAGCTACAGATGTCCAGATTTTGTCCGCCTGTATGGTAGCAAAATTCTATAAAGCTCTTTTTGTTGTGAAATATACTTTTAAACGTTACAAAAGTAAGTTACTTATGATCCAAAATACCACCATTCTGTCAACAACAGAAGATTTCAAGCCTATTAAATTTATAGGGCCATAATGTAGTAGTGTTATTGTGATGATTTTGGTGAAAAAAGATCAGGATATTAGCAGTGCTGAGTTCTCAAATATGATAGGAAGAAGAGGTACGAAGTTAAGGAACGCCCTGGTGGAGACAAAGGGCCCAAGATTGGCTCCTTTGGAGCACTGCTACGACTGGGTGTCTAAGTATATTACCTCCCTATACCTGAATCCTATGAATAATTTTGTCCATCACCTACCTTGAGTTAAGATTCAACATAGATCCTCGCACCCTTAGAAATTCCTAGTAGACTCCATCGTACTAGAATGCAAGAATTTAGATCGATCTATAGATGCCAGGTCCCTTTTGAAGTTCAGAACGAGAATCAAGAAGGTTATCAAGACCAACGGAGGCTACATTGAGTGAGATTGTTTCTGCTATTCTGGTATTTTGCTTCTTTTTTTTTTACCAAATATAAAAAAATGGCCATTTTATATTAATTTAAAGTAGATTGATCACTAACACCGTATTTCGTTGTTATACCTTGCATTAAATAATATTCTCATTCAGGGAGTTGTATTATTTTGCTGCAAGACGGCGCCACTCTCTGTCGCTTTGTATACAAACTAATATACTTAGACAACTTATTCTTTATTCATAACGTATGTCAATAAATACTTAAATTTTAAGGTATTTTTTATTTATAAATTGGATCCTGAGAGCCTGCTCAAAGACAATTTCCCGAGAAGTGATGAAACCGATTACAGACTACATGCGTACCACTAATACTTGAGACATTAAAAAGAGTGATAAATTTAAAGAATATGAAGCACACACATGAAAAACATAAAACCAGTCACACATGTGTCTAGAGTATGCAGACATTGTTTCATTTTGTAGATATTATTATGTACTTCCCCCTCCTCCCCCCTTCTTTTCAAACAGTTAGGAGTAGGAGGAGAGGGGGGTAGGTTGGTTGCCTGGTTTATCTTTCATATGCATAACATTACACGACATGCTATAATTATCACCTAAAAATAGTATGTACCTACTTATAAGATCTCGCTTGATTGTTTTTGACTGCTCAATTATACCCATAATCCAAGTTATGTTATATAATGTTATGATCAAAATTAAAGAATGTGAAGGCAGTACAAATGAATATTTAGTCCAGAGTATTTATATCTTTTCTTTTTTTAACACATCACTTTGTTAGAGTTGTGCTTTTATGAAATGGAACTGAGTGTACTTGTAGACCTATTCCAAGTCAAGACCGAGTCTTTATTTTCCGAGTCCAAATCAAGCCCGAGTCTTCATTCTCAGAGTCCAAGGAGGGCCTGAGTCTACCAAGTTCTGATTCCATATTTGTTCCGAGTTCACCTGGTTCGGAGTCCAATTCAAGTCTGATTCCCCATATTAATTATCTGTCCAAATCCACTTGATTCTGAATGCGAATCTCCACGCTACTAGCCCATGTCAAGTCGGAATCCATATAGTTCTGAGTTCGAGCCTTCATGTTTCGAGTCTAAGTCTTCATGTTCCGATTCCAAGTCTTTATTTTCCGAGTCAAAGCCAAGTCTGAGTTTTACTAGTTCCCCGTCCTAATCCTAATGACACTGATTTAAAGAAACAAAACAATATCATTAAAATAGCTAGCTTTCTTTACGGCATCTATGAAGAGTAAATTTTCTCTTTAGATCACCGGAGTTTTCAGCTTATAGTTTTACTTAACACTAAATCCTTGTTATAAGAAATACATTATCTTTATTGAAAATTAACTCGATTTATCTTGATTAGTGCTTGGATTGGTAAATACTTAAACAGTTTTATCGTGTGTTCTCGGACACAGCATTTCCCAGCTTACAAACACAAAAATGACCACTGTAATTGGTTATCAACTTTCGCTATTTCTTCTTCTCTTCCTTTACATGGATTGGTTGGTTTGGTTTTTTCGGGGAGAGGTTGCAAGACACAATAAAGAAATTCCAATTTTTTTTATAACAATCCTTTGAAGAATTAACTAATATTTATGTTTTAATAGCAATAAAATTGATTTAAATATTGCTCAAGCATCATTAAAAATATGTCTTTATTTTAAATCCTATTTTATTTAGGTCAGAACTTCGGGTAAATGCTTATAGTATTCGATACAAAGATTTTTCTAATTTTGGTTACAGATTTTGATATAAAAATTCAGGTACCCAAAGTTTACTCAAAAATTTACGTCTAAAAATCCCACCCGTATCCGAGAACATGGAGATCTGTCCTATATTTATGCTATTTAACGTATTAATTCACTTTTTTGTAACGTGGATTCAAATGTAGACTTTGAATATTTCCTGAAAATCCTATTGGTCAAATATGGAAAAATATACAAATTTAAGGATATTTACACCATGTTCATTCAAAGACATTCCAGCTGTATATAACACACGGTAGTTACCAGAGTCATTGATTCATTCCATTGTTCCTCTCAATAATCATTATATTTTCATGTTCATTGGTGCATTTAAAAAGAGATCTTTGCTATATGAAGGATCGTGATGTTTCGATTTGGCATTTCCGTCTAATATATAGCTGTACTCCATATTATAAAACCTTACCTTCATCAAGAAACTAAATCCAGATTGATTGTATATATAAAAAAAAAAAAAAATTTTTTTTGATTGCTTTAACAATGATTGACTCACGGAATGAAAATCAAAAGTCCTGGTCTATCACAAAATTATACATATATTATCTGTGAGAAATGGACTATACTTGCTATTTTGATTAAAATTTAAAAGTAACAGTTTGAGGCTAAATTGACATCCTTTAAAAACAAAATCATTACACAATTGCAACAGTTCAATTCAAACTGAATAGTCCACTTCAAAATGGATATGTTTATTAGTTTAATCAAATAAAAAGGAACTATAATTTGTGTGTGTATTCAATTAAAAAGTCATAATCTAAAAAAATTTAAGTAAATTTTACTTTAATTTATATATCTGGTGGTGATACATCTTATACAGGATTATGTAGTAAATTTTTGTATTAGAACTTCAATTCTTTTAGCCAATTTTCTTGAATTAATAAATTTTTATTATGAATTTGAGCCATTTTGAAATAAATTATTCTTATTTTGAATTTGATCTCAATTTGAGTTTGACTATTTCATTTTGAAATTGAGTGTTCTTATTTTGAGTTTGACTATTTCCATTTTGAATTGGGGTATTCCAATTTGAAACTTGAATATTGTCATTTTGAATTGAACTAATCCATTTTGAATTGAACCATTCCAATTTTGAATTTGATTATTCAATTTTGAATAGACCTCTTCCATTTTGAACTGGACTATTGCCATTTTGAATTAGAAACAACTATTTTGAACAAGACTATTGCATTTTGAATCGGACTTTTCCACTTTTTAACTGGTTTGTTCCATTTTTTGAATTGGAATGATCCCATTTTGAAATGGACTATTGCCATTTTGAATTGGAATAGTCCATTTGGAACTAGACTATTGCAATTTTGAATTGGACTATTCCATTTTGGACAGGACTAGTCCATTTTGAATTATAAATTTTATAGACACAACTGAACCTAATAATTTTTTTAATGGTTAGTCCATCTAACAATAACTCGCTTTTAGAGTAAAGTTTTCTCTTTTGGACTCCAATATGGACTACACTGTTCCTCTGGTAGACATTGAAAAAACGCTATCTGCGAAATTTCAGATCCCTCATGCAATCTTGAAAAAAATACCCTGTCTATGTCAAAATGAGCCATTTTCAGACGTCTAGTATTTTCGCAATTGCAAAGATAAGAGCCTAATAATGTGATTTAATGGTTTCATTGGCTTTAAAGTACCATAAAAAAATATAGTGCATCTTGTTGTTAAAGAATTGATATGGTTGAAAGTTTTAATAGGGAAATAGTTCCCCTTTCTCTTTGGTTCAATTAAATAAATAAGATGAAAGTATAAAACGAGTGGAAAAACAATCAGAAATATTTAATGTCATTTAAAGCAACATTCAATACTTTGAGTGCGTATATCGTTTTAAAGATGCCTTCTGACTATGACTAATTTTAACTCAAAAATACCACTTCTTTATGTGATATCACTAGCTGATATCGGTGATGACATCCTTAAAAAAAGATTTGTTCTACAGAGTATTTTCACTGACGTCATAAATTGCATCATATTTAAGGAGATGCCGGCATGGGAGCTCAAATTTTCAGTACATCTTGAATAAACTTCATCAAAAGGCTTTACGAAAAACAATGTTACTAACCATACAACTTAATGCCAAAGATAAACATTGATATTTGAAATAAATGAAAGTAATATGTACTAAAACCCCCTATGAAATAACTAAAATTTCATCTTGATTAACAAATTTACATTAATTTTATGTATAAAGGAATTATATAGACAACAACAAAATGGTTTACTTGTTTAATGTTTTACTTTTTATTAAGTAGGACTTGACGAGAAAATACATAAATATATTAATCAATTATGATTATAATTAGTTGTAAATAATTTAAGTTTAAAACTATTTAAAATGTTATTTCCTCTCCATACTCTGGAGTCAAATTATTACTGGTTGGCTGAAGTATATTACCTTGCACTACTGTATATACTTTCATTTTCAATGAATGGACCTGAATTTTCACTTATTATATGTTAAAATAAAAATTAAAGATACGTAAAATAACTTTACTCGGGCGCCTACAGCTAAGAGCCCTGAAATAATTAAATTATAATTATTATTTTTTTTGCATTTTTAAGTACAGGTACTTGTGGAATTGGAATTATTGAGCCGATTGTGATACTTAAAAAAACAAAAACTTTTCGGTAGAGCCCTTGTAAATTTGTAAAAAAAAAGAAAAGATTTTTAATCTATTAAGGACGATAAAGTAGGTTAATTAAGGAAAAATATATTATTCTTTCCAATGATATAGTTCATTGATGCTCTAAAATATGAAAATAAGATTTTACAACGATGTAATTATATATTTTTAATATACATTGGGGTCAGATACAACCAGGCAATATATTTTTGATAGACAGTTACGTTTAAGTCATTGTATTTTTTGGTCCCATTTTGACAAAAAATAATCCAATAATTTATTTCATATTAGTTAAAAGGTTATTTAGGCCTTCCAAAATGGACAAATCAATCATGCTGACGTCAGATGAAAACTGTCCATAAGATCACTTTTATGTCCGATTCTGACGTGTCCTTAAGATATAGAACGGAACTAAAATCCCATCATATTTACTCCAATACATTGAAACCTCAATATAACGTGCAAGGACTACATGAATAATCTACTTTGCATATTTACATGTTATGTACATGAATAAAGATGTAATCCAATTGTAAAAACACGACTTAAATACATTTGTAATATTATGTATAAGGTATCTCTACTCATGACAAAAACTCATAAATATTTCTCATTTATGAGTGTATTTAAGTCATACAATGAAGCCAGTGAAGAACATAAACAAAAAAAGTTGGTACGGGATTGTCCAAAATGGATTCAAAATATGTATAATGTACATATGTTATTTGGAAGACTGCAAAATACACCATTCCTTCATTCATATTACGTACATTTGCATAAATAGTTATATCCGAAGCTGTAAAATAAAGTGGAAAACGAGCCTGTTAGTTTGAGTAGATGCCTTGCTTTAGTCTTTGTTTTAGTCCCTGAGTAAAGAGTCCTTATTTTAGTCAATGAGTAAAGTGTCCTTGTTTCAGTAGCACAGTAAGTTCGGACATAATAAAAGTATGTCTATAGTCAACGTTCTCTCTCGAATAGAAATTTTGAACTACATAAAATACTTAACAGAGACCAACCCCTTCACTAGGTCAGTATTAAAGACGCCATCGCTGTTATCGTGGGAGAGGATGGCGTTGAGCACCTTCTGTAATAGCGTTACCTTCCTTGTTATTTAAATCTAAATTCTTTTTGTGCCTGGCGTACTGCCCATGCTGTTCGAGGACACACTTCCTGTTGACTTTAGCTCTATTGTTGCAAAGCTTGCTTACAATGCCTTTGTTTTAGACACATAAGTTCAAATTTTGGTTCAACAGAGCTCCTTAATGAACACTGTGGGTTACACTATATTAGGTATTGTCAATTTAAAAAGAACGTCTTTCATTTCGAATGAATGAAAATATATTACAAATAAAATTGACTGAATGGCCGTTTATATTTATGGAGAAAAAATGGATTGTAAAAAATATAAATAGCTTTTATAGCAAGGTGGAAATATTATATATTTTTGAATCTCCAAGTACTTTTCCTTTTGAAATTAATTGACACCAATGGATTCATCCTTTCCTCTTCTTTTTTCTCTCTTCCTCTTCCAAAACTTGCACTCAATCCTTCCTTAACTTTCACTACTGAATATTGTTTTACCTACAAATCACGGGGAAAATGTAAATAAAGGTTGAAAGTGCCAATAAGAACCAAAATACAAATCAATCAAATCTTAAAATGCTTAGAATTAACAGTTCTAGTAATATCAATACTTTTATTCATTTATTGCCTCTATATAGTGAGGATACACATGAAAGGGAGGGAAGCATTGGAAGGGAGAGGAGGGGGAGATTGTTGTTATGATCGGAAATTTTGGTTTCCTGTTCATTATGAAAACAGATCAGAAGGAGGGAAAAGGGAGTCAAAAACAAATATCAATGAATCCTTGTCCATAAAAATCAGAAAGTATAGATAATGTGTGTGTATTTTTATTTTTTTTATAGAGAGAGAGGTTGCGTTAATTTATAATATTTACATTAGGTTTTTTTTAAATTAATAATTTTTTTTACCAAAAAAAATTATCGATGGAAAACGAAAAAAAGAAAGTAGAGAAATGAAATTTTTATGATCCACGTTTAGTGCTCAAGTTTTTTTTTTTTTTTTACATTTTCATAGAGAAGATATCAAAATATACCTTCAAAAATTTTTTACGTTATTTTGATGGCGTTGTAGATCAATTTACGCACTAGTCATACTTGAAATTCGAAATAAGATTAATAACCAAGCCTCCCTAATGTAGAAATTACAAACCGCCCTAACCTACAAATAGGAGGTAATTTACGGGAAATGGAATTGACTTATCTGTTGCCTATGGTCCAAAAATTATTTTCATTCTATTGTTTGTTATTAGGGATGTATAGATCCCTAAAGTTGGAAATGCTGTCCTGTCCTGTTCTAGATTATCACAAGAACACATCGAAATCAGAGGCAAAATAACTACAGTTCCGTTTCTAGTCCTTGTGTAGTTATATATATATGGTACGTCTCATTACAAAAAGGGATTTGGTCATTGGATGAAAAACTTACAGTGTACAAGGAGCATAAGTCAAGTGCGACAAACAAAATATAACCAAGGAGATCCAAACATCGACAACGGACAATATAATTAATTGTATATTTTTCTGTTAACGCCGTGATTTTTTGGCGATTGTCATAAGTTTTGTATCAATGGTTCTAATAGTGCTTCAAGACAACAGTGAAAGCATTATCATAATAAAATCACTCGATTAATTAATTATTGGTCAATTAACTATGAATGACTATAGCTATCAACCACACCCTACTCAAAGAAGTCCACAGGGTTAAGGTCCGTTGAGCATGGAAGCCAAACACACTGGGTTCAACAAAGTCAAAAGAATAATTATATGAAAACCAAGTCAACATTTTATTAGTAGTGCGGCATGAAGCAGTTATTTCCTGACTCTCTAGGCTTAAGAAGTTTGCAATCTCTACATTGTCTCGTCTGGCGTGGTTTGCAACAATGCTAATCTTCTTTTCCAAAATGTGGAATAAATATTTCGTTCATGGATTCCTTTTCTTTTTAACTTACGCCAAACATTTCTGGCTAGATGCCAAAAAACAAATAACATGTGCAGCTGTTGCAGATGCCCAAAGGTCAAAATTGAACAATGGCCGTACTCTGTACAATGCAGCCTAGTATTTCGGTCAATTAGACTTTGTATTCAAATTTCTGAGAAGATTGGACAAACCCAAGAAGAATAACTATAGTTTAAAGCAAGTATGAACAAATTGTGACCCACAGGGACTATTGCAACCAGCTTAATATTTAAGTCTGGTCTACTACCCTCACTTTTAATAGTATTTTTGAAAAATATTAACTCTGGGGGAAAAAAATATAGGTTTCTATAGGTTTGCCAGATTTGCCTTTTTCTAAGCAGTTTCGAATTTAAAAACTTGCTTTCAGCCTAAATTTGAAATTAATATGTATTTAATAGTTTTGTTTTATGACGCCATTTTTCCTGAAATTTAATTTAATAGGTTCTTTGGCCTATTAAAATATTTCAAATGGCAATGTTGCCTATTATATTAAAAGGCTAAACATCCCTGGCTTAAAGCCTTCGTTTAATTAAAATAACTTAATTTGGCCTCGATATATTCCTTTAAATAAAACTTATTCATTTCTAATTCATTAATAATGACGGTGAATTTTTGCAACTTTAAGTGTGATTTGCGGCTCTTCAAAGGGATTAATCAGAATAATTTGTTTATAGAAATTCACGATAATTATTTATTGAAGAATAAAAATTTAATTCCGACTCGTTTTGAAGAAAAATCATTCATTCTTACTCCAGTGTTGAAGAGTCAAAATTCATTCATATTATGTTGTTAGGAATAGTGCAAAATTTGGGAAAAATTTACTGATTTTGCGTATTTTTTTCTTTATAGTAGAAAAGTTAAGTGATATACACAATAAAGATCCCATCGTGTGCCTGAAATTCAATCTGAGGGATCATGATGATAACTAATATTTTTATTTACAGTGGAATATAAATAAAATGAAAAAATATATATAAATACATTGCATATATAAAATTTGGCACCAAGGCCCTAGATTTGATTATTTTTGTGAGTTAATGGATACTTTTTTATATTTTATTTGCATTTTTGGCCTAATCAAGAGAAAATGAAGCTTAGTAGGGTTACACAATTATTTGTGTAGACATCTACAAAGTACATACAGGGTGCGGTGGAAATTTTAATGACTCTAATGTACTCAATTTTTGACGAATTCCATTTTTTTTTAAATGACGTACAAAATCTGTATTTTGTTTCTTTAGAGAATGTGGCTATTGAAGCCCCACCAATTTAAGGACAATGTATATTACAATTCATAGTAAAGTCAATCACTCAAGCCAACTACCTCCACCTTCAACCACAGCCTCCAACCTGTTCCTGAACCTATCACAAGCCTTATTGAGTAACCATATTGCCAACTGCCTCGAGAATAAAAGCCAGCATGGAGTCAACAGTGTTATGTACATTTTTATTGGACTCTCTCTCCAAGACGCCCCACAAGGGTGTGAGAATCGGCGAGCTAGGAGGCAACATCGCACATCGGTCTAATTATTTTTGTTTGGCATTTTTTTGAATCGAGGAATCGGTGGGAAAGATTATGGTTACTGTCTTTTGGATTCACAAGGAATAATCTTCATTGACTCTCTGGAAAAGGGTATAAGTTTTACTGGTGATAACGCCGTCAGCGAGTCCAAACGATGGAGAAGTAGAAGGCAAAAGGGACAAACTGGATGAGGATGAGTTAAATAAAACAGCTTAGGCCATGAGTGCCCATGCAAGACATTTTGGGGTTTCACACTGCCCGAGAGCTATCAAAAAAGTGAGTAGAAAGAACCTTCTGAAGGAGGAGAGACCCCTTTTGCCATCAGCAATGAAAGAAACCCATCTCCTCCGCCTCAAGACTCTTTTGAATGAGTCTTTTTATTTCTTTTGAACTCTTTTTGACAATTTTGGCTCAATACAGCCCTGAAACCAAACCTCTCGACTACACCTTTTGGCCTGCAGTGTCTGTCGTCCAAACACCAAAAGCCACCTTGCAGCAAGCATTTGGACGCCATAACATAGGACACCATCTGTAGTCGGTGTCAGGTCTTGTGCTGCCGCCTGGAAGCCATTATTGTCCGCTAAGGGCAGCTACATTAATCATTAAGAGAGGTCAGACACACATAAAATTTATAGAATTAAATTTGTTGAAATTAAATCTTATGGAAGTTTAAAATTCATTGTTCATATTTTAATGAACACCTTGGTAACTTGTACATATAATAGGTCATATGTACTCATCTGTTCTCGTTGTAGATGTAATGGAGGGGATGTTTGTTTTTGTTTGTCATTTTGAACTATTATTACAAATTCATTACAATTTAGAAAAAGATTCTGCTACATTGACTGATATGTGTGAGAATTCAATTGAAGTTGGGTGCACCCTGTACATATCTAGATAAATTGAAGGTAATTTTTTTGTATGTGTACACTTGGGTTTATATTGCTATTACGACAATGTTTTTTGCACAAGTCAATTTAATCAAAATTCATTACAATTATGATGATGATAATATTAACCGTCCTCATATTTCCAGTGGATTTGAAGATCAAATACAATTTACCATAAATGTTAAATTCCTTCTTTTTTTTGCAATATCCAAAAGTCATATGAA
The DNA here is from genome assembly GCF_016086655.4 of Lepeophtheirus salmonis. Taxonomy (NCBI): domain Eukaryota; kingdom Metazoa; phylum Arthropoda; class Copepoda; order Siphonostomatoida; family Caligidae; genus Lepeophtheirus; species Lepeophtheirus salmonis. The sequence continues at coordinate 46,830,247 of NC_052134.2, forward strand.
ACCCAAGACCCTTTTATGATTTTTTTGCATCAATTTTTATTTTTGCCTTTTTTTCTTCCTTGCGCCTTAAGGAACCTTTTTTTTCTTTTTCTTTCTCTCTTTCTTTCTATTATTATTTGCAGAATAGGTCAATGACCTGAATGAAATTTATTTTCATGTAATGAAGATCACTCTTTTTTTTCTTTTCTTTTTTTCCAATTTATGTTTTAAAATATTATAAAAATATTGAATCCTTGATTTTCATATTCAATATATGAATTATATGTACATTTTTGGTGCGTCAACATAAAATCATTTTTGAACAAAAATCAAGAAAAACAAATGATATTTTCCCATAAATAAAGGTAAATCCAAATTAGAGCCCCATGTACTTTAACGTCATAAATCTAAAAATATAGTATTAGTCAGAAATAATGTAACATCCAGCAGACCTTCAGCCTTGCCTTCAATGTAAACGAAGAGCAAGAATGATGCAAAGACAATTTTGAGCACCTTTTTGCATTTTTCTTCGCCAGACCTTCAGTTCAACCTCCTTAACTGCACAATGTAGGATATGGTCGAAGAGGAGATCAAAACAGTTTCCAGCTAGGTAAGGACAATCAAATTTAAATGAAATATTAATCAATGTGGTGTCTCAACCTAAAAACAATCTTGAACAAATATCAAGAATATGAGAAAATGATTTTTTTACTCTATTTACAGGTTGGGATTTTAAATCCGGAAAATTTAAGAATAATGTATATCTCAATTTATTTCCAAAAATTAATTCAGTAATCCGCAAATCTTTTGCTCATACATGACGGAGTCCATAGTGAAGACCATCCCTCAAACCAAGCACCTCCAGTATCAACCACAGCCTGCAACCTGGTCCTGAATCTGACACATGCCCTTGATGAGGAACACTTTTTCTATTTTGCCACTGGCTCGAGTCAAGGGCCAGCAAGGATTCAACAGTTTTATGAGCACGTTTTTTAGGACTCTCCCTCCAAGACGTCTAACACATAGTAGTCCAAGGTTTTTAAATTCGGCGACGTAGGAAGCCACATTTCCTTTGTCCAAAACATTCTGGAAGTAGGGAATACGTTTTTGTTCTCAAAAGGATGATGAATCTTTTTTGCATGTTTTCCGACTTATAAGACTAATTGAAAGCCTTTACAATGTTGTAAATAGTTGATTTGGGCAGCTTCTTAATCTTCTTGGGCTTGCAACCGGCATGGATGCACATAATAATGGTGTTCGTATTATGAAAAAATCTCAAAGATTTTGTACTTTTCCTTATACAATTTCTTCAGGTGAATATGATGTCAACACTTTCATAAACATAGACCTCAGGGTTGCCAAGAATTTGAGATCCAAACTTGTTCCAGATGTAAAATCTCCAACCTGTATTATACAAGTGAATGCTTCATACACATATTTGAGTCAATTATAGGTCTTGTAATCAAATTTGTGGTATGAGTTTAAATATTCAAGAATTTTACACATAGTTCAAAACCTTCATTCGATCTATGATAATTATATGGACCCGATATGATATTTCAAATAAAATCTATAAATTTATCCTTATTTTTTTGTGACAATCATTTTTTGGATACTTTAAGTGCAATTTGCAACGCCTCCAGTTGGCTAATATATATATTTTTTTGATGGGAATTGAGAATAATTCTTACAAATATAATCCACACTCAATTTTGTCTTGGCAAGTCCCATTTATAAGCTGTAGACATATTTATAAGTGTTGAGACTCTCTGATAGCAGATTTTTCCCCTTTTTGGTCTTAAGTGATTACTTCTTGATCAACTTATGCCCTAAATGGTAATGGTTGATTTATATTTTTTGTTAAAAAGTTTCGAATAGTACAGAAATATCGATATTTATATAAAATAGTGAAAATCCAGTGCAGAATGTGCATGTTAACAAAAGCAAAATCAACATGGTGACCCTGACTATTTTAGAATCTTATGGGGAGAGAAAGAATAAATGTAATGACATTTCATTACATCAGCTGCAATCAGCTGTGACAAGGATAGAAGGAGAAAAGGATATAAACAAGGACATTTCCTGGAATTACTCCGATTTCTTTCCCCAATTCTACTCTGAAACCTACAATAGCTTACAATTATAACTCCGCATCAAATCCTCAGGGCTACAATCCGTCTTTTATGAGCACACACGAATGTTCAATCGGGTTTTGAATATAATTCAATCTATTTAGGAAAGAATGTTCATTACAGAGGAATAAAATAATAATGACTAAGGAAAAGAAATTTCATTGTTCCAACTATCAATTTCGAAAAAACGGTCCAGATAAATAATAAAACGGATATTGGTACAAGAACTGGTCTGAAAATATTGGTATCCTGACAATACTACCCTTTATAGACCGATTTTATCATCATCCAAGTTATAACTCTACACATATCAAACACTTTTAACTTCATATGACGTCTTTACTGATATTTCCAATTTTACAACTCACATGACGTAACCGACTTCCATGTATAAAATTGCTCTATATTTTTTTATTAGACTGATCTTGACTGAATTTGTATGCATGACGGTTGCAGAACGAGCTTTTTTAAAGGAAACAACTCGTTCAAAACAAAACCAAAAATTGACATAGTCCCAGACCGGCTACATTTTTTAGACAGAATACACAACACTAATATTAATGTAGCTATAAAGACTGATCGGATATCCGTTGCAGCACTCATCAAAGTTTTATTGATGGATACATGTCAATAGAAAACTAATTCAATAGCCCTTTATTGTCAGAAAAGCTATGACATGACATGACTAGAATTCTATAGAAGTACTGTACAATAGCAAATATCTTAAGAGCAACACTGAGGAGTGTTGTGCTATTGAATGATGTAAGTGCATTAAATTCAATCATTTTTTGTTTTTCTTTTATGCTGTTTGCATCTTTCGATTGAAGTATTTTCAATCAATAAGATAATAACCCCTTGTGAAACAAAGGTAAGCAATTCAAAGAGCATGAATCTCTTGATAAAATTACTCAACTAATGAAGTTCACTCTCCTTTCAAGGCCAATACTAATATATGCAAATTTAATCATTTCAGTCTATGATTTATAGTATTCATTAAATAGCTTTAAATCTATGAAACATTTGTTTTTCACATAATTTTATTTGCTATGTCTAGTCTATCGAGTATGCAGTACATATTTAAAGATCCCTCCATATGTGGTCTTTATTGTATACCTCAACCTTTGTTCCAACAAAAAGAGGAAGATAATATAGGCACACAATCTGTTAATCCCAGTAACAAATGATACTTTAATGAAAAAGTTTAATTTTCATTGGTTCAAAATAGTTTACTGTGCTAAACTCATCTTTTGTCTCGTGTCATTGTCAGAAATAAAAAAATGGTAGAGAAAAATGATTCTGATTCTTCTTTCACTCCACAAAAGTCACATCCTTTACTTATTATTATTTTATTTATTTAAAAAGTTTTGTAAATGGGTACACGTAATTTCGATAGAGATTTTTTTATTTAATAACTATGTATTTCAACTCTTTTACCGTTTATTTCCTTAAAAATTAATTTAATTTGAGTTTAACTAATCTTCGTTTAAAAGCTTCACAGTATTAGTCAGTAAATCTCTTAACCTTTCCTCTGAAAGGAGATAAATCAAAATGATAATTGTTGGCCAACTATATCTTTTTCTTACGCCAACAGAACAATTAGTCTATTGAATAGCTGGAATTTGATTAGAATTGCAGAAAATATGATCTCCCGGTATGCAAAAAAATGGAACGGAAAAATCACATACTAAACATGACAATTTGAAGGCTGTTTGGGAGAAAAGTAGCTTAGTTGCCATGACATTTTATTAGATTAGCTGCAAGAAGCTATGAAATGAAGGAAATAAACACAAATACAACTCCATATCAAGAAAAGAATTACCCATTCCATTTTGAGTAGGTACAACTAGGACTTTCAATTATAACTCCTAACAAAGTCATCAAAGTTACTCAATTTAATTCATGAGCACATGCGCTAGTAGTTACTTTCTCCCTTCAAGACTGAAATAATAATGATAACAGCTTATGAAAATAAACAAATACTACACGGATTGTTAACAAGAAAAAATATTGCATGTGCTATAGATCATATTCTCTATAACTTTGAATACGACCATAGTATAGGCACAGTGGCTTTTCCCCCCACAATACCTCGGCTTTAAAAAAAGTACAGGAAAATTTGACAAACTATTTATTGTAGTTATGTAATGTTTAGAGAAGCTGGAGAACCTTTCGAGCAACGGAATATCTTTTGGAATTCATAAATACGTAGATCCAGTTGCTTCAAATCGAATGAATCAGCTCCCAAAAACAGCGGAATAGAGAATATATATTTTTTATATTAAAATAGTAATTCGTAGAACTCAACGAATATATGCTCACAAAATTAATTAGCGACAAGTGTAGCCCAATGGTGTGCCCGGTTCAATTTCAGCGGTTCTATCGGTCCCAGTCTCGATTCTTTCACTTCAACTATTTTGGTCTTGCTTCAGTTTTATCAGTCTCGGTTCAGGTCTTACGTCTCGGCTCTTTTTTAAACAGGCAATTGAAACAAGGGGTGCGGCTAGAAAATTTTGTCCCTGGAAGGGATATTTGATATAAACAGGACCGCAACTACCTTATAAATAGAGTGCATACAGCCCAAATTTCCCTCAGGGTCCCCGAAAACAAAGGTTACTTAATACAATAGTTTTCAAAGTGAGGGCAGTGTAATGAGTGTATGGGGAGAGGGGGGAGGAGGAAGATGGAAATTGAGGATTGCTTTCACTCTACACATACATAGTACACATTTTCCGTATAAAATAGTCTCAGCTAATAATATGTTAGTGAAGGAAGCCTTGGCAAAGTAAAGTTTGGGAGACCCTTGCTTAAGAAATATGGTAGTTATCATTGTTAGGCCCAGACAAGCTTATTAGTGGACATGGATCCATAATCTACCCCACCCCTTCCCTCTTTTATATACGACGTCTGGTGCCTAAAACCACTTTTCCAGATCCCTAAGAAGCTCTTAGCTATTTGGAACTCAAATACAACTGTATCATCCTGGGGACGTAAAAAATCTTTGGAAAACATTGAAATTGCATATAAGAAATTCATCAAGAACAATAACCGCTTGAACCGCTAGACGGATAAGGGCACAACCTTGGAGTACACTTATAAACAACTGTTTTAAATATACGTAAGAGTTTTTGTAAGTAATTATTATATTGATGGTTGGTACCCCATTTTATTGAATTTTTAAGCTTTCTCTCTGTCGACCATAAATGGTCAAGTAATGTTTTAATGAAAATAAAAGATGATTAGTGATTACACAAGTCCTAAATTACGTTGATCATATTGAACAAATGGATTAATTCATAGACAGGGAAGAAAAATTACTTTCAAAAATGGTTACTCCTGCAAAGAGTAGGTTTTCAAAGCTTAAATTAGTTTTAGTTTTTGGATCATATTTTTTAATATACAAATAAGATTATTGATGAAAACACATCGGATATAATCGTCGACTTTGGCTGTTTACCGATTATCATGAAATTACTTATAAAATAGTGGCTAAATATCAGTCAAGTCTTACACTGAGTACAATATAAATGTTCGTGATATTTGTATAACAACGTATCCTAAAGATTTGAACGCAGATCTTGTTGCAGTTATGACGTCATTTAATATTAGTATTTACTCCCATTTTAATAACAAACTTTTTAATTAACAAAAACGTCATTTGAATAATAATAAAATGATGAATTGACCTGATGATAACTTATAAAGTTATTTAAATCGTGAGGAGCCTCTAGTGTGAGTCTATACAAAGAAAGATATAAAAAATGGATGAGAGTTAAGATTTCTATTAGAGATATGTGCAACAATTCTCATACGAGATGAAAATGATTACTAAAACACATAATGGATGCGCTTTAAATTGGATGATTTTGGCAAAAATATGCAATATCCTAGGTTTCTCCCCTGGGATCTTGAGATTCTGTTTTCTCAGGAATTAATAGGTTGTACTCCTACGATATATCCACAAAAATAAAATGTTCCTTGGGGTATTTTGCATACAAATAAAAAGTGGAGTACATTTTGAAAAATTCCCTAGAAGTTATGTATTTAACAATTTATGATACATAAAAAAATGATGTTCAAAGAATCACTTATAATAAAACCTTATCTTGTGACGAAGGAAAAGTTTATCATCTTTCATCGTTTAAAATTAATTTTTTCTTCTTGAAATATAAAATACAAGGTGCGTCAACAGATCTTCCTTTTTCAATCATATTTTATAAATTAGAAAAGTTTTATTTTTATTTCATAATGTTGATCCATATTTAAAGTTTTGTTTTAAACAGTTTTGAAAATAGTCCACTGTCCACACACTGAATAAACCGAAATAGGGTATTTCAATACCTCGTTATTTTTTCATTCTTTGTTTCTCTTAAAATAACTCTTCATTATCATATTTTAAAGGGCTAAATATTTTTTTTTAACATATTTTAATTGGCAACATATCTTATTTTAAATTTGGATAATAAGTTCATCAGGTCAATAGTTATTGACATCCCTGCAAAAGTCTTAAAAATGTTGGGTTTTCTAAAATTAATCCGTTTCTTATTACTCAATTTGAACAAACCAGAACCGTTTTGAATCCTTAATAATCTGATGGCAGTAGCTTATCTCTCTAGCATCCTTATTTGTGGAATAATTGACGTTCAAAGAATTAATTTAACAAATTTCAAATTATGAAAATGAACTTAAAAATTGTTTTTTGAATATTATAAATAGGACCAAAATAATTGATTTTTAAAATTAAACCAATAAAAACTCAAGAGCTAAATTGTAATTAGTTTGAGATCATAAAATATTTCGTCAAACCATTCTGGGCAATATTGATTTCCGACGGCACTACTCTAAAGCAACTGACTGTTTTTCCAAGAAAACTCCAGAATATTGCTCTAGAATTAAACTGTACCCCCCCCAACTACTTCTAAAGCCTGATTGCTACTAAATGTCAAAAATTGAGTTTTGTTGCAGTACAAATAATACCCGATAGTTAATTGAAATCTAAACATTCACTAATTCAATAATTCATGAAAGTTGAGTGATTGAAATTAGTTAATATTTCGATATACTAAAGTATAAACAATTTGTTACAAAACAACACAAATTTGATCTCTCAAGCTTACGTACAAGTTAGAAAAATGACAATTGAACGTAATCTATAAAATTCCAATGAGTCCTTTACTAAGTATACCCTTTCAGCTTTTCATTTTGACATCTTTCAAGAGACAAAGTAGTTAAAGGAGGGCATCTGTGATAAAAATTATCATTTATTATTTTATTTGTTTTTATATTATTCAATCCCAGCTATGAGTGAAGAATATCTATAAAGATAGCTCAGACTGAAGGACCGAGGTATCGGTCCTTAGGGCTATTGAATGGTCCAAAAGATCAGACCAATAGATAAAAAGACGGAAAAGAAAAAAAAACTGATTAGACAATCAGTCTTAGGACCGATCCAACAATAGTTTTTAATGATCTTACTGAATGACATTATGATATCCCAAAAATGTAATTCAAATTTCTTGTAATGATTTTCCTTGTACCCTTCAAGGTAAAGAAGTAAACAAAATACCTATTTTGGGAAGACAAAAAATATGCATTTGAATTTGGAGCATCACCACATGATCTATGCTGTGATTTGATGCGATTACTCTCAAGAGCCAAGTCTATTAGACATATCTAATATATTATGCACATGTAGAGAAATCTAAGCAATTTTTCATGGAACTTATACCTTATTGTAATTAAAAAGATGCCTTCAGGAATGTGCTTAAAATGTCTATGTATGGTTACATATATTTACAATTATACCATATAAGTAAACTTTATGTTTCTATTGTGAAATAAGTTGAATTAATCTCCGTATGTCCGCAATCCTAGCCCATTTCTTAGCTATGTGTAAAAATCAAAAGAATTTGTGTAAAGACTAATGATTATGAAGGAAGTGCTGGTAGAATTGTCAAAAAAGATATTATGTTTCTAGGAATCATTGAGAGATTTTCATATGCCTGGGAATGTACATCACATAGAAGTCAAATATCTCGAACCTAAGAATAATTTGATTTCATTTTGGTAAAAATTTGACTTTTTATTTAAAAATATAACAAGTCAGAGAACTTGTAAGTTGTTTCTTTTGTTTTTTATTTGATCATAAAACGAATTGAAGTTATATCCCCTATAAAATTTAGTTAAATATTTATAAGAAATGATGTTGTGAAGCAGATCCCTTTTTTAACTATTTTTCTAGCTTTATATGTATATGCTAATAAATTTCCCAATTTATAAAATCAATTATTAAAGGTGTTTACTTAATTGAAATATAAAAAATAACAATTAAATGGAAAGTATTATTTGATTTCTCGTATTTCGAAAAAAAATTGAACAGTTTCGAGTTATTCTCTGCTTCTACTACGATATAAGTAAAATTCAAACTCGGTAGAAATTCACTCTATTGTGGTGTGTGTGTTAAAAACTAAAGCGTTAGTTAGTAATATATTACTATAATAATTTCATTTTTTTTAACAAATTGTATAATGATACTTCTTTACTGATTAAGTATAAGATAATATAAGGAAATTAATTTTTGATTGAGTAATATGTGATAACTTATCATACAGGGTGTAGCAATATAATTTCCATTTTTATAATGAGTGGCATTTAAGTTGTAGAAGTAGAGAGAGGCCGTGATTTCATTCTAGAGGCAAAATTCTAGTGTTTTTATTTTTATTTTATAAATACAGTCAGTTGCATGAGTAAGGATTAGTATTTGCCGTCAAAAAAATATTGCCAAAAAAATGGTTTGACGTAATCTGTGTATATACAATATGGATATATACACCATTGGGCCTAAGGGGTTGAAAATTTGTATGAGTGCTCTTTTTGCAAAATGTTAGGCTAAGAAAGAGATGTCGATGTACGGGGGAGGGCTATTTAAGACTTTATTCCAGTACCATCACATAAAAATTGTTTTTGGAGCTCAAAGAGACTAGATTGGGGGGCAAGTTATAAATAAAAAAGTTACTTGCGTCTCAAAAAGCAACAACTGTAATCATAATCAAAAAGTTATGTACAAAAAAAAAAAAAATCGGTGAAAAGTGCAGTTTCATTTTTTTTTTTTTTAGTTGCAAAAAAAATCGAATTCCATTGAAATATTGGATTCGTAGAAAAAATAAAGTTTTTAGAAATTTGTCTGGAAAAACGTTTGGATATAAATTTGACACATACAAATTTTAAGTTTTAATTTTTTTCTCTATTTTTCATCTATTTTAATTTACATTTTTTAAGAAGAGGGAGTCTAAACATTAATTCATTGATTTCCCGCTTCCTCCTTGGCCAGAGCAACGCCAGGTAACCCTTTGCTATATTGCATAAAATTAAACTAATTGCAACTAAGCTCCTGATTTGTAAATTAATGCAATTTATAAAAATTAGTTAATTTCTTATATACAAAATATGATTCTTTCAATTTATTTTTATAATTTAAAATTTCCAAAATTGTTTGAAAACGATTCACTCTACAAATAATGATTGTACAAAACTTATATTGGTGCCATCAAATTTGGTGTTACACAAAAATTCTAAGTTGGTGTAATTATCCAAATCGGGTAATTGAAACTGGATTTATTTTAGCAAAAACCAACATTTTAGATCTAGCAAAATTGTCAATAACTCATTATTTAATAAACTAATAATCCATAACTAATTCATAAGATAAGCTTTTAATATAATTTTGCATCTTTTTGTATAAAAATAAACATCTTTCTAAAATCTCTTAATTAAGAGTTATGTAAATAGAAACCAAACAAAATAAATATATCCTAGGGTGTTAAAATACTATTCTCTATGTTTGATTTATTCATTGTTTGGACAATAGGGGGCGTCCCCTATTGTCCAAACAATGAATAAATATAATTTTCAAAAAAAAATACAATTTTTTTTTAATTGTGTACTATAATTATGAAACCAAAATAAAACTTTTTAAATTTGTTTTATTGCCTATTGAAAACAGAAAGCTATCTTTTGGCATCCTGCATATTATTTCATTGAATTATTCCTCATTTAAGTTATTAATTAAATGTTTTAAACCGATCAAAAGATCATCAACGAAATAGTAATATACTGTCACTATGTTTTTTTTAGTTACTATGAGTTTATGTCTATAATGTAAAAGTCCTGATTAATTCTCTAAACTTAAAGTTGCACAATTAATTGAACTAAATTATAAACTGTTTATTAACCAGATATTCAATATTTTTGCAAGTATTTATGAGTAATAAGGTAAAATTGTAAATTCAACGTTGTAAAGTTAGAAACTGCTTCTTCAAATTTTTCTCTTATAATTTAAGCTTTAATCATACTTATTTGAAATGATACTACAAACTAAACAAGGTTGATTTTGTTACATTTCTCTATTTAGTAACAGTTGTTATATAACTACAATTTAAATATTTAAAATTTCACGAGCATTGCCAAAAAGTCGAGTTCTTTAACGATTACCAGTTAAAAATTTATTGGAATTGGGTTCCTGTTACATTTGTATTCTGCATGAATAAATTATTTCCTGTATTTTTCTATTGATATCTCTTTACCTTAAGAGCCCGATGAAGTTTATATTCCGTGGCCACTACATAAACTGTTTTTGAGAACCTGACATGAAGTTTGTATTTTAGTTTCGTTCACACATTCGTACTGAAGGATCAATTTTATCACATTCGAAGAGAATGTGTACTGACTTTTTCAGTTTCTTGCTACATAATGTGGAATTTATACACTCATCTTGATGATTAGATTTGTTCGAATATATTGATCAGATGGCGATTATCTAATGGAGGCATTTTTGCTTATAAGAAGTAAAATGATATTTAAAAAGTGTTTTTAATCTATTTGAGACCTCGGGAGATCTAATTTGTCCAACTTATTGGTTACTAGTTTTTCTCCTTATCTGTCTATTTTTAATTAACTCGATAGCTATAAAAATGAGTACTTTATCATAACTGTACTAGTCCCCAGTTGGGATTATTCAATGTTAGAAACACGACGTAGAGTTACTATTATTAATAACTAGTCTTGATTCTAAGAATATATAACTAAATCACTTTTACAAAGAGTAATAATTAACTTTTTACTCAACTAAGTAATTGTATCCATCACTGATTGTAAGTCCAAATTATCGAGTAAAAGTTAAGTACAAGTATTTGCTTACTAGCCAAAGTAAAAAAATATTTTTATTGTGTTGAGTTAGAGTGTTCAGATTTATTTGAAGCTCGTTTCTAGTCCATAATTACTTATTAGTTGATTTTAGTCTTAAGGCTTTAAGGCTTGAGTACAGTATAAATTAGTTATAATAAATCAAAAGTAATGGAGGCTACAACCAAATCTCCATTGTTAAGTAGCAAATCATTTATTTTTAATATTTGGCTACTTTTCTAATTCAAATGAAGTTTTTCCCCCATTAAAGGTTTTGGAAGAGTATTTTTTTTAAAAAGTGAAAAAAATGTTTAGAAAATGAATTACAAAATAATATAATTCGATTAAAGTATCGAATCTTTTACAATTATTTTTTTACTGATTAACCCAAAACTACAAAATACTAAAAGTACCTACGACTTCTGTCTTATAATATAACATTTGGAACGGCGAAAGAGGTATAAAAACATCCATTTCGATCAAAAATTTATATTTCTTCGAAATAAAAATGCCTTTACAACGCTTAAAATGCATTGAGAGGTTTCAAACTTAGTCAGTGTCAGTTTTTTTATTATCCCCAGTCGAAAATGTCTTTGAGCAGGAGAAAAAATTAGTTGGCCAAAAATAAGACAGTCTCATCATTGATAGACAGAAAAAAAAATCAATTTAAGGAAATTGTTTATAACTGTTTAAATTTATATTTAAAATCGTGCACGGACACTTTTCCAGAAACCTTATTGCCAAATAGACACTTTCCCAAATGAACAATGTGCCGAACGTACTCTTTTGTCGATGATTCATCCTGCAATACTACATATTTAATAATGATTCTAATTTTAAATATAAATATTGAACTATTTGCGTCTAATTGCTATGATTAATTTTGAATTCATTTCGTTATAAGAATGCTTCGACTATTGACTCTTTCTAGGCAATTGTTGAAGCATTCTTATTTCGTAATAAGAATGCTTCAGCAGTTGCCTGGAAGGAGTCAATAAAGTAACCATTCAAATAAATTGGACTATGAGAATGTATCAATCGCTTAGATCAGGGGTGTCAAACACATGGCCCGAGGGCTGGATAAAGCCTGCTAAGAGGTTAAGTACGGCCTTGGAGATAAATATGAATGCACTGAAATTTTCTTTAAAACCTGTGATTCCAACCATAAGCACATCAATGAGATTCCTATATTGTCCGCTATGAACGCAGTGTTTCAGTACTCGTTGACAACATTAAATCAACATTTTGTCAATTAACACCAGTAGTTGGTAGCAATTGAGTCTGTTTGGCATTTGTTTGTGGCAATTACATTATTATTTTTTGCTTTCTCATTACACCCTCATCAGTGAAATGTCTTTGTCAAAAAGGACAAAAGAAGACTCAGAGTTTAGGATGGTTTTTTTTAAAAGGACATTGTCTTACATATTCATAGAGGTGAATGTAAAGTCTATGTGTTAGTATGCCAGCTGTAAGTTTCGGTGTTTAGTCAATATAATATTCAGCGCCATTATGAAACTCAGCATTATGAAAAATATATCAGATTGAGAACAAAGAAAACAAAAGGTAAATAAAGACAATGGTGCATCTGAGAAAGCAGGAATCTGCAGAATAGCCAGTGATACTTCTGTGAACCCCAGCCACCTAATTGCTAGTCAAATGTTTTTATCATGATAGCCTTATAGTGATAGGGATTTTTTTAATGCATGTTGACATCTGCTGAAATCGTGTGCCCTGAGAAACGACATGTTTTTGCCAAAATTAGCTTGACAAAAAATTCCGTGACAGACTGGATTTCAGAACTAAAGGCAGAATTGTACCATAAACTTAAATCTTATTTTTTGCATTTCCTGTTACAATTTATGAGAATACTGATATTACGAACATCCCTCAACTGACTATATTTATTGTTGGAGTTGATAAGACTTAACTATCACAGAAGATTTTCTTGAGCTTGTACCTATGACCAACCCCACGACAGCTGATGACATTTTCCTCTCTGTAGTTGGAGCACTGGACAGAGATAAGGACAACTGGTCATGTCCCGTAATATTAGCTACTGAGGGAATCCTGTCAATGACCAGTAGATAGCCAAGTGACAAAGTTCAGCGATAAAGTAGAAGCCGAAAATGGAGGAGGTAATTTTGAATATTTAGTTACATTTTCCATCAGAAAGCATAAAACAGCAAATTGCTAAAATGGATCACGTCAAGTAGTTGGATGTCTGAACTGTTAAGTTTATCAACGCCAGTGGTCTTAATCATCTACAGTTTGACAGCCTTCTCAGGTGTTGTTAAAATTGCACATACTTTATTTGAGTTCTTAAATTGTTCATAATGTATTCAATAAAAGGAAAGTTAACATAGTTAAGATTTCTATAAGTGATACATTCGACTTTGTACTAATTATTATTATTAATGACATATACAAAGAAAAGAAGTAAAATTACTCTAAGTTCCATGTAATTTCCAATGATTTTTTTTACCGGTCCGCTTGAAATCTGATTAAGCTGCTTCCGGCTCACATACCAAAATGTGATTGATATCCCTGATTGAGATCGAATATGCTTGAGCTCCCATGCACACAGTCAAGTCCTGATTTACACTCGTCCATCCCAAGGTCGGTCATTACTCTCTTCCTAGAGGATTTTGTATCTGTTCAGACTTTCAAGTAGCAATTGGAGTATTGCAGTTGATAGAGTCAAAGAGTTCCCTTGTCCGAGATACAGAAACTCTTTTGAGGTTTTAGCTAGTGATACCCTTCTCTCTCTCTGCTGGGTAAGAGTTCACAGTGATTTCACTAGAAATGAGATGGCTAATATGTTAGCCAAAGCTGGAGCTCTTGATCAACCTCCAACCATAAATCTTGGAATACCTCGGTCATCTCTTAGGGAGAAGGTATCTGTGCATTACATAGACAAATGGTAGAACCTTGAATATTACCGTCAAAGGCGTACGATGCTCCTAAGAGTTAGACTTGGAAGGTGGAAGCATCCCTTGGATTTTTCGAAAATAATACTAACATCCTTGGTTCAGTTTATCACTGGGTATGAGACAATACCTACACCTCATGCGCCATGAAGTTAGTCCACTATGTCGTGGGTGTGGTTTAAGAGAGTGGTTTAACCACTTCATCTGGCATATGAATGTCCTAAATTTATACTTGAGGGAACACAGCTTTTAGACAATATTCGACCTTTTCAAGGACATTCCATCTTCAGCCTCTCCAGTTTTTTAATTAACTCTGATATGGGGGTCTAGCTGAACAATGCACCATCCCTAGAACACGTTCAGGACGTACTGCAGTAGGATGTCTAATCTGGCAAACTATTGCAAGGGAACCAAAAGTTAAAGTTATTTTTACATGTGCCCCTACTGATTGTATGTTTTATTTGGAGTGTAGCAATAAATATTTTATTTTTATTACTCTCTGACCTCATAATAATCAATAATATTGTACAAGTTAATTACACGTTTCATATTCTTCCAATCTAAAAGCCGTAATCAAAATACATCATTCAAGAAAAAAACGGAACGCAGGCTTCATGTGGACACAAGTAAAAAACGAATAAATATTTTGCGTTTTCTCAGAAAACGTTTCCGTATGGACAACCCCTCAGTAGTACCATATGTCTCACACCCACCTTCTCCGTGCGTTCTTTTTTTCAACAAAAATGACATCCTTGCCCATAACTGAACAGTCGTAAACTGAATGTTGTATTATTTTATCCACTTTTTTTAACTTTTGAATGGTTCCAAAAACCAAATCTGTTATAAGATGGTCATTTGCACTAATCGGTCCCTATTTATATTTCCCTAGCTTGACCGCTTAATACAGGTTTTATAGTATATGCTTGTATTTAGACTGAAGCTGGAGTTAAAGTCTGATGTTTAATTGATTTTTTTATATTATTGCTATTAATTCCATCCAATAAGACAGAGAATAAAAAAAACTATAGATGCAATATACAAACTTTCTTTTAATACAATATTTTATTGCAAGTTTACTCATGGATTCTCCAGACAGTCATTAACTAAATTACTCATAAAGATATTACTTTGATTGCAGTATAATTATCCAACTTTTTCACATTTTTAATGGATGCATTTTCTTGTCTCAATTCAATTGATTTCTTTATTATGTTTTTGTATATATATAAATATATACAGTTTTAGTATGGCCGTGATGACTAGTGAGCCGTATGTGTCTCCCAATAATATGTTCAGTAGTAGCTTTTATTGACCCTATTGATGATGAGTCATTCATAATCCCTCCAATCGTGACTCTGATGAATAAAGACTTGATTACGGCACTGCAATTCAGTGGTTCCCCACCAGGACTCGTGCTAGCCTTAATTCTCCGCAGATGCATCGTTAAGATAACATAAATTATGAATAAAACAATTGGCTGAGCACTTTTTATATACTGCAATATATTAATAAATACTAGTAATGAAAATGTAAGGAAACATGGATAAACAAAGCTGTTTGTAGCTTTTTAATTTCCCCCAAAATTGTCTTTGAGCATCATAGGAAATTTCTTATTGAATTGAGGGATAGCAAAAAATTTTGAGATGCTTTTAGTAAATAATAAATTCTTTGAGAGGGAAATATTTACAGGGTGGTCCATTGAATTAAGAACACCTACTAATTTAATAATTAATGAAGGTTGAGTGATTGAAATTAATTCAAATTCAGATATATTAAAGCATAAACAATTATTTATAAAATAAAACAAACTTGAACTCAATAGCTTAAGTACAAGTCGAGAAAATGACACTTGAAACTTATCGACGAATTTCCATTCGAACACTCCAAGCAGTTGGGTATCTCCAGGACCACTGCATGGATTAATATTCTAGTAAATACTGAAAACAGTTAAAACAATGTTTAGCCTGATTGGCTAACCATCCCTTAAGGAGTAAAACCTATAACAAACTTTATATCCACGTGTTTTCCTCATAGATGGAAATATCTATAAAGTTTTTTACAAAAAAAAAATAATACTATTTTTAATGAGCAAGGCTATGATGATGTTATCATGGTTTTAATCTGCCTTTTAAACAGTAAATATAAAAAAACCATTTCAGATTGTTTATTATCATATAAAAGACCAATTTAAAGAGATTGTCTAGCCACAAATCCAATTTAAAAATAATAAAAGTTATGTTTTAAGCAAACAAAAACAAAAAATATACACATGAATTCATTTAACTAATTTATCTTTATGTTAATTTTAGTCTAACATAATTGTATGTGAATATTTTTTTTTGCAATATATATGTACTTACTAGGGTTTCTCATTTACGGGGAAATAATTTATTTAATTACAGGATCCCAGAAAATATTGGAAGCCCATTAGTAACTCATTTATACTAGTTCGTCTTAAATGTCCATATGCTCTCGACCCTCATGTTCTTCTTTTTTATCATTGTTGTTTTTAAGAAGGTGAATCTCTCACTTTTTTTACTTTGAATTATGGAACAGCTTAAAAAAATTTTTTACAGGTTATTGAGGAGTTTTTTTATGGCGAAGAGTTCGAGCGGTTTATTATCATCAATGTATTCACATGAAAGTAACAGCAATCGGGGCTTTCGTTGAAGGTGGGCTGGAGGAGCTGTATCTGCCCCCCCCCCAATTAAGGAACTTGTGCTTTTAACTAGAAATTTTTTAGGTCAGGATGACAAAATTTTATGCGCAAATAGGGACAAAACTTTATTTTTAAAGATATCATATCTTTAAAAAAAGGTCATTCGGGAAAATTATGCAGCAACGTAAAAAATTTGATATTAGATTTCTTTTCCAGAAAAATTAATTTTTTGTGAATAGCTATAGATTTTAGAAATTTATAAACAAAAAATTTAAATTCAATTGATGAAATTTGTTTCAAAAATTATATTTTCTCTGAATGCCTAAGAATTTTTGAAAAAAAATTCAAAAAATTGTACATTTGAAATTTAATTTTTCTAAACTGCTCTAAATTTTTGAAATTTTTTTTTGAAAAAATTTAATTTTTTTTTTTTTTTTTTTTAATCCCCCCCCCCCCCAAAAAAAAAGGAAAAAATATATTTAAGTTTATATATTTATAATTCTGAGTACCCCCATGGTAACAATATTATCCCCTAAAAAACTTCTAAATATTTAAAACAACATAAGAGTTAAAAGGCCAAAATAATGTATTTAAATATCTAAAATTATCTTATCATTTAAAATAGAGAATAAATGTTCATAAATTTTAGACACAAGTTTCCCTTTAATAACATTATCTCTCGTTAAATCCAACGATACGTTGATATCCCCCTCTTCAACCAATTCCAAATATTGTCTAAGCCTCATTCTTCCATGAGTTAGTTTCTTGAGTTGATTCCTAGTCCTTATTTCCTTTTTCCAAGTATAAAGTGTATATTCTGTTATGGACGTTTATATTTTAGTATATTAGCAGTAGTACACGTCATGGTTCGGAGGTATTCGACGTCGACAAACAGACAAAATTTGCATGATTAATATAGAAGATAACTCCTTGAGAAATCCTCTGTAGTAAACTACATTTTCATGAGCGCACACACGCTTAGATACTCAATACTTAGATGTTCTACAGATGTAGTGTATCAAAATAAAAACAATCATAAACAATTTGAATTTTGTTTATTTTTGTTTAAGAGGTTTTAAACGATAACTTAAACAAAAATAAACAAATTTTATTTTTATCCTATGTCTCTAAGTATAAAAATTTCGGAGCAACATCAAAAAAAGCCAACGCATGTTCGACCTCCTCTGCGCCAGTTTCAACGCCGAGAAGGCTGCAGAGACCGTTGGTATCATCATCCGGTCATTCTACAACATCATTAAGTCCATCATAGATCCATTAAGCCAAGAAGAACCAAAACTTATATGACAAAACTATAACGTACTTCGGTTCTGCCTTCGTGTAGACCTCCTCCGGCCCTGACCTCATCGCCGTGGTTGTAATTTGGAGATCCTTAGAAAAGATATCTGCCTACCTCTCATCCAAATTAGAATT
This sequence comes from Lepeophtheirus salmonis, assembly GCF_016086655.4. Taxonomy (NCBI): domain Eukaryota; kingdom Metazoa; phylum Arthropoda; class Copepoda; order Siphonostomatoida; family Caligidae; genus Lepeophtheirus; species Lepeophtheirus salmonis. Next base: position 46,848,552 of record NC_052134.2, read on the forward strand.
TGCCCACAGTTGCCACGATAGCAGCGTATCAAACCATGGACACAGCCTTCATTGTCCAGAGTTACCAATATGTTAACTAGTGTGTCGAGCCCGTTAATGCTTGTAAAAGAAGACAAATTGAGTAAAAATAAAGATTATTATAGTATTTAAACATATCACTAATTTTTTTTTAGTTACCTTTTCATGATTTCATGAAAATAACTTTTTTCGTAATTTAATCATGCTTCTGCGAGTTTTGGATCGCCATTCTATAGACATATTTGTTTCAATTATAAGCTTATTATTCACATTTTGTGGGATAAGATAAAATACACTAGAGTTTTAGATATAGTTTAGAATTTTAATTTGATTTAAGAAACTGAATTTGTCCCCCACATAGCATTCTAAATAAAATATGCCAATTTATAATGCTTTAATTGTGACAATCAATTCTAGCTACGTTTAGTACAATTTGTGATATACCCCAAGGATTAATAAGAATAATTTGTTAATAAAAACTGATGATAAATCGTATAGGAATACTCAATTTTAAGAGAAATCATTCTTGCTTGTTTTTGTGTTGATGGGCCACATAATAGTTGTAATAATAATAAAACTAATTCTTTTTATAATATATATGTCTATAGTAATGTGTATCTGCCGTTTTATAAGCGCAATTGGTTTACACTAAATGGTGTGAGAAAGATAAGATTTCTTACAAAAACATTTCTCTTTTTTGACAATTTTATGCTTGTTTTATTCAGTATAGTTTGAGTGTGTGTAATCGATGGGCACCACTAAAGAGAAAATACGCCATTTTTTACCGTTTTTCTTAGATAAATCCAAAAATACAACCGGGGTAGTTGAAAATGCGACTCGTACTTATAGTCTTGTTTCATCTAAACACTCGTAATTTTGGTTGTGTTGAGTCCATTCTAGTAATTTTGATGTCAAAGATGTACCACGGTGCCATGTAAGAAATTTTTTAATTGCCAACAAGATGAAAATTCATGAAATTATTCTTTTTTTGTCCACATAAAATTTTGGACTTTTTTAACTACACCAATAGATTAATATATATATATCAAGTATATTAAATGCAGGATGTTCCGGGAATTTCCAGGAGGTCTTAAAACCTGAGATATCTTGAGAAAATGGGATCCTGAGAGAAAACCCATGTTTCATATGTAAAGAATGGAACATGATCAGGGGTGTCTGCAGGATAATATATATTTTTCTTTTTCGGGGGAGGGGGGGCAAAGCCACTACCCCCCCCCCAGCCCACACACCTGGGGACACCCCTCATAGCGTTGCTGAATTATCAGTAGTTTGTATACATCTTTACGATATTGGCATTATCTTGTGGATATTATTGTTTATAGAATTAGATAAACATTTGTTAATTAGGAGAACTATTTAGATCAGCGCCATCTTGTGGATATTAATGTTTACTTAGTTTGTTCATGCCCTATTAAAATTTCTTCAAATTGGTATTATAATTATTTGTAGCCTAATTTATATTCTTCATTACATATTTTTGAAAAGCCTTGTAATGGTTTGTTCAATGCAAAAACACTTAGATATTCCTATACAAATAAAAACCATTTCTTAATTATGGACTTCATTACTTAAATGAGCCATATCATTTTGTATATATGAAGGTATATACAATAATAAAAGATTGCAAAAATCATTAAATTATATTTTGGAAATTTTTTTTAAACATCATGCAAAAAAAAGAGAGGTCCCTCATACAAAATTACGGTCAAGGAATAATATACTTATGCAAATATAAGTATATACCCTTACTGCCTGATTTTTTTTTTCGCAATGATATGTGGTGCTCAAATTAGCAACAGTTTTTTTTATTATTATTTAAAGAAAAACAATCTGTTTGTTGTACATAAAAGATGCTATGTACCAAAAAAGAAATTGCTAAAAGGAATTTGAATCTATTTTTCAAATCTCGTTTAAAAAAAATGTGGGAATTGAATTATTTCTGTGGCACCGTAACGTTTTACTAAAAGAACCTCCCCTTCTCTTTGTCTAGATGTACCAAGTACTACCTCTATTTAAAAACAGAGACAATTTTCTTATAAAATGGATTTTTTCATTAACTAATAATCCGATTTTAATGAAAACTAATACCAAATGGGAGCTGAATAACAAAACATTATTACTATTCAATATAACAGCCTTCGGCGTCAATAACTACTTAACTCGACCTCCGAAACATGAAAAGGTCTTGATGACAATTTCCTTTTGGCAAATTCAATTAATTCCTTCTTTGATCCAGGATATCAGCTCAGATTTTGTGTTGCAGGAGGATCCATTGGTCTGTCAATCAACTGCAACCCACACAATGAAGTCCATTGGGTTGAGGTCCGTTGAGCTTGGAGGTCAAACACTGGGTCCAACATAGTCAAAAAAATAATTATGCCAACTAGATGAACGTATTCTTTGCAGTGTGGCATAGAGAAGAATTTTGCCCGCCATTTCCCGGAGTAAATAGCCGTCGGTTAAAAGAAAATATTTGTTTTATTAATATAGAAGATAGCTCTCTAAGAAATCCACAGTCTTACTCTCTGTTTTCCATGAGCATACTCACACGTGACTACTCAATACTTCAAACGTCAAATATGACGTGTTCTCTCCTCAAGAATGAAAGAATAATTATAATAGATTGAGAAAAAAAATTATATATTGGATGACTGATGAGTACTTTAGTTTGTAGAGCGCTCATTAACAAAAAACAAGCATAATTCTTTTTTACATACCAGCTTTTATATTTTAGTCAAATCTTAACATATACTATAAATGTATTTTAATTATGAAATACACCCCTGCGATATTTCATTAATACAACTACATGCTTATTTTTAGATCAAAAATGTAAATATAATATATACATCAGGGATCACTATATACAGTTACCCTGTATACACATTCGTTGCTATAGACACACCCCTGCAATATTCCAGTAATATCACTACATTGTTATTTCTTAGATCAAAATATATTTATGATATATATTATTATACATCAGGGATATTTTTATACGACTCACCTGTTCCTGTTTTTTATACGTACAAACACACCGACTTTGCTTTATAAATATAGACATTGCAGATGAGGGTAGGGGGATTAATTGAAAAAATTATTTTATAAAAAAATAAAGTTTGGAAAATTTTGGACAAAGGCTAATTAACACTTGATTTATTGTCAACATGGACTATGGATCCTAAGCAAAAGACTTAGCAGCATTTTGGGCCTAATTTAGATGTTGTTAGAGACTCTTTGAATTGGTAATGGGACACAATTTCGACAGAAGAGTTCTATGTCACCATTGAAGTTAGTGATGGGTCGCCTTGATTCGATCAATCAAAAGAAATATAAATATAAAGTAGCCATTCATAACCACTGCCAAGTTAGAAACAATATAAATAATAAACATTAACTAAATCTGCTGTATTAATGTTATATTTTATATAAGCGTCGCTTTACATTTATAATTTCGTTCTACTTTTACTATTTTAGAAACAGATAGCAAAACATTACAATAAGAATCTAGTCACTTTGAAGCTCACAACCTCTACGACATTTCTGCACACTTTGACCACAATTAAGATTGATTTTTGGTTACAATTAAGTATTCGAATGAGTAATGTTAACTCAATAGTTAAAGGACACATGAAAAGTAAATATAAATTTATTATTAAGAACTGCATAAAAATTATTCGAATGGGGAAAAATACTTTCCTCGAAGTCCATCCCTAAATTTATAAACTTTATTTCTATAAAAAGTAAAAAAATCAGATGCAAAATTTAAGGGTATTCTTAATAAAACTTCCTTGGATTCGTTTGGGAATGATCATAAGATTTACTTTTGGTCAATACACTATAATTTATCAAATGAAACATTTTGCCAATTTTACAACAATTCAAATTTTTAATTAATGCACAATTTGACACCAAATGTGAATTCTTTAAAGTTTAAATTAAAAAGTGATATGGCAAGAAAATATATGTTAAGAATTGTACGTGAAAAATTATTCGAAAAATAATTATAATAAAAAAATAGATGCCTTGTTAAGGAACTATAAAACTTGTTTGGACTTCCTTGGATAATGATGCCAAAGATTTACTATTGCTCAATACACTATAATATATGGCATTAAATATGTTGTATCTTTTTTTAATGGAAAAATATTGACTATTTAATATTCAAAATTTGTTGTCTGATCTTCGTATTAAAGGAATTATTATAAAGGATCTGAAAATATAATACTGATTGTATTTGAAGAAAGAGTTTTTAACTTAAAATTATAATGAGTCAATAATACTAATAATTGTTGTGATTGAGTGATTGAAAATGGAATGTAATCTGTAAAAAATATTGAATCAACTGTGTTTTTTTTTATTTGGAAAATTCACTCACAATTAGAGTCCAGTCGAACCAAGCTGATAATAACACTAATTAGAGACACTTAACAAGGATTTTGAAAGTGGAATAAGTATTTAAATGACTTGCGGTTCTTCAATAAACACATAATGATTAATTTTTTGTATAGAATAATCTTTGAGCAAATGATAATATTGTTTCTATTATTAATTTCGTGGCATTCTCTCTATTGTCACGATACAAATATTTTTTTATGGGTAAATTGATATCAGTATTTCAATACTTTTCAATAGTTTTGAACCAAAATATATTTTATATAATGGTAATTGAAATCCATTCACTGATGGAATTTCACAGGAATTCGTTTTTTATTATTTATTTTTTTATGCAGGGTATTTTTTTTTTAAAGGTGAACTCAAGTCATGATCGGTGGTCCAATATTGTAATCGTCACTTCATGATGGTGCAAGTACCAGTCCTCATATCAATAAAGTATAATACAGTTTTAAATATTGGCTATCCCGGTATCACTAGATGACCGGGATAACGAACATCACTACTCATATTCAAATAAAACTAGGAATAGACTAGAACATACTATTAAAAATATCTTTGCCAAAGGTTATCTGTTAATCCCTGTTGAGTGAAAATTTGAATTAAATACATGCATGTACAAAAAATATATGTTTATAGGCAAAATCTAGTTTCTTTTTAATGCGATATTAGCAACAACAAAAATAGAATATAATCGTAGCAAATATATATAAAATTGTAGGTCAAATATAACGGTAAATTTTTTTTTTTTTTTTTCTTACGGTCATCATTTAAATTTGTACTTAATGAAATGTAAAAAATATTATTATATCTTTTTTTTTTTTTTGTAGTTCTTTCCATGATGACATTTCATAAAAAAACTATGCACTTTTCTTTAGTAAAGTTAATGTATGAAAAAAACAAAAAACAATAAAGAATTCCACATTAATTTATGATGCTTTTAAATATATTGGTGTTTTTTGTTTATTTTTTGCAAATATTACTAAACTGTCAAAATTATTGATTTTTTTAAAATATGTACAGCAAAAAAAAATCTCTGTTCATTAGTAATGCAAATTTGCGTTTTTTTAAAACTAAAATTGCATTTCCTCCATAATATTTAATGTTCATTATACATATTTTAAATCATTGTAGTGTTCCAAATATTTTAGCTTGTAAGGACAAATTGATAATAATTTAATAAAATATATTAACGCATCAAATTCCTCCCCTTCCTTCCATATAGCCTTAGCCCCTCTCAATTAATTAATTAACTGACATGGAACTCTGACATCCATTTAGCCAACAATTACAATTACATTGTTAGCTCCATAGAATTCGTTGACAGAGTGTCATACTTATAAAAATATGAATGTCAATCTAAAAGTTGTGTACATATTGTATAGTACATCCCATTTTGAAATATTAAAATTATCTACTCATCGAGAATGGATCGCTTTATTGTTTTTATCCTGGTATCTCATTCCCAAGGAAGGAGTCCACTTTACTACTTTATGAGGTCTAGTATTTTTCCTCGGATGAATTCTCCTCCCGTTGTCCTTTGTGGGATTCCGAATCTGTTTTTCAGAATTCAGATGACTGAGAGAAAAACTGAGATCAGGCTTAGATTCTGGGCTCATAAGTAAATTGTCTTAAATTAATTTCTAAAAAAATCCCTCCTCCCTAATTGTTCCCCTTTCTAATTGATAAATTTTATAAACGTTAACAATGTTTGCTTAAGCTCTTTTGGGTGATTCTCATTTACGCAAAAAAAGAGAGTCAACATAAGCAATGAATCCAACAGGTTCTTGAGGTCTGACACGCCTCCCAATATTATTTTTTTAGTGATGTTAATTTTATCCTGTAGAGTTCACATTCAAATCACAAAATGATCGGTTTTTGATCGAAAGAGCATCTGATTTGTCCTATTTGATCTATTGAAAAGAGAAATCAGAGACAGCGATGGTATAGGGTGCAAATAGCAGATCCTGTAACACGGTCATTACCCTTGTTCTCTCGGAGTTCATAATTTATAAAACTGATTACATGATCACCATCCTTAAAAAAGCTATCTACCTTTTGGTCAAATTCCACTTAAGGAATATACTTATAGCTTGCAACAAGTGATTCTCCCTTCAACACGTCCAATATGATGCAGAAATGGTGACACTTTTTTTTTTGTAGCTTTTGGAGCAACAACTTTTAGCCTCCATCCAGTCCGATTTTGAATCTAATGAATTTTAGAATATGCTCCATTTTGGAAAAATTCCATTCAAATTTTGATGCACTGAGGGGCACCTTAATTAGGGATTGGGACAACATTCCAACGGAAGCTGCCCATGTATACAATAATACGTCACCCAACAAACTCAAGGTTGTAATTTCTGCAATGATACACCCTTCTGAATAATTTTTTTTCCAACCTAATGATATGATATCCAGTAGTGTTCATACAAAAGTTTAGATTAAGGCCCACCTTATGCAGTAACACCTCAAATTACATTTGGTGCATTGATCTTGTTTATTTGTTGTTATTTGGATTAATAGTTTTATGTGACTTTAGTAACTAGTAATTTTTTTTATAGTACATATATACAGTGAAACCTCAGATTACAAGACACTCAGTAAACGAGTATTTCGGAATACATATGTTGTTTAAAACTGAAGCATTTGATTAAGTGGTGTGTCAGTCCTTATTTGGATCCGAGTAATGCGGTTCAGTCCCATTTGTGTGTCCTTAAAGAAGATAAAATCGATCCCTCGTGCCATGTAAGGATGTTTACCTTATCTTATTTAGCTAAATAAGCCATCAACATTTTTATAAATAATTCCAAGGACCAACGGTGTTAAGGATACTTTAATGTTTGCATCAACCATATATTTAAATATTATAAACTGTCAGTATGTTAAAAAATACAAAATTTAACGTAAAAATTAACATAGTCACCCTGATAATTTGAAGAGTTTTTGGAAGGAGAGCAGTTTATCTGTAAAGAAATGTCATTAAATTTACTGCGAGTATCTGTGAGATGCTGGAAATAAACAAAACTCCCACTCCGTATCTAAGAAAGATATAGGCAGGAATCACAGCTATGTTGATCTTCAATTATTCTCCTAGTTCAATACTGACTTGCATTTATAACTTAGCAAAAAATCATCAATATTACTCTTCATTTTTCAGGCTCTAGTGGTTACTAGATACTAATATGTTTTCTCTTCAAGAATAATTATTGCAGCTTGGAAAATTAAAAAAAGCCTTTTCAGGATGCAATTAAAAAAAGAGCGCGATATTACTTTTTGCATATTTTTTGACCTATGTACTAGCTTATATGTTGTTAAATCGTCCCAGGAAATATCGGCATCTCAGAAGTAAATAATTATAAGTAACATAAAATTCTAGTATTACGATTTACATTTTAAAAGGAAGAATAAATTTTACACTGGTATTCTGAATTTTCATTTTCTTCATTTTTAAAATGAAACTTAAAAGTCCATGGGTCCCCACATTTTTTAGTTAAATTTTTATTATTCCAAATCTTTTGTTTTATTTGGCATCATTTGCTATTGATACATCATATTTCACATCATTTAGAAAATATAAATTGTTAAAACTGATTTATTATAGATTCACTATGTATTCAACATTTAATTCAAAGACTCTTTATCGGTCGACTAACAAACAGACTTTAATAATATAAAAGATAATTCCCCAAAAAATCTCTAGGGTATCTCACGGTTTTTCATGAGCATATCCACATGTGGCAACTCAATACTTAGATGTACTCTTTTCAAGAATAATAATAACAGTTTCATAATTTTAGATTGATGAGATTCATTTTTAAATATTAACTTTACACAAATTTGCTTTTTAATTTTTTTATTTTCAACACGACACGCAGATAGGCAAAACGCCTACGAGATTTATTTAATATAGCTACATTATAATTTGATAAATCAAAAATGATTATACAGATTACGGACATACACCTTTTTTACACGCTTTATGGCTCTTAAGTTGAGTCGATGTCACTTTTTAAAGATTTTTTCACGATTAATGTCAAGATTTTTTGAAAAAAAATGATATTTTACTCAATTTAGTCACATTGTATCAATTCTTTGAATGCTCAAATGGTATATCATGGTCACAGAATAAAATAGCCTAATTTCTGTCGTTAAACATAATTTTAGATTGAACAGATCAAGATTTGATGTTATTATAAATACATAAGAGTGTGTATTATGGGGACCCAAAACTTGCAGTATCAAGCCATTTTACATCATTGATGAACAATAATCTTTACAAACTATTATAATTGTCCTAATCGATGATTTGTCTTTGATTTGCGTACGATACAAATAAAATTAGTATGGA